>NC_091283.1:707303771-708739604 GCF_032444005.1 Ranitomeya imitator | reverse complement strand
TTACTGTGGGAATTACAAAGGTGGGGGGAGGACAGAAGGGGGATATCTTGTCCCCTCTGCCCAGGGGTGCAGCCTGTGGGCTGATGCATCTCACATGGAACATACATACATATAACTCAACATATTCTGGGTGCTGTAGGGTTCCGTAACATGTAACACCCCATATCTTGGGGTAAACCCCTATTTGGGCGCACGAGAGAGCTCGTAAGGGAAGGAGCACTGTTTTACTTTTTCAAAGCAGAATTGGCTGGAATTGAGATCGGATGCCATGTCGCGTTTGGAGAGCCCTGATGTGCCTAAACAGTGGAAACCCCCAATTCTAACTGAAACTCTAACCCAAACACACCCCTAATCCCAACCACACCCCTAACCTTAACCCTAAGCACACCCCTAACCCTAATCCCAACCCTAACCTTAACCAAACCCCTAACCCTGACACACACCTAACCCTAATCCTAACTGTAAATGTAATCCTAACACTAACACTAACCCTAGCCCCAACCCTACCCCTAACCCTAGCTCCAACCCTAACCCTACCCCAGCCCCAACCCTAACCCCAACCCTAACCCTAGCCCCAACCCTAACCCTAGCCTAACCCTAACCCTAGCCCCAACCCTAATCATAACCCTAACCCTAGTCCTAGCCCTAACCCTAGCCCTAACCCTAATGGGAAAATGGGAAAATGGAAATAAATACATTTTTTATTTTTCCCTAACTAAGGGGGTGATTTGATTTACTTTTATAGCGGGTTTTTAGTGGATTTATATGGCTGGCAGCTGTCACACACTAAAAGACACTTTTTATTGCAAAAAATATTTTTTTGCGTTACTACATTTTGAGAGCTATAATTTTTCCATACTTTGGTCCACAGTTTCAAGAGAGGTCTTGTTTCTTGCAGGACGAGTTGCCGTTTTTATTGGTAACATTTTCGGGCACATGACATTTTTTGATCGCTTTTTATTCTGATTTTTGTGAGACACTATGACCAAAACCAGCTATTCATGAATTTCTCTTGGGGGGGCGTTTATACCGCTCTGCGTTTGGTAAAATGGATGAAGCAGTTTTATTCTTTGGGTCAGTATAATTACAGCAATACCTCATTTATATCATGTTTTATGTTTTGGCGCTTTCATACGATAAAAACTATTTTATAGAAAAAATAATTATTTTTGCATCACTTTATTCTGAGCACTATAACTTTTTTATTTTTTCACTGATGATACTGTGTCGTGGCTCGTTTTTAGCGGGAAAAGAAGACATTTTCAGCGGTACCATGGTTATTTATATCTGTCTTTTTGATCGCATGCTATTCCACTTTGTGTTTGGTGGTATGGTAATAAAGCGTTTTTTTGGCCTCGTTTTTTTTTTTACGGTGTTCACTGAAGGGGTTCACTTGTGGGACAGTTTTATAGGTCGGGTTGTTATATATATATATATATATATATATATATATATATATTTTTTTTTTATTTAGGATTTTTTTTTAGTTTTTGGCCAGCTACATATTTTTCGGCAGCAAAACAGTGTCCAAAAAGGTTGTAGGACAATCCAAAAAATAATATAGTGCCAAAAAAAATAGCCAGATTTTCCTGCGTACTCACATCTGATGCCTGGGACAAAAAAAAATAGAATTAATTTGTTAGATTCTCACGCTCTTGTATTGCAATGACCTGGCTGTAGTCAGCAGCGTGAACAAGCAAATAAATGTAGAAAAAATGGGGCTATGGATTTCTTTCTAAAGCCGGCATCACACTGGCGTTTTAAACGGCCGAGTGCAATGCGATAAAAAAATCACATTGCACTCGGACCAATTTTAAGCTATGGGGCAGCTCCCACCAGCCGACTTTTTGTCGCCCGTTTTCCTCGGTCCGAGAAAATCGCAGCATGCAGCGATTGTCTCGGACCGAGGAAAACTCTCGGCTCACTCGCACACATATAAGGCTACTTTCACACAAGCGTTAACTGCAATCCGTCACAATGCGTCGCTTTGCAGAAAAAAACGCATCCTGCAAAATTGTTTGCAGGATGCATTTTTTCTCCATTGACTAACATTACGCGACGCATTGTGACGGATTGCCACACGTTGCAACCGTCGCGCGATGGTTGCGCCGTGTTGTGGCGGACCGTCGGCCGCAAAAAACGTTCCATGTAACGTTTTTTGCAGCCGACGGACCTCGGAACTCCGCCCCCACCTCCCCGCACCTCACAATGGGGCAGCGGATGCGCTGAAAAGCAGCATCCGCTGCACCCGTTGTGTGGCGGAGACAACGCTAGCGTCGGTAACCTCGGCCCGACGCACTGCGACGGGCCGAGCCCGACGCTAGTGTGAAAGAAGCCTAAGCCTATGGATGCTTGTGAGACAGCGCACACCACTTGGATATCATCCGAGTGATGTGCGTAATGAGCGGACCCCAGCAATGGAGGAGATGGAGAAATTCATTTCTCCGCCTCCTCCGCAGCTGTGCTCCGATCCTCCCTGTGCGAGAGAATCAGAGCACAGACGCATGACACTCGGCTCCTGCTCTGTTGCCTTGTGCAGGCATGTTCTACAGAGGACAGAGAATGAACTTCAATCCAATATTGCAGCCAGCATGCAGCCAGCGGGTGAGGAAAGGGTGAATCAAACACCCGAAAACCCCGCCCCTATGGCTGAAGATTGTTCCCTCCATGAAGAAATCCATTGTAATACTTATAGTATTAAAATTTAGTGGGGGAAATTAGAATTTGATCCCTTGCTGATTTTATAAATTTGTCCACTGACAGCGACATTAACAGTCTATAATTTTAAGGGTATGTTCATTTTAACATTGGGTGAGAGAATATCATAGATAAAATACAGAAAATTACATAATATAAATTATATAAATGTATTTGCATTTTGCAGTGAGAAATATGTATTTGATCCCTCTAGCAAACAAGACTTAATACTTGGTGGTAGCACCCTTGTTCGCAAGCACAGCATTCAGATTTTTTTGTAGTTGATGATTAGGTTTGTGCCCATGTCAGGAGGAATTTTGGTCCACTTCTCTTTGCAGATCATCTCTAAATCATTAAGATTTTCAGGCTGTCACTTGGCACCTCAGAGCTTCAACTCCCTCTTTGAGTTTTCTACTGGATTAAGGTCTGGAGACTGGCTAGGCCACTTGATGACCTTATTGTGCTTCCTTTTCAGCCACTCCTATGTTGCCTTGGCTGTATGTTTTGGGTCATTTTCTTGCTTGAAGACCCAACCGTGACCCATTTTTAATGTCCTGGTGGAGGGATGTAGGTTGTCACTGAGGATTTTATGGTGCATGGCTCCATCAATTATCCCATTGATGCAGTGAAGTAGCCCGGTGCCATTAACAGAGAAACATCCCAAAACATAATGTTTCCACCTCCGTGCTTGACAGTGGGGATGGTGTTATTTGGGTCATAGGCAGTGTTTCTCTTCTTTCAAACACAACGAGTTGAGTTAATGCCAAAGAGCTCAATTTTTGTTTCATCTGACCACAGCACCTTCTCGCAAACACTCACAGAATCATCCATGTGTTCATTTGGAAACTTCAGAAGGGCCTGCACATGTGACTTCTTGAGCAGGGGGACCTTGAGGGCACTGCAGGATTTTAAACTTTTACGGCGTAATGTGTTAACAATGGTTTTCTTGGTGACTGTGGTCCCAGCTGCCTTGAGATCATTAACAAGTAACAAGTTCCTCCCGTGCAGTTTTAGGTTGATCTAGATAGGTTTAGATTTTAGGATACCCCAGGAGGTGAGATTTTTCATGGTGCCCCAGATCAATGGCAATTGACAGTCATTTTGTATTTCTTCCATTTTCTTACTGTTGCACCAACAGTTGTCTTCTTCTCACCCAGCATCTTACTTATGGTTTTGTAGCACATTCCAGCTTAGTGCAGGTCTATGACCTTGCCCCTGACATCCTCATAAAGCTCTTTCGTCTTGCCCATGTTGTAGAGGTTATAGTCTGACTGATTATTTGACTTTGTGGACAGGAGTCTTTTATAAAGGTGGCTATGTAAGACCGCTATCTTTAAGGCAGGTAATGATTTGATTAGGAGCGCCTCACTGGTCTGAAGGAGCCAGAACTCTTAATGGTTGGTAAGGGATCAAATACTTATTTCTCACTGCAAAATGCAAATAAATATATATAATTTATACAATGTGATTTTCTGGATATTATTTTTGATATTATATCTCTCAATATTAAAATTAACCTACCCTTAAAATTATAAACTGTTCATGTCGTTGTCAGAGGGCAAACTTTCAAAATCATCCAAGAGACAGCCACAAAATGTTAATGATTTAGAGATGATCTGCAAAGAGGAGTGGACTAAAATTCCTTCTGACATGTGCGCAAACCTCATCATTAACTACAAAAAATGTCTTACTGTTGTGCTTGCCAACAAAGGTTTTGCCACCAAGTATCAAGTCTTGTTTTCCAGAGGAATCAAATACTTGTTTCTCACTGCAAAATGCAAATACATTTATATAATTTATACTATGTGATTTTCTGCATTTTATCTATGATATTCTATCACTCAATGTTAAAATTAACCTACCCTTAAAATTATAGACTGTTCATGTCGCTGTCAGTGGGTAAACTTACAAAATCAGCAAGGGATCAAATACTTTTTCCCCCACTGTATATGCAATTACATATGTTAATAAACATAAAAACCATAATGTAAATAGCAGTATATAAATTTAAGGTTTTGACATTATGCTCCTTTGTTTCAGTCAAACATAAAAAGTTGAGAAATTGACAAATATCTTTAGGCTGTTTCTGGTTTTAGCTTCACTGCTGTGTTTCTATGTGGCATGAAGTCATGGCTAAGTGTCTAAGCAACAAGACAAATGAATCCCCTACAGCAAGAATTTGCAAACAAGCTGAAAATAAATATATGCTGTCACAAAGGCAACTAGGAAAGAAGGAAGATCTGTATTCCTCTGGAGCATCAACAAATTGCAAGAATATTAATCTATTTTACCTGTATCGGTATGTATGTTTGCATTCTCTTCCTAGTCAACAGGTTGTAACATTAACGGTTGAGTCACGATTGCATTGATTGAAAAATCCTTCACTCTGTCGCTCTGCACTATGAAAAATAGCTGTCTAAGGGTTGACATCTTATGAGCATTTTGGGAAGCTTCACTATAGCAATGAATGTGGTATACAAAGTAAAAAATGAAAAGAATATGTGCATCAGCTCATCACACTTTTGATGTGTACTGCTTATGGGCTTGTCCAGGGCAAACTTGGTCCAAGGTGCTTAATGTAAGCACCAAGATAATTCTTGGACTGTCAAAAAAGAATTAGCAAATGAACACCCAGGCATCCAAAAAGTATTATACCTCAGAAACCATATTAATACTGCAACTTCCTTTTAAACATTATCATCAACAACACCCACTTCCTTGCAAAAAAAACCTAAACAATGGTGCCCTCTCAGCTAACAGGGGGCATACCTCTAGGCCTGAACATATAAACCTAAAAATACCCGCACCAGACCCATGAATAAAACCTAGATCCACAGGGTCATCAAGGAGAGGGTCATAGACCAGAGGTCTATGCGTAAAAATTATTAGAAGTAACGTAGTTGAGACAAAACGGGTATTGGAGAGGAGCAGTTAAAAAATGGCATGTAATAGATGGTAAAAATACAATGCAAAAAGATAACATGAAATAAATTAGAGCGTCCTACTCTGACTGCAGACCCATAGATATAAGATAGTGCTCTGGGGTAATACTCCCAAATATGCACAGGATATAAGAGATGGGTATACCCCTATCATAGTCTCCTAGACATGGTAGTTATCAGAACAAAGACAGTGACGTTAAAGATACAGTAGATAAACTGAGAGTAATACGCTGTTACCTTGAGACATGATTGCGATATGAGGCAGGGGGCTGCGGGCAGAGAGGGAAGAACCTCGACGCGCGTTTCACCTGGATGGCTTTGTCAGGAGGCGTGGCCATTAAAAGAAAGGCTGGGGTATATGTAGTGGATTGAGTGGGCTAATGGTCCAATTGGCGCACCGCCCAGAATGATGTGGTTAACCACGGACCGCCGGGTGAGACGCGCGCCACAGGACATGGGCGGGAGGACAAACGTCATCTCCGCCCATCCCCATGGCAACGCGGCCGACCCACAAAGCCGTCCAGGGAACCACAGCGCATGTCTGAGGTGCGCACAGACCAGAAGCGGCAAGGAGGTACAAAAGGTGAATACCAGGTAAATATGCAAAAGTGAGGGTATAAGAGGTCGGGGTGAACTGAGCCGCTGCTCACTTTATACAATATACGGTCCCGCACAGCTGACAGAGTCGGCCGAGTATAACAGTACGGGGGCGGTAACTAATCAATAGTCCCGCCCATAGGTGGGAAAGTCCAAACAATAAGCATTAACGGTACAAAAGATAGATTAGCACATACATAAAGCACCTAGATAGAGCGAAAAGGAATAAAATATCTGGCACATGACAGCTGCGCATGGATAACTGTGTTATGGGACAAAAAGCAGTAAAAGAGATAACTAAATAGTTATTACAAATGCAAGTAGTTAGTTAACAGAGAAAGTAATTAAAAGTAAAATAATAATAAATGATCCGATTAACCCTTTCGCGCCACGCGCCGTACTAGTACTGCGCTGTCGGCACTGCATTTGTGCCAGCAGCAGTACTAGTACGGCGCACCGATCACCGCGGTCTCGCGCTGAGCGCCGCAGTGATCGGGTGCGGGTGTCAGCTGTATATGACAGCTGACACCACGCAGCAATGCCCACGATCGGCGCTATCGCCGATCGCGGGCATTTAACCCCTCTGATGCCGCTGTCAGTAGTGACAGCGGCATAGAGGGGGATCGCGCAGGGACGGGGGCTCCCTGCGCTCTCCCACCAGAGCAACGCAATGAGATCGCGTTGCTCCGGTGACCCGGAAGGAGTCCCCGGATCCAAGATGGTCGGCGGACTCCTTCCGGGTCATGAAATGACCTGGCTAGCCGGCGCCTGCTGAGAGCAGGCGCTGGAAAGCCAGCTAAACTGCCTGTCAGATCGTTGATCTGACAGTGTGCTATGCACACTGTCAGATCAACGATCTGAACTAATACAGAGATGTCCCACCCTGGGACAATGGTAGAAAGTTAAAAAAAAAAATAGAATGTGTAAAAATAAAAAAAATGAAAAATATCCCCAAATAAAAAAAAAAAAACATTTCCCAATAAATCCATTTATTTATGTAAATTAAAAAAAAACAATAAATGTACACATATTTGGTATCGCCGCGTGCGTAACGACCCGCACTATAAAACTATCCCACTAGTTAACCCCTTCAGTGAACACCGCAAAAAAAATAAATAAAAAACAAGGCAAAAAACATTGCTTTATTATCATACAGGCGAACAAAAAGTGGAATAACACGCTATCAAAACGACGGATATAAATAACCATGGTACCGCTGAAAACGTCATCTTGTCCCGCAAAAAAAAAGCCGCCATACAGCATCATCAGCAAAAAATAAAAAAGTTATAGCTCTCAGAATAATGCGATGCAAAAACAATTATTTTTTTTATATAAAATAGTTTTTATTGTGTAAAAGCGCCAAAACATAAAAAAAATTACATAAATGAGGTATCGCTGTAATCGTACTGACCTGAAGAATAAAGCTGCTTTATCCATATTACCACACGTGGAACGGTATAAACGCCCCCCCCTAAAAGAAATTCAGGAATTGCTGGTTTTTGTTCATTCCGCCTCCCAAAAATCGGAATAAAAAGCGATCAAAAAATGTCATCTGCCCGAAAATGTTACCAATAAAAACGTCAACTCGTCCCGCAAAAAACAAGATCTCATATGACTCTGTGGGCCAAAATATGGATAAATTATAGCTCTCAAAATGTGGTGATGCAAAAACTATTTTTTGCAATAAAAAGCGTCTTTTAGTGTGTGACAGCTGCCAACCCTAAAAATCCGCCAAAAAACCGCTATAAAAGTAAATCAAACCCCCCTTCATCACCCCCTTAGTTAGGGAAAAATAATAAAATGTAAAAAAATGTATTTATTTCCATTTTCCCATTAGGGCTAGGGTTAGGGCTAGGGTTAGGGCTAGGGTTAGGGTTAGGGCTAGGGTTAGGGTTGGGGTTGGGGTTTCAGTTATAATTGGGGGTTTCCACTGTTTAGGCACATCAGGGGCTCTCCAAACGCGACATGGCGTCCGATCTCAATTCCAGCCAATTCTGCTTTGAAAAAATAAAACAGTGCTCCTTCCCTTCCGAGTTCTCCTGTGTGCCCAAACAGTGGTTCCCCCCAACATATGGGGTATCAACGTTCTCAGGACAAGTTGGACAACAACTTTTGGGGTCCAATTTGTCCTGTTACCCTTGGGAAAATAAAAACATAGGGGATAAAATATCACTTTCGTGGAAAAAAAATATTTTTTATTTTCACGGCTCTGCGTTATAAACTGTAGTGAAACACTTGTTGGTTCAAAGCTCTCACAACACATCTAGATGAGTTCCCTGGGGGGTCTAGTTTCCAATATGGGGTCACTTGTGGGGGGTTTCTACTGTTTAGGTACATCAGGGGCTCTGCAAATGCAACATGACGCCTGCAGACCAATCCATCTAAGTCTGCATTTCAAATGGCGCTCCTTCCCTTCCGAGCTCTGCCGTGCACCCAAACAGTGGTTCCCCCCAACATATGGGGTATCAGCGTTCTCAGGACAAGTTGGACAACAACTTTTGGGGTCTAATTTGTCCTGTTACCCTTGGGAAAATAAAAACGTGGGGGCTAAAATATCATTTTCGTGGAAAAAAAATATTTTTTATTTTCACGGCTCTGCGTTATAAACTGTAGTGAAACACTTGTTGGTTCAAAGCTCTCACAACACATCTAGATAAGTTCCTTGGGGGGTCTAGTTTCCAATATGGGGTCACTTGTGGTGGGTTTCTACTGTTTAGGTACATCAGGGGCTTTGCAAATGCAACATGACACCTGCAGTCCATTCCATCTAAGTCTGCATTTCAAACGGTGCTCCTTCCCTTCTGAGATCTGCCATGCACTCAAACGGTGGTTCCCCCCCACATGTGGGGTATCAGCGTACTCAGGACAAATTGGACAATAACATTTGTGGTCCAATTTCTCCTGTTACCCTTGGGGAAAAAAAAATTGCGGGCTAAAACATCATTTTGTGGAAAGAAAAAATGATTTTTTAATTTTCACAATGCTACATTCTAAACTTTAGTGAAACAATTGGGGTTAAAAGTGCTCACCACACATCTAGATAAGTTCCTTAGGGGGTCTTCTTTCCAAAATAGGGTCAATTGTGGGGTGTTTCCACTGTTAAGGCACGTCAGGGGCTCTCCAAATGCGACATGGCGTCCGATCTCAATTCCAGCCAATTTTGCATTGAAAAGTCAAATGGCACTCCTTCCCTTCCGAGCTCTGCCATGCGCTCAAACAGTGGTTTATCCCCATATATGAAGTATCGGCGTACTCAAGACAAATTGCACAACAACTTTTGCAGTCCAATTTATCCTGTTACCCTTGGGAAAATAAAAAATTTGGGGCAAAAAATCATTTTTTGTGAAAATTAATATAAATTTTTTTTTACAGCTCTACATTATAAACTTCTGTGAAGCACTTGGAGGTTCAAAGTACTCACCACACATCTGGATTAGTTCCTTAGGGGGTCTACTTTCCAAAATGGTGTCACTTGTGTGGGTTTCCACTGTTTAGGCACATCAGGGGCTCTCCAATCGTGACATGGGCTCCGATCTCAATTCCAGCAAATCTTGCATTGAAAAGTCAAATGGCGCTCCTTCCCTTCTGAGCTCTGCCATGTGCCCAAACAGTGGTTTACCCCCACATATGGGGTATCGGCGTACTCAGGACAAATTGTACAACGACTTTTGTGGTCCAATTTCTCCTGTTACCCTTGGTAAAATGAAACAAATTGGACCTGAAGTAAAAATTTTGTGAAAAAAAAGTTAAATGTTCAATTTTTTTTAAACATTCAAAAAATTCCTGTGAAGCACCTGAAGGGTTAATAAACTTTTTGAATGTGGTTTTGAGTACCTTGAGGGGTGCAGTTTTTAGAATGGTGTCACTTTTGGGCATTTTCTGTCATATAGACCCCTCAAAGTCATTTCAAGTGTGAGGTGGTCCGTAAAAAAATGGTTTTGCAAATTTTGTTGCAAAAATGAGAAATCGCTGGTCAACTTTTAACCCTTATAACGTCCTTACAAAAAAAAATTATGTTTCCAAAATTGTGCTGATGTAAAGCAGACATGTGGGAAATGTTGTTTATTAACTATATTATGTGATATAACTCTCTAATTTAAGGGCATAAAAACTAAGAGTTTGAAAATTGCTAAATTTTCATAATTTCCGACACATTTTTGTTTATTTCACAAATAAATGCAAGTCATATCGAAGAAGTTTTACCACTATCATGAAGTACAATATGTCACAAGAAAACAGTGTCAGAATCACCATGATCCGTTGAAGCGTTTCAGAGTTATGACCTCATAAAGGGACAGTGGTCAGAATTGTAAAAATTGGCCCTGTCACTTAGGTGAAAACAGGCTTTGGGGTGAAGGGGTTAATATCCACATGAAAAGCCCATATTCGGGGTGTTGATTGAAACATGTGTGGGCATAAGCCCACAAATGCAGAAACCCTCATACCAGCTATATAAGAAAAGATACAAAAAATTGAACAATCACGTTACGCCGGACATATCGATTGGACTACTGCCGCTGTAGATGATTCCTGCGGTAGAGAATCTGTAAACAAAAGAGCAGTGAAACATAACGCAATAAACTCCATAAATGCAAGAGTAACAAACGTATATATAAAAATATTATTGCTGGAGATTACTTCCGTTACAAAATTGTCTGTATTCTTTTGCGAGACAGTCCGGGAAATTAGGGCGAAAAGGAATATAGATGTGCCATGAATAGTCCCGGTTTATAAATCGACACAATTGGAGATGGAGCATAAATCCAAGGAAAGGATTAGACTTGAAAGCATCCTCCATAGGTACCTCCCGGTGATGAACGAGATGAAAATGAGATAAAGTGATATCTAGATCAAAATAAGATAGCAACGCAAATTAATATCAATCTAGAACACAAACAGATAATGATACGAAACAGAAAAACAAAAACACTAAATAGACATAAAAGATGATAATAAAATAACCCCAAGCCTAACACAATGTTAAAAGAAAGCTCAATTTTACAAAATTTTACAAAAAAGCACTAAGGGGCTGATTCATTAAGATGCTTACTTATTCCTGAATTCTAGCATAAAACACCTTAATAAGTCACAATATTTATGAGCAACTCAGAATTTGCACAAAAATATTGTGGCTTTGGTGGGTTTGCCAGTTCCTGGCAACTACACCAATATTGTACGTTATGCCATATATGAATGTTGCACCAAGTTAGGCCACTTTCACACTTCCATCTGTATAAAGACGTCACAATGCGTCATTCTGTGCAAAAAGCGCATCCTGCAAAGTTGCCCGCAGGATGCGGTTTTTGCACAAAGACTTGTATTACCAACACATCGCGACAAATGGACACACGTTCCATACGTCGTGTACTGGATGCATCGGTAATTGGCAGACAGCCGTCACAAATAAAGTTCAATGTAAGGTTTTTCTGTGCGACGTGTCTGCCATTTCCGACCGCACATGCGTAGCGGGACTCCGCCTCATCCTCCCCGCTCATCACAATGGGCAGCGGATATGTTGTAAAACTGCATCCGCTGCCCACGTTGTGCTGAATTTGGCACAACGTCCGTCGGTACGTCAGGCCGATGGGTTGCGACTAGTGTTGAGCGATACCGTCCGATACTTGAAAGTATCGGTATCGGATAGTATCGGCCGATACCCGAAAAGTATCGGATATCGCCGATACCGATATCCGATACCAATACAAGTCAATGGGACACCAAGTATCGGAAGGTATCCTGATGGATCCCAGGGTCTGAAGGAGAGGAAACTCTCCTTCAGGCCCTGGGATCCATAGTGAGGTGTAAAATAAAGAATTAAAATAAAAAATATTGTTATATTCACCTCTCCGGCGGCCCCTGGAACATCACCGCGAGGAACCGGCGTCCGGCAGGCTTCTTTGTTCAAAATGAGCGCCTTTAGGACCTGCGGAATGACGTCGCAGCTTCTGATTGGTCACGTGCCGCCCATGTGAGCACCACGCGACCAATCAGAAGCCGCGACGTCATTCCACAGGTCCTAAAGGCGCTCATTCTAGGAATTTATCTGAAGAATGATGTCGCGGCTTCTGATTGGTCGCGTGGCGGTAACATGGGCGGCACGCGACCAATCAGAAGCCGCGACGTCATTCCGCAGGTCCTAAAGGCGCTCATTTTGAACAAAGAAGCCTGCCGGACGCCGGTGACTCGCGGTGATGTTCCAGGGGCCGCCGGAGAGGTGAATATAACAATATTTTTTATTTTAATTCTTTATTTTACACCTCCGATACCGATACCCGATACCACAAAAATATCGGATCTCGGTATCGGAATTCCGATACCGCAAGTATCGGCCGATACCCGATACTTGCGGTATTGGAATGCTCAACACTAGTTGCGACGGCCCCGTACCGACAGAAGTGTGAAAGTAGCCTTAACCCTACAGAAAATCAGTGCCCTCTTTGATCTCACCATCTTAGTGATCATTTTGTCCCCATCACACTTTGCCACCCTGTTAGGGCTAGCGGAACGCACCAAATAATAAGACAGATAGACTATGGTGCGTTCGCAGCCCGGGGTCCACCGTGCAGAGATAGAACCTGCTGCCAAGTAATGACGGACTATATGGCGGTACTCATAAGTATACACACGTGGGTTAAACTTCACCCAGCGTGAAGGAAGCGATCCTGTTGCGTCACAAGACCGCGGTACCGCACATAGAGCGCGAGCAAGCAGTCAGCGAACTCAACCCCAACTAGGATTGAAGTCCGATTAGACCCTTGCTGGCACAACACCGCAACTGGGTGTGTAAGGAAACCAAATAACAATATTAAGGCACAAGAGTGCATGCGGTGCCTCACTGACGAACGCCACTAACCACCCAGGCTTGGGTAAGGAAAGCACAGAGGAAGTGCACGGCGCCGTACTGGCGGTCACAGCAACTGGACGCTGTAATGTGTGATTAGTGCTGTAGGATAAGTCGGGCGCTAGATAGCAACCATACACCTTCCGCGAACAGACATTCAATAGGGTAGGGGTATCCAAGGACGACTTGCACTCACAACATACACACATTAACAATTGTACACTAGCGCATGGCCGTGCGGTCATGCGCAGTTTATATAGTTGCAGCACAGGAAGTGGCCACAGAAACTTTGCCCTTCCAAGACCTGCCAAGAGGACCAATGGAATGTGCTGCAGAGCCTAAGCACATGACCCTCGATCTCCAACGGGAGATCTTGCCCTGGGCATGCTCAGTGTGTGCAGACAAGGACTTAGTCCCAGAGAAGTCCGCTCGCTGCTGACCAGCACTGGCTTTAAAGGCAGAAGCTGAAGAAGCAGCAGTAACTCTCTGTACAGAGTGAGACCGAGCAAGACGCTGGGACCGACGTCCCTGCTGAGCAGACCCCACTGCGGCTGGATAAGAATGGGAGACCGCAGCGGAGATGGCTCGAGATTCCCCCTGTGCAGAAGCGGGAACTCGAGACCTAACACACCCTATGTAAATCCGTGCCAAACAACTTAAAGACAGTCAATCAAAATTTTTCACGAGGGTGTCGTGCCCCCCTTGAACACCTGGTGTGATTCAAATCCTATTTTAAATTTGGATTTCCTTTCCTTTTGTGCTGAGAGGGTGAATAAAGGCTGGTTATTCTCAGCTGATCCCTCTATATATACCGGCTCTGGGCATTCAGTCCATGCTGGAGAAAGATTTGGCTACCTGAGCTAAGTGCTAAAGCTAAGGAGTTAAATTTGTTGTTTTCTGTGGTACGTAAGAGTTTATCTCCTGGTCACTGTTCCTATTTAGCTAAATCCTCCCTGTTGCTAGCCTCTTCCCTATTTTTGATGAGTGCTTTTGTTTGACAGTGTTTTTTTGTTATTCCTGTTTAGTCTTTTCCTTGCTTACCTTATATTTCTGTCTCACGCCCCATGGGGTCAGGGAGGAGACAGATTAGGTTTTACCAGGATAATAATAAGGTCAGAGACCAGGGCCTATCTACATTCAAGAGTACCACCAGGACTGGACTAGTTAGGGTCCCAGTTCCAGGGACAGTTTGAGGCCCCTCTCTCTTACTTAAGACCGAAGCAGCAAGAGATTGTGCAAAGGCAATTTAAATATTTCTGTGTGGTGGTGCAATTTGTTAGCATTTAGGGCACTACTTTTAACTTTTTTCCAGGTCCCACATTGTTTAAAACTGGCCCAGACTTCAGATATAAAGCACAATGAAAATAATAATTGTATCCACAATCTGTGAATAAAATAAAAAAAATTTAAGTGACATCGAGAAATGCCAGACCTGGAGAGTCATTATGACTAAGAATTGTTTCATATGTGATACACAGTTGTGCTCAAAAGTTTACACACCCAACATAATTTTTGCTTTATTGGCCTTTTTTTCAGAGAATATGAATGCTAACACCAAAATGTTTTCTCCACTCATGGTTAGTGGTTTGGTGAAGCCATTTATTGACAAACTAATGTGTTTTCTCTTTTAAATCATAATGACAACCCAAAACATCGAAATGACCCTGATCAAAGTTCACATACCCTATTCCTTAAGACCATGTATTGTTTCCTATGGCATCAATGACAGCTTGAAGTCTTTTATGGTAGATGTGGATGAGGCTGTTTATATTCTCAGATGGTAAAACTGCCCACTCTTCTTGGCAAAAAGCCTCCATTTCCTGTAAATTCCTGGGCTGTCTAGCATGAACTGCGCACTTGAGATCTCCCCAGAGTAGATCAATGATATTGAGGTCAGGACACTAAGGCCATGTTCACACAGTGCGTTTTTTACTGCGGAACCGCAGCGGTTTTGCCGCTGCGGTTCCGCAGCTGTTTTCCATGCAGGGTACATTACAATGTACCCCTATGGAAAACAGGAACCGCTGTGCACATGGTCCTGAATTTCCCTTAAAAAGCCGCGCTGAATAGCTGCGGGAAAAAAGAAGGAGCATGTCACTTCTTTTCAAGAAACAGCAGCGGTTCTGCACCCATAGACCTCCATTGTGAGGTCAAACCCGCAGTAAAACCCGCAGATCAAAAATATATCTGCGGATTTTATTGCGGTTTGTGGTGCAGAAACGCTGCTGCAGGAAGTGCTGGGAAGCGGGAGGAAGTCCGTGGGCGGAAGTGCGTGGGCGGAGTGTCGTTCCCGAAGAGACTGTCATCATGGAGGCATACCGTCGCATGGGGATCGATGTCGGGCGTCTGATTGATTTGGTATGTCTGTGTGTCCGTCCCCATGCGAAGATAGTGCTTCCATTGTGCTAAGTCGCCGTATCCGGTATTAGGATGGGAGAGTTGTCCCTGTGTCCGGCGACTTAGCACAATTGTCAAGTAACACAAAAAACACCTACACCCAATACACAAACATGACACACAGTACAGTACATACAACACATAACATAGAGTATATACTCACCATACAGCACACTTGTAGGCGAAGCCCTCGATCCTCAAGGAAAAAATCCCAAAATAAAAAAGCAAATCCATACTCCCTGTCCGCAGAATCCATAACCGAGGGTCCCACGCCGATCGACTGCTCTCCGGCGATACACTGCCAGGAGCGAAGCTCCTAGCAGTGTATCGCGTACTGTTCCGGAGTTCAATGGCGCCGGCTTCTCGGTTAACGGCAGTACAGCTGCGTTGAACTTTCCCACGCAGCACTGCCGTTAAGCGAGAGTGCCGGGGTCAATGACCGCCGGTAAACTCGCTCGCACATGCGCAGTAACACACCGACAGGAACTATGGCTCCTGCCAGTGTGTTGCTGCAGCCGTGGAGAGCAGACACATCTCTGGATGTGTCTGTTCTCCATGGAAGATCTTCGTGGGACCCTCGAAGGATTTCTGCGGACAGG
Source organism: Ranitomeya imitator (assembly GCF_032444005.1). Classification (NCBI taxonomy): domain Eukaryota; kingdom Metazoa; phylum Chordata; class Amphibia; order Anura; family Dendrobatidae; genus Ranitomeya; species Ranitomeya imitator. The sequence continues at coordinate 708,723,531 of NC_091283.1, read as the reverse complement.
GTCAGGGAGTATGAATTTGTTTTTTTTATTTTGCCTCTTTTTCAGGTCGAGGGTCTTCAGGTGGATTGAGCGAATAATAAATTATGGTCAAAAAGTGTGTGTCTTTATTTCATTAAAATATTTTTTTCTAGTCTTTAGTGTTTTTTTTTTAACCCTTTCATTGGCTTAATAATGGATAGGCGTCTTATTGACGCCTCTCCATTATTAACCGGGCTTAATGCCACCTTACAATAGCAAGGTGGTATTAACCCCTCATTACCCCATATCCTACCGCTACACGGGAGTGGGAAGGGAGGGGCTAAGTGCCGGAATTGGCACATCTTTTTGATGCGCCTTTTCCAGGGCGGCTGCGGGCTTATATTTGTAGCCAGGGGGGGCAAATATCCATGGCCCCTTTCCTAGGCTATGAATATAAGCCCACGGCTGTCTGCGTAGCCTTTCTGGCCTAAAAATATAGGGGGACCCCAACACTTTTTTTTTTTCGGGGCCCCCTATATTTTAGTGCCAGAACGGTTACGCAGACAGCTGGGGGCTTATATTCATGGCCTGGGAACAGCCAGGGGTATTTTAACCCCTTCCTGGGCCTCAAATATTGGCCCACTGCTGTCTGCCTAGCCTTTCTGGACTAAAAATATAGGGGGACCCTATGTATTTTTTTTTTAGGGGGTCCACATATATGATAGTAACCCTTTAATAGGATTAATAATGGATAGGCGTCTTATTGACGCCTATCCATTATTAACCGTGCTTAATGCCACCTTACAATAGCAACCCTATCATTAACCTTTAGGGTTAGGGGTAGGGTTAGGGTTAGGATCCCTTTAGGGGTAGGGTTAGGGTTAGGATCCCTTTAGGGGTAGGGTTAGGGTTAGGATCCCTTTAGGGGTAGGGTTAGGGTTAGGATCCCTTTAGGGGTAGGGTTAGGGTTAGGATCCCTTTAGGGTTAGGGTTAGGATCCCTTTAGGGGTAGGGTTAGGATCCCTTTAGGGGTAGGGTTAGGGTTAGGATCCCTTTAGGGTTAGGGTTAGGATCTCTTTAGGGGTAGGGTTAGGGTTAGGATCCCTTTAGGGGTAGGGTTAGGGTTAGGATCCCTTTAGGGGTAGGTTTAGGGTTAGGATCCCTTTAGGGGTAGGGTTAGGGTTAGGATCCCTTTAGGGTTAGGGTTAGGATCCCGTTAGGGTTAGGATCCCTTTAGGGGTAGGGTTAGGGTTAGGATCCCTTTAGGGGTAGGGTTAGGGTTAGGATCCCTTTAGGGTTAGGGTTAGGGTTAGGATCCCTTTAGGGGTAGGGTTAGGGTTAGGATCCCTTTAGGGTTAGGGTTAGGATCCCTTTAGGGATAGGGTTAGGGTTAGGATCCCTTTAGGGGTAGGGTTAGGGTTAGGATCCCTTTAGGGTTAGGGTTAGGATCCCTTTAGGGGTAGGGTTAGGGTTAGGATCCCTTTAGGGTTAGGGTTAGGATCCCTTTAGGGGTAGGGTTAGGGTTAGGATCCCTTTAGGGTTAGGGTTAGGATCCCTTTAGGGGTAGGGTTAGGGTTAGGATCCCTTTAGGGGTAGGGTTAGGATACCTTTAGTGTTAGGATCCCTTTCCGGTTAGGATCCCTTTGGGGGTAGGGTCCTTATGGTTATGAGCCCTAACCCTATCCTAACTATTTTAGCTTATAGTGGGTTTTTTACTTAACCCCTTCAAGACCCAGCCTATTTTGACCTTAAAGACCTTGCCGTTTTTTGCAATTCTGACCAGTGTCCCTTTATGAGGTAATAACTCAGGAACGCTTCAACGGATCCTAGCGGTTCTGAGATTGTTTTTTCGTGACATATTGGGCTTCATGTTAGTGGTAAATTTAGGTCAATAAATTCTGCATTTATTTGTGATAAACACGGAAATTTGGCGAAAATTTTGAAAATTTCGCAATTTTCACATTTTGAATTTTTATTCTGTTAAACCAGAGAGATATGTGACACAAAATAGTTAATAAATAACATTTCCCACATGTTTACTTTACATCAGCACAATTTTGGAAACAAAATTTTTTTTTGTTAGGAAGTTATAAGGGTTAAAATTCGACCAGCGATTTGTCATTTTTACAACGAAATTTACAAAACCATTTTTTTTAGGGACCACCTCACATTTGAAGTCAGTTTGAGGGGTCTATATGGCTGAAAATACCCAAAAGTGACACCATTCTAAAAACTGCACCCCTCAAGGTACTCAAAACCACATTCAAGAAGTTTATTAACCCTTCAGGTGCTTCACAGCAGCAGAAGCAACATGGAAGGAAAAAATGAACATTTAACTTTTTAGTCACAAAAATTATCTTTTAGCAACAATTTTTTTATTTTCCCAATGGTAAAAGGAGAAACTGAACCACGAAAGTTGTTGTCCAATTTGTCCTGAGTACGCTGATACCTCATATGTGGGGGTAAACCACTGTTTGGGCGCACGGCAGGGCTTGGAAGGGAAGGAGCGCCATTTGACTTTTTGAATCAAAAATTGGCTCCACTCTTTAGCGGACACCATGTCACGTTTGGAGAGCCCCCGTTTGCCTAAAAATTGGAGCTCCCCCACAAGTGACCCCATTTTGGAAACTAGACGCCCCAAGGAACTTATCTAGATGCATAGTGAGCACTTTGAACCCCCAGGTGCTTCACAAATTGATCCGTAAAAATGAAAAAGTACTTTTTTTTCACAAAAAAATTCTTTTAGCCTCAATTTTTTCATTTTCACATGGGCAACAGGATAAAATGGATCCTAAAATGTGTTGGGCAATTTCTCCTGAGTACACCAATACCTCACATGTGGGGGTAAACCACTGTTTGGGCACATGGTAAGGCTCGGAAGGAAAGGAGCGCCATTTGACTTTTTGAATGAAAAATTATTTCCATCGTTAGCGGACACCATGTCGCGTTTGGATAGCTCCTGTGTGCCTAAACATTGGCGCTCCCCCACAAGTGACCCCATTTTGGAAACTAGACCCCCCAAGGAACTAATTTAGATGCCTAGTGAGCACTTTAAACCCTCAGGTGCTTCACAAATTGATCTGTAAAAATGAAAAAGTAATTTTTTTTCACAAAAAAATTCTTTTCGCCTCAATTTTTTCATTTTCACATGGGCAGTAGGATAAAATGGATCATAAAATTTGTTGGGCAATTTCTCCCGAGTACGCCGATACCTCATATGTGGGGGTAAACCACTGTTTGGGCACTCGGCAGGGCTCGGAAGAGAAGGCGCGCCATTTGACTTTTTGAATGGAAAATTAGCTCCAATTGTTAGCGGACACCATGTCGCGTTTGGAGAGCCCCTGTGTGCCTAAACATTGGAGCTCCCGCACAAGTGACCCCATTTTGGAAACTAGACCCCCCAAGGAACTTATCTAGATGCATATTGAGCACTTTAAACCCCCAGGTGCTTCACAGAAGTTTATAACGCAGAGCCATGAAAATAAAAAATAATTTTTCTTTCCTCAAAAATGATTTTTTAGCCTGGAATTTCCTATTTTGCCAAGGATAATAGGAGAAATTGGACCCCAAATATTGTTGTCCAGTTTGTCCTGAGTACGCTGATACCCCATATGTGGGGGTAAACCACTGTTTGGGCGACGGCAGGGCTCGGAAGGGATGGCACGCCATTTGGCTTTTTAAATGGAAAATTAGCTCCAATCATTAGCGGACACCATGTCACGTTTGGAGAGCCCCTGTGTGCCTAAACATTGGAGATCCCCCAGAAATGACACCATTTTAGAAACTAGACCCCCAAAGGAACTAATCTAGATGTGTGGTGAGGACTTTGAACCCCCAAGTGCTTCACAGAAGTTTATAACGCAGAGCCATGAAAATAAAAAAAAAAATTATTTTCTCAAAAATGATCTTTTAGCCTGCAATTTTTTATTTTCCCAAGGGTAACAGGAGAAATTTGACCCCAAAAGTTGTTTTCCAGTTTCTCCTGAGTACGCTGATACCCCATATGTGGGGGTAAATCACTGTTTGGGCACATGCCGGGGCTCGGAAGTGAAGTAGTGACGTTTTGAAATGCAGACTTTGATGGAATGCTCTGTGGGCGTCACGTTGCGTTTGCAGAGCCCCTGATGTGGCTTAACAGTAGAAACCCCCCACAAGTGACCCCATTTTGGAAACTAGACCCCCAAAGGAACTTATCTAGATGTGTGGTGAGCACTTTGAACCCCCAAGTGCTTCATAGAAGTTTATAATGCAGAGCCGTGAAAATAATAAATACGTTTTCTTTCCTCAAAAATAATTATTTAGCCCAGAATTTTTTAATTTTCCCAAGGGTAACAGGAGAAATTTGACCCCAATATTTGTTGTCCAGTTTCTCCTGAGTACGGTGATACCCCATATGTGGGGGTAAACTACTGTTTGGGCACATGCCGGGGCTTGGAATTGAAGTAGTGACGTTTTGAAATGCAGACTTTGATGGAATGCTCTGCGGGCGTCACGTTGCGTTTGCAGAGCCCCTGATGTGCCTAAACAGTAGAAACCCCCCACAAGTGACCCCATTTTGGAAACTAGACCCTGAAAGGAACTTATCTAGATGTGTGATGAGCACTTTGAACCCCCAAGTGCTTCATAGAAGTTTATAATGCAGAGCCGTGAAAATAATAAATACGTTTTCTTTCCTCAAAAATAATTATTTAGCCCAGAATTTTTTATTTTCCCAAGGGTTACAGGAGAAATTGGACCCCAAAAGTTGTTGTCCAGTTTCTCCTGAGTACGCTGATACCCCATATGTGGGGGTAAACCACTGTTTGGGCACACGTCGGGGCTCAGAAGGGAAGTAGTGACTTTTGAAATGCAGACTTTGATGGAATGGTCTGCGGGTGTCACGTTGCGTTTGCAGAGCCCCTGGTGTGCCTAAACAGTAGAAACCCCCCACAAGTGACCCCATTTTAGAAACTAGACCCCCCAAGGAACTTATCTAGATATGTGGTGAGCACTTTGAACCTCCAAGTGCTTCACAGACGTTTACAACGCAGAGCCGTGAAAATAAAAAATCATTTTTCTTTCCTCAAAAATTATGTTTTAGCAAGCATTTTTTTAGATTCACAAGGGTAACAGGAGAAATTGGACCCCAGTAATTGTTGCGCAGTTTGTCCTGAGTATGCTGGTACCCCATATGTGGGGGTAAACCACTGTTTGGGCACACGTCAGGGCTCGGAAGTGAGGGAGCACCATTTGACTTTTTGAATACGAGATTGGCTGGAATCAATGGTGGCGCCATGTTGCGTTTGGAGACCCCTGATGTGCCTAAACAGTGGTAACCCCTCAATTCTAACTCCAACACTAACCCCAACACACCCCTAACCCTAATCCCAACTGTAGCCATAACCCTAATCACAACCCTAACCCCAACACACCCCTAACCACAACACTAACCCCAACACACCCCTAACCCTAAACACAACCCTAATTCCAACCCTAACCCTAAGGCTATGTGCCCACGTTGCGGATTCGTGTGAGATATTTCCGCACCATTTTTGAAAAATCTGCGGGTAAAAGGCACTGTGTTTTACCTGCGGATTTTCCGCGGATTTCCAGTGTTTTTTGTGCGGATTTCACCTGCGGATTCCTATTGAGGAACAGGTGTAAAACGCGGCGGAATCCGCACAAAGAATTGACATGCTGCGGAAAATACAACGCAGCGTTCCCGCGCGGTATTTTCCGCACCATGGGCACAGCGGATTTGGTTTTTCATATGTTTACATGGTACTGTAAACCTGATGGAACACTGCTGCGAATCCGCAGCCAAATCCGCACCGTGTGCACATAGCCTAATTCTAAAGGTATGTGCACACGCTGCGGAAAACGCTGCGGATCCGCAGCAGTTTCCCATGAGTGTACAGTTCAATGTAAACCTACGGGAAACAAAAATCGCTGTACACATGCTGCGGAAAAACTGCACGGAAACGCAGCGGTTTACATTCCGCAGCATGTCACTTCTTTGTGCGGATTCCGCAGCGGTTTTACAACTGCTCCAATAGAAAATCGCAATTGTAAAACCGCAGTGAAATGCGCAGAAAAAAACGCGGTAAATCCGCCATAAATCCGCAGCGGTTTAGCACTGCGGATTTATCAAATCCGCAGCGGAAAAATCCGCAGAGGACCAGAATACGTGTGCACATTCCTAACCCTAACCCTAGCCCTAACCCTAGCCCTAACCCTAGCCCTAACCCTAGCCCTAACCCTACCCCTAACCCTAACCCTACCCCTAACCCTACCCCTACCCCTAGCCCTACCCCTAACCCTACCCCTAACCCTACCCCTAACCCTAACCCTACCCCTAACCCTAACCCTATTCTAACATTAGTGGAAAAAAAAATTTCTTTATTTTTTTTATTGTCCCTACCTATGGGGGTGACAAAGGGGGGGGGGTCATTTATTATTTTTTTTATTTTGATCACTGAGATAGATTATATCTCAGTGATCAAAATGCACTTTGGAACGAATCTGCCGGCCGGCAGATTCGGTGGGCGCACTGCGCATGCGCCCGCCATTTTGGAAGATGGCGGCGCCCGGGAGAAGACGGACGGGACCACGGCTGGATCGGTAAGTATGATAGGGTGGGGGGGGACCACGGGGGGGGGATCGGAGCACGGGGGGGGAATCGGAGCGCGGGAGGGGTGGAACGGAGCGCGGGGGGCGTGGAACGGAGCACGGGGGGGCTGGAACGGAGCACGGGGGGGTGGAACGGAGCACGGGGGGGGTGGATCGGAGTGCAGGGGGGGTGATTGGAGCACGGGGGGGTGATTGGAGCACGGGGGGAGCGGACACGAGCACGGGGGGGAGCGGAGCACAGGGCGGAGGGGAGCCGGAGCAGTGTACCGGCCAGATCGGGGGGGTGGGGGGGCGATCGGAGGGGTGGGGTGGGGGCACACTAGTATTTCCAGCCATGGCCGATGATATTTCAGCATCGGCCATGGCTGGATTGTAATATTTCACCCGTTATAATGGGTGAAATATTACAAATCGCTCTGATTGGCAGTTTCACTTTCAACAGCCAATCAGAGCGATCGTAGCCACGAGGGGGTGAAGCCACCCCCCCTGGGCTAAACTACCACTCCCCCTGTCCCTGCAGATCGGGTGAAATGGGAGTTAACCCTTTCACCCGGCCTGCAGGGACGCGATCTTTCCATGACGCCGCATAGGCGTCATGGGTCGGAATGGCACCGACTTTCATGACGCCTACGTGGCGTCATGGGTCGGGAAGGGGTTAATGTTGTTGATTGGCGCACGCACCGCTCATGATTGACGGCACCAGAGCTAGTAGTAAAACAAATGCACACGAACGTTTTTATTGGTGTTTGTGTTTTTGTGCGTGTGTTCATTTATTAGGGGTAACTTTGATATATTTCAACTTTTTAAAAGCATTTGTGTAACATTACTTGGTCGTGCTATAGATTATGAGATGACACTATTGTATTCATTGTAGGTTCGTGATTATCCGGCCCTGTGGGACCCTTCCGATGAGTCCTATAAGGATAAGTACTTCAGGGAACTGGCGTGGACGAAAATAGTTCGTGACATGTTCCCGGATTGGGACAGATATCCTGTGACAACACAGCTGAAAATTGGTAATTATAATTACATTTATTTAGTAAACCTTGAGTATATTAACCACTTAGTGACAGAGCCAATTTGGTACTTAATGACCAGGCCAATTTTTGCAATTCTGACCACTGTCACTTTATGAGGTTATAACTCTGGAACGCTTCAACGGATCCCGCTGATTCTGAGATTGTTTTTTTGTGACATATTGTACTTCATGTTAGTGGTAACATTTCTTCGATATTACTTGCGATTATTTATGAAAAAAATGGAAATATGGCGAAAATTTTTAAAATTTTGCAATTTTCAAACTTTGTATTTTTATGCCCTTAAATCAGAGAGATATATCATGAAAAATAGTTAATAAATAACATTTCCCACATGTCTACTTTACATCAGCACAATTTTGGAAACAAAATTTTTTTTTGTTAGGGAGTTATAAGGGTTGAAAGTTGACCAGCAATTTCTCATTTTTACAACAACATTTTTTTTTAGGGACCACATCACATTTGAAGTCATTTTGAGGGGTCTATATGATAGAAAATAATGAAGTGTGACACCATTCTAAAAACTACTCCCCTCAAGGTTCTCAAAACCACATTCAAGAAGTTTATTAACCCTTTACGTGCTTCATAGGAACTGAAACAATGTGGAAGGAAAAAATGAACATTTAACTTTTTTTTGCAAACATCTTAATTCAGAACCATTTTTTTTATTTTCACAAGTGTAAAAACAGAAATGTAACCATAAATTTTGTTATGCAATTTCTCCTGAATACGCCAATACCCCATATGTGGGGGTAAACCACTGTTAGGGCGCACCGCAGAACTTAGAAGTGAAGGAGCGCCGTTTGACTTTTTCAATGCAGAATTGGCTGGAATTGAGATCGGACACCATGTCGCGTTTGGAGAGCCCCTGATGTGCCTAAACAGTGGAAACCCCCCACAAGTGACACCATTTTGGAAACTAGACCCCTTAAGGAACTTATCTAGATGTGTGGCGAGCACTTTGAACCCCCATGTGCTTCACAGAAGTTTATAACGTAGAGCCGTGAAAAAAAAAATTGCATTTTTTCTACAAAAATGATCTTTTTGCCCACAAATTTTTATTTTCACAAGGGTAACAGGAGAAATTAGACCACTAAAGTTGTTGTGCAATTTCTCCTGAGTACGTCGATACCCAATATGTGGGGGTAAACCACTGTTTGGGCGCACCGCAGAGCTTGGAAGAGAAAGAGTGCCGTTTTACTTTTTCAATGTAGAATTGGCTGGAATTGAGATCGGACGCCATGTCGCGTTTGGAGAGCCCCTGATGTGCCTAAACAGTAGAAATCCCCCACAAGTGACCCCATTTTGGAAACTAGACCCCCCATGGAACTTATCTAGATGTGTGGTGAGAACCTTGAATGCCCAAGTGCTTCACAGAAGTTTATAATGCAGAGCCGTGAAAATAAAAAATATTTTTTTTTTCCACAAAAAAGATTTTGTAGCCCCCAAGTTTTTATTTTCACAAGGGTAACAAGAGAAATTGGACCCCAGAAGTTGTTGTCCAATTTATCCCGAGTACGCTGATGCCCCATATGTGGGGGTAACCCACTGTTTGGGCGCACGGCAGAGCTCAGAAGGGAGGGAGTACCATTTGACTTTTTGAGCGCAAAATTGGCTGTCGTATTTGGAGACCCCCTGATGTACCTAAACAGTGGAAACCCCCCAATTCTAGCTCCAACCCTAACCCCAACACACCCCTAACCCTAATCCCAACCTCATCCATAATCCTAATCACTAACCCTAACCATAATCACAACCCTTACCCCAAAACAACCCTAATGTCAACCCTAACCATAACCCTAATCAAAACCCTAAATCCAACACACCCCTAATCCTAATCTCAACCCTAACCTCAAACCTAACCCTAATCCCAATACACCCCTAATCACAACCCTAACCTTAACCCTAATCCCAAACCTAACCCTAATCCCAAGCGTAACCCTAATGCCAACCCTAACCCTAATACGAACCCTAATCCAAACCCTAACCCTAATCCCAGCTCTAACCCTAACTTTAGCCCCAACCCTAGCCCTAACTTTAGCCCCAACCCTAACCCTAGCCCTAGGGCTACTTTCACACTTGCGTCGTTTGGCATTCCATCGCAATCCGTCGTTTTGGACAAGAAACGGATCCTGCAAATGTGCCCGCAGGATGCGTTTTTTGCCCATAGACTTGTATTGCCGACGGATCGTGACGGATGGCCACACGTCGCGTCCGTCGTGCACTGGATCAGTTGTGTTTTGGCGGAGCGTCGGCACAAAAAAAGTTCAATGAAACGTTTTTTTGTACGTCGCATCCGCCATTTCTGACCGCGCATGCGTGGCCGTAACTCCGCCCCCTCCTCCCCAGGACATAGATTGGGCAGCGGATGTGTTGAAAAACTACAGCTGCTGCCCACGTTGTGCACAATTTTCACAACGTGCGTCGGTATGTCGGGCCGACGCATTGCGACGGCCCCGTACCGACGTAAGTGTGAAAGAAGCCTAACCCTAAGTTGAGCCCCAACCCTAACCCTAAATTTAGCCCCAACCCTAACCCTAAATTTAGCCCCAACCCTAGCCCTAACCCTAGCCCTACCCCTAACCTAACCCTACCCCTAACCCTACCCCTAACCTAACCCTACCCCTAACCCTACCCCTAACCTAACCCTACCCCTAACCCTACCCCTACCCCTACCCCTAACCCTACCCCTAACCTAACCCTACCCCTAACCTAACCCTAACCCTACCCCTACCCCTAACCCTACCCCTAACCCTACCCCTAACCCTAACCTAACCCTAACCTAACCCTACCCCTAACCTAACCCTACCCCTAACCCTACCCCTAACCCTAATTTTAGCCTTAACTGCTGTTCTCCTGCCGGCCGGCAGATGGAGACAGATGGCGGGCGCACTGGGCATGCGTCCGCCATGTTCTGCTGCCGGCGGCCAGGAGGAGCAGCAAGAGGATCCAGGGACCTAGGTGAGTATGCTAGGGTCCCCGAATCCCCCTATTTCTCTGTCCTCTGATGTGCGATCACATCAGAGGACAGAGAATTACACTTTACTTTTTTTTTTTTTTTTGCGGTCGCCGGTAAACAGTTAATTACCGGCGATCGCAAAACAGGGGTCGGTAATACCGACCCCGATCGTGCTCTTTGGGGTCTCGGCTACCCCCGGCAGCCGAGACCCCAAAGATTCTCCCGCTGCCGGCCGGCGGGCGCACTGCGCATGCGCCCGCCATTTTGAAGATGGCGGCACCCACCGGGAGACACGAGGAGCATCGGGGGAGCTAGGTGAGTATTGGGGGCCACCTGGGACCCCTTTTCTCTGTCCTCCGATGTGCGATCACATCGGAGGACAGAGAAATTAAAAAGAGATCGTTTTTTTTTTTTTTTTTTTTTTTTTTTTTGCGATCGCCGGTAAACGGTTAATTACCGGCGATCGCAAATGCGGGGTGGGTTAAAAACCCCCCGAATCATGTTCTCTGGGGTCTCGGCTACCCTCGGCAGCCGAGACCCCGGAGAAAATCGGCCTCTGGGGGGCGCTATGGACTTTTTCCACAGCGCCGTTAATTAACGGCGCTGTGGTTTAAGTACCCTTAGCGGCCGCCGTTAAAAGGCGTATCGGCGGTCGCTAAGGGGTTAAAAATATAATTTTTTTAGATCTCAAAAAAAATTTTTTTTTTTTGTAACCTTTTTTTGGTAGATAAAGATGTGAGGCAACGTTGGCGCTCCATCAGAGACCGGTTTACAAAGTTTCTGAATGAATGCTCAAAGAGTGGCTCTTCACCAAGCAAAACTAAATTCCCCTTCAGTGAAGAGCTGCAGTTTATTGTGACCAGCAGGACATTGAGAAAGTAAGTTAAAATCCACTCCACAAGATTATTTATATATAATATGTTGCGCTAAAAATTGTATTAATGATTTTTTTTTTCCCCCCACAGGACGGAAGGAAACATGTCTGCTGCCGATTTAGAGGACAGCAACACAGAGGATGGAGCAGGCAGTTCCTCTGGAGTGGGAGGGACCATCTCTCCCTCCATTCCCACAACTTCTGCTGAATCAGCATCCACTTCAGCAGCTGCTGCATCAACATCTGCTTCAGCAGCTGCTGAAGCATCTGATTCCGTAGAAGCTGTGAGAGTGGAGAAGAGAGCTGTCTATCCGGTGGCAGCAGAGAAAAAAAAAAAAAAAACCTAGAAGAACCAAGAGGACCAAACGGTTCAAATTGCCTGCGATACATTGGATTTATTAAAAAAATCAACTACAGATGACCATTGCGACTCCTTTGCAATAACTGTTGCCAGAAAAACACGCTCCCTGCCACCGGATAGACAATCTCTTTTTATGTCTATGGTCCAGATGTCCCTCACTGCTCTGGAGGACCCTGCTCCTATTTCTCCGTACAATAAGGTTCTGATGGGGGTGTTGGGACTTTTCAGGCCCTGACACAGAACACCTGAAACACCAGCTACAAGACCCCAGTATTTGGCCAACAGCCAAGGCAGTTCTGGACATAGAGGCCTCCAAGGCAGTTATGGCGATAGAGGCAGTTCGCAGCAGCTGGGGGGAGCAACGTATGAAACCGAGGGAACAAATTTCCTCTATTCACCAGAGTATACCTTTCTGAATTGAACATAAATTGGGCAAAAGTTGTCAGTTGCACAGAAAACCACAAGAAAAACGAAGTACATCATATGTGATAAACGTTAAAATTATCAGTTTATTGAAAATAATAAAAATGAACAAAACATAATTTAACAGAAAAACCGTATTGGTATGCAAATAATAGGGAACAGGTGCACCACAACATCCACTATCACATAACAGGAAGAGAGAAGGACATGCGTTGTCAAAGGATTAAAAAATACTGACCCTGGAGGTCTCTATAGAGATGTACAGGGACATATAACTCCTTTGACAACTGTTGTGGTGCACCAGTTCCCTAATATTAGAATATTTCAGTATACGGTTTTTCTGTCATATTTTGGTCATTTTTAATATTCAACAAAAAACTGACAATTTTAATGATTATCCGAGATATAATGTACTTCTTTTTTCTTGTGGTTTTCTTGTGTTTTTTTATCTGACTCTGGTGTCCGGCCATGAGCTTTTGTTTGTTTGTAGCTCCAGTTGCCTGTTGGATTTGAAAGGGGCTGTTTATATATTTTTTTCAAATTGAAAAATCATTTGTTAAAATTACCACTTATGGTTTGTTCTTTACAATAAATTTTATTTTTCACAAAATATTCTCTTCTTTTTAGACAATGGGGACAAGGCCGCTGTCCTGGGTTTATGGGCTATCGATTAGTGGTTTAGGGGTTGATGTGTTAACTATTGTATATCTCATACTGATGTTAATTTATGAAAACAGCAACCATTTTTTTTACATACAAAAAAACAAAACAAATTAAACCAAAATAATTTTTTTATTTATCTTACAACCAATTTTTTTTTTCTTTTTTGGGTAACATGAAAAAAAAATTTTTTGAAAAAAAATTTTGTGTTGATTGCTGTCGTTTATCATTCTTCGGGATGTTTTCAAAACTGTTAGCAGCGATGTCGGCAAATTTTTTGGGACGGTCAGTGTAGATGCATCCTTCTCTGCTGGTCAGTCTGCTCAACACCAGCACAGGAGTATTGCCAGTGCACGGCACCTTCTGGACTCATAAAGTAGTCAGTGAAGGATTCTCTCACACGCACACCAGAGTTGGACGGCCTGCCCAGACCCCCGTTGACAACTGGATTAAATACTGGCTGCTGGTACTCCACATCTACGTCAGTGTTGTACTCACGAGCATAGTTGTGGAGTACACAGCAAGCCTTTATCACAGCATCAACGGTGTCTGTGTCCAACTGAATGGCAGTGTGAAAGATCCTCCACTGACTAGTCATGATCCCAAAGGTGCATTCCACATATCTGCGTGCACGACTCAGCCGATAATTAAAAATCCTCTGTCGGACATCCAGTCCCCTTCGTGGGTATGGGCGCAGCAGGGTTGTCGTTAAGGGAAACGCCTCATCCAATACCATCACAAAGGGTACTGGATGTGTGGAACCCGGCAAAGGTCTCGGGGCTGGGAGCGTTCCGCCATCTCGCAGAATTTGCATCCCAATCTGTGACGTTCGCAACACCCGAGAATCCCCAGTACTACCATAGGCACCAACATCAATGGCAACAAATTTGTAATGGGCATCAGCCACCGCCATCAGGACCACTGAAAAATACTTCTTATAATTAAAGAAGCGTGATCCTGATCGTGGGGGCTGCTGGACCCTTACATGTTTACCATCGACTGCACCTATGCAGTTTGGGAAATTGGCCACAGACTGAAAGCCTGCTGCAACCTGCAGCCAAGTCTCCTCGGTTGGGGAAGGCATCACTATAGGCTGCAACTTCTGCCAGATGACAGTACATGTACACCTCACAATGTTAGAGATGGTAGATTTACCAACTCTAAATTGGAGGTGCAGGGATGTATAGCTCTCTCCCGTGGCCAAAAATCTGGAAAGAAACAAAAAAGAAAATTAGAAATGTCACACAAAAAGGTAATTACAACATGTCACAAGTTAAGGCCGCTATAATATGCGTCCAGCACCATTCAATAATGATGGCATTAACACCCAGCACAACACAAAGGGTGTAAAAAACATTAATTAAAGGCCTGATGGGACTTGTGCACACACGCATGCGAGATATGACCGAGTGTTACATGGTAATCCCCGGACCTGATGCATGCACTCCGTTGTGGAGCGTGCGGCTCCATGTATTGGTATGTGGGTGCACACTCCGCTCCAGAGTGCAGGTGGCAGGGCCGGGGATTACCATGCAACACTCGGCCGTATCTCACGTGTGTGTGTGTATGTGTGCCCCCTGTCCAACAAGAGGACTGGGTGGGTTTAATCACACATACTGGACACAGAGACACAAGTAAAATAGAGACCTAACAACATTCCCCCCAAAAAATTGTTACTTACCGCAAGGTGATGAGCAGCCTTTCTTCAGCAGAGATGGACTTCCTCATCACCGTGTCTTGCAGTGTCAAATGGGGTGCCAGGATGGTGAGCAGTCTGTCAAATGCCATAATTGGTAGCCGACAAAAAGAGATAAATTTTTCAGGATATCTGAAAATTGAAAAAGAAACACAAAAAAGGGTTACTTCACAAGTATTGTTATCAAAAAAAGGTAAATTCGTCATTCAATATATTTCTACTTACCTCCTCAAATCATTGTACAGCACATAAAAGTGCCCCTACTCTGTTCGGTCTGCTACAAGCGGGTGCACCCACATCCTTTTCTGCGCACGTCTTCTCTGCCGCCGCTGCCTCTAAAGTAAATAAAAATTTTTTTTTTTATAAAACACAACAAAAAATATCAAGCATGTCTGGAAAGCAATGCGGATTATGTAAGGGTACGTGTCCACATTCAGGATGGCCATCGTTATCGTTGGAGCGCCAAAGCCGCTATGTGCAAAGCCCCACCCCCTTCTGGGACGTTATGATGCCAGATGTGTTCATTGTACAAATCCAGCATCATCGCACCCCACACATAGGGCCATGTTTTATTCCTTGCGGAGCCGCAGCTTCTCAACAAGGAACACGGACATGCTGTGATCATAAAAGACGCGCAGCATGCCCTGAGTCGCAGGGCTGACGGATGACACACAGTGGACACGTGATTTCATGAAATCACCTCCACTATGCTGTTACATGTGGACGCTGCATGTTTGGCGCTGCGGCCACACGCAGCGCCAAACATACAGCGTTTCCAGAACGTGGACATGTACCCATAACCCAATATATAAAACAACAGACATCTGCTTACCTGACGTGCATGTCGATTCATAATTAGAAGCATCAACCCCAGGATCGCAATCCGGTGTGGCGTGCGGAGCTGGATCCGCGGGCTGTCATCTGCCCTACGCTCAGCACTCTGCATAGCGCTGTCATTAACAACACGTCCACTCATTTTGATGTGTAGTTCCAAAATGGAGGATGGAAGAAGAAAAGGGTTGGACAAGGATATGACATCATTTTTTTTTTTTTTTTCCCCCACTGCAGTAAACTTTATTTGTGTCAAACACAGACAATCTGCAGAGAAAACTGCATCAAAAAACGCACTGAAAACCGCATCAAAAAACGCATCAAAAAACGCACCAAAAACGCACCAAAAACGCACCAAAAAACGCACCTGCGTTTTCTGCAAAGAGCTGCGGTTTCAATCCTGAAAAAAAAAGGATGGAAATCAGGAACGTGTGAACATACCCTAAGATGGCCACTCCAGAACCTTCACTTTGTTCTGCTGTAGCCAATGACAGGTTGACTTGGCCTTGTGTTTGGGATCATTGTCATGTTGAAACATCCGAGTACGTCCCATGCACAGCTTCTGGGCTGATGAAGGCAAATTTGCCTCCAGTATTTGTTGATAACATACTGCATTCATCTTTCCTTCAATTTTGACCAAGTTTCCTGTGGCTTTGTAGCTCACACATCCCCAAAACATCAACAACCCACCTCCATGTTTTACAGTAGGAATGGTATTTCTTTCATCACAGGCTTTGTTGACCTCTCTCCAAATGTAACGTTTATGGTTGTGGCCAAAAAGTTCAATTTTGGTCTGATCACTCCAAATTACCTTGTTCCAGAAGTTTTGAGGCTTGTCTTTCTGCTGTTTTGTGTATTAAGCAGAACCACTGAACAAATAGTGTACAAGTCCGAAATATCGTATAAAAAATATATATCTCCTCAAGGATACGGGGGACCTATTGTGCAGGGTCGATGGACTGCATTTGGAGGGTGATTCTCTGATGGTTTCGGCGGATGTCGAATCCTTGTATACCAATATTAGACATACTGACGGCTTGGCAGCTGTCCGATTTTTTCTTAGTAATTCCACACTTCCGATTGGTATATGGGACCTTCTGCTGGAGCTGTTGGAGTTCACCGTCACTCACAATTTTTTTGTGTTTAAGGGGTCCTTCTACCTGCAGCTCCAGGGGACCGCCATGGGGGCGGCCTTTGCGCCGGCCTATGCTGGTCTCTTCCTGGGGCTGTGGGAGAGGGACCTCTTCCTGTCTGATGAATTGGGGTCTATGGAGAGTGTCCCATTGTGGACACGCTACATAGACGATATCTTCTTCATCTGGCAGGGCACTCCATCTGACCTTGCGCAATTGGTCGAGACTCTGAATAGCAACGACTATAACATCCATCTTACTTTTACATCTGATGCTGCATCCTTGGACTTTCTTGATGTTTCCATCAGGAGAGATCCGTCTGGGATGTTACAGACAGACATCTTTAGGAAGGAGACAGCCACGAACGCCCTATTGCATGCATCATCCGGTCATCCACGGCACATGATCAGATCTGTCCCGATTGGTCAGTTCCTCCACATTAGGAGAATCTGTTCATCAGATATTGTGTTTGAGCAACGTGCGGAGGAGCTGAGGGAACGGTTCAGATCCCGTGGCTATAGCCGCAGGTCGATTAAGCGGGCCTACTTTAGGGCAAAACATGCTTCCCGCCATGACCTATTATATGGCACTCGGACTAGGGGTGGACATGGTGACAAGCAGGTATTGCGGTTTGTAACTACTTTTAGCTCTCAGTCCGACAGGGTGCGTTCCATTCTAGATACTGCCTAGCCTATTTTAAGGGTGGATCCTGTTATGTCTAAATTTATTCCGACGCATCCCTCTTTGGCGTTTCGACGCGCCAGAAACTTGAGGGAACACCTCGTCTCGAGTCATTATGTTCATCATTCTAAACCTACGTTCCTCGACGGATTCCCGAGGAGGGTGGGTTGTTCTCCATGTGGGGGCTGCGTTGCCTGCCCCAATGTTGATCAATGTGATACTTTTATCAACTCTGATGCAACCATGAGCTATAAGATTCGATCCTTTATTACCTGCACCACTAGGTACGTGGTTTATTATGCCACCTGTCCCTGCGGGTTGATTTATGTAGGGCTTACCACGCGCCAGCTCAAGGTTTGCATCAGAGAGCACGTCTTGGATATTCAGGCGGCGGCCACCCATGTGGAGGCATCCACCCTCAAAACTATACCCCGACACTTCAAGGAATTCCACAATTGTGATGGCACCCTTTTTAGGGTGCAGGGTATTGATGCCTTGAAGATAAATATCAGGGGTGGTGATCTGTCCAGGAAACTGGGTAGACTCGAGATGAGGTGGATATGGCAGCTTAATACGGTCCACCCTTTTGGCTTGAATGAATGTATTTCATTTGTCCCCTTCCTCCGTCCTTCCGGCTGCTGAGTACATTGGGTTGTTTTTCTACCTCATGTTCCTTTTTATTTGATTTTAACTCCTTATTTTTATCTATAGTGATCTTCGTTTGTCAGGATCTTTTGGCTGCAGTGGATGTTTCGTGTCGCTGGATGAACTTTGGGTTTCCATCTAGCTGTTTTGGTCGACTACTGCTAACTATACGACCCGTTGTCATATGCTTTAAGTAATAAAATTGATACAGTCATTGTTTTATGTATGTATGTTGTCTGCTGTATATGTTTTTGACCCATTACTTGTTGCTTGATGGTTATAGTGGCCGACATTTTTATGTATCATCACAGTGTATGGGGACATTGGGGCTTAGTGATGTCTGGGTTATATGGGCGTGTGTTTTGTTATCTTCATATTGTGGACTATACATCGTCGACGGGACTCTATATGTATTTTTGTATTTATTCATAATTATGTCTATCTAATATTGTTTCGTTATATATTCTTTGTATGTATATGTTTTTTTGTTAGGTTTTTGATGAGTTTGTTTCCCGGTCATTGTACTTATGTCCACATTGTGTACAGTGATTTCCCTATATGCCATGACAGTTTGATGTGCGCTTATACAAGCTTCCTGCTTATGTACTATACATTAGGTACCGCTGTTGTCTCTTCCTTGCAGAGCCCCATGTATTTATGCCCCTTATATTTGATATGGTCCTAGATGTTATTATTGTTATTCTTTGTTATTTTCTGTACTGTGTATGGGGCGCCATGGTTTTTCTTGTAATGAACGCACAGTTCGCACTACGTCACTGTGTTCCCTTTACATGTTATTGCGGTGATCCTACCTGCCCTTTATTAAAATGGCCGCCGATGTATTTCCGGTCATGCGCGGTACGCGTCACTCTACTTCCGGTCCGCGATTCTGCGCTGACACACACGGGCCCATGTGTGAGAGGTGTAGACAGGTGCGGCCATTTTACGGTGATGCGTCCGCTCATTGGTGTTGCTTTGGGGCCCGGTCTCTATATATTCCACCGGCCTCAGTACCTGGCACGCCCCCTGAGGAAGGACTTTACCGAAACGCGCGTTGGGGTGGGCTAGAGCTGGCGTGATCCCCTGTACTATTGTGGTATGTACACCCTTATCATTCTTATCTGCACCTGCCTATGGGTAGTAATGATTATTATTTAGTACTATATGACTTTCCTCGTGTACCCTGTGGCAGTGTGTAATAATAGTTTACGTGTGCCTACCACAACATCCCATATTTTTGTGGGGTGTCTGTGACATTGTTATCTGGGGACCATTGTCCACCTTCTAGGTTTCATGAGGTTTTGTTCACGTCCCCTACCTTGCTGTCTCTGTCCATTGTTTTATCGTGTTTTCAAATAAAGATATATATTTTTTATATGATATTTCGGACTTGTACACTATTTGTTCAGTGGTTCTGCTTATTAGCATTAGTGTGTCCTACACATTTTCCATATAGAGGCGGATTACATTATACAATCATGCTAGTATGAATATACATTTATGTACCAGCCGCTTGTGTGTGCTTTGTTTGGTATGTTTTGTGTATTGTAGGCTAGATACTTTGCGACATTTGCACAGTAATGGCTTTCTTATGGCAACTCAACAATGCAGCCCATTTTTCTTCAAGTGCTTCTTTAGTATGCATCTTGAAACAGCCAAATCGCTAATTTTCAGAGAGTCTTGTATGTCAACTGATGTTATTTGTGGGTTTTCGTTTGCATCCTGGACAATTTTCCTGCCAGTTGTGGCAGTTTTGTTTTTACAGAGCCCATGATTTTCCATTTGTTAATCACATTTTGAATGCTGCTGAGTGGCATTATCAATTCATTGGATATCTTTTTGAATCCCTTTCCTGATTTATACAGTTCAACTACCTTTTCCACTAGATCTGTTGACAATTCTTTTGCTTTCCCCATGACGCACAATCCAGAAATGTCAGTGGCTGGATGAAAGATGCAAGATTCCAGAAACTCACTCAGCTCTTATACACACACTGAATATAAGCAAACAGGTCACAGAAGGATATTACCTTTAGTATCCATTCAAACCCATTTATGTCCACTTCTGTGCATTTCATCAGGCCAAAATGACCAGGGTTTATTAACTTTTGATGAGGGTCATTTCGATGTTTTGAGTTGCCATTGCGATTTAAAAATGGAAAACACAGTAGTTTGTCAATAACTGGCTTCACCCAACCATTAATCATGAGGGGAGAAAAAGTATTGGTGTTATCATTCATATTCTCTGAAAAAAGGCCAAGAAAGCAAAAATTCTGCCATAGTATGTAAACTTTTGAGCACAACTGTACTGCAATAACAGTATCATAATTATAGCATTTTTTTAATTCTTGACATGCTGCAGAGAGTAACATAGTTACTAAGGTTGAAGGAAGACTTTAAGTCCATCTAGTTCAACCCATACCCTAACCTAACACGCCCTAACATGTTGATCCAGAGGAAGACAAAAAAAAACCATGTGGCAAAGAGTAAGCTCCACATTGGGGAAAAAAATTCCTTCCCGACTTTACATACAGCAATCAGATTAGTTCCCTGGAGCAACACCCTATCAAGGAATCTAGTATATATAACCTGTAACATTATATTTTCAAGAAAGGCATCCAGTCCCCTCTTAAATTTAAGAAATGATTCACTCATTACAACATCATATGGCAGAGAGTTCCATAGTCTCGCTGCTCTTACAGTAAAGAATCCGCGCCTTTTATTATGCTTAAACCTTCTTTGCTCCAGACATAAAGGATGCCCCCTTGTGCCTTTCTCAGGTCTATGATTAAAAGATCATCAGAAAGGTCTTTGTATTGTCCCCTCATATATTTATACATTAAAATAAGATCACCCCTTAGCCTTCATTTTTCCAAACTAAATAGCCCCAAGTGTAATAACCTATCTTGGTATTGCAGACCCCCCAGTCTTCTAATAACCTTGGTCGCTCTTCTCTGCACCCGTTCTAGTTCAGCTATATCTTTCTTATACACTGGAGACCAGAACTGTACACAGTATTCTAAGTGTGGTCGAACTAGTGACTTGCATAGAGGTAAAATTATGTTCTCCTCATGAGCATCTATGCCGCTTTTATTGCATCCCATTATTTTATTTGCCTTTGTAGAAGCTGCCTGACACTGGTCACTAAATATGAGTTTGTCATCCACCCAAACACCCAGGTCTTTTTCATTGACGGTTTTGCCCAGTGTTTTACATTAAGCACATAATTATACATCTTATTACTTCTACCCAAGTGCATGACCTTACATTTATCCCCATTAAAGCTCATTTGCCATTTATCAGCCCAAGCTTCTAGTTTACATAAATCACCCTGTAATATAAAATTGCCCTCGTCTGTATTGATTACCCTGCAGAGTTTAGTGTCATCTGCAAATATTGAAATTCTACTCTGAATGCCCAATACAATGTCATTAATAAATATGTTTAAAAGAAGAGAGCCCAATACTGACTCCTGTGGTACCCCACTGCTAACCGCGACCCAGTCCGAGTGTGCTCCATTAATAACTACCCTTTGTTTCCTATCCCTGAGCCAGCTCTCAACCCACTTACATATATTTTCCTGTATCCCCATTATTCTCATTTTATGTATCAACCTTTTGTGTTTCACCGTATCAAAAGCTTTTGAAAAGTCCATATACACTACGTCCACTGGGTTCCCTTGGTCCAGTCCGGAACTTACCTCTTCATAGAAATTGATCAGATTAGTCTGACATGAACGGTCCCTAGTAAACCCGTGCTGATACTGGGTCATGAGATTTTTCCTCTTCAGATACTCCAGTATAGCATCCCTTAGAATGCCCTCCAGGATTTTACCCACAGTAGAGGTTAAGCTTACTGGCCTATAATTTCCGAGTTCAGTTTTTGTCCCCTTTTTGAATATTGGCACCACATTTGCTATACGCCAGTCCTGTGGCACAGACCCTGTTATTATGGAGTCTTTAAAGATTAAAAATAATGGTCTATCAATGACTGTACTTAATTCCTGCAGTACTCGAGGGTGTATCCCATCCGAGCCCGGAGATTTGTCAATTTTAGTGATTTTTAGACGACGACGCACTTCCTGCAGGTTAAGCAGGTGACATTTAATTGGGAATTTTTATCACTAGTCATTTTGTCTGCCATGGGATTTTCTTTTGTAAATACTGATGAAAAAAAGTCATTTAGCATATTGGCTTTTTCCTCATCCTCATCCACCATTTCACCCAGACTATTTTTAAGGGGGCCAAAACTATCATTTTTTAGTTTCTTACTATTTATGTAGTTAAAGAATATTTTGGGATTATTTTTACTCTCTCTGGCAATGAGTCTCTCTCTGTCTCAATCTTTGCTGCCTTGATTTGCTTTTTACAGAATATATTTAATTTTTTGTATTTATTTAATGCCTCATCACTACCTACTTCCTTTATTTCTCTAAATGCTTTCGTTTTGTCACTTATTGCGCCCCTTACAGCTCTATTTAGCCATATTGGTTTCCTTCTATTTCTAGTATGTTTATTCCCATACGGTATATACTGTGCACAGGTCCTATCCAGGATGCTAATAAATGTCTCCCATTTTCTTTGTGTATTTTTGTGTCTCAGGATATCGTCCCAGTTAATTGCACCAAGATCCTCTCTCATCCATTGGAAATTTGTCCTCCTGAAGTTTCGTGTCCTTGTAACCCCTCTACTACACATCGTATTAAAGGATACATGAAAACTTATTATTTTGTGATCACTATTCCCCAAGTGACCCCCAACCCTTATGTTTGATATGCGGTCTGGCCTGTTGGTTAATATTAGGTCTAGCAGTGCCACCCTTCTTGTTGGGTCCTGGAACTGTTGTGAAAGGTAATTGTCTCTCATAGTTGTCAAAAACCGATTACCTTTGCTGGAACTGCAGGTTTCTGTTCCCCAATCTATTTCAGGGTAGTTGAAGTCCCCCATAATAATGACTTCCCCTTGAGTCGCAGCTTCATCTATTTGCTTTACGAGGATATTCTCCATTGCTTCCATTATTTTTGGACATTTATAACCAAAAAAGCTCTATATCCAGCAATCAAAAAATATGTTAGGAAGCAGGGTGTGACTAATATAAAAAATAACTTTTAATAAGTATGCATTAAAAACTGGTATGAACCACCAATATAAAGGTAAAACAAAAAAGTAAAGGACTCACAGAAAAGATTCCCCATCAAAGGGAATCTACACATAAATAATCAAATCCCTGAGGTTTATCTAGATAGATACACCAGTGTCAACCTCCAAAGGGAAAAATTGTCTCCTAGAGAGGAGTACATAACATATATGTATGGTAAGCAACATACAATCAATATGTGAAGCAAGAATTATCTCCCAGAGGGGAGTGCACATATGTATTGTTGGCAGACCACAATGACTGTATACCTCGTTTCTCGTCTTTAATCGAGACACAGAATGTAAAAACAGGAACGATCTCACCTCTGAGCTTCTAATCACACCAGGGTAGGATCACTCACATCCGCAGCATCTGGGGAGGGGGGGGCCTACAAATCCGGCCACACATGTACCCATCCACGCTGTCAGGAAAGTAATTTTTAACCCCAATATCTCGGACACATTTTCCCTACGCGTTTCGTAGTCTGGATACTCATCAGGGGAAACTCGTGCAGAGTCCTTCCACCGCAGTGGGGGGACCTTCAGCCTGGGGGTATATTGAAAAACACTGCAGGACAGCGTTCCTTCATGTTTTAAATAGCCCACCCTATTCTCCCAGATTGGGCTGGCTGACGTCATGTCGCCTGCACCCGTGTGTGGGGCGCAGACCTTGGACCACACGCGTCACTTCCGGTGACGCGTGTTGTCCGGTTACCATGGCAGCATACTGCCCGCACACCTCACGGATCCTGTGGCGTTCAGGTACGCTAAGCGTCTCACTTCCGGTGACGCACACAGGTCCGGTAACCTTGACAGCGCAACGCCTGACCGTAAAGCTCAAGTCCAGGCGTTGCTGCTGTTAATGGATTTCCGGAGTCCCGGGACTGCGCCGCATTATGCTATGTAAAGACATCTCTGCCGCGTCCTATTGATACCAAGTCTCTTGGCCCCTTTTTCATTGCCGATCATGCTAGTTAAGATATACTGCAATCTCATCACGATGGGGCTATTCATCAAGTAATTACTACTATCATCATAACCTTCATATAGAAGGGATGATCCTGATCACAGGCATGTACTGGCTGAGTCACAAGAAAAGGGAGGGAAGGCACAAAAAACCGGGAACCCGGCACAAAGATGGGGGGGGGGGGGGAACCAGATGTGTATAACCAGTCATAAATAAAAGTCCCCAGCTTGAGACTCAAAAGGACCCATTCGTGTCTCTGATTCTTATTGATATTTTTATTATTCTTATTATTCAAAGGAGAGGTTTTTTCTGGAGAGATGGAGGGGGTAGGGTGAATGACAGGACCGGTGCACCGAGAAAAAAGCAGTAAGAGGGATAGAATTGTGTACATATACTCTTTCCCTAACCCAACTCCTACCTCATACCCCTACCTGTCAATGGAGGTTGGCACCCTAGGATAGAAACGCAAGATTGGCGCCCCCATTCCACGACGGCTGTCCCAAATTATGGTCCTAATAGTACCCTAATGGGAAAAAGAAAAAAGGGGGGGAAGGAAGGAAAGATATTCCTGTTATGTTTCATCTAGCTTTCCAAAAAACAGCTGTATGTTAGAACTTCATTCAAGCCTCTCGGTGTTTGTGTTTTTAGGCGAAAGATCCACTTTGTCTCGCATTGTAATAGAATTTGATCCCAATTCCCTCCCCTCTTGGGTGCACCAATCCTGTCAATCCCCATAAATTTAAGTCCTCGACCGTCACCACTATGTTCAGTGTTAATATGTCTAGCCAGTGGTGTATCCCTATTCAAGGCAATGTCCCTCAGGTGTTCTCCGACACGTCTTCTGAACTCGCGTATTGTTTTGCCATCATATTCCAGGCCGCATTGGCAGACCACTCTGTAGATTACTCCTTTGGTCCTACAATTTATGAAATGGTAAATTTCATATTCTTTTCCTGTCACTCCACTTTGGAATTTTTGACCTGTTGCCAACATGGGACATGCTATGCAGCCACTACATTTGTAGCATCCCTTTGGTGGTTTTGGGAGCCATGTATCATTAACTGGTGGAGAATAGTGACTACGTATGAGTCTATCCCCTACTGATCTGTCCTTCCTGAACGTGATCCGTGGGAATTCCCCCACCATCTCTCCAATATCCTCATCCATGATCAAGATGGACCAATACTTCTGCAGTATTGTCCGTACCTTTTGAGCCCCGTTATTATAAGTGGTAACATATCTGCAAACTGGCAATTCTTCTTTTGTTAGAGCTGGTACCAAGAGGCTGTTTCTGTCGATGTCTTTTACCTCATTATATGCTTTTCTTAGGATCCCTTCTGGGTATCCCCTAGCTAAAAAGCGTGTCTTTAGGTCGTCTGCCTGTATCTTATACTCCTCATTAGAGGAGCAATTCCGTCTTGCTCGTAAGTATTGGCCTTTCGGAATGCCCCTTTTGAGGGGTACTGGATGATGGCTGTCCCATCTCAAAAGGGCATTCGTAGAAGTAGGCTTCCTATATGTCTTAGTTTCCACACATCCATCTGGCCTTTTTCGGATATATAGATCCAGGAACGGTAATTTGTCTTGGTGATACTCAAAGGTGAAGGACAACCCCAATTGGTTATTATTTAGCTTGGACACAAAATTTGTCAAGGTTACAACATCTCCATTCCAAATTAGTAGCACATCATCTATATATCGGGACCAAAAAGCTATATTAGCCTGTTCCTCCACAAACATGTCCCCAAAAACTACGGTTTCCTCCCACCAGCCCAGGAGCAGATTTGCGTACGCAGGCGCACAAGAATTGCCCATGGCGGTGCCCCTGAGCTGGTGGAAGATGGTACCGTTGAAGAGGAAAAAATTCTTTGTAAGACAAAATTCGAGTAAGTCCAAGACAAATTTGTTATGCCCTGAGTACTGTTGGCCCCTACTTCTGATAAAATATTCTACCGCCCTCAGGCCATCACAATGTCTTATCGACGAATAGAGGGCCTCCACGTCGATGCTACAGAGTATGGCCTCTGGCTCTAAGATCAATCCGTCTATTTTCCTCAATAGATCCATGGAGTCCCTAGTATATGAGTTTAATGATGTTACATATGTCTTCAGGACCTCGTCAAGGTAGATTCCTACATGATGACAGAGGCTGTTGATTCCTGAGACTATGGGTCTCCCCCTAAGTGGGACTAGACCTTTGTGGACCTTAGGGAGGCAGTAGAAGGTTGCCACCGTTGGAAACTGTGGGAACAGGTATTCAAATTCATTTTTGTCGATTAAGCCATTATTTAGTCCTTCATCCAGAATCACTTTAAGTTGTTTTTTATATAAGGAGGTAGGGTTTGTGGAGATCTTTTCATAGTTTTCTGGATCTTTAAGGATCTTTTCACACATCTCCACATAATCCTCATGGTTCATGATTACTGTGTTACCACCCTTATCTGAGGGTTTTGTTATGATCTTGGGGTCCTTCTCTAGGCCCTTTAAAGTTTCCATTTCTAATCTTGACAAATTGTATTTCCCCCTCATTGGTTCACTTTCTAGTTTCTCCAGATCTCTAGTCACCAGCTCCTCAAAGATGTCAATTGCAGAAAGATCACCCTGTATTGGGGGCATCTTTTTACTTTTACTCTTTAATTTTTTAATTTGGTAAATGGACCATTTACCAAATTAAAGAGTAAAAGTAAAAAGATGCCCCCAATACAGGGTGATCTTTCTGCAATTGACATCTTTGAGAAGCTGGTGACCAGAGATCTGGAGAAACTAGAAAAATTAGAAATGGAAACTTTAAAGGGCCTAGAGAAGGACCCCAAGATCATAACAAAACCCTCAGATAAGGGTGGTAACACAGTAATCATGAACCATGAGGATTATGTGGAGATGTGTGAAAAGATCCTTAAAGATCCAGAAAACTATGAAAAGATCTCCACAAACCCTACCTCCTTATATAAAAAACAACTTAAAGTGATTCTGGATGAAGGACTAAATAATGGCTTAATCGACAAAAATGAATTTTGAATACCTGTTCCCACAGTTTCCAACGGTGGCAACCTTCTACTGCCTCCCTAAGGTCCACAAAGGTCTAGTCCCACTTAGTGGGAGACCCATAGTCTCAGGAATCAACAGCCTCTGTCATCATGTAGGAATCTACCTTGACGAGGTCCTGAAGACATATGTAACATCATTAAACTCATATACTAGGGACTCCATGGATCTATTGAGGAAAATAGACGGATTGATCTTAGAGCCAGAGGCCATACTCTGTAGCATCGACGTGGAGGCCCTCTATTCGTCGATAAGACATTGTGATGGCCTGAGGGCGGTAGAATATTTTATCAGAAGTAGAGGCCAACAGTACTCAGGGCATAACAAATTTGTCTTGGACTTACTCGAATTTTGTCTTACAAAGAATTTTTTCCTCTTCAACGGTACCATCTTCCACCAGCTCAGGGGCACCGCCATGGGCAATTCTTGTGCGCCTGCGTACGCAAATCTGCTCCTGGGCTGGTGGGAGGAAACCATAGTTTTTGGGGACATGTTTGTGGAGGAACAGGCTAATATAGCTTTTTGGTCCCGATATATAGATGATGTGCTACTAATTTGGAATGGAGATGTTGTAACCTTGACAAATTTTGTGTCCAAGCTAAATAATAACCAATTGGGGTTGTCCTTCACCTTTGAGTATCACCAAGACAAATTACCATTCCTGGATCTATATATCCGAAAAAGGCCAGATGGATGTCTGGAAACTAAGACATATAGGAAGCCTACTTCTACGAATGCCCTTTTGAGATGGGACAGCCATCATCCAGTACCCCTCAAAAGGGGCATTCCAAAAGGCCAATACTTACGAGCAAGACGGAATTGCTCCTCTAATGAGGAGTATAAGATACAGGCAGACGATCTAAAGACACGCTTTTTAGCTAGGGGATACCCAGAAGGGATCCTAAGAAAAGCATATAATGAGGTAAAAGACATCGACAGAAACAGCCTCTTGGTACCAGCTCTAACAAAAGAAGAATTGCCAGTTTGCAGATATGTTACCACTTATAATAACGGGGCTCAAAAGGTACGGACAATACTGCAGAAGTATTGGTCCATCTTGATCATGGATGAGGATATTGGAGAGATGGTGGGGGAATTCCCACGGATCACGTTCAGGAAGGACAGATCAGTAGGGGATAGACTCATACGTAGTCACTATTCTCCACCAGTTAATGATACATGGCTCCCAAAACCACCAAAGGGATGCTACAAATGTAGTGGCTGCATAGCATGTCCCGTGTTGGCAACAGGTCAAAAATTCCAAAGTGGAGTAACCGGAAAAGAATATGAAATTTACCATTTCATAAATTGTAGGACCAAAGGAGTAATCTACAGAGTGGTCTGCCAATGCGGCCTGGAATATGTTGGCAAAACAATACGCGAGTTCAGAAGACGTGTCGGAGAACACCTGAGGGACATTGCCTTGAATAGGGATACACCACTGGCTAGACATATTAACACTGAACATAGTGGTGACGGTCGAGGACTTAAATTTATGGGGATTGACAGGATTGGTGCACCCAAGAGGGGAGGGAATTGGGATCAAATGGGACAGCCATCATCCAGTACCCCTCAAAAGGGGCATTCCGAAAGGCCAATACTTACGAGCAAGACGGAATTGCTCCTCTAATGAGGAGTATAAGATACAGGCAGACGATCTAAAGACACGCTTTTTAGCTAGGGGATACCCAGAAGGGATCCTAAGAAAAGCATATAATGAGGTAAAAGACATCGACAGAAACAGCCTCTTGGTACCAGCTCTAACAAAAGAAGAATTGCCAGTTTGCAGATATGTTACCACTTATAATAACGGGGCTCAAAAGGTACGGACAATACTGCAGAAGTATTGGTCCATCTTGATCATGGATGAGGATATTGGAGAGATGGTGGGGGAATTCCCACGGATCACGTTCAGGAAGGACAGGTCAGTAGGGGATAGACTCATACGTACTCACTATTCTCCACCAGTTAATGATACATGGCTCCCAAAACCACCAAAGGGATGCTACAAATGTAGTGGCTGCATAGCATGTCCCGTGTTGGCAACAGGTCAAAAATTCCAAAGTGGAGTAACCGGAAAAGAATATGAAATTTACCATTTCATAAATTGTAGGACCAAAGGAGTAATCTACAGAGTGGTCTGCCAATGCGGCCTGGAATATGTTGGCAAAACAATACGCGAGTTCAGAAGACGTGTCGGAGAACACCTGAGGGACATTGCCTTGAATAGGGATACACCACTGGCTAGACATATTAACACTGAACATAGTGGTGACGGTCGAGGACTTAAATTTATGGGGATTGACAGGATTGGTGCACCCAAGAGGGGAGGGAATTGGGATCAAATTCTATTACAATGCGAGACAAAGTGGATCTTTCGCCTAAAAACACAAACACCGAGAGGCTTGAATGAAGTTCTAACATACAGCTGTTTTTTGGATAGCTAGATCAAACATAACAGGAATATCTTTCCTTCCTTCCCCCCCTTTTTTCTTTTTCCCATTAGGGTACTATTAGGACCATAATAGGTACAGCCGTTGTGGAATGGGGGCGCCAATCTTGCGTTTCTATCCTAGGGTGCCAACCTCCATTGACAGGTAGGGGTATGAGGTAGGAGTTGGGTTAGGGAAAGAGTATATGTACACGATTCTATCTGTCATGATCCCAATGGCAGGGGATCACAAAAGGACAAGCACAAAAAACAAAACAAGCTCTAGGGTGATGGAAACTGAGCTGACCGCGATCCTGAACCTAAACACACAACTAGCTGTAGCCGGGGAACGTGCCTACGATGATTCCTAGACGTCTCGCGCCAGCCGAAGGACTAACTTCCCCTATTAGAAGAAACACAGACCTCTCTTGCCTCCAGAGAAACACCCCACAGAAATAGCAGCCCCCCACATGTAATGACGGTGAAATGAGAGGAAAGCACATACGTAGTTATGAAAACAGATTCAGCAAAATGAGGCCCTCTAAAGCTAGATAGCAGAGGATACAAAAGTGAACTGCGCGGTTAGCGAAAAACCCTACAAAAAACCATCCTGAAATTACTTGAACTCATGTGCCAACTCATGGAACATGAGGAGTAATATCAGCCCACTAGAGCAACCAGCAAAAAGGAATCACATATCTGCAAGCTGGACTAAGACAAAAATTAAACAAAACGTGGAACAGGAAAATCAAAAACTTAGCTTGTCCTGAAGATTACAGAAGCGGGAAGCAGAGGTAACAAGACACACTGATTACATTGATAGCCGGCGAGGAAATGACAAGAAAGCCAGGTTAAATAGGAAACTCCCATATCCTGATAGAACAGGTGGACACCAGAGACCGCAGAAAACACAAGTCACCCAGTACCATCTGTAACCACCAGAGGGAGCCCAAAAACAGAATCCACAACATCTATCCCTCTTACTGCTTTTTTCTCGGTGCACCG
Organism: Ranitomeya imitator; assembly: GCF_032444005.1. Lineage (NCBI taxonomy): Eukaryota > Metazoa > Chordata > Amphibia > Anura > Dendrobatidae > Ranitomeya > Ranitomeya imitator. The sequence goes on along the minus strand of NC_091283.1, from coordinate 708,693,082 downwards.
GTCCTGTCATTCACCCTACCCCCTCCATCTCTCCAGAAAAAACCTCTCCTTTGAATAATAAGAATAATAAAAATATCAATAAGAATCAGAGACACGAATGGGTCCTTTTGAGTCTCAAGCTGGGGACTTTTATTTATGACTGGTTATACACATCTGGTTTCCCCCCCCCCCCATCTTTGTGCCGGGTTCCCGGTTTTTTGTGCCTTCCCTCCCTTTTCTTGTGACTCAGCCAGTACATGCCTGTGATCAGGATCATCCCTTCTATATGTAGGTTATGATGATAGTAGTAATTACTTGATGAATAGCCCCATCGTGATGAGATTGCAGTATATCTTAACTAGCATGATCGGCAATGAAACAGGGGCCAAGAGACTTGGTATCAATAGGATGCGGCAGAGATGTCTTTACATAGCATAATGCGGCGCAGTCCCGGGACTCCGGAAATCCATTAACAGCAGCAACGCCTGGACTTGAGCTTTACGGTCAGGCGTTGCGCTGTCATGGTTACCGGACCTGTGTGCGTCACCGGAAGTGAGACGCTTAGCGTACCTGAACGCCACAGAATCCGTGAGGTGTGCGGGCAGTACGCTGCCATGGTAACCGGACAACACGCGTCACTGCGGTGGAAGGACTCTGCACGAGTTTCCCCTGATAAGTATCCAGACTACGAAACGCGTAGGGAAAATGTGTCCGAGATATTGGGGTTAAAAATTACTTTCCTGACAGCGTGGATGGGTACATGTGTGGCCGGATTTGTAGGCCCCCCCCTCCCCAGATGCTGCGGATGTGAGTGATCCTACCCTGGTGTGATTAGAAGCTCAGAGGTGAGATTGTTCCTGTTTTTACATTCTGTGTCTCGATTAAAGACGAGAAACGAGGTATACAGTCATTGTGGTCTGCCAACAATACATATGTGCACTCCCCTCTGGGAGATAATTCTTGCTTCACATATTGATTGTATGTTGCTTACCATACATATATGTTATGTACTCCTCTCTAGGAGACATTTTTTCCCTTTGGAGGTTGACACTGGTGTATCTATCTAGATAAACCTCAGGGATTTGATTATTTATGTGTAGATTCCCTTTGATGGGGAATCTTTTCTGTGAGTCCTTTACTTTTTTGTTTTACCTTTATATTGGTGGTTCATACCAGTTTTTAATGCATACTTATTAAAAGTTATTTTTTATATTAGTCACACCCTGCTTCCTAAGACATTTATAACCAACCTCTATCAGTAATTTATTATTTTTTCCCCCTCCCCTTATCTCCACCCACAGGGATTCTACATTTTCATTAAATTCACCTATATTATCCCGCAGGATGGGTTTTAAGGACGATTTTACATATGGACACACCCCTCCCCCTCGCTTATCTGTTCGGTCATTTCTGAACAGGCTGTAGCCCTGCAAGTTAACAGCCCAGTCATGGCTCTTATCCAGCCATGTTTCAGATATCGCCACCATGTCATAATTATGCTCCAACAACATTACTTCTAATTCGTCCATTTTGTTGGCGAGGCTTCTGGCATTAGTATACATGCACTTGATGTTCCTCTCTGTACCTCTATTCTTTCTTAAATTATTAACTGTTCTAACCCCACCCCCCATGCCACTGCCACCCCCAACTTCCTTATTTGTGCCCAGGTCTCTGTCTGCACTATCTTCCCCTATATACTACGTGGCCTGTGCTATATACTATGTGGCTGCTATATACATACATATTCTAGAATACCCGAAGCGTTAGAATTGGGCCACCATCTAGTATATATATATATATTTTTTTAAAATGATCATTTAACTGTTCATAGACAACCTGTCTGCACAATATAGTAATGTGAAGTAAATACATGGCTGTAATGACTCAGTAATGCTGAGTTAATTGATACCTTTAGTGCGCAAATCTGCTTTATGGTTCTTCTTTAATCACCATTTGAAGTTTTCTGCTACTTAAACTTTGGTGCATAGGGACTTTGCCTCCCTGTCTGTGATTCCCCTCCTCTCTGCCTTTCAATGTCTAGTCACTGTTGATACAGGAAAGATATATATCTTGGTGCCATGTTAGCCAGTAGATAGAAAAAGGACTCTCAATTCTAAATATTTTTCAGGTCACTGTTGAGATTTTAAGTAGAGGAGGCAGGCCATTGAAAGACCAGAGATAATCAGAGGTGCTGACAAGGTCTTTATAAATACCTGTTTAAACAGTGCAATTTAGCAAATGTATACCCAATGACCATGTTTTATGCTGCATGTTCTTTACTGGGCATGAACCTACATATGACGTATACATTATGGTCAATTAAAAGTATAATGATTGAGATATGCTAACATTTACTATCATATACCTACTCCAAAGTATGGTGGGGCAATCCTCTATGCTGTACAGCAGGTTTATTTGTCTTTTTATCAAAATAACCACTCCTTGTAAAGAAAATTTAAGGTATGCAATATAACACCTTCTTATTCATGGTGATGATAATTTGCCTGCCTTATCTTTTCTCCAGTTTTTTGTGGGAAGATAATGTCTGGAGGACATTTTAGATGACTTTTTAAATTTCATTTGAGAATTAAGACTAACCATGCTTCAAGGAATTTTACCTTTGGGGATGTGTAGTAAGTAGTGTTGTGCATTCCAATACTGCAAATATCGGGTATCGGCATACATACTACATACATACTACATACTTACTATATACATACATAAAACATACTACATACATACAACATATTATATACTACATACATACTACATACTACATACATACATACAACATACATACAACATACTACATACATACTGCATACTACATACATACAACATACTACATACATACTACATACATACATACAACATACAACATGCTACATACATACAACATACATACAACATATCACATACATACAACATACATACATTTAACATACTACATAAACACAACATGCATACTACATGCATAATACATACATACTACATACATACAACATGCTATATACTACATAGATACATACAACATACATGCTACATACATACATACAACATACATACAACATACTACATATATACAACATACTACACACATACAACATACTACATACATACAACATACATACAACATACATACTACATACTACATACAACATACATACATACTACATACATACAAAGTACATAATAAACTACATACATATTTCATACATACTACACACATACTACATACACACAACATACTACATACATACTACATACAATACATTCATACATTACATACAATACATACATATAGACATACAGTACATATAGCATAGAGTACATACTCACCATCACTTGTCACTTTGTTCCCCGAAGCCAGTGTCATCTGTACAAGATATTAAAATAACAAACAATATACTCCCTGATCTGCAAAAATCCACGAGTGTCCCACGACGATCTTCCGTGGAGAACAGCAGCATCAGCTGATGCAACCGCTCTCTAGGGGCTCCAGGAATACAATGAAGGGAGGAATGCATCCTTCCGCATTGTATTCCTCCGCCGCTGTAAAAAATAGTCCCTAGTCTCACTTTTGGCATTGCTGTGTGAGAAATTTCCCACGCGGCAAATGCCATAAAGTGAGACTCTGAACTAAGGTAACCTCTCAGTGATGCACTGCAGGAGCCATTGTCTCCTATCAGTGTGTCAGTGTGTCACTGAAGGTCCTATAGAGCAGTGACATCACCCAATGTCACTGTTCTATAGGGGAGATAGTCATGGGACACTCGGTATTAATTGGACTACGGCGGACAGGTAGTATACGGTTTATTATTTTACGTTTTTTGCAGGCGCTGAAGTATGGTAAGTATGGTTAAATGAAGAATATTAAAATACTTTTTTCTGGCTGTGTCTTTATTTTTTTAACTCTTTCACTACACTAGGATTAATAATGGATAGGCGCCTTATTGACGCCCCTCCTTTATTAACCCGGCTTAATGTCACCTTACAATAGCAAGGTGACATTAACCCTTTATTACCCCATATCCCACCGCTACATGGGAGTGGGTAGAGAGGGGCTAAGTGCCGGAATTGGCGCATCTTACAGATGCACCATTTCTGGGGCGGCTGCAGACTGGTATTTGTAGCCAGGGGGGCCAATATCCATGGCCCCTCTCTAGGCTATGAATATCAGCCCACAGCTGTCTGTGTAGCCTTTCTGGCTATAAAATGTAGGGGGACCCCACATCATTTTTTGGGGGGGTCCCCCTATTTTAATAGCCAGTAAAGGCTACGCAGACAGCTGCGGGCTGATATTCATAGCCTGGGAGGGGCCATGGGTATTACCCCCTTCCCAAGCTACAAATATTGGCCCCCGGCCGTCAGATTTCCCCCTCTGGTGCAGAAAATTGCGTGGGATCTCACGCCATTTTGTTTCCCTTTTTTTCTTTATGTTCATTTATCAGCATCGGCTTGTCTATAGATATATTGTTAGGGCTAGCTGAACGCACCAAATAATTAAATAGATATAATAAGGTGCGTTCGCAGCCCGGGGTCCACCGTGCAGAGATGGAACCTGCTGCAAGTAATGACGAACTATATGGCGGTACAATGAGGATACACACATGGGTTAACTTCACACTGTATGAAGAAAGCGATCCCTGTTAAGTCACAGGGTCACGGTACCGCACAGAGAGCGCAAGTAAGGAACCACAGAACTCTATCCCAGGACACAGGATTAGAGTTAGTGTAGACCTCTTGCGATCGACACCACACCTGGGGTATCAGAGTAACTAATATGCACAGAAGTGCATGCTGTGCCACACTAGCGGACGCCACTAACCACCCAGACTTGGTTAAGGTAAGCGCTCTAATAGCGCACGGCGCTGCACTGGCGGTCACAGCAGTTAGACACTGTTTTGGGTGTTAAAGCTGAGAGGTCAGCCGGGCTCTAGATTGCAGCCATACACCTTACGCGAACAGTCATACACAAGGGATGGGTTTTTTAAGGAACGACTTGCACTCATCAACACACACACGATAACAATTGTATACTAGCACATGGCCGTGCGGCCATGCAAACCTTTTATAGCTGCAGCAAGTACAAGACCTTCCGAGAAGGACCAATGGGAGTCTGCCACAGAAGAAGAACAACTTTAGGACCTTCCTAGAGGACCAATGGGATTAGCTGCAGTATCTAAGCATGTGACCCCTGACCTCCAATGGGAGGTCATCCCGTGGGCATGCTCAGAAAGGGAAAATCTGGACTTAGTCCCAGAAAGACCTGCTCACTGCTGAACATTGCTGGCTACAAGAACAGAGCCTGGAAGGGCAGTAGTAACCAGTCCTCCAGTATTAGCCTGAGCTAGATGCTGGGACCGACGTCTCCGCTAAGCAGACTCCACTGCAGCTGGAGAAGAATAGGAGACCACAGCGGAGATGGTTCGAGATTCCCCCTGTGCAGAGGTGGGTGGGTAGATATCATAAATGCACAAGGACAACACCAATTAGAAGTCAATAAATGTATCAATGTGTCAGTGCCACAACAAACAACACCCATTCAGAAGCTTATCCATAGTGGGTCGAGACTGCTGTAGCCCTCCCTGGCAGCCCCTGACATGCATTTTGCGTGTTTGCTTTCTCAAAGGGTAGTAGATGATATGTCCTGTCTCAAACTGGCTACACTGTGTTCCAAATTATTATGCAAATTGGATTTAAGTGTCATAAAGATTTAATTGTTTTGTTTTTCAAATAAACTCATGGATGGTATTGTGTCTCGGGGCTCAATGGATCACTGAAATCAATCTTACACACATGTGATAATTAGTTTTCCAGGTGATTTTAATGAAAGGAAAACTACTTAAAATTGATGTTCCACATTATTAAGCAGGCCACAGGTTTCAAGTAACATAGGAAACATAAATGATCTCTCTGCTGCCGAAAAGCATCAAATAGTGCAATGCCTTGGTCAAGGGATGAAAACATTAGATATTTCCCGAAAACTTAAGCGTGATCATCGTGCTGTTAAGAGATTTGTGGCTCAATCTGAGCACAGGCGTTTTCATGCTGATAAAGGCAGAATGAAGAAGGTTTATGCCAAGCAAGTTCATCGGATTAAGAGGGCAGCTGCTAAAAAACCATTATAAACCAGCAAACAGATATTTCAAGTTGCTGATGCCTCTGGAGGCCCTTGAACCTCAAGATGTAGGATCCTTCAAAGGCTTGCTTTGATTCATAAACCTACTATTCGGCCACCCCTAAACAGTGTTCACAAGCAGATATGGTTGCAGTGGGCCCAAAGATATATGAAGACTAATTTTCAAACAGTCTTGTTTACTGATGAGTGTCAAGCAACCCTGGATGGTCTAAATGGAAGAAATAGTGGATGGTTGGTGGATGGCCACCATGTCCCAACAAGGCTGCGACGTCAGCAAGGAGGTGGAGGAGTCAAGTTTTGGGCTGGAATCATGGGGAAACAGCTGGTAGGGCCCGTTAGGTTTCCTGAAGGTGTGAAAATGACCTCTGCAAAGTATATAGAGTTTCTGACTTACAACTTTCTTCCATGGAATAAGAAGCTGAAACCTGCCTTCAGGAGCAAAATCATCTTCATGCATGACAATGCACCATCTCATGCTGCAAAGAATACCTCTGAGTCATTGGCTGCTATGGGCATAAAAGGAGATAAACTCATGGTGTGGCCACCATCTTCCTTTGACTTCAACCCTATAGAGAACCTTTGGAGTATCATCAAGCAAAAGATCTATGAGGGTGGGAGGCGATTCACATCAAAACAGCAGCTCTGGAGCATTTTCAGTTCTTTAAAACATATCAAATGTTTAGAAATTCTACTGTGCCTAATAATTTGGAACAGTGCATTTGAGTTTGTATTCATTTTGGAGATTACACTGGTATCATTGGGGGTTTTTTTCAATAAAATTTAATGCATACTCTAACGGGTGATGACTTTTATTAGACTGACTGTCATTTGCACCGACCATTTAGGAAAATCAGAGAAAAATATAATTTGCATAATAATTTGGAACACGGTGTATATATACAAGTTAATGTGGTGCATCCACCCCAAACTCCGGCCATATACATAGTTACTTCCTCCGCCGTTGTCCCAGCGCATTGTGCATGCGGGCTTACAGGCACCTGATGAAGTCAAGAGACATGTGCACCACACAGATTTGACAGCCACCGAGGAAGCAAAGTGCCCAGAAAGAGATGGTGCGCATGCGCACCAAAGGCGGCCATTTCCTAGAAGACTAAAGGGAGCCCCCATCTTGCCAGGTATCACTGGAGGTTAACATTCAATCAAGTATTAGTGGGGCATTTCGCTGCAAAAATATAAAGATGGCAGTATTAAAGGAGAAGGTAAAGTAGTGCTAATAAAGCAAGATGTTACAAAAGGGATGAGAGAGCAATTAAGACATTAAAAAATATACAAAAAATATAAAAGAAGCACCGGAAAAGTGGTAAACAGTGAAGACCAGTAAGGGGGTAGAAGCGCATAAGCGAACCCAATATGAGTAAGAATATAATACATAAAAAATAAAGAAATACGGGAAAAACAATGAAAAGTGGGAGTAATTAAAACTGGTACAAACCAGTGGGGTTCAAGCAAAAGTAAAAGTGATTGCAGCGTGGAAAATCCAATGTGGTGGCAAGAAGAAAAAAGTTGCTGTAGTGCCAACAAGACAATTTATGCCAAGTATAGTTACTATAAAACAGTTCTGTGGATGCGAAACATTAATATATTAAAAAGTTATCCCACAATATAGCATATACATTTTAAGAACATGATTAAAATATATCAAGAAAGAGAGTAGCAGAAGAAGCTATCACCAGTCCTTATTTTTATAATCATCCCTATGGCAGACGGTGAAATGTCCCAATCTTCATTTCAACAGATGACACCAGACAGAAGACAACTTGGATAAGAATAATTGTTTCAGGAGGAAATCATGAAACAGGTGCGCATCTGATCAACACAATAGAAAGACTAAGGCAAGAGAAAGACAAGAAAGAGTTAAAAATAATAAAAAAAGGGCACCCCATAGGGTAACAACAAGGGTATAGGACATTAGATTAATGGAAACTACCATATGGGACATACATCTACATAAAAGAAAAAAGAAAATAGAAGAGTTGATTGACATTTTATGTGACTTCATGGACTTCTTTTATCTATTGAAGCAGGCAAAAGTTTTTTTTTTGCTTAATTCAATTATTTTTTCACAATGGTAAAAAGCCTCCTAGAAAATATATTTTGAAATAAATATTTATTATATATTTTTTTAATTTTGTTTGCAAAACATTTTTTGTAAAATATTTTTCTTGTAAAAGAAAGATCTTTTAAGCTAATAAATTAATATTTATTTCATTCACTTTTTCTTGCACTTATTTTTTATTTTTTGTCTCTTTACTTAAACCATGTCACTCATTCACACATTTTTTGGGACACCATTATGATTATTTAACTGTCACTTTTTGTTAAGGTGCTTTGCTCACTTGGTCTATATACTCCCTTATTTGTTTTTATTCTCTTTTTAGTCTTTTTTATCTTCACATGCACTACACAATGTAATTGGGCATACCAGGGTTATGCAACTAACACAACACTCCTCTTCTATAATTGTCTTTATAATGTGCATTTAAAAGAGTAGAATTTAAACACCATAGCTATAACATATATCCAATGCGCACATAAGGAAGTGTATTCTTTAGGTAATTAAATGCACCTATAGAATGTATATATGTAGGTAACTTCCCGATATTACTGTTAGGAGTCGAGTTTCCTCTGCTGCACAGGGGGAATCTCGATCCGTGTCTGCTGCGGTCTCCCATTCTGCTTCGGCCGCAGTGGGCTCTGCTCAGCGGAGGCGCCACTCCCAGTGTCTTGCTGGGACTGATTCTGTGCATGGGGTTACTGCTGCCTTTTCTGGCTCTCCTGTTGTACCCTGCACTGATCTGCGGCGAGCGGGCTTCTCTGGGACTAAGTCCTTATTTGCACACACTGAGCATGCCCAGGGCAAGATCTCCCGTTGGAGATCGAGGGTCATATGCTCAGGCACTGCAGCACATCCCATTGGTCCTCTTGGCAGGTCCTGAAAGGGCAAAACGTCTGTAGCTGCTTCCAGTGCTGCAACTATATAAACTGCGCATGACCGCACGGCCATGCGCTAGTATTGTCTTGATAATGTGTGTGTGTAGATGGATGTATGTCGATGGATGAAAGCTCCTAAGTATCCCTCCCTAGTGTTGTTGACTGCTCGCGGATGATGGTAGCTATCTAGCGCCCGACTAGCCATCTGCACGTAACACACATCACAGCGTCCAGTTGCTGTGTCCGCCAGTACGGCGCCGTGCGCTTCCTCTGCGCTTTCCTTACCCAAGCCTGGGTGGTTAGTGGCGTCCGTCAGTGCGGCACCGCACGCACTCTCGTGCCTTTATATTCTATTTATTAGTTTCCTTACACACCCAGTTGCGGTGTTGTGCCAGCAAGTGTCTAATCGGACTTCAATCCTGAGTAGGGGTTGAGTTCGCTGACTTCTTGCTCGCGCTCTATGTGCGGTACTGCGGTCCTGTGATGCAACAGGATCGCTTCCTTCACGCAGGGTGAAGTTAACCCATATGTGTATACTTAGTACCGCCATATAGTCCGTCTTACTAGCAGCAGGGTCTTTACCTGCACGGTGGACCTCGGACTGCGAACGCACCTAGTTTCACATCATCTATACTTGGTGCGTTCCGCCGGTCCTTAACAATTACTTCTTGACAAACATGCATCATACACTCCCACTCACTTCTGCGGTGCCTAGAGTAATCATGTACAGTCATGGCCAAAAGTTTTGAGAGTGAGACAAATATAAATTTTTCCAAAGTCTACTGCTTCATTTTTTCTAATGGCAATTTGCATACACTCCTGAATGTCAGAGTGATCAGCTTAACAGCAATTACTGTACTTGCAAAGTCAATATTTGCCCCAAAAATGAACTTTAACCCCCAAAACACATTTCAACATCATTGCAGTCCTGCCTTAAAAGGAGCAGCTAACATCGTTTTAGTGATTGATCCATTAACACAGGTGTGGGTGTTGATGAGGACAGGGCTGGCGATCAATCAGTCATGATTAAGTAAGAATGACATCACTGGACACTTTAAAAGGAGGCTGGTGCTTGGTATCATTGTTTCTCTTCAGTTAACCATGGTTATCTCTAAAGAAACACGTGCAGCCACCATTGCACTGCACAAAAATGGCCTAACAGGGAAGAGTATCGCAGCTACAAAGATTACACCTCAGTCAACAATCTATCGCATCATCAAGAACTTCAAGGAGAGAGCTTCCATTGTTGTCAAAAAGGCTCCAGGGCGCCCAAGAAAGACCAGCAAGCGCCAGGACCATATCTTAAAACTGTTTCAGATGCGGGATCGAACTACCAGCAGTGCCGAGCTTGCTCAGGAATGACAGCAGGCTGGTGTGAGTGCTTCTACACGCACTGTGAGGCGGAGACTCTTTGAGCAAGGCCTGGTTTCAAGGAGGGTAGCAAAGAAGCCACTTCTCTCCAGAAAAAACATCAGGGACCGACTAATATTCTGCAAAAGGTACAGGGAGTGGACTGCTGAGGACTGGGGCAAAGTCATTTTCTCTGATGAATCCCCTTTTCGATTGTTTGGGACATCTGGAAAACAGCTTATTCGGAGAAGAAGAGGTGAGCGCTGCCACCAGTCTTGTCTCATGCCAACTGTAAAGCATCCGGAAACCATTCATGTGTGGGGTTGCTTCTCAGCCAAGGGAATCGGCTCACTCACAGTCTTGCCTAAAAACACAGCCATGAATAAAGAATGGTACCGGAATGTCCTCCAAGAGCAACTTCTCCCAACCGTCCAAGAGCAGTTTGGCGCCCAACAATGCCTTTTCCAGCATGATGGAGCACCTTGCCATAAAGCAAAGGTGATAACTAAATGGCTCATGGAACAAAACATAGAGATTTTTGGTCCATGGCCTGGAAACTCCCCAGATCTTAATCCCATTGAGAACTTGTGGTCAATCATCAAGAGAAGGATGGACAAGCAAAAACCAACAAATTCTGGCAAAATGCAAGCATTGATTATGCAAGAATGGACTGCTATCAGTCAGGATTTGGTCCAGAAGTTGATTGAGAGCATGCCAGGGAGAATTGCAGAGGTCTTGAAGAAGAAGGGTCAACACTGCAAATATTGACTTGCTGCATTAACTCATTCTAACTGTCAATATAACCTATTAATACTCATAATATGATTGCAATTATATTTCTGTATGTGATATAAACATCAGACAAACACTAATAAAAACCAGAGGGCAGCAGATCATGTGAAAATATAATTTTGGTGTCATTCTCAAAACTTCTGGCCATGACTGTACATCTGGTTACCCCTGCGGTGGGCACTCTCTTCGATGTCCGGGTGTTGTGTCTCTGTGGTTACGCGTTCGTAGTGTTGCTGACTCTGCCCCCCTATCCTGACGCGTCAGATGGGAGGCATGGACCAGTGTCATGGGACAACGACCTGCGCTCACATCACACTCCTGCACATCGATACAAGCACCATTACTATACCGCTGCCACCACGGCAGAAGCAGGTCTATAAATTGACCTTTGACAGACACATCCCCCAGGAAGAAGCTAACGCGAAACACGCGTTGGGGGTCTGGACTTCAGGTGCAGGCCATGTATCTACATATACGTGCTTTCCTTACCTCTTATGCATAGGCATTTTGATTTGGGGCCCTTACTTTAGATCAAGTCTCCACTTATCTTGCTGCCTTCTATAGACCATGCACTTTATAATTAGCTAGCATTTCTATACAGCTTCCCAATACAATAATATAGCGGCAAATCCGCAGATTTTTGGCAAAATTAATGACCTTGCTGCATTTTTTTCCGAGATGTGTTTTTTTTTTTTAGGAAAAAACGAAACATGGGCACAAAAATTGCGGAATGCATTAAAATAATGGGATGCTTAATATAAGTGTTTTTTTAGCGTTTTTGCAGCGGAAGACTGCAGAAAAAACACTAAAAAATGCTAAAAATCCTGAACGTGGGCACATAACCTTAGGGTAATCTGATACCAGGAGACTTTTTTTTACTGTTGGTCCGTGCAGTATCACAATATCACAATCACAATATTAAAGACATGCCTTTAGGTATTTTACCTCATTACCTCATGTATATTTATTTTTTAATTAATATGATAGAGTGATTTATTGTACTAAGGACCTGAATCATCTACTTCTTTGATACTGACCTGCAATGGCAGTACTATTTTGCATTTGTATCTCTGTTGAATACTTTTGTAATGAGATTATTTAATAAAGATGTATACTTTTATTTTGGAATATTTGGCATCTGCTTCCCTTTGTTTGTGGGATCTTTTTGCAGTTTAGAAAGTGCGCTACCAGGCCTGTTTGCTTTTTGTGAGGTTTTTAGTATATGGGACATCAGCGGGCGACAGAGTCAATGCTGTCAGGTAGTTTATTAACCATTCAGGTGCTTTTAAGAAATTAATGCAAGGTGGCATGACAGGTATGAATTGTTTTAATTGTACCACCTAAATGTTACTAACGTCTGAGCAGTCCACTATAGCTGTTGGACTCTAAGACTATTATTTAGCCATGAATTGACATAATAAAATAGCAAGGTGACATTAACCCCTTATTACCCCATATCCCACTGCTACAATGGAGTGGGAAGAGGGGGTCTAAGTGCCAGAATTGGTGCATCTTACAGATGCGCCATTTCTGGGATGGCTGCGGACTGGTATTTTACTTTCTAGGCTATGAATATCAGCCCGCAGCTGTCTGCATAGCCTTTCTGGCTATAAAATATAGTGGACCCCACGTCATTTTATTTGGGGGTCCCCCTATTTTAATAGCCAGTAAAGGCTACGCAGACAGCTGTGGGCTGATATTCATTGCAGGCTACAAATATTGGCCCCCGGCCGTCGGCTTTCCCCCTCTGGTGCAGAAAACTGCACGGGAGCCCACGCCATTTTTTACAATTTTGAAGACAAATATTATTTTACTGGAAAAAATATAACTTTTAGAGCTCTCTTTAAAAATGTATAAACTTTTATGAATCACCTTTGGGATAAAAATACTCAACACTAGAGTTGAGCGACCTTGACCTTTTTAGAGTCGAGCCGGGTTTCGCGAAACCCGACTATCTCAAAAGTCGGGTCGAGTGAAATCGGCCGATTATGACGTAAAGTCGGGATCGACCGAAACACGAAACCCAATGCAAGTCAATGGGGCAGCATAGTCGGAGGTGAGTGGGGGCCAGGAAAACACCTAGAGTGCCCATTTTAATGTCAAAACCATCCATTCTTCTTAATGAAGCTTGTCAAGCGTAATTTACCTTATAATAATTGGAAGGCATTTGAAATTGGGGGTCATTTGGCTAAAGTTGTGGTGGGTAGGGCTGGTTCAAGTAATTAGTGGGCCCAGGAAATCTGGACCACGTCACGGCAGTGGAGCAGGGAGAGGTAAGTATTTCAACTTTGCAAGTGCTGTGAACCTGAGCAAGCAGGGGGGGCCCACTCGTTGGCATTGGCACTGGCACAGGGCCCCTCAAAGTACAGCGGTGTGTTTGCATGGCGGGGGCGCCTCCCACCGGCAGCAACACTTTTGCGTACCATGAGAGGCCCTGTGCCAGTGACGTCGCCAACTAGTATTCCTCCCCCCACCTGATGAAGGAACCTGCACTTTCATCTGCACCTTCCTGTTTGTCCCCGTGTAAGGTGGTATGGTATGCGGGAAGGGGGACCTGACTTTCAGCAGGGTCACAATCTTGCAGTGTAGCGTGCACGGGAAATGTTGCGTTATGGGTCAATGTACCAGCAGACTCATCTATCACTGGCTGGGCAATGGGCAGGATGAGGAGGAAACACAGATATAGGCCCAAAGAATAAAGTGGGCTAAATGCAGTTCAAAATTGGTAACACAGGACTAATCAGGGGGCATTGCAGTGGAGGACAACTGGAATGAGAGGCTGACACAGAGAGTAGGCCCAAATCAGTAAGTAGTCGAAATGCAGTTCAAAATTGGCAACAGTAGTAAACAGGCGGCACAGCTTTGTTCAGTGGAGGAGAACAGCAAGGAGTGGCAGACACCGATAGTAGGCCCCAACCCAACTAGTAGGCCAAATGCAGTCTAACATTAACAACTACTTAACGAGCGCCTGAAAACGGAATTTCAGGACAGGAAACCAGGAGAACAGCAAGGAGCGGCAGACACCGATAGTAGGCCCCAAACCAACTAGTACGCCAAATGCAGTTGTTCCGTTTAACCACAATTTAATGAGAGCCTGAAGATAGAAGTTCAGGAAAGGCAACCTGGAGAACACCTTGGAGTAGAACACACCATCTTTCTACACCCCATACCCAATTTGTAGGTCTAATGCAGCGTAGTTTCCAACAACTACTAAACGAGAGCATGATGATCGAAGCATTGGCGAGGAAACCTGGGGAACACCTTGGAGTGGAACACACCGTCTCTCTACAGTGGAACACACCATCTCTCTACACCCCATACCCAATTTGTAGGCCTAATGCAGCGTAGTTTCCAACAACTACTAAACGAGAGCCGGAATATCGAAGCAATGGAGAGGAAACCTGGGGAACACCTTGGAGTGTAACACACCATCTCTCTACACCCCATACCCAATTTGTAGGCCTAATGCAGCGTAGTTTCCAACAACTACTAAACGAGAGCCGGAAGATCGAAGCAATGGAGAGGAAACCTGGGGAACACCTTGGAGTGTAACACACCATCTCTCTACACCCCATACCCAATTTGTAGGCCTAATGCAGCGTAGTTTCCAACAACTACTAAACGAGAGCCGGAAGATCAAAGCAATGGAGAGGAAACCTGGGGAACACCTTGGAGTGTAACACACCATCTCTCTACACCCCATACCCAATTTGTAGGCCTAATGCAGCGTAGTTTCCAACAACTACTAAACGAGAGCCGGAAGATCGAAGCAATGGAGAGGAAACCTGGGGAACACCTTGGAGTGTAACACACCATCTCTCTACACCCCATACCCAATTTGTAGGCCTAATGCAGCGTAGTTTCCAACAACTACTAAACGAGAGCATGATGATCGAAGCATTGGCGAGGAAACCTGGGGAACACCTTGGAGTGGAACACACCATCTCTCTACAGTGGAACACACCATCTCTCTACACCCCATACCCAATTTGTAGGCCTAATGCAGCGTAGTTTCCAACAACTACTAAACGAGAGCCGGAAGATCGAAGCTCAGGAAAGGCAACCTGGAGAACACCTTGGAGTGGAACACACCATCTCTCTACACCCCATACCCAATTTGTAGGCCCAATGCAGCGTAGTTTCCAACAACTAATAAACGAGAGCCGGAAGATCGAAGCAATGGAGAGGAAACCTGGGGAACACCTTGGAGTGTAACACACCATCTCTCTACACCCCATACCCAATTTGTAGGCCTAATGCAGCGTAGTTTCCAACAACTACTAAACGAGAGCCGGAAGATCG
This sequence comes from Ranitomeya imitator, assembly GCF_032444005.1. Classification (NCBI taxonomy): domain Eukaryota; kingdom Metazoa; phylum Chordata; class Amphibia; order Anura; family Dendrobatidae; genus Ranitomeya; species Ranitomeya imitator. Next base: position 708,677,565 of record NC_091283.1, on the reverse strand, counting down.
AAGCAATGGAGAGGAAACCTGGGGAACACCTTGGAGTGTAACACACCATCTCTCTACACCCCATACCCAATTTGTAGGCCTAATGCAGCGTAGTTTCCAACAACTACTAAACGAGAGCTGGGAGATCGAAGCTCAGGAAAGGCAACCTGGGGAACACCTTGGAGTGTAACAAACCCTCTCTCTACACCACAGAAGGGCTGATTCTTAGGAAGGAAGGCTGTCGGAAAGAAGCATGGCGCGTCCGAGGGTGATTATATTCTTATTAGGTATATACTCACCTTCGGACGCGCCCTGCTTCTTTATTTGTAATGAATGTTTATTTGCAATGTGGTTTTGACTTACTCTATTTTTTTGGTAAATAATGATTTTATTATTTTCATTGTTTTGCATCTTCTTGGCAATGATATAAAGAAGACGCGACAGGACAACACTCGGTGGATGCCATATCTGTGTTTAAAATTGAAAAAACCTTTCAGTTAACTACTTGCAGGAGAAAGTTATTGTAGCTGGTGGCCATTTTTAGTACTGTACCAGATTTTTGTTGTATGTGTTTGTTTTTAATGTTAAAATGTCTGCATTTGATATCTCTCCAGTATTTTCTTTTTTATAAGCAAAATACTTATTTTTATATTTTCTGATGTTGGTTCCAGGGGTACACGGGCAGCAGTGGTGTGGTCAGTGGAGGCCTAGTGGAAGGAGTGACCGCAGACAGGCATCGAAGGCCTAAAATAATAACACATGGCTGTAGGCAATTTAAAATTGGTTCCAGGGGTACACGGGCAGCAGTGGTGTGGTCAGTGGAGGCCTAGTGGAAGGAGTCACCGCAGACAGGCATCGAAGGCCTAAAATAATAACACATGGCTGTAGGCAATTTTAAATTGGTTCCAGGGGTACACGGGCAGCAGTGGTGTGGTCAGTGGAGGCCTAGTGGAAGGAGTGACCGCAGACAGGCATCGAAGGCCTAAAATAATAACACATGGCTGTAGGCAATTTTAAATTGGTTCCAGGGGTACACGGGCAGCAGTGGTGTGGTCAGTGGAGGCCTAGTGGAAGGAGTCACCGCAGACAGGCATCGAAGGCCTAAAATAATAACACATGGCTGTAGGCAATTTTAAATTGGTTACAGGGGTACACGGGCAGCAGTGGTGTGGTCAGTGGAGGCCTAGTGGAAGGAGTGACCGCAGACAGGCATCGAAGGCCTAAAATAATAACACATGGCTGTAGGCAATTTTAAATTGGTTCCAGGGGTACACGGGCAGCAGTGGTGTGGTCAGTGGAGGCCTAGTGGAAGGAGTCACCGCAGACAGGCATCGAAGGCCTAAAATAATAACACATGGCTGTAGGCAATTTTAAATTGGTTCCAGGGGTACACGGGCAGCAGTGGTGTGGTCAGTGGAGGCCTAGTGGAAGGAGTGACCGCAGACAGGCATCGAAGGCCTAAAATAATAACACATGGCTGTAGGCAATTTTAAATTGGTTCCAGGGGTACACGGGCAGCAGTGGTGTGGTCAGTGGAGGCCTAGTGGAAGGAGTGACCGCAGACAGGCATCGAAGGCCTAAAATAATAACACATGGCTGTAGGCAATTTTAAATTGGTTACAGGGGTACACGGGCAGCAGTGGTGTGGTCAGTGGAGGCCTAATGGAAGGAGTCACCGGAGACAGGCATCGAAGGCCTAAAATAATAACACATGGCTGTAGGCAATTTTAAATTGGTTCCAGGGGTACACGGGCAGCAGTGGTGTGGTCAGTGGAGGCCTAGTGGAAGGAGTGACCGCAGACAGGCATCGAAGGCCTAAAATAATAACACATGGCTGTAGGCAATTTTAAATTGGTTCCAGGGGTACACGGGCAGCAGTGGTGTGGTCAGTGGAGGCCTAGTGGAAGGAGTGACCGCAGACAGGCATCGAAGGCCTAAAATAATAACACATGGCTGTAGGCAATTTTAAATTGGTTCCAGGGGTACACGGGCAGCAGTGGTGTGGTCAGTGGAGGCCTAGTGGAAGGAGTGACCACAGACAGGCATCGAAGGCCTAACATAACAAAAATGTCAATACAATGGTATTGTCAGTGGCAGGCATTGAAGGATGTCAGCGCATAGACTAAACATTGGTGGAGCTGTGAGATAATTTTGCAAGTGGTAGAGCACTGTTTGAGCTGGGGTGGGGGGAAACTGTCTTGTGGCCGGCGGTACAGGCCCAGGGCCCCTCATATTACAACGGTGTGTCTGACGTTGGGTGCGCACCACCACCGCCAGAGACACTTTATTGTACTAGGAGGGACCCAGTGGCAGTGCCGTCGACCAAAAGCGGGCTCACCCACCTCTTCAGACAAACTGCACTCTCACGGGTGCTGTTGCCAAGTGTCGATACCACGGCCCCGTGTGGGGAGTTTGGCCATTTAGTGAGGTGTAAACATGTCGTATGCTGGACAATCAGGTGCAGAAAATTACGAGATTGGAAAAGGCATTCAGAATAGTCCACAGGCAAGACCTTTTCATAGGAAAGCTAGGTGTCAGCCGGGCAAGGTGGGGCAAAAGATTTCGAAATCCAGTTGTGGTTCATTTTAATGAAGGTTAGATCATCTACATTTTGGGTAGCCAGACGAGTCCTTTTTTCTGTTAGTATTGAACCTGCAGCACTGAATACTCTTTCTGATAGGACACTAGCTGCCGGGCAAGCAAGCTCCTGCAATGCATATTCTGCCAATTCTGGCCAGGTGTCTAATTTTGATGCCCAGTAATCAAATGGGAATGACGGTTGAGGGAGAACATCGATAAGGGATGAAAAATAGTTTGTAACCATACTGGACAAATGTTGTCTCCTGTCACTTTGAATTGATGCTGCAGTACCTGTCCTGTCTGCGGTCATAGCAAAATCACTCCACAACCTGGTCAGAAAACCCCTCTGGCCAACGCCACTTCTGATTTCTGCCCCTCTAACTCCTCTGGTCTGCTGGCCCCTGCAGCTCGTGTGAGAACGATCACGGGCGCTGTGTGCAGGGAATGCCAGAAGCAAACGGTCAACAAGAGTTGATTGTTTGGTTGCTAATATTAGTTCCAAGTTCTCATGTGGCATTATATTTTGCAATTTGCCTTTATAGCGAGGATCAAGGAGGCAGGCCAACCAGTAATCGTCATCATTCATCATTTTAGTTATGCGTGTGTCCCTTTTGAGGATACGTAAGGCATAATCCGCCATGTTCCAGTTCTCAAATCTGCGGTTGTGCTTGGTTGAGGGGCAGTTTCAGGCAAATCCACGTCACTTGTGTCCCTCAAAAAACCAGAACCCGGCCTTGCCGCGCCACCAATTTCCAGTGGCCCCGGAAAAGCTTCCTCATTAAAAATATAATCATCCCCATCATCCTCCTCGTCCTCCTCCTCCTCTTCGCCCGCTACCTCGTCCTGTACACTGCCCTGGCCAGACAATGGCTGACTGTCATCAAGGCTTTCCTCTTCCTCAGCTGCAGACGCCTGATCCTTTATGTGCGTCAAACTTTGCATCAGCAGACGCATTAGGGGGATGCTCATGCTTATTATGGCGTTGTCTGCACTAACCAGCCGTGTGCATTCCTCAAAACACTGAAGGACTTGGCACATGTCTTGAATCTTCGACCACTGCACACCTGACAACTCCATGTCTGCCATCCTACTGCCTGCCCGTGTATGTGTATCCTCCCACAAAAACATAACAGCCCGCCTCTGTTCACACAGTCTCTGAAGCATGTGCAGTGTTGAGTTCCACCTTCTTGCAACGTCTATGATTAGGCGATGCTGGGGAAGGTTCAAAGAACGCTGATAGGTCTGCATACGGCTGGAGTGTACGGGCGAACGGCGGATATGTGAGCAAAGTCCACGCACTTTGAGGAGCAGGTCGGATAACCCCGGATAACTTTTCAGGAAGCACTGCACCACCAGGTTTAAGGTGTGAGCCAGGCAAGGAATGTGTTTCAGTTGGGAAAGGGAGATGGCAGCCATGAAATTCCTTCCGTTATCACTCACTACCTTGCCTGCCTCAAGATCTACAGTGCCCAGCCACGACTGCGTTTCTTTCTGCAAGAACTCGGACAGAACTTCCGCGGTGTGTCTGTTGTCGCCCAAACACTTCATAGCCAATACAGCCTGCTGACGTTTGCCAGTAGCTGCCCCATAATGGGAGACCTGGTGTGCAACAGTGGCAGCTGCGGATGGAGTGGTTGTGCGACTGCGGTCTGTGGACGAGCTCTCGCTTCTGCAGGAGGACGAAGAGGAGGAGGAGGGGGTGCGAACGGCTACAGCCAATTGTTTCCTAGACCGTGGGCTAGGCAGAACTGTCCCAAACTTGCTGTCCCCTGTGGACCCTGCATCCACCACATTTACCCAGTGTGCCGTGATGGACACGTAACGTCCCTGGCCATGCCTACTGGTCCATGCATCTGTTGTCAGGTGCACCTTTGTGCTCACAGATTGCCTGAGTGCATGGACGATGCGCTCTTTAACATGCTGGTGGAGGGCTGGGATGGCTTTTCTGGAAAAAAAGTGTCGACTGGGTAGCTCGTAGCGTGGTACAGCGTAGTCCATCAGGGCTTTGAAAGCTTCGCTTTCAACTAACCGGTAGGGCATCATCTCTAACGAGATTAGTCTAGCTATGTGTGCGTTCAAACCCTGTGTACGCGGATGCGAGGCTAAGTACTTCCTTTTTCTAACCATAGTCTCATGTAGGGTGAGCTGGACTGGAGAGCTGGAGATCGTGGAACTAGCGGGGGTGCCGGTGGACATGGCAGACTGAGAGACGGTGGGAGATGGTATTGTTGCCACCGGTGCCCTAGATGCAGTGTTTCCTACTACGAAACTGGTGATTCCCTGACCCTGACTGCTTTGGCCTGGCAAAGAAACCTGCAGAGATACTGCAGGTGGTGCGGAAAATGGTGGCCCTACACTGCCGGAAGGGATGTTGCGTTGCTGACTAGCTTCATTGGCCGAGGGTGCTACAACCTTAAGGGACGTTTGGTAGTTAGTCCAGGCTTGCAAATGCATGGTGGTTAAATGTCTATGCATGCAACTTGTATTGAGACTTTTCAGATTCTGTCCTCTGCTTAAGGTAGTTGAACATTTTTGACAGATGACTTTGCGCTGATCAATTGGATGTTGTTTAAAAAAATGACAGACTGCACTCTTTCTAGCATCGGATACCTTTTCAGGCCTTGCAGACTGAGCTTTAACCATATGGCCACGCTGTCCTCCAACAGGTTTTGGCTTTGCCACGCGTTTTGGGCAAGATACGGGCCCGGCAGATGGAACCTGTTGCGATGTTGATGCCTGCTGCGGCCCCTCCTCCTCCGCTTCAGAACTGCTGCCGCCTGCACCCTGTTCCCCCAATGGCTGCCAATCGGGGTCAAGAACTGGGTCATCTATTACCTCTTCTTGTAGCTCGTGTGCAACTTCGTCTGTGTCACCGTGTCGGTCGGTGGTATAGCGTTCGTGATGGGGCAACATAGTCTCATCAGGGTCTGATTCTTGATCAGCACCCTGCGAGGGCAATGTTGTGGTCTGAGTCAAAGGACCAGCATAGTAGTCTGGCTGTGGCTGTGCATCAGTGCACTCCATGTCAGATTCAACTTGTAATGGGCATGGACTGTTAACTGCTTCACTTTCTAAGCCAGGGACGGTATGTGTAAAGAGCTCCATGGAGTAACCCGTTGTGTCGCCTGCTGCATTCTTCTCTGTTGTTGTTTTTGCTGAAGAGGACAAGGAAGCGACTTGTCCCTGACCGTGAACATCCACTAACGACGCGCTGCTTTGACATTTACCAGTTTCACGAGAGGAGGCAAAAGAGCTAGAGGCTGAGTCAGCAAGATAAGCCAAAACTTGCTCTTGCTGCTCCGGCTTTAAAAGCGGTTTTCCTACTCCCAGAAAAGGGAGCGTTCGAGGCCTTGTGTAGCCAGACGACGAACCTGGCTCCACAGCTCCAGACTTAGGTGCAATATTTTTTTTCCCACGACCAGCTGATGCTCCACCACTACCACTACCCTCATTACCAGCTGACAATGAACGCCCCCGGCCACGACCTCTTCCACCATACTTCCTCATTGTTTTAAAAACGTAAACAAACTAACGGTATTTGTTGCTGTCACACAAATTACACGGTGAGTTATAACTTCAGTATGATTTAGCTACCCCTTTACAGGTGAGTGAGACCACAACGAAAATCAGGCACAATGTTACACACTCTGTTGTTGGTGGCAACAAATGAGAGAGATGCCACACACGCAGGACTGTCACTGAAGCACAAATGTAAATATTAATCTCCCACTGATTTGATTTTTTTTTTTTTTTAAGGGAGAAAAAAAAATAATAGAATAAAATGATTTTTTCAGGAAGAATTTAGAAACCAAATAAAATAAAATGATTTTTTCAGGGAAAATTTAGAAAACAAATAAAACAAAAAAAGGCTTTCTATGGCCCACTGAGTGAGAGATGACGCACACAGGAGTCAGGAGTGGCACACAAGCCCAGAGGCCAATATTTATCTCCCACTGATTGATGTAGTGATTTTTTCAGGTAGATTTTGGAACCCAAATCAAGCTAAAAAAAATAATAGGCTTTCTATGGCCCACAATTGGAGAGAGAGAGAGAGATGGCACACCCAGGAGTCAAGACTGGCACACAAGCAGAAAGGGCAATATTAATCTCCCACTGATTTGTTTTTTTTTTTTTTTTTTTCAGGGAGACTTTAGGAAAAAAAAAATAGAATAAAATGATTTTTTGAGGAAGAATTTAGAAACCAAAGAAAATAAAATGATTTTTTCAGGGAGAATTTAGAAAAGAAATAAAACAAAAAAAGGCTTTCTATGGCCCACTGAGTGAGAGATGACGCACACAGGAGTCAGGAGTGGCACACAAGCCCAGAGGCCAATATTTATCTCCCACTTTTTTTTTTTTGTTCCAGGGAAAATTTATAAACCCAATAAAAAAAATAATAAATAGGCTTTCTATGGCCCACTATCTGATAGACAGAGAGAGATGGCACGCTTAGGACTGGCACACAAGCCCAAAGGCCAATATTAATCTCCCTTTTTTTTTAAGGGAGAATTTATAAAACCAAAAAAAAATAAATAAATAGGCTTTCTATGGCCCACTATTTGTGAGAGAGATGGCACGCTCAGGACTGGCACACAAGCCCAGAGGCCAATATTAATCTCCCACTTTTTTTTTTTTTCCAGGGAAAATTTATAAACCCATTAAAAAAATAAAAAAATAAATAGGCTTTCTATGGCCCACTATCTGAGAGAGAGAGATGGCACGCTTAGGACTGGCACACAAGCCCAAAGGCCAATATTAATCTCCCTTTTTTTTTAAGGGAGAATTTATAAAACCAAAAAAAAATAAATAAATAGGCTTTCTATGGCCCACTATTTGTGAGAGAGATGGCACGCTCAGGACTGGCACACAAGCCCAGAGGCCAATATTAATCTCCCACTTTTTTTTTTTTCCAGGGAAAATTTATAAACCCATTAAAAAAATTAAAAAAATAAATAGGCTTTCTATGGCCCACTATCTGAGAGAGAGAGATGGCACGCTTAGGACTGGCACACAAGCCCAAAGGCCAATATTAATCTCCCTTTTTTTTTAAGGGAGAATTTATAAAACCAAAAAAAAATAAATAAATAGGCTTTCTATGGCCCACTATTTGTGAGAGAGATGGCACGCTCAGGACTGGCACACAAGCCCAGAGGCCAATATTAATCTCCCACTTTTTTTTTTTTTCCAGGGAAAATTTATAAACCCATTAAAAAAATAAAAAAATAAATAGGCTTTCTATGGCCCACTATCTGAGAGAGAGAGATGGCACGCTTAGGACTGGCACACAAGCCCAAAGGCCAATATTAATCTCCCACTGATTGATTTATTGATTTTTTCAGGTAGAATTTAGAACCCAAATAAAGCAAAAAAAAAAAAAAATGGGCTTTCTATGGCCCACTGAGTGAGTGATGATGCACACAGGAGTCAGGAGTGGCACACAAGCCCTGAGGCCAATATTTTTCTCCCACTGATTGATGTAGTGATTTTTTCAGGTAGATTTTAGAACCAAAATCAAGCAAAAAAATAAATAGGCTTTCTATGGCCCACTGAGTGAGTGATGATGCACACAGGAGTCAAGAGTGGCACACAAGCCCTGAGGCCAATATTTTTCTCCCACTGATTGATGTAGTGATTTTTTCAGGTAGATTTTAGAACCCAAATCAAGCAAAAAAATAAATAGGCTTTCTATGGCCCACTGAGTGAGAGATGACACAGACAGGGATGGCACTCTAGCAGAAATGTCAATCTTAATCTCCCACAAAAAAAAAAAAAAAAACAGGGAGTAACCTTCAATTACTATCTCCCTGCAGTAATCTCAGCCAGGTATGGCAGGCAGCAATAAGGAGTGGACTGATGCACAAATTAAATAAAAAGTGTGTACAAACCAAAAAGATAGCTGTGCAGAAAGGAAGGAACAAGAGGATTTGTGCTTTGAAAAAAGCAGTTGGTTTGCACAGCGGCGTACACACAGCAATGCAGCTATCAGGGAGCCTTCTAGGGCAGCCCAATGAGCTACAGCGCTGAGGGAAAAAAAAAAAATGTAGCTTCCACTGTCCCTGCACACCGAAGGTGGTGTTGGGCAGTGGAAATCGCTACAGCACAAGCGGTTTGGTGGTTAATGGACCCTGCCTAACGCTATCCCTGCTTCTGACGAAGCGGCAGCAACCTCTCCCTAAGCTCAGATCAGCAGCAGTAACATGGCGGTCGGCGGGAACGCCCCTTTATAGCCCCTGTGACGCCGCAGACAGCAAGCCAATCACTGCAATGCCCTTCTCTAAGATGGTGGGGACCAGGACCTATGTCATCACGCTGCCCACACTCTGCGTTTACCTTCATTGGCTGAGACATGGCGCTTTTCGCGTCATTGAAACGCGACTTTGGCGCGAAAGTCGCGTACCGCATGGCCGACCCCGCACAGGGGTCGGATCGGGTTTCATGAAACCCGACTTTGCCAAAAGTCGGCGACTTTTGAAAATGAACGACCCGTTTCGCTCAACCCTACTCAACACAACCCTAAATGCATTTTTTGAGGTGTCTAATTATGAAAATGAGGTCACTCGTGCAACGTTCCTGCACCATTACAACCACAATTTGTTTCTCGGTCTTGACATGTGCAGAAATATTCATTTTTGGCCACATATAGGATATCAATCTATTAAGAAAATAGTGCTTACAAACTATGGGTTCCACTTTCCACCGGTATTCATGGTGGAAAATGAAATGCTAGGTGAAATCCCAAGAATCAATGAAAACCCTATATTAAGGGTCACCAATCTATCCCAAGAAGAGGTGCGAAACCGGCTAAATAAGATTAAAATAGATAAATCTCTGGGTCCGGATGGCATACACCCACGAGTACTAAGAGAACTAAGTAATGTAATAGATAAACCATGATTTCTTATTTTTAGGGACTCTATAGCGACGGGGTCTGTTCCGCAGGACTGGCGCATAGCAAATGTGGTGCCAATATTCAAAAAGGGCTCTAAAAGTGAACCTGGAAATTATAGGCCAGTAAGTCTAACCTCTATTGTTGGTAAAATATTTGAAGGGTTTCTGAGGGATGTTATTCTGGATTATCTCAATGAGAATAACTGTTTAACTCCATATCAGCATGGGTTTATGAGAAATCGCTCCTGTCAAACCAATCTAATCAGTTTTTATGAAGAGGTAAGCTATAGGCTGGACCACGGTGAGTCATTGGACGTGGTATATCTCGATTTTTCCAAAGCGTTTAATACCGTGCCGCACAAGAGGTTGGTACACAGCATGAGAATGCTTGGTCTGGGGGAAAATGTGTGTAAATGGGTTAGTAACTGGCTTAGTGATAGAAAGCAGAGGGTGGTTATAAATGGTATAGTCTCTAACTGGGTCGCTGTGACCAGTGGGGTACCGCAGGGGTCGGTATTGGGACCTGTTCTCTTCAACATATTCATTAATGATCTGGTAGAAGGTTTACACAGTAAAATATCGATATTTGCAGATGATACAAAACTATGTAAAGCAGTTAATACAAGAGAAGATAGTATTCTGCTACAGATGGATCTGGATAAGTTGGAAACTTGGGCTGAAAGGTGGCAGATGAGGTTTAACAATGATAAATGTAAGGTTATACACATGGGAAGAAAGAATCAATATCACCATTACACACTGAACGGGAAACCATTGGGTAAATCTGACAGGGAGAAGGACTTGGGGATCCTAGTTAATAATAAACTTACCTGGAGCAGCCAGTGCCAGGCAACAGCTGCCAAGGCAAACAGGATCATGGGGTGCATTAAAAGAGGTCTGGATACACATGATGAGAGCATTATACTGCCTCTGTACAAATCCCTAGTTAGACCGCACATGGAGTACTGTGTCCAGTTTTGGGCACCGGTGCTCAGGAAGGATATAATGGAACTAGAGAAAGTACAAAGGAGGGCAACAAAATTAATAAAGGGGATGGGAGACCTACAATACCCAGATAGATTAGCGAAATTAGGATTATTTAGTCTAGAAAAAAGACGACTGAGGAGCGATCTAATAACCATGTATAAGTATATAAGGGGACAATACAAATATCTCGCTGATGATCTGTTTATACCAAGGAAGGTGACGGGCACAAGGGGGCATTCTTTGCATCTGGAGGAGAGAAGGTTTTTCCACCAACATAGAAGAGAATTCTTTACTGTTAGGGCAGTGAGAATCTGGAATTGCTTGCCTGAGGAGGTGGTGATGGAGAACTCAGTCGAGGGGTTCAAGAGAGGCCTGGATGTCTTCTTGGAGCAGAACAATATTGTATCATACAATTATTAGGTTCTGTAGAAGGACGTAGATATGGGGATTTATTATGATGGAATATAGGCTGAACTGGATGAACAAATGTCTTTTTTCGGCCTTACTAACTATGTTACTATGTTACTTTCTCCTACTATTCCTTATGAAAATAAAGGCTGTTGTGAACTCTGTGGCCAAGCTCCCTCCTGTGGTCGTGAGTGGTACTGCAGCTGGTTCTGTCTATAAGCTTCCTTTGGTGGATGAGAGTGGTACTGCGGCTTCTGAGCTTCCTTCCTCAGGTGATGAGGTTAAGTCGTTAGGTGCTGCTCTATTTAACTCCACCTGGTGCTTTGATCCTGGCCTCCAGTCAATGTTCTAGTATTGGTCTTGCTTCCTCCTGGATCGTTCCTGTGGCCTCTCTATCCTGCATAAGCTAAGTTCTGCTTGTGTTATTTTTGTTTGCTATATTTTCTGTCCAGCTTGCTATATTGGTTTTTCTTGCTTGCTGGAAGCTCTGAGACGCAGAGGGAGCACCTCCGTACCGTTAGTCGGTGCGGAGGGTCTTTTTGCCCCTGTGCGTGGTTGTTTGTAGGTTTTTGTGTTGACCGCAAAGCTATCTTTCCTATCCTCGGTCTATTCAGTAAGTCGGGCCTCACTTTGCTAAATTTATTTCATCTCAGTGTTTGTATTTCATCTTTACTCACAGTCATTATATGTGGGGGGCTGCCTTTTCCTTTGGGGAATTTCTCTGAGGCAAGGTAGGCTTATTTTTCTATCTTCAGGGCTAGTTAGTTTCTCAGGCTGTGCCGAGTTGCATAGGGAGCGTTAGGCGAAATCCACGGCTGGCTACCTCTAGTGTGGTGTGATAGGATTAGGGATTGCGGTCAGCAGAGTTTCCACGTCTCAGAGCTCGTCCTATGTTTTTGGTAAATGTCAGGTCACCTTGTGTGCTCTGAACTTCAAGGTCCATTGTGGTTCTGAATTACCTGTTCATAACATTACTGGAGGCCAAAAGTACTAATGCTTCTCAATAGAGGGAAAAGAGAAGTTCTGAGACCATTTTTTTTTTCTTTGCACTGTGTTCTGTCTTTCTTTTCCCCTTTACATCAGGGTGGTTCAGAACACAGGTGTGGACATGGACATTCAGGGTCTGTCCTCTTTGATGGATAATCTCACTATAAGAGTACAGAACATTCAAGATTTAGTGGTTCAGAATCCTATGTTAGAACCTAAAATTCCTATTCCTGAGTTATTTTCTGGAGATAGAGCTAAGTTTTTGAATTTTAAAAATAATTGTAAACTGTTTCTGGCTTTGAAACCCCGCTCCTCTGGTGACCCAGTTCAACAAGTTAAAATCATTATTTCTTTATTACGTGGCGACCCTCAAGACTGGGCATTTTCCCTTGCGCCAGGAGATCCTGCATTATGTAATATTGATGCGTTTTTTCTGGCGCTCGGATTGCTGTACGACGAACCTAATTCAGTGGATCAGGCGGAAAAAATTTGCTGGCTCTGTGTCAGGGTCAGGATGAGATAGAGATTTATTGTCAGAAGTTTAGAAAGTGGTCCGTGCTCACTCAATGGAATGAATGTGCGCTGGCAGCTAGAGTTGAGCGAAACGGGTCGTTCATTTTCAAAAGTCGCCGACTTTTGGCAAAGTCGGGTTTCATGAAACCCGATCCGACCCCTGTGCGGGGTCGGTCATGCGGTACGCGACTTTCAATGACGCGAAAAGCGCCATTTCTCAGCCAATGAAGGTGAACGCAGAGTGTGGGCAGCGTGATGACATAGGTCCTGGTCCCCAACATCTTAGAGAAGGGCATTGCAGTGATTGGCTTGCTGTCTGCGGCGTCACAGGGGCTATAAAGGGGCATTCCCGCCGACCGCCATCTTACTGCTGCTGATCTGAGCTTAGGGAGAGGTTGCTGCCGCTTCGTCAGAAGCAGGGATAGTGTTAGGCAGGGTCCATTAACCACCAAACCGCTTGTGCTGTAGCGATTTCCACTGTCCAACACCACCTTCGGTGTGCAGGAACAGTGGAAGCTACATTTTTTTTTTTCTCAGCGCTGTAGCTCATTGGGCTGCCCTAGAAGGCTCCGTGATAGCTGCATAGCTGTGTGTATGCCGCTGTGCAAACCAACTGCTTTTTTCAAAGCACAAATCCTGTTGTTCTGCACAGCTATCTTGTTTGTTTGTCCACACTTTTTATTTAATTTGTGCATCAGTCCACTCCTTATTGCTGCCTGCCATACCTGGCTGAGATTACTGCAGGGAGATAGTAATTGTAGGACAGTCCCTGTTTTTTTTTTTTTGTGGGAGATTAAGATTGGCATTTCTGCTAGAGTGCCATCCCTGTGTGTGCCATCTCTCACTCAGTGGGCCATAGAAAGCCTATTTATTTTTTTGCTTGATTTGGGTTATAAAATCTACCTGAAAAAATCACTACATCAATCAGTGGGAGAAAAATATTGGCCTCAGGGCTTGTGTGCCACTCCTGACTCCTGTGTGTGCCATCTCTCACTCAGTGGGCCATAGAAAGCCTATTTATTTTTTTGCTTAAATTGGGTTCTAAAATCTACCTGGAAAAATCACTACATCAATCAGTGGGAGAAAAGTATTGGCCTCAGGGCTTGTGTGCCACTCCTGACTCCTGTGTGTGCCATCTCTCACTCAGTGGGCCATAGAAAGCCTTTTTTTTTTTTTTTTATTTGGTTTCTAAATTGTCCTTAAAAAATCATTTTATTTTATTTGGTTTCTAAATTCTTCCTGAAAAAATCATTTTATTTTATTTTGTTTCTAAAGTCTCCCTGAAAAAAAAAATAAAATAAAATAAAACAGTGGGAGATTAATATTGCCCTTTCTGCTTGTGTGCCAGTCTTGACTCCTGGGTGTGGCATCTCTCTCTCTCTCAAATTGTGGGCCATAGAAAGCCTATCTATTTTTTTACTTGATTTGGGTTCCAAAATCTACCTGAAAAAATCACTACATCAATCAGTGGGAGAAAAATATTGGCCTCTGGGCTTGTGTGCCACTCCTGACTCCTGTGTGTGCCATCTCTCACTCAGTGGGGCATAGAAAGCCTTTTTTTTTTTTTTATTTGGTTTCTAAATTGTCCTTGAAAAAATCATGTTATTTTATTTGGTTTCTAAATTCTTCCTGAAAAAAATCATTTTATTTTATTTTGTTTCTAAAGTCTCCCTGAAAAATAAAAACAAATAAAACAGTGGGAGATTAATATTGCCCTTTCTGCTTGTGTGCCAGTCTTGACTCCTGGGTGTGGCATCTGCCTCTCTCTCTCTCAAATTGTGGGCCATACAAAGCCTATTTATTTTTTTGCTTGATTTGGGTTCCAAAATCTACCTGAAAAAATCACTACATCAATCAGTGGGAGAAAAATATTGGCCTCTGGGCTTGTGTGCCACTCCTGACTCCTGTGTGTGCCATCTCTCACTCAGTGGGCCATAGAAAGCCTTTTTTTGTTTTTTTATTTGGTTTCTAAATTCTTCCTGAAAAAATCATTTTTTTTATTTTGTTTCTAAAGTCTCCCTGGAAAAAAAAAATAAAACAGTGGGAGATTAATATTGACATTTGTGCTTGAGTGACAGTCCTGCGTGTGTGGCATCTCTGTGATTTGGTGCCACAGAAAACAGAGTGTGTAATATTGTGCCTGATTTTCCTTGTGGTCTCACCAACCTGTAAAGGGATATTGAAATCATACTGAAGTTATAGGTCACCGTGTAAGTTGTTTGACAGCAACAAATAAAGTTACTTTGGTTAAGTTTTTAAAACAATGAGGAAGTCTGGTGCAAGAGGTCGTGGCCGTGGGCGTTCATTGTCAGCTGGTAATGATGGTAGTGGTAGTGGAGCATCAGGTGGTCGTGGGAAAAAAAATATTGCACCTAAGTCTGGAGCTGTGGAGCCAGGTTCGTCGTCTGGCTACACAAGGCCTCGAACACTCTCTTTTCTGGGAGTAGGAAAACCGCTTTTAAAGCCGGAGCAGCAACAGCAAGTTTTGGCTTACCTTGCAGACCCAGCCTCTAGCTCTTTTGCCTCCTCTTCTGAAACTGGTAAATGTAGAAGCAGCGCGTCGCTTGTGGATGTTCACGGTCAGGGACAAGTCGCTTCCTTGTCCTCTTCAGCAAAAACAACAACAAGAGAGAAGGATGCAGCAGGCGACACAACGGGTTACTCCATGGAGTTCTTTATACATACCGTCCCTGGCTTAGAAAGTGAAACACTTAACAGGCCATGCCCATTACAAGTAGATTCTGACATGGAGTGCACTGATGCACAGCCACAGCCTGACTACTATGCTGGTCCTTTGACTCAGACCACAACATTGCCCTCTCAGGGTACTGATCCACAATCAGACCCTGATGAGACTATGTTGCCCCGTCATGAACGCTATACCACCGACCGACACGGTGACACAGACAAAGTTGCACACGAGCTAGAAGAGGAGGTAATAGATGACCCAGTTGTTGACCCCGATTGGCAGCCATTGGGGGAACAGGGTGCAGGCGGCAGTAGTTCAGAAGCGGAGGTGGAGGAGGGGCCGCAGCAGGCATCAACATCGCAACAGGTTCCATCTGCCGGGCCCATATCTGGCCCAAAACGCGTGTCAAAGCCAAAACCTGTTAGAGGACAGCGTGGCCATCCGGTTAAAGCTCAGTCTGCAATCCCTGAAAAGGGATCCGATGCTAGGAAGAGTGCAGTCTGGCATTTTTTTAAACAACATCCAATTGATCAGCGCAAAGTCATCTGTCAAAAATGTTCAACTAGCTTAAGCAGAGGTCAGAATCTGAAAAGTCTCAATACAAGTTGCATGCATAGACATTTAACCACCATGCATTTTCAAGCCTGGACTAACTACCAAACGTCCCTTAAGGTTGTAGCACCCTCGGCCAATGAAGCTAGTCAGCAACGCAACATCCCTTCCGTCACTGAAAGGCCACCATTTTCCGCACCACCGGCAGTATCTGTGCAGGTTTCTTTGCCAGCCAAAAGCAGTCAGGGTCAGGGAATCCCCAGTTTTGTAGGAGGAAATATTGCATCTAGGGCACCGGCGGAAATAATACCGTCTCCAACCGTCTCTCAGTCTGCCATGTCCACCGGCACACCAGCAAGTTCCACGATCTCCAGCTCTCCAGTCCAGCTCACCCTACATGAGACTCTGGTTAGAAAAAGGAAGTACTTATCCTCGCATCCGCGTACACAGGGTTTTAACACCCACATAGCTAGACTAATCTCGTTAGAGATGATGCCCTACCGGTTAGTTGAAAGTGAAGCTTTCAAAGCCCTGATGGAGTACGCTGAACCACGCTACGAGCTACCCAGTCGACACTTTTTTTCCAGAAAAGCCATCCCAGCCCTGCACCAGCATGTTAAACAGCGCATCGTCCATGCACTCAGGCAATCTGTGAGTACAAAGGTGCACCTGACTACAGATGCATGGACCAGTAGGCATGGCCAGGGACGTTACGTGTCCATCACGGCACACTGGGTGAATGTGGTGGATGCAGGGTCCACAGGGGACATCAATTTCGGGACAGTTGTGCCTAGCCCACGGTCTAGGAAACAGTTGGCTGTAGGCGTTCGCACCCCCTCCTCCTCCTCGTCCTCCTGCAGAAGCGACAGCTCTTCCACAGACCGCAGTCGGCCAACCACTCCATCGGCAGCTGACACTGTTGCACACCAGTTGTCCCATTATGGGCCAGCTACTGGCAAGCGTCAGCAGGCTGTATTGGCTATGAAGTGTTTGGGCGACAACAGACACACCGCGGAAGTTCTGTCCGAGTTCTTGCAACAAGAAACGCAGTCGTGGCTGGGCACAGTAGATCTTGAGGCAGGCAAGGTAGTGAGTGATAACGGAAGGAATTTCATGGCTGCCATCTCCCTTTCCCAACTGAAACACATTCCTTGCCTGGCTCACACCTTAAACCTGGTGGTGCAGTGCTTATTGAAAACTTATCCTGGGTTCTCCGACCTGCTCCTCAAAGTGCGTGAACTTTGCTCACATATCCGACGTTCGCCTGTACACTCCAGCCGTATGCAGACCTATCAGCGGTCTTTGAACCTTCCCCAGCATCGCCTAATCATAGACGTTGCAACAAGGTGGAACTCAAAATTGCACATGCTTCAGAGACTGTGCCAACAGAGGCGGGCTGCTATGTTTTTGTGGGAGGATACACATACACCGGCAGGCAGTAGGATGGCAGACATGGAGTTGTCAGGTGTGCAGTGGTCGAAGATACAAGACATGTGTCAAGTCCTTCAGTGTTTTGAGGAATGCACACGGCTGGTTAGTGCAGACAACGCCATAATAAGCATGAGCATCCCCCTAATGTGTCTGCTGATGCAAAGTTTGACACACATAAAGGATCAGGCGTCTGCACCAGAGGAAGAGGAAAGCCTTGATGACAGTCAGCCATTGTCTGGTCAGGGCAGTGTACAGGACGAGGTAGCGGGCGAAGAGGAGGTGGAGGACGAGGAGGATGATGGGGATGAGTATATTTTTAATGAGGAAGCTTTCCCGGGGGCACTGGAAATTGGTGGCGTGGCAAGGCCGGGTTCTGGTTTTTTGAGGGACACAAGTGACGTAGATTTGCCTGAAACTGCCCCTCAACCAATCACAACCGCAGATTTGACAACTGGAACTTTGGCCCACATGGCGGATTATGCCTTACGTATCCTCAAAAGGGACACATGCATTACTAAAATGATGAACGATGATGATTACTGGTTGGCCTGCCTCCTTGATCATCGCTATAAAGGCAAATTGCAAAATATTATGCCACATGAGAACTTGGAACTAATATTAGCAACCAAACAATCAACTCTTGTTGACCGTTTGATTCAGGCATTCCCAGCACACAGCGCCGGTGATGGTTCTCACACGAGCTGCAGGGGGCAGCAGACAAGAGGTGTTAGAGGTGCACAAATCAGAAGTGGCGTTGGACAGAGGGGTTTTCTGACCAGGTTGTGGAGTGATTTTGCTATGACCGCAGACAGGACAGGTACTGCTGCATCAATTGAAAGTGACAGGAGACAACATTTGTCCAGTATGGTTACTAACTATTTTTCATCCCTTATCGATGTTCTCCCTCAACCGTCATTTCCATTTGATTACTGGGCATCAAAATTAGACACCTGGCCAGAATTGGCAGAATATGCATTGCAGGAGCTTGCTTGCCCGGCAGCTAGTGTCCTATCAGAAAGAGTATTCAGTGCTGCAGGTTCAATATTAACCGAAAAAAGGACTCGTCTGGCTACCCAAAATGTTGATGATCTAACATTCATTAAAATGAACCACAACTGGATTTCGAATTCTTTTGCCCCACCTTGCCCGGCAGACACCTAGCTTTCCTACGAAAAGCTCTTGCCTGTGGACTACTGTGAATTACTTTTCGAATGTCTAATTTGCTGCAGCTGATTGTCCAGCATACGACATGTTTACACCTCCCTAAATGGCCAAACTCCCCCCACGGGTGTTGTGGATTCTGTTTTTGGGCTCCCTCTGGTGGTTACAGATGGTACTGGGTGACTTGTGTTCTCTGCGGTCTCTGGTGTCCACCTGTTCTATCAGTATATGGGAGTTTCCTATTTAACCTGGCTTTCTTGTCATTTCCTCGCCGGCGATCAATGTAATCAGTGTGTCTTGTTTCCTCTGCTTTCCGCTTCTGTAATCATCAGGACAAGCTAAGTTTTTGATTTTCCTGTTCCACGTTTTGCTTTATTTTTGTTTTAGTCCAGCTTGCAGTTATGTGATTCCTTGTTGCTGGTTGCTCTAGAGGGCTGATATTACTTCTCATGTTCCATGAGTTGGCACATGAGTTCAGGTAATTTCAGGATGGTTTTTTTGTAGGGTTTTTCGCTGACCGCGCAGTTCACTTTTGTATCCTCTGCTATCTAGTTTTAGCGGGCCTCATTTTGCTGAATCTGTTTTCATTACTACGTATGTGCTTTCCTCTCATTTCACCGTCATTACATGTGGGGGGCTGCTATTTCTGTGGGGTGTTTCTCTGGAGGCAAGAGAGGTCTTTGTTTCTTCTAATAGGGGAAGCTAGTCCTTCGGCTGGCGCGAGACGTCTAGAATCATCGTAGGCACGTTCCCCGGCTACTGCTAGTGTTGTGAATTAGGTTCAGGATCGCGGTCAGCTCAGTTTCCATCACCCTATAGCTTGTTCTGTTTTTTGTGTGCTTGTCCTTTTGTGATCCCCTGCCATTGGGATCATGACAGTATCGCCGGCCCGAAAAGTGGTAATCGTATTGGCTGAAGTAGGAGGAAAAGTAGTCTGAGGAAGTTTTTTTTTTTTTTTTTTTTTCCCTTCCCTCAGAGTTTGCTGCCTAGCCTTAATTGCAGTGCAGCCTGGCTGCTTTTTACCTCCTCTTAATCCTTGAATGGCTCTGACCTCAGCTGTTTATCATGGACGTAAAGAGTTTGGCTTCCAGCCTGAATAATCTTGCTGCTAAGGTTCAAAATATACAAGATTTTGTTGTACATGCTCCTATGTCTGAACCTAGAATTCCTATCCCAGAGTTTTTTTCTGGAGATAGATCTAGTTTTCTGAATTTTAGGAACAATTGCAAGTTGTTTCTTTCTTTGAAATCTCGCTCCTCTGGAGACCCTGCTCAGCAAGTCAAAATTGTAATATCTTTCCTGCGGGGTGACCCTCAGAATTGGGCATTTGCATTGGCACCAGGGGATCCTGTGTTGCTCAATGTGGATGCGTTTTTTCTGGCATTGGGTTTGCTCTATGAGGAACCTAACCTAGAGATTCAGGCTGAAAAAGCTTTATTGGCTCTCTCTCAGCGGCAAGATGAAGCAGAAATATATTGTCAGAAATTTCGGAAATGGTCGGTGCTTACTCAGTGGAATGAGTGCGCTCTGGCTGCAAAATTCAGAGATGGCCTTTCTGAGGCCATTAAAGATGTTATGGTGGGGTTCCCTGCGCCTACAGGTCTGAATGAGTCTATGACTATGGCTATTCAGATTGATCGGCGTTTACGGGAGCGCAAACCTGTGCACCATTTGGCGGTGTCTTCTGAACAGGCACCTGAGACAATGCAATGTGATAGAATTCAGTCCAGAAGTGAACGGCAAAACTATAGGCGGAAAAATGGGTTGTGTTTTTATTGTGGTGATTCAGCTCATGTTATATCAGCATGCTCTAAACGCACAAAAAAGGTTGATAAGTCTGTTGCCATTAGTACTTTACATTCTAAGTTCATTCTGTCTGTGACTCTGATTTGTTCATTATCAGCCATTTCCGTCGATGCCTATGTGGATTCAGGCGCTGCCCTGAGTCTTATGGATTGGTCATTTGCCAACCGCTGTGGGTTTAGTCTGGAGCCTCTGGAAGTCCCTATTCCTTTGAAAGGAATTGACTCTACACCTTTGGCTATGAATAAACCTCAGTACTGGACACACGTGACCATGCGTATGACTCCCGTTCATCAGGAGGTGATTCGCTTCCTGGTACTGTATAATTTACATGATGTCTTAGTGCTTGGTCTGCCATGGTTACAAACTCATAACCCAGTCTTGGACTGGAAAACGATGTCTGTGTTAAGCTGGGGATGTCAGGGGGTTCATGATGATGCACCTCCGATTTCTATCGCTTCATCTACTCCTTCTGAGGTTCCTGTATTTTTGTCTGATTATCGGGATGTTTTTGAGGAGCCTAAGCTCAATTCGCTTCCTCCTCACAGGGATTGCGATTGTGCTATAGATTTGATTCCTGGCAGTAAATTTCCTAAAGGTCGTTTGTTCAATCTGTCAGTGCCAGAGCATACTGCTATGCGGGATTATGTTAAGGAGTCCTTGGAAAAGGGACATATCCGTCCATCTTCATCTCCTTTGGGAGCAGGTTTTTCTTTCGTGGCCAAAAAAGATGGTTCCTTGAGGCCTTGTATCGATTACCGTCTTTTGAATAAGATTACGGTCAAATATCAGTATCCTTTGCCATTGTTGACTGATTTGTTCGCTCGCATTAAGGGGGCTAAATGGTTCACTAAGATTGATCTTCAGGGTGCGTATAATCTTGTGCGGATTAAGCAGGGTGATGAGTGGAAAACCGCATTTAATACGCCTGAGGGCCATTTTGAGTATTTGGTGATGCCTTTTGGACTTTCTAATGCTCCTTCTGTCTTCCAGTCCTTTATGCACGATATTTTCCGTGAATATCTGGATAAATTTATGATTGTGTATTTGGATGATGTTTTGGTTTTTTCTGATGACTGGGAGTCCCATGTTCAGCAGGTTAGGAAGGTGTTTCAGGTCCTGCGGGCCAATTCTTTGTTTGTAAAAGGTTCAAAGTGTCTCTTTGGAGTCCAGAAGATTTCTTTTTTGGGGTATATTTTTTCCCCTTCTACTATTGAGATGGATCCCGTCAAGGTTCAAGCTATTTGTGACTGGACGCAGCCTACATCTCTTAAGAGTCTACAGAAGTTCTTGGGCTTTGCTAATTTTTATCGTCGTTTCATAACTAATTTTTCTAGTGTTGTTAAGCCTTTGACGGATCTGACTAAGAAGGGTGCTGATGTTGCTGATTGGTCTCCTGCGGCTGTGGAGGCCTTTCAGGAACTTAAGCGCCGGTTTTCTTCTGCTCCTGTGTTGCGTCAGCCAGATGTTTCGCTTCCTTTTCAGGTTGAGGTTGATGCTTCTGAGATTGGAGCGGGGGCGGTTTTGTCACAGAGAAGCTCCGATTGCTCGGTGATGAAGCCATGTGCGTTCTTTTCTAGAAAGTTTTCGCCCACTGAGCGGAATTATGATGTTGGTAATCGGGAGCTTTTGGCCATGAAGTGGGCATTTGAGGAGTGGCGTCATTGGCTTGAGGGTGCTAGACATCGTGTGGTGGTCTTGACTGATCACAAAAATCTGATTTACCTTGAGTCTGCCAAGCGTCTGAATCCTAGACAGGCTCATTGGTCACTGTTTTTCTCCCGTTTCGATTTTGTGGTTTCATATCTGCCAGGTTCAAAGAATGTGAAGGCGGATGCTCTTTCTAGGAGTTTTGTGCCTGATTCCCCTGGAAATTCTGAGCCCACTGGTATCCTTAGGGATGGGGTGATTTTGTCGGCTGTCTTCCCAGACTTGCGACGTGCTTTGCAGGAGTTTCAGGCGGATAAACCTGATCGTTGTCCGCCTGAAAGACTGTTTGTTCCGGATAATTGGACCAGTAGAGTCATCTCCGAGGTCCATTCTTCTGCGTTGGCAGGTCATCCTGGAATATTTGGTACTAGAGACTTGGTGGCCAGGTCTTTTTGGTGGCCTTCCTTGTCGAGGGATGTGCGTTCTTCTGTGCAGTCTTGTGAAGTTTGCGCTCGGGCTAAGCCTTGCTGTTCTCGGGCCAGTGGATTGTTGTCACCTTTGCCTATCCCGAAGAGGCCTTGGACGCACATTTCCATGGACTTTATTTCGGATCTCCCTGTCTCTCAAAAAATGTCCGTCATCTGGGTTGTGTGTGACCGCTTTTCTAAGATGGTTCATCTGGTCCCCTTGCCTAAGTTACCTTCCTCCTCTGATTTGGTCCCTCTGTTTTTTCAGAACGTGGTTCGTTTGCATGGGATTCCGGAGAACATTGTTTCTGACAGGGGATCCCAGTTTGTGTCTAGATTTTGGCGGACGTTCTGTGCTAAGATGGGCTTTGATTTGTCCTTTTCGTCTGCATTCCATCCTCAGACGAATGGCCAGACGGAACGAACTAATCAGACCTTGGAAACTTATTTAAGGTGTTTTGTTTCTGCTGATCAAGATGACTGGGTTACCTTTTTGCCGCTTGCCGAATTTGCCCTTAATAATCGGGCTAGTTCTGCTACCTTGGTTTCTCCTTTCTTTTGTAATTCGGGGTTTCATCCTCGTTTTTCCTCTGGTCAGGTGGAGCCTTCTGATTGTCCTGGAGTGGACATGGTGGTGGATAGGTTGCATCAGATTTGTAGTCATGTGGTGGACAATTTGAAGTTGTCCCAGGAGAGGGCTCAGCAGTTGGTGTGGTTGTCTTCTCGTTTTGTTCCTATGAAGGTCTCTTCTCCTAAGTTCAAGCCTCGGTTTATCGGTCCCTATAGGATCTTGGAAATTCTTAACCCTGTGTCGTTTCGTTTGGATCTCCCGGCATCGTTTGCTATTCATAATGTGTTCCATCGGTCGTTGTTGCGGAAGTATGAGGTACCTGTTGTTCCTTCGCTTGAGCCTCCTGCTCCGGTGCTGGTGGAGAGAGAATTGGAGTATGTTGTGGAGAAGATCTTGGATTCTCGTGTTTCCAGACGGAAACTTCAGTATTTGGTCAAGTGGAAGGGTTATGATCAGGAGGATAATTCTTGGGTAGTTGCCTCTAATGTTCATGCTGCTGATTTGGTCCGTGCATTTCATAGGGCTCATCCTGGTCGCCCTGGTGGTTCTCGTGAGGGTTCGGTGACCCCTCCTCAAGGGGGGAGTACTGTTGTGGATTCTGTTTTTGGGCTCCCTCTGGTGGTTACAGATGGTACTGGGTGACTTGTGTTCTCTGCGGTCTCTGGTGTCCACCTGTTCTATCAGGATATGGGAGTTTCCTATTTAACCTGGCTTTCTTGTCATTTCCTCACCGGCGATTAATGTAATCAGTGTGTCTTGTTTCCTCTGCTTTCCGCTTCTGTAATCATCAGGACAAGCTAAGTTTTTGATTTTCCTGTTCCACGTTTTGCTTTATTTTTGTTTTAGTCCAGCTTGCAGTTATGTGATTCCTTTTTGCTGGTTGCTCTAGTGGGCTGATATTACTCCTCATGTTCCATGAGTTGGCACATGAGTTCAGGTAATTTCAGGATGGTTTTTTTGTAGGGTTTTTCGCTGACCGCGCAGTTCACTTTTGTATCCTCTGCTATCTAGTTTTAGCGGGCCTCATTTTGCTGAATCTGTTTTCATTACTACGTATGTGCTTTCCTCTCATTTCACCGTCATTACATGTGGGGGGCTGCTATTTCTGTGGGGTGTTTCTCTGGAGGCAAGAGAGGTCTTCGTTTCTTCTAATAGGGGAAGCTAGTCCTTCGGCTGGCGCGAGACGTCTAGAATCATCGTAGGCACGTTCCCCGGCTACTGCTAGTGTTGTGAATTAGGTTCAGGATCGCGGTCAGCTCAGTTTCCATCACCCTAGAGCTTGTTCTGTTTTTTGTGTGCTTGTACTTTTGTGATCCCCTGCCATTGGGATCATGACACACGGGGCCGTGGTATCGCGACTTGGTGCAAGCACCCGTGAGAGTGCTGTTTGTCTGAAGAGGTGGGTGTGCCCGCTTTTGGTCGACGGCACTGCCACTGGGTCCCTCATAGTACAATAAACTGTCTCTGGCGGTGGTGGTGCGCACCCAACGTCAGACACACTGTTGTAACATGAGGGGCCCTGGGCCTGTACCGCCGTCCACAAGAGAGTTCACCCACCCCCAGGTCAAACATTGCTCTGCCACTTCCACAATTATCTCTCACACTTCCACCAATGTTTAGACTATGCGCTGACATCCTTCCATTCCTGCCACTGACAATACCATTGTGTTGACATGTATAATGGTACTTAACATAGTCAGGGGCAGTGTCCTCTATTTACCCAAGTAAAAACTTTGCGCCAAATTAGTAGGTCAGAAACAACGCAGAGGATCCCACCCCTGTACCTAAAGATTGCACCCTTTAGTGTTTTCGCTGGATTTTAATGTGAGACATTCACATTTATGTATTGTTTTGGACTACTAACTGGCAGACACTCATTACAATCATCCTCCGCTGACCAGGCCACTGCTGGCCGTTTTCACCTGGAACCAATTTAAAATTGCCTACAGCCATATGTTATTATGTTAGGCCTTTGATGCCTGTCTGCGGTCACTCCTTCCACTAGGCCTCCACTGACCAGACCACTGCTGCCCGTGTACCCCTGGAACCAATGTAAAATTGCATACAGCCATCTGTTATTATGTTAGGCCTTCGATGCCTGTCTGCGGTCACTCCTTCCACTAGGCCTCCACTGACCAGACCACTGCTGCCCGTGTACCCCTGGAACCAATTATAAAGTGCCTACAGCCCAATTTTTTTTATGTTAGGCCTTCGAAGCCAGTCTGCGGTCCGTTCTTTCTACTACTACCACACTGACCAGGCCACTGCTGCCCGTGTTCCCCTGGAACCAATTTAAAATTGCCTACAGCCATCTGTTATTATGTTAGGCCTTCGATGCCTGTCTGCGGTCACTTCTTCCACTAGGCCTCAACTGACCACACCACTGCTGCCCGTGTACCCCTGGAACCAATGTAAAATTGCATACAGCCATCTGTTATTATGTTAGGCCTTCGATGCCTGTCTGCGGTCACTCCTTCCACTAGGCCTCCACTGACCAGACCACTGCTGCCCGTGTACCCCTGGAACCAATTATAAAGTGCCTACAGCCCAATTTTTTTATGTTAGGCCTTCGAAGCCTGTCTGCGGTCCGTTCTTTCTACTACTACTACACTGACCAGGCCACTGCTGCCCGTGTTCCCCTGGAACCAATTTAAAATTGCCTACAGCCATCTGTTATTATGTTAGGCCTTCGAAGCCTGTCTGTGGTCACTTCCTCCACTAGGCCTCCACTGACCTGTCTACTGCTGCCCGTGTACCCCTGGAACCAATTATAAAGTGCCTACAGCCCAATTTTTTTTATGTTAGGCCTTCGAAGCCTGTCTGCGGTCCTTCCTTCCAATAGTTCTCCACTGACCAGACCAATGCTGGCCGTGTACCCCTGGAACCCAGCTGAAAGTGCATGGAGCCTCCTTTTTTTCTTTGTTTTATATTTAGAAAGCCCAGATGAACTACGCTGTACCACGGTTCAAGCTACCCAGTCGACATTTCTTTTGCGAGAAAAGCCATCCCAGCCCTCCACCGGCATGAAAAAGTCTGCATTGTCATAGCACTCAGGCAATCAAACAGTTGAAAGGTGCACCTGACAAGAGACGCATGGACCAGTAGGCATGTCCACAAAAAATTATGTGTCCATTACGGCGCACTGGGTTAATGTGTTGGATGCATGGTCCACAGGGGACAGCCTACAAAGTCTGTCTGCAGTCCCTAATTCAAATTTTCCTCCGCTGACCACACCACTGCTGCCCGTGTACCCCTGGAACCATTTTTAAAGTGCCTACAGCCTAATTTTGTTATGTTAGGCCTACTACGCCTGTCTGCGGTCCCTCCTTCCAATACTCGTCCACTGACCACACCACTGCTGCCCGTTGACCCCTGGAACCAATTTTTAATTGCATAGAGCATCATTTTTTTAATAGTAGGCGTACAAAGTCTGTCTGCGGTCCACTATTGAAATTGTCCTCCACTGCCCAGAGCAATGCTGCCTTGCTGCCTGTGTATCCCTGTAACCTTTTTTAAGCTGCAGTGAGCCACATTTTTGGTTTAAGGCCTACTACCTGTGTCTGTCTGCGCCACTCAATTCAGCTGTGTTCCTTTGAAAAAAGCAGAGCGTCAATAATCTTGTTTTCAGCCTCTAGGAATTTTAAAAGTGCTTTGGCGGTACAACTTTGGTAGGGCCTACTAACGGTGTCTGCCGCCCCAAGGTGTGCCCCAGGTTTCGTCCACATTGCTTCGGTCTTCCGACTCTCGTTTAGTAGTTGTAGAAAACTACACTGCATTAGGCCTACAAATTGGGTATGGGGTGTAGAGAGATGGTGTGTTCCACTCCAAGGTGTTCCCCAGGTTTCCTCTCCATTGCTTCGATCTTCATGCTCTCGTTTAGTAGTTGTTGGAAACTACACTGCATTAGGCCTACAAATTGGGTATGGGGTGTAGAGAGATGTTGTGTTGCACTCCAAGGTGTTCCCCAGGTTTCCTTGCCATTGCTTCGATCTTCCGGCTCTCGTTTAGTAGTTGTTGGAAACTACGCTGCATTAGGCCTACAAATTGGGTATGGGGTGTAGAGAGATGGTGTGTTACACTCCAAGGTGTTCCCCAGGTTTCCTCTCCATTGCTTCGATCTTCCGGCTCTCGTTTAGTAGTTGTTGGAAACTACGCTGCATTAGGCCTACAAATTGGGTATGGGGTGTAGAGAGATGGTGTGTTACACTCCAAGGTGTTCCCCAGGTTTCCTCTCCATTGCTTCGATCTTCCGGCTCTCGTTTAGTAATTGTAGAAAACTACACTGCATTAGGCCTACAAATTGGGTATGGGGTGTAAAGACGGTGTGTTCCACTCCAAGGTGTTCCCCAGGTTTCGTCTACATTGCTTCGGTCTTCCGACTCTCGTTTAGTAGTTGTAGAAAACTACACTGCATTAGGCCTACAAACTGGGTATGGGGTGTAGAGAGATGGTGTGTTCCACTCCAAGGTGTTCCCCAAGTTTCCTCTCCATTGCTTCGATCTTCATGCTCTCGTTTAGTAGTTGTTGGAAACTACACTGCATTAGGCCTACAAATTGGGTATGGGGTGTAGAGAGATGGTGTGTTCCACTCCAAGGTGTTCCCCAGGTTTCCTCTCCATTGCTTCGATCTTCATGCTTTCGTTTAGTAGTTGTTGGAAACTACGCTGCATTAGGCCTACAAATTGGGTATGGGGTGTAGAGAGATGGTGTGTTGCACTCCAAGGTGTTCCCCAGGTTTCCTCTACACTGCAGTAGGCCTACAAATTGGGTATGGGGTGTAGAGAGATGGTGTGTTACACTAAAAGGTGTTCCCCAGGTTTCGTCCACATTGCTTCGGTCTTCCGACTCTCGTTTAGTAGTTGTAGAAAACTACACTGCATTAGGCCTACAAATTGGGTATGGGGTGTAGAGAGATGGTATGTTCCACTCCAAGGTGTTCTCCAGGTTGCTTTCCCTGAGCTTCTATCTTCAGGCTCTCGTTTAGTAGTTGTTGGAAACTACACTGCATTAGGCCTACAAATTGGGTATGGGGTGTAGAGACAGTGTGTTCCACTCCAAGGTGTTCCCCAGGTTTCCTCGCCATTGCTTCGATCTTCCGACTCTCGTTTAGTAATTGTAGAAAACTACACTGCATTAGGCCTACAAATTGGGTATGGGGTGTAGAGACGGTGTGTTCCACTCCAAGGTGTTCCCCAGGTTTCGTCTACATTGCTTCGGTCTTCCGACTCTCGTTTAGTAGTTGTAGAAAACTACACTGCATTAGGCCTACAGATTGGGTATGGGGTGTAGAGATGGTGTGTTCCACTCCAAGGTGTTCCCCAGGTTTCCTTGCCATTGCTTCGATCTTCCGACTCTCGTTTAGTAGTTGTAGAAAACTACACTGCATTAGGCCTACAAATTGGGTATGGGGTGTAGAGAGATGGTGTGTTCCACTCCAAGGTGTTCCCCAGGTTTCCTCTCCATTGCTTCGATCTTCATGCTCTCGTTTAGTAGTTGTTGGAAACTACGCTGCATTAGGCCTACAAATTGGGTATGGGGTGTAGAGAGATGGTGTGTTCCACTCCAAGGTGTTCCCCAGGTTTCCTCTCCATTGCTTCGATCTTCATGCTCTCGTTTAGTAGTTGTTGGAAACTACACTGCATTAGGCCTACAAATTGGGTATGGGGTGTAGAGAGATGGTGTGTTCCACTCCAAGGTGTTCCCCAGGTTTCCTCTCCATTGCTTCGATCTTCATGCTCTCGTTTAGTAGTTGTTGGAAACTACGCTGCATTAGGCCTACAAATTGGGTATGGGGTGTAGAGAGATGGTGTGTTCCACTCCAAGGTGTTCCCCAGGCTTCCTCTCTATTGCTTCAATCTTAATGCTCTAGTTTAGTAGTTGTTGGGAACTACACTGCATTAGGCCTACAAAATGGGTATGGGGTGTAGAGAGATGGTGTGTTACACTAAAAGGTGTTCCCCAGGTTTCGTCCACATTGCTTCGGTCTTCCGACTCTCGTTTAGTAGTTGTAGAAAACTACACTGCATTAGGCCTACAAATTGGGTATGGGGTGTAGAGAGATGGTATGTTCCACTCCAAGGTGTTCTCCAGGTTGCCTTTCCTGAGCTTCTATCTTCAGGCTCTCGTTTAGTAGTTGTTGGAAACTACACTGCATTAGGCCTACAAATTGGGTATGGGGTGTAGAGACAGTGTGTTCCACTCCAAGGTGTTCCCCAGGTTTCCTCGCCATTGCTTCGATCTTCCGACTCTCGTTTAGTAATTGTAGAAAACTACACTGCATTAGGCCTACAAATTGGGTATGGGGTGTAGAGACGGTGTGTTCCACTCCAAGGTGTTCCCCAGGTTTCGTTTACATTGCTTCGGTCTTCCGACTCTCGTTTAGTAGTTGTAGAAAACTACACTGCATTAGGCCTACAGATTGGGTATGGGGTGTAGAGATGGTGTGTTCCACTCCAAGGTGTTCCCCAGGTTTCCTTGCCATTGCTTCGATCTTCCGACTCTCGTTTAGTAGTTGTAGAAAACTACACTGCATTAGGCCTACAAATTGGGTATGGGGTGTAGAGAGATGGTGTGTTCCACTCCAAGGTGTTCCCCAGGTTTCCTCTCCATTGCTTCGATCTTCATGCTCTCGTTTAGTAGTTGTTGGAAACTACGCTGCATTAGGCCTACAAATTGGGTATGGGGTGTAGAGAGATGGTGTGTTGCACTCCAAGGTGTTCCCCAGGTTTCCTCTCCATTGCTTCGATCTTCATGCTCTCGTTTAGTAGTTGTTGGGAACTACACTGCATTAGGCCTACAAAATGGGTATGGGGTGTAGAGAGATGGTGTGTTACACTAAAATGTGTTCCCCAGGTTTCGTCCACATTGCTTCGATCTTCCGACTCACGTTTAGTAGTTGTAGAAAACTACACTGCATTAGGCCTACAAATTGGGTATGGGATGTAGAGACGGTGTGTTCCACTCCAAGCTGTTCTCCAGGTTGCCTTTCCTGAGCTTCTATCTTCAGGCTCTCATTTAGTAGTTGTTGGAAACTACGCTGCATTAGGCCTACAAAATGGGTATGGGGTGTAGAGAGATGTTGTGTTCCACTCCAAGGTGTTCCCCAGGTTTCCTCGCCATTGCTTTGATCTTAATGCTCTCGTTTAGTAGTTGTTGGAAACTACGCTGCATTAGGCCTACAAATTGGGTATGGGGTGTAGAGAGATGGTGTGTTCCACTCCAAGGTGTTCCCCAGGTTTCCTCGCCATTGCTTCGATCTTAATGCTCTCGTTTAGTAGTTGTTGGAAACTACACTGCATTAGGCCTACAAATTGTGTTTGGGGTGTAGAGACGGTGTGTTCCACTCCAAGGTGTTCTCCAGGTTGCCTTTCCTGAGCTTCTATCTTCAGGCTCTTGTTAAATAGTGGTTAAATGGAACAACTGCATTTGGCGTACTAGTTGGTTTGGGGCCTACTAACAGTGTCTGCCGCTCCTTGCTGTTCTCCTGGTTTCCTGTCCTGAAATTCCATTTTCAGGCTCTCGTTAAGTAGTTGCTAATGTTAGACTGCATTTGGCCTACTAGTTGGGTTGGGGCCTACTATCGGTGTCTGCCACTCCTTGCTGTTCTCCTCCACTGAACAAAGCTGTGCCGCCTGTTTACTACGGTTGCCAATTTTGAACTGCATTTCGACTACTTACTGATTTGGGCCTACTCTCTGTGTCAGCCTATCATTCCAGTTGTCCTCCACTGCAATGCCCCCTGGTTAGTCCTGTGTTACCAATTTTGAACTGCATTTAGCCCACTTTATTCTTTGGGCCTATATCTGTGTTTCCTCCTCATCCTGCCCATTGCCCAGCCAGTGATAGATGAGTCTGCTGGTACATTGACCCATAACGCAAAATTCCCCGTGCACGCTACACAGCAAGATTGTGACCCTGCTGAAAGTCAGGTTCCTCTTCCCGCATACCATACCACCTTACACGGGGACAAAGAGGAAGGTGCAGATGAAAGTGCAGGTTCCTTCATCAGGTGAGGGGAGGAATACTAGTTGGCGATGTCACTGGCACAGGGCCTCTCATAGTACGCAAAAGTGTTGCTGCCGGTGGGAGGCGCCCCCGCCGTGCAAACACACTGCTGTACTTTGAGGGGCCCTGTGCCAGTGCCAATGCCAACGAGTGGGCCCCCCCTGCTTGCTTAGTATCTCAGCACTTGCAAAGTTGAAATACTTACCTCTCCCTGCTCCACTGCCGTGACGTGTTCCAGATTTCCTGGGCCCACTAATTACTTGAACCAGCCCTACCCCCCACAACTTTAGCCAAATGACCCCCAATTTCAAATGCCTTCCAATTATTATAAGGTAAATTACGATTGACAAGCTTCTGTTTTTGCCATTAAAATGGGCAGTGTAGGTGTTTTCCTGGCCTCCACTCACTGCCGACTATGCTCCCCCATTGACTTGCATTGGGTTTCGTGTTTCGGGCGATACCCGACTTTTCGCGATAATCGGCCGATTCCACTCGACTCGACTTCTAAGATAGTCGGGTTTCGCGAAACACGGCTCGACTCTAATAAGGTCAAGGTCGCTCAACCCTACTGGCAGCTATTTTCAGAAAGGGTCTCTCTGAAGCCCTTAAGGATGTCATGGTGGGATTTCATATGCCTGCTGGTCTGAATGAGTCTATGTCTTTGGCCATTCAGATCAGTCGTCGCTTGCGCGAGCGTAAATCTGTGCACCATTTGGCGGTATTATCTGAGCATAAACCTGAGCCTATGCAGTGCGATAGGACTTTGACCAGAGCTGAAAGGCAAGAACACAGACGTCAGAATGGGCTGTGTTTCTACTGTGGTGATTCCACTCATGCTATCTCCGATTGTCCTAAGCGCACTAAGCTATTCGCTAGGTCTGCCACCATTGGTACGGTACAGTCGAAATTTCTTTTGTCCGTTACTTTGATCTGCTCTTTGTCTTCCTATTCTGTCATGGCATTTGTGGATTCAGGCGCTGCCCTGAATTTGATGGACTTGGAGTTTGCTAGGCGCTGTGGGTTTGTCTTGGAGCCCTTGCAGTGTCCTATTCCATTGAGAGGAATTAATGCTACGCCTTTGGCCAAGAATAAGCCTCAGTATTGGACCCAGCTGACCATGTGCATGGCTCCTGCGCACCCGGAGGATATTCGCTTTCTGGTGTTGCATAATCTGCATGATGTGGTCGTGTTGGGGTTGCCATGGCTACAAGTCCATAACCCAGTATTAGATTGGAAATCAATGTCTGTGTCCAGCTCGGGTTGTCAGGGGGTACATGGTGATGTTCCATTTCTGTCTATCTCATCATCCACCCCTTCTGAGGTCCCAGAGATCGTGTCTGATTACCGGGATGTATTCGATGAGCCCAAGTCCAATGCCCTACCTCCGCATAGGGATTGTGATTGTGCTATTGATTTGATTCCTGGTAGTAAGTTTCCTAAGGGTCGACTGTTTAATTTATCTGTACCTGAGCACGTCATATTCGCCCGTCATCGTCGCCATTGGGAGTGGGTTTCTTTTTTGTGGCCAAGAAGGATGGTTCGCTGAGACCTTGTATTGATTACCGCCTTCTAAATAAAATTACGGTCAAGTTTCAGTACCCCTTGCCGCTGCTGTCTGATTTGTTCGCTCGGATTAAGGGGGCTAGTTGGTTCACCAAGATAGATCTTCGTGGTGCGTATAATCTTGTGCGTATCAAACGGGGCGATGAATGGAAAACAGCATTTAATACGCCCAAAGGCCATTTTGAGTACCTGGTTATGCCATTCGGACTTTCTAATGCTCCATCAGTGTTTCAGTCCTTTATGCATGACATCTTCCGAGAGTACCTGGATAAATTCCTGATTGTATACTTGGATGATATTTTGGTCTTCTCGGATGATTGGGAGTCTCATGTGAAGCAGGTCAGAATGGTGTTCCAGGTCCTGCGTGCTAATTCTTTGTTTGTGAAGGGGTCAAAATGTCTCTTTGGTGTTCAGAAGATTTCATTTTTGGGGTTAATTTTTTCTCCTTCTACTATCGAGATGGACCCTGTTAAAGTTCAGGCCATTTATGATTGGACTCAGCCAACATCTCTGAAGAGTCTGCAGAAGTTTCTGGGCATTGCTAATTTTTATCGTCGCTTCATCGCTAATTTTTCTAGCATTGCTAAACCGTTGACTGATTTAACCAAGAAGGGTGCTGATGTGGTCAATTGGTCTTCTGCTGCTGTGGAAGCTTTTCAGGAGTTGAAGCGTCGTTTTTCTTCTGCCCTTGTGTTGTGCCAACCAGATGTTTCGCTTCCGTTCCAGGTCGAGGTTGATGCTTCCGAAATTGGAGCAGGGGCTGTTTTGTCGCAGAGAATTTCTGATTGCTCGGTGATGAAACCATGCGCCTTCTTTTCCAAGAAATTTTCACCTGCTGAGCGAAATTATGATGTTGGCAATCGAGAGTTGCTAGCCATGAAGTGGGCATTTGAGGAGTGGCGTCATTGGCTTGAAGGAGCTAAGCATCGCAAGGTGGTCTTGACTGATCACAAAAACTTGACTTATCTCGAGTCTGCCAAACGGTTGAATCCTAGACAGGCTCGTTGGTCGCAGTTTTTCTCCTGTTTTGACTTTGTGGTTTCGTACCTTCCGGGCTCTAAAAATGTGAAGGCGGATGCCCTGTCTAGGAGTTTTGTGCCCGATTCTCCGGGTTTGTCTGAGCCGGCGGGTATTCTCAAAGAGGGGGTAATTTTGTCTGCCATCTCCCCTGATTTGCAGCGGATGCTGCAAAAATTTCAGGCTAATAGACCTGACCGTTGCCCAGCGGAGAAACTGTTTGTCCCTGATAGGTGGACGAATAAAGTTATCTCTGAGGTTCATTGTTCGGTGTTGGCTGGTCATCCTGGAATCTTTGGTACCAGAGATTTGGTGGCTAGATCCTTTTGGTGGCCGTCTCTGTCGTGGGATGTGCGTTCTTTTGTGCAGTCCTGTGGGATTTGTGCTCGGGCTAAGCCCTGCTGTTCTCGTGCCAGTGGGTTGCTTTTGCCCTTGCCGGTCCCGTAGAGGCCTTGGACGCATATCTCTATGGATTTTATTTCGGATCTCCCCGTCTCTCAAAGAATGTCGGTCATTTGGGTGGTTTGTGATCGCTTCTCTAAGATGGTCCATTTGGTGCCCTTGCCTAAATTGCCTTCCTCCTCTGATTTGGTGCCATTGTTTTTTTAGCATGTGGTTCGTTTACATGGCATTCCAGAGAACATCGTTTCTGACAGAGGTTCCCAGTTTGTTTCGAGGTTTTGGCGAGCCTTTTGTGTTAGGATGGGCATTGATTTGTCTTTTTCCTCGGCTTTCCATCCTCAGACAAATGGCCAGACTGAACGAACCAATCAGACCTTGGAAACATATCTGAGATGTTTTGTTTCTGCTGATCAGGATGATTGGATGTCCTTTTTGCCTTTGGCTGAGTTCGCCCTTAATAATCGGGCCAGCTCGGCTACTTTGGTTTCGCCGTTTTTCTGCAATTCTGGGTTCCACCCTCGTTTCTCTTCAGGGCAGGTTGAGTCTTCGGATTGTCCTGGTGTGGATTCTGTGGTGGATAGGTTGCAGCAGATTTGGACTCATGTAGTGGACAATCTGACTTTGTCCCAGGAGAAGGCTCAACGTTTCGCTAACCGCAGGCGCTGTGTGGGTCCCCGACTTCGTGTTGGGGATTTGGTTTGGTTGTCATCTCGTTATATTCCTATGAAGGTTTCCTCTCCTAAATTTAAGCCTCGTTTCATTGGTCCATATAGGATGTCTGAGGTTCTTAATCCTGTGTCTTTTCATTTGACTCTTCCGGCTTCTTTTTCCATCCATAACGTGTTCCATAGGTCATTGTTGCGGGGATACGTGGCACCTGTGGTTTCATCTATTGATCCTCCTGCTCCGGTTTTGGTTGAAGGGGAATTGGAGTATATTGTGGAGAAGATTTTGGATTCTCGTGTTTCGAGACGGAAACTCCAGTATCTGGTTAAGTGGAAAGGTTATGGTCAGGAAGATAATTCCTGGGTCTTTGCCTCTGATGTCCATGCTGCCGATCTGGTTCGTGCCTTTCATGTGGCTCATCCTGGTCGGCCTGGGGGCTCTGGTGAGGGTTCGGTGACCCCTCCTCAAGGGGGGGGGGGTACTGTTGTGAATTCTGTGGCCAAACTCCCTCCTGTGGTCGTGAGTGGTACTGCGGCTGTTTCTGTCTATAAGCTTCCTTTGGTGGATGAGAGTGGTACTGCGGCTTCTGAGTTTCCTTCCTCAGGTGATGAGGTTAAGTCGTTAGGTGCTGCTCTATTTAACTCCACCTGGTGCTTTGATCCTGGCCTCCAGTCAATGTTCTAGTATTGGTCTTGCTTCCTCTTGGATCGTTCCTGTGGCCTGTCTATCCTGCATAAGCTAAGTTCTGCTTGTGTTATTTTTGTTTGCTATATTTTCTGTCCAGCTTGCTATATTGGTTTTTCTTGCTTGCTGGAAGCTCTGAGACGCAGAGGGAGCACCTCCGTACCGTTAGTCGGTGCGGAGGGTCTTTTTTCCCCTCTGCGTGGTTGTTTGTAGGTTTTTGTGTTGACCGCAAAGCTATCTTTCCTATCCTCGGTCTATTCAGTAAGTCGGGCCTCACTTTGCTAAATCTATTTAATCTCTGTGTTTGTATTTCATCTTTACTCACAGTCATTATATGTGGGGGGCTGCCTTTTCCTTTGGGGAATTTCTCTGAGGCAAGGTAGGCTTATTTTTCTATCTTCAGGGCTAGTTAGTTTCTCAGGCTGTGCCGAGTTGCATAGGGAGCGTTAGGCGCTATCCACGGCTACCTTTAGTGTGGTGTGATAGGATTAGGGATTGCGGTCAGCAGAGTTTCCACATCTCAGAGCTCGTCCTATGTTTTTGGTAAATGTCAGGTCACCTTGTGTGCTCTGAACTTCAAGGTCCATTGTGGTTCTGAATTACCTGTTCATAACAAAAGGCTAAATCAATATTTTAGCTGAAAGAATGTAATTTTTGTTTTACATTCAAATTTTAAAAAGTTATTTTAAGCATATCTGTTTTAAAAATGCTCATCATACCCCAAGATTAATTCTTGGAGGGATCTAGTTTAAAAATTATGGCCATTTTGTGGGGGTTTCTGCTATTTTGGCATATCAGGATCTGTACAAATTTAAGCATCATAGTTGTTTTCAGCACCACAAAATGAGTTATGCATAACTGTTTTAGACTCTGAACTGTTTTGACTGTAGAACAGTGTTACCATTTGTGAAAATTGCAAACTATGGGCTAAAACATTTCACAAGGCAAGATTAGACACAAGCAGGACTATTTTTATTTGTAATTTTTTTTACTACAAAAAAGGACTGCAAAAAACCGTTTTAAATTGCATTACCCTTCAAGTAGAAATTATTTTACATAGTGGACATTTTTTTTTTATAGGGAAGAATTTGAAACAATTAATTTAATTTGCAAAGTCTTTTTTTTCCTTGGTAGGGTTGTTTTGCGGTTTTGCTTTTTTCTTGCCTTTTATTCATTTTTTATTAATTTTTCTCACTGTGTCCCTGATAGGGGCTGAAAATACATTGGTTAGAGTCTATTGGTGGTAGCATAATTTTATTACCTTATTAATTATTATTTATTATATATTACATTATTGCATTCTTTTTATTGCTTATTTAACCTGCAACCGAGGCTAACAAATTAGCACCAGTTAAAAGGGAAATTAAGCCTGTCATCCTACATAGTGATCACGTGATCATTAGTTTCAGTGGAAAAAGCAGCAACAGCACTTCTTAGGCCGGCCTCACACTAGCGTGTTTTACGGACGTAAGAGAGGTGCTGAAAATACGGATTGCATACGGTACAATGCTTCTCTATGCCCCAGCTCCTATCAGCCGTATTTTACTGATCCGTATTATACAGTCTTCTACGGCCGTAGAAAAATGCAGCATGCTGCGTTTGTCACCGTATTGCGCAAAAAATACGCCAATGAAAGTCAATGGGGGCCAGAAAAATACGGATTAGACACGGACCAACAGTGTGACTTGCGAGAAATACGCAGCGGTGTTCTATAGAAAAGCCGGCAATTCACTGCGGTGTACAGTAAAATCACACTGACATGTTAGAATAGAATAGCTAAGACAAATGTCTACACATAGTATAGGGGTATATATATATATATATATATATATATGTCAGTGAGACACATATATGTATATATATTAATATTTCATACAGCGCTAGATAGCTTAAAAGCCGGTAATTCAATTGCCGGCTTTTGCTATCTCCATCCCAAACCTGACATGATATGAGACATGGTTTACATACAGTAAACCATCTCATATCCCCTTTTTTTTTGCATATTCCACACTACTAATGTTAGAAGTGTGTATGTGCAAAATTTGGGCGCTCTAGCTATTAAATTATAGGGTTAAATCACGGAAAAAGTTGGCGTGGGCTCCCGCGCAATTTTCTCCACCAGAATGGTAAAGCCAGTGTCTGAGGGCAGATATTAATAGCCTGGAGAGGGTCCAAGGTTATTGGCCCCCTGGCTAAAAACATCTGCCCCCAGCCACCCCCAAAAAGGCACATCTGTAAGACATTATTACAAAGTATTTTAATGAAATAAATACAAAGGATTTTGTAATATTTTATTATACTGGTAATCCACCTGAAGACCCTCGTTCTGTAAAAAAGGTAAAATAAAAAAACAACAATATCCCATACCTTCCATCATTCTGTCACGTCCCACGATGTAAATCCATCTGAAGGGGTTAACTAATTTTACAAGCAGAAGCTCTGCTAATGCAGCTGTGGTCCTGCCTGTAAAATGCCTGAAATGAATGGAATGTAGGTCAATGACCTGTAGTTACCTTCAGTCGTGGTGATGCGCCCTCTGCTGGATGTCCTCATATGAACTCAAGCCTTGGAAAATATTCTGAAAAGTTCTCTACCTTCTCTATGGGGAGTCTCACAGCTTATGTCAGCAGCTTATTCTCCAGTGACATTCAAACTCTATGGGCTGTCTGAAATTAGGTTTTTAGTTCTAAGAATCTTAAAATGCTTTTATCAGCCAGCTTGAAGTTATCTCAACAGTATTTGCTTTATTCTGGCACAGTCTCTGTATCATTCTTTCAATGCTTCTTATAGTCTTTCATGTAATCACCTTTCTGGCAGCACACTTATGTGGCAATCTTGCTCACTACTGCTTTCTATACACAGTTGCCATTTATCAGACTTTGAACCTGGGGCATCAGTGTCTTTCCTGTACCATTTTATTGAAATGGCACTTTTCTTGACTTACACTGACTTACAGGCATACCTACTTACAGGCAGACTTACTTCATGGAAATGGTCACCTGCATTTTTTTAAGCGGTTTTGCCTGGGAAAACTTAATGGCTGTGCTGGCATCTAAATAATGCCATGCCCTCACACCATAGTCAAATTATTTGTTATCTTCTGCTTTCACTTAGCCACTGAGATTATGGTCACTTAGATAATAATGAAACTGTTTTTGCATTTAAGAGCTTAAAAGGGCTTCAATACAGTCCTAAGAAACATTTGAATGTTATTGTATATATTTTCAGGACAATTAACAACTTTGCATTATTGAGATTTGCAGCGAATTTACTTCCCGCAAATCTTTTTTTTTTAAGGGGTGGGGGGGGGGAATTACCGGTATTGAAGCTGGTAAATTCAAATTTCAAATGGTTCAATCAACTCTATAGGTAACCAAGTGGTATAATTCTTAGTAATCTATGGTAATACTGTAGAAACAAATAAAGAATCTCATCCTTGACAATTCTGAACATAAACGCAAAAGTTTAAGAGGCATAACATATTTTTTTAAGGAAAGTAGCAGACACATTTCAACATTTGTACATACTGTGTGACATAACTAAAAATGGCTTGTGGGGATCGTAGTTTTGTACTGAATAAATATGGTCAAGCTAGTACAGTGATGCAGCCAGACAGAATAGAGCAGCTAGAGGCCGATGCAAAAAAGTAAATAATATGTGTAAATTAAGTAAATGTTATTGCTGATGTGTATTGCACCCATATTAACCCCTTTACCCCCGAGGGTGGTTTGCAAGTTAACCCCTTAATCCCATATGACGTATTATCCCATCGAGGTGACCTGGAACTTAATTCCCAGTGACGGGAGAGTACGTCATATGCAATCGGCACATGCAATCGGTCGGTTGTCAGCTGAATATCGCAGCTGACATCTGGCACTATGTGCCAGGAGCGGTCACGGACTGCTCCTGGCACATTAACCCCCGGCACACCACAATCAAAGATGATCGCAGCATTCCAGGGGCATAGGGAAGCATTGCGCAGGGAGGGGGCTCCCTGCGGGCTTCCCTGAGACCCTCGGTACAAGGCGATGTGCTCACTTTGTACCGAGCATCTCTTCCCTGCAAGCCCCGGATCCAAAATGGCCACGGGGCTACTTACGTGTCCTGCTGGAAGGTGACTTACAAGCGCCTGCTTAGAGCAGGCGCCTGTAAGCCTGGAGCAGAGCATGTAAGATCGCGGATTTGACACAGTGCTCTGTAAAGTGTCAGATCAGGAATCTGTCACTATATAGTGCTATCATCCTCCCCCGGGACAATGTGATAATGTAAAAAAAAATATTTAGATGTGTAAAAAAAAAAAAAACCTAAATAGAGAAAAAAAAATATTGTTCCAATAAATACATTTATTTATCTAAATAATAATAAAAAACAATAAAAGTGCACATATTTAGTATCGCCGCGTCCGTAACGACCCGACCTATAAAACTGTCACACTAGTTAACCCCTTCAGTGAACACTATTAAAAAAACCGAGGCAAAAAACAGCGCTTTATTATCATTCCTCCAAACAAAAAGTGGGATAACACGCGATCAAAAAGACGGATATAAATAACCATGGTACCGCTGAAAATGTCATCTTGTCCCGCAAAAAACGAGCTGCCATACAGCATCATCAGTGAAAAAATAAAAAGTTATAGTCCTCAGAATAAAGTGATGCAAAAATATTTTTTTTTCTAAAAAATAGTTTTTATCGTATCAAAGCGACAAAACATAACAAAATGATATAAATGAGGTATCGCTGTAATCGTACTGACCCAAAGAATAAAACTGCTTTGTCAATTTTACCAAACATGGAACAGTATAAACGCCCCCACAAAAGAAATTCATGAAATGAATAGCTGGTTTTTGGTCATTCTGCCTCACAAAAATTGGAATAAAAAGCGATCAAAAAATGTCACGTGCCCGAAAATGGTACCCATAAAAAGTCAACTTGACTCGCATAAAACAAGACCTCACATGATTCTGTGGACTAAAATATGGAAAAATTATAGCTCTCAAAATGTGGAGACGCAAAAACAATTTTTTGCAATAAAAAGTGTCTTTTAGTGAATTACAGCTGCCAATCATAAAAATCCACTAAAAAAATGCTAAAAATAGTAACTCAAACCCACCTTCATGACCCCCTTAGTTAGGGAAAAATAATAAAATTAAAAATTGTATTTATTTCCATTTTCCGATTAGGGTTAGGGTTAGGGTTAGGGCTAGGGTTAGGAGTTAGGATTAGGGCTAGGGTTAGGCTGGGGTTAGGGTTAGGGCTTAGGTTAGGGCTAGAGTTAGGGATAGGGTTGGGGTTAGGGCTAGGGTTAGGGTTGCGGCTAGGGTTAGGGCTTCAGTTAGGGTTGGGGCTAAACTTTGGGTTAGGGCTGGGGCTAAAGTTAGGGTTAGTGTTGGGTCTAAAGTTAGGGTTAGGGTTGGGGCTAAAGTTAGTATTAGGTCTACAGTTAGGGTTGGTGCTAAAGTTAGGGTTAGGGTTGGGGCTAAAGTTAGAGTTATTGTTAGGGCTAAAGTTAGGGTTAGGGCTGGGGCTACAGTTAAGGTTGGGGCTAAAGTTAGGGTTAGGGTTTGGATTACATTTACGGCTGGGATTAGGGTTAGGGGTGTGTGAGGGTTAGGGGTGTGGTTAGGGTTATGATTAGGATTAGGGTTAGAGTGTGTCGGAGTTAAGGGTGTGGTTAGGGCTGGGATTAGGGTTAGGGGTGTGGTTGGGGTTAGGGGTGTGGTTGGCAATAGGGTTAGGGGTGTGTTTTGGTTAGGGTTTCAGTTACAATTGGGGGTTTCCACTGTTTAGGCACATCAGAGCTCTCGAAACACGACATGGCATCCGATTTCAATTCCAGACAATTTTGCGTTGACATAGTAAAATGGTGCTCCTTCCCTTCCGATCTCTCCTGTGCGCCCAAACAGGGGTGTAACCCAATATATGTGGTATCAGCGTACTCAAGACAAATTGGAAAACAACTTTTGTGGTCCAATTTCTCTTGTTACCCTTCGGAAAATAAAAATTTGTGGGGCTGAAAAAAATTTTTGTTACAAAAAAATGATTTTTTATTTTCACGGCTCTGTGATATAAACTGTAGTGAAACACTTGGGGGTTAAAAGTTCTCACAACACATCTAGGTAAGTTCCTTGGGGGGTCTAGCTTCCAATATGTGGTCACTTGTGGGAGGTTTCTACTGTTTAGGAACATCAGGGGCTCTACAAATGCAACGTGATACCTGCAGACCAATCCAGTCTGCATTTCAAATGGCGCTCTTACCCTTCCGAGCTCTGCCATGCACCCAAATGTTGGTTCCCCCTACATATAGGGTATCAGCATACTCAGGACAAATTGGACAACAACTTTTGGGGTCCAATTTGTCCCGTTACCCTTGGGAAAATACAAAACTGAGGGCTAAAAAATAATTTTTGAGAAAATTTTTTTTTTTATTTTCATGGCTCTGCGTTCTAAACTGTCTTGAAACATTTGGGGGTTCAAAGCTCTCACAACCCATCTAGATAAGTTCCTTAGGGGGTCTACTTTCCAAAATTGTGGGGTTTCAATGTTTAGGCACATCAGGGTGTTAAGGACTGGCGGAACACACCAAGTACAAGATGAAATGGAACTAGGTGCGTTCGCAGTCCGAGGTCCACCGTGCAGGTAAAAACCCTGCTGCTAGTAAGACGGACTATATGGCGGTACTATAAGTATACACGCACGGGTTAACTTCACCCTGCGTGAAGGAAGCGATCCTGTTGCGTCACAGGACCGCGGTACCGCACATAGAGCGCGAGCAAGAAGTCAGCGAACTCAACCCCAACTAGGATTGAAGTCCGATTAGACACTTGCTGGCACAACACCGCAACTAGGTGTGTAAGGAAACTAAATAATAATATAAAGGCACAAGAGTGCGTGCGGTGCCGCACTGACGGACGCCACTAACCACCCAGGCTTGGGTCAGGAAAGCGCAGAGCAGGCGCCGTACAGGCGGACACATCAACTGGTAGCTGTAATGTGTGTTACGTGCTGTTGGATAAGTCGGGCGCTAGATAGCAAACACACACCTTCCGCGAACAATCATTCAATAGGGAGGGTTATTTAAAGAGCGACTTTCACTCACAACACACACATATATTTACAAGATAATACTAGCGCATGACCGTGCGGTCATGCGCAGTTTATATAGCTGCAGCACAGGAAACAGCTACAGAAGTTTTGCCCTTTCAGGACCTGCCAAAAGGACCAATGGGATGTGCTGCAGTACCTGAGCATGTGACCCTCGATCTCCAACGGGAGATCCTGCCCTGGGCATGCTCAGACAGAGAAAAGCAGGACTTGGATCCAGAAACGTCCACTCGCCGCTGCCCAGCACTGGCTTCAATGGCAGAAGCAGGAAAAGCAGCAGTAACTCTTCGCACAGAGTCAGACTGAGCGAGACGTTGGGATCGACGTCCCTGCTGAGCAGACTCCACTGTGGCTGGAGAAGAATGGGAGACCGCAGCGGAGACAGATCGAGATTCCCCCTGTGCAGCAGAGGAAACTCGACTCCTAACATTAAACCCCTCCTAGAGCCCCCCCCTCCTTGGGTCTCGCTACGTTCGAAGGCAGTAATGAGCTGCTGGGCCCGAATGTGCTCAACAGGCTCCCAGGACCTGTCCTCGGGGCCATAACCCTTCCAGTCTACCAAATAAAATTTTTTGCCACGTACCACCTTGAACCCCAAAATAGCGTTCACCTCATAATCGTCCGTAGACGAACCCGATGTCCCAGCAGATGACTCGGAAAACCGGGACATATACACGGGTTTCAAGAGGGACACATGAAAGGTGTCGGTGATACCCAGGCGTGGCGGAAGGGCCAAACAATAGACCACAGGATTAACCTGCTCGAGGACCTTGAATGGGCCCAAGTAGCGAGGAGCAAATTTAGTGGACTCAACTCGCAGCCTGATGTTACGGGCGGAGAGCCACACCAAGTCGCCAGGAGCAAAGGTCGGAGCGGGGCGCCGATTAGCATCGGCGGAGGACCTCATTCTCTCCTTAGAGGCCCGAATGGCATCCTGAGTGCGGTCCCAAATATCCCGTGCCTCCACAGCCCAGTCTGTCACCCTGGAGTCGGCGGAAGACACGGGCATAGGCACAGGTATCCGTGGATGCTGACCATAGTTGAGGAGGAATGGGGTTTGTCCAGTGGAGTCGGCTACGGCGTTGTTCAGTGCAAACTCTGCCCATGATAGCAAGGATGCCCAGTCATCCTGCCTGGCTGAAACAAAATGTCGCAGGTATGTGACCAAGGTCTGGTTGGCCCTCTCTACCAACCCATTCGTCTCGGGATGATAAGCGGAAGAGAGATTCAACTCAATACTGAGAAGACGACAAAGCTCTCTCCAGAACTGAGACGCAAACTGGGGACCCCGGTCACTGAAAATTTTGTCAGGCATACCATGTAGGCGGAAGATGTGTTTAATGAACAACGCTGCCAAGGCCCGTGCAGAAGGTAACCGTGGCAGCGGCACCAAATGCACCATTTTTGAGAAATGATCGGTGATGACCCAAATGATGGTACAGCCGCGAGACTTGGGTAAACCCACAACAAAGTCCATCCCGACCATCTCCCAGGGCCTATCTGCCACCGGCAAGGGATAGAGCAACCCAGCTGGCCTTTGACGCGGAGATTTATTTTTGGCGCAGGAGACACACGCCAGAATATAATCCCTGACATCCCGGACCATATGCGGCCACCAGTACGTCCTCGCCAGTAGCTCAGATGTCCTCTTTGCCCAAAGTGTCCACCCACCCTGGACGAATGAGCCCA
Organism: Ranitomeya imitator; assembly: GCF_032444005.1. NCBI lineage: Eukaryota > Metazoa > Chordata > Amphibia > Anura > Dendrobatidae > Ranitomeya > Ranitomeya imitator. The sequence continues at coordinate 708,633,773 of NC_091283.1, read as the reverse complement.
AGAGAGAACCTCCGGTCGCAAATTAATGGGCACAAAAGTCTTGCCCGGAGGCACAGACTCTAGCGAAACCGTCGCTACGGTTCTCAGGCTCTCGGAAGGGACAATAAGCCGAGGCTCCTCTTCCTCCTCCTCAGTTGACATAAGGGAGCGAGAGAGAGTGTCAGCACGGATATTCTTCTCCCCGGCGAGATAATGAAGGGAAAAGTGGAACCGGGAGAAGAACAGGGACCATCTGGCCTGGCGAGAATTTAGCCGCTGGGCTGTTTGCAAATAGACCAAATTTTTGTGGTCCGTGTAAACTTGGAAGGGAAACCGCACACCTTCCAGAAGGTGTCTCCACTCCGAAACGGCCAACTTCATTGCTAGCAACTCCCTGTCCCCGATGGAGTAGTTTCTCTCCACTGGCGTGAAGGTCTTAGAGAAGAAGAAGCATGGATGCTTCCGACCTTGAGCATCCTTTTGATAGAGGACTGCTCCAGCACCAACGGATGAGGCATCCACCTCCATTAGGAATGGCTTATCCACATCGGGACGATGTAAGATGGGAGCGCTAGCAAAGTGGGACCTAATAGAGGTGAAGGCCTTGGAGACCTCTTCCGACCACAATTTGGGATTCGCTCCCTTCTTGGTGAGGGCTACCAAGGGAGCTACCAGAGTTGAGAAGTGGGGAATGAACTGGCGGTAATAGTTTATGAACCCCATAAAGCGCTGCACCGCTTTAAGAGAATGGGGCTCTTGCCAGTCCATCACAGCCTGTAGTTTGGCAGGATCCATAGCCAATCCCTGGGCGGAGATGCTATAGCCCAGGAAAGGTAAGGACTCCTGCTCAAACACACACTTCTCCAACTTCGCATAAAGAGAGTTTGCCCGTAGGAGGTCGAAGACTCTGCCAACATCTCTCCGGTGGGAGTCAATATCTGGAGAAAAGATGAGAATATCATCCAGATAGACTACAACTGAGGTGGAAAGCATATCCCGGAAGATGTCGTTGACAAAGTCTTGGAAAACGGCAGGTGCATTACAGAGCCCGAAGGGCATCACCAGATACTCATAGTGCCCATCTCTGGTGTTAAATGTCGTTTTCCATTCGTCCCCCTCACGGATGCGAATCAGGTTATAAGCACCCCGCAGATCTAGTTTAGTAAACACTCTAGCTCCCCGAAGCCTATCGAAAAGCTCAGATATCAAAGGCAAAGGGTACTTATTCTTAACTGTGATAGCATTAAGACCCCTGTAGTCTATGCATGGACGTAGTTCTCCATTCTTCTTCTGCACGAAAAAGAACCCTGCCCCAGCAGGTGACACTGACTTCCTGATGAACCCTCTTGCCAGATTCTCTTGAATGTACTGAGACATTGCCTCCGTCTCCGGGAGAGACAACGGATAGACTCGACCCCGGGGAGGCTCAGCACCAGGCAAGAGATCAATAGGACAGTCATAGGGGCGATGGGGCGGAAGGGTCTCCGCTGCCTTTTTGGAGAACACGTCTGCATAAGACCAATATTGCTTGGGGAGAGAGGAAAGATCTGCGGGTACCTCTGTAGTAGCAACCTGAACGCACTCTCGATGACACCTGTTCCCACAAGATTCACCCCATCCCAGAATTCTGCCTGAGGACCACTCGATGTGAGGAGAGTGGTACCGTAACCAAGGTATCCCCAAGAGAACCTCATCAATTCCCTCAGGAATGACGAGTAGAGATATAATCTCCTGATGAGATGGTGACATGGACAGAGTAAAAGGGATAGTTTGATGTGTAATCTGTGCGGGCAGTGTCGACCCATTCACCACTCGTACCGTTACTGGTTGAGATAGCATGACCAGAGGAATTGCGTGACGTTGGGCGAAGGCTGAAGACATAAAATTGCCCTCCGCCCCAGAATCCACGCAGAGTTCTACCAAGTGAGAGGATGAGCCCAATGTTATTGTCCCCTTAAAGGACAATTTGGAGGCAAACGTCGCCGTGTCTAGTGCACCTCCACCAACTACCACTAGACGCTGACGTTTCCTCGACCGCTGGAGACATCTGGAGGCAAGATGTCCTGTCTGTTGGCAAAGATGACAAATCTGGAGTGCACGAGCGGTCCGGGACTTAGATCCCGCTCGTGACTCTACCACAGGCTCATGGGGCTCAGGAGCCTGGTCTGGAGATTCCAAAGGTTTGGCGAAGGTGGGAGCCAGCCGAAACCTCTGCCTACACTGGGCTCGCTCTAACCTCCGCTCGTGAAAACGGAGATCAATACGAGTGGATAGAGTTATTAATTCCTCCAGTGTGGCGGGAATCTCCCTAGTGGCCAGGGCGTCCTTAACGTGGTCAGCCAGCCCCCTCCAAAATATTGGAATGAGGGCTTTATCCGACCACTCCAGCTCAGATGCTAAGGTGCAGAAGTGGACGGCAAAATGACTGACCAAGGACGAGCCCTGAGTCAATGCCAACAATTGGAGCGCCGTATCATGGGTGACACGAGGTCCTAAAAAGACCTGTTTCAGAGTGCTCAGAAACAACGGAGCACTCTGCACCACATGATCGCTACGCTCCCATAGCGGCGTAGCCCACTGCAACGCCCTGTCTGATAGAAGAGACACTATAAATCCCACCTTAGCCCGCTCTGTAGGGAAACGAGAGGCCAGAAGCTCAAGATGGATAGAGCACTGACTCACGAAACCCCTACAAGACTTACTGTCACCAGAGAATTTCTCTGGAAGCGGGAGGCGAGTTAGAGTCGGGACAGGAGCGGCAGTGGACAAGGTGGCTGCAGCAACACTAGCAGCCTGAACAGCGACAGCAGTGACATCCACAGCTGAGGTTGAATGCTCAAGAGCCGCCAACCTTCCCTCCAGCTGCTGGATGTACCGCTGTGAACGCTGATCGTCCATCATTTACTAGCCAGACCCTGGCGCTAGTATTATGTTAAGGACTGGCGGAACACACCAAGTACAAGATGAAATGGAACTAGGTGCGTTCGCAGTCCGAGGTCCACCATGCAGGTAAAAACCCTGCTGCTAGTAAGACGGACTATATGGCGGTACTATAAGTATACACGCACGGGTTAACTTCACCCTGCGTGAAGGAAGCGATCCTGTTGCCTCACAGGACCGCGGTACCGCACATAGAGCGCGAGCAAGAAGTCAGCGAACTCAACCCCAACTAGGATTGAAGTCCGATTAGACACTTGCTGGCACAATACCGCAACTGGGTGTGTAAGAAAACTAAATAATAATATAAAGGCACAAGAGTGCGTGCGGTGCCGCACTGACGGACGCCACTAACCACCCAGGCTTGGGTCAGGAAAGCGCAGAGCAGGCGCACGGCACCGTACAGGTGGACACAGCAACTGGTAGCTGTAATGTGTGTTACGTGCTGTTGGATAAGTCGGGCGCTAGATAGCAAACATACACCTTCCGCGAACAATCATTCAATAGGGAGGGTTATTTAAAGAGCGACTTTCTCTCACAACACACACACATATTTACAAGACAATACTAGCGCATGACCGTGCGGTCATGCGCAGTTTATATAGCTGCAGCACAGGAAACAGCTACAGAAGTTTTGCCCTTTCAGGACCTGCCAAAAGGACCAATGGGATGTGCTGCAGTACCTGAGCATGTGACACTCGATCTCCAACGGGAGATCCTGCCCTGGGCATGCTCAGACAGAGAAAAGCAGGACTTGGATCCAGAAACGTCCACTCGCCGCTGCCCAGCACTGGCTTCAATGGCAGAAGCAGGAAAAGCAGCAGTAACTCTTCGCACAGAGTCAGACTGAGCGAGACGCTGGGATCGACGTCCCTGCTGAGCAGACTCCACTGCGGCTGGAGAAGAATGGGAGACCGCAGCGGAGATGGATCGAGATTCCCCCTGTGCAGCAGAGGAAACTCGACTCCTAACACAGGGGCTCTCCAAACACAACATGGTGTCCCATCTCAATTCCAGTTAATTTTGCAATGAAAAGTCATACGGCACTCCTTCCCTTCCAAGCTCTACCATGCACCCAAACAGTGGTTTACCCCCACATATGGGGTATAAGCATACTCAGGACAAATTGCACAATTACTTTTGGAGTACAATTTCTTCTGGTACCCTTGGGAAACTTAAAAATTGGGACGAAAATTCATTTTTGTGAAAAAATATTCTTTTTTATTTTTACGGCTCTACATTATTAACTTCTGTGAAGCGCTGGGTGGATCAAAATGCTCACCACACATCTAGATAAGTTCCTTAGGAGTTTACTTTCCAAAATAGTGTCACTCGTGGGGGGTTTCTATAGTTAGGCACATCAGGGGCTCTCCAAACGCAACATGGTGTCCCATCTCAATTCCAGCCAATTTTGCATTGAAAAGTCAAACGGCTCTTCTTCCCTTCTGAGCTCTGCCATGCACCCAAACAGTAGTTTACCCCCACATATGGGGTATCTGTGTATTCAGGAGAAATTGCACAGCAACTTTTGGTGTCCATTTGCTTCTGTTACCCTTGGTAAAATAAAACAAATTGGAGCTGAAATAAAAAAAAATTTGAAAAAAAAGTTAAATGTTAATTTTTTTTTTAAACATTCCAAAAATTCCTGTGAAACACCTGAAGGGTTAATAAACTTCATGAATATGGTTTTGAGCACCTTGAGGGGTGAAGTTCTTAGAATGGTGTCATACTTGGTTATTTTCTTTCATATAGATGTTAGGTGTCAAGTTCCCGCCTCTGCACGGGGGAATCTCGAACCACCTCCGCTGCGGTCTCCCATTCTTCTCCAGCCAAAGTGGAGCATGCTCAGCGGAGACGTCGGTCCCAGTGTCTGGCTAAGGCTGATACTGGGCGAGTGGTTACTACTGTTCTTCCAGGCTCTGCCTTTGTAGCCAGTACTGGTCAGTGGCGAGCAAACATCTCTGGGACTAAGTTCTGCTTTTCCCCTTTTGAGCATGCCCAGGGTAAGACCTCTCATTGTAGGTCGGGGTCACATGCTCAGATACTGCAGCAGCTCCCATTGGTCCTCTAGAAAGGTCCAGAAGTTGCTGCAGCTATAAAAGGTTCGCATGGCTGCACGGCCATGGGCTAGTATCAAACCAATGTCTATGAGCTTAGCACCAGTGTGGTCATGTCTGGTTAGGGCTTAGCTGAAATAAGCCCCTAGAATACCGGCTCTTCCGGTGAGGAGTTGTTTGTCTGTTTTCTCTGACTGCATGACCACAGTTTGCTCTGGTTGGTAGCTGTGTATCTCTGTGAGGTTAACAGGGCACAGCATCTTGTTCCTAGCGACTCTGTGGAGTTAACAGAGTTCGCTTATACCGCCATATAGTGCCGCCACTTGCCAGCAGCAGGTTCCTCTCCTACTATATAATACATATATATATATATATATATATATATATATATATATATACTCAGTGCGTTCCGCCAACCCTAACAATAGACCCCTCAAATTGACTTCAAATGTAATGTTGTTCCTAAAAAAAAATGGTGTTGTAAAAATGAGAAATTGCTGGTCAATTTTTAGCCTTATAACTCCCTAACAAAAAGGAAATTTGGCTCCAAAATTGCGCTGATGTAAAATAGACATGTGGGAAATGTTACTTACTAAGTATTTTGTGTGACATATCTCTGTGATGTAAGGCCATAAAAATTCAAAGTTGGAAAATTGCCAAATTTTCACCAAATTTCCATTTTTTTCACAAATAAACGCAGGTAATATCAATGAAATTTTACCACTATCATGAAGCCCAATATGTCACGAGAAAACAGTGTCAGAATCTATGGCATCCATTGAAGCATTCCAGAGTTATAACCTCATAAACGGACAGTGGTCAGAATTGTAAAAATTGGCCCGATCATTAACGTGCAAACCACCCTTGGGGCTTAAGGGCCAATTTTTACAATTCTGACCACTATCCCTATATGAGGTTATAACTATGGAATGCTTCAAAGGATCCTGCTGATTCTGACATTGTTTTCTCAGGACATATTGTACTTCATGACACTGGTAAAATTTATTTGATATGTCTTGCGTTTATTTGCAAAAAAAACCCTGAAATTTAGCAAAAATTTAGAAAATTTCACAATTTTCCAACTTTGAATTTTCATGCCTTTAAATCACACAGATATGTCACAAAAAATACTAAAAAAGTAACATTTCCCATATGTCTACTTTACATCAGCACAATTTTGGAACCATTTTTTTATTAGGGAGTTATAAGGGTGAAAAGTTGACCCCAGTGATTTCTCATTTTTACAACACCATTTTTTTTAGGTACCACATTACATTTGAAGTCAATTTGAGAGGTCTTTATGATAGAAAATACCCCAAAATAAAACGATTCTAAAAACTGCACCCCTCAAGGTGCTCAAAACCACATTCAAAAAGTTTATAAACCATTCTGGTGCTTCACAAGAATTTTTGGAATGTTTAAAAAAAATGAACATTTAATTTGTTTTCACAAAAAATTTAATTCAGATCCAATTTGTTTTATTTTACCAAGGGTAAAAGGAGAAATTGAACCCCAAAAGTTGTTGTACAGTTTGTCCTGAGTACGGTGATACCCCATATGTGGGGGTAAACCACTGTTTGGGCGTATGACAGAGTTTGGAAGGAAGGAGTGCCGCTTGACGTTTCAGTGCAAAATTGGCTGGAATTGAGATCGGACTCCATGTTGCGTTTGGAGAATCCCTGATGTGCCTAAACAGTGGAAACCCCCCACAAGTGACATCATTTTGGAAATCGACCCCATAAGGAACTTATCTAGATGTGTGGTGAGCACTTTGAACCCCCAAGTGCTTCACAGAAGTTTATAATGTAGAGCCGTAAAGATAAAAAAATCATATTTTTTTCACAAAAGTGATTTTTTTGCCCCAATTTTTTATTTTCCCAAGGGTAACAGGAGAAATTGAACCCCAAAAGTTGTTCTGCGATTTGTCCTGAGTACGCTGATACCCCATATATGGAGGGGAACCACCGTTTGGGTGCATGGCAGAGCTTGGAAGGGAAGGAGCGCCATTTTGGAATGCAAACTGATGGAGTGGTCTGTGGGCATCACGTTGAGTTTGCAGAGCCCCTGATGTACCTAAAGAGTAAAAAAAAAGCCTCAAGTGACCCCATATTGGAAACTATGCCCCCAAGGAACTTATCTAGATGTGTTGTAAGAACTTTGAACCCCCAATAAATATAAACTTTCAATAAAGTTTATAATGCAGAGCCGTGAAAATAAAAAATCATTTTTTCCCCACAAAAATGATTTGTTAGCCCCCAAATTTTTATTTTCCAATGGGTAAAAGGAGAAATGGGACCACAGAAGTTGTCCAATTTGCACTGAGTTCGCTGATACCCCATATATGGGGGTAAACCACTGTTTGGGCACACGGCAGAGATCGGAAGGGAAGGAGCACAATTTACTTTTTCAACTCATAATTGGCAGAAATTGAGATCGGACATCTTGTCACATTTGGAGAGCCCCTGATGTGCCTAAACATTGAAACCCCCCAATTCTAACTCCAACCCTAACTCCAACACACCTCTAACTCTAATCCCAACCCTATCCATAACCACACCCCTAACCTGAACACACTCCTAACCCTAACACACCTTAACCCTAATCTGAACCCTAACCATAACCCAAATCACACCCCTAACCCTGACACACCCTTATCCCTAATCTCAACCCTAACCCTATTCCCAGCTGTAAACATAATCCAAATGCTAACGCCAACTATAGCCCCAACCCTAACCCTAACTTTAGCCCAAACCCTAACCCTAACTTTAGCCCTAACCCTAACTTTAGCCCCAACCCTAACTTGGAAATAAATTCATTATTTTATTATTTTTCCCTAACTAAGGAGGTGATAAAGGGGGGTATGATTTACCATTTATAGCGGGTTTTTATATCAGGTTTTTATGTTTGGCAGCTGTCACACGCTAAAAGATACTTTTTATTGCAAAAAATAGTTTTGCATCACCACATTTTAAGAGCTATAATTTTTCCATATTTTGGCCCACAGAGTCATGTGAGGTCTTGTTTTTTGGGGAACGAGTTGACGTTTCTCTTGGCACTTTTTTCGGGCACATGACATTTTTTCATCGCTTTTTATTAAGATTTTTGGTAAGCAGAATGAACAAAAACCAGCAATTCATGAATTTCTTTTAGGTGGGGCATCTATACTGTTCTGCGCGTGGTAAAATTGATAAGGCAGTTTTATTCTTCGGGTCAGCACGATTACAGCGATACCTCAGTTATTTTTTTATGTTTTGACACTTTTATACAATTAAAACTATATTATAAAAAAACTAATTTTTTTGCATCACTTTATTCTGAGAGCTAAAATTTTTCATTTTTTTTGCTTATGGCACTGTACGGCTGCTCGTTTTTTGCAAAACAAAGATGACATTTTCAGCAGTATCATGTTTATGTATATCTGTCTTTTTGATCGTGTGTTATTCCACTTCTTGTTCGGCTTTATGATGATAAAGCATTGTTTTTTGCTTTGTTTTTTATTTTAATTTTTTACGGTGTTCACTGAAGGGGTTAACTAGTGGGACAGTTTTATAGGTCAGATCATTACGGACGCAGTGATACTAAATATATGTACTTTTATTGCTTTTTTTTATTTACGTACATAAATTTATTTGTTGGAACATTTTTTTTTATCTTTAATTAGGAATTTTTAAAAATTTTTTACACATGTTAATTTTTTCTTTTTAACTTTTTTACATTGTCCCAGGGTGGGACATCACTGTGTAAAGTCAGATAGCTGATCTGCCCCTTTGCACAGCACTGTGTCAGATCAGTGATCTGACAGGCAGTGAAAGAGGCTTCTCAGCGCCTGCTCTCAGCAGGCACTGACAAGCCACCGCCCTGCAGGGCTCGGAAGGACCCTGCGACTATCTTGAATCCAGGGGCCTGCAGGGTGGAGACCGAAGGAGACCTTCGGAACAACCCGATCACATTGCGTTGTCCTAAGGGTCTCAGGGAAGCACGAAGGGAGCCCACTCCCTGCGCGATGCTTGTCTATGCCACCGGACCGCTTTGATCTTGTTTGATCGCAGTGTTAGGGGGTTAAAGTGCCGGAAGTGGTCCGTGACCGCTCCTAGCACATAGTGCCGGGTGTCAGCTGTGATAATCAGCTGACACCCGGCCGCGATCGTGTGCGACGTACTATCCCGTCGATGGTCAAATGGGCCTAGGTCACCTCGACGGGATAGTACGTTTGATTTCAGAAAGGGTTTAATCAACAGTTTTATTTAGTATTTTTTGTGTTAAAGAAAATGTTAAAATTTGAAAAAAATGTTTAATGGCTTCACAAGAAAAGAAACAATAGTGATTTACCAGAGTTTTCTGCCAATATTACAAAAATATGGACCATTCTTCTCTAAAAATAATGATTAAAAAATGTTTTCTACCTTTCTATAACAAAATATTCTTCTCTATTTATTCCTGTATCCCTGCATGTCTTTCTTTTTAAGCATGGATAGGTATAAAACTGCTGTAGCCAAACACTGGCCATAGAAGTGATCAATGAGTCAATAGTCGATGATTTACTGCAACAGCCACATGTCCTTACAATGAGAACAGGCTTTAGGCCAGGGTTACACTTGCGAACGCAATGCAAGAGACTCACATGAGTCTCTCGCATCAATACCCGGCACTGCCGCTAGCACTCGGGACTGGAGAGTTCAGCTGCATGTATTTCTATGCAGCTGCATGCTCTGGTCCGAGTAACGGCGGCAGTGTCGGGTAATGATGTGAGAGACTCGTGTGATTTTCTCGCATTGCACACGTAAGTGTGACCCCGGCCTTACAAAAAGACTGGTTAAAGCATACATTTACACTTGTCTAGGCAAAAAATATAATATATTTAACTACTATTAATTGTACACAAAGGTTATTGACTCACAATTAATTTATAATTGTTACAGCAACTATATAAAGGAATAGAAGAAGGGACAGTGGTCAGAATTGAAAAAATTGGCCCGGTTATTAACGTGCAAACCACCCTTGGGGGTAAAGGGGTTAATAGTGTTAAATTTGTAAAACGAGTAACTTAGGTCACCATTACTAATGGTTTGTGGTGGATTACTGTCTCTAAATATACAGCAGAAATTTTAACGTTGTGAATAGGATCTGCTGCAACCTTGACCTTAAACATTTCCTCTGTGTGTTATTAATGCTTTCGAGTTGAACATCCTCATTACCACTCATTAAGAAGTAAGGTGGTTTTGCTTTGTGCTCGAAATACAAGACCATGAATACCACATGGGAGTAAAGTTATACCACTTATAGTATGGTTCATTTAGTTTGTAAAATGAGAGGACTGATGTTGGAAGTAAAATGAGTGAGAATAATGGAATAATTGAAACCATTCAGAGCTGTTTTACTTGTATTATGTAGCTGATGCTTGTATGGATGAATGGCTTCTCATGCATCTCTTTCAGAACTATCTGCACACAAACATCTACAGGCAACTAGCATGAAAAACCTTTCAGAATTTGTTCTACTCATATAACATAGTCCATTAAAAAGGTAATGTCACACTACATTGAGACTCTGAGGATGTGGCTTATAAGATTTTGTAAAAGCTGTTAGGTAATACTTCATATATGCATATAATCTCATCAGAAATTGTGGTCAAAGTGTAAATATATATTGTTATTATTGTTATAATTGATACAGTGTATATGTATGCATATATATATATATATATATATATATATATATATACACATATATATATATATATATATTTTTTATATATATATATATATATATATATATATATATATATATTATTAATAAACTTCTACGGCCATGTTGTGTTGGTGTATATACAGTACATGTGAATGATATTGTGAGGCTTGTTTATTTTTGATATAATATAGTTGGTATAACTACATAGTATAACTGCAGGAATTAAGTGGTGATCATATCTAGAATCCAAGACCTTTGACAAACCTTGTTGGCTTCATTTACCGTATATACTCGAGCATAAGCCGACCCGAGTATAAGCTGACCCCTCTAATTTTGCCACAAAAAACTGGGAAAACGTAATGACTCGAGTATAAGCCTAGGGTGGAAAATGCAGAAGCTACCGGTAAATTTCAAAAGTAAAAATAGATACCAATAAAAGTAAAATTAATTGAGACATCAGTAGGTTAAGTGTTTTTGAATATCCATATTGAATCAGGAGCCCCATATAATGCTCCATAAAGTTTGATGGGCCCCATTAGATGCTCCATATTAATATATGCCCCATATAATCCTGCATAAAGGGTAATAAGGGCCCCATAAGATGCTCCATAGAGATATTTGCCCTATATAGTGCTGCACAAATGTTATGGCCCCATAAGATGCTCCATACAGACACTTGCCCCATATAATGCTGCACAAACGTTATGGCCCTGGCCCCATAAGATCATCCATACAGTCACTTGCCCCATATATTGCTGCACAAGCGTTATGGCCCCATAAGATGCTCCATACAGTCACTTGCCCCATATAATGCTGCACAAGCGTTATGGCCCCATAAGATGCTCCATACAGTCACTTGCCCCATATAATGCAGCACAAGCGTTATGGCCCCATAAGATGATCCATACTGTCATTTGCCCCATTATAGTGCTGCACAAGCGTTATGGCCCCATAAGATGCTCCGTACAGTCACTTGCCCCATATAATGCTGCACAAGAGTTATGGCCCCATAAGATGCTCCATACAGTCACTTGCCAAATATAGTGCTGCACAAGCGTTATGGCCCCATAAGATGCTCTGTACAGTCACTTGCCCCATATAATGCTGCACAAGCATTATGGCCCCATAAGATGCTCCATACTGTCACTTGCCCCTTATAGTGCTGCACAAACGATATGGCCCCATAAGATACTCCATGCAGTCACTTGCCCCATATAGTGCTGCACATGCGTTATGGCCCCATAAGATGCTCTGTACAGTCACTTGCCCCATATAATGCTGCACAAGAGTTATGGCCGCATAAGATGCTCCATGCAGTCACTTGCCCCATATAGTGCTGCACAAGCGTTATGGCCCCATAAGATGCTCCATACAGTCACTTGCCCCTTATAATGCTGCACAAACGTTATGGCCCCATAAGATGCTCCATACAGACACTTGCCCCATATAATGCTGCACAAACGTTATGGCCCTGGCCCCATAAGATTGGAGTGCCCCCAGACACAGGGCCACGAGTTCTCGGTACCGGGCCTCTCTGATTCGGTTCTGAGGCTGTCACGGTGGCTAGAGCCGGTCCGTGACCCTGGTAAGCGGCGTCCAATAAAGGCGATAGGAGTCTGTCAAGGTTTCGTGACGCCACCTGTGGTACTCGGTCAGGGTGACCGACGCTGCTGTGGGGTCCGCTGGGGTGATGGAATGGCAGCTATATGAAATACCTTCCCACAGGTGAAGTGTGTCCCCAGGGCTTCCCAGTAAGGTGGATGGTAATGATGTTAGGTGCAGGCAATAACGAGGACACAGGGTTGCAGTCTCTTTACCTCTTTACTGAAGACTTCAGGATCCTCAATCCAGAGCACGATTAACAGGGCTTTCTGAGACCGGCCGGTCCGATGGGCACATCCAGCGTTCCCTTTGCAGGTGGAAATCAGTGCCTACCACTAGCGCCTGTGTGTTGTAGTGCTACCCTGATGAGCATTCGGAATAGTCCTCACAACTTCTGTTCTCATTCGTTCGTTCTTTCGAATTCTCTCTCTCTTGTTCCAGATGTTACTACTTTCTCGTCCCCCAGGTTTGTTATGGCTAGGACGCACCCGTATGACGGGAAGGCTCGGAGCTCTTCCGGGACCCTAGAGACGCCCCTCTCCACTAGCTGCCCCTATGTCTTCGTAGGAAATTTAAGGTAGACAGTCAACCTATAATTAAGTGTCCTGCGGAGTTCGAAGTAAGGCCTAGAGTCAGTTACTTCCGCGGTGTTCCGGCCACCGGCTACGCGCCTCAGTAAGATGTTGCCTCGGTCACACGGCATGACTCCTACTGGCTCTCCTTTGTGCTTGATCTCGTTTCTCACTGTTCCACAATGTCCTTCCCTTCGTGTCTCTTCCTTAGGATACCGCCGCAAGGTAGTGCAGGCGCGGTTCCGTAACGCTCTGCTCTGTTCGCTAGGTACCTGCCAGGTTCCCACGCCCGAAAGGGACCCCCCTGTGTCTTCTCCCTGCAACACCCCCTGCCACGGGATGTTGCCTGAATCCAACCCAGTCAGCTTCTGACTAACTTCCTATCCAACCCCTAGTTTTACCAGTGTGAGGAGTGGCCCAATAAATAAAGCCTTTTTCTCCCCCTAGTGGCCGGAGTGTGAAGTGTAAAGTGTGCTGGTGATACCTGGTCAGTAGAATTCCTTCAGTGCCATCAGACGTATCATCACTCCCCTTAGCGGCAGCGTGTCATACTGCAACGACCAGATCTCTGGGGCGCTGCAAGATCATCCATACAGTCACTTGCCCCATATAGTGCTGCACAAGTGTTATGGCCCCATAAGATGCTCCATACAGTCACTTGCCCCATATAATGCTGCACAAGTGTTATGGCCCCATAAGATGCTCCATACAGTCACTTGCCCCATATAATGCTGCACAAACGTTATGGCCCCATAAGATGCTCTGTACAGTCACTTGCCCCATATAATGCTGCACAAGCGTTATGGCCCCATAAGATGCTCCGTACAGTAACTTGCCCCATATAATGCTGCACAAGCGTTATGGCCCCATAAGAGGCTCCGTACAGTCACTTGCCCCATTATAGTGCTGCACAAGCGTTATGGCCCCATAAGATGCCCCATATAGTCACTTGCCCCTTATGCTTTTGCTGCGATAAAAAAAAATCACATACTCACCTCTCTTCACTCACGACCCCCGGTACTTTCAATATTTATCTGCTCCTCGTGCGGCTCCATCTTCAGCACTGACGTTCAGTAGAGTGCGCGCACTGACTACATCACCGCGCCCTCTGACCTGAGCTTAACAGCCAGAGGACTCACCTACTGCTGGCGCTGTGTCCCTGCTTCTTCCAGCGCTGCATCTTCTTCCTTTATTGAGCGGTCACAGTTACCGCTCATTACAGTAATGAATATGCGGCCCCACCTCTATGGGAGGTGAAGCCGCATATTCATTACTGTAATGAGCAGTACCATGTGACCGCTCCGTACAGGAAGAATCTGCAGCGCTCCTATTGAGGAGCAGGTGGAAAACGCTGCAGAGTCTGCAGAAAAAATTGACATGCTACGGAAAATAAACCTCAGCGTTTCCACGCAGTATTTTCTGCAGCATGTGCACTGCGTAGTTTGTTTTCCATAGGTGAATTGCTGTATATAGCAGAAATCACCATCTCCTATGAATGCCAGCCACTGGTTTTCACAGGAGTATCAGAATGAGAGACACGGGGTCTTCATCAGACCCCTGTCTTTCATGGCAAGTCATCGGCGTCTCTTGATCTTGTTGCAAAAGCACTGATGAGTGGTTACAACATTTAACAAGATAATAGCCTCAGGTGAAGCTCCGCACCATGAGCGGCTGTTAGAGGCAGATGATGGCTGATTATCGCAGCCATCATCTGCCAGGAAAGATGCTAGCTCGGCTTTTGAGCAAGCATCAATGGCAGAGAGACAACTTAAAACGGACATAGTATGTCATAAGTTATTAAGAGGTTAATGTATTCTTTGCGCCAGTTCACTTCAAAAGAGAAAACTGGAAAATTCATACAATTCTGACATTTTAAATGTGCTGAATATTTTTAAAATCACAATAGGCCAAGAAACATGTATCCTTTCTTGTTAACATACATTGCTAAAGAACATCAGAAGACCAGTACACAAGCAGAATAGTCTTAACTCCTTCATAACAGAGCCCTTTTTCGTTTTTGTGTTTCTTTTTTTCGCTCCTTTCTTCCCAGAGCCATAACTTTTTACTTTTCTGTCAAGATGGCCATGTGAGGGCTTGTTTTTTGCAGGACAAGTAGTAATTTTGAATGACACCATATCATGTACTCAAAAATGGGAAAAAATTCTAAGTGCGGTGAAATTGCAAAAACAGTGCAATTCCACAACTTTTTTGAGATTTTTGTTTTACCATGTTCACCAAATGCTAAAACTGACCTGCCATTATAATTTGTCAGGTCATTACAAATTCATAGACACCAAATATGTCTAGTTTTTTTTTTTTTATTCAAATGGTGAAAAAAATCCATAGTTTGTTAACCCTTTACTGGCTTCATGTGTAATAGTACGTCAATGTCAGTATCCTCCACTTTTATGTCGGTTCCGGCGGTGAGCCCACATCTTTTCCGGGACATGTCAGCTGTTTTGAACAGCTGACAAGTGCCCATAATAGCCACGGTTGGAATCATGATCCACCCACGGCTATTAACTAGTTAAATGCCGCTGACAGACTCTGAGATCGGCATTTAAAATCATGCTTCCAGCCATTGGGCCGGAAATACGCGCAATGGTGACAAACCGTCACGTGATCGGGGGTCATCGGTTTGTCGGCATGACAACCAGAGGTCTCCTTGAGACCTCTATGGTACTCAGGGCCAGATTGCTGTGAGCGCCACCTAGTGGTCAGCGCTCATAGCAAGTCAGCAATTCAGCTACATAGAGGTGATCTGAACATCGCCTCTATGTAGCTGAGCCGAACAATTTGTGCCAGCTTCTAGAAGCTTGGCAAAAGTAAAAAAATAACTTTTTAAAAATATAAAAAATGTATAAAAGTTCAAATCACCCCCCTTTTGCCCCATTCAAAATAAAACAATGAAAAAAATCAAAGATGCACATATTTGGTATCGCCGCTTTTAGGATCGCCCGATCTATCAAGCTATAAAAGCAATTAATCCGATCATTAAACAGCATAGTAAAAAAAAGAAAACAATGACAGAATAACGTTTTTTTGGTAGCCGCAACATTGCATAAAAATGCAATAACGAGCGATCAAAAGATCATATCCACACCAAAATTATATAGTTAAAAACGTCACCAGTCCGATAGTTACAACCATGGAGGTCTGCTGGAGACCACGATCACATGATGAGGTCACTAATGGGTGGGATTTCTGGTGGGATTAACAGCAGCTTTTAACAAGTTAACAGTTGAAGGAGGTTCGCGATTCCACCCGCGGCTGTTAGAGGCACATGTCAGCTATTGAAAATAGCTGACATGTGCAGAGAAAGATGTGGATTCAGTGCTGGTTCCCACATCAAAGGGGGAGAGAAGACATGCACCGCACATGTATGGCACATGTCGTAAAGGGGTTAAACACAACTACAGGAGCCTTTGGTAGAATAACATTGAAGAACTAGTTGCTACTAATGTCTAAAAGTATAAACAACCACAAGATGGCAGTCAAATAGCTGTCATCCCAAAGAAGCCAACCATTGATAAAAAATTTGAATAAATTGTATTAAAGAAACAAAAAATGAAAAAACAATACATATACATATTAAAAATTGAAAAGCTACTTCTTTTCTTCCGGGTAATACCCCATGGGAAAGCCGTAAAAGGCACACTGTATTATATTCAGACAAATAAAGTACCTATATCAAAGAATCAAACAGGCCTCCTCACAAAACACATAAGATTAAATATAAGGTGCTATCTGTATCCACTTAATAATAACTGTGTCTCATGTTTTATGCAGCCACCATTTATACCATCAAATCTTAACATACTACCATAGAATCGCCATAATCCAGGTCACAACATAAGGTAGGTAGATAGTATAAATGCCATTTTTACCTAAAGCAGGTGCCTCCACCCTGGCTTTTCCCAGTGCCCCAAAGCACATTTCGCCCTAGCTTCTTCCGGGGGCGTCTAATGTCTAAAAGTGTATGAATAAATCCTACATTGCATGGTTATCAGTGTGGAATCTATTTTCAGGGAGACACAATGAACTGAATTGGATAAAATGAATGGTCCTAAATTCTTTTACATCACATTATACAATAATTGAGACATAAAACTCACCACGCGCAAAACTCGCCATGCGCAAAACTTGCTACACTAACCTGTCACATGCAACTCGACATACAAAAAGTTGCTACACGCATGTTGCTACACAAAACTCATCTCACAAAAGTCGCTACATGCATGTCGCCACACGCAACTCAACACACACAACTTGACAAACGAAACTCACCCTAAAACACACACAAGTCTGGTATTATCCTTCAAAAATAAAAATCTGATTAATAAGCAGACAAACTACAAGAGCAACAAATGTACCATATAGGAAATACGGCAGCTGTCAGTCACATGACCTGTCTATTATGTGTATGTGTGAGCTAATATATACTGCCAGGGGGAGGGCTTCCTGTTGGCTGAGGATTTATAAGGCTGCCAATTTATCTTACAAATACTGAGGTAAAAATACTGAGCAAATAACGTGTGAACGAGGTCTAATACAGGAGGAGATGACACACAGGTATATACTATATACAGGGGAGTTGACACATAGATATATACTATATAGAGGAGAGATGACACACAGGTATATACTATATAGAGGAGATGACATACAGGTACATACTATATACAGGAGGAGATTACATACAGGTATATATATATATACAGGAGGAGATGACACACATATATACTATATACAGGGGAGATGACACACAGGTATACACTATATACAGGAGTAGATGACATACAGGTATATACTATATATAGAAGGAGATGACATACAGGTATATACTATATATTGGAGGAGATGACATACAGGTATATACTATATACAGGGGAGATGACACAGCAGGTATATACTATATACAGGGGAGATGACATACAGGTATATACTATATACAGGAGATGACATACAGGTGTATACTATATATAAGGGAGATGACAAACATGTATATACTGAGGTGAAAATGAGAGGTGTGAGGTGAAAATGAAAAGGTGTTAGTGCAAAATGAGAGGAGTGAGGGAAAATAGTGTAGTGATCGGAAAATGACAGATGTGAGGTCGAACTGACAAGTGTTTGGCGGGAATGAGAGGAGTGAGGGAGAAAATGAGAGATGGGAGGGGGAAAATAAAAGATGTGATTGGGAAAATGAGAGGCGTGATGGGAAAATAAGAGAAGTGACGTGCTATAACTAACCACAGATATTTACTATGCCCAGGCAACGCCGGGCTCTTCAGCTAGTATATATATATATATATATATATATATATATATATATACACACACAGTTAGGTCCATATATATAGACATTTTTCTAATTTTGGTTATGGACATTACCACAATGAATTTTAAACAAAAGAATTCAGATGCAGTTGAAGTTCAGACTTTCAGCTTTCATTTGAGGGTTTCCACATTAAAATTGGATGAAGGGTTTAGGAGTTTCAACTCCTTAACATGTGCCACCCTGTTTTTAAAGGGACCAAAAGTAATTGGGCAATTGACTCCAATGCTATTTCATGGACAGGTGTGGGCAATCCCTTCATTTTGTCATTCTCAATTAAGCAGATAAAAGGCATGGAGTTGATTTGAGGTGTGGTGCTTGCATTTGGAAGGTTTTGCTGTGAAGTAAACATGCGGTCAAAGGAGCTCTCCATGCAGGTGAAACAAGCCATCCTTAAGCTGCAAAAACAACAACAAAAAAAACGAGAAATTGTTACAATATTAGGAGTGGCAAAATCTACAGTTTGTTACATCCTGAGAAAGAAAGAAAGCACTGGTGAACTCATCAATGCAAAAAGACCTGGGCGCCCACGGAAGGCAACAGTGGTGGATGATCGCAGAATAATCTCCATGTTGAAGAGAAACCCCTTCACAACAGCCAACCAAGTGAACAACACCCTCCAGGAGGTAGGCGTATCAATATCCAAATCTACCATAAAGAGAAGACTGCATGAAAGTAAATACAGAGGGTTCACTGCATGGTGCAAACCACTCATAAGCATCAAGAATAAAAAGGCTAGACTGGACTTTGCTAAAAAAAATCTAAAAAATCCATCATAGTTCGGGAAGAACATTATTTGGACAGATGAAACCAAAATCAAACTCTAACAGAATGATGGAAAGAGAAAAGTATGGCGAAGGCATGGAACAGCTCATGATCCAAAGCATAACACATCATCTGTAAAACACGGCGGAGGCAGTGTGATGGCTTGGGCATGCTTGGCTGCCAGTGGCACTGGGTCACAAGTGTTTATCGATGTGAAACAGGACAGAAGCAGCCGAATGAATTTTGATGTATTCAGAGCCATACTGTGTGCTACAGATCCAGCCAAATGCAGCCAAACTGATTCTTCGTCGTTTCATACTACAGATGGACAATGACCCAAAACATAAAGCCAAAGCAACCCAGGAGTTTATTAAAGCAAAGAAGTGGAATATTCTTGAATGGCCAAGTCAGTCACCTCATCTCAACCCAATTGAGCAGCATTTCACTTGTTAAAGACTAAACTTCAGACAGAAAGGCCCACAAACAAACAGCAACTGAAAACCACCGCAGTGAAGGCCTGGTAGAGCATCAAAAAGGAGGAAACACAGCGTCTGGTGATGTCCATGAGTTCAAGACTTCAGGCAGTCAACAAGGGTTTTCAACCAAGTTCTAAAAATGAACATTTTATTTAAAATTATTGAATCTGTCCAATTACTTTTGGTTCCTTTAACAACAGGGTGGCACATGTTAAGGAGCTGAAACTCCTAAACCCTTCATCCAATTTTAATGTGGATACCCTCAAATGAAAGCTGAAAGTCTGAACTTCAACTGCATCTGAATTGTTTTGTTTAAAATTCATTGAGGTAATGTCTATAACCAAAATTAGAAAAATGTTGTCTCTGTCCAAATACATATGGACCAAACAGTATATATATAGAGCTAAACACTATTTTTGTCTCTGCATTTAAATGCTATGAATGCCATCTGTTATAAAATAGTGCATGTGATTTTATAATACTCCATTGCCTTTAAACGTTTACATTATATTGAAAAAAAAATTAATTACCCGTGTATACTCTTGTATAAGCCAAGTTTTTCAGCACTTTTTTTGTGCTGAAAACGCCCCCCCAGCTTATACATGAGTCATTGTCCCAGAAAGATGGCTGTGGAGGGGGAGTGGCAGAGCAGCAGGTAACAGAGGCAGGAGCCGGTGGCTGTGGCTAAAGCCTGTGGCGCTGATAAAGAGAAATTAATATTCATTGTGCTGGCAGTGAAAATTAATTTCTCTTATAGGGTGCACAGTTACAGCCTCCGGCTTCCAGCACACATTCTACTTACCTTCTCTGCATGCCCTCGCTCCATCTCGCTCTGGCGCCAGCAGCTCTTCCACTGAGTGATAACGTGGACCTGCTCCTTAAGGTAATGAATATTCACTACTCTCCACTCCCATAGATGTGGAGAGAATATGCTTTACTTTATTGAGCGAGGCCATGTTATCTATCGCTGGAAGAGTTGCGAGATGCAACGATGGGGTGTAGGAAAGGTAAGCAGGATGTTTTTTTTTTATTTATAGGAACCATACATACAAGGATAGGGATGGGGAGCCATACATACAAGGATGGAGATAAGGAGCCATGCATTCAAGGAGGGGGATAAGGAGCCATGCATACCAGGACATGGACGGGGAGCCATGCATACAAAGACATAGGTGGGGAGCCATGCATACAAGGATAGGGGATAAGGAGCCATGCATACAAGGACGGGATGGGGTGCCATGCATACAAGGACAGGGGTGGAGAGTCATGCATACAAGGATAGGTGATAAGGAGCCATGCATAGAAGGACAGGGGTGGAGAGCCATGCATACAAGGATAGGGGATAAGGAGCCATGCATACAAGGAAAGGGATGGGGAACATGCATAGAAGACAGGGTGGGGGCCATGCATAGAAGGACAGGGATGCGGAGCCATGCATACAAGGATGGGATGGGATGGGGAGCCATGCTTGCTAGAATAGGGATGAGGGGATAAGATATACCCAGTTTATATTTGAGTCAATAATTTTTCCCAGATTTTCGTGGCAAAATTAGGTGCCTCGGCTTATACCTGGGCTCAACTTATACTCCAGTATACACGGTAGTTGTTTCACAATTTTAGAAACTAGGATTTCTAATCTTATTATGATTTAAGCATTGCCCATGTTACACATATGGTATATGCAGACATGGTTGTCTTGCTCTCTATCTGCAGTGAGTCCTCCACAATAATAACACACATTATTCTTGATAGCCATAGAGTTTTATTTTGATTGTGCTAAACATATTCAAATGTTATGAAAAAAGCACCAGCAGACAATTACTTGTGCAGCTGTCTTTCCTGACAATGATGTCAGACACCGGTGATGTGTGCGCTGCAGCCAACATCAGCTGCCAGCCTCCAATTGGCTGGTGGCTGTTAACTATTGACGTGCGGGCGCGCGCCCGCATTTAAATGGGAAACCGCCGCAGCGCCGGAAGGGGCCCGGTGAGCAGATGAGAAGGGGCCCGATTTCGGCCCTCTCTCTCTGCTCACCGGGTCCGGGGGCACATAAATGCCGGCGGGCATTCACAGACGATTAGCAGAGGGTCAATCTGTGCGGTAGCCCAGGGCACCCCCCACACCACTGGGCCCTGGGCTACCGCCCATATTGACCCTCTGATAATCCGCCCCTGATACAGATTCATTAGCAGAAAAACAAAAAAGTTATAGTGTTTAGAATAAAGTGAGGCAAAAATAATTATTTTTTCTGTAAAATAGTTTTTATTGTGTACAAGTGACAAAACATAGAAAATATAAATGAGGTATCGCTGTAATCGTACTGACCCAAATAATAAAGCTGTCTTATCAATTTTACCGCACATGGAATGGTATAAAAAACAAAAAACAAAGTATTCCTGAATTGCTGGTTTCTGTTCATCCTGTCTCCTAAAAATCAGAATAGGAAGCGATATAATATTGTTCATCTTTTGGCCTTTTGGTAATGTTGATCTTTTTTATACCCTGGAAAATTTTTAATGTGTATTGGTGCTTTTGTGTTTCTCTTTTATTTATTTTTTATTAGTGTATATCATCTCAGTATTTAAACTTGCGCTTTGGATTCGTGGACCCCATCCTGTGTCCCTCATGATGATGCCCATCAGACCAATACTGATAAAAGGAACGATACTCTACATCCGTTATTTCAGTGGTGAAGAGCATGAAGCAGGATGCAATCTATGATATAAATCGAATGCTATTTATGGAAAAGCGGCATTTTTTGAAACTGTGATGGATGGATATTTATTAATATGTGTCTTTTGTATTAATACAGGGATCTGCACAAATTTGAGCCTTACAGCAATTAAGATTGTTTCAGTGCGATTATTCTGCTCATTAAACTGTCTTTAATCATTGAGGTGCATTTACGGCAGCATTTTTCCTGTTACAGGCAGCGTGTGCTGGCAGGACTTCCCTGAGCGTGCGTTTCAGATGGCATCAATCACCTGGGCTGTGCGTTCCACTGATGTCAGAAAGAGCACTTGCTCTCAACTCACCGCCTCGTGATGCCGGAAGTGACGTATCGGACTGTGGGGAGTCTCCGCCTCTGCACTGTTGTGAATCATGTTGTCGGGCTCCCTCCTGTGGTCATGAATGAAACTTCGGCTGGTTCATGGACTTCCTCTGGTGGGTGTTTCTGAGTTTCCTTCCACAGGTGACGAGGTTAATTCGTTAGCTGGCTGCTCTATTTAACTCCACTTAGATCTTTGCTCCAGGCCACCTGTCAATGTTCCAGTATTGGTCTAGTTCACTCCTGGATCGTTCTTGTGACCTGTCTTCCCAGCAG
The DNA here is from genome assembly GCF_032444005.1 of Ranitomeya imitator. NCBI lineage: Eukaryota > Metazoa > Chordata > Amphibia > Anura > Dendrobatidae > Ranitomeya > Ranitomeya imitator. Next base: position 708,611,037 of record NC_091283.1, on the reverse strand, counting down.
AAGCTAAGTTCCAGCTTGTATTTCTTTGGTTTGCTATTTTTCTGTCCAGCTTGCTATTTTTATTGTTGTCTTGCTTGCTGGTAGCTCTGGGACGCAGAGGGAGCGCCTCCGCACCGTTAGTCGGTGCGGAGGGTCTTTTTTGCGCCCTCTGCGTGGTCTTTTTATAGGTTTTTGTGCTGACCGCAAAGTAACCTTTCCTATCCTCGGTCTGTTCAGTAAGTCGTGCCTCACTTTGCTAAATCTATTTAATCTCTGTGTTTGTGTTTTCATCTTTTCTCACAGTCATTATATGTGGGGGGCTGCCTTTTCCTTTGGGGAATTTCTCTGAGGCAAGGTAGGCTTTATTTTTCTATCTTCAGGGCTAGCTAGTTTCTTAGGCTGTGCCGAGTTGCATAGGGAGCGTTAGGCGCAATCCACGGCTATTTCTAGTGTGTTTGATAGGATTAGGAATTGCGGTCAGCAGAGTTCCCACGTCCCAGAGCTCGTCCTTTATTATCAGTAACTATCAGGTCATTCAGTGTGCTCTTAACCACCAGGTCCATTATTGTCCTGACCACCTGGTCATAACACTGCACGCTCACATGCTGTGATAGGATGGTTTTTCTGCCATGCAGCTTGGGCCTCCGCCTCCATATGCACACATGATACGGCCAAATGTTTCTCTCCGTACCGCACTTATTGCTTTTAGTGTGCCTTAACACCATTTATCGCCTTGTTTGGCATTTCTGTAGTCATGAGTGTCTGCCTAATACACAAATGTGCATCTCCAGAAGCTTGACCTGGGCATAATGTACTGGTGCTGGAACATACTGATCACTACAATGGCAGTTTGCAATTTTCACTCAGCAATGTCCACTGCTGCCTTTTTTTGGAAAACATCCATGGAGTCAAAATCATCACTATGTCTGTAGATAAATTCACGAAGGGTCATAATTTCCAAAATGGGGTCCGTTATGGGGTTTCTGCTATTCTGGAGCTCTGCCAATGTAACATGGCATCCTCAAACAAGTGCAGCAAAATCTACGCTGTAATTTGGCACTACTTCCCTACTGATCTTTGCACTGTGTCTCAAAAGTAGTTTTTGACCACATATGAAGTTTCAGTGAACTCAGGTGAAATTGCACAGCAAACTTTGCCGTCCATTTTCTCCTTTCACCCTTGTGCAAATACAAAATTTGTAGCTAAAAAATATTTTTGTGAGAAAAACTAGATTTTTCTGAACGTTATAAACTTCTGTGAAACACCTGGGGGTTCAGGGTGCTCAATACACATCTAAATATGGTCCCAAAGGTGTCTAGTTTCAAAAATGGTGTCATTTATGGAGGTTTCCACTGTTTACGCACACCAGGGTCTCTTCAAATGCGACATGGCATCTGCTAATTATTTCAGTATATTTTACATTCAAAAAGTCAAATGGCGTTCCTTACCTTCCAAGTTGTTTTCCTCCACATATCTACGCACTCAGAAGAAATTGCACAACATATTTTATGGAGCAATTTCTCATCTTACCATTATGAAAATGCAAAATATGGAGCTAAAAAAGATTTATTTTGGAAAAATTTGATTTTTTTTCCAATGGCTCTACATTCTACACTGTTATGAAGCACCTATGTGTTCCAGGTGCTCAATACACATCTAGATAAGTTCCATAAGGGTTCTAGCTTACAAAATGGTGTAACTTGTGGGGAGATTCCACTGTTTAGGCAAATCAGGGGCTTTTCAAACGCTATATTGCATCCGCTAATTATTCCAGTAAGTTTTACATTCAAAAAGTCAAAAGGCGCTCGCTCCCTTCCAAGCTCTGCCGTGCACCAAACAGTAATATTCCCCCACATATAAAGTATCTATGTACTCAGGAGAAATTGAAGAACAAATTGTTTGGATGAATTTCACCTTTTACCCTTAAGAAAATGCAAAATATGGAGCTAAAGATTATTTATTATGGAAAAATTAGATTTTTTTATTTCCACAGATCTACATTATAAACTTATGTGAAGCACCTGTGGGTTCAAGGTGCTCAATACACATCTAGATACGTTTCATAAGGGGTCTAGTATCCAAAATGTTGTGACTTGTGGGGTATTTCTAACACGACATGATGTCCGCTAATTATTCCAGCATATTTTACATTCAAAAAGTCAAATGGCACTCCTTCACTTCCAAGCCCTGCTGTGCTCCCAAACTGTTGCATTCCTCCATGAATTGGGAATCTGCACACTCAGGAGAAATTGCACAAAATATTTTATGGAGCAATTGCTCTTGTTACCCTTTTGAAAATGCAAAATTTGGAACTAAAAAAGATTTATCTGGGAAAATTGTGATTTTTTTTTTAAAATCATGGCTTAACATTATACACTTTTGTGAAGCACCTGTGGGTTTAAGGTGTTGAATACACATCTAGATAACTTCCCTAAGGGGTCTAGTTTCCAAAATGGTGTCACATGTAGGGGGTTTCCACTGTTTAGGCACATCAGGGGCTCTCTACAAATATGACATGACACCTGCTAATTATGCCAGCAAATTTTACATTCAAAAAGTGAAATGGCGCTCCTACCTTTTAGAGCGCTGCCGTGTGCCCAAACAGTAGATTTCCCCCACATATGGGGCATCAGCATTATCATGATAAATTGCACAGCAAATGTATGATCCATTTTTACCTGTTACCCTTGCAAAAGTAAAAAAAAAAATAGGTCTTAAGGAAAATTTAGGGAAAGAAAAGTAAATGTTTATTTTTGTCTTCCACGTTCCAAAAATTTCTGTGGAGCATCTGAAGTGTTATTAAAATTCTGGAAAGTGGCTGTGAGTACCTTGAGGAGTGAAGTTTTTAGAATGGTGTCATTTTTCTATATTTGCTGTCACACAGGCCCCTCAAAGTCACTTAAAATGTGAGATGGTCCCTAAAAAAGGGTTTTATAAATATTGTTGGAAAAATGAGAAGTCGCTGGTGAACTTTTAACCCTTATAAAGTCTTAACAAAAAAAAAAGTTTCCCAAACTGTGCTGATGTGAAGTAGACATGTGGGAAATGTTATTTATTAAATTTTTTGTGTTATATGACTCTCTTTGATTTAAGGACATAAAAATTAAAAATTTGAAAATTGCTAAATTTTCGCCAAATTTCCATTTTTTTCACAAATAAACACATGTCATATCTAAACAATTGTATGACTATCATAGATTTCAATTTGTCAAGAGAAAACAATCTCAGAATCACCAGGATCCATTGAAGTGTTACAGAGTTATGACTAGTGTTGAGCGATACCTTCCGACATCCAGAAGTATCGGTATCGGATTGGATTGGCCGATATCGGAAAAATATCAGATATTGCCGATACCGATACCCGATACCAATGCAAGTCAATGGGACACAAATATCGGAATGTAAATAAGCCCTTTCTGTCCTTCTACATCCTGTTCCGGAGGGGGGAAGAGTGTGGGCGGTGCATGGGCGGACACTCTGAGTGTCTGTGTGTGCGGGCAGGGTCTGTGCGGGCCTGCCAGGGATCTGTACGGGCCTCTCGGGGCTCTCTGCGGGCTTCCGGGGGTCTGTGTGGGCCTGCTGGCACTCTGTGCGGGCTGCCGGGGCTCTGTGCGGGCTGCCAGACGTCTGTACAGGCCTGTCAGGGCTCTGTGCGGGCTGCCAGGGCTCTGTGCGGGCTGCCGGGGCTCTGTGCGGGCTGCCGGGAGTCTGTACGGGCCTGCCGGGGCTCTGTGCGGGCCTGCCGGGGCTCTGTACGGGCTGCTGGGGTTCTGTACAGGCCTGCCGGGCTCTGTGTGGGCTGCTGGGGCTCTGTGAGGGCTGCCAGACGTCTGTACAGGCCTGTCAGGGCTCTGTGCGGGCTGCCGGGGCTCTGTGCGGGCTGCCGGGGCTCTGTGCGGGCTGCCGTGGGTCTGTACGGGCCTGCCGGGGCTCTGTGCGGGCCTGCCGCAGCTCTGTGCGGGCCTGCCGGGGGTCTGTGCATGCCTGCCTAGGCATCCTGCGAGCACATTTGCCAGATCCATTTTTTTTCCAAAATGACGGATTGCAATGCATTGCTAAAAACGGAAGTGTGAAAGTAGCCTTAGAAACATCGGCCTTTCTATTATATATCTTTTATATATTCTTCATTTAACCATACTTACCATACTTCAGCACCTGCAAAAAACGTAAAATAATAAACCGTATACTACCTGTCCACCATAGTTCAATTAATAACGAGTGTCCCACGATGATCTCCCCTATAGAACAGTGACATCGGGTGATGGCACTGCTCTATAGGACCTTCAGTGACACACTGACAGGAGACAATGGCTCCTGCAGTGCATCACTGAGAGGTTACCTTAGTTCAGAGTCTCACTTTATGGCATTTGCTGCGTAGGAAAATTTCTCACACAGCAATGCCAAAAGTGAGATCAGGGACTATTTTTTTACAGCGGCGGAGGAATACAGTGCGGAAGGATACCTTCCTCCCGTCATTGGATTCCTGGAGCCCCTGGAAAGCGGTCATATCAGCTGATGATGCCGTTCTCCATGGGAGATCGTCGTGGGACACTCGTGGATTTCTGTGGACAGGGAGTATATTGGTTGTTTATTATTTTGATATTTTTTACAGATGACACTGGCTTCGGGGGACAAAGTAACAAGTGATGGTGATTATGTACACTATGTTATATGTACTGTATGTCTGTATGAATGTATTGTATGTAATGTATGAATGTATTGTATGTAATGTATGAATGTATTGCATGTAGTATGTAAGTAGCATGTATGTAATATGTATGTAGTATGTATGTATGTAGTATGTATGCAGTATGTATGTAGTATGTATGTATGTAGTATGAAGCATGTATGTATGTAGTATGTTGTATGTAGTATATATGTAGTATGTATGTAGTATGTATGTAGTATGTATATAGTATTTTTTTCTTACAGTAAACACATTAGACGGATGATGGGACTACTACTGTCCCATCATTGGCTGATGTGTCAATCACTGTGACTGTAGCAGGCATCGTCTGATGGGACTTGTAGTCCCATTGGACGATGCCTGCACACACGCACAGACCCTCGGCAGCCTGCACAAAGCCCCGGCAGGCACACACAGACCCCGCCCGCACATACATACACGTAGTCTCCACCCACGCACCACCCACACTCCATTATAGTGCATCATTGTACTATGGGAACTTCCAATTCTGATATCCGATATTGCAAAAATATCAGAACTCAGTATCGGGATTCCGATACAGTGAATATTGGCTGATACCCGATATTTGCAGCATCGGAATGCTCAACACTAGTTATGACCTCATAAATTGACAGTGGTCAAAATTGTAAAAATTGGCCTGTCAGGAAAGTGAAAAATGGTTTTGGGTGAAGAGTTAAACTAAGTTGCACCATACTATGCCTTTGTGAAAGAGTTAAACAAAAAGATTCACATGATCCTTGTCCAGTAGCCACAATGATAGCCCATGATTGCAGGACTGAAGTATTGCAAACAACCGATTTCTTACAGCATTCCCAACACTTCTTCTGATTAGTGACTCAAGTGACATAATGCAATTGTCATGGTACAGGGGTGGGCTCCTCTGCTGAGTAGCAGACAGTGGTAGTAGGCGCAAAGTATTAACTGGTCTAAATGGAGGCCAGGGCCACTGCATATTTTAACTATCATCTATCATTTTAACAAATTTGTAGTGGCAGTGCCATTGAAGGATTCAACAGCACAGACTGCACAGCGGTGGAGCAGGGAGAGGTAAGTATTGCAAGTGGTAGAGCACTGTTCGAGCTGGGGGGAACACTCTCTCGTGGACGGCGGTACTGGCACAGGTCCCCTCATATTACGACGGTGTGTCTGACATTGATTGTGCACCACCACCGTCAGAGACACTTCATTGTACTATGAGGGACCCTGTGACAGTGCCGCTGCCGAAGAGTGGGCCCATCCACCTATCCAGGCAAACTGCACTCGCATGGGTGCTTGCGCCAAGTGGTGACCACGGCCGTGTGAAGGGAGTCAGCCCATTTAGGGAGGTATAAAAATGGCCTATGGTGGACATTCAGCAGCTACAAATAGAGGAATTGGAAAAGTCAGTAAGAGGAGGCCAAAAGCAAGACATTTTTCAGGCAAGCTACGTGTCAGCAGGGGAAGGTGGGGCAAAATAATTTGAAATCCATGATTGGTTCATTTTAATGAAGGTTAGATCATCAACATTCTGGGTAGCCAGACGTGTCCTTTTTCGGTCAGTATTGAACCAGCAGCACTGAAGACTCTTACTGATAGCACACTAGCAGCAGGGCAAGCGAGCTCCTGTAATGCATATTCTGCCAATTCAGGCCAGGTGTCTATTTTAGATGCCCAGTAATCAAAGGGAGGAAAAGTAATTTGTAACCATACTGGACAAATGCTGTCTCCTGTCACTTTGAATCAATGCAGCAGTACCTGTCGTGTCAGCAGTCATTGCGAAATCACTCCGCAACCTGGTCATAAAACCCCTCTGTCCAATGCCACTTCAGATTTGTGCACCTCTAACACCTCTGCCATGTTGCCCCCTACGGCTCATGTGAGAACCATCACCGGTGCTGTGTGCTGGAAATGCCTGAACCAAACGGTCTAGAAGAGTTGCTTGTTTGGTAGCCAATATTTGCTCAAGGTTCTCATGTGGCATGATATTTTGTAATTTTCCTTTATATCGTGGATCCAGGAGGCAGGCCAACCAGTAATCGTCATCGGTCATCATTTTGATAATGCAGGGGTTCCTTTTTAGGATACGCAAGGCATACTCAGCCATGTGGGCCAATGTTCCAGGTGTCAATTCACTGCTTGTGCTGGGTTGAGGAGCACTTTCTTGCAAATCAACATCACTTGTGTCCCGCAAAAACCCTGTACCTGACCTTGCAATGCCACCAGTTTGTATTGAACCCTGAGAAGCATCCTTCTCCCATAAATATTCATCCCCATCATCCCCATCATCCTCCTCCTCCTCTTTGTCCACCACCTCGTCCAGGAGAGTTCCCTGAGCAGACAATGGCTGACTGTCATCAAGGCTTCCCTCCTCCTTGGCTGCAGACGCCAGCTCCTTAATGTGCCTCAAACTTTGCATCAGCAGACGCATTAGTGGGATGTTTATGCTTATGATGGCATTTTCTGCACTTACCAGCCATGTGCATTCCTCAAAACACTGAAGTACTTGACAGAGGTCTTGTAGCTTTGACCACTGCACACCAGACAACTCCATGTCTGCCATCCAAGTGCCTGCCCGTGTATGTGTAACCTCCCACAAATTAATTACAGCATGCCTCTGTTCTCACAGCCTCTGAACCATATGCAGTGTGGAGTTCCACCTTGTTGCAAAGTCAATTATTAGATGGTGCTGGGGAAGATTCAGCGATCGCTGATAGTTCAGCATATGGTTGGAGTGTATGGGCGACCGGCGGATGTGCGAGCAAAGTCTTCGCACCTTCAGGAGCAGGGCTGGTAACTCTGGATATTTTTTGAGGAAGCACTGCACCACCAGGTTAATTGTGTGAGCCAGGCAAGTTTTGTGTTTAAGTTCTGAAAGGGCTATGGCAGCCATAAAATTCCTTCCGTCATCACTGACTACCTTGCCTGCCTCAAGATGTACACTGCCCAGCTATGACTGAGTTTGTTGCTGCAAGTACTCGGCCAGTACTTCTGAGGTGTGTCTGTTGTCGCCCAAACACTTCATTTGTAACACAGCCTGCTGACGCTTACCACTAGCTGTTCAATAATGGGACACAACGTGTGCAACATTGGCATCTGCGGATGGAGTGGTCTTGCGACTGCCCTCTGTGGACGAGCTTTCGCTTCTGGAGGAGGAGGAGGGGTGACAAATGCCCACAGCCAACTGTTTCCTAGACCGTGGGCTAGGCAGAACTGTCCCACTATGGCTGTCCCCTGTGGACGCTGCATCCACCACATTAACCCAGTGCGCCATGATGGACACGTAACGTCCCTGGCCATGCCTACTGGTCCATGCATCTGTTGTGAGGTGCACCTTTCCACTGACTGATTGCCTCAGTGCATGGACAATGTGGTCTTTGCCATGCTGGTGGAGGGCTGGGATGGCTTTTCTCGCAAAGAAGTGCCGTCTGGGCAGGTCATAGCATAGTACTGCGTAGGCCAACAGGTCTTTGAAAGCTTCGCTTTCAACCAACCGGTAGGTCATCATCTCTAACGAGATTAGTATAGCAATGTGGGTGTTCAAACCCTTTGTATGTGGATGAGAGGATAAGTACTTTCTTTTCCTAATGAGAGTCTCTTGTAGGGTGAGCTGGACTGGAGAGCTGCATATGGTGGAACTAGCGGTGGTGGTGGTGGACATGGTGGACTGAGAGAGGGTTTGGTGATGTATTCTTGATGTTGGCCTACATACAGTGTTTCCTACCAATAACCTTGTGATTCCCTGACTGCTTTGGCCTTGCGACGATACCTCCACATCTGCTGCTGGTGGTGTCCTAACCGGTGGGCTTACAGTGAGGGGAGCAATGTAGCGTTGCTGACTACCTTCATTCTGAGCAGGTGCACCAACGGTATGGGACGTTTGGTAGTTAGTCTAGGCTTGCAAGTGCATGCTGGTTAAATGTATAAGCATGCACGTTGTATTTAAATTTTGAAGATTCTTCCCTCTTTGAGCATTTTTTACAGATAAATTTTGACTGATCATTCAGATCTTGGTTAAAAAATTGCCACACTACACTCTTCCTACCATGGAATACCTTTTCAGGCATTGCACGCTGTGCTACTTTCACCGAATGGCCACGCTGTCCAAAAACCGTTTTTGTTTTGACAAACATTTTTGGCCTGATACGGGCCTGCCAGATGACAGCTGTTGCGATGTAGATGGCTGCTGCTGATCATCCTCCTCCGCTTCTGAGCTACTGGCAGCAGCACCCTTTTCCCCCAATGGCTGCCAATCTGGGTCAACAACTGGGTCATCTATCACCTCCTCTTCAATGTCATGTACACCTTCCTCTGTGTCACTATGTAAGGTGCTATAGCGTTCGGGATGGGGCACCATAGTCTCATCAGGTTCAGATTCAGGCTCAGTACATTGTGAGGGCAATGTAGTGATCTGAGTCAATGGAACAGCATAATAATCTAGCTGTGGCTGTGCATCAGTGCACTCCATGTCTGATTCATCTTGTAATGGGCAGTTAATTTCCTGCTCTAACCCAGGCACGGTATGTGTAAAGAGCTCCATGGAGTAACCTGTAGTGTCGCCTGACGCATCCTTCACTTTTGGTTTGGGTGAAGGACACAAAGAAATGTCTTGTTCCTGACTGGGAGCATCCACTGACGACTCGCTGCTTTTATATTTGGAACTTTCTGAAGAGGAGGCGAATGAGCTAGAGTCTGAGTCAGCAGGGAAAGCCAAAACTTTTTCCTGCTGCTCCGGCTTTAAAAGCTGTTTTCCTACTGCCAAATAAGGGAGCCTTCGAGGTCTTGTGTAGCCAGACGATGATGCTGGCTCAACACCTCCAGCCAGATGCACCACCACCACCACCATCAGTACCAGCTGGCAACCACCGCCCACGGGCTCTTCCATCTGACTTCCTCATTTTTTGGAAAATCTAAGCAAAATAACAACCATTATATGGTACTGTAAAACAAGGTAGAAGTTGTATATAAACTTGTTGAGAATTTAAATCTCCCTTTTTTTGGAGACTGAACCAAAACTCTGGCCCAGTGTATATAACAACGCAATCTAAGTGGCAGAATGTGGCTGGATGACGTACGACAAACTATCAGGACTGAAGTATATCCACTTTGTGAGAATTAGAATCTCACTTTTTTGGGGGGAGACTGAACCAAAACTCAGGCCCTGTGCATAAAACAACACAATGTAAGTGGCAGAAAGTGGCTGGCTGATATACGACAAACTAACAAGACTGAAGTATATCCACTTTGTGAGTATTTGAATCTCCCTTTTTTGGGGGGGAGACTGAACCAAAACTCAGGCACAGTGCATATAACAACGCAATCTAAGTGGCATCATATGCTCTGTGCAGCACACAGTGTTGGCGTTTTAACACTTGGTAAGAAGGTGGAACAGTAATGGTAAAGCCAAAAAAATTGACAAGATATCTGAAACTATGAAGCTCTCTGACAGAAAATGCTATGGCATTACTGAAATAATACTACATGTCGTCTGATTCCATTTTGATACTTAGCAATTACGAAGTACAAGTGATCATTATGTTCCATAGCAGGCATAACAATTTTATTGCATTTTTCAACAAGGCCTTCTGGGGAAAAATAGTGCACCAACAATTTCTGACTTACAATTTACTCCTGCCCTTTGCTATGAATTTGGATTTTGTTTTAACAAGATTTTTTTAATAACTGGTTGAGGATGCAGAAGGCCAGTAGTTGCTGAGAACCAGCATAGTGAACAATATACCATTCCTTGTTTTAATTGCTTCTAATAAAACTATTGAATGTTTCATATCAATATTTGCTATTGATGGTAAATTAAATGCAGGTACTTTATGATTACTAAAAGACAGTAGACAATACTTGAAATAATATTTTGCAAAAAATGTAAGGACAAAGAGTGCTTTTAAATTTAACAAAGTTTAAAATGTTTATTAAAAACTCAGATTAAAGAAATGGTGCACTCAGGACAAGTCATTATAAAGCTACAAGTCCCCAGAGCAAAATTGGAATGATCGCTCTTTACTTACCATATGCCTTTTCTAATATTCTTTTCTTCTCAAGGGGCACAGGGGCCATCGTTCACCAAGGTTTACATACAACTTCAATTTTGCCAACCGTTACAGTTAAATCCCTGCTGTGTAAAAGCCACATAGATATTTAAACAATGGTGCTTCAAAATGTATTGTTTCAGCATAGCTAATATTATAGATTTGCTTCCAGTTAGTAAATAATATGTCTCTAAACTGATGGAGATCCTAGTCTCAGATCAAAAACACATTTCCTACGGACATACTATTAAAGTTTTAGCGTTTTATAATTTTTCAATAAAAACAGCATACTCAGAAACTTTTTGAAATTGCAAGGCACTTGTTTTAATATAGGGCAGCACAGGGACTCTAAATGCTATTCTCATACTGTGCATATGTACATACACTGGACACTCCTAGGAGTTGCCTATTATGTCCATGCATTAGTCAAAAGGTACCTTCACACTGAACGATATCGCTAGCGATCCGTGACGTTGCAGCGTCCTGGCTAGCGATATCGTTGAGTTTGACAGGCAGCAGCGATCAGGATCCTGCTGTGACATCGTTGGTCGGAGCAGAAAGTCCAGAACTTTATTTTGTCGCTGGACTCCAGCAGACATTGCTGAATTGGCGTGTGTGACGCCGATTCAGCGATGTCTTCACTGGTAACCAGGGTAAACATCGGGTTACTAAGCACAGGGCCGCGCTTAGTAACCCGATGTTTACCCTGGTTACCAGCGTAAACGTAAAAAAAAACAAACAGCACATACTTACATTCCGGTGTCTGTCCCCCGGCGCTGTGCTTCTCTGCACTGTGTAAGCGCCGGCCGGAAAGCAGACCACAGCAGTGACGTCACTGCTGTGCTTTCCGGCTGGCGCTCACAGTCAGTGCAGAGAAGCACAGCGCCGGGGACAGACACCGGAATGTAAGTATGTGCTGTTTGTTTTTTTTTACGTTTACGCTGGTAACCAGGGTAAACATCGGGTTACTAAGCGCGGCCCTGCGCTTAGTAACCCGATGTTTACCCTGGTTACCAGGGGACTTCGCATAGTTGGTCGCTGATGAGCTGTCCATGTGACAGCTCTCCAGCGACCACACAGCAACGCTGCAGCGATCGGAATCGTTGTCTAGATCGCTGCAGCATCGCTAAATGTGACGGTACCTTAATACATTAGCTGGACAAGACTAGAGCATACAAACTTGCATCTCTTAGCACAAAGACCAATATGGGTCCAAGAGCTGTCCATCTGTGGTCTTGCAATGCTCGCTTGCAGCAAATGGACTGAAAATGTATGAACTTAGCATAAGGTTGAATTTCATTTTTTATTATTTACAGTTTTTGAACCAAAAGTCACAATTGGATAATTAAGAAAAGACGTGAAATCTATACATAATGGTGGTTGTTAATTAATATTTTCAATATTATCTAAATCCACTTTTGGCTTTGACTAAAAAAAGCTATTGGCTAAAAAAAAAATTCAGTGGCATATCAAAAAAAATGGCAATAGTATTTATAGTATTTAATTAGTAAACTCTGATTAGAGGACAATTTCTGGCTCATTTTATTTTACTTCTATTTATCTAACAAATATTTAAACTTCACAAAGTCTAATTATTTTATCTGGCTGAACTATTGACAATACAATACATTTTAACCATTTTCCAACATAGAGATTTTCCATTTTTCCATTTTATTTTTTTTCATTGTTTCTTCCAAGAGCCATAACTTTTATTCATCATCAAGGAGGGCATGTTATTTGCAGTCCCAATTGTAATTTCAAATGAAATAGTTAATTTCACCATTCTGTGATATTGCACAATAGCACCATTCCAGTCGCCATAAATTTGACCTGGAATCATAATTTCCAAGTTAGTTAAATTACCAGTCCTGTATTTATTTATTTATGTATATACAGGGTGGGCCATTTATATAGATACACCTAAATAAAATGGGAATGGTTGGTGATTTCAACTTCCTGTTTGTGGCACATTAGTATATGGGAGGGGAAAAGCTTTTCAAGATCTGTGGTGACCATGGTGGGCATTTTGAAGTCGGACATTTTGGATCCAACTTTATTTTTTCAATGGAAAGAGGGTCATGTGACTAATTGAGAATTTCACACGAAAAACAATGGTGTGCTTTACAAGTCATTTACAAGTTTACTACCAATTATAAAATGTGCTCAAAGTGCTGCCCATTGTGTTGGATTGTCAATGCAACCCTCTTATCCACTCTTGGCACACTGATAGCAACACAGCAGAAGAAATGCTAGCACAGGCTTACAGTTTCTGTTGTTTCAGATGCTGCACATCTCAAATATTCATAGCACAGTTACATTAAAACCAAGCACACCATTATTTTTCTTGTGAAATTGTCAATAAGTTTGATGTGTCACATGACCCTCTTCCCATTGAAATAAATAAAGTTGGATCCAAAATGGCTAACTTCAAAATGGCAACCATGGTCACCACCCACCTTGAAAAGTTTTCCCCCTCCTATATACTAATGTGCCATAAGCAGGAAGTTGATATCACCAACCAGAGAAGAGAGAGAGAAAAAATTGGAACAGCATCAGATACTACCTTGATGACGTGCAGTTTCCCCCACCAATATTCAAATGACTTAAAAATAGAAATAAAAAAAGGAAAACAGCACAAAACTGAAAAAAGTGGACTTTATTGCCCAAACGGCGTGGCAACGTTTCAAGTTTTTTTTAAATACATATAAAACCAGAAATTTTTGTCCTGAAGAAGTCATGCAAAAGAACCTTGAAAGTGTTGACTTGTAAAATCTGTAGTATTAAACACCTTTGATTTTACTTCGGCCATCAAGCTTACATCAGCAGCGCAATTGAATGACATCACCTTTTGCACATAGTTTTTTCTGTAAGTTTGAAAATCGTTACTCTTTCTAAATGAAAATCAGAACTATTTTTTAAATAGTTTTCAATTTAAATAGCCTTCAGATGTGTGGCTTTGTTGAAGTATATACCTAAATTCTTAACAATATTTTGTTAAAATCGCACTCTGTGGGTGAAGTTTTATTGCTAAATGTTTCAGATTTTACCTAAAGAACTTATATTTTTAATAAAGAAGCAAAATAATATTCTGACAGCTTAAAATCATTAAAAAATAGAGTTTTCCACATCTGGTGCAATTTACTACAGTGCAAACTATAACTGACACTAACTGTAATTAAAATATGTGTCTTCATGGCTGATGAAATCTCGTTATCCATACATTCCTCTTGCTAATTTCTGCCATATCAGTGCCCCAACTTTTTAATTTTATTTCAAAGCCATTGCTACTTTACTTTTCCCACACAGTCCCCATCTTATTCAATTTTCCCAGCTTATTAAATTTACTTATCATGCAGATTATTTCTTCAAATGTTGGATTCTCTTAGCTGTTGTAACTACATATTTTTTTCTAATTACAATTTTAACAATTATCTAACATTTCAATGAAATATTTAATTCATCCTTGCCTAATCCTTTATTCACCACTGATAATCATAAAAACGGTGGTCTATAAGGGGCTGTATTCCCTCATCGTATTAAAATGGCGATTGAGAATAAGGTAATATTGCCCCCCAAAGTTAGAAATTTTCCAAGGTCTCAGCTCCTTGGGGTAGCTGAGACTCTGGAGAAAACTCATGGCAGTTTTTTCCAGTCCCCAATCCCATAATCGCCGTTATTCAACAAAAAACGGCAAATGTGTAAAAAAATTGAGATTCATTGTAAAACTAATTTCTCTTTCCTCTGACATGATCTAACCTGTCATAAGTAGGGTTGAGCGACTTTTACTTTTTTAGGGTCAAATCGGGTTTCGCGAAACCCGACTATCTCAAAGGTCGAGCCGAGTGAAATCGGCCGACTATCGGGAAAAGTCGGGGATCGACCGAATCACGAAACCCAATACAAGTCAATGGGGAAGCATAGTCGGCAGTGAGTAGAGGCCAGGAAAACACCTACAGTGCCCATTTTAATGGCAAAAACATCCATTCTTGTTACTGAAGCTTGTCAATCTTAATTTATCTTATAATAATAGTTAGGTATTGGAAATTGGGGGTCATTTGGCTAAAGTTGTGGGGGGTAGGGCTGGTTCAAGTATTTAGTGGGCCCAGGAAACATGGACCACATCACGGCAGTGGAGCACCTCCCGCCGGCAGCGACACTTTTGCGTACTATGATGGGCCCTGTGCCAGTGACGTCGCCAACGAGTATCCCCCCCACTTGATGAAGGAACCTGCACTTTCATCTGCACCTTCCTCTTTGTCCCCGTGTAAGGTGGTATATTATGCGGTAAGGGGAATCTGACTTTCAGCTGGGTCACATTCTGGCTGTGTAGCGTGCACGGGGAAAGTAGCAGTCTGGGTCAATGTACCAGCAGACTCATCTAGCACTGACTGGGAAATGGGCAGGATGAGGCGGAAACACAGATATAGGCCCAAATAATAAAGTGGGCTAAATGCAGTTCAAAATTGGTAGCAGGACTAACCAGGCGATATTGCTTTGTTCAGTGGAGGACAACTGTAATGAGAGGTTGACACAGTGAGTAGGCCCAAATCAGTAAGTTGGCTCAATGCAGTTCAAAATTGGTAACAGTAGTAAACAGGCGGCACTGCTTTGTTCAGTGGAGAACAGCAAGGAGCGGCAGACACCATTAGTAGGGCCAACAAAACAAGTAGGCCAAATGCAATGTTATATTAAAAACAATTTAACGAGCGCCTTAAGATTGAAGCTCAGGAAAGGCAACCACGAGAACACCTTAGAGCGGCAGACACTGTTAGTAGGCCCCAACCAAACTAGTAGCCCCACTACAGTTGTTCGATTAAAAAAGTATTTAACAAGAGCCTGAAGATAGAAGCTCAGTAAAGGCAACCAGGAGAACACCTTGGAGCGGCAGACACTGTTAGTAGGCCCCAACCAAACTAGTAGCCCAACTGCAGTTGTTCGATTAAAAAACTATTTAACGAGAGCCTGAAGATAGAAGCTCAGGAAAGGCAACCTGGAGAACACCTTGGAGCGGCAGACACTGTTAGTAGGCCCCAACCAAACTAGTAGCCACACAGCAGTTGTTCGATTAAAAAACTATTTAACAAGAGCCTGAAGATTGAAGCTCAGGAAAGGCAACCAGGAGAACAACTTGGAGCGGCAGACACTTTTAGTAGGCCCCAACCAAACTAGTAGACCCACTGCAGTTGTTCGATTAAAATACTATTTAACGAGACCCTCAAGCTAGAAGCTCAGGAAAGGCAAGCTGGAGAACACCTTGGAGCGGCAGACACTGTTAGTAGGCCCCAAACAAACAAGTAGCCCCAATGCAGTTTTAAAATTCCGATTGGCCGAAAACCTGACAATTGCAGCTCAGTTTTTTTAAGAGGACAGCTGTATTGAATGACGCAGACAGATACTGCTAGTAGGCCTTACACCACAAAGTTGGCTCGATGCAGGTTTAAAAAATGTTACATGGGTACAGTACACGGTCAGCATTGGTGTGGTCAGCGGAGAACAATTGGTAGGAAGGACCGCAGACAGACTTAGTAGGCTTAAAATAAAAAAATTAGGCTCAATGCAGTTTCAGTTATCTTGCAGGGGTACACAGGCAGCATTGATGTGGTCAGCGGAGGACAATTGGAAGGATGGACCGCAGACAGACTTAGTAGGCCTAAAATAAAAAAATGAGGCTCAATGCAGTTTCAATTATCTTGCAGGGGTACACGGGCAGCATTGTTGTGGTCAGGACAATTGGAAGGAGTGTCTGACACAGTTAGTACTCCAAAATAATACATAGATGCTACTGTCTCGCAAAAAAACAAAACAAAACAAAAAAGGGTGGCATACTTAGGTACAGGGGTGGGCTCCTCTGCTGACTTTCAGACATTGTTATTTTGCGCAAAGTATTTGCTGGTGTAAATGTAGGACAGGGCCCCTGAATATTTTAACTAGCATCATACATGTAAACAAATTGGTATTGTCAGTGCCAGGCATTGAAGGATTTCTCCGCATAGACTAAACAGTGGTGGAGCAGTGAGAGATAATTTTGCAAGTGGTAGAGCACCATTTGAGCTGGGGGGGAAACTCTCTCGTGGCCGGCGGTACTGGCCCAGGGCCCTTCATGTTACAACGGTGTGTCTGACGTTGGGTGCACCAGCACCGCCAGAGACACTTCATTGTACTATGAGGGACCCTGTGCCAGTGCTGTCGACCAAAATTGGGCACACCCACCTCTTCAGACAAACGGCACTCTCCCAGGTGCTTGCGTCAAGTGGCGAGACCATGGCCCCATGGGGGGAGTCAGCCCATTTAGGGAGGTGTAAACATGTCGTATGCTGGACATACAGCAGCTGCAAATTAAGAGATTGGAACAGTCAGTAAGACCAGTCCAAAAGCAAGACCTTTTTACAGGAAAGCTAGGTGTCAGCCGGGAAAGGTGGGGCAAAATAATTAGAAATCCATGAGTGGTTCATTTTAATGAAGGTTAGATCATCAACATTTTGGGTAGCCAGACGAGTCCTTTTTTCAGTCAGTATTGAACCAGCAGCACTGAATACTCTTTCTGATAGCACAATAGCTGCTGAGCAAGCAAGCTCCTGCAATGCATATTCGGCCAATTCAGGCCAGGTGTCTATTTTGGATGCCCAGTAATCAAATGGGAATGACTTGTGAGGGAGAATATCGATATTGGATGAAAAATAGTTAGTAACCATACTGGACAAATGTTGTCTCCTGTCACTTTGAATTGATGCTGCAGTACATGTCGTGTCTGCGGTCATTGCGAAATCACTCCACGACCTTGTCAGAAAACCCCTCTGTCCAACGCCTCTTCTGATTTGTGCACCTCTAACACCTCTGCCCTGTTGCCCCCTGCAGCTCGTGTGAGAACCATCACCAGCGCTGTGTGCTGGGAATGCCTGAATCAAACGGTCTACAAGAGTTGCTTGTTTGGTTGCCAATATTTGTTCAAGGTTCTCATGTGGCATGATATTTTGCAGTTTCCCCTTATAGCGTGGATCCAGGAGGCAAGCCAACCAGTAATCGTCATCGGTCATCAATTTTATAATGCGGGGGTCCCCTTTTAGGATACCCAAGGCATAATCCGCCATGTGGGCCAATGTTCCAGTTGTCAATTCACTGCTTGTGCTGGGTTGAGGAGCACTTTTGGGCAAATCAATGTCACTTGTCTCCCTCAAAAACACTGAACCTGACCTTGCAACGCCACCAGTTTCTATTGCCCCCTGAGAAGCTTCCTCATCCAAAAAATACTCATCCCCATCATCCTCCTCGTTCTCCTCCTCTTCGCCCGCCACCTTGTCCAGTAGACTTCCCTGACCAGTTTTGCAGCTTCGACCACTGCACACCTGACAACTCCATGTCTGCCATCCAACTGCCTGCCCGTGAATGTGTATCCTCCCACAAATACATAACAGCACGCCTCTGTTCGCACAGTCTCTGAAGCATGTGCAGTGTGGAGTTTCACCTTGTTGCAACGTCGATGATTAGGTGATGCTGGGGAAGGTTCAAAGATCGCTGATGGTACTGCGTACGGCTGGAGTGTACGGGCGAACGGCGGATGTGTGAGCAAAGTCTGCGCACCTTCAGGAGCAGGTCGGGTAACCCCGGATAACTTTTCAGGAAGCACTGCACCACCAGGTTTAAGGTGTGAGCCAGGCAAGGAATGTGTTTCACTTGTGAAAGGGCAAAGGCAGCCATAAAATTCCTTCCGTTATCACTCACTACCTTGCCTGCCTCAAGATGTACACTGCCCAGCCATGACTGAGTTTCTTGCTGCAAGAACTTGGACAGAACTTCTGTGGTGTGTCTGTTGTCGCCCAAACACTTCATTGCCAATACAGCCTGCTGACGCTTGCCACTAGCTGTTCCATAATGGGACACCTCGTGTGCAACAGTGGCAGCTGCGGATGGAGTGGTCGTGTGACTGCGGTCTGTGGACGAGCTCTTGCTTTTGCCGGAGGATGAGGGGGAGCGTACGCCTACAGCCAACTGTTTCCTAGACTGTGGGCTAGGCAGAACTGTCCCAATATTGCTGTCCCCTGTGGACCCTGCATCCACCACATTAACCCAGTGTGCCGTGATGGACACGTATTGCCCCTGGCCATGCCTACTGGTCCATGCATCTGTTTCAGGTGCACCTTTCTACTCACAGATTGCCTGAGTGCATGGGCAATGCGGTCTTTTACATGCTGGTGGAGGGCTGGGATGGCTTTTCTCGAAAAGAAGTGTCGTCTGGGTAGCTCGTAGCGTGGTATTGCATAGGCCATAAGGACTTTGAAAGCTTCGCTTTCAATCAACCAGTAGGGCATCATCACTAACGAGATTAGTCTAGCAATGTGGGCGTTCAAACCCTGTGTACGCTGATGAGAGGATGAGTACTTTCTTTTCTTAACGAGAGTCTCTTGTAGGGGGAGCTGGACTGGAGAGCTGCATATGGTGGAACTAGCAGGGGTGTGGTGCTATCTTTGTGTGGAAACGTCCTGAAGAAGAAGCCATGAGCTTTGAAACGCGTTGAATAAACCACCCGAACATCTTACAAGTACAGTGGGGCAAAAAAGTATTTAGTCAGTCAGCAATAGTGCAAGTTCCACCACTTAAAATGATGAGAGGCGTCTGTAATTTACATCATAGGTTGACCTCAACTATGGGAGACAAACTGAGAAAAAAAATCCAGAAAATCACATTGTCTGTTTTTTTAACAATTTATTTTCATATTATGGTGGAAAATAAGTATTTGGTCAGAAACAAACAATCAAGATTTCTGGCTCTCACAGACCTGTAACTTCTTCTTTAAGAGTCTCCTCTTTCCTCCACTCATTACCTGTAGTAATGGCACCTGTTTAAACTTGTTATCAGTATAAAAAGACACCTGTGCACACCCTCAAACAGTCTGACTCCAAACTCCACTATGGTGAAGACCAAAGAGCTGTCAAAGGACACCAGAAACAAAATTGTAGCCCTGCACCAGGCTGGGAAGACTGAATCTGCAATAGCCAACCAGCTTGGAGTAAAGAAATCAACAGTGGGAGCAATAATTAGAAAATGGAAGACATACAAGACCACTGATAATCTCCCTCAATCTGGGGCTCCACGCAAAATCCCACCCCGTGGGGTCAGAATGATCACAAGAACGGTGAGCAAAAATCCCAGAACCACGCGGGGGGACCTAGTGAATGAACTGCAGAGAGCTGGGACCAATGTAACAAGGCCTACCATAAGTAACACACTACGCCACCATGGACTCAGATCCTGCAGTGCCAGACGTGTCCCACTGCTTCAGCCAGTACATGTCCGGGCCCGTCTGAAGTTTGCTAGAGAGCATTTGGATGATCCAGAGGAGTTTTGGGAGAATGTCCTATGGTCTGATGAAACCAAACTGGAACGGTTTGGTAGAAACACAACTTGTCGTGTTTGGAGGAAAAAGAATACTGAGTTGCATCCATCAAACACCATACCTACTGTAAAGCATGGTGGTGGAAACATTATGCTTTGGGGCTGTTTCTCTGCAAAGGGGCCAGGACGACTGATCCGGGTACATGAAAGAATGAATGGGGCCATGTATCGTGAGATTTTGAGTGCAAACCTCCTTTCATCAGCAAGGGCATTGAAGATGAAACATGGCTGGGTCTTTCAACATGACAATGATCCAAAGCACACCGCCAGGGCAACGAAGGAGTGGCTTCGTAAGAAGCATTTCAAGGTCCTGGAGTGGCCTAGCCAGTCTCCAGATCTCAACCCTATAGAAAACCTTTGGAGGGAGTTGAAAGTCCGTGTTGCCAAGCGAAAAGCCAAAAACATAACTGCTCTAGAGGAGATCTGCATGGAGGAATGGGCCAACATACCAACAACAGTGTGTGGCAACCTTGTGAAGACTTACAGAAAACGTTTGACCTCTGTCATTGCCAACAAAGGATATATTACAAAGTATTGAGATGAAATTTTGTTTCTGACCAAATACTTATTTTCCACCATAATATGCAACTAAATTGTTAAAAAAACAGACATTGTGATTTTCTGGATTTTTTTTTTCTCAGTTTGTCTTCCATAGTTGAGGTCTACCTATGATGTAAATTACAGATGCCTCTCATCTTTTTAAGTGGTGGAACTTGCACTATTGCTGACTGACTAAATACTTTTTTGCCCCACTGTATGTCTGGATCTATTATTTGTCACAGCAGAGCGGATGTAATCCACATTTCATCTATAACAACCAAGAAACTTGTGATTCCCTGACTACTTTGGCCTTGCAACGAAACCTCCACAGTTGCTGCAGGGGGTGTGGTAAACGGTGGGCTTACAGTGAGGGAAGGGATGTAGTGTTGCTGACTAGCTTCATTGTGAGAGGGTGCAACAACGTTAAGGGACGTTTGGTAGTTAGTCCAGGCTTGCAAGTGCATGGTGGTTAAATGTCTATGCATGCAACTTGTATTTAGATTTTTAACATTCTGACCTCTGCTGAAGGTCCTTGAGCATTTCTTACAGATGACTTTGCACTGATCATTTGCATCTTGTTTAAAAAAGTGTCAGACTGCACTATTCCTACTATCGGATACCTTTCCAGGCATTGCACACTGAGCTCTTTTAACCAGATGGCCACGCTGTCCTACAACTGTTTTAGGTTTTGACACACGTTTTTGGCCAGATACGGGCCTGCCAGATGGAAGCTGTTGCGATGTTGATGCCTGCTGCGGCTCCTCCTCCTCCTCTTCAGAGCTACTGCCGGCTGCATCCTGTTCCCCCAATGGCTGCCAATCGGAGTCAACAACTGGGTCATCTATGACCTCCTCTTCTATGTCCTGTGCACCTTCCTCTGTGTCACCGTGTAAGCCGGTGCTATAGCGTTCGTGACGGGCTCCATAGTCTCATCAGGGTCAGATTCTGGATCAGTACACTGTGAGGGCAATGTTGTGATCTGAGTCAAAGGAACAGCATAATAATCTGGCTGTGGCTGTGCATCTGTGCACTCCATGTCCGATTCATCTTGTAATGGGCATGGCCTGTTAACAATTTCCCTTTCTAACCCAGGCACGGTATGTGTAAAGAGCTCCATGAAGTAACCCATTGTGTCGCCTGACGCATCCTTCTCTGTTTTGGGGGAAGAACACAAGGAAGCGACTTGTCCCTGACAGGGAACATCCACTGACGACGCGCTGCTTTTACATTTTGCACTTTCCGAAGAGAAGGCAAAAGCGCTAGAGGCAGAGTCAGCAAGGAAAGCCAAAACTTGTTACTGCTGCTCCGGCTTTAAAAGCGGTTTTCCTACTCCCAGAAAAAGGAGCGTTCGAGGCCTTGTGTAGCCAGATGATGACAGTGGCTGAACAACTCGAGACTTAGGTGCTATATTGCTTTTCCCACAACCATCTGATGCTCCACCACCACTACCATCATTGCCAGCTGGCAATGACCGCCCACGGCCACGACCTCTTCCACCAGACTTCCTCATTCTTGGAAAAATGTAACCAAACTAACAAACGGTATTTGGTACTGTAAAACCAGTTAGAAGGTGTACGCACACTTGTTGTGAATTTAAATCTCCCTTTATAGGTGTGTGAGACTGCAGGGAAAATCAGGCCCATTGTATTACAGTACACAGCTTCAGTGGCAGACAGGGGCTGATAGATATGCCACTACCAGGACTGACACAGAGACACACACTGGAAAAAAAAATCTCCCCTTTTTTATATGGGAGACTAGTGAATAAATCAGGTCCACTGTATTACAGTATATTTTCTGTGGCAGAAAATGAATGACACATACCACAGACAGGACTGGCGCAGATGCACAGATTTGCCAATATTTATCTCCCCTTTTTTATTTTTTATGGGAGACTAGTGAATAAATCTGGCCCACTTTATTACAGTATATTTTCTGTGGCAGAAAATGAATGACAGAAACCACAGGCAGGACTGGCGCAGATGCACAGATTTGCCAATCTTTATCTCCCCTTTTTATTGTTTATGGGAGACTCGTGAATAAATCAGGCCCACTGTATTACAGTATAGTTTCTGTGGCAGAAACTGGCTTGAAGATATATATATATATATATAAAAAAGAGACTGTACTACAATTACTATCTCCCTACAGTAATCTCAGAAAAGTATGGCAGGCAGCAATAAAAAGCACTGCTGCACACAAAAGTGTGGACAAACAAACAAGATAGCTGTGCAGAAAGGAAGGAGCAACAGGATTTGTGCTTTGAAAAAAGCAGTTGGTTTGCACAGCGGCGTACAAACAGCAATGCAGCTATCAGGGAGCCTTCTAGGGCAGTCAAATAAGCTACAGAGCTGATGAAGAAAAATCTAGCCTCCACTGTCCCTGCTAAGAAAAGGTGGTGTTGGACAGTGGAAATCGCTACAGCACAAGCGGTTTGGGGGTTTATATTCCCTGCCTAACGCTATCCCTGCTTCTGACGAAGCGGCAGCAACCTCTCCCTAAGCTCACATCGGCAGCAGTAAGATGGCGGTTGGCGTGCACGCCCCTTTATAGCCCCTGTGACGCCGCAGAAAGCAAGCCAATCACTGCCATGCCCTTGGCGGGGACCAGGACCTATGTCATCACGCTGCCCACACTCTGCGTCCACCTTCATTGGCTGAGAAATGGCGCTGAACGCGTCTATGAAACGCGACTTTGGTGCGAAGGTCGCGTACCGCATGGCCGATCCCACACTGGGATCGGATCGGGTTTCATGAAACCCGACTTTGCCAAAAGTCGACGACTTATGAAAATGACCGATCCGTTTCGCTCAACCCTAGTCATAAGAGAAAGAAATGGTATCATAAAACCCCCAACAGTTCCTCAGTATCAGTATTGCCATTCCCCAACCCTCCTCCACCTCTTAATGAGGCAAAATAGAGGGTACACGTGCAGTCTGCCCTCTGAGATGTGACTGCTTGCACCTGATAACTGCAGGAATTTTTACTTTTGTTTGCTGACTTTTGATGACTGTGATAGGACCTACCACAGTGATCAAAAGACCAATATTCAGTAAATAGGACAGCACTTGGGCTGTTCTTTGCTGTACACTGCCTTGATCACCACCCCTTTTGTCATCTCCCTGGTCAGAATAATTTTTATTATAATGTTTCTTTCTTTTTTTGCTGTTAGTGTTAGGGTAAGGGCTTGTTTCCATTTGCGAGAAACACGTCCATGTCTCGCATGTGGAAACGAAGCTCTGGTGCCAGCACTCCGGAGCGGAGCATGCAGCTCCATGTGTTGCTATGCGGCTGCACGCTCCGCTCCGGAGTGCCGGCACCAGAGCTTCGTTTCCACATGCGAGACACGGACATGTTTCTCGCAAATGGAAACAAGCCTTTAGGCTTAAGATTAGGCTAAGATTAAGGTTAGGCTTAGGGTAAGGGTTAGAATTAAGCTAAGGATTAGGGCTAGGCTTTTTTCAAAAGTTGCAAAAAAAAATGATGGCAGTATGACTAAGTAATTATGACAAATAGGGTTGAGCGAAACGGGTCGTTCATTTTCAAAAGTCGCCGACTTTTGGCAAAGTCGGGTTTCATGAAACCCGATCCGACCCCTGTGCGGGGTCGGCCATGCGGTACGCGACTTTCGCGCCAAAGTCGTGTTTCAATGACGCGAAAAGCGCCATTTCTCAGCCAATGAAGGTAAACGCAGAGTGTGGGCAGCGTGATGACATAGGTCCTGGTCCCCACCATCTTAGAGAAGGGCATTGCAGTGATTGGCTTGCTGTCTGCGGCGTCACAGGGGCTATAAAGGGGAGTTCCCGCCGACCGCCATGTTAATGCTGCTGATCTGAGCTTAGGGAGAGGTTGCTGCCGCTTCGTCAGAAGCAGGGATAGCGTTAGGCAGGGTCCATTAACCACCAAACCGCTTGTGCTGTAGCGATTTCCACTGCCCAACACCACCTTCGGTGTGCAGGGACAGTGGAAGCTACATTTTTTTTTTTTCCCCCTCAGCGCTGTAGCTCATTGGGCTGCCCTAGAAGGCTCCCTGATAGCTGCATTGCTGTGTGTACGCCGCTGTGCAAACCAACTGCTTTTTTCAAAGCACAAATCCTCTTGTTCCTTCCTTTCTGCACAGCTATCTTTTTTGTTTGTCCACACTTTTTATTTAATTTGTGCATCAGTCCACTCCTTATTGCTGCCTGCCATACCTGGCTGAGATTACTGCAGGGAGATAGTAATTGAAGGGCACTCCCTGTTTTTTTTTTTTTTTGCTTTATTTGGGTTCTAAATTCTACCTGAAAAAATCAATAAATCAATCAGTGGGAGATTAATATTGGCCTTTGGGCTTGTGTGCCAGTCCTAAGCGTGCCATCTCTCTCTCTCAGATAGTGGGCCATAGAAAGCCTATTTATTTTTTTTTTTTTTATTGGGTTTATAAATTTTCCCTGGAAAAAAAAAAAAAAGTGGGAGATTAATATTGGCCTCTGGGCTTGTGTGCCAGTCCTGAGCGTGCCATCTCTCTCACAAATAGTGGGCCATAGAAAGCCTATTTATTTATTTTTTTTTGGTTTTATAAATTCTCCCTTAAAAAAAAAAGGGAGATTAATATTGGCCTTTGGGCTTGTGTGCCAGTCCTAAGCGTGCCATCTCTCTCTGTCTCTCAGATAGTGGGCCATAGAAAGCCTATTTATTATTTTTTTTATTGGGTTTAGAAATTTTCCCTGGAACAAAAAAAAAAAGTGGGAGATAAATATTGGCCTCTGGGCTTGTGTGCCACTCCTGACTCCTGTGTGCGTCATCTCTCACTCAGTGGGCCATAGAAAGCCTTTTTTTGTTTTATTTGTTTTCTAAATTCTCCCTGAAAAAATCATTTTATTTTATTTGGTTTCTAAATTCTTCCTGAAAAAATCATTTTATTCTATTTTTTTTTTCCTAAAGTCTCCCTGAAAAAAAAAAACAAAAACACAAATCAGTGGGAGATTAATATTGCCCTTTCTGCTTGTGTGCCAGTCTTGACTCCTGGGTGTGCCATCTCTCTCTCTCTCTCCAATTGTGGGCCATAGAAAGCCTATTATTTTTTTAACTTGATTTGGGTTCCAAAATCTACCTGAAAAAATCACTACATCAATCAGTGGGAGATAAATATTGGCCTCTGGGCTTGTGTGCCACTCCTGACTCCTGTGTGCGTCATCTCTCACTCAGTGGGCCATAGAAAGCCTTTTTTTGTTTTATTTGTTTTCTAAATTCTCCCTGAAAAAATCATTTTATTTTATTTGGTTTCTAAATTCTTCCTGAAAAAATCATTTTATTCTATTTTTTTTTTTCCTAAAGTCTCCCTGAAAAAAAAAAAAAAAAAACAAATCAGTGGGAGATTAATATTGCCCTTTCTGCTTGTGTGCCAGTCTTGACTCCTGGGTGTGCCATCTCTCTCTCTCTCTCCAATTGTGGGCCATAGAAAGCCTATTATTTTTTTTTAGCTTGATTTGGGTTCCAAAATCTACCTGAAAAAATCACTACATCAATCAGTGGGAGATAAATATTGGCCTCTGGGCTTGTGTGCCACTCCTGACTCCTGTGTGCGTCATCTCTCACTCAGTGGGCCATAGAAAGCCTTTTTTTGTTTTATTTGTTTTCTAAATTCTCCCTGAAAAAATCATTTTATTTTATTTGGTTTCTAAATTCTTCCTGAAAAAATCATTTTATTCTATTTTTTTTTTCCTAAAGTCTCCCTGAAAAACAAAAAAAAAAACAAATCAGTGGGAGATTAATATTGCCCTTTCTGCTTGTGTGCCAGTCTTGACTCCTGGGTGTGCCATCTCTCTCTCTCTCCAATTGTGGGCCATAGAAAGCCTATTATTTTTTTTAGCTTGATTTGGGTTCCAAAATCTACCTGAAAAAATCACTACATCAATCAGTGGGAGATAAATATTGGCCTCTGGGCTTGTGTGCCACTCCTGACTCCTGTGTGCGTCATCTCTCACTCAGTGGGCCATAGAAAGCCTTTTTTTGTTTTATTTGTTTTCTAAATTCTCCCTGAAAAAATCATTTTATTTTCTTTGGTTTCTAAATTCTTCCTGAAAAAATCATTTTATTCTATTTTTTTTTTCCTAAAGTCTCCCTGAAAAAAAAAAAAAAAATCAAATCAGTGGGAGATTAATATTTACATTTGTGCTTCAGTGACAGTCCTGCGTGTGTGGCATCTCTCTCATTTGTTGCCACCAACAACAGAGTGTGTAACATTGTGCCTGATTTTCGTTGTGGTCTCACTCACCTGTAAAGGGGTAGCTAAATCATACTGAAGTTATAGCTCACCGTGTAATTTGTGTGACAGCAACAAATACCGTTAGTTTGTTTACGTTTTTAAAACAATGAGGAAGTATGGTGGAAGAGGTCGTGGCCGGGGGCGTTCATTATCAGCTGGTAATGAGGGTAGTGGTAGTGGTGGAGCATCAGCTGGTCGTGGGAAAAAAATATTGCACCTAAGTCTGGAGCTGTGGAGCCAGGTTCGTCGTCTGGCTACACAAGGCCTCGAACGCTCCCTTTTCTGGGAGTAGGAAAACCGCTTTTAAAGCCGGAGCAGCAAGAGCAAGTTTTGGCTTATCTTGCTGACTCAGCCTCTAGCTCTTTTGCCTCCTCTCGTGAAACTGGTAAATGTCAAAGCAGCGCGTCGTTAGTGGATGTTCACGGTCAGGGACAAGTCGCTTCCTTGTCCTCTTCAGCAAAAACAACAACAGAGAAGAATGCAGCAGGCGACACAACGGGTTACTCCATGGAGCTCTTTACACATACCGTCCCTGGCTTAGAAAGTGAAGCAGTTAACAGTCCATGCCCATTACAAGTTGAATCTGACATGGAGTGCACTGATGCACAGCCACAGCCAGACTACTATGCTGGTCCTTTGACTCAGACCACAACATTGCCCTCGCAGGGTGCTGATCAAGAATCAGACCCTGATGAGACTATGTTGCCCCATCACGAACGCTATACCACCGACCGACACGGTGACACAGACGAAGTTGCACACGAGCTACAAGAAGAGGTAATAGATGACCCAGTTCTTGACCCCGATTGGCAGCCATTGGGGGAACAGGGTGCAGGCGGCAGCAGTTCTGAAGCGGAGGAGGAGGGGCCGCAGCAGGCATCAACATCGCAACAGGTTCCATCTGCCGGGCCCGTATCTTGCCCAAAACGCGTGGCAAAGCTAAAACCTGTTGGAGGACAGCGTGGCCATCCGGTTAAAGCTCAGTCTGCAATGCCTGAAAAGGTATCCGATGCTAGAAAGAGTGCAGTCTGGCATTTTTTTAAACAACATCCAATTGATCAGCGCAAAGTCATCTGTCAAAAATGTTCAACTACCTTAAGCAGAGGACAGAATCTGAAAAGTCTCAATACAAGTTGCATGCATAGATATTTAACCACCATGCATTTGCAAGCCTGGACTAACTACCAAACGTCCCTTAAGGTTGTAGCACCCTCGGCCAATGAAGCTAGTCAGCAACGCAACATCCCTTCCGGCAGTGTAGGGCCACCATTTTCCGCACCACCTGCAGTATCTGTGCAGGTTTCTTTGCCAGGCCAAAGCCGTCAGGGTCAGGGAATCACCAGTTTCGTAGTAGGAAACACTGCATCTAGGGCACCGGTGGCAACAATACCATCTCCCACCGTCTCTCAGTCTGCCATGTCCACCGGCATCCCCGCTAGTTCCACGATCTCCAGCTCTCCAGTCCAGCTCACCCTACATGAGACTATGGTTGCTCCTATACATCAAATCCACAAAGAAATCACCCTCACAAACCCCGCAAAAGACCGGCCTCTTTAGCCTGCCACCATCCTTCAAATGGTCCAAGATGTCGGCCCCAAAATACAAAGATGCCATCAACAGACCAGAGATCAAGGAGAAGCTCCAATGTTTCCATAATAACGTGTATGAACTCAACCCAGAAGGAGTACACCTAGCGGTAAGAGACCTTAACGACATTCTATATGCCATGGCAGATATGTCTGACCTGAAAAGAATCATCAACAAGAGACCGAGTAAACAAAATCCCAACAACTGGTTTGACAAAGAATGCAAGACCATACGGAAGGCCCTAAGAATGGCCTCAAAAAACACAGAGACCCCAATAACCCCACTCTGAGAGAAGCCTACCACACCGTACAACGAAATTACAAAGCCATCCTCAGAAAGAAAAAGCAAAACGACATCTCTGCCAAACTCCTCCAACTCCAAGATGCCCTTGAAGACAACAAATTTTGGGAACTGTGGAATCACCTTGGATCCAACCAGAAAAGCAACAGCCTCCACATCCAGAGCGGCAACATCTGGCTCCAGTACTTCAAGGACCTCTACAATGACATCCCAAGTGAAGACCTGAACCTGGCACAAAAAGAGCTTGTGAAAAAACTGAAAGATATGGAGGAAAAGTTCAAAGATTTCCAAAATCCTCTGGATACACCAATCACACTGACAGAAATAACAGAAAGGATCACACAGATAAAAGGTAAAAAAGCCAGTGGTCCAGATGGGATCCTCCCAGAAATGCTGAAATACAGCCCTCCAGACATCCAGGCTGCGATAACAAAACTATTTAATATTGTACTGCAGGCCGGCTGCTTCCCCAAAAACTGGAATCAAGGCCTCATAACCCCTATACACAAAAATGGGGACAAGTACGACCCAGCAAACTACCGAGGGATATGTGTCAGCAGCAACCTGGGTAAACTCTTCAACTGCATCCTGAACAAGAGGATCCTCACCTTCCTCACCGAGCACAACGTCCTCAGCAAGAGCCAAGCAGGGTTCATGCCAAACCACCGCACCACTGACCACATCTACACTCTGCACAGCCTCATCAAGAGCCACGTCCACAATACAAAGAACGGGAAGATATACGCTTGTTTTGTGGACTTCAAGAAGGCCTTCGACTCAGTGTGGCACCCAGGACTATTCCTAAAATTGCTGGGGAGCGGAATAGGAGGCAAAACATATGATGTCATCCGAAGCTCCTACACAGAGAACAGTTGCAGTGTGAAGGTCAACGGAAGGAGGACAGCCTATTTCCAACAAAGTCGAGGAGTGAGACAGGGCTGCAGCCTCAGTCCAACGCTCTTTAACATCTACATCAACGAGCTGGCAGTGGCCCTAGAGTCCTCCTCAGCACCAGGACTCACCCTCCATGACACCCAGGTGAAATTTCTGCTGTATGCAGATGACCTCGTGCTGTTATCACCAACTGAGAAAGGCCTCCAAGATCATCTGAAAATCCTAGAGACCTTCAGCAGCACATGGGCACTGCCAATCAACGAGAAAAAAACTAATATCATGGTGTTCCAGAAAAGAAAGCAGAAACCCACTGGCAATCCTACCTTTATGATAGACAACCGTCCACTTACTGAAACCAACAGGTACACCTACCTGGGCCTAGAACTCAGTCAGTCAGGGAGCTTCAAGCAAGCCATAGAGTCACTAAAAGACAAGGCATCCAAAGCCTTCTATGCCATCAGAAGGCGTCTGTACCACCTCAAGGCACCAGTAACCGTATGGCTAAAATTTTTTGACTCCATCATTGCCCCAATTCTTCTATACGGTAGTGAGGTCTGGGGCCCAGTCTCATACCCAAACTGGTCAAAGTGGGACGCTGGGCCGACAGAAATATTCCACCTAGAGTTCTGCAAGCATCTTCTCCAAGTCCATCGGAGCACATCAAATAGCGCCTGCCGAGCAGAGCTGGGCAGATTCCCACTACACATCGCAATAAAGAAGAAGGCGCTGTCATTCAAGGCTCATCTACAAAGTAGCAGTCCCAGCTCCTACCATCACAAAGCCTTCCTACACCAGGAAGCCTCAGGAAGCCTCCCAAGGAAAAGTACCCAAAGCCAGTCTGACCAAGCCATCAACCTCCATGGCCTGACAAAAGGTGAAATCCAGAAAATGGTACACAAAGTCAAAGAGGAATATCTCAGCATCTGGAGGAACGACATAAACAAATCCCAGAAACTGACAATATACCGGAATCTACAGAGGGAGTACAAACTGGCCCCATATCTAGAGAAACTAGAAAACCCCAAAGATCGACAGATCCTGAGCCGGTACAGACTGAGCGCCCACAGCCTACTCATCGAATCCGGGCGGCACCGACAGAACTACAAGCCTCGAGAGAACAGACTCTGCCAGCAGTGCCCCCAGGAGGCCGTGGAGGATGAGGCCCACTTCCTGCTGAGGTGCCCCAAATACTCCGCAGTGAGGGACACTCACTTCAAGAGGCTGTCTGATCTCCTCCCAGATTTCACCTCCAAGGAGGAGGAAGAGAAACTGCCGATAATACTGGGGG
This sequence comes from Ranitomeya imitator, assembly GCF_032444005.1. NCBI lineage: Eukaryota > Metazoa > Chordata > Amphibia > Anura > Dendrobatidae > Ranitomeya > Ranitomeya imitator. Next base: position 708,580,085 of record NC_091283.1, on the reverse strand, counting down.
AAGAGGAAAGTGCAGTGGCCGTAGCAGCGGAATATGTCAGTGCCTGCCACAGACTAAGAGGAGCCTGATATGTCATGGACTCCCGTACCCCAACACTGGACATATCCCTATCCCCCGACTAAAGAGCCCGATATGTCATGAACTCCTATACCCCACCCTGGAAACATCCCCTATCCTCTAAAAGGAATTTGATATTCCCTGGACCTCTATATGCCCCCCCTCCCCCACCCCCGTATTTTTACCATATGCTTTGGCAATGCTAACATGTACTTAGTCCTGCCAATAAAGCTCATTTGAATTTGAATTTGAATTTGAAAAAGGAAGTACTTAGCCTCGCATCTGCGTACACAGGGTTTGAACGCACACATAGCTAGACTAATCTCGTTAGAGATGATGCCCTACCGGTTAGTTGAAAGCGAAGCTTTCAAAGCCCTGATGGACTACGCTGTACCACGCTACGAGCTACCCAGTCGACACTTTTTTTCCAGAAAAGCCATCCCAGCCCTCCACCAGCATGTTAAAGAGCGCATCGTCCATGCACTCAGGCAATCTGTGAGCACAAAGGTGCACCTGACAACAGATGCATGGACCAGTAGGCATGGCCAGGGACGTTACCTGTCCATCACGGCACACTGGGTAAATGTGGTGGATGCAGGGTCCACAGGGGACAGCAAGTTTGGGACAGTTCTGCCTAGCCCACGGTCTAGGAAACAATTGGCTGTAGCCGTTCGCACCCCCTCCTCCTCCTCTTCGTCCTCCTGCAGAAGCGAGAGCTCGTCCACAGACCGCAGTCGCACAACCACTCCATCCGCAGCTGCCACTGTTGCACACCAGGTCTCCCATTATGGGGCAGCTACTGGCAAACGTCAGCAGGCTGTATTGGCTATGAAGTGTTTGGGCGACAACAGACACACCGCGGAAGTTCTGTCCGAGTTCTTGCAGAAAGAAACGCAGTCGTGGCTGGGCACTGTAGATCTTGAGGCAGGCAAGGTAGTGAGTGATAACGGAAGGAATTTCATGGCTGCCATCTCCCTTTCCCAACTGAAACACATTCCTTGCCTGGCTCACACCTTAAACCTGGTGGTGCAGTGCTTCCTGAAAAGTTATCTGGGGTTATCCGACCTGCTCCTCAAAGTGCGTGGACTTTGCTCACATATCCGCCGTTCGCCCGTACACTCCAGCCGTATGCAGACCTATCAGCGTTCTTTGAACCTTCCCCAGCATCGCCTAATCATAGACGTTGCAACAAGGTGGAACTCAACACTGCACATGCTTCAGAGACTGTGTGAACAGAGGCGGGCTGTTATGTTTTTGTGGGAGGATACACATACACGGGCAGGCAGTAGGATGGCAGACATGGAGTTGTCAGGTGTGCAGTGGTCGAAGATTCAAGACATGTGTCAAGTCCTTCAGTGTTTTGAGGAATGCACACGGCTGGTTAGTGCAGACAACGCCATAATAAGCATGAGCATCCCCCCAATGCGTCTGCTGATGCAAAGTTTGACGCACATAAAGGATCAGGCGTCTGCAGCTGAGGAAGAGGAAAGCCTTGATGACAGTCAGCCATTGTCTGGCCAGGGCAGTGTACAGGACGAGGTAGCGGGCGAAGAGGAGGAGGAGGACGAGGAGGATGATGGGGATGATTATATTTTTAATGAGGAAGCTTTTCCGGGGCCACTGGAAATTGGTGGCGCGGCAAGGCCGGGTTCTGGTTTTTTGAGGGACACAAGTGACGTGGATTTGCCTGAAACTGCCCCTCAACCAAGCACAACCGCAGATTTGAGAACTGGAACTTTGGCCCACATGGCGGATTATGCCTTACGTATCTTCAAAAGGGACACACGCATAACTAAAATGATGAATGATGACGATTACTGGTTGGCCTGCCTCCTTGATCCTCGCTATAAAGGCAAATTGCAAAATATAATGCCACATGAGAACTTGGAACTAATATTAGCAACCAAACAATCAACTCTTGTTGACCGTTTGCTTCTGGCATTCCCTGCACACAGCGCCCGTGATCGTTCTCACACGAGCTGCAGGGGCCAGCAGACCAGAGGAGTTAGAGGGGCAGAAATCAGAAGTGGCGTTGGCCAGAGGGGTTTTCTGACCAGGTTGTGGAGTGATTTTGCTATGACCGCAGACAGGACAGGTACTGCAGCATCAATTCAAAGTGACAGGAGACAACATTTGTCCAGTATGGTTACAAACTATTTTTCATCCCTTATCGATGTTCTCCCTCAACCATCATTCCCATTTGATTACTGGGCATTAGTGTTGAGCATTCCGATACCGCAAGTATCGGGTATCGGCCGATACTTGCGGTATCGGAATTCCGATACCGAGATCCGATATTTTTGTGATATCGGGTATCGGTATCGGAAGTGTAAAATAAAGAATTAAAATAAAAAATATTGTTATATTCACCTCTCCGGCGGCCCCTGGACATCAGCGGGAGGATCCGGCGTCCGGCACGGCTTCTTTCTTCAAAATGCGCGCCTTCAGGACCTGTGGAATGACGTCCCGGCTTCTGATTGGTCGCGTGCCGCCCATGTGACCGCCACGCGACCAATCAGAAGCCGCGACGTCATTCCTCAGCTAAAGTCCTAGAATGAGCGCCTTCTAGGACCTGAGGAATGACGTCGCGGCTTCTGATTGGTCGCGTGGCGGTCACATGGGCGGCACGCGACCAATCAGAAGCCGGGACGTCATTCCACAGGTCCTGAAGGCGCGCATTTTGAAGAAAGAAGCCGTGCCGGACGCCGGATCCTCCCGCTGATGTCCAGGGGCCGCCGGAGAGGTGAATATAACAATATTTTTTATTTTAATTCTTTATTTTACACTTTAATATGGATCCCAGGGCCTGAAGGAGAGTTTCCTCTCCTTCAGACCCTGGGATCCATGAGGATACCTTCCGATACTTGATGTCCCATTGACTTGTATTGGTATCGGATATCGGTATCGGCGATATCCGATATTTTTCGGGTATCGGCCGATACTATCCGATACCGATACTTTCAAGTATCGGACGGTATCGCTCAACACTACTGGGCATCAAAATTAGACACCTGGCCAGAATTGGCAGAATATGCATTGCAGGAGCTTGCTTGCCCGGCAGCTAGTGTCCTATCAGAAAGAGTATTCAGTGCTGCAGGTTCAATACTAACAGAAAAAAGGACTCGTCTGGCTACCCAAAATGTAGATGATCTAACCTTCATTAAAATGAACCACAACTGGATTTCTAAATCTTTTGCCCCACCTTGCCCGGCTGACACCTAGCTTTCCTATGAAAAGGTCTTGCCTGTGGACTATTCTGAATGCCTTTTCCAATCTCGTAATTTTCTGCACCTGATTGTCCAGCATACGACATGTTTACACCTCACTAAATGGCCAAACTCCCCACACGGGGCCGTGGTATCGACACTTGGCGACAGCACCCGTGAGAGTGCAGTTTGTCTGAAGAGGTGGGTGAGCCCGCTTTTGGTCGACGGCACTGCCACTGGGTCCCTCCTAGTACAATAAAGTGTCTCTGGCGGTGGTGGTGCGCACCCAACGTCAGACACACCGTGTTAATATGAGGGGCCCTGGGCCTGTACCGCCGGCCACAAGACAGTTTCCCCCCACCCCAGCTCAAACAGTGCTCTACCACTTGCAAAATTATCTCACAGCTCCACCAATGTTTAGTCTATGCGCTGACATCCTTCAATGCCTGCCACTGACAATACCATTGTATTGACATTTTTGCTATGTTAGGCCTTCGATGCCTTTCTGTGGTCACTCCTTCCACTAGGCCTCCACTGACCACACCACTGCTGCCCATGTACCCCTGTTACCAATTTAAAATTGCCTACAGCCATGTGTTATTATTTTAGGCCTTCGATGCCTGTCTGCGGTGACTCCTTCCACTAGGCCTCCACTGACCACACCACTGCTGCCCGTGTACCCCTGGAACCAATTTAAAATTGCCTACAGCCATGTGTTATTATTTTAGGCCTTCGATGCCTGTCTGCGGTCACTCCTTCCACTAGGCCTCCACTGACCACACCACTGCTGCCAGTGTACCCCTGTAACCAGTTTAAAATTGCCTACAGCCATGTGTTATTATTTTAGGCCTTCGATGCCTGTCTGCGGTTACTCCTTCCACTAGGCCTCCACTGACCACACCACTGCTGCCCGTGTACCCCTGTAACCAATTTAAAATTGCCTACAGCCATGTGTTATTATTTTAGGCCTTCGATGCCTGTCTGCGGTCACTCCTTCCACTAGGCCTCCACTGACCACACCACTGCTGCCCGTGTACCCCTGGAACCAATTTAAAATTGCCTACAGCCATGTGTTATTATTTTAGGCCTTCGATGCCTGTCTGTGGTCACTCCTTCCACTAGGCCTCCACTGACCACACCACTGCTGCCCGTGTACCCCTGTAACCAATTTAAAATTGCCTACAGCCATGTGTTATTATTTTAGGCCTTCGATGCCTGTCTGCGGTGACTCCTTCCACTAGGCCTCCACTGACCACACCACTGCTGCCCGTGTACCCCTGGAACCAATTTAAAATTGCCTACAGCCATGTGTTATTATTTTAGGCCTTCGATGCCTGTCTGCGGTTACTCCTTCCACTAGGCCTCCACTGACCACACCACTGCTGCCCGTGTACCCCTGGAACCAATTTAAAATTGCCTACAGCCATGTGTTATTATTTTAGGCCTTCGATGCCTGTCTGCGGTGACTCCTTCCACTAGGCCTCCACTGACCACACCACTGCTGCCCGTGTACCCCTGGAACCAATTTAAAATTGCCTACAGCCATGTGTTATTATTTTAGGCCTTCGATGCCTGTCTGCGGTTACTCCTTCCACTAGGCCTCCACTGACCACACCACTGCTGCCCGTGTACCCCTGTAACCAATTTAAAATTGCCTACAGCCATGTGTTATTATTTTAGGCCTTCGATGCCTGTCTGCGGTGACTCCTTCCACTAGGCCTCCACTGACCACACCACTGCTGCCCGTGTACCCCTGGAACCAATTTAAAATTGCCTACAGCCATGTGTTATTATTTTAGGCCTTCGATGCCTGTCTGCGGTCACTCCTTCCACTAGGCCTCCACTGACCACACCACTGCTGCCCGTGTACCCCTGTAACCAATTTAAAATTGCCTACAGCCATGTGTTATTATTTTAGGCCTTCGATGCCTGTCTGCGGTGACTCCTTCCACTAGGCCTCCACTGACCACACCACTGCTGCCCGTGTACCCCTGGAACCAATTTAAAATTGCCTACAGCCATGTGTTATTATTTTAGGCCTTCGATGCCTGTCTGCGGTCACTCCTTCCACTAGGCCTCCACTGACCACACCACTGCTGCCCGTGTACCCCTGGAACCAATTTAAAATTGCCTACAGCCATGTGTTATTATTTTAGGCCTTCGATGCCTGTCTGTGGTCACTCCTTCCACTAGGCCTCCACTGACCACACCACTGCTGCCCGTGTACCCCTGGAACCAATTTAAAATTGCCTACAGCCATGTGTTATTATTTTAGGCCTTCGATGCCTGTCTGCGGTCACTCCTTCCACTAGGCCTCCACTGACCACACCACTGCTGCCCGTGTACCCCTGGAACCAATTTAAAATTGCCTACAGCCATGTGTTATTATTTTAGGCCTTCGATGCCTGTCTGCGGTGACTCCTTCCACTAGGCCTCCACTGACCACACCACTGCTGCCCGTGTACCCCTGGAACCAATTTAAAATTGCCTACAGCCATGTGTTATTATTTTAGGCCTTCGATGCCTGTCTGCGGTGACTCCTTCCACTAGGCCTCCACTGACCACACCACTGCTGCCCGTGTACCCCTGGAACCAATTTAAAATTGCCTACAGCCATGTGTTATTATTGTAGGCCTTCGATGCCTGTCTGCGGTCACTCCTTCCACTAGGCCTCCACTGACCACACCACTGCTGCCCGTGTACCCCTGTAACCAATTTAAAATTGCCTACAGCCATGTGTTATTATTTTAGGCCTTCGATGCCTGTCTGCGGTCACTCCTTCCACTAGGCCTCCACTGACCACACCACTGCTGCCCGTGTACCCCTGGAACCAATTTAAAATTGCCTACAGCCATGTGTTATTATTTTAGGCCTTCGATGCCTGTCTGCGGTCACTCCTTCCACTAGGCCTCCACTGACCACACCACTGCTGCCCGTGTACCCCTGTAACCAATTTAAAATTGCCTACAGCCATGTGTTATTATTTTAGGCCTTCGATGCCTGTCTGCGGTCACTCCTTCCACTAGGCCTCCACTGACCACACCACTGCTGCCCGTGTACCCCTGGAACCAACATCAGAAAATATAAAAATAAGTATTTTGCTTATAAAAAAGAAAATACTGGAGAGATATCAAATGCAGACATTTTAACATTAAAAACAAACACATACAACAAAAATCTGGTACAGTACTAAAAATGGCCACCAGCTACAATAATTTTCTCCTGCAAGTAGTTAACTGAAAGGTTTTTTCAATTTTAAACACAGATATGGCATCCACCGAGTGTTGTCCTGTCGCGTCTTCTTTATATTATTGCCAAGAAGATGCAAAACAATGAAAATAATAAAATCATTATTTACCAAAAAAATAGAGTAAGTCAAAACCACATTGCAAATAAACATTCATTCAAATAAAGAAGCAGGGCGCGTCCGAGGGTGAGTATATACCTAATAAGAATATAATCACCCTCGGACGCGCCCTGCTTCTTTCCGACAACCTTCCTTCCTAAGAATCAGCCCTTCCGTGGTGTAGAGAGAGGGTTTGTTACACTCCAAGGTGTTCCCCAGGTTGCCTTTCCTGAGCTTCGATCTTCCGGCTCTCGTTTAGTAGTTGTTGGAAACTACGCTGCATTGGGCCTACAAATTGGGTATGGGGTGTAGAGAGATGGTGTGTTCCACTCCAAGGTGTTCCCCAGGTTGCCTTTCCTGAGCTTCGATCTTCCGGCTCTCGTTTAGTAGTTGTTGGAAACTACGCTGCATTAGGCCAACAAATTGGGTATGGGGTGTAGAGAGATGGTGTGTTCCACTGTAGAGAGATGGTGTGTTCCACTCCAAGGTGTTCCCCAGGTTTCCTCTCCATTGCTTCGATCTTCCGGCTCTCGTTTAGTAGTTGTTGGAAACTACGCTGCATTAGGCCTACAAATTGGGTATGGGGTGTAGAGAGATGGTGTGTTACACTCCAAGGTGTTCCCCAGGTTTCCTCTCCATTGCTTCGATCTTCCGGCTCTCGTTTAGTAGTTGTTGGAAACTACGCTGCATTAGGCCTACAAATTGGGTATGGGGTGTAGAGAGATGGTGTGTTACACTCCAAGGTGTTCCCCAGGTTTCCTCTCCATTGCTTCGATCTTCCGGCTCTTGTTTAGTAGTTGTTGGAAACTACGCTGCATTGGGCCTACAAATTGGGTATGGGGTGTAGAGAGATGGTGTGTTCCACTCCAAGGTGTTCTCCAGGTTGCCTTTCCTGAGCTTCGATCTTCCGACTCTCGTTTAGTAGTTGTTGGAAACTACGCTGCATTAGGCCTACAAATTGGGTATGGGGTGTAGAGAGATGGTGTGTTACACTCCAAGGTGTTCCCCAGGTTTCCTCTCCATTGCTTCGATCTTCCGGCTCTCGTTTAGTAGTTGTTGGAAACTACGCTGCATTAGGCCTACAAATTGGGTATGGGGTGTAGAGAGATGGTGTGTTCCACTGTAGAGAGATGGTGTGTTCCACTCCAAGGTGTTCCCCAGGTTTCCTCGCCAATGCTTCGATCATCATGCTCTCGTTTAGTAGTTGTTGGAAACTACGCTGCATTAGGCCTACAAATTGGGTATGGGGTGTAGAGAGATGGTGTGTTCCACTCCAAGGTGTTCTCCAGGTTGCCTTTCCTGAACTTCTATCTTCAGGCTCTCATTAAATTGTGGTTAAACGGAACAACTGCATTTGGCGTACTAGTTGGTTTGGGGCCTACTATCGGTGTCTGCCGCTCCTTGCTGTTCTCCTGGTTTCCTGTCCTGAAATTCCGTTTTCAGGCGCTCGTTAAGTAGTTGTTAATGTTAGACTGCATTTGGCCTACTGGTTGGGTTGGGGCCTACTATCGGTGTCTGCCACTCCTTGCTGTTCTCCTCCACTGAACAAAGCTGTGCCGCCTGTTTACTACTGTTGCCAATTTTGAACTGCATTTCGACTACTTACTGATTTGGGCCTACTCTCTGTGTCAGCCTCTCATTCCAGTTGTCCTCCACTGCAATGCCCCCTGATTAGTCCTGTGTTAACAATTTTGAACTGCATTTAGCCCACTTTATTCTTTGGGCCTATATCTGTGTTTCCTCCTCATCCTGCCCATTGCCCAGCCAGTGATAGATGAGTCTGCTGGTACATTGACCCATAACGCAACATTTCCCGTGCACGCTACACTGCAAGATTGTGACCCTGCTGAAAGTCAGGTCCCCCTTCCCGCATACCATACCACCTTACACGGGGACAAACAGGAAGGTGCAGATGAAAGTGCAGGTTCCTTCATCAGGTGGGGGGAGGAATACTAGTTGGCGACGTCACTGGCACAGGGCCTCTCATAGTACGCAAAAGTGTTGCTGCCGGTGGGAGGCGCCCCCGCCGTGCAAACACACCGCTGTACTTTGAGGGGCCCTGTGCCAGTGCCAATGCCAACGAGTGGGCCCCCCCTGCTTGCTCAGGTTCACAGCACTTGCAAAGTTGAAATACTTACCTCTCCCTGCTCCACTGCCGTGACGTGGTCCAGATTTCCTGGGCCCACTAATTACTTGAACCAGCCCTACCCACCACAACTTTAGCCAAATGACCCCCAATTTCAAATGCCTTCCAATTATTATAAGGTAAATTACGCTTGACAAGCTTCATTAAGAAAAATGGATGGTTTTGACATTAAATTGGGCACTCTAGGTGTTTTCCTGGCCCCCACTCACTGCCGACTATGCTGCCCCATTGACTTGCATTGGGTTTCGTGTTTCGGTCGATCCCGACTTTACGTCATAATCGGGCGATTTCACTCGACCCGACTTTTGAGATAGTCGGGTTTCGCGAAACCCGGCTCGACTCTAAAAAGGTCAAGGTCGCTCAACTCGAATGACAAATGTTATCCGATGTTATCAAATTCTGTGTAGTACCTGTTTGTTTAAAATGCTCACTATACCCCTGGATAAAATCCTTTAGGGGTCTAGTCTCCAAAATAGGGTCATTTGTGAGTGGCTTCTGATATTTAGGCACCGTAGTGACCCTGCAAATGCAAAATGGTGCCCGCCTTCTCTTTCAGTCAAATTACACAGGTCTACAAAAAATATATTTTGTAATCAGCGCAGGTGACTTTGTGCTTTTCTGAATCATCTTTTTGTCTTGATTTAAAAAATGTATGTAGTTTTTTTTGTAGCACATATAGTTTCCATTGAGCAGCATAATTAATATAAGTATAGGAAATATACTAGTGACATTAAGAAAACATTAATCTCCATATCAGAAAAAAAAGCTTCACCTTACAAAACAGTTTTTATTGAACCAAAATAATTTCACATGCAAAAAAGAAAGCAAAATATGACCAGAAATTAAAAGTGCTGGACATTAGACTGTCGTTGATATGAATTTTCAAGGTTGTCCCTATATAACATCCAACAGTAATCTGCCATCATTGAGTCATTCCAAAAACCCTGGTAGTGGTGTTCCATTACTTTACTGCTCTGGTGAAACTGCTTGTTTTGTTCATCGCTTACATCCCCAAGATTTTGAGCGAAGAAAACTAAATGTGAATGCAAAAAAAGTTCACTTTCAGAGACATGCGACATCCAAGACACTGGTATTCATTTAGCAGTTTCTCAACACCTTCAACATATTCTGGAGATTTTTGTTTTCCTAAGAAGTTTTCACACATCCACTTGAAGCTTTTCCAAGATCTCAATTCCTTATCATTTAGAGTTTCTTCAAACACTTCATCATCCCTCATAAGCTCTCTGATCTGAGGACCCACAAATACCCCTTCCTTCAGTTTTGCTGGTGAAATGCTGCAGCATTTGTGTGAAATGTACTGGAAACCTTGTGAATATGTCTTTGCTATGGCTTTCACAAAGTTTTTACTCCATCCCTACTTTATATGTAGTGGAGGAAGAAAGATTTTTGTTGGAACAACTATAGGATTATGCTGAACATTGTCTCTGCTTGGAGCATAGATGTTTCTCTGTCCTCAATCACGATGAACATAATGCTCTACTGTATTTCTAATGTTCCATAAACACAAGAAGCAACAATATTTTGTGAAACCTCCTTGCACTCCCATTAGTAGATCAACCACTTTCAAATCTCCACAGATATTCCATTGATGATATTTTATTGTATAGCATCCAATACAAATGACAAATTTTCATAACTTTCTTTAAGATGACATGAGTGAGAAATAGGGATTGGTGGTATCATATTTCCTTTGTGAAGAAACACTGCTTTCAAACTTCTCTGAGATGAGTCAAACAATCGTCAATCTGCAACAAAATACTCTTGATTCAGTTCTTCAAAGAGGCCATTCACATTGTTACAGTACACTATTAGTCAATCAACTGTGAAAAATTGTGTTGAAGTGTTACTTCTATTTCGGTAATAACACACTTTGACATCATCATGAAGAAGATTCTTTTGTTTCAACCTAAAAGAAGTTCAGCTTTATCTATTGACAATTAACAGTAAAAAGAAAGCATTTGCACTACTAAAGCAGGATGGCACCATTGAAGCTCTAAAAAACTATAGGGAGAAAAATACTTTATCTAAAAAACTAATTAAAGCTGCCAAAAAGGAAACAGAGAAGCACATTGCTAAGGAGAGTAAAACTAATCCCAAACTGTTCTTCAACTATATCAATAGTAAAAGAATAAAAACTGAAAATGTAGGCCCCTTAAAAAATAGTGAGGAAAGAATGGTTGTAGATGACGAGGAAAAAGCTAACATATTAAACACCTTCTTCTCCACGGTATTCACGGTGGAAAATGAAATGCTAGGTGAAATCCCAAGAAACAATGAAAACCCTATATTAAGGGTCACCAATCTAACCCAAGAAGAGGTGCGAAACCGGCTAAATAAGATTAAAATAGATAAATCTCCGGGTCCGGATGGCATACACCCACGAGTACTAAGAGAACTAAGTAATATAATAGATAAACCATTATTTCTTATTTTTAGTGACTCTATAGCGACAGGGTCTGTTCCGCAGGACTGGCGCATAGCAAATGTGGTGCCAATATTCAAAAAGGGCTCTAAAAGTGAACCTGGAAATTATAGGCCAGTAAGTCTAACCTCTATTGTTGGTAAAATATTTGAAGGGTTTCTGAGGGATGTTATTCTGGATTATCTCAATGAGAATAACTGTTTAACTCCATATCAGCATGGGTTTATGAGAAATTCCTCCTGTCAAACCAATCTAATCAGTTTTTATGAAGAGGTAAGCTATAGACTGGACCAAGGTGAGTCATTGGACGTGGTATATCTCGATTTTTCCAAAGCGTTTGATACCGTGCCGCACAAGAGGTTGGTACACAAAATGAGAATGCTTGGTCTGGGGGAAAATGTGTGTAAATGGGTTAGTAACTGGCTTAGTGATAGAAAGCAGAGGGTGGTTATAAATGGTATAGTCTCTAACTGGGTCGCTGTGACCAGTGGGGTACCGCAGGGGTCAGTATTGGGACCTGTTCTCTTCAACATATTCATTAATGATCTGGTAGAAGGTTTACACAGTAAAATATCGATATTTGCAGATGATACAAAACTATGTAAAGCAGTTAATACAAGAGAAGATAGTATTCTGCTACAGATGGATCTGGATAAGTTGGAAACTTGGGCTGAAAGGTGGCAGATGAGGTTTAACAATGATAAATGTAAGGTTATACACATGGGAAGAGGGAATCAATATCACCATTACACACTGAACGGGAAACCACTGGGTAAATCTGACAGGGAGAAGGACTTGGGGATCCTAGTTAATGATAAACTTACCTGGAGCAGCCAGTGCCAGGCAGCAGCTGCCAAGGCAAACAGGATCATGGGGTGCATTAAAAGAGGTCTGGATACACATGATGAGAGCATTATACTGCCTCTGTACAAATCCCTAGTTAGACCGCACATGGAGTACTGTGTCCAGTTTTGGGCACCGGTGCTCAGGAAGGATATAATGGAACTAGAGAGAGTACAAAGGAGGGCAACAAAATTAATAAAGGGGATGGGAGAACTACAATACCCAGATAGATTAGCGAAATTAGGATTATTTAGTCTAGAAAAAAGACGACTGAGGGGCGATCTAATAACCATGTATAAGTATATAAGGGGACAATACAAATATCTCGCTGAGGATCTGTTTATACCAAGGAAGGTGACGGGCACAAGGGGGCATTCTTTGCGTCTGAAGGAGAGAAGGTTTTTCCACCAACATAGAAGAGGATTCTTTACTGTTAGGGCAGTGAGAATCTGGAATTGCTTGCCTGAGGAGGTGGTGATGGCGAACTCAGTCGAGGGGTTCAAGAGAGGCCTGGATGTCTTCCTGGAGCAGAACAATATTGTATCATACAATTATTAGGTTCTGTAGAAGGACGTAGATCTGGGTATTTATTATGATGGAATATAGGCTGAACTGGATGGACAAATGTCTTTTTTCGGCCTTACTAACTATGTTACTATGTTACTATGTAATGAAAGGTCTCTGACGAAATCATTTAATTCATATTGGGTAAAGTAGGGTAGAGCGAAACGGATCGGACAAATTGAAAAATCGCCGACTTATGGCAGTCGGGTTTCGTGAAACCTGACCCGATCCTAGTGTTGGATCTGCCATGAGGTCTGCGATCAGCGCGCCAAAGTCGCGTTTCGTATGATGTTTTCAGCGCCATTTTTCATCCAATGAAGGAGGATGCAGAGTGTGGGCAGCGTGATGACATAGGTCTCGGTCCCCACCATCTTAGCGAAGGGCATGACAGTGACTGACTTGCTTTCTGCGGCGTCACAGGGGCTATAAAGGGGCGTGCACGCCTACCGCCATCTTACTTCTGCCGATCTTAGCATAGGGAGAGGTTGCTGCAGCTTCATCAGAAGAAGGGACATAGTTATGGAGGGAATATTAATCCCCAAACTGCTTGTGCTGTAGCGATTTCCAATGTCCAACACCACCTTTTCTTTGCAGGGACAGTGGAGTTTATATTTTTGTGCATCTGTAGCTTATTAGGCTGCCTTATAAGGCACCATGATAGCTGCATTGCTGTTTGTACGCCGTTATGCAAACCAACTGCTTTTTTAAAAGCAAAAATCCTGTTGCTTCTTTCTGCACAGTACTCTTGTTTATTTGTCCACACTTTTGTTTGAAGCAGTCCTTTTTATTGCTGCCATACCTGTCCTGAGATCATTATAGGGAGATTGAAATTGTACTACAGCCCTTGTATTTTTTGATATATCTTCCAGCCACGTTCTGCCACTTACATTGTGTAGTGTAACACAGTGGGCCTGAGTTTTGTTGCAGTCTCCCCCCAAAAAAAACGGAGATTTAAATTGGCACTAAGTGGATCTACGACACAGTTCTGGTAGTTTGTCGTACATCTTCCAGCCACGTTCTGCCACTTACATTGTGTAGTGTAATACACTGGGCCTGAGTTTTGTTGCAATCTCCCCCCCAAAAAAAGGAGATTTAAATTGGAACTAAGTGGATCTATGTCAGTTCTGTTAGTTTGTCGTATACGGTATCTTCCAGCCACGTTTTGCCACTTACATTGCGTAGTGTAATACACTGGGCCTGAGTTTTGTTGCAGTCTGCCCCCCCAAAAGGGAGATTTAAATTCTCAAAAAGTTTATGGTGGTGGTGGAGCATCTGGTGGTAGTGGGAAAAGCAAAATAGCACCAAAGGCTCGAGATGTTGAGCCAGCGTCATCGTCTGGTTACACAAGGCCTCGAAGGCTCTCTTATTTGGGAGTAGGAAAACAGCTTTTAAAGCCTGAGCAGCAGGTAAAAGTTTTGGCTTTCCTTGCTGACTCAGCCTCTAGCTCTTTCGCCTCCTCTTCAGAAGGTTCAAAATCTAAAAGCAGCGAGTAGTCAGTGGATGCTCCCGGTCAGGAACAAGTTGCTTCCTTGTGTCCTTCATCCAAACCAAAAGTGAAGGATGTGGCAGGCAACACTACAGTTTACTCCATGGAGCTCTATACACATACCGTGCCTGGGTTAGAGAGGGAAATTGTTAAAAGCCCATTACAAGATGAATCGGACATGGAGTGCACAGATGCACAGCCACAGCTAGATTATTATGCTGTTCTAATGACTCAGATCACTACATTGCCCTCGCAGTGTACTGAGCCATAATGTGACCCTGATGAGACTATGGTGCCCCGTCCCGAACGCTATAGCACCTTACACGGTGACACAGAGGAAGGTGCCCATGACATTGAAAAGGAGGTGATAGACGACCCAGTTGTTGACCCAGATTGGCAGCCATTGGGGGAAGAGGGTGCCGCTGCCAGTAGCTCGGAAGCGGAGGAGGATGATCCGCAGCAGCCATCTACATTGCAACAGCCTTCATCTGGCAGACCCGTCTCTGGCCAAAAATGTTTATCAAACCCAAAAACAGTTTTAGGACAGCGTGGCCATCTGGTGAATGTAGCACAGCGTGCAATGCCTGAAAAGTTATTCCATAGTAGGAATAGTGCAGTGTGGGAATTTTTTAACGAAGATCCGAATGATCAGTGCAAAGTTATCTGTAAGAAGTGCTCAAAGACCTTTAGCAGAGGGAAGATTCTCCTAAATTTAAATACAATGTGCATGCATAGACATTTAACCAGCATGCACTTGCAAGCCTGGACTAACTACCAAACGTCCCGTACCATTGGTGCACCTTCTCAGAATGAAGATTGTCAGCAACGCTACATTGCTTCCCTCACTGTAAGCCCACCGGTTAGGACACCACCAGCAGCATGTGGAGGTATCGTCGCAAGGCCAAAGCAGTCAGGGAATCACAAGTTTCTTGGTAGGAAACAATGTAGGTAGGTCAACATCAAGAATACCATCACCAAACCTCTCTCAATCTGCCATGTTCACCACCACCCCCGCTAGTTCCACCATATGCAGCTCTCCAGTCCAGCTCACCCTACAAGAGACTCTCGTTAGGAAAAGAAAGTACTCATCCTCTCATCAGCATACATAGGGTTTGAACGCCCACATTGCTAGACTAATCTCGTTAGAGATGATGCCCTACCAGTTGGTTGAAAGCAAAGCTTTCAAAGCCCTGATGGCCTATGCAGTACCACGCTTTGACCTACCCAGTCGACACTTCTTTGCGAGAAAAGCCATCCCAGCCCTCCACCAGCATGTCAAAGACTGCATTGTCCATGCACTGAGGCAATCAGTCAGTAGAAAGGTGCACCTCACAACAGATGCATGGACCAGTAGGCATGGCCAGGGACGTTATGAGTCCATCACGGCGCACTGGGTTAATGTGGTGGATGCAGCGTCCACAGGGGACAGCCATAGTGGGACAGTTCTGCCTAGCCCACGGTCTAGGAAACAATTTGCTGTAGGCGTTCGCCACCTCCCTCCTCCTCCTCCTCCTCCTCCTCCAGAAGTGAAAGCTCATCCACAGAGCGCAGTCGCACGACCACTCCATCCGCAGCTGCCAGTGTTGCACACGAGGTGTCCCATTATGGAACAGCTATAGGTAAGTGTCAGCAGGCTGTGCTACAAATGAAGTGTTTGGGTGACAACAGACACACCGCGGATGTACTGGCCGAGTACTTGCAGCAACAAACTCAGTCATGGCTAGGCAGTGTACATCTTGAGGCAGGCAAGGTAGTCAGTGATAACAGAAGGAATTTTATGGCTGCCATAGCCCTTTCAGAACGGAAACACATACCTTGGCTGGCTCACACCTTGAACCTCGTGGTGCAGTGCTTCCTGAAAAATTATCCAGAGTTACCAGCCCTGCTCCTGAAGGTGTGAAGACTTTGCTCGCACAACCGCCGGTCGCCCGTACACTCCAGCCATATGCTGAACCATCAGCGATCGCTAAATCTTCCCCAGCACCGCCTAATAATCGACATTGCAACAAGGTGGAACTCCACACTGCACATGTTTTAGAGGCTGTGTGAACAGAGGCGTGCTGTCATGTATTTGTGGGAGGATACACATACATGACCAGGCAGTTGGATGGCAGACATGAAGTTGTCTGGTGTGCAGCGGTCGAAGCTCCAAGACCTCTGTCAAGTCCTTCAGTGTTTTGAGGAATGCACACGGCTGATAAGTGCAGACAACACCATCATAAGCATGAGCATCGCACTAATGTGTCTGCTGATGCAAAGTTTGATGCACATCAAGGAGCAGGCATCTGCAGCCGAGGAGGAGGGAAGCCTTGATGACAGT
The DNA here is from genome assembly GCF_032444005.1 of Ranitomeya imitator. Classification (NCBI taxonomy): domain Eukaryota; kingdom Metazoa; phylum Chordata; class Amphibia; order Anura; family Dendrobatidae; genus Ranitomeya; species Ranitomeya imitator. The sequence continues at coordinate 708,563,674 of NC_091283.1, read as the reverse complement.
CAGCTATTGTCTTCTCAGGGACCTCTCCTGGACGAAGTGGTGGATGAAGAGGAGGAGGATAATGGGGATGAATATATATGGGAGGAGGATGCTTCTCAGGGGGCAATAGAAACTGGTGGCGTTGCAAGGTCAGGTACAGGGTTTTGCGGGCAACAAGTGATGTTGATTTGCAAGAAAGTGCTCCTCAACCCAGCTCAAGCATTGAATTGACACCTGGAACATTGGCCCACATGGCAGAGTACACCTTGCGTATCCTAAAAAGGACCCCCACATTATCAAAATGATGACCAATGACGATTACTGGTTGGCCTGCCTCCAGGATCCACGATACAAAGGAAAATTACAAAATATCATGCCACATGAGAACCTTGAGCAAATATTGGCTACCAAAGAAGCAACTCTTTTAGACCATTTGGTTCAGGCTTTCCCAGCACACAGCAGCGGTGATGGTTCTCACACGAGCTGTAGGGGGCAACATGGCAAAGGTGTTAGAGGTGCACAAATCCGAAGTGGCGTTGTACAGAGGGGTTTTATGACCAGGTTGTGGAGTGATTTCGCAATGACCGCAGACACGACAGGTACTGCTGCATCGATTCAAAGTGACAGGAAACAGCATTTGTCCAATATGGTTACTAACTATTTTTCCTCCTTTATCAATGTTCTCCCTCACAAGTCAATCCCCTTGATTACTGGGCATCTAAAATAGACACCTGGCCTGAATTGGCAGAATATGCATTACAGGAGCTCGCTTGCCCAGCTGCTAGTGTGCTATCAGAAAGAGTCTTCAGTGCTGCTGGTTCAATACTGACTGAAAAAAAGACATGTCTGGCTACCCGAAATGTTGGGGATCTAACCTTCATTAAAATGAACCAATCATGGATTTCAAATTATTTTGCCCCACCTTCCCCTGCTGACACATAGCTTGCCTGAAAAATGTCTTACTTTTGGCCTCCTCTTACTGGCTGTTCCAATTCCTCCATTTGCAGCTGCTGAATGTCCACCATAGGCCATTTTTATACCTCCCTAAATGGACTGACTCTCCCCACAGGGCCGTGGTCACCATCTGGCGCAAGCACCCATGCGAGCCGTGTGTGCCGTTTGCCTGGACATTTGGGTGCGCCCACTCTTGGGCGACGGCACTGGCACAGGGTCCCTCATAGTACAATGAAGTGTCTCTAATGATGGTGGTGCCCAACCAACATCAGACACACCATCGTAATATGAGGGGCCCTGTGCCAGTACCGCCGCCCGCGAGAGAAAGTTCCCCCCCAGCTCGAACAGTGCTCTACCACTTGCAAAACTTACCTCTCCCTGCTCCACCACTGTCTAGTCTGTGCTGTTAAATCCTTCAATGGCACTGCCAATACAAATTTGTTGAAATGATAGATGATAGTAAAAATATACAGGGGCCCTGGCCTCAATTTAGACCAGTTAATACTTTGCGTCAACTGCCACTGTCTGCTACTCAGCAGAGGAGCCCACCCCTGTACCTAGCTATGCCACCAGTTTATTTATGAACAATTTTTTGGCAGACATTTAGCCCACTTTATTATTTTGGCCTACTAACTGTGTCAGCCACTCATTACAGTTTTCCTCCACTGAATAAAGCAATGCCACCTGTTTAGTCCTGTTACCAATTTTGAACTGCATTTAGCCTACTTCTTTATTTTAGGCCTACTAAGTCTGTCTGAGCCACTTATTACAGTTGTCCTCCACTGAACAAAGCAATGCCGCCTGTGCACTCCTGTTACCAATTTTGAACTGCATTTAGCCTACTTACTTATTTGGCCTAGTAACTGTGTCAGCCTCTCATTACAGTTGTCCTCCGCTGAACAAAGCTGTGTACTCCTGTTACCAATTTTTAACTGCATTTAGCCTACTTTTTTATATTAGGCCTACTAAGTCTGTCTGAGCCACTTGTTACAGTTGTCCTCTACTGAACAAAGCACTGCCTCCTGTGTACTCCTGTTACCAGTTTTGAACTGCATTTACCCTACTTACTTATTTGGGCCTAGTAACTGTGTCAGCCCCTCATTACAGTTGTCCTCTGCTGACCAAAGCTATGCCGCCTGTGTACTCCTGCTACCAATTTTGAACTGCATTTAGCCTACTTACTTATTTGGGCCTAGTAACTGTCAGCCTCTCATTACAGTTGTCCTTCGTTGACCAAAGCTATGCTGCCTGTGTACTCCTGTTGCCAATTTTGAACTGCATTTAGGCTACTTTTTTATTTTAGGCCTACTAACTCTGTCTGAGCCACTTATTACAGTTGTCCTCCACTGAACAAAGCAATGCCGCCTGTGTACTCCTGTTACCAATTTTGAACTGCATTCAGGTTACTTACTTATTTGGGCCTAGTAACTGTCAGCCTCTCATTACAGTTGTCCTCCCCTGAACCAAGCTTTGCCGCCTGTGTACTCCTGTTACCAATTTTGAACTGCATTTAGCCTACTTTTTTTATTTTAGGCCTACTAACTGTGTCTGCACCACTCGTTACAATTGTCCTCCACTGAACAAAGCAATGTCGCCTGTTTAGTCCTGTTACCAATTTTGTTACCAATTTTGAACTGCTTTTAGCCTACTTTTTTATTTTGGCCTATATCTGTGTTTCCTCCTCATCCAGCCCATTGGCCAGCCACTGCTAGATGAGTCTGCTGGTACATCTTCCCGCATTCTAAACCACCTTACACGGGGACAAAGAGGAAGGTGCAGATGCAAGTGCAGGTTCCTTCATCAGGTGGGGGGCATACTCGTTGGCACTGGCACAGAGCCCCTCATAATACACAAAAGTGTCTCTGGCAGTGGGAGGCACTGCCCGCCGTCAAACACACCGCCGTACTATGAGGGGCCCTATGCCAGTGCCAAATAGTGGGCCCCCCTGCTTGCTCAGGATCGCAGCACTTGCAAAGTTGAAATAGTTTCCTCTCCCTGCTTCACCGCCGAGATGTATTACGCGTTTCCTGGGCCCACGAAAATCTTGAGCCAGCCCTACCCCCAACAACTTTATAATAATAGTTAGGCATTGAAATCAGGGGCTCATTTGTCTAAAGTAAATTAAGATTGACAAGCTTCAGTAATACGAATTGATATTTTTGGCATTAAAATGGGCACTGTACAGGTCCTTCTCAAAAAATTAGCATATAGTGTTAAATTTCATTATTTACCATAATGTAATGATTACAATTAAACTTTCATATATTATAGATTCATTATCCACCAACTGAAATTTGTCAGGTCTTTTATTGTTTTAATACTGATGATTTTGGCATACAACTCCTGATAACCCAAAAAACCTGTCTCAATAAATTAGCATATCAAGAAAAGGTTCTCTAAACGACCTATTACCCTAATCTTCTGAATCAACTAATTAACTCTAAACACATGCAAAAGATACCTGAGGCTTTTATAAACTCCCTGCCTGGTTCATTACTCAAAACCCCCATCATGGGTAAGACTAGCGACCTGACAGATGTCAAGAAGGCCATCATTGACACCCTCAAGCAAGAGGGTAAGACCCAGAAAGAAATTTCTCAACAAATAGGCTGTTCCCAGAGTGCTGTATCAAGGCACCTCAATGGTAAGTCTGTTGGAAGGAAACAATGTGGCAGAAAACGCTGTACAACGAGAAGAGGAGACCGGACCCTGAGGAAGATTGTGGAGAAGGACCGATTCCAGACCTTGGGGAACCTGAGGAAGCAGTGGACTGAGTCTGGTGTGGAAACATCCAGAGCCACCGTGCACAGGCGTGTGCAGGAAATGGGCTACAGGTGCCGCATTCCCCAGGTAAAGCCACTTTTGAGCTACAGAGAAGCAGCACTGGACTGTTGCTAAGTGGTCCCAAGTACTTTTTTCTGATGAAAGCAAATTTTGCATGTCATTCGGAAATCAAGGTGCCAGAGTCTGGAGGAAGACTGGGGAGAAGGAAATGCCAAAATGCCTGAAGTCCAGTGTCAAGTACCCACAGTCAGTGATGGTGTGGGGTGCCATGTCAGCTGCTGGTGTTGGTCCACTGTGTTTCATCAAGGGCAGGGTCAATGCAGCTAGCTATCAGGAGATTTTGGAGCACTTCATGCTTCCATCGGCTGAAATGCTTTATGGAGATGAAGATTTCATTTTTCAGCACGACCTGGCACCTGCTCACAGTGCCAAAACCACTGGTAAATGGTTTACTGACCATGGTATTACTGTGCTCAATTGGCCTGCCAACTCTCCTGACCTGAACCCCAGAGAGAATCTGTGGGATATTGTGAAGAGGAAGTTGAGAGACGCAAGACCCAACACTCTGGATGAGCTTAAGGCCGCTATTGAAGCATCCTGGGCCTCCATAACATCTCAGCAGTGTCACAGGCTGATTGCCTCCATGCCACGCCGCATTGAAGCAGTCATTTCTGCCAAAGGATTCCCGACCAAGTATTGAGTGCATAACTGAACATTATTATTTGTTGGTTTTTTTGTTTGTTATTAAAAAACACTTTTATTTGATTGGATGGGTGAAATATGCTAATTTATTGAGACAGGTTTTTTGGGTTATCAGGAGTTGTATGCCAAAATCATCAGTATTAAAACAATAAAAGACCTGACAAATTTCAGTTGGTGGATAATGAATCTATAATATATGAAAGTTTAATTGTAATCATTACATTATGGTAAATAATGAAATTTAACACTATATGCTAATTTTTTGAGAAGGACCTGTAGGTGTTTTCCTGTCCTCCACTCACTGAGGACTTTGATTCCCCATTGACTTGCATTGGGTTTCGTGTTTCGGTCGGCCGCCAACTTTTCGCAATAATCGTCCAATTTCACCCTACCCGACTCTTGAGAAAGTCGGGTTTCGCGAAACCCGACTCGATCCTAAAAAAGTAAAAGTCGCTCAACTCTACTGATCAGTGCTGGCTACAAAGGCAGAGCCTGGAAAGACAGCAGTAACCATTCGTACAGTATCAGCTTGAGCCAGACGCTGGGACCGACGTCTCCGCTGAGCAGGTTCCACTGCAGCTGGAGGAGAATGAGAGACCGCAGCGGACATGTTTCGAGATTCCCCCTGTGCAGCGGTGGGAACTCGACACCTAACAGCACCCATGTTTTTAATAGTTTGTTTTATCTGTCTTTATTTATTTGAAATAACATTTTGTATTTTACCTTATTAGTGTATTACACTCTTGATCTACTTTGCAACTTAATTGCTGCATGATCTGTATAGTTCTATGTACTATGGAGTGTTGCCTGTTTATCAGTTGTGAAAAATTGGCTTGGGGAGTATGCTCATCATGTGCCGTACATGTACGGCGCATGTCATGAAAGAGTTAATATACACATATGCAGTGCTTACAATAAAGCATAGAAAAAGGGTAAAAATAAAATGAAACACATATATGTAAAACAGGTGTAAAATAAAAAGGGAGAAACAACAGTAATATCTAAATGTTTTCACGTTGAGAAAACTTCAGCTTCCTTGCAGGAAGGAGAAATTAATTAATGATAACAATAGCATACGCAACCCTCACAACTTTTTTTGTGCCACCCACCCAGCTTTTTATAATTCTGACCATATGCTCATATTTCCAGGATGACCCAGATTGGCCCATTTAACAGTTGCTAGTTGGGAGTGGATGATTTGCTAACTTGTGACAATTCTAATATCCTGCCCCCTCTCTCTATACAGTAAATAGGAACTATCCTGCCTCATTACAAACCATTTGCTAGCTCCTTTTGAAGCTCCCAAGTTTGACACCTCTCAGTATTCTCCCAGGAGTTCCCATCTGTGGTTCTGAGTTCCTGTAATAATAATAATAATAATAATAATAATATTTATATAGCGCCAACATATTCTGCAGCGCTTTACAGTTTAACAGTTTCAAACACAACAGTCATAAGTAACAACGTTAGAAAAACAATAATTAAAGCGAAATAAGACATGAGAGCTTACAATCTACAATGAGGTGGGGGAGATACAAAGTACAGGTGTGTATTTACAATGATGTATTTACAATGATGGTCCAGCCATCTTCAGGGGGTGGAGGATAGATGGAGATAGTGAATGGGCTACACACACACACAAGCATAACATGACTTTGATTACTGAATGCGATAGGCCGCTCTGAACAAATGTGTTTTGAGCGAGCGCCTAAAACTATGCAAATTGTGGATGGTCCTAATATCTTGGGGTAGAGCATTCCAGAGGATTGGTGCAGCGCGGGAGAAGTCTTGGAGTCGGGAGTGGTACGGATCAGTGCAGAGGTTAGTCAAAAGTCATTTGCAGAGCGCAGCGGTCGGCTAGGCCGATAGACCAAAGTGAGGGACGAGATGTATGGGGGTGCCACACTGTGGAGAGCTTTGTGGGTGAGAACAAGTACTTTGAATTGTATCCTGTAATGAATGGGCAGCCAGTGAAATGACTGGCGAAGAGCGGACGCGTCCGAGTAATGACTAGCCAGTTGGATGACCCTGGCTGCTGCATTAAAGGTAGACTGGAGAGGGGAAAGTCGAGTAAGGGGGAGGCCAATAAATAGAGCATTACAGTAGTCCAGGCAGGAGTGGATCAGGGCGACAGTGAGGGTTTTTGTTGTTTCCATGGTGAGAAAAGAGCAGATTCTAGAGATGTTCTTTAGGTGTAAGTGGCACGAGTGGGCAAGAGATTGTATATGGGAGGTGAAGGAGAGATCGGAGTCAAACATAACACCCAGACAGCGTGCCTTCTGCCTTGGTGTTATTATGGTGCCACCCATGGAGAGGGAAATGTCAGATTTAGGGAGGTTAGTAGATGGTGGGAGCAGAAGAAGTTCAGTTTTGGAGAGGTTGAGTTTCCGATAGAGAGCAGACATGATGTTGGAGACTGCAGACAGACAGTCACTGGCGTTCTGTAGTACAGCGGGGGTAAGGTCAGGGGAGGATGTGTATAGTTGTGTGTCATCGGCATAAAGATGGTACTGAAAGCCAAATCTGCTGATGGTTTGTCCAATTGGGGCCGTTCAGAGAGTGAAGAGAAAGGGGCCAAGGACTGAGCCCTGAGGTACCCCGACAGTGAGAGGAAGAGGAGATGAAGTGAAGCCAGAGAACAGAACACTGAAGGAGCGGTCAGAAAGATAGGAGGAGAACCAGGAGAGAGCAGTGTCCTTAATGCCAAGTGACTGGAGCCTAGAGAGTAGGAGAGGGTGGTCAACAGTGTCGAAAGCTGCAGAAAGGTCGAGAAGAATGAGCAGAGAGTGGTCACAGTTACGTTTTGCTGTCAGAAGGTCATTGGTCACTCTGATGAGTGCAGTTTCTGTTGAATGTAGGGGGCGGAAACCGGACTGTGAAGGGTCTAGGAGGGAGTGAGTGGAGAGGTAACGGGTAAGGCGGGAGTATATCAGGGGCTCCAAGAGTTTAGAGATGTAGGGGAGATTGGAGACTGGTCTGTAGTTGTTTGTGCAGGATGGGTTGAGGGTGGGTTTCTTTAGTAATGGAGTAATGACAGAGTGTTTGAAAGAGGAGGGGAAAATGCCAGAGGAGAGAGAGAGAGATTATAGATTTTAGTTAGGTGAGTTGTGACTGCTGGAGAGAGAGACTGGAGGAGGTGTGAGGGAATGGGGTCGGTGGTGCATGTAGTCGGACGAGAAGAGGAGAGGAGCCTGGAGACTTCTTCTGTGATGGGATCGAATGTGGAAAATGAGCCAGGGGAAATGCAGGGAGGGATGGGAGTCACTGAACTTGGTGATTGGGAGCGGATTTCCTGATGTATATTGTCTATTTTCTCTATAAAGTGGGAGGCCAGTTCATCAGCACACATGTCTGTGATAGGGGCTTGTGCTTTTGGCCTGAGGAGGGAGTGAAAGGTGTCAAAAAGTTTCTTGGGGTTGTTGGATAGTGAGGAGATCAGGGTGGTGAAGTAGGTCTGTTTGGCGAGGTGAAGGGCAGAATTATAGGTCCTTAACATAAATTTGAAGTGTATGCAGTCTTCTGGTGTGCGTGTTTTCCTCCATAAGCGTTCAGCACACCTAGAGCATCGCTGGAGAAATCGGGTTTGCGATGTGAGCCAGGGCTGTTTCAGTCTGTGTTTGGAGGTTCTGAGGGTGAGGGGAGCTACTTAGTCAAGGGTGCTTCTAAGAGTGTCATTTAAGTGATGTACAGCCAGATCAGGACAGGAAAAATAAGAGATTGGGGACAATGATGAGTGTAGGGAGTCTGAAAGTGTATGAGGGTTAATGGCATGTAGACTTCTGACTGAATGATAGGTAGGAGGGTGCTGGGGTGAGCAAGGATTTGTGAGTGTAAAGGAGAGAATGTTGTGGTGAGAGAGGGGAAGCGGTGAGTTATCTAGGTAGGAGATTGAGCAGAGCGGGGCGAAAACCAGGTCCAGGGTGTTACCATCTTTGTGTGTTTCAGATGTTGAGAGCTGTGAGAGGCCTAGAGAAGTGGTTAGTGATAGAAGCTGGGATGCAGATGTGCAAGTGGGGCTGTAAATGGGGATGTTGAAGTCTCCCAGGACAAGGGTTGGTAGTTCTGAGGACATGAAGTGCGGCAGTCAGGCAGAGAAATGGTCCAGGAAGTGGGTGGGTGAGCCTGGGGGCCGGTATATGACCGCTACTCTGAGGGAGAGGGGACGGAAGAGCCTGATGGTGTGGACTTCAAAAGAAGGGAATGAGAGCAATGGAACTGGGGGGATGACCTGGAAAGTGAATTGTGGGGACAGGAGTATGCCGACTCCACCACCAGGTCTGTTTGTGGGTCTCGGGGAATGGGGCAATTGTAAGCCACCATGGGAAATGGCAGCAGGAGAGACAGTGTCAGAATCCTAAATCCAGGTTTCCGTGAGGGCTAACAGATACAGAGAGTTTTTCTCATTAAGAGTATGTCCTTTGTCTTAAAGAAAATCATGTGGATACGACCTTACTAGTTATTTTAATGACATTATAGTTTCCCTTATAATTATATACTTCACAGTTAGGTGTGGGCAGCATAGGTGGAAAATAGTAATATAGCTACTTCTCACAGACCTACCACTGCCAAACATGGGGAGTATGGTCACTCAAATAGAGAAGGGCATCAGTCGCAAAGGTAGGTATGGTGCTCAGTGTCTTGCTTACAGCCTATTAATTACACCCATAATTTTAAATCATGCATGTTGCCCAGTACTATATAAGTGCACCCTACAGAGACAAAACACTATTTGTCCAGCTAACATTTATGGGGCCTTTTTGCATCCTGTGTAAAACTACATAACTATGTTAAGTTCTAAAAACACATATATATAAAAAATTAGATATTGGTAAATATCTTTGCCAAAATATGCACACTCTTAACCGACTTCAAGTACCTTGTTATAAGTGACCCTTTCAATGTTTGGTAGGTTTGTGGGCAGTTGCTTTGTTAGTGTTTTCCGCTTATGCTGTCCCTGCTTTAATCATTTGGGTTGCCTGCATCCACACCTGATACGTGGTTTGCTGTAAGTAAGGCCCCTGATTCTTTTTAGCTCACCAAGTGAGGTGAATTAACTGAGCCTAAGGTCTGGGTTGGTTATGCGGGCACCTGGCATTGGTATAGCTTCCTCAAGGACATGTGGAACTATGAGGACTTGGACAAACAGCAATTTCAGGAGCAGTAGGCCAGATTAAAAGGATTCCAGCACAATAAGACTAGATTGTTGTGCACACCAAACATAGGACTCTGAAATTTTATTCACAAGACACAGATGTTTATTTTAATGCACCTTAAATAGGCCTAGAGAGATTATGTAATTGATCTATGCTTGGCATTTTGCAATTTGGAGGACAACAGAGAAAATCTTACTTAGGAGAAGAAAGCAAAGCCCAAGACACCCAGGACAGGTGTGTAAGAAAGAGTGAGAGAAAATTATAGAATGAAAGAGGTACTTAAAGGGACTCTGTCACCTGAATATGGAGGGAACCATTTTCAGCCATGGAGGTGGGGTTTTCAGGTGTTTGATTCACCCTTTCCTTACCTGCTGGCTGCATGCTGGCTGCAATATTGGATTGAAGTTCATTCTCTGTCCTCCATAGTACACGCCTGCACAAGGCAAGATTACCTTGTGCAGGTATGTACTACGGAGGACAGAGAATGAACTTCAATCCAATATTGCAGCCAGCATGCAGCCAGTGGGTAAGGAAAGGGTGAATCAAACACCTGAAAACCCCACCTCCATGGCTGAAAATTGTTCCCTCCAAATTCAGGTGACAGAGTCCCTTTAACAAATAGGTTCATGAGTCTCACATGCACAATCAAAAGACTAGTATCTGAATGTAACTTTAGGTTCACATACCAAACCCAATGAATATTTCAAACACAGTTTCAACAAGACTTATATCCTTTAAAAAAATGGATGAATAAATTAAGCCTAACAAGTCAAATGAGTCAAAAGCTGATTCTTAATTTTAGACTGCATTGGAATCACTGGAATGGGACAGATCAACAACACATCTATTTGTCTGTTGGTAAGTGAACTTGGATTATGAGATTAATTATTCTCTTAATTCATATTTAGTTTAAAGACCAAAAAGAGAAAGAGAGCGGCACAGCTCTGAAAGATAGAGAAAACCGGTGACAAACCAACGAGGTGTGTAGCAGTCTAAGAAATGAACCAGGAGGTGCAATCTGCACCTGGGTAAATAATACTCAAGAGGGCTTCAGGCGACAGTCGGGGGAGCTTTGTGAGAGGCTCCGCAAAAGAGGATACCCGGAGGACCTGTTAAATTTGACATTAGATCGAGTTGAAGCAACAGGTTCAGGATCCGTAAAAAATTCTGCTAGTGCAGTATCACAGCGTCTTTCTTTTTGCTTTCAATATGGTCCCTTAGATAGGGAAATTAGAGCTACTCTCCGTAGGCACTGGCATGTCTTGGAGAGGGACAGAGAATTGACAAGTAGAACGGCAGGAGGACCTTTAGTGTCAAATAGGTGGGGAGCCCGTATTAGGGACGTCCTCGTACGTAATCGAGTCACAAAAGATAGATCTAATTGGTTAGAGCGAGCGATTCCAACAGGTAATCACCGGTGCGGACAGTGTCAGTACTGCCGGTTTCATGTATTGGGTCAGACCCTGCATATTGGACCGGTGATACATCAGGTCCGACAATTCATCTCCTGTAAAACAGAGTTCGTAGTATACGTTGTCTTTTGTCCTTGTGGACGATTTTATATAGGTAAAACCATCCGTAGATTATATGTGCGATTTAGAGAGCACTTTAAATCTGTTACCACCGGCAAAGGTGTTCCTAGACTAATTGACCATGTAAAAGAAAATCATGATGGCAATCCGGAGGTTTTAACCTTTGCAGGCATTGAAAAAATTGTTTTACCAGCACAGGGGGGCGATCTCCATAAGATTCTCCTAAGACAGGAGGCGAAATGGATATTGCGAACAAGAGCGACTGGCCCCGCCGGCCTCAATGATAGAGTTGATATGGCGGTTTTTCTGTAGCTCGGATATATATACATATATACCTTTTCTCGTTCTGTCTCCTCCTTTTCATTTTTTCGTTTTGTTCCATCTGATCCCTTGTGGATGTAATAGAGTTATATGTTTCTATCATACTGTTTGGATAATTAACACTAAGAGGTGTATTGATGTTGCTCCCCCTGTTATACATACCGTGGAAATTCGTGATATAATTACGATGTTATATGTTTACATTTCATATTGATTGGAAGTCTAGATTATATGTTTCTCTTCTCTTTGGCAGTACTATGCATTTGTTTTTAATTGTAATTGCTTTTAATGTACCTGTGCACTTTCTCTGGTGTCAGGCGGGTTAATGAGGCAGGTGTAGTTCGCATGTGTTTGCCTACTTAGCCTAGCGTCATTTCCCGTCTGACTATGGACCCATAGAAGCGCTCTCAGGCAGCGCGAAACGGCCGTCGTCTTACCTGTCGCACTCTCCCTGTCCACTTCCCTCTCCCCCGTGCCGTGAATTATGTGCCGGCTGGCACTGAAATAAAGGACGCTTTGTAACTGCATCTGGTGAGTGCATCTGCTTTCTTCTTTTTTTTCTGGATTGTCATATTTAGTTTAAACCAATATATTTCTGACTAGACATGAAAATCAGGGACAGCTCAGAGATGACCAAAGCTTTTGAAATTCAAATTTGTCAGGTTTGACAATTTTTTTTTAATTTGATTCACAGTGAATCGATTCACAGCAAATCACAAAGTAAATATTGCAAAGCCTCTAATTTGCTTAGTAATGGCAAAGTGAGCTTGCCATGTAAATGAGTGGTTACCTCATATTAATTAATAAACTTTTAATAATACAACAAACTGACTGATTAGACTTAAACATTGGTGAGCATAGAGACGTTCTCTGCAGATCGCTTACTCAAAACGATGGTGTCGCTGTTAGTAGTAACATCATACTGCTGTAAACTAAATGACTACTGTGCCATATTTCCATGATGCTTTTCACTTCCTCCCCATTAATACGCTTTCCAAAGGCAAAGAGGTCAATTGTGAATTTTGTCTGCCAGCACTACTGCTTGAGGTGTTGTTGCCAGTGGTGGTGGTGGTGTTGGTGCTCTACCAGCAGCTTACACATTCTTAGGCTAAGTTCAAATTTGCGCATATGTGCTTTACGTATCATCTGCATGCACAAATGCATGGCAAAACGCATGCAAACACTGCATTTTTTATCCACATCATCCAGATAAAGAAACGTAGTGTTTGAATTCATTTGCATGCGTTTTGACATGCGTTTGCATTTTTTATGCACATGCGTTCAGATATTGTTCCAGAATTTTCTTGACATAGGCCAAGTCCAATGGGCGAGTGTCATGGAAATTCTGTATATATCCTTATACAGATGAAATCCTCATCTTTTGCTGTTGTATCCAGCTGCAAGATGGATCTTCGCATGGATAGCTTATATTGTAATCTAGATTTGGATTTGAACTTGGCTTATGCCTTTGCTGTTGCTTGTTATGAAGAAAGAATAAGAGAAAGAGAGAGAAGATTTTGTCATCGCTACTGGCAACACCCCATTGTTGAAGTCAGAGAGAGCAGTGGAGCCCACCACTCCTTGTACACAGACCTGCATGCAAACCCTCAGAGGTTTTTCAACTACACAAGGATGTCACAACAGAGCTTCGATGAGTTGCTGCAACATGTCCAAGGATCCATCAGCAGGCAGGACACACAGCTACATCACTCCATTCCTGCTGAGGAGCGTCTGTTGGTCACCCTGAGGTACGTAATGTTGAAAAAGAAACTCCTGTCACTAATAACCCTAACCATAACCCTAGCCGTAATCCTATCACTAACCCTAACACCCTAAGATGTGTTCTGATTTTTGTTTTTGTTTTTCTGTTCCCTAGATTCCTTGCTACTGGAGAGACCTTATCATCTTTAAATTTCAAATTCAGGAATGGAGTGTCCATGCTCTCTGGGATTTTTGGAAAAACATGTTGTGCTATATGTAAAGCTCCTCCCCAACTCACAACTGAACTGTGGCTGCAAAATGTATCTAAATTCATGGAAAATTGTCCTAAATGTTTGGGGGCTAAGGACGGCAAACACATTTGGATTAGGAAACCTGCTGGAACTGGATCCAAGTGCTTCAATTACAAGAAATACTTTTATTATGCACTAATGGCTATTGCAGACGCTGACTGTAGATTTATTGCCATGGACATTGGCTCATTTGGATGAGGAAATGACTCAGTCGTTTAACACTAGGACTACTGGACTCGTGAACCCTGACTAGAACTACTGCACGTAAGTAGTCAAAATGACTATACCAGTTGTCCTAGTGCTAAACACTCTTCCATAAGCCAATGTTTGTATCATAATGAATTTAATTTTCCACAGCCATGACCTCTTCCCAACACAGAAGGACCTCCAATGCCATTTGTTGTTGTTGTGGATGAGGCCTTTCAAATGTGTGCCAACCTCATGAAACCAAATTCAAGTCAGGACTTGAATCACACCAAGCGGATTTTAACTACCGACTGACAAGGGCACTTAGAACTGTGAAGTGTGTCTTTGGTTTGCTGGCATCTAACTGGCACATTTTGGGGATACCCATCAATCTAAAAACTGAGATCATTGATGAGGTTGTAAAAGCTTGCATTGTTATGCACAACTACATCATGGTTAAAGAAAAACCCAACTGTGAACTTGATGAACCTGTTGCTATCACATTGCCAGATTACCAAGGTCAACCTTTAAGGACTACAGTGGAAGTTGCCCAAATGAGGGATACATTTGCTGCCTACTTTGTTTCTGACATTGGACCTGTTTCATGGCAATACCATGTAATCTGCTAAAATGTACCTGTAACGTTATGTACCTTTAATTGTTAAAATGTACCTGTAATGATATTTACCTTTATTGTTTCCTGTAAATAATAAAACACCTCTAGCTAAACCCCTGTTCCAAGTTCCCTCAACAATACAATACACACAAGTGTGTGTTTTCGGCAATGTCGAAAGTGTGTGTGTTTTCGGCGACGGCGCTTAAGTGTTTTTTCGGCGATGACACATAAATGTGTGTTTTTAGCGACGGCTCAGAAATACACAAAGAAGAAAGAGTGATTGTGAAAACAAAGATACAATTTTATTTAACAAAAAAGAAAAATTAACTTGGGGGATTGTAAGAGGGAGAAATTTGGACCTGGGGGTGTGGAGATTGGATGACTGGCTACCCCGTGTGGATGATGAAGGGGTTCCTGGGGAAGTGACTAGAAAATGCATGGGTTCTGTGAGGTCAGGGATGGGAGTAGACACACTAGGGAGAGACAAACTAGAAAAAGAGAGATTGGAAGGTGAGGGTGGAGGTGGTACGACAGTTTTGGGGGTACATTTGCTGCCCCTTGCCTTCCTGGTACAGTGCAGCTGTTTGCTCTTTTTTTTTCTTTGGGAGGTTGAGAGTGGTGGCAAGAGCATAGCATCCAGCAGGACTAGGCATGGTGGTGGAGGAAGAAGGTTGTGCATTTGTACTCGTCATTGTGGTGGCGGTAACCAGGTGTGCAGCTGTACTTGGCATGGTGGCAGCAGCAGACAGGTGTGCAGATGGACTCGGCATGGTGGCGGCAGTAGACAGGTGTGCAGCTGTATTTGGCATGGTGGCAGCAGCAGACAGGTGTGCAGATGGACTCAATTGTGGTGAATCTGCTTAGTGGTGGAACAGCTGGAAATGCCATGGTTGGCTGCATTAAGAACCGTGTCTGCTGCATAGCCTGAACGTAAGCAGCATTGCAGGCCTGCATCACAGTTAGCTGGAGATCAGGCATAAGTTGTTCCGATAGGCCCCTCTCTATAGCAGTAAAAAAAATGTTGTGCCGGTCTCTGAAGGTTGATTTCCATGTGATCGAAGAGTCGGTGGACATCGTGGAAAAGTGTGGCCATAAGTGTGAACCTACTTTCTACTCTGTCTCCAACTGCCTTGAGGTCATTCTGGAAGATTGAGATTAAGTGAATATACTTGGGCATGAGTGACCTGTCACAGGCCTTCTGGCACTGGCGGTAAGACCCAAAAACCAGTGGCGGAGGACTGGGACAGGGGAAGACCTGAAGGACCAGCTGCCTGTTATACAGACTGTAAAGCAGGCCCACTTCCTGCAGCACTGCTGGATGACTGGGACTGCTTGGTGTCTGGTGAATGAAGAGCCGCTCCAACCAAGGACGATCCCGGTTCAGTGGTGCTGCTCCAGGTTCTGTGTGGAAAAAAAAATTAAAATCATTAGTACCAAAAAATAAACATTTTAAAAGCAGCAACATATCTTGTGGAATAGAAGTAATTATATGAACATATCCTGTGGTATAGAAAAATTCAGATGGAATACAACACAAGAATACTTACGTTCAATGACAAACCGCAGGCCACAGGAAGGACAGCAGGTGAAGGCATTTGTATGTGCTGATCTTTGACGAAGCACTAGTTTGAACTTGGATCTCATCTCTCAGGTCCTTATTGAAGCGATCATTCACCAAACACCAACGGATTCTTACTTCACTGTGAAAAAAAAATTGTCAAACAATGCAACACAGGTTCACTGCCAAGTCACACCACATTGAAATACTTACAAAAAGCCTCTCTGACTTGTCTCGTGGTTCTGTCCCAGTGATCCAACAGTGCTCTGGCCACTTCATACCATAGCCGCCAAATGACCACAGTGTCCGAGTGCTTCTGATCCCGGGTGTCCCACAACAGAACTCGCTCCTGCACCAGGATGATGAGGAGGTCGTTATCGATCGTTACTTCATGATGTGGAACCTAGAAATCAAAGAACAACATTAATATATTTGAAAAGAACAATGTGCAACTTAGAAATCAATGAAAAACATTAAAATTACACAATAACACTCAATAATACTTATACACCATCTTGCCACCTGAACTTGGGCATGAGTATGCTCCTGCTCTGGAAATGTCCTGTAAAGATAATACATGATTTTACCACGTGTCATATTGACAGTCAGTACTTACCAATCAGTAGCAAAGTACTCACTTCATCAGTCTCCTGTCCACTGTGGGAGGAATTCTGCACTTCGCTTGAGGACACCTTTGAAGAAGACTGCAAGAGAGACAGAAGTGAGTACAGACTGCAGTGAGTGAGAGACAGACAGACATTTTCAGAACTTGTATACACTCACATACTGAGTGAAATCCAGAGTCTGCAACAAAGCAGCCTTCAGAGCAGCTCCTATCAGTTACAGAGACAAGAGAGTACTGGATTTCTAGTGCCCACACCCTCTTTGATTTTATACAGCATTGTTTTGGGTGTGGCCAACCAGTTCATTTATCTTTTCAGTCTGTTGTATGCATGCGCATCGAATGCAAAGGTATGCAAGTCCTTGCGTACGCTTGCGTTCCCATAGACAGTAAGGCGTTGTTTAACGCATTCGATCCACAATCAACTGCATGCTTATTCCTGCGAATATTTGACACCTCCAAAAATGCACCATGTTGCGTTTGCCGGATCCCGCTGCACATCTCAAAACGACGCATGTGTAGGCATCCGCAAGCGAACGCATGCAAAAGCATGTCCATGCGTTTATCATGTTAAAGAAAGGTACGCATGGCGCATGCGGATCAATGCGGATGAAACGCAGGGCGCACAGATGCAATTGTGAAACCAGCCTTAGCTGTGTTTTTTTAGTTAACATTACTACATTCATTGCCACCTTTCTTTCGATGTAGATTTTGTAAAACACTATAATTAAAGGGGAATTTTCATGTTATGAAATTGGTAAAGTTATTAGTTAACTTTTTACAGGCTATGACAGCCTGTGCTATAACTTGTAAAATGATAGCTGCAAGGCATTTTAAAGATGCTTGTGAGGTCATGCAAGAGGACATGTAAACCTATTGTGGCTGATGTAATCTTCTGTAATATGTTAATTTGTAGCAGGCTTATTTTTGCCAATTTACGCAAATCAAATTGCAAGTTATTTAACTAATTACACTGTGTTCCAAATTATTATGCAAATTGGATTTAAGTGTCAAATATTTAATTGTTTTGCTTTTCAAATAAACTCGTGGATAGTATGGTGTCTCAGGGCTCAATGGATTATTAAAGCAGGCCACAGGTTTGAAGCAATATGGGAAATAAAGATGATCTCTCTGCTGCTGAAAAGTGTTAAATAGTGCCATGCCTTGGACAAGGTATGAAAACGTTAAATATTTCACAAAAACTTAACAGTGATCATCATACTGTGAAGAGATTTGTGACTGAAGCAGAGCTCGGACTGATTTCATGCAGATAAAGGCATAATGAGGAAGTTTTCTGCCAGACAAATTCATTGGATTAAGAGAGCAGCTGCCAAAATACCATGACAAAGCAGCAGTTATTTGAAGCTACTGGTGCCTCTGGTGTCCATCGAACCTCAAGGTGTAGGATCCTTCAAAGGCTTGCTGTGATGCATAAACCTACTATTCGGCCACCCCTTAACAGTGTTTACAAGCAGAAATGGTTGCAGTGGGCCCAGACATACATGAAGACTAATATTCAAACAGTCTTGTTTACTGATGAGTGTCGAGCAACCCTGAATGGGTAGTGATTGATGGAGTAGTGGATGGTTGGTGGATAGTCACCATGCCCCAACAAGGCTGCAACGTCAGCAAGGAGGTGACGGAGTCATGTTTTGGGCCGGAATCAGGGGGAAACAGCTCATAGGGTCCTTTAAGGTTCCTGATGGTGTGAAAATGACCTCTACACAGTATATAGAGTTTCTGACTGACAACTTTCTTCCATTGTATAAAAAGCAGAAAGATGCATTCAAAAGCAAATCATCTTCATGCATGCCAATGCACCATCTCATGCTGCAAAGAATACCTGTGAGTCATTTGCTGCTATGGGCATAAAAGGAGATAAACTCATGGTGTGGCCACCCTCTTGCCCTGACCTCAACCCTATAGAGAACCTTTGGAATATCATCAAGCAAAAGATCTATGAGGGTCGGAGGCAGTTCACATCAAAACAGCAGCTCTAGGAGGCTATTCTGACTTCATGCAAATAAATATAAGCAGAAACTCTCCAAAAACTCACAAGTTCAATGGATGCAAGAATTGTGAAGTTGATATCAAAGAAGGGTTCCTATGATAACACGTAACTTGGTCTGTTAGGATGTTTTGGAGTCAAATAGCTTTTTTGTTCAGTGAATGTGACCTCCTAATGCTGCAAATTCCACAATTGAGTATTTTCAGTTCTTTAAAACATATCAAATGTTTAGAAATTCTAACTGTTCCTAATAATTTGGAACAGTGCATTTTGAGTTTTTATGCATTTTGAAGATTATACTGTTATCATTCGGAGCTTTCTTCAATAAAAATCAATGTATACTCTCACGGGTGATGACTTATTAGACTGAATGTCATTTGTACCGACCATTTAGTAAAATCCGAGAAAAATGGCATTTGCATAATAATTTGGAACATGGTGTAAGTCCTGTGATTTTTATAACATAAAATGTGAATTTGATTTGCGTTTAATTAATTTATTGATCTCTAACATGAACAGGTGATGTTAGTAATCAAAGGTTATGAAATCATCAAAGCATCATAAAAACCACAGGTTCTCTCACCTGTGCAATTCTAAGAAAATCCTGAAAGCATGATCTGTAGAGGTGCCATGAGGTCTGGATTTGGAAAACCATTGTGTAATTGAACAGGTGTTTCTAGAGTTTGCAGGAACTTTTTTACCTCTTCATGATGGCAAAGTAGAATGTCTCCACACATAGCTGTGGCTCTGTACACAAAACTTTGCTTTATGAATCCATGAGTCCTAAACAACTTGTGTTAAGGGAAACAAAGAATTGATCAAACCTTTTTTTGCTTTTGATATCTGCTTCATTTCTTCATCCTTCTTTAGCACTCTATATTTACAATATAGATGTTGAAAAGTGTTAGCACTAAATGTTCTCACTCTATTGAGAAGCATTTACAATTAATACAAAATCCCTTTCAAACAAGGCAAATCAATAGTGACATTTTCAAAAGGATCTATTTTTACAATCACAACTTACCACAATATGCTGACAACTGGCTACTGAAGTCCATAAAACTGTATGTGCATTGAAACATAACCTGGAGACACAGGGTCAATCCAAGTATTATTTGATAGTGTATGCATTCTAGTAATCCATTTATTTTGCAGGACCAGCAGAGTTTGTGCTTAGCGCACCTGCATAGAAGAAAAAAAAGCATGTTTGAGCAGTTTTATTTTCTTCACTTTTTTGCCTATAACTGGGAATTCATCCAGCAAACTAAGAATAGAAACCTGAATTGCAAATTTGAGCTCCATTTCAGTTCTAAGAAATAGTTTGAGTCGAGAGACAACATGCTTAAGTCTTAGAAGCTTGAGTGACGAATGATTTTTGAGAAAACATCACCTAAATATTTAGGAACAAAATTAAGGTTTTACTATTAGAATATTATAACAAATAGAGAGCATTTTTTCACTGATTTCAAAAGCCAATATTGTGTGAGCCAAGAATTGTTAAATGTAAGTGGCCAATAACCTTAGCTTTGACAGATGAGATATTTCCCTTGCATTCACAACTTACATAAAGAACAAAAATAATTTTCAAATATCCACCTTCCAAAAATCTACGAGGAGTTCAAAAATTAAAAGTTTTCATTGGAGAGTTGGATAGTCTCTACTCCAAAAACTCAGCCAATTAAAACTCATTGTGGACATACTTTTTGCTAATGCCTGATCTCTTAACACATATGCATATAACTCTACATCTTGTGCTGTAATGTCCATATGTGGAGTAGGCTCAAAAACTGATGAAGACTATCAGAGCTTTTAGATACAATCAGAGCTTTTGGATTTAGCAATGAAGCAGAGGTGAAAAACTGACCACCTGCACACACCAGGCTCTCCATGTACAAACACCATAGGCTAGTCTCAGCATGATAAGCTACTGGTGCTCAAACAATCATTATAAGCAAACAAAACCTCAGAGCATGATGGAGCTTGATAAGAGAGGCATTAAGGATATGTGCACACATCAGGATTTCTTGCAAAAATTTTCCTGACAAAAACCGGACATTTCTGCCAGAAATCCGCATGCTTTTTTTTGCATTTTTCATGCGTTTGTGATGCGTTTTTGGTGCGTTTTTTCCCAAATGTATAGAATAGCGGAAAAAACGCAGAAAATACTCAAAATTAATGAACATGCTGCTTTTTTAACGCGATGCATTTTTTTCGCGGAAAAAAACGCATCACGTGCACAAAACATGCAGAATGCATTCTAAATGATAGGATGCATAATGGATGCATTTTTAATGAGTTTTTATAGCGTTTTACCACGAAAAAACGTGAAAAAAAGGAAAAAAACCTGAACGTGTGCACATAGCCTAACTGTTTAAATGTCCTTCAATATAACCTATTGATTTTGAGACAGTTTTTTCGCGACACATTATACTTCATGATAATGATACATTTGTTTTTATATATTTTGCTTTAATTTATAAAAATATCAGAAATTTGAAAAAAAATTAGCAATTTTCAAACTTTGAATCATTATCCCTTCAATCCGGATTGACATACCACAGAAAAACAATATATAACATTTTCCTCATGTCTAGGGTTGAGCGATTTTTACTTTTTTAGGATCGAGTCGGGTTTCGCGAAACCCGACTTTCTCAAAAGTCGAGTCGAGTGAAATCGGCCGATTATCGCGAAAAGTCGGGGATCGACCGAAACACGAAACCCAATGCAAGTCAATGGGGAAGCATAGTCGGCAGTGAGTGGAGGCCAGGAAAACATGTACAGTGCCCATTTTAATGGCAAAAACATCCATTCTTGTTACTGAAGCTTGTCAATCTTAATTTACCTTATAAAAATAGTTAGGCATTGTAAATTGGGGGTCATTTGGCTAAAGTTGTGGGGGGTAGGGCTGGATCAAGTTTTTAGTGGGCCCAGGAAATGTGGACTACATCACGGCAGTGGAGCAGAGAGAGGTAAGCATTTCAACTTTGGAAGTGCTGTGATCCTGAGCAAGCAGGGGGGGCCCACTCGTTCGCATTGGCACTGGCACAGGGCCCCTCAAAGTAAGGTGGTGTGTTTGCACGGCGGGGGGCGCCTCCCACCGGCAGCGACACTTGTGTACTATGAGGGGCCCTGTGCCAGTGACGTCGCCAATGAGTATCCCCCCCACACCTGATGAAGGAACCTGCACTTTCATCTGCACCTTCCACTTTGTCCCCGTGTAAGGGGGTATAGTATGCGGGAAGGGGAACCTGACTTTCAGCAGGGTCAGATTCTGGCTGTGTAGCGTGCAAGGGGAATGTAGTGGTCTGGGTCAATGTATCAGCAGACTAATCTAGCACTGGCTGGGCAATGGGCAGGATGAGGAGTAAACACAGATATAGGCCCAAATAATAAAGTGGGCTAAATGCAGTTCAAAATTGGTAACAGGACTAACCAGGCAGCATTGCTTTGTTCAGTGGAGAACTGTAATGAGAGGCTGACACAGTGAGTAGGCCCAAATAAGTAAGTAGGCAAAATGCAGTTCAAAATTGGTAACAGTAGTAAACAGGCGGCACTGCTTTGTTCAGTGGAGGAGAACAGCAAGGAGCGGCAGACACCGTTAGTAGGCCCAACCAAAGTAGTAGCCCAAATACAGTTTCATATTAAACATATAGGCCGAAAACCTGAAGATTGAAGCTCAGCTTTGTTCAGTGGAGGAGAAAAGCAAGGAGCGGCAGACACCGTTAGTAGGGCCCAAACAAACTAGTAGGCCAAATGCAGTTTCATATTCTAAATACAGGCCAAAAGCCTGAAGATAGAAGCTCAGGAAAGTAAAACAGGAGAACACCAAGGAGCGGCAGACACCGTTAGTAGGCCCAACCAAACTAGTAGCCCAAATGCAGTTTCATATTCTAAATACAGGCCAAAAGCCTGAAGATAGAAGCTCAGGAAAATAAAACAGGAGAACACCAAGGAGCGGCAGACACCGTTAGTAGGCCCAACCAAACTAGTAGCCCAAATGCAGTTTCATATTCTAAATACAGGCCGAAAGCCTGAAGATAGAAGCTCAGGAAAAAAAAAAAACAGGAGAACACCAAGGAGCGGCAGACACCGTTAGTAGGCCCAACCAAACTAGTAGCGCAAATGCCGTTTCATATTCTAAATACATGCTGAAAGCCTGAAGATAGAAGCTCAGGAAAATAAAACAGGAGAAAACCAAGGAGCGGCAGACACCGTTAGTAGGCCCAACCAAACTAGTGGCCCAAATGCAGTTTCGTATTCTAAATACAGGCCGAAAGCCTGAAGATAGAAGCTCAGGAAAATGAAACAGGAGAACACCAATGAGCGGCAGACACTATTAGTAGGCCCCAACCAAAATAGTAGGCCAAATGCAGCTTAATATTAAAAATATAGGACGAAAGCCTGATGATTGAAGCTAAAGCAAAAAAAAAGCAGGAGAACACCAAGGAGCGCCCGACACCGTTAGTAGGCCCCAACCAAACTAGTAGCCCCAATGCAGTTTTCAAATTCCGATAGGCTGAAAACCTGACAATTGAAGCTCAGCTTTTTTAAGAGGAGGACAGCTGTATTGAGTGGCGCAGGCAGACACAGGTAGTGGGCCTTAAACAAAAATGTTGGCTCAATGCAGTTTAAAAAAGGTTACAGGGGTACACAGGCAGCTTTCGTGTCGTCAGCGGAGGACAATTGGAAGGAGGGACCGCAGACAGAATTACTACGCCTTAAATGAAAAAAAGTAGGGTCAATGCAGTTTTAAATAGGTTGCAGGGGTACGCAGGCAGCATTTTTGTGGTCAGTGGAGGACAATTGGAAGGAGGGACCACAGACAGACTTACTACGCCTAAAATAAAAAAAGTAGGCTCTATGCAGTTTTAAATAGGTTACAGAGGTACACAGGCAGCATTGTTGTGGTCAGCGGAGGACAATTGGAAGGAGGGACCACAGACAGACTTACTAGGCCTAAAATAAAAAAAGTAGGCTCTATGCAGTTTTAAATAGGTTACAGGGGTACACAGGCAGCATTGGTGTGGTCAGCGGAGGACAATTGGAAGGAGTGTCTGACACAGTTAGTAGGCCAAAATAATAAAGTGAGGTTAATGTCTGGCAAAAAAAAGATTTCACAAATAAACAAGAGGCATACCTAGGTACAGCGGTGGGCTCCTCTGCTAACTTGCAGACAGTGGTAGTTGGCGCAAAGTATTAACTGGTGTAAATGTAGGACAGGGCCCCTGAACATTTTTACTAGCATCATACATGTCAACAAATTGGTATTGGCAGTGCCATTGAAGGATTTAACCGCATAGACTAATCAGTGGTGGAGCAGTGAGAGATAATTTTGCAAGTGGTAGAGCACTGTTTGAGCTGGGGAAGGGACACTCTCTCGTGGCCGGCGGTACAGGCTCAGGGCCCCTCATGTTACGACGGTGTGTCTGACGTTGGGTGCGCACCACCACAGACACTTCATTGTACTATGAGGGACCCTGTGACAGTGCCGTCGCCCAAAAGTGGGCACACCCACCTCTTCAGCCAAACGGCACTCGCACAGGTGCTTGCGCCAAGTGGTGACCACGGCCCCGTGGGGGGAGTCAGCCCATTTAGGGTGGTGTAAAAATGGCGTAGGCTGGACATACAGCAGCTGCAAATGGAGAAATTGGAACAGGCAGTAAGACCAGTCCAAAAGCAAGACCTTTTTAAAGGAAAGCTAGGTGTCAGCCGGGAAAGGTGGGGCAAAATAATTAGAAATCCATGATTGGTTCATTTTAATGAAGGTTAGATCATCAACATTTTGGGTAGCCAGATGACTCCTTTTTTCAGTCAGTATTGAACCAGCAGCACTGAATACTCTTTCTGATAGCACACTAGCTGCTGGGCAAGCAAGCTCCTGCAATGCATATTCTGCCAATTCAGGCCAGGTGTCTATTTTGGATGCCCAGTAATCAAATGGGAATGACGTGTGAGGGAGAACATCGATAAGGGAGGAAAAATAGTTAGTAACCATACTGGACAAATGTTGTCTCCTGTCACTTTGAATTGATGCAGAAGTACCTGTCCTGTCTGCAGTCATTGCGAAATCACTCCACAACCTGGTCATAAAACCCCTCTCTCCAATGCCACTTCTGATTTGTGCACCTCTAACATCTCTGCCATGTTGCCCCTGCAGCTTGTGTGAGAACCAGCACCGCTGCTGTGTGCTGGGAATGCCTGAATCAAACGATCTACAAGACTTGGTTGTTTGGTTGCCAATATCTGCTCAAGGTTCTCATGTGGCATGATATTTTGCAATTTCCCTTTATAGCGTGGATCCAGGAGGCAGGCCAACCAGTAATCGTCATCGGTCATCATTTTGATAATGCGGGGGTTCCTTTTTAGGATATGCAAGGCATAATCCGCCATGTGGGCCAATGTTCCAGGTGTCAATTCACTGCTTGTGCTGGGTTAAGGAGCACTTTCTGGCAAATCAACATTACTTGTCTCCCTCAAAAACCCTCTACCTGACCTTGCAACACCACCAGTTTCTATTGCCCCCTGAGAAGCTTCCTACTCTTCATCCACGACCTCGTCCAGGAGACTTCCCTGAGCAGACAATGACTGACTGTCATCAAGGCTGCCCTCCTCCTCGGCTGCAGACGCCTGCTCCTTTATGTGCGTCAAACGTTGCATCAGCAGACACATTAGGGGGATGATCATGCTTATGATGGCGTCGTCTGCACTAAACAGCTGTGTGCATTCCTCAAAACACTGAAAGACTTGACACAGGTCTTGTAGCTTCGAAAACTGCACACATGACAACTCCATGTCTGCCATCCAACTGCCTGCCCGTGTATGTGTATCCTCCCACAAATACAGAACAGCACGCCTCTGCTCACAAAGCCTCTGAAGCATGTGCAGTGTGGAAATCCATCTTGTTGCAACGTCGATTATTAGGCGGTGCTGGGGAAGCTGCAAAGATCGCTGATGGTTCTGCATACGGCTGGAGTGTACGGGCAAACGGCGGATGTGCGAGCAAAGTCTTCGCACCTTCAGGAGCAGGGCGGGTAACCCCGGATAACTTTTCAGGAAGCACTGCACCACCAGGTTCAAGGTGTGAGCCAGGCAAGGAATGTGTTTCAGTTGTGAAAGGGCTATTGCAAATCAACATCACTTGTGTCCCACAAAAACCCTGTACAAGACCTTGCAATGCCACCAGTTTCTATTGCCCCCTGTGAAGCATCCTCCTCCCATAAGTATTCATCCCCATCATCCTCCTCCTCCTCCTCTTCGTCCGCCACCTTGTCCAGGAGAGTTCCCTGAGCAGACAATGGCTAACTGTCATCAAGGCTTCCCTCCTCCTCAAATGCAGACGCCAGCTCCTTAATGTGCGTCAAACTTTGCATCAGCAGACGCATTAGTGGGATGCTCATGCTTATGATGGTGTCATCTGCACTTACCAACCGTGTGCATTCCTCAAAACACTGAAGGACTTGACAGAGGTCTTGGAGCTTCGACCACTGCACACCAGACAACTCCATGTCTGCCATCCAACTGCCTGCCCGTGAATGTGTTTCCTCCCACAAATTAATTACAGCACGCCTCTGTTCGCACAGCCTCTGAACCATGTGCAGTGTGGAGTTCCACCTTGTTGCAACGTCGATTATTAAGCGGTGCTGGGGAAGATTCAGCAATCGCTTATGGTTCAGCATACGGCTGGAGTGTACGGGCGATCGGCGGATGTGCGAGCAAAGTCTTCGCACCTTCAGGAGCAGGGCTGGTAACTCCGGATAATTTTTGAGGAAGCACTGCACCACCAGGTTCAAGGTGTGAGCCAGGCAAGGTATATGTTTAAGTTCTGAAATGGCTATGGCAGCCATAAAATTCCTTCCGTTATCACTGACTACCTTGCCTGCCTCAAGATGTACACTGCCCAGCCATGACTGAGTTTCTTGCTGCAAGTACTCGGCCAGTACTTCCACGGTGTGTCTGTTGTCACCCAAACACTTCATTTATAACACAGCCTGCTGACGCTTACCACTAGCTGTTCGATAATGGGACATCTCGTGTGCAACACTGGCAGCTGCGGATGGAGTGGTTATGCAACTGCGCTCTGTGGACGAGCTTTTGCTTCTGGAGGACGAGGAGGAGGAGGAGGTTTGGCGAATGCCTACAGCAAACTGTTCCCTACACTGTGGGCTAGGCAGAACTGTCCCACTATAGCTGTCCCCTGTGGACCCTGCATCCACCACATTAACCCAGTGTGCCGTGATGGACACGTAACGTCCCTGGCCATGCCTACTGGTCCATGCATCTGTTGTGAGGTGCACCCTTCTACTGATTGATTGCCTCAGTGCATGGAAAATGCGGTCTTTGACATGCTGGTAGAGGGCTTAGAATGCTTTTCTCGCAAAGAAGTGTCGACTGGGTAGGTCATAGTGTGGTACTGCGTAGGCCATCAGGGCTTTGAAAGCTTCGCTTTCAACCAACTGGTAGGCCATCATCTTTAACGAGATTAGTCTAGCAATGGGGGCGTTCAAACCCTGTGTACGCGGATGAGAGGATGAGTACTTTCTTTTCCTAACGAGAGTCTCTTGTAGGGTGAGCTGAACTGGAGAGGTGCATATGGTGGAACTAGCGGTGGTGGTGGTGATGGACATATCGGATTGAGAGAGGGTTGGTGATGGTATTCTTGATGTTGGTCTACATACAGTGTTTCCTACCATGAACCTTGCGATTCCCTGACTGCTTTGGCCTTGCGACGATACCTCCACATTTGCTGCTGGTGGTGTCTTAACCGATGGGCTTACAGTGAGGGAAGCAATGTAGCGTTGCTGACTACCTTCATTCTGAGCAGGTGCACCAATGGTAAGGGACGTTTGGTAGTTAGTCCAGGCTTGCAAGTGCATGCTGGTTGAATGTCTAAGCATGCACGTTGTATTTAAATTTTGAAGATTTTTCCCTCTGCTAAAGGTCTTTGAGCATTTCTTACAGATAAATTTTGACTGATCATTTGGACTGTGGTTAAAAAATTGCCACACTACCTTCTTCCTACTATGGAATTCTTTTTCAGCCATTGCACGCTGTGCTACTTTCACCAGATGGCCACACTGTCCTAAAACTGTTTTTGTTTTTGACAAACATTTTTGGCCTAATACGGGCAAGCCAGATGACAGCTGTTGCGATGTAGATGGCTGCTGCGGATCATCCTCCTCCGCTTTTGAGCTACTGGCAGCGGCACCCTCTTCCCCAATGGCTGCCAATCTGGGTCAACAACTGGGTCATCTATCACCTCCTCTTCAATGTCATGTGCACCTTCCTCTGTGTCACCGTGTAAGGTGCTATAGCGTTCGGGACGGGGCACCATAGTCTCATCAGGGTCAGATTCTGGCTCAGTACACTGCGAGGGCAATGTAGTGATCTGAGTCAATGGAACAACATTATAATCTAGCTGTGACTGTGCATCAGTGCACTTCATGTCCGATTCATCTTGTAATGGGCAGTTAATTTCCCGTTCTAACCCAGGCACGGTATGTGTTAAGAGCTCCATGGAGTAACCTGTAGTGTCGACTGACGCATCCTTCACTTTTGGTTTGGGTGAAGGACACAAGGAAACATCTTGTTCCTGACTGGGAGCATCCACTGACGACACGCTGCTTTTATATTTGGAGCTTTCTGAAGAGGAGGCGAAAGAGCTAGAGGCTGAGCCAGCAAGGAAAGCCAAAACTTGTTCCTGCTGCTCCAGCTTTAAAAGCCATTTTCCTACTCCCAGATAAGGGAGCCTTCGAGGCCTTGTGTAGCCAGATGATGACGCTGGCTTAACACCTCCAGCCTTAGGTGCTATTGTGCTTTTGCCACTACCACCAGTTGCACCACCACCACCATCAGTACCAGCTGGCAACCACCACCCATGGCCTCTTCCACCTGACTTCCTCATTTTTTGGAAAATCTAACCAAAATAACAACTGTTATATGGTACTGTAAAACATAGTAGAAGGTGAATATAAACGTGTTGAGATTTCAAATCTCCCTTTTTTTGGGAGACTGAACAAAAAATCAGGTCCTGTGCAAAGAACAACACAATGTAAGTGGCTGAAAGTGGCTGGCTGATATACCACAAACTAACAGGACTGCAGTATATCCACTTTGTGATCATTTGAATCTCAGGTTTTTTTTTGGGGGGGAGACTAAACCAAACCTCAGGCCCTGTGCATAAAACAACACAATTTAAGTGGCAGAAAGTGGCTGGAAGATATATGAAAAAATACAAGGACTGTAGTACAATTTCAATCTCCCTACAGTGATCTCAGGACAAGTATGGCAGCAATAAAAAGGACTGCTGCACACAAAAGTGTGGACAAATAAACAAGATAATTGTGCAGAAAAGAGCAACAGGATTTTTGCTTTTAAAAAAGCAGTTGGTTTGCACAGCGGCGTGCAAACAGCAATGAAGCTATCAGTGAGCCTTATAAGGCAGCCTAGTAAGCTACAGAGCTGATGCACAAAAATATAGCCTCCACTGTCCCTGCAAACAAATGGTGGTGTTGGACAGTGGAAATCGCTACAGCACAAGCAGTTTGGGGGTTAATCTTCCCTCCCTAACTATATCCCTTCTTCTGATGAAGCTGCGGCAACCTCTCCCTATGCTACAATCGGCAGAAGTAAGATGGCGGTTGACGAGCACGCCCCTTTATAGCCCCTGTGACGCTGCAGAAAGCAAGCCAATCACTGTCATGCCCTTGTCTAAGATGGTGGGGGCCGAGACCTATGTCATCACGCTGCCCACACTCTGCGTCCTCCTTCATTGGCTGAAAAATGGCGCTGAACGCGTCATACAAAACACGACTTTGGTGCAAAGATCGCCGACCTCATGACCGATCCCACACTAGGATCGGGTCGGGTTTCATGAAAGTCGGCAATTTTTGAATTTGTCCGATCCGTTTCACTCAACCCTAGTGCAGAGTGTACATTAATGAGAAAAATATGAACTTTTTCGAATTTACCCAATGGCTGCAATGATTCAGAGTGAAAAATTTAAAAGGGTTTGAATACTTTCCATACCCACTTTTTGGTTATACAGTAGCTACCTGTTAAGCTTTAAAATGAGTTATACTCATAACTAGTGTTGAGCGATACCTTCCGATATCCAGAAGTATCGGTATCGGATTGGATTGGCCGATATCCAAAAAATAGCGGGAATCACCGATACTGATACCCAATACCAATTCAAGTCAATGGGACCAAAATATCGGAATTAAAATAAACCCTTTCTTTCCTTGTAGGTTAATTCTACGTGAAGGAAAACAACTAAGAATAATGTAGGATGTATTGGGGGTGGTGGAGGAGACATTAAAGGCATAGAGGTTTAGGCCAATCAATTGGAACAGCAGGAATTTTTTTTTTAAGACGTTCAGAGTTACAAAGATATTGACTATGTTAAGATTTTTTATATTTTGTCAGATATTTATGTTTCACTACTTCCATGCTCTTCACCTTTTTTACTTCTCCTACACTTTCTTCTTCATCATTCTCAGCAGCAGCATCTTTTTCCTCAACTTCTCTTTCACCTTATTCATCTTTTTCTTCACCTTCTTCCTATTATTATTTTTTTTTTTTACATTCTTCATATTCTTTTTATTCAACTATTATTCTTCTTCATATTCTTCATCATCATATTCTTATATGTGACAGGTCTTCCTGTAGTTATCTATAAAAGTTTGAAGATTACACCTTCCGTTCTGCCTGTCACAAAAGATTTACAACAGGATTTGTTTTTTTGTCTGCGTTCAGTTTGGCCTGCAGCAGATTTTTTCAGGGTCGTCGTCTCAGGGGTCATCGTCTCCGGGGTCGTCGTCGTCGTCTTCCGGGTGGTCTTTAGGGTCTTGAACTTGTAAATGTAGCAGAGGGTACAAGAAGGCTGAGGAACTGCCGAGAACCAGCTGACTGTACTGGTACCCTGATGGCTACCCGAAGGTACAAGAGCCAATGGAACTATCGAGGACCAGCTGATGGTACTGGAACCCGGGTACTAAGCAGGAGGTACCCGTGCCAGAAAGCACTACCAAGGACCACCAGACGTTGGTGGAACTTGGATACCCAGAAGGAGGCACCTAAGCCAAATGCTCTGCCTGGAACCAGCTGATGGTACTGGAACCAGGATGGGGAGCAGAAGGTGCAAGAGCCAAAGACACTGCCGAGAACCAGCTGACGGTACTGGAACCCGGATGGGTAGCCGAAGGTACAAGAGCCAATGGAACTACCAAGGACCAGCTGACGGTACTGGAACCCGGTTACTAATCAGGAGGTACCTGTACCAGAAAACACTACCAAAGACCACCAGATGTTGGTGGAACTCGGATACCCAGAAGGAGGCACCTAAGCCAAAATCTCTGCCTGGAACCAGCTGACGGTACTGTAACCAGGGGGGCATATTCAAGATTGTCTTCCTAAGAACCAGCTAATGGTGCTGGAACTCAGATAGGCACCAGAAGGTCCACAAGAAAAAAAAATTGCTAGGCCGCGAGCTGGCCGTAGTTAACGAAAACCCACAGTCCTACAGGGAGAGCTTGTCCTATTGGCACTACGGAACCAGCCTTGATTGTCAGTTCCCGCAGCACACATAAGAAGCTCGTAAACTGCAGGCACCATACAGTTGGCTAACCCGACCGCAACCCGACAGGACAACGTATTGGAGGCAAAGTGACCTTGACACTACCCGGAAATAGCTGGGGTGCTGGAACAAGGCTGGGCAGGAGGGAGTACCCATGCCAAAGACACTTCTGAGCAGCAACTTGTGGTGTTGGAGCCCAGAGATTACATGAGAAACAGAGTGTAGGCTGAAGCCTAATTGGAGCAAGTTGAAAGGGAACCTTTAACCCCCAGGCATTTGTAGCTAAAAGAGCCACCTTGTGCAGCACTAATGCTGCACAACAAAAAGGTGGCTCTTTTACTTATGCTCCTTGCACACGCTGAAGTAAACACTTATAAAATGTGCCCCCTTATACCATGAAACCGTCGCAGAGGCGGGACTTTCCTTCTTAATGAGACGCAGCACAGCTGTCATTCATACCCCCTCAGCACCGGGCGCCGCCTCCTCAGCGTTGTTTGAATCTTTCCCGGAGCCTGCGCTGTTATGTTATTCCTTGGGCATGTGCAGTTAGCACTGCCCGCCTTCTGACATCATTTGTTGTCAGGCTTACTGCTCCTGTGCTTGCGCGCTGCCCGTGATCCCGCCCCGCAGTGTCTTCTGATTTATTCACACTGCGGGGTTGGGATTCATGGGCATGCGCTGTGCATATCTTCGCCTCTCATTCATCTCCTTCCGCCTTCTTCAGACTGTAACACAACACCTATAATATACCCTACGGTGGTTAGCCGCACAACATATATCCACCTACAAAAAGAGGCACCACACATTCATAATAAAATCCACTTTATTAATATAAAGAAAAAGACCAAAAAATGGCCATAAAAAAGCCTAAATAGGCAGCAGGTGAGGGGTAACAGACACAGAAAAAGGTAGACACCTGGCATACGTTACACAAATTTATACATACATATGCACACTGGTATGTCCAGATAACTCACATTACATAAATAAGGGGGGCATAATAAGCTTTTGACGGCTATACATGGCATAATACATTAAATAGAAAATAGTTACAGACAATATCAGATTTAGCCAGAAAACACCGCCTGCTATTAGTGAATTGCTATGCCTACCAACACATATTTGCCTAGTAATGGAGAGAGAGCCAGGAGTCCACCACACCCGATGCGCGTTTCGCAATGAAATGCTTCGTCCAGGACGAAGTGGTGGACTCCTGGCTCTTTCTCTATTACTAGGTAAATATGTGTTGGTAGGCATAGCAATTCACTAATAGCAGGCGATGGTTTCTGGCTAAATCTGAATGCGTTAATGTATGGCATATCGGCCTTTTGATACTTAGAGTATATGCTCATTTTTGATATTGTCTGTAACTATTTTCTATTTAATGTATTATGCCATGTATAGCCGTCAAAAGCTTATTATGCCCCCCTTATTTATGTAATGTGAGTTATCTGGACATACCAGTGTGCATATATAAGTATAAATTTGTGTAACGTATGCCAGTTGTCTACCTTTTTCTGTGTCTTTTACCCCTCACCTGCTGCCTATTTAGGCGTTTTTATGGCCATTTTTGGTCTTTTTCTTGATATTAATAAAGTGGATTTTATTATGAATGTGTGGTGCCTCTTTTTGTAGGTGAATACTTCTTCAGACTGTGCGGCATCAGCTGATCCCTAAGCGCATGCCACGGCGATAAGGGATCAGCTGACGGCACACAGTCTGAAGAAGGCAGAGGGAGATGAGTGAGAGGCGAAGATATGCCCTGTGCATGCCCATGAATCCCAACCCCGCAGTGTGAATAAATTAGTAGACACTGCGGGGCGGGATCTCGGGCAGTGCAAATGCACAGGCACAGTCAGCCTGACATCAAATGATGTCAGAAAACGGACAGCGCTAACTGCGCATGGCCAAGGGATAACATAACAGTGCAGGCTCCAGGACAAATTCAAACAATGCTCAGGAGGCAGCGCACGGCGCCAAGGGGATATGAATGATGGCTGTGCCGCATCTGATTAGGAAGGAAAGTCCCACCTCCGGAACTTTCAAGGTATGAGGTGGCACATTTTATAAGTGTTTAGTTCAGCGTGTGCAAGGAGAATAACTAAAAGAGCCACCTTGTCCAAATGAAGCATTAGTGCTGCACAAGGTGGCTCTTTCAGTTACAAACGCCAGGGGGGGCAGGTTCCATTTAATTTCTGTAGTAGTGTGAGTGTGGAGTGAGCAGGAGAAATTGCGAGATACACAGCTGGGGATCAGCTGACGTTACTGAACCCCAATAACACGGCAGCAAGTGTTCACTGTGCAGATGGCACTTCTGAGCAGCAACTGGCGGTGTTGGAGCCCAGGGTCAATGCTAGAAGCAGAGTGTAGGCCGAGGCCTAATTGGAGCTAATTTAAAATCTGGAGTAGTGTAAGGGTATGTGCACACGTCAGGATTTCTTGCAGAAATTTCCTGAAGAAAACCGGAAATTTTCTGCAAGAAATCCGCATTTTTTTTGCGTTTTTTTCGCCTTTTTTTAGCATTTTGCAAGCGTAATTAGCTTGCAGAATGCTAAAGTTTTCCAAGCGATCTGTAGCATCACTTGGAAAACTGACTGACAGGTTGGTCACACTTGTCAAACATAGTGTTTGACAAGTGTGACCAACTTTTTACTATAGATGCAGCCTATGCTGCATCTATAGTAAAAGATAGAATGTTTAAAAATAATAATAAAAAAAAAATGGTTATACTCACCCTGCAGACAGCCGATCTCCTCAGAGGCGTCCATTCCTATAGATTGTGTGTGTTTGCAGGACCTTCGATGACGTCGCGGTCACGTGAGCGGTCACGTGAGCAGTCACGCGGCCAATCACAGGACCGCGACGTCATCACAGGTCCTTCACACAGACCATCTATAGGAACAGAAGCGGCAGCATGCACCGCTGAGAGGCGGGAAGACACCGGGGCCATCAGAGGGTAAGTATATGACTAGTTTTTATTTTAATTCTTTTTTTTTTTTACTAATTATATGGTGCCCAGTCCGTGGAGGAGAGTCTCCTCTCCTCCACCCTGGGTACAAACCGCACATAATCTGCTTACTTCCCGCATGGCGTGCACAGCCCCATATGGAAAGTAAGCAGATCAATGCACTCCTAGGTGTGCAGAATCCCCGCAATTCTGCATTTTTAACCCCTTCATGACCGGGGGATTTTTCATTTTTCCGTGTTCGTTTTTCACTCCCCTCCTTCCCAGAGCCATAACTTTTTTATTTTTCCGTCAATTTGGCCATGTGAGGGCTTATGTTTTGCGGGACGAGTTGTACTTTTGAACGACATCATTGGTTTTAGCATGTCGTGTACTAGAAAACGGGAAAAAAATTCCAAGTGCGGTGAAATTGCACAAAAAGTGCAATCCCACATTGGTTTTTTGTTTGGCTTTTTTGCTAGGTTCACTAAATGCTAAAACTGACCTGCCATTATGATTCTCCAGGTCAGTACGAGTTCATAGACACCAAACATAACTAGGTTATTTTTTATCTAAGTGGTGAAAAAAAATTCCAAACTTTGCTAAAAAAAAAAATAAAAAAATTGCGCCATTTTCCGATACTCGTAGCGTCTCCATTTTTCGTGCTCTGGGGTCGGTTGAGGGCTTATTTTTTGCGTGCCGAGATGACGTTTTTAATTTTAGCATTTCGGTGCAGATACGTTCTTTTGATCGCCCGTTATTGCATTTTAATGCAATGTCGCGGCGACCAAAAAAACGTAATTCTGGCGTTTCGAGTTTTTTTCCCGCTACACTGTTTAGCGATCAGGTTAATACTTTTTTTTATTTGATAGATCGGGCGATTCGATTATATGCGTAGATTTGATATTTTTTTTATTGATTTATTTTGATTGGGGCGAAAGGGGGGTGATTTAAACTTTTATGTTTTTTTTATTTTTTTCACATTTTTTTAAACTTTTTTTTTTAACTTTTGCCATGCTTCAATAGCCTCCATGAGAGGCTAGAAGCAGGCACAACCCGATCGGCTCTGCTACATAGCAGCGATCTGCTGATCGCTGCTATGTAGCAGAATTGCACGTGTGCTGTGAGCGCCGACCACAGGGTGGCGCTCACAGCGACGGGCAATCAGTAACCATAGAGGTCTCAAGGACCTCTATGGTTACAATATACAAGCATCGCCGACCCCCGATCATGTGACGGGGGTCGGCGATGACGTCATTTCCGGCCGCCCGGCCGGAAGCGGTAGTTAAATGCCGCTGTCTGCGTTTGACAGCGGCATTTAACTAGTTAATAGGTGCGGGCAGATCGCGATTCTGCCCGCGCCTATTACGGGCACATGTCAGCTGTTCAAAACAGCTGACATGTCCCGGCTTTGGTGCGGGCTCACCGCGGAGCCCTGCATCAAAGCAGGGGAGCCGGCATCGGACGGTATAGTACGTCCGATGCCGGTAAGGGGTTAATGAACATGTTGCTTTTTTTTCCGCAATGCGATTTTTTCGCGGAAAAAAAGCAACATTTGCACTAGAAATGCGGAATACACTGTAATTAATAGGAGGCATATGTAAGCGTTTTTTTCGCGTTTTTATCACGTTTTTATAGTGAAAAAACGCAGAAAAAAAACACGAAAAATACTGAACGTGTGCACATGGCCTGAATGTGGAGGGAGCAGGAGAAATTGCCGCACACAGCAGGGGAGCAGCTGGCATTACTGAACCCCAATAACAGAGGAGCAACTGATGACTGTGCAGACAGCACTTTCGGGCAACAACTGGTGGTGTTGGAGCCCAGGGTCAATGCTAGAAACTGAGTGGAGAAATTGCCACACACACAGCAGGAGAGCAGCTGGCATTACTGAACCCCAATAACAGAGGAGCAACTGATGACTGTGCAGACAGCACTTTCGGGCAACAACTGGCGGTGTTGGAGCCCAGAGTCAATGCTAGAAGCAGAGTGTAGGCCGAGGCCTAATTGGAGCTAGTTTAAAATCTGGAGTAGTGTGAATGTGGAGGGAGCAGGAGAAATTTCCACACACACAGCAGGGGAGCAGCTGGCGTTACTGAACCCCAATAACAGAGGAGCAACTGTTGACTGTGCAGACAGCACCTCCGGGCAGCAACTTTCGATGTTGGAGCCCAGGGAATCCAGGAGAAGTAGAGTGTAGGCCGAGGCCTGCACTCGAGGCAGTTTAATATCTGTTGTTGTGTCAGCGTGGAGGTAGCTGGACAAATTGCCGGATACACAGCTGGGAATCAGCTGATGTTACTGAAACCCAATAATAGATTTGGGCAAACAACCGCACTCAGACAATATTTTGCATCAGAGATGTGAAGTATTTATTAAGGTAACACCACAGTGGTCAACAGATTTCTGAGGAGGAACGTTTCGACCTGAAAGGTCTTTCTCAAACCTCACTGAAAAAACATGAAATATACTACATTAGAGATGGTGAAAATCAAAACATCCAGACAAAATACAGCAAAATCAAGATAGTAGAACATAATAGGAGGTAAAAACACAGTGGACGCAATGAACAAAATAAGGGGGGGGGGGGCGGCGGGGGGCAGAATATGCATAGTATGATACACATGTAAAAAGTAACTGTGTTGCCAGAGATCTATAGAAATGCTGTATACGTCTAAAGAACAAAAATAAAGTACAGTAAATAACCATATTCTGTGAGAAAAATATATACATATGTACAAATCTTAAAAATAAACCATGAACGAGGCCCAGAGGAGTATACATGTAGTATGAATATTGAATCAGCGTTCAGGCAGGCAGATAAACGGATGGCGGCAGGCTTCATAGACTACTGTAAACATACAGATATATATAAATACATAGCTTTTTGAAAACAATGGGTAGAGCAAAACTGACCTTAGTGAATAGTAATGGAGGAAAGAGGAGGAGGACGAAACTTGTCCGGTAAATGGAGACAGAGGCTCCTATAGAGAGTAACAGAGAGTGAGACAAAGCACACATACTATGGAGGAGGCCAGAGACCGAACCTAATAGACACATACCACAAATGGTCCAGGAGACAGGGGAACGGAGGTCCGGAACGGCACGGACAGGGCACAGAGTCCCTAAAAGCACTGTGGATAAGAGACCAGGAGTGAGGATGCTGATCATGTGGAAGTAAAGCAGGGAGTGAGCCAGAGGGAGAAAAATACCTGTGGGTCCTGTAAGTAAGAAGGAGGCGGTAGTGTCCGGCATAGTGGACGGTCAGGGGAGAAATACCCAGGAGACAGGAAGTGTGGTGTGAAGAAGAGGCTAGGAACGCACGCTGAGGGGCTGGGACAGGCGTGCCCGGAAAGGAACGAGGGAGAGGCCCGGCACGCAGGCTGGAGCGCAGAAGACAGAGCGCACGCGTAGGAAGAAGGAAGGAGGAGGCGTCAGGAATGAAGGGCCGGCAGAGGGCGAGCAGCGGCGCATAGAGGGCAAAGCGCTATGTCGGCGCGTGCGTAGAGTAACACAATGGGGGCGTGTCAGCACTAGAAGCTCTGTGTAGAAGGGGAGGGGAGGGGAAGGGGATAGGAAAAGGCCGGTGTATCAAGCAGAGGGAAAGAGAGTGAGAGTAAGAGTAAGGATGACGGTTAGATGCCAGAGGAAAATTGTATGAATGGATTGTAATATACAAGGATGGAAAAATGAGGAAAAAGAAAAGAAGGAGATAAGTAAAGAATAAAGGAATAAAGTAAAGAATGACAAAAAATATGAAAATAGTAAAAACAAAAAAAAAACAAAAAAAAAAAAAAAAAAGGGGGGGTCCAGATGTGGAAGAGAAGAGATATGGAAGAGAGAACAATATGAAAATTGGATAAGAATGGAGAAAAATAAAATAGAGATAAATATAAAAAAATATATAAAGAAAACGGAAGATAAAAATAATGAAAAAATGAAGAAAAAATATATGATGAAAAAAGTGAAAAAATGAAAAGAGAAATAAAAAATGAAAAATGAAAAAAATGAAAAAATGAAAAAAATAATAAAATAAAGAAGAGAAAAAAGCAATAAAATGAAAAATAAAAAATAATGAGAAGAAAAAAA
This sequence comes from Ranitomeya imitator, assembly GCF_032444005.1. Lineage (NCBI taxonomy): Eukaryota > Metazoa > Chordata > Amphibia > Anura > Dendrobatidae > Ranitomeya > Ranitomeya imitator. Next base: position 708,525,640 of record NC_091283.1, on the reverse strand, counting down.
GGAATATAAAAATGAAAAATAAAAAATAAAAATAAAGAAGAAAATAAAAATAAAAATTGTAATAAAACCAAAACAAAAACAAAAATGAACAAAAACGGGAGGGGGGTCAGGCGAGTACTTACCCCAAATGGAAGAAACAGTATATGGAAATCAGACCGCCTGAAAGTAGGAGAAAGGTTAGTGATCATGGAACAAAATGAGAGGTCAGCATGCTCTACAAACATAAAATGGCACATATGATATTAAATACAGTATCATTGATCATCAATTTGTAGGTATATGTAGCAGCATTGAAGTTCTACAAGTATTGACATAGCGACAATGTAGTTCAAGAGGACCCAGAGCAAGCAGGACAGCACGTGGTCCCATGACGAACAGGTATCGGACTCAATTAAATCAGATCAAGTTCCCTATTCAAACTCCTGGGTGTGAGGGTTTGTAAAGTATAAATCCAATAGGACTCCCGTTGCCTAAGCAGTTTAGTGTGATCACCACCCCTCCTAGGGCGATCCACCTGTTCTAAAACCTGGAAGCGAAGCTGAGAGACTGAGTGGTTGGCGGACACAAAATGATGGGGAAGAGGGAGCCATGTTTTTTTACATCTTATGGTAGATTTGTGGCTAGAGATGCGGTCACGGATGTGTTGTGTGGTCTCTCCGACATAAAGTAGCCCACAGGGGCATTTGATAACGTAAACTACGTTATTGGATTCACAAGTGAAGAATCCCTTGATTTGGTATTGTCTACCCGAGTGTGGATGAGTGATGGTGCTGGACTTAATGACGTTAGAGCAGCATGCACAGGCCAAACATGGGAACGTGCCACGTTTTGCAGTACCTAAAAAGGTTTGTTTGGGTATTCTAGAAGAACTGCCCATGTCTGCCTTAACGACTCGATCTCTGATGTTGGTAGGTCTCCGTTTACACATGAGAGGAGGTGTCGTGAAAGCCTCGATCTGTGGATATGAACGTCTCAGGAGGGGCCAATGTTTGCGGATAATATTATAGACTATAGGCATGACAGGGTGGTGAGTGTGAATGAAGGGAACGCGTTCTGGTTTTGTAGAGGCACTAGGGCGTGGGGATGGATTTAAGGCCAACACTTTTTCTCTGTCCAGTAGATTCCTAGGGTAATGCCGTACTTCAAATTTACGGGACATGTCATCGAGACGAGCGGGTAGTAGTCCGGGGTCTGAAACTATACGAGCCACGCGTTTGAATTGTGACCGAGGTAGGCTTTGTTTGGTAGAGGTGGGATGACAGCTATGATAATGAAGAAGACTGTTGGAATCAGTAGGTTTAACAAATAGGTCGGTGTTGAGAGTCCCATTGGGACCCCTACTGACCAGCGTATCCAAAAATGAAATTTGGGTATTATCGTGGTTTAATGTAAACTGAAGTTCATCTCGAATGGTGTTCAGGTAGTTGGTGAACGTATCCAAAGACTCTAGGGGCCCTGTCCATAGACAAAAAACGTCATCTATGTAGCGAAGCCAACATAGGTTGTAAGATTGGAACAGAGGATTGGGGTATACATAATTGCGCTCAAAGGAATCCATGTAGCTATTGGCGTAGGCTGGGGCTACGTTTGCACCCATGGCGGTGCCTTGGGTCTGTAGGTAATATTGATCACCAAAAAGAAAGAAATTGTTATGTAAAATTAAAGAAAGTAAATCAAGGCACAGGTTTTTGGAATGGTGTGTGAGGGTTGATTGTTCGAGGAGTTCACCCGCCGCTTGTATGCCCAAATCATGTCTAATAGATGTATAGAGACTTTTGACGTCAAATGTAGCAAGGATGCATTCTAGTGGAACTGTGGGGAGTGCCCTAAGGGTCTGGAGAAAATGACCTGTGTCAAGTATGTAGGACTTCATGTTCTTTGTCAATGGGGTAAAGATTTTTTCTAAGTAAACTGAAATAGGGGCCAGGATGGAATCTGTGGATGCGACTATAGGTCGCCCTGGTGGATTATTGAGGGATTTATGTATTTTAGGTAAGGTATAGATGACCGGGGTCACAGGATGTGGATTGGTGAGAAAAGTAGCTGTCTTAGAATCAATTGTGTTGAGGGATTGGTATTTTTGGAGAATAGTACTAATTTGGAGTCTGATGTTGGGGGTTGGGTCCGAGTGAATCTTTTTGTAGGTGGTCGTATCAGACAGTTGTCTCAGAATTTCAGCTGAGTAGTCGGCTGTGTTCTGTATGACAATTGATCCGCCCTTATCAGCAGGTTTAATTGTAATATTTTTGTTAGTTTTGAGTGATTCGATAGCTTGTCTGTCAACCGCGGATATATTGCTGTGGGTAGGAAAATTACCTAGGCGATGTTGTTCTAGCATGATATCAATGTCCCTCTGAATCAGACTAATGTAGGCCTCAGTTGCATGGTAGTTGTGTGGGGGATTGAAGCTGCTGGATGTGCGTAAACCTAATCTTATTATGCTCAGTTCAGGGATAGGATTCTCCACGGTTGCGGGGATCCTATTCCTTGGCGTGTCATTCTGTAGTCCAAAGTGAGTCTTGAGGCGGAGGTTGCGATAGAAGTGTTGAAGGTCCTGGGACAGTTTGAACTTGTCCCATGGTGGGGTAGGGCAAAAGGATAAGCCCTTTTGGAGGACCGATAGTTCAGGAGGACTCAAGGTCCACTGTGTTTTTACCTCCTATTATGTTCTACTATCTTGATTTTGCTGTATTTTGTCTGGATGTTTTGATTTTCACCATCTCTAATGTAGTATATTTCATGTTTTTTCAGTGAGGTTTGAGAAAGACCTTTCAGGTCGAAACGTTCCTCCTCAGAAATCTGTTGACCACTGTGGTGTTACCTTAATAAATACTTCACATCTCTGATGCAAAATATTGTCTGAGTGCGGTTGTTTGCCCAAATCTATGATTGATCTGGATCCAGTCCAGGTTCAGCCGGCACCAGCTCCTCTCTACAGAGTGCACGCCTTTCTCCCTCCAATCAGTTCTTCTGTTGGCGTACGCACCTGTGCCCTAGATGTCTACAGATACCTTCGCTTTCGATGATACAGCTGCTACAAGGATTCTTGGCAAAGTAACCAACCCAGGAGATTTCCTGAAGATCCCAGCTCAAGAACTCCGCACTAAGGATTACGAGCGGATACGGAGGCGGTTGACTTCATTTGACCTACATTCTATAACATTGGCTGAGTATCATAGACTGAGCAGGATACCACGTGGCCTTAGATGCCACCTTAGACCTACACTTTTCTCTGACAAACCAGACTACTGTGAGAAATTCCAAAGGATCCTTAACAAGTGTTCGCTAGACATTATCTTACTTACTATCGACTTCCTTCAGACAGCTATTGGTGAATCCGAAGAAAAACTCTCTGCCATCGAAGAGCAATTATCCACTTCACTTTCTGCAACTGATTGGAATACCCTGAAGGCCAAAACCGACAAAGTCATAGAAGAACACCGCAAATACCTACAGGACAAGAAACGATCCAAATTCCAACGGGACTCTGAAGATTACGCCTCTAATCGGGTATACAGATGGAACGACTCAGCATCCACAAATTCCAGACAAGGAAATACTGGACCTCGACGTTACGGACCCTACAGCTCAGACAGCGACAGCTCCACAAACAGTTCCTTCCAGAACCGTTTTTTAGGACGACCCCACTCGAGACCCAATACCCGCCCAGGAGGAGACCGACAAGGAGGTCCGCCCGGAAATCGAGATCGGATGACTACAAGGTCCCAGGTAAGGCCCCAAACCCTGTCATCAACATCTCTTCTTACACCTTGAGTCCTCCTGAACTATCGGTCCTCCAAAAGGGCTTATCCTTTTGCCCTACCCCACCATGGGACAAGTTCAAACTGTCCCAGGACCTTCAACACTTCTATCGCAACCTCCGCCTCAAGACTCACTTTGGACTACAGAATGACACGCCAAGGAATAGGATCCCCGCAACCGTGGAGAATCCTATCCCTGAACTGAGCATAATAAGATTAGGTTTACGCACATCCAGCAGCTTCAATCCCCCACACAACTACCATGCAACTGAGGCCTACATTAGTCTGATTCAGAGGGACATTGATATCATGCTAGAACAACATCGCCTAGGTAATTTTCCTACCCACAGCAATATATCCGCGGTTGACAGACAAGCTATCGAATCACTCAAAACTAACAAAAATATTACAATTAAACCTGCTGATAAGGGCGGATCAATTGTCATACAGAACACAGCCGACTACTCAGCTGAAATTCTGAGACAACTGTCTGATACGACCACCTACAAAAAGATTCACTCGGACCCAACCCCCAACATCAGACTCCAAATTAGTACTATTCTCCAAAAATACCAATCCCTCAACACAATTGATTCTAAGACAGCTACTTTTCTCACCAATCCACATCCTGTGACCCCGGTCATCTATACCTTACCTAAAATACATAAATCCCTCAATAATCCACCAGGGCGACCTATAGTCGCATCCACAGATTCCATCCTGGCCCCTATTTCAGTTTACTTAGAAAAAATCTTTACCCCATTGACAAAGAACATGAAGTCCTACATACTTGACACAGGTCATTTTCTCCAGACCCTTAGGGCACTCCCCACAGTTCCACTAGAATGCATCCTTGCTACATTTGACGTCAAAAGTCTCTATACATCTATTAGACATGATTTGGGCATACAAGCGGCGGGTGAACTCCTCGAACAATCAACCCTCACACACCATTCCAAAAACCTGTGCCTTGATTTACTTTCTTTAATTTTACATAACAATTTCTTTCTTTTTGGTGATCAATATTACCTACAGACCCAAGGCACCGCCATGGGTGCAAACGTAGCCCCAGCCTACGCCAATAGCTACATGGATTCCTTTGAGCGCAATTATGTATACCCCAATCCTCTGTTCCAATCTTACAACCTATGTTGGCTTCGCTACATAGATGATGTTTTTTGTCTATGGACAGGGCCCCTAGAGTCTTTGGATACGTTCACCAACTACCTGAACACCATTCGAGATGAACTTCAGTTTACATTAAACCACGATAATACCCAAATTTCATTTTTGGATACGCTGGTCAGTAGGGGTCCCAATGGGACTCTCAACACCGACCTATTTGTTAAACCTACTGATTCCAACAGTCTTCTTCATTATCATAGCTGTCATCCCACCTCTACCAAACAAAGCCTACCTCGGTCACAATTCAAACGCGTGGCTCGTATAGTTTCAGACCCCGGACTACTACCCGCTCGTCTCGATGACATGTCCCGTAAATTTGAAGTACGGCATTACCCTAGGAATCTACTGGACAGAGAAAAAGTGTTGGCCTTAAATCCATCCCCACGCCCTAGTGCCTCTACAAAACCAGAACGCGTTCCCTTCATTCACACTCACCACCCTGTCATGCCTATAGTCTATAATATTATCCGCAAACATTGGCCCCTCCTGAGACGTTCATATCCACAGATCGAGGCTTTCACGACACCTCCTCTCATGTGTAAACGGAGACCTACCAACATCAGAGATCGAGTCGTTAAGGCAGACATGGGCAGTTCTTCTAGAATACCCAAACAAACCTTTTTAGGTACTGCAAAACGTGGCACGTTCCCATGTTTGGCCTGTGCATGCTGCTCTAACGTCATTAAGTCCAGCACCATCACTCATCCACACTCGGGTAGACAATACCAAATCAAGGGATTCTTCACTTGTGAATCCAATAACGTAGTTTACGTTATCAAATGCCCCTGTGGGCTACTTTATGTCGGAGAGACCACACAACACATCCGTGACCGCATCTCTAGCCACAAATCTACCATAAGATGTAAAAAAACATGGCTCCCTCTTCCCCATCATTTTGTGTCCGCCAACCACTCAGTCTCTCAGCTTCGCTTCCAGGTTTTAGAACAGGTGGATCGCCCTAGGAGGGGTGGTGATCACACTAAACTGCTTAGGCAACGGGAGTCCTATTGGATTTATACTTTACAAACCCTCACACCCAGGGGTTTGAATAGGGAACTTGATCTGATTTAATTGAGTCCGATACCTGTTCGTCATGGGACCACGTGCTGTCCTGCTTGCTCTGGGTCCTCTTGAACTACATTGTCGCTATGTCAATACTTGTAGAACTTCAATGCTGCTACATATACCTACAAATTGATGATCAATGATACTGTATTTAATATCATATGTGCCATTTTATGTTTGTAGAGCATGCTGACCTCTCATTTTGTTCCATGATCACTAACCTTTCTCCTACTTTCAGGCGGTCTGATTTCCATATACTGTTTCTTCCATTTGGGGTAAGTACTCGCCTGACCCCCCTCCCGTTTTTGTTCATTTTTGTTTTTGTTTTGGTTTTATTACAATTTTTATTTTTATTTTCTTCTTTATTTTTATTTTTTATTTTTCATTTTTATATTCCTTTTTTTCTTCTCATTATTTTTTATTTTTCATTTTATTGCTTTTTTCTCTTCTTTATTTTATTATTTTTTTCATTTTTTCATTTTTTTCATTTTTCATTTTTTATTTCTCTTTTCATTTTTTCACTTTTTTCATCATATATTTTTTCTTCATTTTTTCATTATTTTTATCTTCCGTTTTCTTTATATATTTTTTTATATTTATCTCTATTTTATTTTTCTCCATTCTTATCCAATTTTCATATTGTTCTCTCTTCCATATCTCTTCTCTTCCACATCTGGACCCCCCCTTTTTTTTTTTTTTTTTTTACTATTTTCATATTTTTTGTCATTCTTTACTTTATTCCTTTATTCTTTACTTATCTCCTTTTCTTTTTCCTCATTTTTCCATCCTTGTATATTACAATCCATTCATACAATTTTCCTCTGGCATCTAACCGTCATCCTTACTCTTACTCTCACTCTCTTTCCCTCTGCTTGATACACCGGCCTTTTCCTATCCCCTTCCCCTCCCCTCCCCTTCTACACAGAGCTTCTAGTGCTGACACGCCCCCATTGTGTTACTCTACGCACGCGCCGACATAGCGCTTTGCCCTCTATGCGCCGCTGCTCGCCCTCTGCCGGCCCTTCATTCCTGACGCCTCCTCCTTCCTTCTTCCTACGCGTGCGCTCTGTCTTCTGCGCTCCAGCCTGCGTGCCGGGCCTCTCCCTCGTTCCTTTCCGGGCACGCCTGTCCCAGCCCCTCAGCGTGCGTTCCTAGCCTCTTCTTCACACCACACTTCCTGTCTCCTGGGTATTTCTCCCCTGACCGTCCACTATGCCGGACACTACCGCCTCCTTCTTACTTACAGGACCCACAGGTATTTTTCTCCCTCTGGCTCACTCCCTGCTTTACTTCCACATGATCAGCATCCTCACTCCTGGTCTCTTATCCACAGTGCTTTTAGGGACTCTGTGCCCTGTCCGTGCCGTTCCGGACCTCCGTTCCCCTGTCTCCTGGACCATTTGTGGTATGTGTCTATTAGGTTCGGTCTCTGGCCTCCTCCATAGTATGTGTGCTTTGTCTCACTCTCTGTTACTCTCTATAGGAGCCTCTGTCTCCATTTACCGGACAAGTTTCGTCCTCCTCCTCTTTCCTCCATTACTATTCACTAAGGTCAGTTTTGCTCTACCCATTGTTTTCAAAAAGCTATGTATTTATATATATCTGTATGTTTACAGTAGTCTATGAAGCCTGCCGCCATCCGTTTATCTGCCTGCCTGAACGCTGATTCAATATTCATACTACATGTATACTCCTCTGGGCCTCGTTCATGGTTTATTTTTAAGATTTGTACATATGTATATATTTTTCTCACAGAATATGGTTATTTACTGTACTTTATTTTTGTTCTTTAGACGTATACAGCATTTCTATAGATCTCTGGCAACACAGTTACTTTTTACATGTGTATCATACTATGCATATTCTGCCCCCCGCCGCCCCCCCCCCCCTTATTTTGTTCATTGCGTCCACTGTGTTTTTACCTCCTATTATGTTCTACTATCTTGATTTTGCTGTATTTTGTCTGGATGTTTTGATTTTCACCATCTCTAATGTAGTATATTTCATGTTTTTTCAGTGAGGTTTGAGAAAGACCTTTCAGGTCGAAACGTTCCTCCTCAGAAATCTGTTGACCACTGTGGTGTTACCTTAATAAATACTTCACATCTCTGATGCAAAATATTGTCTGAGTGCGGTTGTTTGCCCAAATCTATGATTGATCTGGATCCAGTCCAGGTTCAGCCGGCACCAGCTCCTCTCTACAGAGTGCACGCCTTTCTCCCTCCAAACTGAAACCCAATAACACGGCAGCAAGTGTTGACTGTGCAGAAGGCTCTTTTGAGCAGCAACTGGTGGTGTTGGAGCCCAGGGTCAATCTGAGTGTAGGCTGAGGCCTAATTGGAGCTAGTTTAAAATCTGGAGTAGTGTCAATGTGGAGGGAGCAGGAGAAATTGCCACACACACAGCAGGGGAGCAGCTGGCGTTTCTGAACCCCAATAACAGAGGAGCAACTGTTGATTGTGCAGACAGCACTTCCGGGCAGAAACTGGTGGTGTTGGAGCCCAGGGTCAATGCTAGCAACTGAGTTTAGAACTTGCTGCACGCACAGCTGGGGAGCAGCTGGCATTACTGAATCCCAATAACAGAGGAGCAACTGTTGACTGTGCAGACAGCACTTCCGAGCAGCAACTGGCGGTGTTGGAGCCCAGGGAATCCAGGAGAAGCAGAGTGTAGGCCGAGAACTGCACTCGAGGCAGTTTAATATCTGTTGTTGTGTCAGCGTCAAGGTAGCAGGACAAATTGCTGGATACACAGATGGGGATCAGCTGATGTTACTGAAACCCAATAACACGGCAGCAAATGTTGACTGTGCAGACGGCACTTCTGAGCAGCAAGTGGTGGTGTTGGAGCCCAGGGTCAATCAGGGTGTAGGCCGAGGCCTAATTGGAGCAAGTTTAACATCTGAAGTAGCGTGAGTGTGGATTTAGCAGGACAAATTGTCGGATACACAGATGGGGATCAGCTGACATTACTGAAACAAAATAAGACGGCAGCAAGTGTTGACTGTGCAGACGGCACTTCCGAGCAGCAACTGGCGGTGATGGAGCCCAGGGTCAATCAGGGTGTAGGCCGAGGCCCAATTGGAGCAAGTTTAATATCTGAAGTAGTGAGTGTGGAGGTAGCAGGAGCAATTGCCGGATACACAGCAGGGGAGCAGCTGACGTTCCTGATCCCCACTAACACAGGAGCGAGTGTTTTTCTCTGTGCAAACGGCACTTCCGAGCAGCAACTGGTGGTGTTGGAGCCCAGGGTCAATCAGGGTGTAGCCCGAGGCCTAATTGGAGCAAGTTTAATATCTGAAGTAGTGCGAGTGTGGAGGTAGCAGCAAAAATTGCCAGAAACACAGCAGGGGATCAGCTGACGTTACTGAAATCCAATAACACTGGGTCATGTGTTGACTGTGCAGACTTCACTTCTGAGCAGGTTCTGGCGGTATTGGAGCCCAGGGATTACAGTTCAGGTGGTAGAAACATGAACACAACAGGAGACCTGGATACTGTTGCCAACCAATTATTTAATCTGGAAGAGGAGTAACAAATTCCTGCGAGATCCAGGCCTTGTTCTTTTTCAGAAAAGTAAGCTGGTCAACATTATCAGAGGATAGTCACATGCGACGGTCTGTTAGTACACCTCCTGCGGCACTAAAAACGCGTTCCGATAATGTACTAGCAGCAGGGCAAGCCAGCACCTCCAATGCACACTGGTTAAGCTTTGGCCATCTATCCAGCTTAGAAACCCAAAACTTGAAGGGGGAAGAGCCTTCTGGGAGTACACTGAGAGGGCAAGACATGTGGTCTGTCACCATCTGACGGAAACGTTGCCTCCTGCTGACTGGAGCCATCTGTGATGGTGTAGACATTTGTGGCGGGCACACAAAAGTTTGTCCCAGTTGGGCCATACTGGTCTTGCCTTGTGCAAAGGCACTGCTTCTGCTCCCTTTTTGTGCAGAGCTTCCTCCACTGCCTCGACGCACTGAGCTGCTTTGTAAAGCACTAGCAGCACTGCTCTCGATTGGACTGGAGAAGATGATGGACTACACCAGTGTGTCTTGGTACTCCCGCATTTTACTCTCCCGGTTCAACTGTGTTATGAGGCTTTGAAGGTTGTCCAAGTAGCGAGGATCTAGGAGGGTGTACACCCAATAATCAGCCATGTTGAGAATGTGGGCGATGCGGCGGTCGTTTTACAGCCACTGCAGCATGAAATCAACCATGTGCTGCAGACTGCCAACTGGCCAAGAAACACTGTCCCCTGCTTGAGGCATGATCTCTGCCTGCTCTGCATTACCCCACCCTCGCTCTACATACTGACTACTGGAGCATTTTGTAATTCCCTCCTCTGGACAGATGTATTCCTCCTCCATTGACTTCTCCTCATCCTCCTCACAAAGTGTCCCCTGCGTGAGGAACCACGTTGCGCAGACTGTCCAGAAGCAGATGGCATTTGTGACTCCTCATCCTCCACCTCTTCCACAACCTCATCTCTTAGCGGTTTCAGTGTTTATTCAAGCAGGTAGATAAGGGGGACAGTCATGCTGACTAGTGCATCATCTGCACTCGCCATCCGCGTGGAATCATCGAAGGTACGCAAAACCTGGCAGATGTCCTTCATAGTGGCCCACTCAGTGGATGCAGCTGATACTCCATTACTGTTGGCTGCTGCTCACATAACTGCTTCAACATATGTAACGTTGAATTCCACCTGGTGGGTAGGTCACATATGATCGTGCCATGCTGGAACGCCGCAAGTGAGCACACTCTAGGTGGACCTTGTGCAGCAGTGCATCAAGATACAGATAGTCCCTCAAAAAACTCTGCACGACTAAGTTGAGCACATGTGCCAGACATGGGATGTGAGTGAGGTTGCCCAGTCCCAGAGCTGCCACCAGATTTCGGCCATTGTCACACACTACCATGCCTGGCTGGAGACTCGCTGGCACAAACCACACATCGCTCTCCTGCTTAATGGCATTCCAGAGCTCCTGCGCTGTGTGGCTTCGATTCCCCAAAGAAATTAATTTCAATACGGCCTGATGATGTTTGGCCACGGCTGTGCCCATATCGGTCATAACAGGTAATCATTCAAGGGTCCATGAAGAGGTGGACTGTGACGGCTCCTGCAGCGCTGATTCAGAGGAACTGGAGTATGAGGAGGAGTCAATGTGTACAGACTGGATTCCTGCAATCCTTGGAGTTGGCAGAACACGTACTCTCTCACGATCTGTATCCGGCTCCACAACATTTACCCAATGGGCAATGAGGGAAAGGTATCATCCCTGTCCATGGTGACTGGTCCACGCTTCGGTGGTGAGGTGGACCTTGCTACTGATGGCATTTAGTAGCGCATGTTTAATGTTTCCCTCCACATGCTTTTGCAGGGCAGGGGCGGCTTGCCTGCTGAAATAAAAGCAGCTGGCCACATTGTATTGTAGCACTGCCAATACCATCAAGCTACGGAAGGTGTCAGTCTCCACCAGCCTGAATGACAGCATTTCAAGGGACAGTAGTTTTGCAATGCCAGAATTCAGAGCCTGTGCTCGGGGGTGGTTTGCCGAGAATGGCCGACTTTTCTCCCATGCCTGTGCTACCGATGGCTGTAGACTGGGCTGGGAATGTGAGGATGACAGGGAACGTGGTGCTGTGGGTGAAATTACACTGGGTCTCTGGACAACAGTGCCAGAGGTTCTTCCATGGCGATCCAGTGAGGAAGCCAAACCAGCTGTGTGTGAGCTGGAGGAAGAGGCTACAACACGAGCTGAAGAGGTGGTAGGTGCTGCTGTAGGTTGGCCTAGGTCTTCAGTGTATTTTTGTAACTCCATCACGTGCTTGGTCCGCACATGTTTCCACATATTTGTGGTATTGAGGTTGCTGACACTTTTCCCTCTTTTGACTTTCTGATTACACAGCTTGCATTTGACAAAGCAAATGTCATCTGCAACTGTGTCAAAAAAGGACCAAGCACTGCAAGTCTTGGGAGCGCCCGCTTTGGCTTTTGGAAGAGTCATGCTCCTAATGGGTGTCAAAGTGGAGGCTACAGGCAACGCAGTCTTCCCCCTCCCACTTTCTTCTTTTTGGGCCGTTCGGGAAATCTCTTCCTCAGAGCTGCTCCCACCACCTTCCTGTACCTCACACCATGATGGGTCAAGGACGTTATCATCTACACTACCCTCTTTCAACAACTGCTTCTCCTGGGTAGTCTCGGCAGCACAGTATGCACCAGAAAGTGGCACCTGAGTCTCATCATCAGATGCGTACTGAGGTGTGCTGACCGGAGGCACTGGCCCACCCGCCTCTTCAAATTCAGAGAGACAAAGCTGTTGGGCATCACTGCATACTGCCTCTTCTTCAATTTCTCGAATGCTGCTTGGCTGGCCCCCTCTTTCCAAGCCAAGAGATTCAGAGGACAGAAGTAGAGATGGCTCCTGTCCTGGGCTCTCTGACTGCCTGGGCAATTTGGCAGGTGGTGAAGAGACAGATGGGTGCTCTTCAGTGCTCTTTGCCAGAGAGGATGTGGCACTAATTGAAGTCGATGCATTAGCTGCCATCCATCCGACAGTGGCTTCAATTTATTCGTACCGCAGCAGCGGGGTATGCCGAGCTCCTACATTAAGGACTGTTCCTTGCTAAAACTGGGGGATGGTGAGTCACCGTGCCCGCAGCAGGCATAGAATCCCCACATCCTCTCCCTGGTCCACCTCCACACCCACAACTACATGCCTTACTGCCTGCCTTCTTCATCTTGGTAGACTGATAAAGATAGGCAGAAAAGTACTTAGGGCTTAGTGTGCTTTTTCCTGAACAGCTGTTAACAGGTATGAGAAACACTAATTTTATGAAGTGTGGACTACACTTTAGCTCATATTAATGTGGCTTACACAAGTGTAAAGTGGAGTGTTTGGTGAACTTTATTAACTTTTTTTTAGCACAACAGACTACAGAGTGAGCTGCACTCACACAGAGACCGTGCAGACAGCCGTGAACGGCACTGCAAGGCCAAAAAAAGCTCCTCTATGTACTCCTATATAGTGTTTTCCACAATCTAGCAGGATACGGATGGAAGCCCACTAATAGGATAATTTTGATAAAATGTGCAGCAGGCAGCACTAATTGAAAAAAGGAGAATTGAACAGTATGTGGCAGTGATGCACCCTGAGCTGACAACAACCAGCTGTGGCTGCAGAACAGACTATAGAGTGAGCTGCACTCACACAGAGACCATGCAAACAGCCGTGAACGGCGCTGCAAGGCCTAAAAAAGCTCCTCTATGCAATCTTATATAGTGTTTTTCCACAATCTAGCAGGGTACGGATGGAAACCCACTAATAGGATAAATCTGGACAAAATGTGCAGCAGGCAGCACTAATTGAAAAAAAGGACAATGTAACAGTATGAGACAGTGACGCACACTGAGCTGTCTACAACCAGCTGTGGCTGCAGAACAGACTACAGAGTGAGCTGCACTCACACACACCGAGACCTTGCAGACAGCCGTGAACAGCGCTGCAAGGCAAAAACAAGGTTCTCACAAAGTGGTTGCTAAATTAGCCTGGGTAAAGCACAATGAAGCAAATCGCTGTCTCAAACTGGCCCTCTCGGTCTAAACTCAGCATCCTGTCCCTAACTGAATTCACAGCAGAGTGAACCCAAGATGACGGTGGCGACTTTTATAGTGCATCATGACAGCATTTCAGCAGCCAATCACAGCCATGCCAGTAGTTACATGACTAACATGCATAACAGGATGTGCCCACACTTTTTAGGAATCCACATTGGCTGAATTAAATGAAACTGGCTCATAGCATTAAGGGAACTTCCAATTCCGGTATCCGATATCGAGAAAGTATCGGGACTCGGTATCAGAATTCCGATACTGCGAATATCGGCCGATACCCGATATTTGCAGTATCGGAATGCTCAACACTACTCATAACTAGAGATCGCTGACCTTTTGAACTTCAACTTTGTGGGTTTTGCTGAAATTTCCCAAGAATTAAAAAATGCCTAGAAAGTAGGTGAGTAACACGTTAAATTTCCCGTGCAGTCCATTGAACCCATTTTGAGTTCCGTAATGCAAACACAGTTTAATTAACGTAAATATGAACTCAAACTATCTTGCTAGAGGAAAGTGGATGGTAAGTTGTTTTAACCAGCAGTCTGTTAAGCCACACAAAACAAATTCAGACTTTGTACACTACTTTTATTGTATAAAGAGTCCAACATGTATCCCTTTTGGGTGCCAGATGCATGTTTTGTTGTTTTTCATGCAAAGGTAATGGAAAAAAAAAGAAGCCATAGCATTATCACACAGTTGGTTGCAAACATTGCCCTTATTTTAAGAGCTTAGTACTGGTACCTTGCTTAACCCCTCTGTGACCTTAGACGTACTATCCCGTCGAGGTGCCCTGGGCTTATCTGACCCTGGACGGGATAGTACGTCATAGCCGATCGGCCGCGCTCACGGGGGGAGCGCGGCCGATCGCGGCCGGGTGTCAGCTGCTTATCGCAGCTGACATCCGGCACTATGTGCCAGGAGCGGTCACGGACCGCCCCCGGCACATTAACCCCTGGCACACCGCGATCAAAGATGATCGCGATGTGCCGGCGGTGCAGGGAAGCACCGCGCAGGGAGGGGGCTCCCTGCGGGCTTCCCTGAGCCCCCCGCAGCAACGCGATGTGATCGCGTTGCTGCGAGGGTCTCCTCACCTCCCTCCCTGCTCGAGCCCCGGATCCAAGATGGCCGCGGATCCGGGTCCTGCAGGGAGGGAGGTGGCTTCACAGAGCCTGCTCAGAGCAGGCACTGTGAAGCAGCCTGCACTCCTATCAGATCAGTGATCTGACAGAGTGCTGTGCAAACTGTCAGATCACTGATCTGTGATGTCCCCCCCTGGGACAAAGTAAAAAAGTTAAAAAAAAATTTTCCAAATGTGTAAAAAAAATAAAAAAAAATATTCCAAAATAATGAAAAAAAAAAAAAATATTATTCCCATAAATACATTTCTTCATCTAAATAAAAAAAAAAAACCAATAAAAGTACACATATTTAGTATCGCCGCGTCCGTAACGGCCTGACCTATAAAACTGGCCCACTAGTTAACCCCTTCAGTAAACACCGTAAGAAAAATAAAAAAAAAACGAGGCAAAAAACAACGCTTTATTATCATACCGCCGAACAAAAAGTGGAATAACACGCGATCAAAAGGACAGATATAAATAACCATGGTACCGCTGAAAGCGTCATATTGTCCCGCAAAAAAAGAGCTGCCATACAGCATCATCAGCAAAAAAATAAAAAAGTTATAGTCCTGAGAATAAAGCGATGCAAAAATAATTATTTTTTCTGTAAAATAGTTTTTATCGTATTAAAGCACCAAACCATAAAAAAATGATATAAATGAGGTATCGCTGTAATCGTACTGACCCGAAGAATAAAACTGATTTATCAATTTTACCAAACGCGGAACGGTATAAACGCCTCCCCCAATAGAAATTCATGAATAGCTGGCTTTTGGTCATTCTTCCTCACAAAAATCGGAATAAAAAGCGATAAAAAAAGTCACGTGCCCAAAAATGTTTTCAATAAAAACGTCAACTCGTCCCGCAAAAAACAAGACCTCACATGACTCTGTGGACCAAAATATGGAAAAATTATAGCTCTCAAAATGTGGTATTGCAAAAAATATTTTTTGCAATAAAAAGGGTCTTTCAGTGTGTGACGGCTGCCAATCATAAATATCCGCTAAAAAACTCGCTATAAAAGTAAATCAAACCCCCCTTCATCACCCCCTTAGTTAGGGAAAAATAAAAAAAAATGTATTTATTTCCATTTTCCCATTAGGGCTAGGGTTAGGGCTAGGGTTAGGGCTAGGGCTAGGGTTAGGGCTAGGGTTAGGGCTAGGGTTAGGGCTAGGGTTAGGGCTAGGGTTAGGGCTAGGGTTAGGGTTAGGGCTAGGGCTAGGGTTAGGGCTAGGGTTAGGGCTAGGGCTAGGGCTAGGGCTAGGGTTAGGGTTAGGGCTAGGGTTAGGGCTAGGGTTAGGGCTAGGGTTAGGGCTAGGGTTAGGGCTAGGGTTAGGGTTAGGGCTAGGGTTAGGGCTAGGATTAGGGTTAGGGTTGGGGCTACAGTTAGGGTTGGGGCTAAAGTTAGGGTTAGGGTTTAGATTACATTTACAGTTGGGAATAGGGTTGGGATTAGGGTTAGGGGTGTGTCAGGGTTAGAGGTGTGGTTAGGGTTACCGTTGGAATTAGGGTTAGGGGTGTGTTTAGATTAGGGTTTCAGTTATAATTGGGGGGTTTCCACTGTTTCGGCACATCAGGGGCTCTCCAAACACGACATGGCGTCCGATCTCAATTCCAGCCAATTCTGCGTTGAAAAAGTAAAACAGTGCTCCTTCCCTTCCGAGCTCTCCTGTGTGCCCAAACAGGGGTTTACCCCAACATATGGGGTATGAGCGTACTCAGGACAAATTGGACAACAACTTTTGTGGACCAATTTCTCCTGTTACCCTTGGGAAAATACAAAACTGGGGGCTAAAAAATAATTTTTGTGGGAAAACAAAAAGATTTTTTATTTTCACGGCTCTGCGTTATAAACTGTAGTGAAACACTTGGGGGTTCAAAGTTCTCACAACACATCTAGATAAGTTCATTGAGGGGTCTAGTTTCCAAGATGGGGTCACTTGTGGGGGGTTTCTACTGTTTAGGTACATTAGGGGCTCTGCAAACGCAATGTGACGCCTGCAGACCAATCCATCTAAGTCTGCATTCCAAATGATGCTCCTTCCCTTCCGAGCCCTCCCATGCGCCCAAACGGTGGTTCCCCCCCACATATCGGGTATCAGCGTACTCAGGACAAATTGGACAACAACATTTAGGGTCCAATTTCTCCTGCTAACCTTGGAAAAATACAAAACTGGGGGCTAAAATATAATTTTTGTGGAAAAAAAATATTTTTTATTTGCATGGCTCTGCGTTATAAACTGTAGTGAAATACTTGGGGGTTCAAAGCTCTCACAACACATCAAGATGAGTTCCTTAGGGGGTCTACTTTCCAAAATGGTGTCACTTGTGGGGGGTTTCTACTGTTTAGGTACATTAGGGGCTCTGCAAACGCAATGTGACGCCTGCAGACCATTCCATCTAAGTCTGCATTCCAAATGGCGCTCCTTCCCTTCTGAACCCTCCCATGCGCCCAAACGGTGGTTCCCCCCCACATATGGGGTATCAGCGTACTCAGGACAAATTGGACAACAACTTTTGTGGTCCAATTTCTCCTGTTACCCTAGGGAAAATACAAAACTGGGGGCTAAAAAATAATTTTTGTGGGAAAAAAATGTTGTTTTATTTTTATGGCTCTGCATTATAAACTTCTGTGAAGCCCTTGGTGGGTCAAAGTGCTCACCACACATCCAGATAAGTTCCTTAGGGGGTCTACTTTCCAAAATGGTGCCACTTGTGGGGGGTTTCAATGTTTAGGCACATCAGTGGCTCTCCAAACGCAACATGGCGTCCCATCTCAATTCCTGTCAATTTTGCATTGAAAAGTCAAACGGCGCTCCTTCCCTTCCGAGCTCTCCCATGCGCCCAAACAGTGGTTTACTGCCACATATGGGGTATCAGCGTACTCGGGACAAATTGGACAACAACTTTTGAGGTCCAATTTCTTCTCTTACCCTTGAAAAAATAAAAAATTGGGGGCAAAAATATAATTTTTGTGAAAAAATATGATTTTTTATTTTTACGGTTCTGCATTATAAACTTCTGTGAAGCACTTGGTGGGTCAAAGTGCTCACCACACATCCAGATAAGTTCCTTAGGGGGTCTACTTTCCAAAATGGTGTCACTTGTGGGGGGTTTCAATGTTTAGGCACATCAGTGGCTCTCCAAACGCAACATGGCGTCCCATCTCAATTCCTGTCAATTTTGCATTGAAAAGTCAAATAGCGCTCCTTCCCTTCCGAGCTCTCCCATGCGCCCAAACAATAGTTTACACCCACATATGGGGCATCAACGTACTCAGGACAAATTGGACAACAACCTTTGGGGTCCATTTTCTCCTGTTACCCTTGGTAAAATAAAACAAATTGGAGCTGAAGTAAATTTTTTGTGTAAAACAGTTAAATGTTCATTTTTATTTAAACATTCCAAAAATTCCTATTAAACACCTGAAGGGTTAATAAACTTCTTGAATGTGGTTTTGAGCACCTTGAGGGGTGCAGTTTTTAGAATGGTGTCACACTTGGGCATTTTCTATCATATAGACCCCTCAAAATGACTTCAAATGAGACGTGGTCCCTAAAAAAAAATGGTGTTGTAAAAATGAGAAATTGCTGGTCAACTTTTAACCCTTATAACTCCCTAACAAAAAAAAAAATTGGTTCCAAAATTATGCTGATGTAAAGGAGACATGTGGGAAATGTTACTTATTAAGTATTTTGTGTGACATATCTCTGTGATTTAATTGCATAAAAATTCAAAGTTTGAAAATTGCGAAATTTTCAAAATTTTCACCAAATTTCCGTTTTTTTCACAAATAAACGCAGGTACTATCAAAGAAATTTTACCACTATCATGAAGTACAATATGTCACGAGAAAACAATGTCAGAATCACCAGGATCCGTTGAAGCGTTTCGGAGTTATAACCTCATAAAGGGACAGTGGTCAGAATTGTAAAAATTGGCCTGGTCATTAACGTGCAAACCACCCTTGGGGGTAAAGGGGTTAAATCAAAAAACAACAGCACATACAGGTGCATCTCACAAAATTAGAACATCATCAAAAAGTTAATCTATTTCAGTTATTCAATACAAAAAGTGAAACTCATATATTATATAGTGTCATTACAATCAGAGTGATATATGTCAAGTATTTATTTCTGTTAATGTTGATGACTATGGCTTACAGCCAATAAAATCCCGAAAGTCATTATCTCAGTAAATTAGAATACTTTATAATGCCAGCTTAAAAAAAAAAAATGATTTCAAAATCTGAAATGTTGGCATACTGAAATGTATGTTCAGTAAATGCGCTCAATACTTGTTTGGGGCTCCTTTTCCTTCAATTACTGCATCAATGCTGTGCAGCATGTTGGCGATCAGCCTGTGGTACTGCTGAGGTGTTATGGAAGCCCAGGTTGCTTTGATAGCAGCCTTCAGCTCATCTGCATTGTTGGGTCTCGTGCCTCTCATCTTCCACTTGACAATACCCAATAGATTCTCTATGGGGTTGAGGTCAGACAAGTTTGCTGGCCAATCAAGCACAGTGAAACTGTTGATTGCAAACCAGGTGTTAGTATTCTTGGCAGTGTGGACAGGTGCCAAGTCTTGCTGGAGAATGAAATTTCCATCTCCAAATATGCTTATAGGCAGAGGGAAGCATGAAGAGCTCTAAAATTTCTTGGTAGACAGCTGCACTGACATTGGTCTTGATAAAACAAATATACTATACCAGCAGATGACATGGCTCCCGAAACTGTAATTGATAAATAAATACCGTATTTTTCGGACTACAAGACGCACTTTTTCCCCCCCAAAAAGGGGGGGGAAATGGGGGGTGCATCTAACAGTCGCAATGCAGGCTTACCGTGGCGGCAGAGGTGCGGTGGCAGAGGTGCGGCGGCAGAGGTGCGGCGGCAGAGGTGTGGCGGCAGAGGAGGCGCAGTAAGCGGGGTCCCTTTCTCCGGTGAGGTGATGCAGCAGCCCGGTATGCAGCAGAGCCGGGTGAATCCTGTTGTTATCGGTGGTGACGGCCATTTTCCTGGGGCCGCGCGTGCGCAGATGGAGCGCTCTGCTTCCCGGGGCTTCAGGCCGCCGCGATCTCCATCTGCGCACGCGCGGCCTCCCGCGGCCATTTTCCTGAAGCCCCGGGAAGCAGAGCGCTTCATCTGCACACACGCGGCCTCAGATGATGGCCGCGCCCACCGATAACAACAGGATTCACCCGGCTCTGCTGCTTACCGGGCTGCTGCATCACCATACCGGGGAAAGGGACCCTGCTTACTGCGCCTCCTCTGCCGCCGCACCTCTGCCACCGCACCTCTGCCACCGCACCTCTGCCACCGCACCTCTGCCACCACGGTAAGCCTGCATTGCCTGCACGGTAAGCCTGGGACCCCTCTCACGCCATACCTCTCACAGCACCTCCTGATCCCAGCACCTCCTGATCCCGGCACCTCCTGATCCCAGCACCTCCTGATCCCAGCACCTCCTCATCCCAGCACCTCCTCATCCCAGCACCTCCTCATCCCAGCACCTCCTCATCCCAGCACCTTCTCATCCTAGCACCTCCTCATCCCAGCACCTCCTCATCCCAGCATCACCCCACCTCTGCCGACACCTTGCCTCCTGTGACCCTGCTCTGCCACCGCCAGCCCTCAGGTAAGATACTGTAAATTCGGACAATAAGACGGACCCCCATCTTATAAAAAATCTTTTTTTCTGCAATTTTCACCCCAAATTTGGGGTGCGTCTTATGGTCCGGTGCGTCTTATAGTCCGAAAAATACGGTGATCTTTTTTTTTATATAGCGCTAACATATTCCGCAGCGCTTTACAGTTTTTGCACACATATCATCACTGTCCCCAATGGGGCTCACAATCTAGAATCTCTATCAGTATGTCTTTGGAATGTGGGAGGAAACCGGAGTGCCTGGAGGAAACCCACGCAAACACGGAGAGAACATACAAACTCTTTGCAGATGTTGTCCTGGGTGGGATTAGAACCCAGGACTAGGGTTGAGCGAAACAGATCGGTCATTTTCATAAGTCGCCAACTTTTGGCAAAGTCGGGTTTCATGAAACCCAACCCGATCCCTGTATGGGGTCGGCCATGCGGTACGCGACCTTCGCGACAAAGTTGCGTTTCATATGACGCGTTCAGCGCCATTTCTCAGCCAATGAAGGATGACGCAGAGTGTGGGCAGCGTGATGGCATGGTTCTCGTTCCCCACCATCTTAGAGAAGGGCATGACACTGATTGGCTTGCTTTCTGTGGCGTCACAGGAGCTATAAAGGGGCGTGCACGCCGACTGCCATCTTACTGCTGCTGATCTGAGCATAAAGAGAGGTTGCTGCAGCTTCGTCAGAAGCAGGGATAGCGTTAGGCAGGGAATATATACCCCCAAGCCACTTGTGCTGTAGCGATTTCCACTGTCCAACACCACCTTTTCCTTGTAGGGACAGTGGAGGCTAGATTTCAGTGCATCAGCTCTGCAGCTTATTAGGCTGCCTTATAAGGCTCCCTGATAGCTGCATTGCTGTTTGAACGCCGCTGTGCAAACAAACTGCTTTTTTCAAAGCACAAGTCCTGTTGTTCCTTCCTTTCTGCACAGCTATCTTGTTTGTTTGTCCACACTTTTGTGTGCAGCAGTCCTTTTTATTGCTGCCTGCCATACTTTTCTGAGATTACTGTAGGGAGATAGTAATTGTAGTACAGTCCCTTTTTTATATATATATATCTTCAAGCCACTTTCTGCCCCTGAAACTGTGTAGTGTGAAACAGTGGGCCTGTATTTTTCAGGACTGTCTCACACCTAAAAAGGGAGATTTATATTGCCAATATGTGCATTTGTGCCTGTCCAGTCTGTTGTATCTGTCAGTCATTTTGTGCCACAGAAACAATACTGTAAAACAGTGGGCGAGATTTATTCACTAGTCTTCCATATAAAAACAAAAAGGGGAGATTAATATTGGCAAATCTGTGCATTTGCATCAGTCCTGTTAGTGGCATATCTGTCAGCCACTGAAACACTACTGTAAAACTGTGGGCTAGATTGATTCACTAGTCTCCCATCCCCCCAAAAAAAGAAGGGGAGATTAATATTGGCAAATCTGTGCATCTGCGTCAGTCCTGTTAGTGGCATATCTGGCAGCCACTGCGTGCCACTGAAACTGTGCACTGTAATACAGTGGGCCTGATTTTCCCTGCACTCCCACACACCTATAAAGGGAGATTTAAATTCACAACAATTTTGCGTCCACCTTGTAACAGGTTTTACAATACCATATAACGTTTGTTAGTTTGGTTACATATTTCCAAGAATGAGGAAGTCTGGTGGAAGAGGTCGTGGCCGAGGGTGGTCATTGCCAGCTGGTAATGATGGTAGTGGTGGTGGAGCATCAGGTGGTCGTGGAAAAAGAAATATAACACCTAAGTCTCGAGTTGTTCAGCCACCGTCATCGTCTGGCAACACAAGGCCTCGAACGCTCCCTTTTCTGGGAGTAGGAAAACCGCTTTTAAAGCCGGAGCAGCAGGAACAAGTTTTGGCTTTCCTTGCTGACTCAGCCTCTAGCTCTTTTGCCTCCTCTTCGGAAACTGCAAAATGTAAAAGCAGCGTGTCGTCAGTGGATGTTCCCGGTCAGGAACAAGTCGCTTCCTTGCGTTCTGCACCCAGAACAACAGAGAAGGATGCGTCAGGCAACACAACGGGTTACTACATGGAGCTCTTTACACATACCGTTCCTGCGTTAGAAAGGGAAATTGTTAACAGGTCATGCCCATTACAAGATGAATCGGACATGGAGTGCACAGATGCACAGCCACAGCCAGATTCTTATGCTGTTCCTTTGACTCAGATCACAACATTGCCCTCGCAGTGTACTGATCCAGAATCTGACCCAGATGAGACTATGGAGCCCCGTCACGAACGCTATAGCACCAGCTTACACAGTGACACAGAGGAAGGTGCACAGGACATAGAAGAGGAGGTCATAGATGACCCAGTTGTTGACCCCGATTGGCAGCCATTGGGGGAACAGGGTGCAGCTGGCAGTAGCTCTGAAGCGGAGGAGGAGCCACAGCAGGCATCAACATCGCAACAGGTTCCATCTGGCAGGCCCATATCTGGCCAAAAATGTGTGGCTAAACCAAAACCAGTTGTAGGACAGCGTGGCCATCCGGTTAAAGTAGCTCAGTGTGCAATGCCTGAAAAGGTATCCAATAGTAGGAAGAGTGCAGTCTGGCATTTTTTAACCAACATCCAAATGATCAGTGCAAAGTCATCTGTAAGAAATGCTCAAGGACCTTCAGCAGAGGTCAGAATGTTAAAAGTCTAAATACAAGTTGCATGCATTGACATTTAAACACCATGCACTTGCAAGCCTGGACTACCTACCAAAAGTCCCTTAATGTCGTTGCACCCTCTCACAATGAAGCTAGTCAGTAAAGCTACATCCCTTCCCTCACTGTAAGCCCAACGTTTACCACACCACCTGCAGCAAATGTGGAGGTTTCTTTGCAAGGCCAAAGCAGTCAGGAAATCACCAGGTTCTTGGTAGGAAACACTGCATGTAGGCCAACAGCAAGAATACCATCACCAACCCTCTCTCAGTCTGCCATGTCCACCGGCACCCCCGCTAGTACCACCATATGCAGCTCTCCACTCCAGCTCACCCTACAAGAGACTCTCGTTAGGAAAAGGAAGTACTCATCCTCTCATCCGCGTACACAGGTTTTGAACGCCCACATTGCTAGAATAATCTCGTTAGAGATGATGCCCTACCGGTTAGTTGAAAGCGAAGCTTTCAAAGCCCTGATGGACTATGCTGTACCACGCTACGAGCTACCCAGTCAACATTTCTTTTCGAGAAAAGCCATCCCAGCCCTCCACCAGCACATAAAAGATCACATTGTCCATGCACTCAGGCAATCTGTGAGTAGAATGGTGCACCTGACAACAGATGCATGGACCAGTAGGCATGGCCAGGGGCGTTACGTGTCCATCACTGCACACTGGGTTAATGTGGTGGATGCTGGGTCCACAGGGGACAGCAATATTGGGACAGTTCTGCCTAGCCCACTGTCTAGGAAACAGTTGTCTGTAGGCGTTGGCCCCCCTCCTCCTCGTCCTCCAGCAGAAGTGACAGCTCGTCCACAGACCGCAGTCGCACGACCACTCCATCCGCAGCTGCCACTGTTGCACATGAGGTGTCCCATTATGGAACAGCTAGTGGCAAGCGTCAGCAGGCTGTATTGGCAATGAAGTGTTTGGGCGACAACAGACACACCGCAGAAGTTCTGTCTGAGTTCTTGCAGCAAGAAACTCAGTCATGGCTGGGCAGTGTACATCTTGAGGCAGGCAAGGTAGTGAGTGATAACGGAAGGAATTTTATGGCTGCCATAGCCCTTTCAAACTGAAACACATTCCTTGCCTAGCTCACAACTTAAAACTGGTGGTGCAGTGCTTCCTGAAAAGTTATCCGGGGTTACCCGACCTGCTTCTGAAGGTGCGCAGACATTGCTCACACATCCGCCGTTCGCCCGTACACTCCAGCTGTATGCAGAACCATCAGCGATCTTTGAACCTTCCCCAGCATCGCCTAATCATCGACGTTGCAACAAAGTGGAAATCCACACTGCACATGCTTCAGAGACTGTGCGAACAGAGGCGTGCTGTTATGTATTTGTGGGAGCATACACATACACGGGCAGGCAGTTGGATGGCAGACATGGAGTTGTCAGGTGTGCAGTGGTCGAAGCTACAAGAACTCTGTCAAGTCCTTCAGTGTTTTGAGGAATGCACATGGCTGGTTAGTGCAGACAACGCCATAATAAGCATGAGCATCCCCCTAATGCGTCTGCTGAGGCAAAGTTTGACGCAGATAAAGGAGCAGGCATCTGCATCCGAGGACGAGGGAAGCCATGATGACAGACAGCCATTTTCTCGTCAGGGAAGTCTACTTGACGAGGTGGCGGGCGAAGAGGAGGAGGATGAGGAGGATGATGGGGATGAGTGTTTTTTGGATGAGGAAGCTTCTCAGGGGGCAATAGAAACTGGTGGCGTTGCAAGGCCAGGTTCAGGGTTTTTGAGGGAGGCAAGTGACGTTAATTTGCCCGAAAGTGCTCCTCAACCCAGCACAAGCAGTGAATTGACAACTGGAACATTGGCCCACATGGCGGATTATGCTTTGCGTATCCTAAAAAGGAACCCCCGCATTATAAAAATGATGACGGATGACGATTACTGGTTGGCCTGCCTCCTAGATCCACGCTATAAGGGGAAACTGCAAAACATCATGCCACATGAGAACCTTGAACAAATATTGGCAACCAAACAAGCAACTCTTGTTGACCGTTTGATTCAGGCATTCCCAGCACACAGCGCCTGTGATCGTTATCACACGAGCTGCAGGGGGTAACAGGGCAGAGGTGTTA
Source organism: Ranitomeya imitator (assembly GCF_032444005.1). Taxonomy (NCBI): domain Eukaryota; kingdom Metazoa; phylum Chordata; class Amphibia; order Anura; family Dendrobatidae; genus Ranitomeya; species Ranitomeya imitator. Next base: position 708,500,487 of record NC_091283.1, on the reverse strand, counting down.
GAGGCGCACAAATCCGAAGTGGCATTGGACAGAGGGGTTTTCTGCCCAGGTTGTGGAGTGATTTTGCAATGACCGCAGACAGGACAGGTACTGCAGCATCAATTCAAAGTGACAGGAGACAACATTTGTCCAGTATGGTTACTAACTATTTTTCCTCCCCTATCGATGTTCTCCTTCACCCATCATTCCCATTTGATTACTGGGCATCCAAATTAGACACCTGGCCTGAATTGTCCGAATATGCATTGCAGGAGCTCGCTTGCCCAGCAGCTAGTGTGCTATCAGAAAGAGTATTCAGTGCTGCTGGTTCAATACTGACCGAAAAAAGGACTCGTCTGGCTACCCAAAATGTTGATGATCTAACCTTCACTAAAATGAACCACTCATCGATTTCTAATTATTTTGCCCCACCTTTCCCGGCTTACACCTAGGGTCTTGCTTTTGGACTGGTCTTACTGAGTGTTCTGTTATGATCAGGTGGCTTTAGAGCAGCATGAAAAGACCTTCGCTGGAGCAGTGGTAACTTTACTGACCGCAAACCCTGTTCCTATCACCGCAACTAGAAGTAGCCGTGGGTTGTGCCTAACCAGACCTAGACACCTCAACACAGCCTAAGGAATAAATATCCCTAAAGATGGAAATAGGAAAACTCTCTTGCCTCAGAGTAGGTCCCCAAAGGATAGGTAGCCCCCCACAAATAATGACTGTGAGTAGGAGAGGAAAAGACACACGCAGACAGAAAACAGGGATAAGCAAAGGACGCCACTTCTACCTAGATAGGAAAGGAAAGTACAGGATACTATGCGGTCAGCATAAAACACTACAAAATATCCACAGCAGAAAAATACAAAAACTCCACCACCTAACTAAAGATGTGGAGAGTATGTCTGCGACTCCAGCAAGTCCAACTAGACTGAGAAAAACATCAGGCACAGTCTAGCAGGAACAAAATAGAAACAAGATAAGCACAGAAAATAAACACACAGCAGTGTGACTAAAAAATGAAGCAAACACTTATCTTAGCTGAATTGGCAGCAAGCAGGAGAGGCCAGGCAGAGGACCAACACTTCCAAAGGAACATTGACTACTGGCAAGGACTAATGAGTCCTGCACAGCTAAATACCCCAGTCAGAATTGCAATTAGCAAAAACACCTGTCCAAGACTGCTGTTCAGGAATAACTGCATTACCATCAACAACCACCGGAGGGAGCCCAAGAGCAGAAGTCACAACAGTGTTCCAATTTCTCCATTTGCAGCTGCTGTATGTCCAGCATACGACATGTTTACACCTCCCTAAATGGGCTGATTCCCACCACGGGGCCGTGGTCTCGCCACTTGGCAAAAGCACCCGAGAGAGTGCCTTTTTTTCTGAAGAGGTGGGTGTGCCCACTTTTGGTCGACGTCACTGGCACCGGGTCCCTCATAGTACAATGAAGTGTCTCTGGCGGTGGTGGCGCGCACCCAACGTCAGACACACCGTTGTAACATGAGGGGCCTTTGGCCAGTAGCGCCGGGCATGAGAGAGTGCCCCCCACCCCCCAGCTCAAACTGTGCTCTACCACTTGCAAAATTATCTGTCACTGCTCCACCTCTGTTTAGTCTATGCGGTGAAATCCTTCAATGCCTGGCACTGACAATACCAATTTGTTGACATATATGATGCTACTTAAAATATTCAGTGGCCCTGTCCTATATTTACATCAGTAAATATTTTGTGCCAAATAACAATGTCTGAAAGTCAGCAGTAGAGCCCTCCTCTATACGTAAGTATGCAACCTTTTTTGGGGGGTTTTGTTTTTTTTTCGAGACATTAACATCTATGTATTCTTTTGGAGTACTAACTGTGTCAGACACTCCTTCCAATTGTCCTCCGCTGACCACACCAATGCTGCCTGTGTACTCCTGGATGCTATTTAAAAGTGCATAGAGCCACCCTTTTTTATTTTAGGCCTACTAAGTCTGTCTGCGGTCCCTCCTTCCAATCGTCCTCCACTGACCACACCAATGCTGCCTGTGTACCCCTGCAAGATAATTGAAACTGCATTGAGCCACCTTTTTTATGTTAGGCCTACTAAGTCTGTCTGCGGTCCCTCCTTCCAATAGTCCTCCACTCACCACACCAATGCTGCCTGTGTACCCCTGGATGCTATTTAAAAGTGCATAGAGCCACCTTTTTTTATTTTAGGCCTACTAAGTCTGTCTGCGGTCCCTCCTTCCAATAGTCCTCAACTGACCATACCAATGCTGCCTGTGTACCCCTGCAAGATAATTGTAACTGCATTGAGCCACCTTTTTTATGTTAGGTCTACTAAGTCTGTCTGCAGTCCCTCCTTCCAATACTCCTCCACTGACCACACCAATGCTGCCTGTGTACCCCTGCAAGATAATTGAAACTGCATTGAGCCACCTTTTTTATGTTAGGCCTACTAAGTCTGTCTGCGGTCCCTCCTTCCAATAGTCCTCCACTGACCACACCAATGCTGCCTGTGTACCCCTGCAAGATAATTGAAACTGCATTGAGCCACCTTTTTTATTTTTGGCCTACTAAGTCTGTCTGCGGTCCCTCCTTCCAATTGTCCTCCACTGACCACACCAATGCTGACCGTGTACCCATGTAACCTTTTTTAAACCTGCATCGAGCCAACTTTGTGGTGTAAGGCCTACTAGCAATGTCTGGCTGTGCCACTCAATACAGCTGTCCTCTTAATAAAAAGGACATGCAATTATCAGGTGTTCAGCCTATTGGAATTTTAAAACTGCAGTGGGGCTACTAGCTTGGTTGGGGCCTACTAACAGTGTCTGCCGCTCTAAGGTGTTGTCCTGGTTGCCTTTCCTGAGCTTCTATCTTCAGGCTCTTGTTAAATAGTTGTTAAATGGAACAACTGCAGTGGGGCTACTAGTTTGGTTGGGGCCTACTAACGGTGTCTGCCACTCCTTGCTGTTCTCCTAATTTCCTGTCCTGAACTTCCATTTTCAGGCTATCGTTAAGTAGTTGTTAATATTAAACTTCATTTGGCCTACTAGTTGGGTTGGGGCCTACTAACGGTGTCTGCCGCTCCTAGCTGTTCTCCTCCACTGAACAAAGCAGTGCCGCCTGTTTACTACTGTTACCAATTTTGAACTGCATGTAGACTACTTACTGATTTGAGCCTACTCAATGTGTCAGCCTCTCATTACAGTTGTCCTCCACTGAACAAAGCAATGCCGCCTGTTTAGTCCTGTTAACAATTTTGAACTGCTTTTAACCTACTTTTGTATTTGGGACTATATCTGTGTTTCCTCCTCATCCTGCCCATTGCCCAGCCAGTGCTAGATGACTCTGCTGGTACATTGACCCAGACTGCTACATTCCCCTTGCACATTACACAGCCAGATTCTGACCCTGCTGAAAGTGAGGTTCCCCTTCCCGCAAATTATACCACCTTACACGGGGACAAAGAGGAAGGTGCAGATGAAAGTGCAGGTTCCTTCATCAGGTTGGGGGGATACTCGTTGGCAACGTCACTGGCAAAGGGCCCCACATAGTATGCAAAAGTGTCGCTGCCGGTGGGTGGCGCCCCCGCCGTGCAAACACATCGCCGTACTTTGAGAGGCCCTGTGCCAGTGCCAATGCGAACGAGTGGGCCCCCCCTGTTTGCTCAGGATCATAGCACTTGCAAAGTTGAAATACTTACCTCTCCCTGCTCCACTGCCGTGACGTGGTCCACGTTTCCTGGGCCCACTAAATACTTGAAGCACCATGCCCCCCACAACTTTAGCCAAATGACCCCAATGTCCAATGCCTAACTATTATTATAAGGTAAATTAAGATTGACAAGCTTCAGTACCAAGAATGGATGTTTTTGCCATTAAAATGGGCACTGTAGGTGTTTTCCTGGCCTCCACTCACTGCCGACTATGCTCCCCCATTGACTTGCATTGGGTTTCGTGTTTCGGTCGATCCCCGACCCCGACTTTACGCGATAATCAGCCAATTTCACTCAACTCGACTTTTGATATAGTCGGGTTTCGCAAAACCCGACTCGACCCTAAAAAAGTAAAAGTCGCTCAACCCTACCCAGGACCCCAGTGCTGCAAGGCTGCAGTGCTAACCACTGCACCACGGTGCTGCCCATATGATTGTGGATACTTCACACTAGACCTTGGAAATCAAGGTTCCAGAGTCTGAAGGAAGAGTGGAGAGACAGACAATCCAATCTGCTTGACGTCTATTCTGAAATTTCCACAGTCAGAGATGATTTGGAGATCCATGTCATCTGCAAATGTAGGTCCAATGTGTTTTATCAAGACCAAAGTCTCCACCGCCATCTACCAGGAAATTTTAGAGCACTTCATGCTTCCCTCTGCCGACAAGCTTTTTGGAGATGGAAATTTAATTCTCCAGTAGAGCTTGGCACCTGTCCACACTGCGAAAAATACTAACACCTGGTTTACAAACTACAATTTCACTGTGCTTGATTGGCCAGCAAAATTGCCTGACCTGAAGATGAGAGATACATAACCCAACAATGCAAATGAACTGAAGACTGCTATCAAAGCAACTTGGGCATCCATAACACCTCAGCAGTGCCACAGGCTGATTGCCTCCATACCAGGCTGCATTGATGCAGTAATTGATGCCAAAGGAACCCCGACCAAGTATTTACTGAAAGTACATTTCAGTAGGCCAACATTTCGAATTTTAAAATCATTTTTTCAAGCTGTGTTATAAAGTTTTATAATTTACTGAGATAATTACTTTTGGGTTTTTATTGGCTGTAAGCCATAATCATTAACATTAACAGAAATAAACACTTGGAATAGAGCACTCTGCTTTTAATGACTATATAATATATGAGTTTCACTTTTTGTATTAAAGAACTGAAATAAATAAACTTTTTGATGATATTCTAATTTTGTGAGATGCACCTGTAGATGATAAACACCTTATCCGCCACTGGTGAAGATTTTTTTCAGCAGCAAAGCTATTTAAAGGGACTCTGTCACCTGAATTTGGAGGGAACAATCTTCAGCCATAGGGGCAGGGTTTTTGGGTGTTTGATTTACCCTTCCCTTACCCGCTGGCTGCATGCTGGCTGCAATATTGGATTGAAGTTCATTCTCTGTCCTCCATAGTACACGCCTGCGCAAGGCAAGATTGCATGTACTACAAAGGACAGAGAATGAACTTCAATCCAATACTGCAGCCAGCATGCAGCCAGCGGGTAAGGAAGGGTGAATCAAACACCCGAAAAAAAGATTGTTCCCTCCAAATTCAGGTGACAGAGTCCCTTTAATTGTGGCACTTCTACTCCTGTTTATAGCTTCTTATGAATTTTTTTTCCCACAATCATGAGGCAGCAGCAGCTAACATTCAACCTGTTATAGGAGTTGTGCCTCTCACAGTATCCTCAATTTAGCGCCATCATATAAGGCACACACTGTCCCCCTAATGGTACCATGCTATGTTTTAAAGTAAAATTAACATGGAAAATGATTATATATATATATATATATATATATATATACAGTATATATATATATATATATATATATATATATATATATATATATATATATATATATATATATATATATATGATTTTGTACATATATATACACATTTAACTAAAAAGTATGTGTCACATTTTTGTGCACCTGCAAAGTCAGTCTGAAGGCAGCAAAACCACAAATAAACACATACAGAAGCAAGGGAGGCAAACCAGATTTTGTGTTAAATCTTTGATAGTGTTGAGCCACCCCCTTAGTGTTCGAGTTCGGTTCGGTTCGTCGAACTGGGGCGTGTTCGACGAATGTTCGTCGAACACAGTCGAACCCCATTGAAACCAATGGCGTGCAAACACAAACACATACAAACACATAGAAAACACATAGGAAACACCTTAAAAGGTGTCCAAAAGCTGACAAACGGCTCAGAAGACACAACAAACACATGTTAAAGTCGAAACTACATATAGTGATGTGAAATGAAAAGAGGTGGAGAAGTAAAAGGAGGAGAAATGAAGAAAGGCTGGAGTAAAAATCTAAAATCACCCTACCAACACCCAGACGTCGTTAAAAAAATATATATATATATATATATACACATCTTTAGGTAGAATGGCGGCGGGTCCATTCAGAACACTTTCTTTAGAAGACATAGTGGTACCCCTGTTGGGAGTTGTGCCAAAAAAGGAACCCAATACATTCAGACTAATCCACCATTTATCATATCCAAGGAGCAGGTCAGTAAACGACAACATCGATGTGGAACCAAGTACAGTACTATGTACCTACTTTGATGAGGCAATCAGGTGGGTCAAGAAATTGGGAAGGGGCACCCTAATGGCCAAAACAGACATTGAGGTGGTGTTCCGGTTACTACCTGTGCCTCCGAATAGTGTCCTCCCATTGGGCTGCTTCTGTGAAGGAGCATAATACATAGATCGCTGTTTGCCCATGGGGTGCTCCATATCCTGATCACTATTTGAGGCGTTTAGTTGCTTCCTCGAATGTGTCATCATGGACGTTTCTAAGGTGGCACATATTATCCACTACCTCGACGACTTCTTATGCTTGGGCCCAAAAGATTTGCCACAGTATGAATACATGTGGTAGTCCACCTGTGAGAAGGAGAGAGCTGGAGGGAGAGTGGACACCCCAGAGCCGAGGGGTTAGATTGAGAAAGGAAGAAGGCGGTGTAGCTTGCTTCATGGGTGGAGTACACTGCTGAGTAGCAGAAATTGCTACTAGGCCCAAAAGGATTTCCTGGGCCAGATGCCATTAAAAATAGTACTTAGGTAAACAGGCGGTGTAGCTTGCTTCATGGGTGGGGTAATCTGCTGAGTAGCACAAAATTCTACTAGGCCCAAAAGGATTTCCTGGGCTAGATGCCGCTAAAAAATAGCACTTAGGTAAACAGGCGGTGTAGCTTGCTTCATGGCTGAGCTACTCTGCTGAGTAGCAGAAATTGCTACTAGGCCCAAAAGGATTTCCTGGGCTAGATGCCGTTAAAAAATAGTACTTAGGTAAACAGGCGGTGTAGCTTGCTTCATGGCTGGGGTACTTTGCTGAGTAGCAGAAATTGCTACTAGGCCCAAAAGGATTTCCTGGGCTAGATGCCGTTAAAAAATAGTCCTTAGGTAAATAGGCGGTGTAGCTTGCTTCATGGGTGGGGTACTCTGCCGAGTAGCAGAAATTGCTACTAGGCCCAAAAGGATTTCCTGGGCCAGATGCCATTAAAAAATAGTACTTAGGTAAACAGGCAATGGGTGGGCTACTCTGCTGACTAGAAGACACTGAATCTTTGGAGCAGACCTCTGAATCCCAGACCATAGTATGAGTAAACAACTCTGCAGACGACCCCACCCACCTGGAATTGACAATGGCAACGTCATGTAAAACTCAGCAAGGGGACTAAATAAAAGAGTCTCCATTTTTTCCAAAAATTCAGCCACAGACACCACTTAAGTGGCATCAATTTCGCCAGAGTTTTTTAAAACGGTTGGTGAGGTGATTTTCAAAAATCATCAAGCTTTTAGTCTCCCCAGGATGACACAGGGGTAGAAAAGTCCTTGCATATCCAGGATTTGTTCATCTTGATGAACGTTAGTCTGTCTACATTGTCACTGGACAGCCGCGTGCGCTTATCTGTCATCACACCACCAACAGTGCTGAACACAAGTTTAGAGAGAACACTGGCTGTGGAGCACGACAAGATCTCCAAGGCGTGAGTAGCAAGCTCAGGCCATTTTTCAAGATTGGAAGCCCAAAATGAGCAAGGGTCCAGTTCCACAGTCATGGCATCGATGTTACCTTGGGGATACTCTTGTACCATCCTCTCTAGGCATTGGCTGCGTGTCAGACTTCTTGTCTCCTGTGGCCTTGCAAAGGATGGTCTAAAAAGATCTTGAAACGATTGGAAAAAATTGCTGTTACCACCAGATACAATGTTACTGTTACGGTTTGAGTGATGACTCGATAGTCCCACGGTTGGCAAGTTAGAACTCAGAGATTCACTACGTGCACCACTGGTGTTTTGTGGAAAACCAGATGTTAGATTCTGTAACAGTTTCTGCTGATACTCCTGCATGCGTGAATCCCTTTCTATGGCAGGAATTATTTCACCAAATTTACTTTTGTACCGGGGATCTAAGAGTGTGGCAACCCATTAGTCGGTATTACTTTGGATTCTAACAATCCGAGGGTCATGTTGCAGGTAGGGCAGCAAGTAGGCACTCATGTGTCTTGCGCATCCATGAGGACCAAGTCCTTGTTGTCTTGGTGGCGGCGAGGTGAGAATCATGTTTCCTTCCTCTGCCCTCTCCCCCCAACCTCGCACAACAGAAATTTGATCAAGGTCTCCCTCATCTGATGAGTCTTCCATGCCCAGCGCCAGTTCGTCCTCCACTTCTTCCTCGCCTCCTGCACCTTCCTCAACAGTTTGGTTGCTATCATGCGCCCTCAGTAATCCCTCTCCCCCAGCCTCCAATGCCAGCCTCATTGGTGCTGCCGACCGTCTGGACCTTGGAGATATTATCCCTTCCGCACATGACTCCTCCTGTTCCTCCTCCTCCTCCTCTTCTTCCTCCACCTGACTCCGAATACTGTTTAAGGTGTGCTCCAGCATGTAAAAACCAGAATAGTCATGCTGATAATGGCATCGTCAGCACTAAACATCTTCGTCGCTATTTCAAAACTGTGCAGAAGCGTGCATAGGTCCCTGATCTGAGTCCACTCCTGCAGCGTGATTTGCCCCACCTCTGGATCTCATTGGGCGAGGCTATACGTCATAACGTATTGAACCAGTGCTCGTCAGTGCTGCCACAGTCACTGCAACATGTGCAGAGTTGAATTCCACTGTTTGGGCACATCGGATTTCAGCCAGTGAACTGGCAGGCCAAATGACTTCTGTAGAGATGTAAGTCATTGCGCTGCAGGATGCGAATGGTGGAAGTGGGCACACAGCGAACGTGCCCTCTGCAGAAGCCCATCTAGTCCAGGATAGTGGGATAAAAATTGCTTGACAACCGGGTTCAAAAGGTGAGCCATACAAGGCATGTGTGTGACATTGCCCTGGCGAAGGGCCGCACCCAGGTTTGCAGCATTGTCGCACACGGCCTTCCCTGGCTGCAGGTTGAGTGGAGACAACCATTGATGGAACTCGGTCTCCAGAGCTGACCACAACTCCTTAGCTGTGTGACTCACATTTCCCAGACATTTCAATGTAAACACTGCCTGATGCCGTTGAATCCTGGTGACAGCAGAGTAAGGAGGTGTGCAAGATTCCTTCTGCACAGTTAGAACATGGGTGGCATTACCAGACAGGCTTTGGGTGCAGGTGGAGGACCGAGAGGAGGTTGAGGAGGCAGAAGCAGTGGAGGAACTTCTAGATACAGAGGATCGACAAGCAACTAGTGGGGACGGCAAGACTTGGACAGCAGCCCATTCTCTTGATTTCACCATATTTACCCAGTGCCCATTCACCGACATGTAACGCCCCTGTCCATGTCTACTCGTCCAAGTGTCTGTGGTGAAATGCACCCTGTCACACAGAGTTTCTCAAGGAAGTGGTGATGTGGTGTGCAACATGCTGGTGTAGCGCAGGCACAGCTTTCTTTGAGAAGTAGTGGTGACTGGGCATCTGGTACTGGGGCACTGCGACGGACATAAGGTCTCGAAAATCCTCTGTGCCCACCAGGCGGAAAGGCAACATTTCTGTAGCCAACAGCTTGCAGATGGTGAAATTCAACCTCTTAGCTTTGTCATGGCTAGGAGGAAATGGTCTTTTACTTGTCCATATCTGAGTGACTGAGGGCTGGCTGCCGTGCTTAGACGGAGATGAGTAGGGTCCCTGGCAAACTGCTGGTCTGTGAGGAAGGTGCAGGCAGAGATGTTATATTGCCTTGATCAAAATGTGGTGTCGATGTCGGAGAGCGCTCAACACCAGCAGGTGTTTCCACTTGCAAATATCATGACGACCTGCCAATCACACTGGCTATTGTGGGTAAAAAGGTGGAAGGTCTGCATCCAAAACCATGTGCAACTGCTGACCTCACAGTCACAGAGGATGAAGAGGATGCGGATGCACTTGATGGGGCAGACGGTGGTTGACCCGGCCCACTAGGCCGCAATGTAGCTCAGTGAGCTTCCCACTGCAGCATATGCCTCATCCATGTGACGGTTCATGCATGAATTACTCAAGCTAGTCATTTTTGGCCGCTACTGAGATTTTGTTGACAAATCTTACAGACAACATGATTTGGGTCATCCTTTGTGATGTCAAAAAATGCCCAGGCTATGCAAGGGTTAGAGCCTGTGCGACCTGAAGAGCCACCACGACTTCTGCTCAGAGGCACATTTGGGGTTGAAGATGCAGTTGTTGACGTGCTTCCAGTACTCCGTCTCTGTCCAGGAAGCCGCAACCTAACCTCGTCGTCAGACTCGTCACTAGCATCCTCCTCCACCTCCTCTGCTGACCTCATGGACTGGTGGACTGTGGGTTGACAGTAAGTGGGGTCTCCAACCTTGTTATCATCATCCTGTGTGTTCTCACACCCGTCGTCCTCAGAGCCAAACTCTTCCTGCCCTTACCAAAAAGTCAAATTTTCATTCCAATCAGGTATCTCAGTCTCATCATCATCTTCCTCATTGTCTCCACCAACAAGAGTTACAGTTTGGGAACGAGGGTCTACATTATGCTCAGAACCTTCTTCACCTGGGCCTGGATCCGACTCACAAAGATTCTGGGCATCAGTGCAGATAATTTCCTTGTCTGGATTGACAGAAGCTCTGGAGCAGACCTCTGATTCCCAGGCTATAGTATGAGTAAACAGCTCTGCAGACTCAACCATTTGTGTTACCCCATGCTCAGACGGGCGGCTGGAGAATTGGGAGCTGTGAGGAAGCAAGTGCGATTGGGGTGACAACTCTGAGGACTCTGACATGGAGGAGAGCCCACTTGAATGAGCACTTGATATCCGTTCAAGCCCTGCTGTTTTTTGCGCCTCATCTGGAATTTTTGGCGATGCTTGTAGCGATGGTCGTAAGAAAAGTCTCATATCAGATTGTCCACGAAAAGAAGTAGACATCTTACTGGCAGATGTTCTTTCTTCTGCAGATGTGACTGTTGCTTTGCCACCTACCCCACACGGATACAACCTTTATTCCCCTTTCCACCAGCAGCAGGCCTTTTGCCACTCATTTTGGTGCTTAACTAATTGGCAACTCAGAATCTGTAGTTGTTGGCACAACAACCGATGGATGAAAACCAAGCAGAACTGAGTGGCCAAACTGTGGTACTAGGCCCAAAAGGATTTACTGGGTTAGATGCAGTAAAAATTTAGATACACAGGCGGTGTAGCTAGCTTCACAGGGGGCTACTTTGCTGACATGCAGACACTGCTACTAAGCACAAAAAGATTTACTTTGTTATATGCAGTAAAAATGTAGATACACAGGCGGTGTAGCTAGCTTCACCTATGGGCTACACCGCTGATGTGCAGACACTGCTACTAAGCCCCAAAAGATTTACTGGGTTAGATGCAGTAAAAATTTAGATACACAGGCGGTGTAGCTCGATTCACAGGTGGGCTACTCCGCTGACGTGCAGACATTGCTACTAAGCACAAAAAGGTTTACTGGGTTAGATGCAGTAAAAATTTAGATACACAGGCATGCAGACACTGCTCCTAGGCCCAAAACAATTTACTGGCTTAGAAGAAGTAAAAATTTAGATACAAAGGCGGAGTAGCTAGCTTCACCGGCGGGCTACTCCGCTGACGTGCAGTAACTGCTCCTAGGCCCAAAACTATTTACTGGGTTAGCTGCAGTAAAAATTTATATACACAGGTGGTGTAGTTAGCTTCGCAGGTGGGCTACGCCGCTGACGTGCAGACACTGCTCCTAGGCCCAAAACTATTTTCTGGGTTAGATTAAATAAAAATGTAGATACACAGTCGGTGTAGCTAGCTTCACCGGCGGGCTACTCTGCTGAAGTGTAGACACTGCTACTAAGTCCAAAAAGATTTACTGGGTTAGATGCAGTAAAAATTTAGATACACAGGCGTTGTAGCTAGTTTCACAGGTGGGCTACTCAGATGACTATCAGACAATGCTACTAGCCCAAAAGGATTGGCTGAACTAGATTACACCAAATGCTGTGACAAACACTTGCACAGCACTGGCACAGACCTGCCTGGCAAAAAGTGCTAGGAACTGCTATAACCTACCCTGAAAAGGGTTGATATTAAAAATAGTACTACTCTTGAATCCCTAAACCTATCTCTCTGAAAATTCGCTCCAAAAAAAACACTCTTAGACTGTATAGCGCCCACAGCAGCAGCGGTGCCATCTAACACTAAGCTGCAGCAGTGAGGAAATGGTGGCGACAAGGCAAATGGCTGGTTCTTATAGGCCAAGGACATGTGACATACACAGCCAATGACACATGCCCTTGCTTGTGTGCATCACATGCACATTGCTGTGTGTGTGCATTGCTGATAGGCTGAGAGACTGCACCGCCCCACTGTAAATGCGGAAAGAAAAAAAAAAGTACATCGCCATTATTTCAGCACATATCTTTCCCCCGCCCCTATACACTGAAACAGTCTATTAACAATGATAAATAGTTTCAATGTGCAAATCAAGTTAGGCATTTGGTGAACGAACAGTTATCGAACAGAAACTCGAACAGCCGAATTTTAAGCAAATTGTTTGAGTTCGACGAACGACTCGAACACCGCCCAAAACAGCTCGAATTTGAAATTGGCCAACTGTTCGACTCGAACACCGCTCATCTCTAATCTTAGATTCCTCCAATTACCTTCCTTTTACTCTGATGACAGCTTGGCACTCTCTGACAGTTTCATTAGGTAGTTGTCTGGAATTGTTTCCAATGCACAGGTATGCCTCATCAAGAGTTAATTTATTATTAAAGCAATGATCTTTTGAATGTGATTGCAACCATTAGTTTTGTTTGGCAGAGACAGCTTTTAATACACATGAAGTTGTGAGCCTTATTCACAATTATTCTATGCTAGAATACGACAAAAAATATTCAATTAAGTTAATATATTTAACAGTGCATCAAAACTTTAGGATATGAAGGTCAGTCAATTCAGAAAATCGGACACTATATATGATGTTGAAGAAATACTGGGAAGAATCATTGCACTTAATAATAATAATAATAATAATAATAATAATCTTTGTTTTTATGTAGCGCTATCATATTCGGCAGCACTTTATAGTTCGTACACATTATCATCACTGTCCCCAATGGGGCTCACACTCTAAGTTCCCTATCAGTATGTCTTTGGAATGTGGACGGAACCCGGAGTATCCGGAGGAAACCCACGCAAACACAGAGAGTGCATACAAACTTCCTGCAGATGTTGTCCTTGGTGGCATTTGAACCTAGAACTCCAACGCTGCAGTGCTAACCACTGAGCCATCATGCTGCACTTACTAAAAGAACCAAACATGACATTAATGACCAGTCTAGTGATTCGGAAACAATTGTTTTGCGACACATTGTACTTTATGTTAGTGATATGTTTAGGTTGTTATTCTTGTGATATTTTCCAATTTTCAAACTTTCAATTTTTATTTCCTTAAAGCAGTTAATCATGCTGTACAAAATAATTAATAAATAACATTCGCCATATATGTTATTTTATTTTGGTTGTATGTTAGATTAATTAAAAATGTTGCAGCGATTTCTAATTGTTTAACCCCTTCCCGACATGCACCGTACTAGTACTGCTCTGCAGGAACTGAGTTCCCGCAAATCGCAGTACTAGTACCGCGGCACGATCGCGCGGCCTCACGATGAGCGCCGTGGCGATCGCGTGTGGGTGTCAGCTGTATATGACAGCTGATACCCTGCAGCAAATGCCCACTAGCGCCGATTGTGGGCATTCAACCCCTCTGATGCCGCTGTCAGTAGTGACAGCGACAGAGGGGCATCGCGCAGGGACGGGGGCTCTTTGCGCTCTCCCACTGGAACAAAGCGATGCGATCGCGTTGTTCCAGTGTTCTGGAAGGAGTCCCCGGTTCCAAAATGGCCACGAGGCTCCTTCCGGGTCCTGAAGTGAGGTGGCTTGCCTCCTTGGAAAACCTTGGAAAGCCTCCTGCATTGCCTGCCAGATCTCTTATATGACACAGTGCTATGCAAAGTGTCAGATCAGCGATATGATCAAATATAGTGATGTCCCACCCTGGGACAATGTTAGAAAGTATAAAAAAAAAAAATAGAATGTGTATAAAAAAAATAATCCCCAAATAAAGAAAAAAAATATTTCCCAATAAATCCATTTATTTATGTAAATAAAAAAAAAACAATAAAAGTACACATATTTTGTATTGCCGCATCCGTAACGACCCGTTCTATAAAACTATCCCACTAGTTAACCCCTTCAATGAACACCGCAAAGAAATAACTAAAAAACGAGGCCAAAAACAACGCTTTATTATCATACCGGCGAACAAAAAGTGGAATAACACGCGATCAAAAAGACGGATATAAATAAACATGGTACCGCTGAAAATGTCATCTTGTCCCGCAAAAAAAAAGCTGCCATACAGCATCATCAGCAGAAAAATAAAAAAGTTATAGCTCTCATAATAAAGTGATGCATACACAATTATTTTTTATATAAAATAGTTTTTATTGTGTAAAAGCGCCAAAACAGAAAAAATGATATAAATGAGGTATCGCTGTAATAGTACTAACCCAAAGAATAAAGCTGCTTTATCAGTTTTACCACACGTGGAACGGTATAAATACCCCCCTAAAAGAAATTCAGGAATTACTGGTTTTTGTTCATTCTGCCTCCCAAAAATCGGAATAAAAAGGGATCAAAAAATGTCATGTGCCTGAAAATGGTACCAATAAAAACATCAACTCGTCTCGTAAAAAACAAGACCTCACATGACTCTGGGCCAAAATATGGAAAAATTATAGCTCTCAAAATGTGGTGATGCAAAAACAATTTTTTGCAATAAAATGCGTCTTTTAGTATGTGACGGCTGCCAATCATAAAAAGCCACCAAAAAAACGCTATAAAAGTAAATCAATCCCTCCTTCACCACCCCCTTAGTTAGGGAAAAATAATACAATTTTAAAAATGTATTTATTTCCATTTTCCCACTAGGGTTAGGGTTAGGGTTGGGGCTAAAATTAGGGTTGGGGTTAGGGTTAGGGTTGGGGTTAGGGTTAGTGTTGGGATTAGGGTTAGGGTTGGGGCTAAAGTTAGGGTTAGGGTTGGAGATAGGGTTAGGGTTAGGGCTAAAGTTAGGGTTGGGGTTAGGGTTAGGGTTGGGGCTAAAGTTAGGGTTTGGATTACAAATACGGTTGAGATTAGGGTTGGGATTAGGGTTAGGGGTGTGGTTAGGGTTATGGTTGGAATTAAGGTTAGGGTGTGTTTGGGTTAGGGTTTCAGTTATAATTGGGTGGTTTACACTGTTTAGGCACATCAGGGGCTCTCCAAACACGACATGGCATCCAATCTTAATTCCAGCCAATTTTGCGTGGAAAAACTAAAACATTTCTCCTTCCCTTCTGAGCTCTCCCGTGCGCCTAAACGGGTTTACCCCAACATATGGAGTATCAGCGGACTCAGGAAAAATTGGACAACAACTTTTGAGGTCCAATTTCTCCGGTTACCCTTGGGAAAATACAAAACGGGGCTAAAATATAATTTTTGTGGAAAAAAAGATTTTTTTTATTTTCTCTGTGTTATAAACTGTAGTGAAACACTTGGGCATTCAAAGTTCTCATATCACATCTAGATAAGTTTCTTGGGGGGTTTAGTTTCCAATATGGGGTCACTTGTGGGAGGTTTCTACTGCTTAGGTACAACAGGGGCTCTGCAAATGCAGCGTGATGTCTGCAGACCAATCATCTAAGTCTGCATTCCAAATGGTGCTCCTTCCCTTCCGAGCTCTGCCGTGCGCCCAAACAGTGGTTCCCCCCACATATGGGGTATTAGCATACTCAGGACAAATTGGAAAAACACTTTTGGGGTCCAATTTGTCCTGTTACCCTTGGGAAAATAAAAATTTGGGGGCTAAAATATCATTTTCGTGAAAAAAATATATTTTTTATTTTTTTTACGGCTCTGCATTATATACTTTAGCGAAACATTTGGGGTTCAAAGTTCTCAACACATCTAGATAAGTTCCTTGGGGATCTAATTTCCAATATGGGGTCACCTGTGGGAGGTTTCTACTGTTTAGGCACATCAGGGGCTCTGCAAATGCAACATGACGCCTGCAGACCAATCCATCTAAGTCTGCATTCCAAACGGCGCTCCTTCCTTTCCGAGCTCTGCCGTGCACCCAAACAGTGGTTCCCCTCCACATATGGGGTATCAGCATACTCAGAATAAATTGGACAACAACTTTTGTGGTCCAATTTCTCCTGTTACCCTTGGAAAAATACATAACCGGGGGCTAAAATACAATTTTTGTGCAAAAAAAAATGATTTTTTTATTTTCACGGCTCTGCCTTATAAACTGTAATGAAACCCTTGGGCGTTCAAAGTTCTCACAACAGATCTAGATAAGTTTCTGGGGGGTCTAGTTTCCTATATGGGGTCACTTGTGGGAGGTTTCTACTGTTTAGGTACATCAGGGGCTCTGCAAATGCAACGTGATGCCTGCAGACCAATCCATCTAAGTCTGCATTCCAAACGGTGCTCCTTCCCTTCCGAGCTCTGCTGTGCACACAAACAGTGGTCCCCCCACATATGTGGTATCAGCGTACTTAGGACAAATTGGATAATGACATTTGGGGTCCAAATTGTCCTGTTACCCTTGGGAAAACAATAATTTGGGGGCTAAAATGTAATTTTCATGGAAAAAATTTATTTTCTATTTTCACAGCTCTGCGTTGTATACTTTAGCGAAACATTTGGGGGTTCAAAGTTCTCACAACACATTTAGATAAGTTCCTTGGGGATCTAGCTTCCAATATCTGGTCCCTTATGAGAGATTTCTACTGTTTAGGTACATCAGGGGCTCTGCAAATGCAACGTTATGCCTGCAGATTAATCCATCTAAGTCTACATTCCAAACGGCCAAAAAGTGGTTCCTTTCACATATGGGGTATCAGCATAATCAGAACAAATTGGAAAACAACCTTTGAGGTCCAATTTCTCCTGTTACCCTTGGAAAAATCAAAAATTGGGGGCTAAAAGATCATTTTGTAGAAAAAAAATGATTTTTTAATGTTCATGGCTCTACATTCTAAACTTTAGAGAAACAATTGGGGGTTAAAAGTGCTCACCACACATCTAGGGGTCTTCTTTCCAAAATGGGGTCACTTAATGGGGGTTTCAACTGTTTAGGCACATCTGGGGCTCTCCAAATGCAACATGGGTTCCGATCTCAATTCCAGCCAATTTTGCATTGAAAAGTCAAACGGCGTTCCTTCCCTTCCGAGCTCTGCCATGTGCCCAAACAGTGGTTTACCCCCATATATTGGGTATCAGCGGACTCAGGACAAATTGCACAATAACTTTTTGGGTCCAATTTGTTCTGTTACCCTTGGGAAAATAAAACATTTGGGGCGAAAATTCATTTTTGTGAAAAAAAAATGATTTTTTTACGGCTCTACATTATAAACCTCTTTGAAGTACTTTAGGGGTTCAAAGTGCACACCACACATCTAGATTAGTTCCATAGTGGGTCTACTTTCTAAAACGGTGTCACTTGTGGGGAGTTTCCACTATTTAGGCACATCAGGGGCTCTGTAAACGCAACATGGTGTCCGATCTCAATTCCAGTCAATTTTGCATGGAAAAGTCAAACGGCGCTCCTTCCCTTCCGAGCTGTAACATGCGCCCAAACAGTGGTTTACCCCAACATACAGGATGTCAGCGTGCTCAGGACAAATTGCACAACAGCTTTTGGAGGTCCAATTTGTCCTGTTACCCTTGGGAAAATAAAATAATTGGGGCGAAAAAAATCATTTTTTTGTGAAAAAAAACATTATTTTTTTACGGCTCTAAATTACAAACTTCTGAGAAGCACTTGGAAGTTCAAAGTGCTCACCCCACATCTAGATTAGTTCCTTAGGGGGTCTACTAAAATTGACAAATCTCCGGGCCCGGATGGGATACACTCCCGAGTACTGCAGGAATTAAGAACAGTCATTGATAGACCATTATTTTTAATCTTTAAAGACTCCATAATAACAGGGTCTGTACCACAGGACTGGCGTATAGCAAATGTGGTGCCAATATTCAAAAAGGGGACAAAAACTGAACTCGGTAATTATAGGCCAGTAAACTTAACCTCTACTGTGGGTAAAATCCTGGAGGGCATTCTAAGGGATGCTATACTGGAGTATCTGAAGAGGAACCCAGTATCAGCACAGGTTTACTAGGGACCGTTCATGTCAGACTAATCAGATCAGCTTCTATGAAGAGGTAAGTTTCGGACTGGACCAAGGGAACCCAGTGGACATAGTTTATATGGACTTTTCAAAAGCTTTTGATATGGTGCCATACAAAAGGTTGATACATAAAATGAGAATAATGGGGATAGGGAAAATTTGTGTAAGTGGGTTAAGAGCTGGCTCAGGGATAGGAAACAATGAAGGAGTCAGTGACTCTGAAACGCGTAGGATTATTTTGTCCTGTGTGCTATTCGTAGCTCCGTAGCTCCGCAGCTCCGTAGCTTTGCAGCTGGTCACGTGTACACATCACGTGACTGTGACGTCACACAAGGTCCTGCACCTTGTCAGCTTCAGCTCCATACACGCGGCCGCCACTGCCTGTGCACGGCAGTTACCAGGCTCTGGGGGAGCACGCTAGTCACCGGCCGGGACAGCGTCTCCTATACTACTATTTGCTCTGCAACATATTGGATATTTCCGGAACAGAAATTCAGAGAAGGCTTCAGATACCAACCTTTGAGCACATGAGTGAAGGACGTTTCCACATGTCAGCACTGGACACAGATTTCCTTTTCTTTGATATTAAGGTAAACACATCTTGTTAATCACAGTCCTGTATGGGAAACCTTGTTTATGACATTTCCTAGTATTCTAACTATTTATGGCTTCATATAGATGAACTTAGCGCAAATATCACATATAGTTTTCTTTGATTAACCACTTCTGGGACGATTGGGAGTGATTTCGTCCATATAGTTGCTGCTTATTCACCTGAAGCAACTAAGCAGCGCCTTATGGTTCATTTTTAGACATGTGTATAATGTTATTTATTAACCATTTTGTATGAAATGACTCTAATTTAATGGCATAAAAACTTTAAAAATTGCAAAATTGTCAAAATTTTAGCCAAATTCACATTTTTTTCACAAATAAACGCAAGTCAAATCGAAGACATTGTACCACTATCATAAAGTACAATATGTCACGAGAAAACAGAATCACCAGGATCCGTTGAAGCATTTCAGAGTTATGACCTCATAAAGTGAAAGTGGTCAGAATTGAAAAAAAATGGCCTGGTCAGGAAGTTGAAAACAGGCTTTGGGGTGAAGGGGTTAAATACATTTTAAATTTACAAATGCTGTTCTTTTGGGACCTATTCAGATTTAAATTGACTTTAATGGGCTTATATATTTGAAACTCGCAAAAGCCAATTGTTATGAAAAGCAATTCAGTATCACAATGGACATGGAGGTCAGAGCACATACAGTGATCTGACAATAACCCAAAATAATAGAACGAGCTCTGAGACGTGGGAACTCTGCAGACCGCAATCCCTGATCCTCTCCAAACACAACTATAGGCAGCCGTGGATTGCGCCTAACGCTCCCTATGCAACTCGGCACAGCCTGAGAAACTAACTAGCCTGAAGATAGAAAAAATAAGCCTACCTTGCCTCAGAGAAATACCCCAAAGGAAAAGGCAGCCCCCCACATATAATGACTGTGAGTAAGATGAAAAGACAAACGTAGGGATGAAATAGATTCAGCAAAATGAGGCCCGATATTCTAGACAGAACGAGGATAGGAAAGATAACTTTGCGGTCTACACAAAACCCTAAAGAAAACCATGCAAAGGGGCAAAAAGACCCTCCGTACCGAACTAACGGCACGGAGGTACACCCTTTGCGTCCCAGAGCTTCCAGCAAAACAAATAGACAAGCTGGACAGAAAAAATAGCAACAAATAGCAAAGAAGCACTTAGCTATGCAGAGCAGCAGGCCACAGGAATGATCCAGAGAAACACAAGTCCAACACTGGAACACTGACAGGAAGCATGAATTCAAAGCATTAGGTGGGGTTAAGTAGAGAAGAACCTAACGACCTCACCAGATCACCTGAGGAAGGAAACTCAGAAGCAGCAGTACCAGTTTCCTCCACAAACGGAGGCTCCCAGAGAGAATCAGCCGAAGTACCACTTGTGACCACAGGAGGGAGCTCTGCCACAGAATTCACAACAGTACCCCCCCCTTGAGGAGGGGTCACCGAACCCTCACCAGAGCCCCCAGGCCGACCAGGATGAGCCACATGAAAGGCACGAACAAGATCGGGAGCATGGACATCAGAGGCAAAAACCCAGGAATTATCCTCCTGAGCATAACCCTTCCATTTAACCAGATACTGGAGTTTCCGTCTTGAAACACGAGAATCCAAAATCTTCTCCACAATATACTCCAATTCCCCCTCCACCAAAACCGGGCAGGAGGGTCAACAGATGGAACCATAGGTGCCACGTATCTCCGCAACAATGACCTATGGAAGACGTTATGTATGAAAAAAGAATCTGGGAGGGTCAGACGAAAAGACACAGGATTAATAACCTCAGAAATCCTATAAGGACCAATGAAACGAGGTTTAAACTTCGGAGAGGAAACCTTCATAGGAATATGACGAGAAGATAACCAAACCAGATCCCCAACACGAAGTCGGGGACCCACACGGCATCTGCGATTAGCGAAACGTTGAGCATTCTCCTGGGACAAGGTCAAATTGTTCACTACATGAGTCCAAATCTGCTGCAACATGTCCACCACAGTATCCACACCAGGACAGTCCGAAGACTCAACCTGTCCTGAAGAGAAACGAGGATGGAACCCAGAATTGCAGAAAAATGGCGAAACCAAGGTAGCCGAGCTGGCCCGATTATTAAGGGCGAACTCAGCCAAAGGCAAAAAGGACACCCAGTCATCCTGATCGGCAGAAACAAAGCATCTCAGATAGGTTTCCAAGGTCTGATTGGTTCGTTCGGTCTGGCCATTAGTCTGAGGATGAAAAGCCGAGGAAAAAGACAAGTCAATGCCCATCCTACCACAAAAGGCTCGCCAAAACCTCGAAACAAACTGGGAACCTCTGTCAGAAACGATATTCTCTGGAATGCCATGCAAACGAACCACATGCTGGAAGAACAATGGCACCAAATCAGAGGAGGAAGGCAACTTGGACAAGGGTACCAGATGGACCATCTTAGAAAAGCGATCACAGACCACCCAAATGACTGACATCTTTTGAGAGACGGGAAGATCTGAAATAAAATCCATAGAGATATGTGTCCAAGGTCTCTTCGGGACCGGCAAGGGCAAAAGCAACCCACTGGCATGAGAACAGCAGGGCTTAGCCCGAGCACAAATCCCACAGGACTGCACAAAAGAACGCACATCCCGCGACAGAGATGGCCACCAAAAGGATCTAGCCACTAACTCTCTGGTACCAAAGATTCCAGGATGACCAGCCAACACCGAACAATGAACCTCAGAGATCACTTTATTTGTCCACCTATCCGGGACAAACAGTTTCTCCGCTGGACAACGATCAGGTTTATTAGCCTGAAATTTTTGCAGCACCCACCGCAAATCAGGGGAGATGGCAGACACAATTACTCCTTCCTTGAGGATACCCACCGGCTCAGATAAACCCGGAGAGTCGGGCACAAAACTCCTAGACAGAGCATCCGCCTTCACATTTTTAGAGCCCGGAAGGTACGAAATCACAAAGTCAAAACGGGCGAAAAACAGCGACCAACGAGCCTGTCTAGGATTCAAACGCTTAGCAGACTCGAGATAAGTCAGGTTCTTATGATCAGTCAATACCACCACGCGATGCTTAGCTCCTTCAAGCCAATGACGCCACTCCTCGAATGCCCACTTCATGGCCAGCAACTCTCGGTTGCCCACATCATAATTCCGCTCAGCAGGCGAAAACTTCCTGGAAAAAAAAAGCGCATGGTTTCATCACTGAACAATCAGAACCTCTCTGCGACAAAACAGCCCCTGCTCCAATCTCAGAAGCATCAACCTCGACCTGGAACGGAAGAGAAACATCAGGTTGACACAACACAGGGGCAGAAGAAAAACGACGCTTCAACTCTTGAAAAGCTTCCACAGCAGCAGAAGACCAATTGACCAAATCAGCACCCTTCTTGGTCAAATCGGTCAATGGTATGGCAATACTAGAAAAATTGCAGATGAAGCGACGATAAAAATTAGCAAAGCCCAGGAACTTTTGCAGACTTTTCAGAGATGTCGGCTGAGTCCAATCATGGATGGCTTGGACCTTAACAGGATCCATCTCGATAGTAGAAGGGGAAAAGATGAACCCCAAAAATGAAACCTTCTGCACACCAAAGAGACACTTTGATCCCTTCACAAACAAAGAATTAGCACGCAGGACCTGAAAAACCATTCTGACCTGTTTCACATGAGACTCCCAATCATCCGAGAAGATCAAAATGTCATCCAAGTACACAATCAGGAATTTATCCAGGTACTCTCGGAAGATGTCATGCATAAGGGACTGAAACACTGATGGAGCATTGGCAAGTCCGAATGGCATCACTAGATACTCAAAATGACCCTCGGGCGTATTAAATGCAGTTTTCCATTCGCCTCGCCTGATTCGCACCAATTATACGCACCACGAATATCAATCTTGGTGAACCAACTAGCCCCCTTAATCCGAGCAAACAAATCAGATAACAAAGGCAAGGGGTACTGAAATTTAACAGTGATCTTATTAAGAAGGCGATAATCTATACAAGGTCTCAGCGAACCATCCTTTTTGGCTACAAAAAAGAACCCTGCTCCTAATGGCGACGATGACGGGCGAATATGCCCCTTCTCCAGGGATTCCTTCACATAACTGCGCATAGCGATGTGCTCAGGCACGGATAAATTAAACAGTCGACCTTTTGGGAATTTACCACCAGTAATCAAATTAATAGCACAATCACAATCCCTATGAGGAGGTAGGGCATCGGACTTGGGCTCATCAAATACATCCCGGTAATCAGACAAGAACTCTGGAACCTCAGAAGGGGTGGATGACGAAATTGACAAAAATGGAACATCACCATGTACCCCCTGACAACCCCAGCTGGACACCGACATGGATTTCCAATCCAATACTGGATTATGGGCTTGTAGCCATGGCAACCCCAACACGACCACATCATGCAGATTATGCAACACCAGAAAGCGAATATCCTCCTGATGTGCAGGAGCCATGCACATGGTCAGCTGGGTCCAGTATTGAGGCTTATTCTTGGCCAAAGGCGTAGCATCAATACCTCTCAATGGAATAGGACACTGCAAGGGCTCCAAGAAAAACCCACAACGCTTAGCATATTCCAAGTCCATCAAATTCAGAGCAGCGCCTGAATCCACAAACGCCATGACAGAATATGATGACAAAGAGCAGATCAAGGTAACGGACAGAAGAAATTTTGACTGTACCGTACCAATGGTGGCAGACCTAGCGAACCGCTTAGTGCGCTTAGGACAATCAGAGATATCATGAGTGGAATCACCACAGTAGAAACACAGCCCATTCAGACGTCTGTGTTCTTGCCGTTCAACTCTGGTCAAAGTCCTATCGCACTGCATAGGCTCAGGTTTAAGCTCAGGTAATACCGCCAAATGGTGCACAGATTTACGCTCACGCAAGCGTCGACCGATCTGAATAGCCAAAGACATAGACTCATTCAAACCAGCAGGCATAGGAAATCCCACCATGACATCCTTAAGGGTTTCAGAGAGACCCTTTCTGAACATAGCTGCCAGCGCAGATTCATTCCATTGAGTGAGCACTGACCATTTTCTAAATTTCTGGCAATATACCTCTATCTCATCCTGACCCTGACAAAGAGCCAGCAAATTCTTTTCTGCCTGATCCACTGAATTAGGCTCATCGTACAGCAATCCGAGCGCCAGGAAAAACGCATTGATATTACTTAATGCAGGATCTCCTGGCGCAAGAGAAAATGCCCAGTCCTGAGGGTCGCCGCGCAAAAAAGAAATAATAATCAAAACCTGTTGAACTGGATCACCAGAGGAACGAGGTTTCAAGGCCAGAAATAATTTACAATTATTTTTGAAACTCAGAAACTTAGTTCTATCTCCAAAAAACAAATCAGGAATAGGAATTCTTGGTTCTAACATAGATTTCTGATCAATAGTGTCTTGAATCTTTTGTACTCTTGCCGAGAGCTGATCCACAAATGAAGACAGACTTCTAATGTCCATCGCTACACCTGTGTACTGAACCACCCAAATGTCTAGGGGAAAAAAAGATAAAACACAAAGCCAAGAAAAAAAAATGGTCTCAGAACTTCTTTTTTCCCTCTATTGAGAATCATTAGTACTTTTGGCTTCCTGTACTGTTATGAAAGGCAATTCAGTATCACAATGGACATGGAGGTCAGAGCACATACAGTGATCTGACAATAACCCAAAATAATAGAACGAGCTCTGAGACGTGGGAACTCTGCAGACCGCAATCCCTGATCCTCTCCAAACACAACTAGAGGCAGCCGTGGATTGCGCCTAACGCTCCCTATGCAACTCGGCACAGCCTGAGAAACTAACTAGCCTGAAGATAGAAAAAATAAGCCTACCTTGCCTCAGAGAAATACCCCAAAGGAAAAGGCAGCCCCCCACATATAATGACTGTGAGTAAGATGAAAAGACAAACGTAGGGATGAAATAGATTCAGCAAAATGAGGCCCGATATTCTAGACAGAACGAGGATAGGAAAGATAACTTTGCGGTCTACACAAAACCCTAAAGAAAACCATGCAAAGGGGCAAAAAGACCCTCCGTACCGAACTAACGGCACGGAGGTACACCCTTTGCGTCCCAGAGCTTCCAGCAAAACAAATAGACAAGCTGGACAGAAAAAATAGCAACAAATAGCAAAGAAGCACTTAGCTATGCAGAGCAGCAGGCCACAGGAATGATCCAGAGAAACACAAGTCCAACACTGGAACACTGACAGGAAGCATGAATCAAAGCATTAGGTGGGGTTAAGTAGAGAAGCACCTAACGACCTCACCAGATCACCTGAGGAAGGAAACTCAGAAGCAGCAGTACCAGTTTCCTCCACAAACGGAAGCTCCCAGAGAGAATCAGCCGAAGTACAACTTGTGACCACAGGAGGGAGCTCTGCCACAGAATTCACAACAGCCAATACCATTTTTAAAATCACACCCTCAAATACTTCAAAACTGCTGTCAATTTTTTTTAACCCTTTAATTGTTACATAGGAATTAATGCAAATTGGAATATAAAATAAAAAATAAATAATTTTTATTCTAAAATGTTACTTAACTTTTACAAGTGATAGCATGACAAAATGCACCCCACAGTTTGTTACCCATATTCTTTTGAGTGCTGTTATACCCCACATATTGTAAAACAGTTCTGTTTGTATAAAGGGCAACACTCAGAATGGAAGGAGCACTATTTGAATTTTGGAATACAATTTTTTTCTGAAATACTGTACATTGTGGGCACTATGTTACACTTGCAGGGCCACAGACATGAGAAAACACCAGAAAACCCACACAAGTGACCCCATTTTGAAAACTACATCCCTCAAGGATTTTATCCAGGGGTATAGAGAACATTTTAAATCCACAGGTACTACACTTAAATTTGATAACATTAGGTCATCATATTTGAGTGTACTTATTCCCTACATATAGTCAAAAACTTCTGCTACTTTTGCAAGGCCATTAAAGTTCCTAAACAGTAGAAACTCCCCACAGGTCACCCCATTTCGTAAACTACACCCCTCAATATTTTATCCAGGGGTATAGAGAGCATTTTGAACTCACAGGTACTACACAGAATTTGAAAAAATTAGGTTGTCATATTGAAAATTTCGATTTGTTTCACAAAAATATTGCTCTAGCCTTAAAGTTTTCATTTTTTCAAGAGGTAACACCAAAAAATGGCCCCACAGTTTTTTACTCACTTTCTTATGAGAGCATCAATACTGCACATGTAGTCAAAATGTTCGGTTTTGACAAACAGCAGGGCTCGGTGAAGCAAGAGCACTATTTGAATTTTGGAATATAAATGTATCTCTATTTGGAATAGGTTTTCCTATTCTTTATTTGGAGTAGGTTTTCCAATTTTCAGAGCCTGTGTGGTGTGATTCAAGACTAAAAGAAAGCTCAGGGTGTATGCTCGCTCTCCAGAGAACATTCTGTGGGCCATTATTTTGCTTTAAATCAATGCCAAACAAAAAAACTAACCTAACACTAACAAACCTAAATCTAACACAGCAATAGTATTATTTTTAATATATATATATATATATATATATATATATATATATATATATATATATATATATATATATATATATAGACTAGCTGAAGAGCCCAGTGTTGCCCAGGGGGTCATAGCAACTAACTGAATAGTTATAACTAGTGTTGCGCATTCCGATACTGCAAATATTGGGTATCGGCCGATATTCGCGGTATCGGAATTCCAGTACCGAGTTCCGATACTTTCTCAATATCGGATACCGGAATCGGAAGTTCCCATAATTCAATGAGCCAGTTTGATTTAATTCAGCGAATAGGTAATCCTAATAAGTGTGGGCACATCCTGTTATGCATGTTAGTCATGTAACTACTGGCATGGCTGTGATTGGCTGCTGAAATGATGTCATGTTGCACTATAAAAGTCGCCACAGCCATTTTGGGTTCACGCTGCTGTGAATTCAGTTAGGGACAGGACGCAGTTTGAGATAGCGATTTGCTTCATTGTGCTTTACCCAGGCTAATTTAGCAAACGCTGTGTGAGAACCTTGTTTTTGCCTTGCAGCGCTGTTCACGGCTGTCTGCACGGTCTCTGTGTGAGTGCAGCTCACTCTGTAGTCTGTTCTGCGAAAAAAACCAAAAAGTAAATAAAGTTCACCAAACACTCCTCTTTACAGTTGTGTAGGCCACATTAGCTCATATTAAAGCCTAGTCCACACATTATAAAATTAGTTTTTCTTATACCTGTTAGCAGCTGTTCAGGAATAAGCACACTAAGCCCTTAGTACTTTTCTGCCTATCTTTTTCAGTCTACCAAGATGAAGAAGGCAGGGAGTAAGGCACGTGGTCGTGGAGTATCTGCAGGGAGAGGACGTGGGGATTCTCTGCCTGCTGCGGGCACCGGTGACTCATCATCCCCCAGTTTTAGCAGGGAACAGTCCTTCATGCGCAGTTTTGTAGGAGCTCGCCGTACCCCACTGCTGCGGGACTAATAAATTGAAGCCGTTGTCGGATGGATGACAGCTGATCCATCGACTTCAATTAGTGCCACGTCCTCTCAGGCACAGAGCACTAAAGAGCACCCATCTGTCTCTTCACCACCTGCATCTACTTCTGTTCTCTGAATCTCTTGGCTTGGAAAGAGGATGCAGCCAAGCAGCATTCGAGAAACTGAAGAAGAGGCAGTAGGCAGTGATTCACAACTGCTTTGTCTCTCTCAATCTGAAGAGGCGGGTGGGCCAGTGCCTCCAGTCAGCACACCTCAGTATGCATCTGATGAGACTCAGGTGCCAATTTCTGGTGCGTACTGTGCTGCTGAGACTACCCAGGAGAAGCAGTTTTTGGGAGAGGGTAGTGTAGATGATGAGGTCCTTGACCCATCATGGCGTGAGGTACAGGAAGGTGGTGGGAGCAGCTCTGAGGAAGACATTCCCCGAACGGCCCAAAGAGGGAGAGGGAGGGGGAACACTGCATTGCCTGTAGCCTTTACTTCAGCACCCATTAGGAGCTTGTCTCTTCCGAAACCCAAAACGGGTGCTCCCAAGACTTGCAGTGCCTGGTCCTTTTTTGACACTGTTGCAGATGACATTTACTTTGTCAAATGCAAGCTTTGTAATCAGAAAGTCAAAACAGGAAAAAGTGTCAGCAACCTCAATACCACAAATATGTGGAAACATGTGTGGACCAAGCACGTGGTGGAGTTACAAAAACACACTGAAGACCTAGGCCAAAGTACAGTGGCACCTACCACCTTTTCAGCTCGTGTTGTAGCCTCTTCCTCCAGCACACACACACACAGAACGTTCACTTCCTCACAGTATTGCCATGGAAGAACCTCTGGCACTGTTGTCCAGAGACCCACTGTAATTCCACCCACAGCACCACGTTCCCTGTCATCCTCACATTCCCAGCCCAGTCTACAGCCATCGGTAGCACAGGCATGGGAGAAAAGGTGGCCATTCTCGGCCAACCACCCCCAAGCACAGGCTCTGAATGTTGGCATTGCAAAACTACTGTCCCTTGAAATCCTGTCATTTAGGCTGGTGGAGCCTGACACCTTCCGTAACTTGATGGTATTGGCAAAAGCATTTTGAGGGAAACATTAAACATGCGCTACTAAACGCCGTCAGTAGCAAGGTCCACCTCACCACCGATGCGTGGACCAGTCTCAATGGACAGGGACGATACCTTTCCCTCACTGCTCATTGGGTAAATATTGTGGAGATGGGTACAGATCTTGCGAGTGGTGCTGTACGTGTTCTGCCAACTCCAAGGATTGCAGGAATCCAGTCTGTACACTGACTCCTCCTCATACTCCAGTTCCTCTGAATCAGCACTGCAGGAGCCATCACAGTCCACCTCCGCATGGACCCGTGAACGCTTATCTGTTACGACCGATATGAGCACCGCCGTGGCCAAAGGTCAACAGACCGTATTGAAATTAATTTCTTTGGGGAATCGAAGCCACATAGCGCAGGAGCTCTGGAATGCCATCAAGCAGGAGAGCGATGTGTGGTTTGTGCCAGCAAATCTCCAGCCAGGCATGGTAGTATGTGACAATGGCCAAAATCTGGTGGCAGCTCTGGGCCCAGGCAACCTCACTCACATCCCATGTCTGGCACATGTGCTCAACTTGGTCATGCAGTTTTTTGAGGGACTATCCATATCTTAATGCACTGCTGCACAAGGTCCGCCTAGAGTGTGCTCATTTGCATCGTCCCAGCATGGCAAGATCACGCATTGCAGCTCTGCAGTGCCGATTTCGCCTTCCGGAACATCAGATCATATGTGACCTACCCACCAGGTGTAATTCAACGTTACATATGTTGGAGCAGTTGTGTAAGCAGCAGCCAGCAGTAATGGAGTACTAGCTGCATCAGGCGCAAAAAAGTCGCCGTTCAGACTTCACAACCAATGTTGTGAATTCTGCTCTAGTCTCCCTCCGGTGGTTGTTGATGGTAATGCAGTTATTCCTGAGTAGCAGTCTTGGACTGGTGTTTCTGCTAATTGCAATTCTGACTGGGGTATTTAGCTGTGCAGGACTCATTAGTCCTTGCCAGTAGTCAATGTTCCTTTGGAAGTGTTGGTCCTCTGCCTGGCCTCTCCTGCTTGCTGCCAATTCAGCTAAGATAAGTGTTTGCTTAATTTTTTTGGCACACTGCTGTGTGTTTATTTTCTGTGCTTACCTTGTTTTTATTTTGTTCCTGCTAGACTGTGCCTGATGTTTTTCTCAGTCTAGTTGGACTCGCTGGAGTCGCAGATATACTCTCCACATCTTTAGTTAGATGGTGGAGTTTTTGTATTTTTCTGCTGTGGATATTTTGTAGTGTTTTATGCTGACCGCATAGTATCCTGTACTATCCTTTCCTATCTAGGTAGAAGTGGCCTCCTTTGCTTATCCCTGTTTTCTGTCTGCGTGTGTCTTTTCCTCTCCTACTCACAGTCATTATTTGTGGGGGGCTACCTATCCTTTGGGGATCTACTCTGAGGCAAGAGAGTTTTCCTATTTCCATCTTTAGGGATATTTATTCCTTAGGCTGTGTCGAGGTGTCTAGGTCTGGTTAGGCAAACCCCACGGCTACTTCTAGTTGCGGTGATAGGATCAGGGTTGCGGTCAGTAAAGTTACCACTGCTCCAGCGAAGGTCTTTTCATGCTGCTCCAAGGCCACTGTTGTGAATTCTGTGGTCAAGCTCCCTCCTGTGGTCACAAGTGGTACTTCGGCTGATTCTGTCTATGGGCTTCCGTTGGTGGATGTGAGTGGTACTGCGGCTTCTGAGTTTCCTTCCTCAGGTGATGAGGTTAAGTCGTTAGGTGCTGCTCTATTTAACTCCACCTAGTGCTTTGATCCTGGCCTCCAGTCAATGTTCTAGTATTGGCCTTGCTTCCTCCTGGATCGTTCCTGTGGCCTGTCTCCCAGCATAAGCTAAGTTCTGCTTGTGCTACTTTTGTTTTCTATATTTTCTGACCAGCTTGCTATTTTGGTTTTTCTTGCTTGCTGGAAGCTCTGAGACGCAGAGGGAGCACCTCCGTACCGTTAGTCGGTGCGGAGGGTCTTTTTGCCCCTCTGCGTGGTTGTTTGTAGGATTTTGTGTTGACTGCAAAGCTATCTTTCCTATCCTCGGTCTATTCAGTAAGTCGGGCCTCACTTTGCTAAATCTATTTCATCTCTGTGTTTGTATTTTCATCTTAACTCACAGTCATTATATGTGGGGGGCTGCCTTTTCCTTTGAGATATTTCTCTGAGGCAAGGTAGGCTTATTTTTCTATCTTCAGGGCTAGTTAGTTTCTCAGGCTGTGCCGAGTTGCATAGGGAGCGTTAGGCGCAATCCACGGCTACCTCTAGTGTGGTGTGATAGGATTAGGGATTGCGGTCAGCAGAGTTTCCACGTCTCAGAGCTCGTACTATGTTTTTTGGTTATTGTCAGGTCACTCTGTGTGCTCTGAACTTCAAGGTCCATTGTGGTTCTGAATTACCTATTCCTAACAGTACTGGAGGCCTAAAGTACTATGCTTCTCAATAGAGGGAAAAAAAGAAGTTCTGAGACCATTTTTTTTTCTTTGCACTGTGTTTTGCCTTTTTTTTCCCTTAGACATTTGGGTGGTTCAGGACACAGGTGTAGTGATGGACATTAGAAGTCTGTCTTCATCTGTGGATCATCTCACTGCAAGAGTACAAAATATTCAAGACTTTGTGGCTCAGAATTCTATGTTAGGAATTCTTGGTTCTATTACTGATTTGTTTTCTAGAGATAGAGCTAAATTTCTGAAATTCAAAAATAATTGCAAACTGTTTCTGGCGTTGAAACCTCGCTCCTCTGGTGACCCAGTTCAACAAGTTAAGATCATTATTTCTTTATTACGTGGCGACCCTCAAGACTGGGCATTTTCCCTTGCGCCAGGAGATCCTGCATTATGTAATATTGATGCGTTTTTTCTGGCGCTCGGATTACTGTACGATGAACCTAATTCAGTGGATCAGGCAGAGAAAAATTTGCTGGCTCTGTGTCAGGGTCAGGATGAGAAAGAGATTTATTGTCAGAAGTTTAGAAAGTGGTCCGTGCTCACTCAATGGAATGAAGTGCGCTGGCAGCTATTTTCAGAAAGGGTCTCTCTGAAGCCCTTAGGGATGTCATGGTGGGATTTCCTATGCCTGCTGGTCTGAAAGAGTATATGTCTTTGGCCATTCAGATCGGTCGACGCTTGCGTGAGCGTAAATCTGTGCACCATTTGGCGGTATTATCTGAGCATAAACCTGAGCCTATGCAGTGCGATAGGACTTTGACCAGAGCTGAAAGGCAAGAACACAGACGTCAGAATGGGCTGTGTTTCTACTGTGGTGATTCCACTCATGCTATCTCCGATTGTCCTAAGCGCACTAAGCGGTTCGCTAAGTATGCCACCATTGGTACAGTACAGTCGAAATTTCTTTTGTCCGTTACTTTGATATGCTCTTTGTCTTCCTATTCTGTCATGGCATTTGTGGATTCAGGCGCTGCCCTGAATTTGATGGACTTGGAGTTTGCTAGGCGCTGTGGGTTTGTCTTGGAGCCCTTGCAGTGTCTTATTCCATTGAGAGGAATTGATGCTACGCCTTTGGCCAAGAATAAGCCTCAGTATTGGACCCAGCTGACCATGTGCATGGCTCCTGCGCACCGGGAGGATATTCGCTTTCTGGTGTTGCATAATCTGCATGATGTGGTCGTGTTGGGGTTGCCATGGCTACAAGTCCATAACCCAGTATTAGATTGGAAATCAATGTCTGTGCCCAGCTGGGGTTGTCAGGGGGTACATGGTGATGTTCCATTTCTGTCTATCTCATCAGCCACCCCTTCTGAGGTCCCAGAGTTCTTGTCTGATTACCGGGATGTATTCGATGAGCCCAAGTCCAATGCCCTACCTCCGCATAGGGATTGTGATTGTGCTATCGAGTTGATTCCTGGTAGTAAGTTTCCTAAGGGTCGACTGTTTAATTTATCTGTACCTGAGCATGCCGCTATGCGGAGTTACGTAAAAGAATCCTTGGAGAAGGGTCATATTCGCCCGTCATCATCGCCATTGGGAGCAGGGTTCTTTTTTGTGGCCAAGAAGGATGGTTCGCTGAGACCTTGTATTGATTACCGCCTTCTAAATAAAATCACGGTCAAATTTCAGTACCCCTTGCCGCTGCTATCTGATTTGTTTGCTCGGATTAAGGGGGCTAGTTGGTTCACCAAGATAGATCTTCATGGTGCATATAATCTTGTGCGTATTAAACAGGGCGATGAATGGAAAACTGCATTTAATACGCCCGAGGGCCATTTTGAGTACCTAGTTATGCCATTCAGACTTGCCAATGCTCCATCAGTATTTCAGTCCTTTATGCATGACATCTTCCGAGAGTACCTGGATAAATTCCTGATTGTATACTTGGATGATATTTTGGTCTTCTCGAATGATTGGGAGTTTCATGTGAAGCAGGTCAGAATGGTGTTCCAGGTCCTGCGTGCTAATTCTTTGTTTGTGAAGGGATCAAAGTGTCTCTTTGGTGTTCAGAAGGTTTCATTTTTTCCCCTTCTACTATCGAGATGGACCCTGTTAAGGTCCAGGCCATTTATGATTGGACTCAGCCGACATCTCTGAAGAGTCTGCAAAAGTTCCTTGGCTTTGCTAATTTTTATCGTCGCTTCATCTGTAATTTTTCTAGTATTGCTAAACCATTGACCGATTTGACCAAGAAGGGTGCTGATGTGGTCAATTGGTCTTCTGCTGCTGTGGAAACTTTTCAAGAGTTGAAGCGTCGTTTTTCTGCTGCCCCTGTGTTGTGCCAGCCAGATGTTTCGCTCCAGTTCCAGGTCGAGGTTGATGCTTCTGAGATTGGAGCAGGGGCTGTTTTGTCGCAAAGAGGTTCTGATTGCTCTGTGATGAAGCCATGCGCCTTCTTTTCCAGGAAGTTTTTGCCTGCTGAGCGAAATTATGATGTTGGCAATCGAGAATTGCTGGCCATGAAGTGGGCATTCGAGGAGTGGCGTCATTGGCTTGAAGGAGCTAAGCATCGCGTGGTGGTCTTGACTGATCACAAGAACTTGACTTATCTCGAGTCTGCCAAACGGTTGAATCCTAGACAGGCTCGTTGGTCGCTGTTTTTCTCCCGTTTTGACTTTGTGGTTTCGTACCTTCCGGGCTCTAAAAATGTGAAGGTGGATGCCCTGTCTAGGAGTTTTGTGCCCGACTCTCCGGGTTTGCCTGAGCCGGCGGGTATTCTCAAAGAGGGAGTAATTGTGTCTGCCATCTCCCCTGATTTGCGGCGGGTGCTGCAAAAATTTCAGGCTAATAAACCTGATCGTTGCCCAGCGGAGAAACTGTTTGTCCCTGATAGGTGGACGAATAAAGTTATCTCTGAGGTTCATTGTTCAGTGTTGGCTGGTCATCCTGGAATCTTTGGTACCAGAGATTTAGTGGCTAGATCCTTTTGGTGGCCGTCTCTGTCGCGGGATGTGCGTTCTTTTGTGCAGTCCTGTGGGATTTGTGCTCGGGCTAAGCCCTGCTGTTCTCGTGCCAGTGGGTTGCTTTTGCCCTTGCCGGTCCCGAAGAGGCCTTGGACACATATCTCTATGGATTTTATTTCGTATCTCCCCGTCTCTCAAAAAATGTCGGTCATTTGGGTAGTTTGTGATCGCTTTTCTAAGATGGTCCATTTGGTACCCTTGTCTAAATTACCTTCCTCCTCTGATTTGGTGCCATTGTTCTTCCAGCATGTGGTTCGTTTACATGGCATTCCAGAGAACATCGTTTCTGACAGAGGTTCCCAGTTTGTTTCGAGGTTTTGGCGAGCCTTTTGTGCTAGGATGGGCATTGATTTGTCTTTTTCCTCGGCTTTCCATCCTCAGACAAATGGCCAGACTGAACGAACCAATCAGACCTTGGAAACATATCTGAGATGTTTTGTTTCTGCTGATCAGGATGATTGGGTGTCCTTTTTGCCGTTGGCTGAGTTCGCCCTTAATAATCGGGCCAGCTCGGCTACCTTGGTTTCGCCGTTTTTCTGCAATTCTGGGTTCCATCCTCGTTTCTCTTCAGGGCAGGTTGAGTCTTCGGACTGTCCTGGTGTGGATACTGTAGTGGACAGGTTGCAGCAGATTTGGACTCATGTTGTGGACAATTTGACCTTGTCCCAGGAGAAGGCTCAACGTTTCGCTAATCGCAGACGCTGTGTGGGTCCCCGACTTCGTGTTGGGGATTTGGTTTGGTTGTCATCTCGTTATATTCCTATGAAGGTTTCCTCTCCTAAGTTTAAGCCTCGTTTCATTGGTCCGTATAGGATTTCTGAGGTTCTTAATCCTGTGTCTTTTCGTTTGACCCTTCCAGATTCTTTTTCCATCCATAACGTATTCCATAGGTCATTGTTGCGGAGATACGTGGCACCTATGGTTCCATCTGTTGATCCTCCTGCCCCGGTTTTGGTGGAGGGGGAGTTGGAGTATATAGTGGAGAAGATTTTGGATTCTCGTGACGGAAACTCCAGTATCTGGTTAAGTGGAAGGGTTATGGTCAGGAAGATAATTCCTGGGTCTTTGCCTCTGATGTCCATGCTGCCGATCTTGTTCGTGCCTTTCATATGGCTCATCCTGGTCGGCCTGTGGGCTCTGGTGAGGGTTCGGTGACCCCTCCTCAAGGAAGGGGGTACTGTTGTGAATTCTGTGGTCAAGCTCCCTCCTGTGGTCACAAGTGGTACTTCGGCTGATTCTGTCTATGGGCTTCCGTTGGTGGATGTGAGTGGTACTGCGGCTTCTGAGTTTCCTTCCTCAGGTATTGAGGTTAATTTGTTAGGTGCTGCTCTATTTAACTCCACCTAGTGCTTTGATCCTGGCCTCCAGTCAATGTTCTAGTATTGGCCTTGCTTCCTCCTGGATCGTTCCTGTGGCCTGTCTCCCAGCATAAGCTAAGTTCTGCTTGTGTTACTTTTGTTTTCTATATTTTCTGTCCAGCTTGCTATTTTGGTTTTTCTTGCTTGCTGGAAGCTCTGAGACGCAGAGGGAGCACCTCCGTACCGTTAGTCGGTGCGGAGGGTCTTTTTGCCCCTCTGCGTGGTTGTTTGTAGGTTTTTGTGTTGACCGCAAAGCTATCTTTCCTATCCTCGGTCTATTCAGTAAGTCGGGCCTCACTTTGCTAAATCTATTTCATCTCTGTGTTTGTATTTTCATCTTAACTCACAGTCATTATATGTGGGGGGCTGCCTTTTCCTTTGGGGAATTTCTCTGAGGCAAGGTAGGCTTATTTTTCTATCTTCAGGGCTAGTTAGTTTCTCAGGCTGTGCCGAGTTGCATAGGGAGCGTTAGGCGCAATCCACGGCTACCTCTAGTGTGGTGTGATAGGATTAGGGATTGCGGTCAGCAGAGTTTCCACGTCTCAGAGCTCGTACTATGTTTTTTGGTTATTGTCAGGTCACCCTGTGTGCTCTGAACTTTAAGGTCCATTGTGGTTCTGAATTACCTATTCCTAACAGGCCACCTGATCATAACAAACCACTGAGTGGGCCACTATGAAGGACATCTGCCAGGTTTTGCGTGCCTTCCATGATTCCACGCGGATGGCGAGTGCAGATGATGCACTAGTCAGCATGACTATTCCCCTTATCTGCCTGCTTGAAAAAACACTGCAAGCGCTAAGGCATAAGGTTGTGGAATACATGGAGGATGAGGAGTCACAAATGCCATCTGCTTCTGGACAGTCTGCTCAACGTGGTTCCTCACAAAGGCCTAGGCAGGGGACACTTTGTGAGGAGGATGAGGAGAAGTCAATGGAGGAGGAAGACATATGTCCAGAGGAGGAAATTACAAAATGCTCCAATAGTCAGTACGTAGAGCGAGGGTAGCGTGAAGCAGAGCAGGCAGAGATCACGCCTCAAGCAGGGGACATCATTTCTTTGCCAGTTTGCAGTCTGCAGCACATGGTTGATTTCATGCTGCCGTGCCAGAGAAACGATCGCCGCATTGCCCACATACTCAACACGGGAGATTATTGGTTGTACACCCTCCTGGATCCTCGCTACTGGGACAACTTACAAAGCCTCATAACACCATTGAACCGGGAGCATAAAATGCGGGAGTACCAAGACACACTGGTGCATTCCATCATCTTTTCCAGTCCAACTGAGAGCAGTGCTGCCAGTGCTTTACAAAGCAGCTCAGTGCATCAAGGCAGTGGAGGAAGCTCTGTACAAAGATGGAGCAGAAGCAGTGCCTCAGCACAAGGCAAGACCAGTATGTCCCAACTGTGGCAAAGTTATTGATATTAAACTAGCTCAAATTAAGCCTCAGCCTACACTCTGTGTCTCCTGGATTCCCTGGGCTCCAATACTGCCAGTTGCTGCTCGGAAGTGCCGTCTGCACAGTGAAAAACACTAGCTCCTGTGTTAGTGGGGGTTCAGTAACATCAGCTGCTCCCCTACTGTGTGTCCGGCAATGTCTCCTGCTCCCTCCACATTCACATTACATCAGATATTAAACTTGCTCCAATTAGGCCTCATCCTACACTCTGTTTCTAACATTGACCCTGGGCTCCAACACCACCAGTAGCTGCTCAGAATTGCCCTCTGCACAGTCAACCCTTGCTGCCGTGTTAATGGGGTTCGGTAAGGTCAGCTGCTCCCCTGCTATGTATCCGGCAATTTCTCCTGCTCCCTCCACATTCACATTATATCAGATATTAAACTTGCTCCAATTAGGCCACAGCCTACACCCTAATTGTCCATGGGCTGCAACACTGCCAGTTGCTGCTCAGAAGTGCCGTCTGCACAGATAAAAACACTAGTTCCTGTGTTAGTGGGGTTCAGTAACGTCAGCTGCTCCTCTGCTGTGTGTCCGGCAATGTCTCCTGCTCCCTCCACATTCACATTACATCAGATATTAAACTTTCTCCAATTAGTCCTCGGCCTCACCATGATTGACCCTGGGCTCCAACACCATCAGTAGCTGCTCAGAATAGCCATCTGCACAGTCAACACTTGCTGCCGTGTTATTGGGGTTCAGTAACGTCTGCTACTTCCCTGCTGTGTATCCGGCAATTTCTCCTGCTCCGTCCATGCTCACACTACAACAGATATTAAACTGCCTCGAGTGTAGGCCTCAGCCTACACTCTGTTTCTCCTGGATTCCCTGGACTCCAACACCACCAGTTGCTGCTCAGAAGTGCTGTCTGCACAGTCAACAGTTGCTCTTCTGTTACTGGGGTTCAGTAACGCCAGCTGCTCCCCTGCTGTGTGTGGCAATGTCTCCTGCTCCCTCCACACTAAGACTACAACAGATATAAAACTTGCTCCAATTAGGCCTTGGCCTACACTCTGCTTCTAGCATTGACCCTGGGCTCCAACACCGCCAGTTGCTTCCCGGAAGTGCTGTCTGCACAGTCAACACTTGCTGCCGTATTATTGGGGTTCATTAATGCCAGCTGATCCCCTGCTGTGTATTCGGCAATTTCTCCTGCTCCCTCCACACTCACACTACTACAGAAATTAAAGGGAACCTGTCCCCCCAGGCTTTTGTAACTAAAAGAACCACCTTGTGCAGCACTAATGCTGCACAAGGAAATGGTGGCTCTTTTAGTTATGCTCCTTGCACACGCTGAACTAAACACTTAAAAAATATGTCCCCTCATACCGTAAAAGTCCCGGAGACGGCACTTTCCTTCCTAATTAGATGCTGCACAGCTGTCATTCATACCCCCTTGGCACCGTGCGCCTCCTAATGAGCGTTGTTTGAATCTGTCCCGGAGCCTGTGCTGTTATGTTATCCCTTGGCAATGCGCAGTTAGCGCTGCCCGTCTTCTGACATCATTTGATGTCAGGCTGACTGCACCTGTGCAGCCGCGCTGCCCGAGATCCCGCCCCGCAGTGTCTTCTGATTTAATCACACTGTGGGGCTGGGATTCCTGGGCATGCGCAGTGCATATGTTCGCCTCTCACTCATCTCCCTCTGCCTTCTTCAGACTTCGTGGCGTCAGCTAATCCCTAATCGCCGTGGCATGCGCTTAGGGATCAGCTGACGCCGCACAGTCTGAAGAAGGCAGAAGGAGATGAGTTGTTGCTGAAATTTTGCTATGAACAAGGTGATTAAAAAGGTCTTTCTTGTTCCACCTAAAACATCTAGGAAGACAATTGCACTTTTGTTGATTGCAGTGAAACTTAAAATTTGGTTGTAGGCATTTATTTGGTCTGGTAACAACAGTGGCTCATTGTGAGAGACAAATGCTGTGAGTTCATCAATGTTGTAGTTTGTTTCTCTGAAAATCTCCCAGTACATTTGGTTAGCTTAATGATTTTTTGTTGGAGTAGACAAGCCAAGTAGGTTTGATGCTTTTCCAGACATTTCCATGCAGTGGTCCTCAAGAAGAATTAAGGTTTTGTTGAAAATGTATTCAGTGAAGTTGATAAGTTGCTGAGGATTTTCCTTTTTAACCTGCATAGGGATGTTCTCATTGAGATCATTTTTCAACTTTGTCCAAATGTCAAGGGGATTTGAAATGTTACAGGATGATAGAAGAATAGCAAAGAGGTGTGTTAATCACTTTGGGGTTTGTGTGGCTGCTGCTTCTCTGAGAGTCATGTCCCAGTATGCGGCATTTTCCAGAAGTCCTCGTCTTTGGCAAGCTTCCCTGAATGTTTCACAAACATGGCTTCCAACAGTCTTCAAGTCAGAAAATGATGTTGGACCCTTGACAACATGAAGTAACATGCGCAGGTAGAAGCATTCTCCATATAGCGGATAAATAGTATAGACATGACCAAGAGTATAATTTGCTTTGACCCTTGGATGGCCTTCAACATCAAGCCCCCGCTTCCTGCGTTCCAGTGTTTATCAGGATGTGTTTCAAGTGTAGTACTTTGGTAGATCACAGTAGAGTATTATTATTATTGCAAATGTATCTTGTTGATAAAATTCAAAAACTGCCAAGAGGGTGGTCTTAGGAGGTGTTTAAAGCTGCTGGATCAGGTTTGATGGGTCAAAGTAAATCCTCTGTCTATGTTCCAAGTGAACACTGAGATGGATAACTGGTGGGTAACGGTCATAAATGGAGAAGCCTAGTATTTTCCAAACAGCTTCATTGATGCTGACGTACCTGCCCATCTGGAATGCCTCTACTTCATAAATAGGTCAATTTTTCTGGTGTTCAAACACTGCTTGATCACTTCCTTTAGTAGACATATTTGCATATGTTCTTGATTGATTTCCACAGAGTGGCAAGATTCAACTCTGATGTAGGCCTGGAAATTTTTTTTTTCATGCGTCTTGGCATGCTTTCCAACAGGTTTCCACACTGCTCCTGGCACTATAATTTAGGCAGTTCTTTGTTTGATGGCTTGAGACTTTCCATCATACTCTTGATTACATTGCAGAGGTTCAGGTCGAGAGATTGGGCTGCCCATGACAGGGTTTTGACGTGGTGGTCACTTAATTTTTGCCAGAGCTTAACAGTTGTTGTAGAGATGTGTCTGCTGCTACACCTCTGTGTGGCATTGACCTGGTCTCTAATCTGATCTGCTGTTAACCTGCAATTTCTGAGGTTGGTGAGTCGGATAAACAGAAGCAGAGGTGATTCTTGGTCTTCCTTTCCTGGGGCGGTCCTCATGTGAGCCAGTTTCTTTGTAGCGCTTGATGGATTTTGCCACTGCACTTGGGGACACTTTCAAAGTTTTCCCAATTTTTCGCAATGACTCACCTTCATTTCTTAAAGTAATGATGGCCATTTGTTTTTCTTTACTTAGCTGCTTTTTTCTTGCCATAATACAATTCAAACAGTCTATTCAGTAGGACTATCAGCTGTGTATCCACCAGACTTCTGCACAACACAACTGATGGTCCCAACCCCATTTATAAGGCAATAAATCCCACTTATTAAACCTGACAGGGCACACCTGTGAAGTGAAAACCATTCCCGGAGACTACCTCTCTCATCAAGAGAATGCCAAGAGTGTGCAAAGCAGTCATCAAAGCAAAAGGTGGCTACTTTGAAGAACCTAGAACGTAAGACATTTTCCATTGTTTCACACTTTTTTCTTAAGTATATAATTCCACAGGTGTTAATTCATAGTTTTGATGCCTTCAGTGCGAATGTCCAATTTTTATAGTCATGAAAATATAGAAACATTTTTAAATAACAAGGTCTGTCCAAACTTTTGGTCTGCACTGTATAAATATATATATATATATATATATATATATATATATATATATATATATATATATATATATATATATATATATATATATATATATATATACATATACATATACATACATACATACATACAGTCATGGCCAAAAATTTTGAGAATGAGACAAATATTAATTTTTCCAAAGTCTACTACTTTATTTTTTCTAATGGCAATTTGCATATACTCCTGAATGTCAGAGTGATCAGCTTAACAGCAATTACTGTACTTGCAAAGTCAATATTTGCTCAGAAAATGAACTTTAACCCCCAAAACACATTTCAACATCATTGCAGTCCTGCCTTAAAAGGAGCAGCTAACATTTTTTTAGTGATTGATCCATTAACACAGGTGTGGGTGTTGATGAGGACAGGGCTGGCCATCATTCAGTCATGATTAAGTAAGAATGACATCACTGGACACTTTAAAAGGAGGCTGGTGCTTGGTATCATTGTTTCTCTTCAGTTAACCATGGTTATCTCTAAAGAAACACGTGCAGCCATCATTGCACTGCACAAAAATGGCCTAACAGGGAAGAGTATCGCAGCTACAAAGATTGCACCTCAGTCAACAATCTATCGCATCATCAAGAACTTCAAGGAGAGAGCTTCCATTGTTGTCAAAAAGGCTGCAGGGCGCCCAAGAAAGACCAGCAAGCGCCAGGACCGTATCTTAAAACTGTTTCAGCTGCGGGATCGGACTACCAGCAGTGCTGAGCTTGCTCAGGAATGGCAGCAGGCTGGTGTGAGTGCTTCTCCACGCACTGTGAGGCGGAGACTCTTTGAGCAAGGTCTGGTTTCAAGGAGAGCAGCAAAGAAGCCACTTCTCTCCAGAAAAAACATCAGAGACCGACTGATATTCTGCAAAATGTACAGGGAGTGGACTGCTGAGGACTGGGGCAAAGTCATTTTCTCTGATGAATCCCCTTTTCGATTGTTTGGGACATCTGGAAAACAGC
This sequence comes from Ranitomeya imitator, assembly GCF_032444005.1. Taxonomy (NCBI): domain Eukaryota; kingdom Metazoa; phylum Chordata; class Amphibia; order Anura; family Dendrobatidae; genus Ranitomeya; species Ranitomeya imitator. The sequence goes on along the minus strand of NC_091283.1, from coordinate 708,458,860 downwards.
TTATTCGGAGAAGAATCGGTGAGCGCTACCACCAGTCTTGTCTCATGCCAACTGTAAAGCATCCTGAAACCATTCATGTGTGGGGTTGCTTCTCAGCCAAGGGAATCGGCTCACTCACAGTCTTGCCTAAAAACACAGCCATGAATAAAGAATGGTACCAGAATGTCCTACAAGAGCAACTTCTCCCAACCGTCCAAGAGCAGTTTGGCGCCCAACAATGCCTTTTCCAGCATGATGGAGCACCTTGCCATAATGCAAAGGTGATAACTAAATGGCTCATGGAACAAAACATAGAGATTTTGGGTCCATGGCCTGGAAACTCCCCAGATCTTAATCCCATTGAGAATCATCAAGAGACGGGTGGACAAACAAAAACCAACAAATTCTGGCAAAATGCAAGCATTGATTATGCAAGAATGGACTGCTATCAGTCAGGATTTGGTCCAGAAGTTGATTGAGAGCATGCCAGGGAGAATTGCAGAGGTCTTGAAGAAGAAGGGTCAACACTGCAAATATTGACTAGCTGCATTAACTCATTCTAACTGTCAATATAACCTATTGGTACTCATAATATGATTGCAATTATATTTCTGTATGTGATATAAACATCAGACAAACACTAATAAAAACCAGAGGGCAGCAGATCATGTGAAAATATAATTTTGGTGTCATTCTCAAAAATTTTGGCCATGACTGTACATACATATACACACACACAAACACACACACCATGTTCCAAATTATTGCGCAAATTACATTTTTCTCAGATATTCTTAAATTGTCGGTGCAAATGACAGTCTAATAAAAGACTTCACCCATTTCAGTATACATTGAATTTTATTGAGTAGACCTCCAAATGATAACAGTATAATCTCAAAAATGAATAAAAACTCAAAGTGCACTGTTCCAAATTATTAGTCACAGTAGAATTTCTAAACATTTTATATGTTTTAAAGAACTGAAATGCTCATTATGTGGAATTTGCAGCATTTAGAGGTCACATTCACTGAACAAAAAAGCTATTTAACTCCAAAACATCCTAGCAGGCCAAGTTACATGTTAACATTAGAACCTTTCTTTGATATCACCTTCACAATTCTTTCATCCATTGAACTTGTGGGTTTTTGGAGAATTTCTGCTTGTATTTCTTTGCATTAAGTCAGAATAGCATCTCAGAGCTGCAGTTTTGATGTGAACTGCCTCCCACCCTCGTAGATCTTTTGCTTGATGATACTCCATAGGTTCACTAGGGTTGAGGTCAGGGGAAGATGGTGGTCACACCATGAGTTTATCTCCTTTTATGCCCATAGCAGCCAATGACTCAGAGGTATTCTTTCCAGCATGAGATGGTGCATTGTCATGCATGAAGATGATTTTGCTCCTGAAGGCACGTTTCTGCTTTTTAGACCATGGAAGAAAGTTGTCAGTCAGAAACTCTATATACTTTGCAGAGGTCATTTTCACACCTTTAGGAACCTGAAAGGGCACAACCAGCTGTTTCCCCATTATTGCGGACCAAAACATGACTCCTACACCTCCTTGCTGACGTCGCAGCCTTGTTGGGACATGATGGCCATTCACCAACCATCCACTACTCCATCCCTCTGGACCATCCAGGGTTGCTCGACACTCATCAGTAAACAAGACTGTTTTAAAATTAGTTTTCATGTATGTCTGGACCCACTGCAACCGTTTCTGCTTGTGAACACTACTTAGGGGTGGCCGAATAGTAGGTTTATGCACCACAGCAAGCCTTTGAAGGATCCTACACCTTGAGGTTCAAGGGACTCCAGACGCACCCGTAGCTTCAAATAACAGTTTGCTGCCATGTAATGAAAATTTGGCAGCTGCTGTCTTAATCCAATGAATTTGCCTGGCAGAAACCTTTCTCATTATGCCTTTATCTGCATAAAGTCTATCTATGATCTGTTTCAGTCACAATTCTCTTCACAGTATGATGATCACTCTTAAGTTTTCGTGAAATATCTAAAGTTTTCATGCCTTGTCCAATTTAGCGCTATTAACCCCTTTACCCCCAAGGGTGGTTTGCACGTTAATGACTGGGCCAATTTTTACAATTCTGACCACTGTGCTTTTATGAGGTTATAACTCTGGAACGCTTCAATGGATCTTGATGATTCTGAGACTGTTTTCTCGTGACATATTGTACTGGTAAATAGATAGTGGTAAAATTTCTTCGATACAACTTGCGTTTATTTGTGAAAAAAATGGAAATTTGGCGAAAATTTTGAAAATTTTGCAATTTTCCAAATTTGAACTTTTATGCCCTTAAATCACAGAGATATGTCATGAAAATTAATTAATAAGTAACATTTCCCACATGTCTACTTTACATCAGCACAATTTTGGAATCAAAATTTTTTTCTGTTAGGGAGTTATAAGGGTTAAAAGTTGACCAGCAATTTCTCATTTTTGCAACACCAATATTTTTTAGGGTAAAAAAGGGGAGAAGCCAGCGCAGCCTAAGGTTAAGACGCAATACATAAAGTGCAAATGCACATATTAATTTCTAACTGTATTATCAACCTTTATCCTCGCTTGCCTACTCTGGCGCCATGGGGGTGACTCAGTAATGCTCCAGGTACAGCATGTTTTTAATGTGGTCTTGCTTTTAGTTCATTTAGGAGGCCTTTACGGCACAGCGAATATAAAAAACGTAGTGTAGGACTGCCCCAATATGAGATTGCCGTGAAGAGGCGGAGTGGCTCAAAGAATTGATCAATTGTTTGCTAAATGTCTCATTTTGAAAATACAGTTAGAAATTAATATGTGCATTTGCACTTTATGTATTGCGTCTTAACCTTAGGCTGCGGTGGCTTCTCACCTTTTTTGCTCTGTTATTGGTAAGTGGCTGACCACCACTGTTGCCGTGCGCCGCGCCTGGTTATGTGCGCCATTCTTTCTGTGTCTCAGTGATTGATAGGCTGCTGTTCACACTCACAGCAGCCCTGCCCTGCCTCAGGCTTTGTTTAATTATGCACCTGTGCCTCAGCCTGTCTCACTCTTCATCTGTGGTTCTGGATGGGCAGTGTGGAGGTTGGATCCGAAACATCTGTCTGGACCTGGTCAACCTTTATCCTCGCTTGCCTACTCTGGCGCCATGGGGGTGACTCAGTAATGCTCCAGGTACAGCATGCTTTTAATGTGGTCTTGCTTTTAGTTCATTTAGGAGGCCTTTACGGCACAGCGAATATAAAAAAACGTAGTGTAGGACTGCCCCAATATGAGATTGCCGTGAAGAGGCAGGGTGGCTCAAAGAATTGATCAATTGTTTGCTAAATGTCTCATTTTGAAAATACAGTTAGAAATTAATATGTGCATTTGCACTTTATGTATTGCGTCTTAACCTTAGGCTGCGCTGGCTTCTCCCCTTGTTTGCTCCAATATTTTTTAGGGACCACATCACATTTGAAGTCATTTTGAGGGGTCTATATGATAGAAAATACCCAAGTGTGACACCATTCTAAAATCTGCACCCCACAAGGTGCTCAAAACCACATTCAAGAAGTTTATTAACCCTTCAGGTGTTTTACAGGAATTTTTGAATATTTTTAAAAAAAACATTTAACTTTTTTTTCACAAAAAATGTAATTCAGCTCCAATTTGTTTTATTTTACCAAGGGTAACAGGAGAAAATGGACCACAAAAGTTGTTGTACAATTTCTCCTGAGTATGCCGATACCCCATATGTGGGGGTAAACCACTGTTTGGGCGCATGACAGAGCTCGAAAGGGAAGGAGCGCCGTTTGACTTTTCAATGCAAAATTTACTGGAATTGAGATGGGATGCCATGTTGCATTTGGAGAGCCCCTGATGTGCCTAAACATTGAACCCCCCCCACAACTGACCCTATTTTGGAAAGTAGACCCCCTAAGGAACTTATCTAGATGTGTGGTGAGCAATTTAACCCACCAAGTGCTTCACAGAAGTTTATAATGCAGAGCCGTAAAAATAAAAAATCATATTTTTTCACAAATATGATCTTTTTGCCACCAATTTTTTTTTATTTTCCCAAGGGTAAGAGAAGAAATTGGACCCCAAAAGTTGTGCCATTTGTTCTCAGTACGCCGATACTCCACATGTGGGGGTAAACCACTGTTTGGGCGCATGGCAGAGCTCGGAAGGGAAGGAGCGCCATTTGACTTTTCAATGTAAAATTGACTGGAATTGAGATAGGACACCATGTCACGTTTGGAGAGCCCCTGATGGGCCTAAACATTGAAACCCCCCACAAGTGACACCATTTTGGAAAGTAGACCCCCTAAGGAACTTATGTAGCTATGTTTTGACAGCTTTAAATCCCCAAGTGTATTACTACAGTTTATAATGCAAAGCCGTGAAAATAAAAATTATTTTTTTTTCACAAAAATTATTTTTTAGCCCCCAGTTTTGTATTTTCCCAAGGGTAACAGGAGAAATTCTACCCCAAAGTTGTTATCCAATTTGTCCGGAGTACGCTGATACCCCATATGTGGGGGGGGGGGGAACCATTGTTTGTGTGCATGGCAGAGCTCGGAAGTAGATGGATTGGCCTGCAGGTATCACGTTGCATTTGCAAAGCCCCTGATGCATCTAAACAGTAGAAACCTTCCAGAAGTGACACCATTTTGAAAACTAGACCCCCCAAGGAACTTATCTAGATGTGTTGTGAAAACTTTGAACCCCCAAGTGTTTCACTACAGTTTTTAACACAGAGCCGTGAAAATAAAAATTATTTTTTTCCCCACAAAATGTTTTTTTAGACCCCCCATTTTTTTTCCCAAGGGTAACAAGAGAAAATGGACCCCCATAGTTGTTGTCCAATTTGTCCTTATTATGCTGATACCCCATATGTTGGGGTAAAACCTGTTTGGGCGCACGGGAGAGCTCGGAAGGGAAGGACCACTGTTTTACTTTTTCAACGCTGAATTTGCTGGAATTGAGATCGGACGCCATGTCCCGTTTGGAGAACCCTGATGTGCCTAAACAGTGGAAACCCTCAATTCAAACTGAAACCCTAACCCCAACACACCCCTAACCCTAATCCCAACAGTAAATGTAACCCTAACCCTAACTTTAGCCCCAACCCTAACTTTAACCCCAACCCTAGCCCCAACCCTGACCCTAGCCCTAACCCTAATGGGAAAATGGAAATAAATTCATTTTTTAAATTTTTTTTATGTTTCACTAACTAAGGGGGTGATGAAGGGGGGTTTGATTTACTTTTATAGCGGGGTTCTTTAGCGGATTTTTCTGATTGGCAGCCGTCACACACTAAAAGACTCTTTTTATTGCAAAAAAAAATTTTTTGCGTTACCACATTTTGAGACCTATAATTTTTCTATATTTTGGTCCACAGAGTCATGTGAGGTCTTGTTCTTTGCGGGACGAGTTGACGTTTTTATTGGTAACATTTTTGGGCACGTGACATTTTTTGATCGCTTTTTATTCTGATTTTTGTGAGGCAGAATGACCAAAAACCAGCTATTCATGAATTTCTTCTTTTTTTTTTTTTTTGGGGGGGGGAGCTGTTTATACCGTTCTGCATTTGGTAAAATGGATAAAGCAGTTTTATTCTTTGGGTCATAACGTTTACAGCGATACCTCATTTATATAATTTTTTTTATGTTTTGGTGCTTTTTATACGATAAAAACTATTTTATAGAAAAAATAATCATTTTTGCATCGCTTTATTCTGAGGACTGTAACTTTTATTTTTTCGCTGATGATGCTGTATGGCAGCTCGTTTTTTGCGGGACAAGATGACATTTTCAGCGGTACCATGGTTATTTTGTCTTTTTGATCGCGTGTTATTCCACTTTTTGTTCGGCGGTAAGATAATAAACTGTTGTTTTTTGCCTCGTTTTTTTTTTACGGTGTTCACTGAGGGGGTTAACTAGTGGGACAGTTTTATAGGTTGGGTCGTTACGGACGCGCCGATACTAGATATGTTTACTTTTATTGTTTTTTTTTTATTTAGATAAAGAAATGTATTTATGGGAACAATATTTCTTTCTTATTTATTTATTTTTTTACACATCTAAATAGGGTTGAGCGACCTTTACTTTTATAGGATCGGGTCGGGTTTCACAAAACCCGACTTTCTCAAAAGTCGGGTCGAGTGAAATCGGCTGATCCTATAAAAAAGTCGGGGTCGGGGTCGGCCGAAACCCGAAACCCAATGCATTGCAAAGGGTTACTATGGTTCCCAGGGTCTGAAGGAGAGGAAACTCTCCTTCAGGCCCTGGGATCCATATTTAAGTGTAAAAGAAAGAATTAAAATAAAAAATATTGCTATACTCACCCTCTGACGTGCCTTGGTACTAACCGGCAGTCTTCCTTCCTTAGAATCAGCGCCCATGTGACCGCTTACGCGACCAATCACAAGCCGCGACGTCACCGAAGGTCCTTCAAGCGCTGATTCTTAGGGAGGAAGGCTGCCGGAAAGAAGCATGGTACGTCCGAGGGTGAGTATATTCTTATTAGGTATATACTCACCCTCGGACGCACCCTGCTTCTTTCCGGCAGCCTTCCTTCCTAAGAATCAGCGCTTGAAGGACCTTCGGTGACGTCGCGGCTTGTGATTGGTCGCGTGAGCGGTCACATGGACCGTCGCGCGACCAATCACAAGCCACGACGTCACCGAAGGTCTTTCAAGCGCTGATTCTAAGGAAGGAAGACTGCCGGTTAGTAACAGGGCGCGTCAGAGGGTGAGTATAGCAATATTTTTTATTTTAATTCTTTCTTTTACACTTAAATATGGATTCCGATACCGATTTCCGATATTGCAAACATATCGGAACTCGGTATCGGAATTCCGATACCAGATTCAGAAGATCGCCGGCCTCATGGCCGACCCCACACAGGGGTCGGGTCGGGTTTCATGAAACCCGACCTTGCCAAAAGTCGGCGACTTCTGAAAATTACTGACCCGTTTCGCTCAACCCTACATCTAAAAATTTTTTTTTTTACTTTGTTCCAAGGTGGACATCACTGTATAGTGACAGATCGCTGATCTGACACTTTGCAGAGCACTGTGTCAGATCAGTGATCTGGCATGCCCTGCTGCTGGGTTACCAGAGCCTGCTCTGGACACGGAAGTACTCCCTGCAGGACCCGGAAGTAGCCCCGTGGCCATTTTGGATCTGGGGCCTGCAGGGAGGAGATGCTCGGTACTAGGGTTGAGCGAAACGGGTCGAACATTTTCAAAAGTCGCCGACTTTTGGCGAAGTCGAGTTTCATGAAACCCGATCCGACCCCTGTGCGTGGTCGGCCATGCGGTACGCGACTTTCGCGCCAAAGTCGCGTTTCAATGACGCGAAAAGCGCCATTTCTCAGCCAATGAAGGTAAACGCAGAGTGTGGGCAGCGTGATGACATAGGTCCTGGTCCCCACCATCTTAGAGAAGGGCATTGCAGTGATTGGCTTGCTGTCTGCGGCGTCACAGGGGCTATAAAGGGGAGTTCCCACCGACCGCCATGTTACTGCTGCTGATCTGAGCTTAGGGAGAGGTTGCTGCCGCTTCGTCAGAAGCAGGGATAGCGTTAGGCAGGGTCCATTAACCACAAAACCGCTTGTGCTGTAGCGATTTCCACTGCCCAACACCACCTTCGGTGTGCAGGGACAGTGGAAGCTCCTTTTTTTTTTTCCTCAGCGCTGTAGCTCATTGGGCTGCCCTAGAAGGCTCCCTGATAGCTGCATTGCTGTGTGTACGCCGCTGTGCAAACCAACTGCTTTTTTCAAAGCACAAATCCTCTTGTTCCTTCCTTTCTGCACAGCTATCTTGTTTGTTTGTCCACACTTTTTATTTAATTTGTGCATCAGTCCACTCCTTATTGCTGCCTGCCATACCTGGCTGAGATTACTGCAGGGAGATAGTAATTGAAGGACAGTTCCTTTTTTTTTTTTTTTTTTTTTTTTTTGTGGGAGATTAAGATTGACATTTCTGCTAGAGTGGCATCTCTGTCTGTGTCATCTCTCACTCAGTGGGCCATAGAAAGCCTATTTATTTTTTTGCTTGATTTGGGTTCCAAAATCTACCAGAAAAAATCACAACATCAATCAGTGGGAGAAAAATATTGGCCTCAGGGCTTGTGTGCCACTCCTTACTCCTGTGTGTGCCATCTCTCACTCAGTGGGCCATAGAAAGCCTATTAATTTTTTTGCTTGATTTGGGTTCTAAATTCTACCTGAAAAAATCAATAAATCAATCAGTGGGAGATTAATATTGGCCTTTGGGCTTGTGTGCCAGTCCTAAGCGTGCCATCTCTCTCTCTCTCAGATAGTGGGCCATAGAAAGCCTATTTTTTTATTATTTTATTGGGTTTATAAATTTTCCCTGGAAAAAAAAAAAAAGTGGGAGATTAATAATGGCCACTGGGCTTGTGTGCCAGTCCTGAGCGTGCCATCTCTCTCACAAATAGTGGGCCATAGAAAGCCTATTTATTTTTTGGGTTGATTTGGGTTCATAATTCTACCTGAAAAAATCAATCAATCAATCAGTGGGAGATTAATATTGGCCTTTGGGCTTGTGTGCCAGTCCTAAGCGTGCCATCTCTCTCTCTCAGATAGTGGGCCATAGAAAGCCTATTTATTATTATTTTTTTTATTGGGTTTATAAATTTTCCCTGGAAAAAAAAAAAAAGTGGGAGATTAATATTGGCCTCTGGGCTTGTGTGCCACTCCTGACTCCTGTGTGCGTCATCTGTCACTCAGTGGGCCCTAGAAAGCCTATTTTTTGTTTTATTTGTTTTCTAAATTCTCCCTGAAACAATCATTTTATTTTCTTTGGTTTCTAAATTATTCCTGAAAAAAATCATTTTTTTTTGTATTTTTTTTTCTCTCAAGTCTCCCTGAAAAAAAAAAAAAAAAAAAAAAATCTGTGGGAGATTCATATTGCCCCTTCTGCTTGTGTGCCAGTCTTGACTCCTGGGTGTGCCATCTCTCTCTCTCTCCCCAATTGTGGGCCATAGAAAGCCTATTAATTTTTTTGCTTCATTTGGGTTCCAAAATCTACCAAAAAAAATAACTAAATCAATCGGTGGGAGATTAATATTGGCCTCTGGGCTTGTGTGCCACTCCTGACTCCTGTGTGCGTCTTCTCTCACTCAGTGGGCCCTACAAAGCCTTTTTTTTTTTTTTTTCCTAAATTCTCCCTGAAACAATCATTTCATTTTATTTGTTTTATAAATTCTTCTGTAAAAAATAATTTTTTTTTTAATTTTTTTTTTTGTGAAGTCTCCCTTTTAAAAAAAACAAACACAAATCAGTGGAAGATAAATATTTACATTTGCGCTTCAGTGACAGTCCTGCGTGTGTGCCATCTCATTTGTTGCCAACAACAACAGAGTGTGTAACATTGTGGCTGATTTTCGTTGTGGTCTCACCCACCTGTAAAGGGGTAGCTAAATCATACTGAAGTTATAGCTCACCGTGTAAGTTGTGTGACAGCAACAAATACTGTTCGTTTGTTAACGTTTTTAAAACAATGAGGAAGTCTGGTGGAAAAGGTCGTGGCCGGGGGCGTTCATTGTCAGCTGGTAATGAGGGTAGTGGTAGTGGTGGAGCATCAGCTGGTCGTGGGAAAAAAAATATTGCACCTAAGTCTGGAGCTGTGGAGCCAGGTTCGTCGTCTGGCTACACAAGGCCTCGAACGCTCCCTTTTCTGGGAGTAGGAAAACCGCTTTTAAAGCCGGAGCAGCAAGAGCAAGTTTTGGCTTATCTTGCTGACTCAGCCTCTAGCTCTTTTGCCTCCTCTCGTGAAACTGGTAAATGTCAAAGCAGCGCGTCGTTAGTGGATGTTCACGGTCAGGGACAAGTCGCTTCCTTGTCCTCTTCAGCAAAAACAACAACAGAGAAGAATGCAGCAGGCGACACAACGGGTTACTCCATGGAGCTCTTTACACATACCGTCCCTGGCTTAGAAAGTGAAGCAGTTAACAGTCCATGCCCATTACAAGTTGAATCTGACATGGAGTGCACTGATGCACAGCCACAGCCAGACTACTATCCTGGTCCTTTGACTCAGACCACAACATTGCCATCGCAGGGTGCTGATCAAGAATCAGACCCTGATGAGACTATGTTGCCCCATCACGAACGCTATACCACCGACCGCAACGGTGACACAGACGAAGTTGCACACGAGCTACAAGAAGAGGTAATAGATGACCCAGTTCTTGACCCCGATTGGCAGCCATTGGGGGAACAGGGTGCAGGCGGCAGCAGTTCTGAAGCGGAGGAGGAGGGGCCGCAGCAGGCATCAACATCGCAACAGGTTCCATCTGCCGGGCCCGTATCTTGCCCAAAACGCATGGCAAAGCTAAAACCTGTTGGAGGACAGCGTGGCCATCCGGTTAAAGCTCAGTCTGCAATGCCTGAAAAGGTATCCGATGCTAGAAAGAGTGCAGTCTGGCATTTTTTTAAACAACATCCAATTGATCAGCGCAAAGTCATCTGTCAAAAATGTTCAACTACCTTAAGCAGAGGACAGAATCTGAAAAGTCTCAATACAAGTTGCATGCATAGACATTTAACCACCATGCATTTGCAAGCCTGGACTAACTACCAAACGTCCCTTAAGGTTGTAGCACCCTCGGCCAATGAAGCTAGTCAGCAACGCAACATCCCTTCCGGCAGTGTAGGGCCACCATTTTCCGCACCACCTGCAGTATCTGTGCAGGTTTCTTTGCCAGGCCAAAGCCGTCAGGGTCAGGGAATCACCAGTTTCGTAGTAGGAAACACTGCATCTAGGGCACCGGTGGCAACAATACCATCTCCCACCGTCTCTCAGTCTGCCATGTCCACCGGCACCCCCGCTAGTTCCACGATCTCCAGCTCTCCAGTCCAGCTCACCCTACATGAGACTATGGTTAGAAAAAGGAAGTACTTAGCCTCGCATCCGCGTACACATGGTTTGAACGCACACATAGCTAGACTAATCTCGTTAGAGATGATGCCCTACCGGTTAGTTGAAAGCGAAGCTTTCAAAGCCCTGATGGACTACGCTGTACCACGCTACGAGCTACCCAGTCGACACTTTTTTTCCAGAAAAGCCATCCCAGCCCTCCACCAGCATGTTAAAGAGCGCATCGTCCATGCACTCAGGCAATCTGTGAGCACAAAGGTGCACCTGACAACAGATGCATGGACCAGTAGGCATGGCCCAGTAGGCATGGCCAGGGACGTTACGTGTCCATCACGGCACACTGGTTAAATGTGGTGGATGCAGGGTCCACAGGGGACAGCAAGTTTGGGACAGTTCTGCCTAGCCCACGGTCTAGGAAACAATTGGCTGTAGCCGTTCGCACCCCCTCCTCCTCCTCTTCGTCCTCCTGCAGAAGCGAGAGCTCGTCCACAGACCGCAGTCGCACAACCACTCCATCCGCAGCTGCCACTGTTGCACACCAGGTCTCCCATTATGGGGCAGCTACTGGCAAACGTCAGCAGGCTGTATTGGCTATGAAGTGTTTGGGCGACAACAGACACACCGCGGAAGTTCTGTCCGAGTTCTTGCAGAAAGAAACTCAGTCGTGGCTGGGCACTGTAGATCTTGAGGCAGGCAAGGTAGTGAGTGATAACGGAAGGAATTTCATGGCTGCCATCTCCCTTTCCCAACTGAAACACATTCCTTGCCTGGCTCACACCTTAAACCTGGTGGTGCAGTGCTTCCTGAAAAGTTATCCGGGATTATCCGACCTGCTCCTCAAAGTGCGTGGACTTTGCTCACATATCCGCCGTTCGCCCGTACACTCCAGCCGTATGCAGACCTATTAGCGTTCTTTGAACCTTCCCCAGCATCGCCTAATCATAGACGTTGCAACAAGGTGGAACTCAACACTGCACATGCTTCAGAGACTGTGTGAACAGAGGCGGGCTGTTATGTTTTTGTGGGAGGATACACATACACGGGCAGGCAGTAGGATGGCAGACATGGAGTTGTCAGGTGTGCAGTGGTCGAAGATTCAAGACATGTGTCAAGTCCTTCAGTGTTTTGAGGAATGCACACGGCTGGTTAGTGCAGACAACGCCATAATAAGCATGAACATCCCCCTAATGCGTCTGCTGATGCAAAGTTTGACGCACATAAAGGATCAGGCGTCTGCAGCTGAGGAAGAGGAAAGCCTTGATGACAGTCAGCCATTGTCTGGCCAGGGCAGTGTACAGGACGAGGTAGCGGGCGAAGAGGAGGAGGAGGACGAGGAGGATGATGGGGATGATTATATTTTTAATGAGGAAGCTTTTCCGGGGCCACTGGAAATTGGTGGCGCGGCAAGGCCGGGTTCTGGTTTTTTGAGGGACACAAGTGACGTGGATTTGCCTGAAACTGCCCCTCAACCAAGCACAACCGCAGATTTGAGAACTGGAACTTTGGCCCACATGGCGGATTATGCCTTACGTATCCTCAAAAGGGACACACGCATAACTAAAATGATGAATGATGACGATTACTGGTTGGCCTGCCTCCTTGATCCTCGCTATAAAGGCAAATTGCAAAATATAATGCCACATGAGAACTTGGAACTAATATTAGCAACCAAACAATCAACTCTTGTTGACCGTTTGCTTCTGGCATTCCCTGCACACAGCGCCCGTGATCGTTCTCACACGAGCTGCAGGGGCCAGCAGACCAGAGGAGTTAGAGGGGCAGAAATCAGAAGTGGCGTTGGCCAGAGGGGTTTTCTGACCAGGTTGTAGAGTGATTTTGCTATGACCGCAGACAGGACAGGTACTGCAGCATCAATTCAAAGTGACAGGAGACAACATTTGTCCAGTATGGTTACAAACTATTTTTCATCCCTTATCGATGTTCTCCCTCAACCGTCATTCCCATTTGATTACTGGGCATCAAAATTAGACACCTGGCCAGAATTGGCAGAATATGCATTGCAGGAGCTTGCTTGCCCGGCAGCTAGTGTCCTATCAGAAAGAGTATTCAGTGCTGCAGGTTCAATACTAACAGAAAAAAGGACTCGTCTGGCTACCCAAAATGTAGATGATCTAACCTTCATTAAAATGAACCACAACTGGATTTCGAAATCTTTTGCCCCACCTTGCCCGGCTGACACCTAGCTTTCCTATGAAAAGGTCTTGCCTGTGGACTATTCTGAATGCCTTTTCCAATCTCGTAATTTTCAGCACCTGATTGTCCAGCATACGACATGTTTACACCTCACTAAATGGCCAAACTCCCCACACGGGGCCGTGGTATCGACACTTGGCGACAGCACCCGTGAGAGTGCAGTTAGTCTGAAGAGGTGGGTGAGCCCGCTTTTGGTCGACGGCACTGCCACTGGGTCCCTCCTAGTACAATAAAGTGTCTCTGGCGGTGGTGGTGCGCACCCAACGTCAGACACACCGTTGTAATATGAGGGGCCCTGGGCCTGTACCGCCAGCCACAAGACAGTTTCCCCCCACCCCAGCTCAAACAGTGCTCTACCACTTGCAAAATTATCTCACAGCTCCACCAATGTTTAGTCTATGCGCTGACATCCTTCAATGCCTGCCACTGACAATACCATTGTATTGACATTTTTGTTATGTTAGGCCTTCGATGCCTGTCTGTGGTCACTCCTTCCACTAGGCCTCCACTGACCACACCACTGCTGCCCGTGTACCCCTGGAACCAATTTAAAATTGCCTACAGCCATGTGTTATTATTTTAGGCCTTCGATGCCTGTCTGCGGTCACTCCTTCCACTAGGCCTCCACTGACCACACCACTGCTGCCCGTGTACCCCTGGAACCAATTTAAAATTGCCTACAGCCATGTGTTATTATTTTAGGCCTTCGATGCCTGTCTGCGGTCACTCCTTCCACTAGGCCTCCACTGACCACACCACTGCTGTCCGTGTACCCCTGGAACCAATTTAAAATTGCCTACAGCCATGTGTTATTATTTTAGGCCTTCGATGCCTGTCTGCGGTCACTCCTTCCACTAGGCCTCCACTGACCACACCACTGCTGCCCGTGTACCCCTGGAACCAATTTAAAATTGCCTACAGCAATTCCATTTTCAGGCTCTCGTTAAGTAGTTGTTAATGTTAGACTGCATTTGGCCTACTAGTTGGGTTGGGGCCTACTATCGGTGTCTGCCACTCCTTGCTGTTCTCCACTGAACAAAGCTGTGCCGCCTGTTTACTACGGTTGCCAATTTTGAACTGCATTTCGACTACTTACTGATTTGGCCCTACTCTCTGTGTCAGCCTCTCATTCCAGTTGTCCTCCACTGCAATGCCCCCTGGTTATTCCTGTGTTACCAATTTTGAACTGCATTTAGCCCACTTTATTCTTTGGGCCTATATCTGTGTTTCCACTTCATCGTGCCCATTGCCCAGCCAGTGATAGATGAGTCTGCTGGTACATTGACCCATAACGCAACATTCTCCGTGCATGCTACACAACAACATTGTGACCCTGCTGAAAGTCAGGTTGCTCTTCCCGCATACCATACCACCTTACACGGGGACAAAGAGGAAGGTGCAGATGAAAGTGCAGGTTCCTTCATCAGGTGGGGGGAGGAATACTAGTTGGCGACGTCACTGGCACAGGGCCTCTCATAGTACGCAAAAGTGTTGCTGCCGGTGGGAGGCGCCCCCGCCGTGCAAACACACCGATGTACTTTGAGGGGCCCTGTGCCAGTGCCAATGCCAACAAGTGGGCCCCCCCTGCTTGCTCAGGATCACAGCACTTGCAAAGTTGAAATACTTACCTCTCCCTGCTCCACTGCCGTGACGTGGTCCAGATTTCCTGGGCCCACTAATTACTTGAACCAGCCCTACCCCACACAACTTTAGCCAAATGACCCCCAATTTCAAATGCCTTCCAATTATTATAAGGTAAATTACGCTTGACAAGCTTCATTAAGAAGAATGGATGGTTTTGACATTAAAATGGGCACTCTAGGTGTTTTCCTGGCCCCCACTCACTGCCGACTATGCTGCCCCATTGACTTGCATTGGGTTTCGTGTTTCGGTCGATCCCGACTTTACGTCATAATCGGCCGATTTCACTCGACCCGACTTTTGAGATAGTCGGGATTCGCGAAACCCGGCTCGACTCTAAAAAGGTCAAGGTCGCTCAACTCTACTCGGTACAAGATGAGCACATCGCCTTGTACCGATCGTCTCAAGGAAGCCCGTAGGGAGCCCCATCCCTGCGTAATGTTTCCCTATGCCCCCGGAACACTGCGATCATGTTTGATCGTGGTGTGCCCGGGGTTAATGTGCCAATGTCAGAAAGGGGTTAAATTATAACTATTTAACACTTTTCAGAAGCAGAGAGATCCTTTTTATCTCCCATATTGCTTGAAACCTATGGCCTGTGTAGCGTTTCCCTTACTTCGGGTCTTGGGGACACTCGCTTTGCACGGGAATAACGCATACAGGTACGGTTTTTCACAAAACAGTCTATTCCAGTTTATTAAAACGTCATAAACCCTAACACAAATAGTTCATCATTTATATCAACAGAACACATTAACCACCGATAGTCTGTTCCAAAGGCAGATCCGTGTCTGCCCATAACCCCTTGTTACCTGGAGTTACCTTACACGAGCTTTGTTTCCACACACTGACTCCTGCCAGTGCTGGTTTACAGGGAAATTGCCTCACTGGGATCACCATCCTTGTGACCAGGTGATAGGGTTGGCGGAACGCACCAAATATATAATTTATTAAATGGAATTGGTGCGTTCGCAACCCGGAATCCACCGTGCAGGAAAGCACCTGCTGCTAAATAATGGTGGCTCTATATGGCGGTATATACCAACTCTGTTAGCTTCACAGAGTAACCGCGAGAGGAAAGCTCTGTGCCCTGTTAGACTTTCACAGAGGCACAGGCCAACTACCCAGATGTGAGCAGTGAGTGGTCATGCATGCATACAAAACTCCTCGCCGGAGATGCCAGCATTCTAGGGGCTTATTTCAGCCGGGTCCCTGAACACACTTAAACACAATCTCCTCGCCGGAGGTGCCAGCATTCTAGGGGCTTATTTCAGCCGGGTCCCTGAACACATTCAAACACATGACCACATTGGCGCAAAGCATATAGCATAAGACGATACTAGCGCATGGCCGTGCGGTCATGCAGTTTATATAGTTGCAGCACAGGAAGCTGCTACTGAAGTTTTTGCCCTTTCAGGACCTTCCAGAAGGACCAATGGAAAGTGCTGCAGTACCTGAGCATGTTTTGCCCTTTCAGGACCTTCCAGAAGGACCAATGGAATGTACTGCAGCACCTGAGCATGTGACCGAACATGTGGCCCTCGACCTCCAATGGGAGACCCTGCCCTGGGCATGCTCAGTGTGAGTAAACAAGGACTTTGTCCCAGAGAGGCTCGCTCGCCGCAGATCAGTGCAGGGTACCATAGGAAAGCCAGAAAAGGCAGTAGTGACCCTATGCACCGAATCAGCCCCAGCGAGACGCTGGGAGCGACGTCTCCGCTGAGCAGAGCCCACTGCGGCCGATACCGAATGGGAGACCGCAGCAGACACGGATCGAGATTCCCCCTGTGCAGCAGAGGAAACTCGACTCCTAACACCAGGGCTCCTCGGATAGTCCAGACCCACAGTAGGAGCTGTAGCTTCCCCAGCACAGATACCATCCCAGGCTCTGTAGATGCAGCCTCTCCATGTGCTTCCAGGAAGACCAGTCACAGGTGCTTCCAACACACAGGCCATCAGTCTATGATCTAACCAGGTGCTTACAGGACTCCAGTCCATCCATGGACAATCCAACACCCTGACCATTCCAGGACTCACACTCTTACCAGGTGCTTGCAGGACTCCAGCCCATCCCAGGACAATCCAACACCCTCGAGCATTCATTCCATAGCCTCAGCAGTGCTTCCAGGACTCCAGCCCACTTCAGGACAATCCAACACTCAGGCTAATGCAGGACTCACGGTTTCAGTGCTTCCAGGACTCCAGCCCATACCAGGACAATCCAACACTGACTGTTCATCAGGTCCATGGTCTTAGTGCTTGCAGGACTTCTCCAATGCCAGGAGACTCCAACACCGCCCATCCAGGACCTTGCACATGGACCAAACAGATCCATACACAGGAACCACAGAGGAACATGTGACCCACACCCTGGTCACATTACATACCTGTAACCACTCCCCTGGGTGGGAGTGTGGTTGTGTGTGACTAGTCTGACCCTCCCATCTCTCATAACTAGCCCTGCCAATCTCACATTAGAACTACACAATTTACTTGTGGGACTACAGGTCCCAGAACACCAACCAAACTTCAGACTGACAGCGCAGAGTGTCTTCCTCTGCAACACACCCACAGGCCATTTACACTCCTGCCGAACTTTGTCTCATCACATTTATGCATCCAAGCGCATCTTGAAGTGCACACACAGCGCCCCATGGCTGTAACGTGGGTCACCGTACCACACCTGCTTAACAATGTGGAACATCATTTTTTAGTAGTTTTCCTTTAACCCCTTAGCGACCGCCGATACGCCTTTTAACGGCGGCCGCTAAGGGTACTTAAACCACAGCGCCGTTAATTAACGGCGCTGTGGAAAAAGTCCATAGCGCCCCACAGAGGCCGATTTTCTCCAGGGTCTCGGCTGCCGAGGGTAGCCGAGACCCCAGAGAACATGATTCGGGGGGTTTTTAACCCACCCCGCATTTGCGATCGCCGGTAATTAACCGTTTACCGTAGATCGCAAAAAAAAAAAAAAAAAAAAAGCGATCTCTTTTTAATTTCTCTGTCCTCCGATGTGATCGCACATCGGAGGACAGAGAAAAGGTGTCCCAGGTGGCCCCCCAATACTCACCTAGCTCCCCCGATGCTCCTCGTGTCTCCCGGTGGGCCATCTTCAAAATGACGGGCGCATGTGCAGTGCGCCCGCCGGCCGGCACCGGGAGAATCTTTGGGGTCTCGGCTGCCGGGGGTAGCCGAGACCCCAAAGAGCACGATCGGGGTCGGTATTACCGACCCCTGTTTTGCGATCGCCGGTAATTAACTGTTTACCGGCGACCGCAAAAAAAAAAGTAAAGTGTAATTCTCTGTCCTCTGATGTGATCGCACATCAGAGGACAGAGAAATAGGGGGATTCGGGGACCCTAGCATACTCACCTAGGTCCCTGGATCCTCTTGCTGCTCCTCCTGGCCGCCGGCAGCAGAACATGGCGGACGCATGCCCAGTGCGCCCGCCATCTGTCTCCATCTGCCGGCCGGCAGGAGAACAGCAGTTGGGGCTAAAATTAGGGTTAGGGTTAGGGGTAGGGTTAGGGGTAGGGTTAGGGATAGGGTTAGGGTTAGGGTTAGGGGTAGGGTTAGGGTTAGGGTTAGGGGTAGGGTTAGGGGTAGGGTTAGGGGTAGGGTTAGGGGTAGGGTTAGGGGAAGGGTTAGGAGTAGGGGTAGGGGTAGGGTTAGGGTTAGGGGTAGGGGTAGGGTTAGGGTTAGGGGTAGGGTTAGGGGTAGGGTTAGGGGTAGGGTTAGGGTTAGGAGTAGGGTTAGGGTTAGGGGTAGGGTTAGGGGTAGGGTTAGGGCTAGGGTTGGGGCTAAATTTAGGGTTAGGGTTTGGCTAAATTTAGGGTTAGGGTTGGAACTAAACTTAGGGTTAGGCTTCTTTCACACTTACGTCGGTACGGGGCCGTCACAATGCGTCGGCCCGACATACCGACGCACGTTGTGAAAATTGTGCACAACGTGGGCAGCAGCTGTAGTTTTTCAACACATCCGCTGCCCAATCTATGTCCTGGGGAGGAGGGGGCGGAGTTACGGCCACGCATGCGCGGTCAGAAATGGCAGATGCGACGTACAAAAAAACGTTTCATTGAACGTTTTTTTGTGCCGACGCTCCGCCAAAACACAACTGATCCACTGCACGACGGACGCGACGTGTGGCCATCCGTCACGATCCGTCGGCAATACAAGTCTATGGGCAAAAAACGCATCATGCGGGCACATTTGCAGGATCCGTTTCTTGTCCAAAACGACGGATTGCGACGGAATGCCAAACGACGCAAGTGTGAAAGTAGCCTTAGGGCTAGGGTTAGGGTTGGGGCTAAAGTTACGGCTAGGGTTGGGGCTAAAGTTAGGGTTAGAGCTGGGATTAGGGTTAGGGTTTGGATTAGGGTTGGTATTAGGGTTAGGGTTGGCATTAGGGTTACGCTTGGGATTAGGGTTAGGTTTGGGATTAGGGTTAAGGTTAGGGTTGTGATTAGGGGTGTATTGGGATTAGGGTTAGGTTTGAGGTTAGGGTTGAGATTAGGATTAGGGGTGTGTTGGATTTAGGGTTTTGATTAGGGTTATGGTTAGGGTTGACATTAGGGTTGTTTTGGGGTAAGGGTTGTGATTATGGTTAGGGTTAGTGATTAGGATTATGGATCAGGTTGGGATTAGGGTTAGGGGTGTGTTGGGGTTAGGGTTGGAGTTAGAATTGGGGGGTTTCCACTGTTTAGGTACATCAGGGGGTCTCCAAACACGACAGCCAATTTTGCGCTCAAAAAGTCAAATGGTGCTCCCTCCCTTCTGAGCTCTGCCGTGCGCCCAAACAGTGGGTTACCCCCACATATGGGGCATCAGCGTACTCGGGATAAATTGGACAACAACTTCTGGGGTCCAATTTCTCTTGTTACCCTTGTGAAAATAAAAACTTGGGGGCTACAAAATCTTTTTGTGAAAAAAAAAATATTTTTTATTTTCCCGACTCTGCATTCTAAACTTCTGTGAAGCACTTGGGCATTCAAAGTTCTCACCACACATCTAGATAAGTTCCTTGGGGGGTCTAGTTTCCAAAATGGGGTCACTTGTGGGGGGTTACTACAGTTTAGGTACATCAGGGGCTCTGCAATCGCAACATAATGCCCACAGACCATTCTATCAAAGTCTGCATTCCAAAAAGGCGCTCCTTCCCTTCCGAGCTCTGCCGTGCGCCCAAACAGTGGTTTACCCCCACATATGGTGCATCAGCGTACTCGGGATAAATTGGACAACAACTATTGCAGTCCAATTTCTCCTGTTACCCTTGTGAAAATAAAAACTTGGGGGCTACAATATCTTTTTTGTGGAAAAAAAAATATTTTTTATTTTCACGACTCTGCATTCTAAACTTCTGTGAAGCACTTGGGCATTCAAAGTTCTCACCACACATCTAGATAAGTTCCTTGGGGGGTCTAGTTTCCAAAATGGGGTCACTTGTGGAGGGTTTCTACTGGTTAGGTACATCAGGGGCTCTGCAAACGCAACATAATACCCGCAGACCATTCTATCAAAGTCTGCATTCCAAAACGGCGCTCCTTCCTTCCGAGCTCTGCCGTGCGCCCAAACAGTGGTTTACCCCCACATATGGGGTACCAGCATACTCAGGACAAATTGGACAACAACTTTTGGGGTCCAATTTCTCTTGTTACCCTTGTGAAAATAAAAATTTGGTGGCTAAAAAATCTTTTTTGTGGAAAAAAAAATATTTTTTATTTTCACGGCTCTGCATTATAAACTTCTGTGAAGCACTTGGGCATTCAAGGTTCTCACCACACATCTAGATAAGTTCCATGGGGGGTCTAGTTTCCAAAATGGGGTCACTTGTATAAAAGTAAAATGGCACTCTTTCTCTTCCAAGCTCTGCGGTGCGCCCAAACAGTGGTTTACCCTCACATATTGGGTATCAACGTACTCAGGAGAAACTGCACAACAACTTTAGTGGTCTAATTTCTCCTGTTACCCTTGTGAAAATAAAAATTTGTGGGCAAAAATATCATTTTTGTAGAAAAAATGCAATTTTTTTTTTTCACGGCTCTACGTTATAAACTTCTGTGAAGCACATGGGAGTTCAAAGTGCTCGCCACACATCTAGATAAGTTCCTTAAGGGGTCTAGTTTCCAAAATGGTGTCACTTGTGGGGGGTTTCCACTGTTTAGGCACATCAGGGGCTCTCCAAACGCGACATGGCGTCCAATCTCAATTCCAGCCAATTCTACATTGAAAAAGTAAAACGGCACTCCTTCTCTTCCAAGCTCTGCGGTGCGCCCTAACAGTTGTTTACCCCCACATATTGGGTATCAGCGTACTCAGGAGAAACTGCACAACAACTTTTGTTGTCTAATTTCTCCTTTTACCCTTGTGAAAATAAGAATTTGTGGGCGAAAAGATCATTTTTGTGTAAACAAAAGCGATTTTTTATTTTCACGGCTCTACGTTATAAACTTCTGTGAAGCACTTGGGGGTTCAAAGTGCTCACCACACATCTAGATAAGTTCCTTAAGGGGTCTAGTTTCCAAAATGGTGTCACTTGTGGGGAGTTTCCACTGTTTAGGTACATCAGGGGCTCTCTAAATGTGACATCGTGTCCGATCTCAATTCCAGCCAATTCTGCATTGAAAAAGTCAAACGGCGCTCCTTCACTTCTAAGTTCTGCGGTGCGCCCTAACAGTGGTTTACCCCCACATATGGGGTATTGGCGTATTCAGGAGAAATTGCATAACAAAATTTATGGTTATATTTCTGTTTTTACACTTGTGAAAATAAAAAAAATGGTTCTGAATTAAGATGTTTGCAAAAAAAAGTAAAATGTTCATTTTTTCCTTCCACATTGTTTCAGTTCCTGTGAAGCACGTAAAGGGTTAATAAACTTCTTGAATGTGGTTTTGAGAACCTTGAGGGGTGTAGTTTTTAGAATGGTGTCACACTTCATTATTTTCTATCATATAGACCCCTCAAAATGACTTCAAATGTGATGTGGTCCCTAAAAAAAATGGTGTTGTAAAAATGAGAAATTGCTGGTCAACTTTTAACCCTTATAACTCCCTAACAAAAAAAAATTTTGTTTCCAAAATTGTGCTGATGTAAAGTAGACATGTGGGAAATGTTATTTATTAACTATTTTTCATGACATATCTCTCTGATTTAAGGGCATAAAAATACAAAGTTTGAAAATTGCAAAATTTTAAAAATTTTCGCCATATTTCCGTTTTTTTCATAAATAATCGCAAGTAATATCGAAGAAATGTTACCACTAACATGAAGTACAATATGTCACGAAAAAACAATCTTAGAATCAGCGGGATCCGTTGAAGCGTTCCAGAGTTATAACCTCATAAAGTGACAGTGGTCAGAATTGCAAAAATTGGCCTGGTCATTAAGTACCAAATTGACTCTGTCACTAAGGGGTTAAATAAAATTACCTGGAAAACTAATTATCACATGTTTAAGATTGATTTCAGTGATCCATTGAGCCCTGAGACACAATACCATCCACGAGATTATTTGAAAAACAAAACAATTGAGTCTTTATAACACTTACATCCAATTTGCATAATAATTTGAAACACAGTGTGTAAACAGTATATATATATATATATATATATATATATATATATATATATATATATATATTTATATATATATACACACACAATACAGACCAAAAGTTTGGACACATGAAAATACAGAAGAATCTTTACATGAGAATGACTATGAAAATTGTACATTCACACTGAAGGCATCAAAATTATGAATAATATGCTTAAAAAAATGTGAAAAGGCTGAAATTATGTCTTATGTTCTAGGTTCTTCAAAGTAGCCACCTTTTGCTTTGATGACTGCTTTTCACACTCTTGGCATTCTCTTGATGAGCTTCAAGAGGTAGTCACCGGGAATGGTCTTCCAACAATCTTGAAGGAGTTCCCAGAGATGATTAGCACTTGTTGGCCCTTTTGCCTTCACTCTGCGGTCCAGCTCACCCCAAACCATGTACCAAAAAGAGAAACTGAAGGAGCAGTATCCAATATAACAAAATTTTATTAATAGAATCATAATAATATACAATAGAAAATCTCAAAAAAATCAGTCAGGAGAGTACAGATAAGATGGTACAACCATCCGTATAACGGTGGTAGCAGAAAGAGAAATGTACTACGGATAGAGCACATCAGGCACAGACATGACCCAAAAAATACACAGGATGCCTAACATGCCACACATGCGGATTCTGCACACCGGTGTCACCATGACTGCAGGTATTATGCTAGACATTTGTAGTTACAGCCCACTGTAATCATTATATGTTATCTTTAGGCTCATTGGGTATTGTGCAATATGTATGGGGTGATCCTATTAGCGTTATAGTATTTTTCTCTTCACCTCATAGCCATTACCCTCTGGGTAGTATGGGTATGTATTTTTCTGCTATGGCATGTTAGGCATCCTGTGTATTTTTTGGGTCATGTCTGTGCCTGATGTGCTCTATCCGTAGTACATTTCTTTTTCTGCTACCACCGTTATATGGATGGTAGTACCATCTTATCTGTACACTCCTGACTGATTTTTTTGAGATTTTCTATTGTATATTATTATGATTCTATTAATAAAATGTTGTTATATTAGATACTGCTCCTTCAGTTTCTCTTTTTGGTACATGTATTGACATGAAGGATTATTCCGCTTCTGGATTGGTGTTTTTTGCATTTGGTATATGAGGCGTTCTCTTTAAGTGCATCACCCCAAACCATCTTGATTGGGCTCAGGTCTGATGAGTGTGGAGGCCATTTCATCTGGCGTAGCACCCCATCACTCTCCGTCTTGGTGAAATAGCCCTTACACAGCCTGGAGGTGTGTTTGGGGTCATTGTCCTGTTGAAAAATAAATGATGGTCCAACTAAACGCAAACCGGATGGAATAGCATGCCGCTGCAAGATGCTGTGGTAGCCATGCTGGTTAAGTATGCCTTCAATTCTGAATAAATCCTCCAGCAAAGCACCCCCACACCATCACACCTCCTCCTCCATGCTTCACTGTGAGAACCAGGCATGTAGAGTCCATCTATTCACCTTTTCTGCGTCGCACAAAGACACAGTGGTTGGAACCAAAGATCTCAAATTTGGACTCATCAGACCAAAGAAAAGATTTCCACTGGTCTAATATCCATTCCTTGTGTTCTTTAGCCCTAACAAGTCTCCTCTGCTTGTTGCCTGTCCTTAGCAGTGGTTTCCTAGCAGCTATTTTACCATGAAGGCCAGCTGCACAAAGTCTCCTGTTAACAGTTGTTGTAGAGATGTGTTTGCTGCTAGAACTCTATGTGGCATTGACCTGGTCTCTAATCTGAGCTGCTGTTACCCTGCGATTTCTGAGGCTGGTGACTCAGATAAACTTATCCTCAGAAGCAGAGGTGACTCTTGGTCTTCCTTTCCTGGGGCGGACCTCATGTGAGCCAGTTTCCTTATAGCGCTTGATGGTTTTTGCCACTGCACTTGGGGACACTTTCAAAGTTTTCCCAATTTTTTGGACTGATTGACCTTCATTTCTCAAAGTAATGATGGCCACTCATTTTTCTTTTCTTAGCTGCTTTTTTCTTGCCATAATACAAATTATAACAGTCTTTTCAGTAGGACTATCAGCTGTGTATCCACCAGACTCCTGCACAACACAACTGATGGTCCCAACCCCCTTTATAAGGCAAGAAATCCCACTTATTAAACCTGACAGGGCACACATGTGAAGTGAAAACCATTCCCGTTGACTACCTGTTGATGCCCATCAGGAGAATGCCAATAGTGTGCAAAGCAGTCAAAGCAAAAGGTGGCTACTTTGAAGAACCTTGAATATAAGACATAATTTCTGTTGTTTCACACTTTTTCGTTACGTATATAATTCCACATGTGTTAATTCATAGTTTTGATGCATTCAGTGTGAATGTACAATTTTCAAAGTCATGAAAATGCTGAAAAATATTTAAATGAGAAGGTGTGTCCAAACTTTTGGTATGTACTGTATATATGTGGTCGTTAAGGGGTTAAATTTGTCAAATTTGTAAATCTGATATTTTATGCTATCTATGAATGTGTTTTTATCACATTTACATTGGATTGTGTAATACAGAATTTTGTTTCTGTTTTAGCAGCAAAAAATATTTAACAACATCGTGATGTAAAAAATAGTCGAGAAATTTTTATGCTTCCCTAACAAAACCGAATGTCCCAGCTGAGGATGCTGTATGTGCATTCTGCAAGTAAATTTGACATGGGTTTTCAGTTGCTTTCATTTATCCTTAGCTATTGCATTGTATATTCTTCCCGACTAAATGCATTAAAACCGATTTTCTTCCAAGCTACTGTTTTTGGTTTGTTGTCACAGAAGGCAAGAACTGAGCTCATCAATGATTGTGTCTTTATTTATTACCATATTTATTGCTCTGGCTTTTGAGCATATGTTATTGTTTCATATAACCGCTTCTATTAGTTAGATTTTGTCAGAACAATGGAAGGCAGCAAAGTAATAAACTTAATTGAATGATTTTGTTGGATTTTTTTGGTCTTTTTTTATGTTAATATGCATAATATATATGGATTGCTTTGCTATCTTGCTTTATGTTAAATGGCAAGACAAAAGGATTAGATTAATAGTAAAATGATTTGTAGAGTCAACGCTCTGTCTCTATAGCTGCTGGAGTGAATCAGTTGCATGTATGGTTAAAACAAATTTATGATCAAGTTCATTTTGAGGTACAATTTATTTTGTTGAATCCTCGAAAGTAATGCAGCATTAGAAAAAAATGTCAAGAAAAATGATCTACAGGAATATTGCAAAAATTGAAGCAAAAACATTCTGGATCGTTTGTTTTTCATATTAGATATTTTTAGTTGTTTTTTTAATATTGGACAGAATTTAATAGAAGTTCAATATTAATACTTATCCTTTCTTTTCGTGTATGTTCACAAAAAAATTGTGTAATAGGTAATGGAAAATTGACAGATCTGATTTCCAGTATTTGACTATTGGAAGGTACATTTATTTTTTAGTAAGAGTCAAGAAGGCTAACTTCAAAAAAGAAATAGCTTATAAAAGGATAATTACCATGACATAATGGTGAGAAACACTCTGAAAGGATTCTGTCAGGATTTTGCTAAGTAATCTCAAACTCTGATTTGCGCAATGTAGCCCTTGCTGGTTTGAGTGTGCTGCATGGTCTTCATGGTCTGTAGATCTAGAAATGCTCTGAATGCTGAGACTTTTATAACCCCAACCGAGCCACTGATTGGTAGCTTACTGTGTATACTGGTAATTGACGGAAAACTGCTAATTAGTGGTTGGGGATGGATGATATAGCACTTGACCAGAAGGAACAAAACATCTAGTCCTATAAGTATAGTCTCATGCTGACAAAGCACTGATATTATTAAAGCTGCAATGTACAGCCTCGTAAGTGACACATTACTGGAATCAGGCTTTCAGCCCCTACATCACATCGTATAGCAAAAACCTGCTAACAGATTTCCTTGAACTCCTCATGCAAAAATCTTTGCACCTAGGCATTTAATGTTTTGCTTTGCAAATTGTCTCTTCAGAGAGGAAGAGGACTAAAATTCTAGTGCCACCTATTGAAAGTAGCAATCCTAACAGTCAATGTTGACCCTTTGACGAGCCTTGTCACATGACTTAGGATAATAGCCAAACCAGAATCTCAATTTGCAGACACTGTTTCGGGGTATTGCCCTTCGTCAGTGCAAAGTGGAGATCTGGTTTGGCTGATTGAAAGGCGTCTGACCGGGATCCAAGAAGTATCATTTCTCCTTGTAGAGAGTGACATGATAAGCATGTCAAGGTGAGGAGACTTAAAGCCACAATGCTCCTCTGGGAAATATGCAAATTGTCTCTTCAGAGAGGAAGAGGTCTAGAATTCTAGTGCCACCTATTGGAAGTAGCAATCCTAACAGTCAATGTCGACCCTTTAACGAGCCTTGTCACATGACTTAGGATCATAGTCACACAGTGTCTGCAAATTGAGATTCTTGTTTGGCTATTATCCTAAGTCATGTGACAAGGCTCGTTAAAGGGTCGACATTGACTGTTAGGATTGCTACTTCCAATAGGTGGCACTAGAGTTCTAGTCCTTTTCCTCTCTGAAGAGACAATTTGCATATTTCCCAGAGGAGCATTGTGGCTTTAAGTCTCCTCACCTCGACATGCTTATCATGTCACTCTCCACAAGGAGAAATTATACTTCTTGGATCCAATGTTTTGCTTTAAATTTGGAAAATTAATATTTGTAGAAAACTTAGTACAAGCCACAATATCCAAAGTATCATATTATCCATTGTAATTAACTACAAGTCACTGTAATGTAATCTTTGCAATTACCTTAGAAGAATTGTCATATATATTTTCTATTCTATTGCTCTTGTGCTTAAAAGGATAATTACACTGAGGGCTGCAAAGATGAAAATTAGATTTGTATGCTTTTATTTATTTAATTACCAAATTAATGAATTTCAAGTGACCTTTTTTAAACTATGTTTAGTTTAATCATCTACCATTTACCATATCTTTACCAACTAAATGCCAACCGGATGGAATAGCATGCCGCTCCAAGATGCTGTGGTAGCCATGCTGGTTCAGTATGCCTTCAATTTTGAATAAATCCTCAACAGTGTCACCAGCAAAGCACCCCCACACCATCACACCTCCTCCTCCATGCTTCACGGTGGGAACCAGGCATGTAGAGTCCATCCGTTCACCTTTTCTGCATCGCAGAAAGACGCAGTGGTTGGAACCAAAGATCTCAAATTTGGACCCATCAGACCAAAGCACAGATGTCCACTGGTCTAATGTCCATTCTTTGTGTTCTTTAGCCTAAACAAGTCTCTTCTGCTTGTTGCCTGTTCTTAGCAGTGGTTTCCTAGCAGCTATTTTACCATGAAGGCCTGCTGCACAAAGTCTCCTCTTAACAGTTGCAGAGATGTGTCTGCTGCTAGAACTCTGTGTGGCATTGACCTGGTCTCTAAGCTGAGCCGCTGTTAACCTGCGATTTCTGAGGCTGGTGACTCAGAAACTTATCCTCAGAAGCAGAGGTGACTCTTGGTCTTCCTTTCCTGGGGCGGTCCTCATGTGAGCCAGTTTCTTTGTAGTTCCTGATGGTTTTGGCCACTGCACTTGGGGACACTTTCAAAGTTTGGCCAATTTTTTGGACTGACTGACCTTCATTCCTTAAAGTAATGATGGCCACTCGTTTTTCTTTACTTAGCTGCATTTTTCTTGCCATAATACAATTCTAATAGTCTATTTAGTAGGACTATCAGCTGTGTATCCACCAGACTTCTGATCAACACAACTGATGGTCCCAACCCCATTTATAAGGCAAGAAATCCCACTTATTAACCCCTTCATGACATTGGGATTTTCCATTTTTCCGTGTTCGTTTTTTGCTCCCCTTCTTCCCAGAGAATAACTTTATTTATTTTTCCGTCAATATGACCATTTGAGAGCTCATTTTTTGCAAAACAAGTTGTACTTTTGAACGACATCATTCGTTTTAGCATGTCGTGCATTAGGAAACAGGAAAAAAAATTCCAAGTGCGGCGAAATTGCAAAAAAAAGTGCAATCCAACACTGGTTTTTTGATTGGCTTTTTTACTAAGTTCACTAAATGCTAAAACTGACCTGCCAATATGATTCTCCAGGGCAGTTCGAGTTCATAGGCACCAAACATGTCTAGAATATGTTGAAAAAGAAAAAAGTAAAGCAGCACAGCCAGTAATAGAGACCCAGTCTGTAATGAATCCTGAACGCTGGAAATTTGACGGTATCGGGCGGTGCTCGCGTATGAAGTGAGAAAATATCATGTAGCTATCATAGAACAAAAACCCGTAGAAGCGCTGGTTGTGGCATGAAACGGCCGTCGTCATTCTCTGCTCACCTCTTCCGTCGTTTCACTCCCCCGTGCCGTGAAGAGGTTTTATTGTATGCTTCATTAAAGACAAGCCCTCATCACAGGATCGGTGAGTGTCGCCGCGTTTTTTGTTCTATGATAGCTACCAAACATGTCTAGGTTCTCAATTATCTAAGTGGTGAAAAAAAAATCCAAACTTTGCAAAAAAAATAAAAAATTATGCCATTTTCAGATACCCGTAGCGTCTCCATTTTTCATGATCTGGGGTCGCTTGAGGGCTTATTTTTTGCGTGCTGAGTAGTGTTGAGCATTCCGATACCGCAAGTATCGGGTATCGGCCGATATTTGCGGTATCGGAATTCCGATACCGAGATCCGATATTTTTGTGATATCGGGTATCGGTATCGAATCAATAGGGATGTGGAAAATAAAGAATTAAAATAAAAAATATTGATATGCTCACCTCTCCGGCGGCCCCTGGACTTCACGCTGCTATCCGGGAGGCTTCTTTGTTTAAAAAGCGTGCCTTTCGGACCGGTGAATGACGTCCCGGCTTCTGATTGGTCGCGTGCCGCCCATGTGACCGGCACGCGACCAATCAGAGGCCGCGACATCATTCGCAGGTCCTGAATTCCTAGAATTAGCAGTTTTGTGAATGAGAATGACGTCGCGGCTTCTGATTGGCCGCGTGCCGCCCATGTGACCGGCACGCGGCCAATCAGAAGCCGCGACGTCATTCTCATTCACAAAACTGCTAATTCTAGGAATTGAGGACCTGCGAATGACGTCGCGGCCTCTGATTGGTCGCGTGCCGGTCACATGGGCGGCACGCGACCAATCAGAAGCCGGGACGTCATTCACAGGTCCGAAAGGCGCGCTTTTTAAACAAAGAAGCCTCCCGGTTAGCAGTGTGAAGTCCAGGGGCCGCCGGAGAGGTGAGCATATCAATATTTTTTATTTTAATTCTTTATTTTACACATCCCTATGGATCCCAGGGCCTGAAGGAGAGTTTCCTCTCCTTCAGACCCTGGGAACCATGAGAATACCTTCCGATACTTGATGTCCCATTGACTTGTATTGGTATCGGATATCGGTATCGGCGATATCCGATATTTTTCGGGTATCGGCCGATACTATCCGATACCGATACTTTCAAGTATCGGACGGTATCGCTCAACACTAGTGCTGAGCTGCTGTTTTTAGTGATAGCATTTTGGTGCAGATACGTTTTTTTGATTGCCCATTATTGCATTTTAATTCAATGTCGTGGCGACCAAAAAAACATAATTCTGGTGTTTCTAATTTTTTTCTCGCTACGCCTTTTAGCGATCAGGTTAATTCTTTTTTTTATTGATAGATCGGGCGATTCTGAACGCGGCAATACCAAATCAAATATGAGTAGGTTTGATTTTTTTTATTGATTTATTTTGATTGAGGCGAAAGGGGAGTGATTTAAACTTTTATATTTTTTTTTTCACATTTTTTTTCACTTTTTTTTACTTTTGCCATGCTTCAATAGCCTCCATGGGAGGCTAGAAGCTGGCACCACTCAATCGGCAGCAGAAATGCAGGTGTGCTATGAGCGCCGAACACAGGGGGATGCTCACAGCAGTCCGGCATCAGTAACCATAGAGGTCTCAAGGACCTCTATGGTTACAATGCAAGCATCGCTGACCCCCGATCATGTGACGGGGGTCGGCGATGTGCTCATTTCAGGCCGCCTGGCAGGAAGCGCCGGTTAAATGCCGCTGTCAGCGTTTGACAGCGGTATTTAACTATGGCTCCTGCAGTGCATCACTGAGAGGTTACCTTAGTTCAGAGTCTCACTTTATGGCATTTACTGCATGGGGAATTTCTCACAGCATTGCCAAAAGTGAGACTAGGGAATATTTTTTTACAGCAGCAGAGGAATACAGTGCAGAAGGATACCTTCCTCCCGTCATTGTATTCCTGGAGCCCACAGAGAGCGGTCGCATCAGCTGATGCTGCTGTTCTCCACAGGAGATCGTCGTGGGACACTCGTGGATTTCTGCGGATCAGGGAGTATATGGTTTGTTTGTTATTTTAATATTTTTTACAGATGACACTGGCTTCGGGGATCAAAGTGGCAAGTGATGGGGAGTTTGTAATCCATGTTATATGTACTGTATGTCTATATGTATGTATTGTATGTAATGTATGAATGTATTGTAAGTAGTATGTATGTAGTATGTATGTAGTATGTTGTATGTATGTTGTATGCATGTAGTATGTTTGTTGCAGCATGTTGTATGTATTTAGTATGTATGTTGTATGAATGTAGTATGTACAGTATGTAGTATGTTGTATGTATGTATGTATGTATGTAGTATGTATGTAGTATGCAGGTATGTAGTATGTATGTAGTATGTATGTACGTAGCATGTATGTAGTATGTAGTATGTATGTAGCATGTAGTATGTATGTTTTTTTTGTTTACATTCAATACATTAGCCGGATGATGGGACTACTACTGTCCCATCATTGGCTAATGTGTCAATCACTGTCATTGTAGCAGGCATAGCCCGATGGGACTACAAGATGATACCTGCACACACAACCCCCGGCAGGCCCGCACAGACCCCCGGCAGGCCCGCACAGACCCCCGGCAGCCCGCACAGAGCCCCGGCAGGCCCGTACAGACCCCCGGCAGGCCCGTACAGACCCCCAGCAACCCACACAGACCCCCGGCAGGCCCGTACAGACCCCCAGCAGGCCCGCACAGACCCCCACGGTCACGCACAGACCCCCCGCACACTAAGACACGCAGTCTCTGCCCACACACTGCCCACACTCCATTATAGTGCATCATTGCTCTATGGGAACTTCCGATTCCGGTATTCGATATCGTAAAAGTATCGGAACTCTGATACAGCAAATATCAGCCGATACCCGATATTTGCAGTATCGGAATGCTCAACACTAATCACCACCTTCGCAATGTAGCTGCTGTAAACGGGATGAGTCAATGGAACATTGTGGGTGCCAGAAATTTTGCTGGTGTGCTCAGCAATAAGAAGTATAAAGGTAGAAGTTCGGCACATCCATAGCGAGATATCTTCAAAAGTCTTAGTCTTTATTAGGAGTCCATAAAAACATGAACCAGATAAGGTGACATGTTAAAATCTGACGAGCTTCTGGCAACAGCCAATAGTCATGATGACTAAGGCAGTCCTATACTTTGTCTATACTAGATCACATGTGAAAATAATTTGCTATGCTTTTAGACACTAGTGATAAACAGTGCGTTATTATTGAAATGGGAAAGAAAAAAGATCATAACTAAGGGCTGTTGCCAGAAACGGGTCAGATTTTAACACGTCACCTGAACTTCTTCATGTTTTTATAGACTCTTAATAAAGACTTAGACTTATGATTGCATTATAATTGTTGTTGTTCTTAACTTTAACATACAAGTACATTTCTGGGATATTGATTGTGAACATTAAATGCTACTCAGAGCTGCAACCCTCTAAGTGTATTTTCCTCACTATCCAATGGTGCCTTCACAAAGATCAATTCTATGATATTTTATGAGCAATGAGCAAGTAAAAATTATACCTTAAGTTATAACTTATTTGTGAGGAGTAGTGATGGGCGAGCACTAAAATGCTTGGGTGCTCATTGTTCGGGGTTGAGCAAATTGGAATACTCGGATACTCGACCAGTGTAACGAGCCCAATGTAAGTCTATGGGAAACTCGACCATTTTTCCGGCGCCCCCTTCCCCCCCGCAAGGCGTGCACAAAATTTAGACTCACCCAAGTACCCCTTTGAAGAGAAGTACAGGAGGGCATCCTGATAACAATCTTCCCATTATTAGGAAGCAGGTCTCCCATCCTGTTTGCCTACGCAGTGAGTTCAAGAGCTGCCAAGAATTTGAATGCACCCCAATACCCCTTAGATAAGACGTACAGCAGGGCTTCCTGAAAAACAATGTTCCCATTATTAGGAAGTAGGTGTCCTATAGTGTTTGCCTATGCAGTGAATGCAAGGGGTGCCAAAAATTTGGACACACCCCAATACCCCTTTGAAGAAATGTACAGTAGGGCCTACTGAAAACAATTTTCCCATTATTAGGAAGTGGGTCTCCTATTCTCTTTGCCTATGCAGTGAATGCAAGGCCCGCTCAAAATTTAGATGTACCCCAATACCCCTTTGAAAAGACATACATGAGCACCTCCTGAAAACAATGTTCCCTTTAGCAGGAAGTGGGTCTCCCATAGTGTTTGCCTATCCAGTGAATGCGAGGGCTTCCCAAAATTTAGACGCATCATATTATCCCTTTGAAGAGACGTACAGCAGGGCATCCTGAAAACAATGTTCCCATTTTTAGGAAATGGGTCTCCCATAGTGTTTTCCTATGCAGTGAATGCAAGGCCTGCCCAAAATTTAGGTGCACCACAATAACCCCTTTTAAGAGATGTACAAGAAGGCCACGTGAAAGCAATGTTCCAGTTATTAGGATGTGGGTCTCCCACATTGCTTGCCTGTGCAGTGAATGCAAGAACTGCCAACAATGTGGACACATTCCAATACCCCTTTGACGAGACGTACAGGAGGGCCTCATGAAAAAATGGTCCCATTATTAGGAAGTTGGTCTCCCATACGGTTTGCTTATACAGTGAATGCAAGAGCTGCCAAAAATTTTGGACGCCCCCAATAACCCTTAGAAGAGACGTATAAGAGGGTCTACTGAAAACAATGTTCCCATTATTAGGAAGTTGGTCTTCCATACTGTTTGCCTAAGCAGTGAATGCAAGGCCTGCACCAAATTTAGACACACCAGAATTCCCCTAGAAAAAGACGTACAGCAGGGTCTCCTGAAAACAATGTTCCCATTATTAGAAAGTGGTTCTCCCATACTGTTTACCTATGCAATGAATGCAAGGCATGCCCAAAATTTGGACGCACTCCAATACCCCTTTGAAGAGATATATAAGAGGGCTTCATGAAAAAATGTTCCGATTATTAGGAAGTGGGTCTCCCATAGTGTTTGCCTATGCAGTGAATGCAAGGGCTTCCAAAAATTTGAACGCACCACAATACCCCTTTGACAAGACGTACAGCAGGGCATCCTGAAAACAATGTTCCTATTATTAGGAAGTAGGTGTCCCATAGTGTTTTCCTATGCAGTGAATGCATGGGCTGCCAAAAATGTGAACGCATCACAATACCACTTTGTCGTGACGTACAGGAGGGCTTCATGAAAAAATGTTCCTATTATTAGGAAGTGGGTCTCCCATAGTGTTTGCCTATGCAGTGAATGCAAGGGCTTCCAAAGATTTGGACGCACCACAATACCCCTTTGACAAGACGTACAGCAGGGCATCCTAAAAACAATGTTTCAATTATCAGGAAATGGGTCTCGCATACTGTTTGTCTATGCAGTGAATGCAAGGCCTGCACAAAATTTAGACTCACCCAAGTACCCCTTGAAGAGAAGTCCTGGAGGGCATCTTACAAATAATGTTCCCATTATTAGGAAGTTGGTCTCCCTTCCTGTTTGCCTATGCAGTGAATGCAAGAGCTGCCAAAAATTTGGACGCACCATAATGACCCTTTGAAGAGTCGTACAGGAGGGCCTCCTGAAAATAGTGTTCCCTTTATTAGTAAGTGGGTCTCCCATACTGTTTGCATATGCAGTTAATGCAAGGGCTGCCAAGAATTTGGATGCACCCCAATACCCTTTTCACAAGATGTACAGCAGGGCTTCCTGAAAAAATGTTCCCATTATTAGCAACTTGGTCTCCCATAGTGTTTGCCTATGCAGTGAATGCAAGGGCTGCCAAAAACTTGGATGCACCACAATACCACTCTGACGAGACGTACAGGAGGGCCTCTTGAAAAAGTGTTCCCATTATTAGGAAGTGGGTATCCAATAGAGTTTGTTTATGCAGTGAATGCAAGTGCTGGCAAAATTTTGGAGGCACTCCAATGCCCCTTGGAAGAGACTTTGAGGAGGGCCTCATAAAAAAAATGTTCCCAATAGAAAGGAGCAGGTCTCCAATACTTGAAATGCCCATACACTAAGTCTAAAAAATGCACCAAATTGTTTTCCTGGGCGTCATAAACACATTTAAAAAAAAATGTGTTGGTGCT
The DNA here is from genome assembly GCF_032444005.1 of Ranitomeya imitator. NCBI lineage: Eukaryota > Metazoa > Chordata > Amphibia > Anura > Dendrobatidae > Ranitomeya > Ranitomeya imitator. The sequence continues at coordinate 708,424,116 of NC_091283.1, read as the reverse complement.
GCATCACGGACCACGGAGACCCTGGTGATTTAGTGGTGGAGGATGAGATTGAGGAGAAGGAGGAGGACAACAGCAAATAGCCAAAATCAGGAAACGTATTCCCATGTGTGGGTGTGAAGAGATGAATTGTAATAGATCTCTCAAAAAAAAGATACTGGATTTGAGTTTATGTTACGTTGTTGTCATTCAGTGGTTATTTTTACTCTGGTGAAATTAATGCCACTTTGGTGGTATCAGTCATTATTTTTTTTCAAATTTGAAGATTCCTGATTGGGTTTCCATCTGCTAAGTTCAAAGAGATTTCACTCCCCATTATTCTATTTGTACTCTGGTGAAATTGATGCCACTTTGTTGGTGTCTGCAACTAAATTTGGTCATTGGGCCCCATACGCCAGTCAGGCCAGTAATACACTGATACCATGCTGCTGATTCACTAGAAGTCCAGAATTATTAGTACATGTGGCTTTATTATTCTATGTGTTTCAGAGTTCAAGACTCTTTCATCAGTAATCACCACTAGTGTTGAGCGATACCTTCCGATATCGGAAAGTATCGGTATCGGATTGGATCGGCCGATATTCAAAAAATATCGGATATCGCCGATACCCGATACCAATGCAAGTCAATGGGACCAAAATATTGGAAGTAAAATAAACCCTTTCTTTCCTTGTAGGTTCATTCTACATGAAGGAAAACAACTAAGAATAATGTAGGATGTATTGGGGGAGGTGGCGGAGACATTAAAGGCATAGAGGTTTAGCCCAATCAAATAGAATAGCAGGAATTTTATTTTTTTTAAGACGTTCGGAGTTACAAAGATATTGACTATGTTAAGATATTTTTTAAAACAAAAGAAAAAAAGTCGGGCTGCACAGCCTTGCTCCTTTTAGCAGATCAACAGCGGTGAATAATGACAATCAGCCTTCAGCGCAGGGGGTGCTCGCATGGAAGACAGCTGCATGTATATGACAAAGAACAGAACATGCGGCAGCACTCACCCTGTTGTAGTCTAATGCTTTATTCAAAACATGAAGAGTTACAGCTTCACGGTCCGAGGGAGTGCAGGTGAATGGGAGGTGAGCAGGAAACGACGACGGCCGTTTCGCGCTGATCCAAGCGCTTCTACGGGTCTCTTAGAAGAAGCGTAGAATCGCGCTTGGATCAGCGCGAAACGGACGTCGTCGTTCCCTGCTCACCTCCCATTCACCTGCACTCCCTCGGACCGAGAAGCTGTAACTCTTCATGTTTTGAATAAAGCATTGGACTACAACAGGGTGAGTGCTGCCGCATTTTCTGTTCTTTGTCATATACATTAAGATATTTTTTATTTTGGCAGATATTGATGTTTCACTACTTCCATGCCCTTCACCTTTTTTTTTTTACTTTTTCCACACTTTCTTCTTCATCATCATCAGCATCTTTGACATCAACTTCTTCTTCACCTTATTCAGCTTCTTCTTCATCTTCTACCTATTTTTTTTGTGACATTCTTCATATTCTTTTTATTCAACTATTATTATTCTTCCTATTCTACTTCTTCATCATATTCTTATTTGTGACAGGCATTACCATAGTTGTTATCTATAAAAGTTTGAAGATTACACCTTCCGTTCTGCCTGTCACAAAAGAGTTACATTTGTCCGCGTTCAGTTTGGACTGGAGCATCAGACTTTATCCAGGGGCACCACGAGGAGGAACGGACTCACCCCCATACACTGCTTAGTCTTCTTCTGTATATAATTTAGATAATATCTTTTGCTGTGATATTAAGTGTTATGCTCAATGTTCTTCTGCTCTTTGTTCTGCAGCCTCTTGTTCTTCTGCTTCTCGGTCTTCCATGTCGTCGTCTCCAGGGTCATCGTCTCCGGAGTCATCGTCATCATCGGGGTGGTCTTCAGGGTAGTTGTCTCCAGGGTCGTCGTCATCTCAGTGGTTGTCGTCTCTGGTGTCGTCGTCATCTTAGGGGTGGTCTACCGGGTCGTCATCTTTAGAGTCTTGAACTTGGAAATGTAGCAGAAGGTACAAGAAGGCTGAGAAAATGCCGAGAACCAGCTGATGGAACTGGAACTCCGGATGGCTACCCGAAGGTCCAAGAGCCAATGGAACTACAGAGGACCAGCTGGCGTTACTGGAACCTGGTTACTAAGCAGGAGGTACCCGTGCCAGAAAGCACTACCAAGGACCACCTGATGTTGATGGAACTCGGATACCCAGAAGGAGGCACCTAAGCCAAAGGCTCTGCCCGGAACCAGCTGACGGTACTGGAACCAGGATGGGGAGCAGAAGGTACAAGAGCAAAAGACACTGCCGAGAACCAGCTGACGGTACTGGAACCCGGATGGGTAGCCGAAGGTCCAAGAGCCAATGGAACTACCGAGGACCAGCTGACGTTACTGGAACCCGGTTACTAAGCAGGAGGTACCCGTGCCTAAAAGCACAACCAAGGACCACCTGACGTTTGTGGAACTCGGATACCCAGAAGGAAGCACCTAAGCCAAAGGCTCTGCCCGGAACCAGCTGACGGTACTGGAACCAGGATGGGGAGCAGAAGGTACAAGAGCAAAATACACTGCCGAGAACCAGCTGACGTTACAGGAACCCGGATGCGTTGGCCAAGTGTGCAAGAGCCAATGGCACGACCGAGGACCAGCTGACAGTGCTGGAGCCTGGTTACTAAGCAGGAGGTACCCGTGCTAAAAAGCACTACCAAGGACCTCCTGACGTTGGCAGAACTCGGATACCCAGAAGGAGGCACCTAAGCCAAAGGCTCTGCCCGGAACCAGCTGATGGTGCTGGAACCAGGATGTGGACCAGAAGGTCCACAGGAGAGGAGAGAACAGTTAGGCCGCGTGGCTGCCGCAGTTACCGAACACCAACAGTCCTACAGGGGGAGCTTGGCCTACTGGCACTACAGAACCAGCCTTGATTGCCACTTCCCGCAGCCCACATAGGAAGCTCCTAAACTGGAGGCACCATGGAGTTGGCTAACCCGACCGCAACACGACGGGACAACGTACAGGCGTGTAAGTGACATTGACACTACCCGGAACCAGCTGACGGTGCTGAAACCAGGATGTGGACATATTGAAGATTGTCTTCCTAGAGCCCCAACTAGCGGTGTTGGAGCAAAGGGTCAGCAGGGGGAGCAGAGTGTATGCCGAAGCCTGCACCGGAGGGAGCTTTGTGTCTGCGTGGCGTTTGCAGGACACGTTGCCGGCTACACAGCAGGGGAACAGCTGGCATTGCTGAACCCCACTGACACATTGGCGGGTGTTTTTCTCTGTGCAGCTAGCACTTCCGGTCACCAACTGGCAGTGTTAGAGCACAGGGTCAGCAGGAGGAGCAGAGTGTAGGCCGAAGCCTAATTGAACCAATTTCAAAGGTAACCTTTAACACCCCCTCAGGTGTTACAAAGTAGAAGAGCCACACCTTGTGCAGCAGAATTGCTGAACAAGTAAAAGGTTGCTCTTTAAATTTTGCTCCTTGCACACGCTGAATGAAACAGGTATACAATTTAGCCCATTATACAGTCTAACTGTATTGGAGGCGTGACTTGCCTTTTTAATGGGACGCAGCACATGTGTCAAAAATAACACCTTGGTGCTGGGCGCAGCCTCCTGAGTGTCGTTATTTGCTGTACAGGAGTCTGCGCTCTTGTGTTATTCCTTGGGCATGCGCTGTTAGCGCTGCCCATTTTCAGACCTCATTTCATGTCGGCCGGTGCGGTTAGCGATGCCCATGAATCCCAGACCCGCAGTGTGTTTTCATAAATTCACACTGCGGGGCTGGGATACATGGCCTTGCGCAGTAAATATGTTCACCTGTCACTCATGTCCTTACACCTGCTTCAGACTGAAGCAGCTGATCCCTTATCCATGCCACGGCCATGAGGCCGCACAGTCTGAAGAAGGCGGAAGGAGATGAGTGAAGAGTCAGACAGGCGAAGATATGCACTGCTCATGCCCATCAATCACACCCTCGCAGTCAAAATAAATAAGACACCGAGGGGCGTTGTTTCGGGCAGGGCGGACGCACAGGCACAGCAAGCCAACCAATGATGTCAGAAGACGGCTAGCGCTACCAAGGGGGTTGCTGCGTGTCATTAAAAAGGAAAGTCACACCTCAGGGACGGTGTAATGGTCTCAGGGGACACATTTTTTATGTGTTGAGTTCGACGTGTGCAAGGAGAAAAAGTGAGCCACCTTGTACAAATGCAGCATTACTGCTGTACAAGGTGGCTGTTATACATAGAAACGCCTGGGGGGGCAGGTTCCCTTTAATTTCAGTTCAGGTGTCTGCGTGGCGTTTTCAGGACACGTTGCCGGCTACACAGCAGGGGAACAGCTGGCGTTGCTGAACCCCACTGACACATTGGTTGGTGTTTTTCTCTGTGCAGCTAGCACTTCCGGGCACCAACTGGCGGTGTTAGAGCCCAGGGACAGCAGGAGGAGGAGAGGAGCAGAGTGTAGGCAGAAGCCTGCACTGTTGGCAGCTTTAGGTCTGTTGTGCCAGCGTGGCTTGTGCTGGACATGTTGCCGGCTACACAGCGGGGGAACAGCTGGCGTTGCTGAACCCCACTGACACATTGGCTGGTGTTTTTCTCTGTGCAGCTAGCACTTCCGGGCACCAACTGGCGGTGTTAGAGCCCAGGGTCAGCAGGAGGAGGAGAGGAGCAGAGTGTAGGCCGAAGCCTGCACTGGTGGCAGCTTTAGGTCTGTTGTGCCAGCGTGGCTTGTGCTAGACACGTTGCCGGCTACACAGCAGGGGAACAGCTGGCGTTGCTGAACCCGACTGACACATTGGCGGGTGTTTTTCTCTGTGCAGCTAGTACTTCCTGGCACCAACTGGCGGTGTTAGAGCCCAGGGTCAGCAGGAGGAGCAGAGTGTAGGCCGAAGCCTAATTGAACCAATTTCAAAGGTAACCTTTAACACCCCCTCAGGTGTTACAAAGTAGAATTGCCACACCTTGTGCAGCAGAATTGCTGAACAAGTAAAAGGTTGCTCTTTAAATTTTGCTCCTTGCAGACGCTGAATGTAACATGTATACAATTTAGCCCCTTATACAGTAAAACTGTCTTGGAGGCGTGACTTGCCTTCTTAATGAGACGCAGCACAACTGTCAAAAAATCACACCTTGGTGCTGGGCGCAGCCTCCTGGGCGTCGTTATTTGCTGTACAGGAGTCTGCGCTCTTGTGTTCTCCCTTGGCCATGCGCTGTTAGCGCTGCCCGTCTTCTGACCTCATTTCATGTCGGCCGGTGCTGTTAGCGATGCCCATGAATCCCAGACCGGCAGTGTGTTTTCATAAATTCACATTGCGAGGCTGGAATTCAGGACCTTGTGCAGTAAATATATTCGCCTCTCACACATGTCCTTACACCTGCTTTAGACTGGGTGGCCTCCGCTGATCCCTTATCGCATGCCACGGCCATGAGGCCACACAGTCTGAAGAAGGCAGAAGGAGATGAGTGAAGAGTCAGAAAGGCGAAGATATGCACTGCTCATGCCCATCAATCACACCCTTGCAGTCAAAATAAATAAGACACCGAGGGGCGTTGTAGCGGGCAGGGCGGACGCACAGGCGCAGCAAGCCAACCAATGATGTCAGAAGACGGCTAGTGCTACCAAGGGGGTTGCTGCGTGTCATTAAAATGGAAAGTCACACCTCAGGGACGGTGTAATGGTCTCAGGGAACACATTTTTTACGTGTTGAGTTCGACGTGTGCAAGGAGAAAAAGTGAGCCACCTTGTACAAATGCAGCATTACTGCTGTACAAGGTGGCTGTTATACATAGAAATGCCTGGGGGGGCAGGTTCCCTTTAATTTCAGTTCAGGTGTCTGCGTGGCGTTTGCAGGACACGTTGCCGGCTACACAGCAGGGGAACAGCTGGCGTTGCTGAACCCCACTGACACATTGGCTGGTGTTTTTCTCTGTGCAGCTAGCACTTCCGGGCACAAACTGGCTGTGTTAGAGCCCAGGGTCAGCAGGAGGAGGAGAGGAGCAGAGGGTAGGGCGAATCCTGCACTGATGGCAGCTTTAGGTCTGTTGTGTCTGCGTGGCGTTTGCAGGACAAATTGCCGGCTACACAGCAGGGGAACATCTGGTGTTGCTGAACCCCACTGACACATTGGCTGGTGTTTTTCTCTGTGCAGTTAGCACTTCCGGGCACCAACTGGCGGTGTTAGAGCCCAGGGTCAGCAGGAGGAGGAGAGGAGCAGAGTGTAGGCCGAAGCCTGCACTGGAGGCAGCTTTGTGTCTGCGTGGCGTTTGCAGGACACGATGCCGGCTACACAGCAGGGGAAGAGCTGGTGTTGCTGAACCCCACTGACACATTGCCGGGTGTTTTGCTCTGTGCAGCCAGCACTTCCGGGCACCAACTGGATGTGTTAGAGCCCGGGGTCTGCAGGAGGAGCAGAGTGTAGGCCGAAGCCTAATTGAACCAATTTCAAAGGCAACCTTTAACCCCCACTCAGGTGTTACAAACTAGAAGAGCCACACCTTGTGCAGCAGTAATGCTGCACAAGTAAAAGGTTGCTCTTTAAATTTTGCTCATTGCACACGCTGAATGAAACACGTATAAAATTTAGTCCCTTATACCGTCAAACTGTGTATGAAGGCGTGACTTGCCTTCGTAATGAGACGCAGCACAGCTGTCACAAATCCCACCTTGGTGCTGGGCGCAGCCTCCTGAGCGTCGTTATTTGCTGTACAGGAGTCTGCGCTGCTGTGTTATCCCTTGGCCATGCGCTGTTAGCGCTGCCCGTCTTCTGACTTCATTTCATGTCGGCCGGTGCGGCTAGCGATGCCCATGAATCCCAGCCCCGCAGTGTCTTTTCATAAACTCACACTGCGGGGCTGTGATTCATGGCCTTGCGCAGTACATAGGTTCGCCTGTCACTCATGTCCTTACATCTACTTCAGACTGGGCGGCCTCCGCTGATCCCTTATCGCATGCCACGGCCATGAGGCCGCACAGTCTGAAGAAGGCGGAAAGAGATGAGTGAAGACAGGTGAAGATATGCACTGCTCATGCCCATCAATCACACCCTCGCAGTCAAAATAAATAAGACACCGAGGGGCGTTGTGTCGGGCAGGGCGGACGCACAGGCGCAGCCAGCTAAACAATGATGTCAGAAGACGGGCAGCGCTACCAAGGAGGTTGCTGCGTGTCATTACAAAGGAAAGTCACACCTCAGGGACGGGGGACACATTTTAGATGTGTTGAGTTTGACGTGTGCAAGGAGAATAACTTAATGAGCCACCTTGTACAAATGCAGCATTACTGCTGTACAAGGTGGCTGTTATATATTCTAACGCCTGGGGGGGACAGGTTCCCTTTAATTTCAGTTCTGGTGGCGTGGCGTTTGCAGGACACGATGCCGGCTACACAGCAGGGGAACAGCTGGCGTTGCTGAACCCCACTGACACATTGACTGGTGTTTTTCTCTGTGCAGCTAGCACTTCCAGTCAAAAACTGGCGGTGTTAGAGCCCAGGGTCAGCAGGAGGAGGAGAGGAGCAGAGTGTAGGCCGAAGCCTGCACTGGAGTCAGCTTTGTGTCTGCGCGGCGTTTGCAGGACACGATGCCGGCTACACAGCAGGGGAACAGCTGGCGTTGCTGAACCCCACTGACACATTGCCGGGTGTTTTGCTCTGTGCAGCCAGCACTTCCGGGCACCGACTGGCGGTGTTAGAGCCCCGGGTCTGCAGGAGGAGCAGAGTGTAGGCCGAAGCCTAATTGAACCAATTTCAAAGGCAACCTTTAACCCCCACTCAGGTGTTACAAACTAGAAGAGCCACACCATGTGCAGCAGTAATGCTGCACAAGTAAAAGGTTGCTCTTTAAATTTTGCTCTTTGCACACGCTGAATGAATCACGTATAAAATTTAGTCCCTTATACCATCAAACTGTGTATGAAGGCGTGACTTGCCTTCGTAATGAGACGCAGCACAGCTGTCACAAATCCCACCTTGGTGCTGGGCGCAGCCTCCTGAGCGTCGTTATTTGCTGTACAGGAGTCTGCGCTGCTGTGTTATCCCTTGGCCATGCGCTGTTAGCGCTGCCCGTCTTCTGACCTCATTTCATGTCGGCCGGTGCGCCTAGCGATGCCCATGAATCCCAGCCCCGCAGTGTCTTTTCATAAATTCACACTGCGGGGCTGTGATTCATGGCCTTGCGCAGTAAATAGGTTTGCCTGTCACTCATGTCTCTACGCCTGCTTCAGACTGGGCGGCCTCCGCTGATCCCTTATCGCATGCCACGGCCATGAGGCCACACAGTCTGAAGAAGGCGGAAAGAGATGAGTGAAGACAGGCGAAGATATGCATTGCTCATGCCCATCAATCACACCCTCGCAGTCAAAATAAATAAGACACCGAGGGGCGTCATGTCGGGCAGGGCAGACGCACAGGCGCAGCCAGCTAAACAATGATGTCAGAAGACTGGCAGTGCTACCAAGGGGGTTGCTGCATGTCATTACAAAGGAAAGTCACACCTCAGGGACGGGGGACACATTTTAGACGTGTTGAGTTCGACGTGTGCAAGGAGAATAACTTAATGAGCCACCTTGTACAAATGCAGCATTACTGCTGTACAAGGTGGCTGCAATATAATCTAATGCCTGGGGGGGGACAGGTTCCCTTTAATTTCAGTTCTGGTGTCTGCATGGTGTTTGCAGGACACAATGCTGGCTACACAGCAGGGGAACAGCTGGCGTTGCTGAACCCCACTGACACATTGGCTGGTGATTTTCTCTGTGCAGCTAGCACTTCCGGGAAAAACTGGCGGTGTTAGAGCCCAGGGTCAGCAGGAGGAGGAGAGGAGCAGAGTGTAGGCCGAAGCCTGCACTGGAGTCAGCTTTGTGTCTGCGTGGCATTTGCAGGACACGATGCCGGCTACACAGCAGTGGAACAGCTGGCGTTGCTGAACCCCACTGACACATTGGCTGGTGTTTTTCTCTGTGCAGGTAGCACTTCCGGGCAAAAACTGGCGGTGTTAGAGCCCAGGGTCAGCAGGAGGAGGAGAGGAGCAGAGTGTAGGCTGAAGCCTGCACTGCAGGCAGCTTTATGTCAGTTGTGTCTGCGTGGCGTTTGCAGGACACGTTGCCGGCTACACAGCAGGGGAACAGCTGGCGTTGCTGAACCCCACTGACACATTGGCTGGTATTTTTCTCTGTGCAGCTAGCACTTCTGGGCAAAAAATGGCGTGTTAGAGCCCAGGGTCTGCAGGAGGAGCAGATTGTATGCCGAAGCCTGCACTGGAGCAACTTCAAAGGGAACCTTTAACCCTCCCAGGCGTTTGTTGCTGAAAGAGCCATCTTGTACAGCACTAATGCTGCAAAAGGAAAAGGTGGCTCTTTTAATTATGCTCCTTGCAAACGCTGAACTAGACACTCATGTAATGTGTCCCCTCACACCGTAATACCGTCCCGGAGGTGAGACTTTCCTTTGTAATGTGACGCAGCACAGCCGTCATTCCTACCCCCTTGGTGCCGTGCGACGCCTTCTCAGCATTGTTTTAATCTGTCCTGGAGCCTGCGCTGTAATGTTGTCCCTTGGCCATGCACACTTAGCGCTGCCCGTCTTCTGACATCATTTGGTGTCAGGCAGGCTGCGCCTGTGCGTCCACGCTGCCCGAGATCCCACCTCGCAGTGTCGTCTAATGTAATCCCACTGCGGGCCTGGGATCCAATTGCATGCGCAGTGCATATCCTCGCCTCTCACTCCCCTCCTTCCGGCTTCTTCAGACTGTGAGGCGTCACGGCCGTGGCATGCTATTAGGGATCAGCTGACGCCGCAGTCTGAAGAGGCCGGAAGGAGGGGAGTGAGAGGCGAGGATATGCACTGCGCATGCCCATGGATCCCAGGCCCACAGTGGGATTAAATTAGATGACACTGCAAGGTGGGATCTCGGGCAGCATGGACGCACAGGCGCAACCAGCCCAACATCAAATGATGTCAGAAGACGGGCAGCGCAAACTGTGCATGGCCAAGGGATAACATAACAGCGCAGGGTCCGTGACAGAATCAAACAACGCTGAGGAGCCGGCACACGGAGCCAAGGGGGTAGGAATGACGGCTGTGCTGCGTCACATAACAAAGGAAAGTCCCACCTCCCAGACGGTTTAACTGTGTGAGGAGACACATTTCATAAGTGTAAGGTTCAGCGTGTGCAAGGAGCACAATGAAAATAGGCACCTTTTCCTTGTGCAGCGTTACTGCTAGAGTTGAGCGACCTTGACCTTTTTAGAGTCGAGCCGGGTTTCGCGAAACCCGAATATCTCAAAAGTCGGGTCGAGTGAAATCGGCTGATTATGACGTAAAGTCGGGATCGACCGAAACACGAAACCCAATGCAAGTCAATGGGGCAGCATAGTCGGCAGTGAGTGGGGGCCAGGAAAACACCTAGAGTGCCCATTTTAATGTCAAAACCATCCATTCTTCTTAATGAAGCTTGTCAAGCGTAATTTACCTTATAATAATTGTAAGGCATTTGAAATTGGGGGTCATTTGGCTAAAGTTGTGGTGGGTAGGGCTGGTTCAAGTAATTAGTGGGCCCAGGAAATCTGGACCACGTCACGGCAGTGGAGCAGGGAGAGGTAAGTATTTCAACTTTGCAAGTGCTGTGAACCTGAGCAAGCAGGGGGGGCCCACTCGTTGGCATTGGCACTGGCACAGGGCCCCTCAAAGTACAGCGGTGTGTTTGCACGGCGGGGGCGCCTCCCACCGGCAGCAACACTTTTGCGTACTATGAGAGGCCCTGTGCCAGTGACGTCGCCAACTAGTATTCCTCCCCCCACCTGATGAAGGAACCTGCACTTTCATCTGCACCTTCCTCTTTGTCCCCGTGTAAGGTGGTATGGTATGCGGGAAGAGCAACCTGACTTTCAGCAGGGTCACAATGTTGTTGTGTAGCGTGCACGGGGAATGTTGCGTTATGGGTCAATGTACCAGCAGACTCATCTATCACTGGCTGGGCAATGGGCAGGATGAGGAGGAAACACAGATATAGGCCCAAAGAATAAAGTTTGCTAAATGCAGTTCAAAATTGGTAACACAGGAATAACCAGGGGGCATTGCAGTGGAGGACAACTGGAATGAGAGGCTGACACAGAGAGTAGGCCCAAATCAGTAAGTAGTCGAAATGCAGTTCAAAATTGGCAAACGTAGTAAACAGGCGGCACAGCTTTGTTCAGTGGAGAACAGCAAGGAGTGGCAGACACCGATAGTAGGCCCCAAACCAACTAGTACGCCAAATGCAGTTGTTCCGTTTAACCACAATTTAATGAGAGCCTGAAGATAGAAGTTCAGGAAAGGCAACCTGGAGAACACCTTGGAGTGGAACACACCATCTCTCTACACCCCATACCCAATTTGTAGGCCTAATGCAGTGTAGTTTCCAAGAACTACTAAACGAGAGCCGGAAGATCGAAGCTCAGGAAAGGCAACCTGGAGAACACCTTGGAGTGGAACACACCATCTCTCTACACCCCATACCCAATTTGTAGGCCTAATGCAGCGTAGTTTCCAACAACTACTAAACGAGAGCCGGAAGATCGAAGCTCAGGAAAGGCAACCTGGAGAACACCTTGGAGTGGAACACACCATCTCTCTACACCCCATACCCAATTTGTAGGCCTAATGCAGCGTAGTTTCCAACAACTACTAAACGAGAGCCGGAAGATCGAAGCTCAGGAAAGGCAACCTGGAGAACACCTTGGAGTGGAACACACCATCTCTCTACACCCCATACCCAATTTGTAGGCCTAATGCAGTGTAGTTTCCAAGAACTACTAAACGAGAGCCGGAAGATCGAAGCTCAGGAAAGGCAACCTGGAGAACACCTTGGAGTGGAACACACCATCTCTCTACACCCCATACCCAATTTGTAGGCCTAATGCAGCGTAGTTTCCAACAACTACTAAACGAGAGCCGGAAGATCGAAGCTCAGGAAAGGCAACCTGGAGAACACCTTGGAGTGGAACACACCATCTCTCTACACCCCATACCCAATTTGTAGGCCTAATGCAGTGTAGTTTCCAAGAACTACTAAACGAGAGCCGGAAGATCGAAGCTCAGGAAAGGCAACCTGGAGAACACCTTGGAGTGGAACACACCATCTCTCTACACCCCATACCCAATTTGTAGGCCTAATGCAGCGTAGTTTCCAACAGCAACTAAACGAGAGCATGAAGATCGAAGCATTGGCAAGGAAACCTGGGGAACACCTTGGAGTGGAACATACCATCTCTCTACACCCCATACTCAATTTGTAGGCCTAATGCAGCGTAGTTTCCAACAACTACTAAACGAGAGCCGGAAGATCGAAGCTCAGGAAAGGCAACCTGGAGAACACCTTGGAGTGGAACACACCATCTCTCTACACCCCATACCCAATTTGTAGGCCTAATGCAGTGTAGTTTCCAAGAACTACTAAACGAGAGCCGGAAGATCGAAGCTCAGGAAAGGCAACCTGGAGAACACCTTGGAGTGGAACACACCATCTCTCTACACCCCATACCCAATTTGTAGGCCTAATGCAGCGTAGTTTCCAACAACTACTAAACGAGAGCATGAAGATCGAAGCATTGGCGAGGAAACCTGGGGAACACCTTGGAGTGGAACACACCATCTCTCTACACCCCATACCCAATTTGTAGGCCTAATGCAGTGTAGTTTCCAAGAACTACTAAACGAGAGCCGGAAGATCGAAGCTCAGGAAAGGCAACCTGGAGAACACCTTGGAGTGGAACACACCATCTCTCTACACCCCATACCCAATTTGTAGGCCTAATGCAGCGTAGTTTCCAACAACTACTAAACGAGAGCCGGAAGATCGAAGCATTGGCGAGGAAACCTGGGGAACACCTTGGAGTGGAACACACCATCTCTCTACACCCCATACCCAATTTGTAGGCCTAATGCAGTGTAGTTTCCAAGAACTACTAAACGAGAGCCGGAAGATCGAAGCTCAGGAAAGGCAACCTGGAGAACACCTTGGAGTGGAACACACCATCTCTCTACACCCCATACCCAATTTGTAGGCCTAATGCAGTGTAGTTTCCCACAACTACTAAACGAGAGCCGGAAGATCGAAGCTCAGGAAAGGCAACCTGGGGAACACCTTGGAGTGTAACAAACCATCTCTCTCCACCCGATACCCATTTTGTAGGCCTAATGCAGTGTAGTTTTCTACAACTACTAAACGAGAGTCGGAAGACCGAAGCAATGGCAAGGAAACCTGGGGAACACCTTGGAGTGTAACACACCATCTCTCTCCACCCCATACCCAATTTGTAGGCCTAATGCAGCCTACTTTCCGACAACTACTAAACGAGAGCATGAAGATCGAAGCTCAGGAAAGGCAACCTGGGGAACACCTTGGAGTGTAACAAACCCTCTCTCTACACCACGGAAGGTCTGATTCTTAGGAAGGAAGGCTGTCGGAAAGAAGCAGGGCGCGTCCGAGGGTGATTATATTCTTATTAGGTATATACTCACCCTCGGACGCGCCCTGCATCTTTATTTGTAATGAATGTTTATTTGCAATGTGGTTTTGACTTACTCTATTTTTTTGGTAAATAATGATTTTATTATTTTCATTGTTTTGCATCTTCTTGGCAATAATATAAAGAAGACGCGACAGGACAACACTCGGTGGATGCCATATCTGTGTTTTAAATTGAAAAAAATTTTCAGTTAACTACTTGCAGGAGAAAGTTATTGTAGCTGGTGGCCATTTTTAGTACTGTAACAGATTTTTGTTGTATGTGTTTGTTTTTAATGTTAAAATGTCTGCATTTGATATCTCTCCAGTATTTTCTTTTTTATAAGCAAAATACTTATTTTTATATTTTCTGATGTTGGTTCAAGGGGTACACGGGCAGCAGTAGACAGGTCAGTGGAGGCCTAGTGGAAGGAGGGACCGCAGACAGGCTTCGAAGCCCTAACATAATAAATTGGGCTGGCTGTAGGCAATTTAAAATTGGTTCCAGGGGAACACGGGCAGCAGTAGACAGGTCAGTGGAGGCCTAGTGGAAGGAGGGACCGCAGACAGGCTTGGAAGCCCTAACATAATAAATTGGGCTGGCTGTAGGCAATTTAAAATTGGTTCCAGGGGAACACGGGCAGCAGTAGACAGGTCAGTGGAGGCCTAGTGGAAGGAGGGACCGCAGACAGGCTTGGAAGCCCTAACATAATAAATTGGGCTGGCTGTAGGCAATTTAAAATTGGTTCCAGGGGAACACGGGCAGCAGTAGACAGGTCAGTGGAGGCCTAGTGGAAGGAGGGACCGCAGACAGGCTTCGAAGCCCTAACATAATAAATTGGGCTGGCTGTAGGCAATTTAAAATTGGTTCCAGGGGAACACGGGCAGCAGTAGACAGGTCAGTGGAGGACTAGTGGAAGGAGGGACCGCAGACAGGCTTCGAAGCCCTAACATAATAAATTGGGCTGGCTGTAGGCAATTTAAAATTGGTTCCAGGGGAACACGGGCAGCAGTAGACAGGTCAGTGGAGGCCCAGTGGAAGGAGGGACCGCAGACAGGCTTGGAAGCCCTAACATAATAAATTGGGCTGGCTGTAGGCAATTTAAAATTGGTTTCAGGGGAACACGGGCAGCAGTAGACAGGTCAGTGGAGGCCTAGTGGAAGGAGGGACCGCAGACAGGCTTGGAAGCCCTAACATAATAAATTGGGCTGGCTGTAGGCAATTTAAAATTGGTTCCAGGGGAACACGGGCGGCAGTAGACAGGTCAGTGGAGGCCTAGTGGAAGGAGGGACCGCAGACAGGCTTGGAAGCCCTAACATAATAAATTGGGCTGGCTGTAGGCAATTTAAAATTGGTTCCAGGGGAACACGGGCAGCAGTAGACAGGTCAGTGGAGGCCTAGTGGAAGGAGGGACCGCAGACAGGCTTGGAAGCCCTAACATAATAAATTGGGCTGGCTGTAGGCAATTTAAAATTGGTTCCAGGGGAACACGGGCAGCAGTAGACAGGTCAGTGGAGGCCTAGTGGAAGGAGGGACCGCAGACAGGCTTCGAAGCCCTAACATAATAAATTGGGCTGGCTGTAGGCAATTTAAAATTGGTTCCAGGGGAACACGGGCAGCAGTAGACAGGTCAGTGGAGGCCTAGTGGAAGGAGGGACCGCAGACAGGCTTGGAAGCCCTAACATAATAAATTGGGCTGGCTGTAGGCAATTTAAAATTGGTTCCAGGGGAACACGGGCAGCAGTAGACAGGTCAGTGGAGGCCTAGTGGAAGGAGGGACCGCAGACAGGCTTGGAAGCCCTAACATAATAAATTGGGCTGGCTGTAGGCAATTTAAAATTGGTTCCAGGGGAACACGGGCAGCAGTAGACAGGTCAGTGGAGGCCTAGTGGAAGGAGGGACCGCAGACAGGCTTCGAAGCCCTAACATAATAAATTGGGCTGGCTGTAGGCAATTTAAAATTGGTTCCAGGGGAACACGGGCAGCAGTAGACAGGTCAGTGGAGGACTAGTGGAAGGAGGGACCGCAGACAGGCTTCGAAGCCCTAACATAATAAATTGGGCTGGCTGTAGGCAATTTAAAATTGGTTCCAGGGGAACACGGGCAGCAGTAGACAGGTCAGTGGAGGCCCAGTGGAAGGAGGGACCGCAGACAGGCTTGGAAGCCCTAACATAATAAATTGGGCTGGCTGTAGGCAATTTAAAATTGGTTTCAGGGGAACACGGGCAGCAGTAGACAGGTCAGTGGAGGCCTAGTGGAAGGAGGGACCGCAGACAGGCTTGGAAGCCCTAACATAATAAATTGGGCTGGCTGTAGGCAATTTAAAATTGGTTCCAGGGGAACACGGGCGGCAGTAGACAGGTCAGTGGAGGCCTAGTGGAAGGAGGGACCGCAGACAGGCTTGGAAGCCCTAACATAATAAATTGGGCTGGCTGTAGGCAATTTAAAATTGGTTCCAGGGGAACACGGGCAGCAGTAGACAGGTCAGTGGAGGCCTAGTGGAAGGAGGGACCGCAGACAGGCTTGGAAGCCCTAACATAATAAATTGGGCTGGCTGTAGGCAATTTAAAATTGGTTCCAGGGGAACACGGGCAGCAGTAGACAGGTCAGTGGAGGCCTAGTGGAAGGAGGGACCGCAGACAGGCTTCGAAGCCCTAACATAATAAATTGGGCTGGCTGTAGGCAATTTAAAATTGGTTCCAGGGGAACACGGGCAGCAGTAGACAGGTCAGTGGAGGCCTAGTGGAAGGAGGGACCGCAGACAGGCTTGGAAGCCCTAACATAATAAATTGGGCTGGCTGTAGGCAATTTAAAATTGGTTCCAGGGGAACACGGGCAGCAGTAGACAGGTCAGTGGAGGCCTAGTGGAAGGAGGGACCGCAGACAGGCTTGGAAGCCCTAACATAATAAATTGGGCTGGCTGTAGGCAATTTAAAATTGGTTCCAGGGGAACACGGGCAGCAGTAGACAGGTCAGTGGAGGCCTAGTGGAAGGAGGGACCGCAGACAGGCTTCGAAGCCCTAACATAATAAATTGGGCTGGCTGTAGGCAATTTAAAATTGGTTCCAGGGGAACACGGGCAGTAGTAGACAGGTCAGTGGAGGCCTAGTGGAAGGAGGGACCGCAGATAGGCTTCGAAGCCCTAACATAATAAATTGGGCTGGCTGTAGGCAATTTAAAATTGGTTCCAGGGGAACACGGGCAGCAGTAGACAGGTCAGTGGAGGCCTAGTGGAAGGAGGGACCGCAGACAGGCTTGGAAGCCCTAACATAATAAATTGGGCTGGCTGTAGGCAATTTAAAATTGGTTCCAGGGGAACACGGGCGGCAGTAGACAGGTCAGTGGAGGCCTAGTGGAAGGAGGGACCGCAGACAGGCTTGGAAGCCCTAACATAATAAATTGGGCTGGCTGTAGGCAATTTAAAATTGGTTCCAGGGGAACACGGGCAGCAGTAGACAGGTCAGTGGAGGCCTAGTGGAAGGAGGGACCGCAGACAGGCTTGGAAGCCCTAACATAATAAATTGGGCTGGCTGTAGGCAGTTTAAAATTGGTTCCAGGGGAACACGGGCAGCAGTAGACAGGTCAGTGGAGGCCTAGTGGAAGGAGGGACCGCAGACAGGCTTGGAAGCCCTAACATAATAAATTGGGCTGGCTGTAGGCAATTTAAAATTGGTTCCAGGGGAACACGGGCAGCAGTAGACAGGTCAGTGGAGGCCTAGTGGAAGGAGGGACCGCAGACAGGCTTCGAAGCCCTAACATAATAAATTGGGCTGGCTGTAGGCAATTTGCAATTGGTTCCAGGGGAACACGGGCAGCAGTAGACAGGTCAGTGGAGGCCTAGTGGAAGGAGGGACCGCAGACAGGCTTCGAAGCCCTAACATAATAAATTGGGCTGGCTGTAGGCAATTTAAAATTGGTTCCAGGGGAACACGGGCAGCAGTAGACAGGTCAGTGGAGGCCCAGTGGAAGGAGGGACCGCAGACAGGCTTGGAAGCCCTAACATAATAAATTGGGCTGGCTGTAGGCAATTTAAAATTGGTTTCAGGGGAACACGGGCAGCAGTAGACAGGTCAGTGGAGGCCTAGTGGAAGGAGGGACCGCAGACAGGCTTGGAAGCCCTAACATAATAAATTGGGCTGGCTGTAGGCAATTTAAAATTGGTTCCAGGGGAACACGGGCGGCAGTAGACAGGTCAGTGGAGGCCTAGTGGAAGGAGGGACCGCAGACAGGCTTGGAAGCCCTAACATAATAAATTGGGCTGGCTGTAGGCAATTTAAAATTGGTTCCAGGGGAACACGGGCAGCAGTAGACAGGTCAGTGGAGGCCTAGTGGAAGGAGGGACCGCAGACAGGCTTTGAAGCCCTAACATAATAAATTGGGCTGGCTGTAGGCAATTTAAAATTGGTTCCAGGGGAACACGGGCAGCAGTAGACAGGTCAGTGGAGGCCTAGTGGAAGGAGGGACCGCAGACAGGCTTCGAAGCCCTAACATAATAAATTGGGCTGGCTGTAGGCAATTTAAAATTGGTTCCAGGGGAACACGGGCAGCAGTAGACAGGTCAGTGGAGGCCTAGTGGAAGGAGGGACCGCAGACAGGCTTGGAAGCCCTAACATAATAAATTGGGCTGGCTGTAGGCAATTTAAAATTGGTTCCAGGGGAACACGGGCAGCAGTAGACAGGTCAGTGGAGGCCTAGTGGAAGGAGGGACCGCAGACAGGCTTGGAAGCCCTAACATAATAAATTGGGCTGGCTGTAGGCAATTTAAAATTGGTTCCAGGGGAACACGGGCAGCAGTAGACAGGTCAGTGGAGGCCTAGTGGAAGGAGGGACCGCAGACAGGCTTGGAAGCCCTAACATAATAAATTGGGCTGGCTGTAGGCAATTTAAAATTGGTTCCAGGGGAACACGGGCAGTAGTAGACAGGTCAGTGGAGGCCTAGTGGAAAGAGGGACCGCAGACAGGCTTCGAAGCCCTAACATAATAAATTGGGCTGGCTGTAGGCAATTTAAAATTGGTTCCAGGGGAACACGGGCAGCAGTAGACAGGTCAGTGGAGGCCTAGTGGAAGGAGGGACCGCAGACAGGCTTGGAAGCCCTAACATAATAAATTGGGCTGGCTGTAGGCAATTTAAAATTGGTTCCAGGGGAACACGGGCGGCAGTAGACAGGTCAGTGGAGGCCTAGTGGAAGGAGGGACCGCAGACAGGCTTGGAAGCCCTAACATAATAAATTGGGCTGGCTGTAGGCAATTTAAAATTGGTTCCAGGGGAACACGGGCAGCAGTAGACAGGTCAGTGGAGGCCTAGTGGAAGGAGGGACCGCAGACAGGCTTGGAAGCCCTAACATAATAAATTGGGCTGGCTGTAGGCAGTTTAAAATTGGTTCCAGGGGAACACGGGCAGCAGTAGACAGGTCAGTGGAGGCCTAGTGGAAGGAGGGACCGCAGACAGGCTTGGAAGCCCTAACATAATAAATTGGGCTGGCTGTAGGCAATTTAAAATTGGTTCCAGGGGAACACGGGCAGCAGTAGACAGGTCAGTGGAGGCCTAGTGGAAGGAGGGACCGCAGACAGGCTTCGAAGCCCTAACATAATAAATTGGGCTGGCTGTAGGCAATTTAAAATTGG
The DNA here is from genome assembly GCF_032444005.1 of Ranitomeya imitator. Lineage (NCBI taxonomy): Eukaryota > Metazoa > Chordata > Amphibia > Anura > Dendrobatidae > Ranitomeya > Ranitomeya imitator. Next base: position 708,405,005 of record NC_091283.1, on the reverse strand, counting down.
TTCCAGGGGAACACGGGCAGCAGTAGACAGGTCAGTGGAGGCCTAGTGGAAGGAGGGACCGCAGACAGGCTTCGAAGCCCTAACATAATAAATTGGGCTGGCTGTAGGCAATTTAAAATTGGTTCCAGGGGAACACGGGCAGCAGTAGACAGGTCAGTGGAGGCCCAGTGGAAGGAGGGACCGCAGACAGGCTTGGAAGCCCTAACATAATAAATTGGGCTGGCTGTAGGCAATTTAAAATTGGTTTCAGGGGAACACGGGCAGCAGTAGACAGGTCAGTGGAGGCCTAGTGGAAGGAGGGACCGCAGACAGGCTTGGAAGCCCTAACATAATAAATTGGGCTGGCTGTAGGCAATTTAAAATTGGTTCCAGGGGAACACGGGCGGCAGTAGACAGGTCAGTGGAGGCCTAGTGGAAGGAGGGACCGCAGACAGGCTTGGAAGCCCTAACATAATAAATTGGGCTGGCTGTAGGCAATTTAAAATTGGTTCCAGGGGAACACGGGCAGCAGTAGACAGGTCAGTGGAGGCCTAGTGGAAGGAGGGACCGCAGACAGGCTTGGAAGCCCTAACATAATAAATTGGGCTGGCTGTAGGCAGTTTAAAATTGGTTCCAGGGGAACACGGGCAGCAGTAGACAGGTCAGTGGAGGCCTAGTGGAAGGAGGGACCGCAGACAGGCTTGGAAGCCCTAACATAATAAATTGGGCTGGCTGTAGGCAATTTAAAATTGGTTCCAGGGGAACACTGGCAGCAGTAGACAGGTCAGTGGAGGCCTAGTGGAAGGAGGGACCGCAGACAGGCTTCGAAGCCCTAACATAATAAATTGGGCTGGCTGTAGGCAATTTAAAATTGGTTCCAGGGGAACACGGGCAGCAGTAGACAGGTCAGTGGAGGCCTAGTGGAAGGAGGGACCGCAGACAGGCTTCGAAGCCCTAACATAATAAATTGGGCTGGCTGTAGGCAATTTAAAATTGGTTCCAGGGTAACACGGGCAGCAGTAGACAGGTCAGTGGAGGCCCAGTGGAAGGAGGGACCGCAGACAGGCTTGGAAGCCCTAACATAATAAATTGGGCTGGCTGTAGGCAATTTAAAATTGGTTCCAGGGGAACACGGGCGGCAGTAGACAGGTCAGTGGAGGCCTAGTGGAAGGAGGGACCGCAGACAGGCTTGGAAGCCCTAACATAATAAATTGGGCTGGCTGTAGGCAATTTAAAATTGGTTCCAGGGGAACACGGGCAGCAGTAGACAGGTCAGTGGAGGCCTAGTGGAAGGAGGGACCGCAGACAGGCTTGGAAGCCCTAACATAATAAATTGGGCTGGCTGTAGGCAGTTTAAAATTGGTTCCAGGGGAACACGGGCAGCAGTAGACAGGTCAGTGGAGGCCTAGTGGAAGGAGGGACCGCAGACAGGCTTGGAAGCCCTAACATAATAAATTGGGCTGGCTGTAGGCAATTTAAAATTGGTTCCAGGGGAACACGGGCAGCAGTAGACAGGTCAGTGGAGGCCTAGTGGAAGGAGGGACCGCAGACAGGCTTCGAAGCCCTAACATAATAAATTGGGCTGGCTGTAGGCAATTTAAAATTGGTTCCAGGGGAACACGGGCAGCAGTAGACAGGTCAGTGGAGGCCTAGTGGAAGGAGGGACCGCAGACAGGCTTCGAAGCCCTAACATAATAAATTGGGCTGGCTGTAGGCAATTTAAAATTGGTTCCAGGGTAACACGGGCAGCAGTAGACAGGTCAGTGGAGGCCTAGTGGAAGGAGGGACCGCAGACAGGCTTCGAAGCCCTAACATAATAAATTGGGCTGGCTGTAGGCAATTTAAAATTGGTTCCAGGGTAACACGGGCAGCAGTAGACAGGTCAGTGGAGGCCCAGTGGAAGGAGGGACCGCAGACAGGCTTGGAAGCCCTAACATAATAAATTGGGCTGGCTGTAGGCAATTTAAAATTGGTTTCAGGGGAACACGGGCAGCAGTAGACAGGTCAGTGGAGGCCTAGTGGAAGGAGGGACCGCAGACAGGCTTGGAAGCCCTAACATAATAAATTGGGCTGGCTGTAGGCAATTTAAAATTGGTTCCAGGGGAACACGGGCAGCAGTAGACAGGTCAGTGGAGGCCTAGTGGAAGGAGGGACCGCAGACAGGCTTGGAAGCCCTAACATAATAAATTGGGCTGGCTGTAGGCAATTTAAAATTGGTTCCAGGGGAACACGGGCAGCAGTAGACAGGTCAGTGGAGGCCTAGTGGAAGGAGGGACCGCAGACAGGCTTCGAAGCCCTAACATAATAAATTGGGCTGGCTGTAGGCAATTTAAAATTGGTTCCAGGGGAACACGGGCAGCAGTAGACAGGTCAGTGGAGGCCTAGTGGAAGGAGGGACCGCAGACAGGCTTCAAAGCCCTAACATAATAAATTGGGCTGGCTGTAGGCAATTTAAAATTGGTTCCAGGGGAACATGGGCAGCAGTAGACAGGTCAGTGGAGGCCTAGTGGAAGGAGGGACCGCAGACAGGCTTCGAAGCCCTAACATAATAAATTGGGCTGGCTGTAGGCAATTTAAAATTGGTTCCAGGGGAACACGGGCAGCAGTAGACAGGTCAGTGGAGGCCTAGTGGAAGGAGGGACCGCAGACAGGCTTGGAAGCCCTAACATAATAAATTGGGCTGGCTGTAGGCAATTTAAAATTGGTTCCAGGGGAACACGGGCAGCAGTAGACAGGTCAGTGGAGGCCTAGTGGAAGGAGGGACCGCAGACAGGCTTGGAAGTCCTAACATAATAAATTGGGCTGGCTGTAGGCAATTTAAAATTGGTTTCAGGGGAACACGGGCAGCAGTAGACAGGTCAGTGGAGGCCTAGTGGAAGGAGGGACCGCAGACAGGCTTCGAAGCCCTAACATAATAAATTGGGCTGGCTGTAGGCAATTTAAAATTGGTTCCAGGGGAACACGGGCGGCAGTAGACAGGTCAGTGGAGGCCTAGTGGAAGGAGGGACCGCAGACAGGCTTCGAAGCCCTAACATAATAAATTGGGCTGGCTGTAGGCAATTTAAAATTGGTTCCAGGGGAACACGGGCGGCAGTAGACAGGTCAGTGGAGGCCTAGTGGAAGGAGGGACCGCAGACAGGCTTCGAAGCCCTAACATAATAAATTGGGCTGGCTGTAGGCAATTTAAAATTGGTTCCAGGGGAACACGGGCGGCAGTAGACAGGTCAGTGGAGGCCTAGTGGAAGGAGGGACCGCAGACAGGCTTCGAAGCCCTAACATAATAAATTGGGCTGGCTGTAGGCAATTTAAAATTGGTTCCAGGGGAACACGGGCAGCAGTAGACAGGTCAGTGGAGACCTAGTGGAAGGAGGGACCGCAGACAGGCTTCGAAGGCCTAACATAAGAAAAATGTCAATACAATGGTATTGACAGTGCCAGGCATTGAAGGATGTCAGCGCATAGACTAAACATTGGTGGAGCTGTGAGAGAAAATTTTGCAAGTCGTAGAGCACTGTTTGACCTGGGGGGGGGACTGTCTTTTGGCCGGCGGTACAGGCCCAGGGCCCCTCATATTACAACGGTGTGTCTGACGTTGGGTGCGCACCACCACCGCCAGACACTTTATTGTACTATGAGGGACCTAGTGGCAGTGCCGTCGACCAAAAGCGGGCACACCCACCTCTTCAGACAAACAGTACTCTCACGGGTGCTGGCGCCAAGTGGCGATACCACGGCCCCGTGTGGGGACTTTGGCCATTTAGGGAGGTGTTAACATGTCGGATGCTGGAGAATCAGGTGCTGCAAATTACGAGATTGGAAAAGTCATTCAGAATAGTCCACAGGCAAGACCTTTACATAGGAAAGCTAGGTGTCAGCCGGGCAAGGTGGGGCAAAAGATTTCGAAATCCAGTTGTGGTTCATTTTAATGAAGGTTAGATCATCTACATTTTGGGTAGCCAGACGAGTCCTTTTTTCTGTTAGTATTGAACCTGCAGCACTGAATACTCTTTCTGATAGGACACTAGCTGCCGGGCAAGCAAGCTCCTGCAATGCATATTCTGCCAATTCTGGCCAGGTGTCTAATTTTGATGCCCAGTAATCAAATGGGAATGACGGTTGAGGGAGAACATCGATAAGGGATGAAAAATAGTTTGTAACCATACTGGACAAATGTTGTCTCCTGTCACTTTGAATTGATGCTGCAGTACCTGTCCTGTCTGCGGTCATAGCAAAATCACTCCACAACCTGGTCAGAAAACCCCTCTGGCCAACGCCACTTCTGATTTCTGCCCCTCTAACTCCTCTGGTCTGCTGGCCCCTGCTGCTCTTGTGAGAACGATCACGGGCGCTGTGTGCAGGGAATGCCAGAAGCAAACGGTCAACAAGAGTTGATTGTTTGGTTGCTAATATTAGTTCCAAGTTCTCATGTGGCATTATATTTTGCAATTTGCCTTTATAGCGAGGATCAAGGAGGCAGGCCAACCAGTAATCGTCATCGTTCATCATTTTAGTTATGCGTGTGTCCCTTTTGAGGATACGTAAGGCATAATCCGCCATGTGGGCCAAAGTTCCAGTTCTCAAATCTCCGGTTGTGCTTGGTTGAGGGGCAGTTTCAGGCAAATCCACGTCACTTGTGTCCCTCCAAAAACCAGAACCCGGCCTTGCCGCGCCACCAATTTCCAGTGGCCCCGGAAAAGCTTCCTCATTACAAATATAATCATCCCCATCATCCTCCTCGTCCTCCTCCTCTTCGCCCGCTAACTCGTCCTGTACACTGCCCTGGCCAGACAATGGCTGACTGTCATCAAGGCTTTCCTCTTCCTCAGCTGCAGACGCCTGATCCTTTATGTGCGTCAAACTTTGCATCAGCAGACGCATTAGGGGGATGCTCATGCTTATTATGGCTTTGTCTGCACTAACCAGCCGTGTGCATTCCTCAAAACACTGAAGGACTTGACACATGTCTTGAATCTTCGACCACTGCACACCTGACAACTCCATGTCTGCCATCCTACTGCCTGCCCGTGTATGTGTATCCTCCCACAAAAACATAACAGCCCGCCTCTGTTCGCACAGTCTCTGAAGCATGTGCAGTGTTGAGTTCCACCTTGTTACAACGTCTATGATTAGGCGATGCTGGGGAAGGTTCAAAGAACGCTGATAGGTCTGCATACGGCTGGAGTGTACGGGCGAACGGCGGATATGTGAGCAAAGTCCACGCACTTTGAGGAGCAGGTCGGATAACCCCGGATAACTTTTCAGGAAGCACTGCACCACCAGGTTTAAGGTGTGAGCCAGGCAAGGAATGTGTTTCAGTTGGGAAAGGGAGATGGCAGCCATGAAATTCCTTCCGTTATCACTCACTACCTTGCCTGCCTCAAGATCTACAGTGCCCAGCCACGACTGAGTTTCTTTCTGCAAGAACTCGGACTGAACTTCCGCGGTGTGTCTGTTGTCGCCCAAACACTTCATAGCCAATACAGCCTGCTGACGTTTGCCAGTAGCTGCCCCATAATGGGAGACCTGGTGTGCAACAGTGGCAGCTGCGGATGGAGTGGTTGTGCGACTGCGGTCTGTGGACGAGCTCTCGCTTCTGCAGGAGGACGAAGAGGAAGAGGAGGGGGTGCGAACGGCTACAGCCAACTGTTTCCTAGACCGTGGGCTAGGCAGAACTGTCCCAAACTTGCTGTCCCTTGTGGACCCTGCATTCACCATATTTACCCAGTGTGCCGTGATGGACACGTAACGTCCCTGGCCATGCCTACTGGTCCATGCATCTGTTGTCAGGTGCACCTTTGTGCTCACAGATTGCCTGAGTGCATGGACGATGCGCTCTTTAACATGCTGGTGGAGGGCTGGGATGGCTTTTCTGGAAAAAAAGTGTCGACTGGGTAGCTCGTAGCGTGGTACAGCGTAGTCCATCAGGGCTTTGAAAGCTTCGCTTTCAACTAACCGGTAGGGCATCATCTCTAACGAGATTAGTCTAGCTATGTGGGCGTTCAAACCCTGTGTACGCGGATGCGAGGATAAGTACTTCCTTTTTCTAACCATAGTCTCATGTAGGGTGAGCTGGACTGGAGAGCTGGAGATCGTGGAACTAGCGGGGGTGCCGGTGGACATGGCAGACTGAGAGACGGTGGGAGATGGTATTGTTGCCGCCGGTGTCCTAGAGGCAGTGTTTCCTACTACGAAACTGGTGATTCCCTGACCCTGACTGCTTTGGCCTGGCAAAGAAACCTGCACAGATACTGCAGGTGGTGCGGAAAATGGTGGCCCTACACTGCCAGAAGGGATGTTGCGTTGCTGACTAGCTTCATTGGCCGAGGGTGCTACAACCTTAAGGGACGTTTGGTAGTTAGTCCAGGCTTGCAAATGCATGGTGGTTAAATGTCTATGCATGCAACTTGTATTGAGACTTTTCAGATTCTGTCCTCTGCTTAAGGTAGTTGAACATTTTTGACAGATGACTTTGCGCTGATCAATTGGATGTTGTTTAAAAAAATGCCAGACTGCACTCTTTCTAGCATCGGATACCTTTTCAGGCATTGCAGACTGAGCTTTAACCGGATGGCCACGCTGTCCTCCAACAGGTTTTGGCTTTGCCACGCGTTTTGGGCAAGATACGGGCCCAGCAGATGGAACCTGTTGCGATGTTGATGCCTGCTGCGGCCCCTCCTCCTCCGCTTCAGAACTGCTGCCGCCTGCACCCTGTTCCCCCAATGGCTGCCAATCGGGGTCAAGAACTGGGTCATCTATTACCTCTTCTTGTAGCTCGTGTGCAACTTCGTCTGTGTCACCGTGTCGGTCGGTGGTATAGCGTTCGTGATGGGGCAACATAGTCTCATCAGGGTCTGATTCTTGATCATTACCCTGCGAGGGCAATGTTGTGGTCTGAGTCAAAGGACCAGCATAGTAGTCTGGCTGTGGCTGTGCATCAGTGCACTCCATGTCAGATTCAACTTGTAATGGGCATGGACTGTTAACTGCTTCACTTTCTAAGCCAGGGACGGTATGTGTAAAGAGCTCCATGGAGTAACCCGTTGTGTCGCCTGCTGCATTCTTCTCTGTTGTTGTTTTTGCTGAAGAGGACAAGGAAGCGACTTGTCCCTGACCGTGAACATCCACTAACGACGCGCTGCTTTGACATTTACCAGTTTCACGAGAGGAGGCAAAAGAGCTAGAGGCTGAGTCAGCAAGATAAGCCAAAACTTGCTCTTGCTGCTCCGGCTTTAAAAGCGGTTTTCCTACTCCCAGAAAAGGGAGCGTTCGAGGCCTTGTGTAGCCAGACGACGAACCTGGCTCCACAGCTCCAGACTTACGTGCAATATTTTTTTTCCCACGACCAGCTGATGCTCCACCACTACCACTACCCTCATTACCAGCTGACAATGAACGCCCCCGGCCACGACCTCTTCCACCAGACTTCCTCATTGTTTTAAAAACGTAAACAAACTAACGGTATTTATTGCTGTCACACAAATTACACGGTGAGCTATAACTTCAGTATGATTTAGCTACCCCTTTACAGGTGAGTGAGACCACAACGAAAATCAGGCACAATGTTACACACTCTGTTGTTGGTGGCAACAAATGAGAGAGATGCCACACACGCAGGACTGTCACTGAAGCACAAATGTAAATATTAATCTCCCACTGATTTGATTTTTTTTTTTTTTTTCAGGGAGACTTTAGGAAAAAAAAATAATAGAATAAAATGATTTTTTCAGGAAGAATTTAGAAACCAAATAAAATAAAATGATTTTATCAGGGAGAATTTAGAAAACAAATAAAACAAAAAAAAGGCTTTCTATGGCCCACTGAGTGAGAGATGACGCACACAGGAGTCAGGAGTGGCACACAAGCCCAGAGGCCAATATTTATCTCCCACTGATTGATGTAGTGATTTTTTCAGGTAGATTTTGGAACCCAAATCAAGCTAAAAAAATAATAGGCTTTCTATGGCCCACAATTGGAGAGAGAGAGAGAGATGGCACACCCAGGAGTCAAGACTGGCACACAAGCAGAAAGGGCAATATTAATCTCCCACTGATTTGTTTTTTGCTTTTTTTTCAGGGAGACTTTAGGAAAAAAAAATAATAGAATAAAATGATTTTTTCAGGAAGAATTTAGAAACCAAATAAAATAAAATGATTTTTTCAGGGAGAATTTAGAAAACAAATAAAACAAAAAAAGGCTTTCTATGGCCCACTGAGTGAGAGATGACGCACACAGGAGTCAGGAGTGGCACACAAGCCCAGAGGCCAATATTTATCTCCCACTGATTGATGTAGTGATTATTTCAGGTAGATTTTGGAACCCAAATCAAGCTAAAAAAATAATAGGCTTTCTATGGCCCACAATTGGAGAGAGAGAGAGAGATGGCACACCCAGGAGTCAAGACTGGCACGCAAGCAGAAAGGGCAATATTAATGTCCCACTGATTTGTTTTTTTTTTTTTTCAGGGAGACTTTAGGAAAAAAAAATAATAGAATAAAATGATTTTTTCAGGAAGAATTTAGAAACCAAATAAAATGAAATGATTTTTTCAGGGAGAAATTAGAAAACAAATAAAACAAAAAAAGGCTTTCTATGGCCCACTGAGTGAGAGATGACGCACACAGGAGTCAGGAGTGGCACACAAGCCCAGAGGCCAATATTTATCTCCCACTGATTGATGTAGTGATTTTTTCAGGTAGATTTTGGAACCCAAATCAAGCTACAAAAAATAATAGGCTTTCTATGGCCCACAATTGGAGAGAGAGAGAGAGATGGCACACCCAGGAGTCAAGACTGGCACACAAGCAGAAAGGGCAATATTAATCTCCCACTGATTTGTTTGTTTTTTTTTTTTCAGGGAGACTTTAGGAAAAAAAAATAATAGAATAAAATGATTTTTTCAGGAAGAATTTAGAAACCAAATAAAATAAAATGATTTTTTCAGGGAGAATTTAGAAAACAAATAAAACAAAAAAAGGCTTTCTATGGCCCACTGAGTGAGAGATGACGCACACAGGAGTCAGGAGTGGCACACAAGCCCAGAGGCCAATATTTATCTCCCACTGATTGATGTAGTGATTATTTCAGGTAGATTTTGGAACCCAAATCAAGCTAAAAAAATAATAGGCTTTCTATGGCCCACAATTGGAGAGAGAGAGAGAGATGGCACACCCAGGAGTCAAGACTGGCACACAAGCAGAAAGGGCAATATTAATCTCCCACTGATTTGTTTTTGTTTTTTTTTTCAGGGAGACTTTAGGAAAAAAAAATAATAGAATAAAATGATTTTTTCAGGAAGAATTTAGAAACCAAATAAAATAAAATGATTTTTTCAGGGAGAATTTAGAAAACACATAAAACAAAAAAAGGCTTTCTATGGCCCACTGAGTGAGAGATGACGCACACAGGAGTCAGGAGTGGCATACAAGCCCAGGGGCCAATATTTATCTCCCACTTTTTTTTTTTTGTTCCAGGGAAAATTTATAAACCCAATAAAAAAAATAATAAATAGGCTTTCTATGGCCCACTATCTGAGAGAGAGAGAGAGATGGCACGCTTAGGACTGGCACACAAGCCCAAAGGCCAATATTAATCTCCCTTTTTTTTTTCAGGGAGAATTTATAAAACCAAAAAAAAATAAATAAATAGGCTTTCTATGGCCCACTATTTGTGAGAGAGTTGGCACACTCAGGACTGGCACACAAGCCCAGAGGCCAATATTAATCTCACACTTTTTTTTTTTTTGTTCCAGGGAAAATTTATAAACCCAATAAAAAAAATAATAAATAGGCTTTCTATGGCCCACTATCTGAGAGAGAGAGATGGCACGCTTAGGACTGGCACACAAGCCCAAAGGCCAATATTAATCTCCCACTGATTGATTTATTGATTTTTTCAGGTAGAATTTAGAACCCAAATAAAGCAAAAAAAAAAAAAAATGGGCTTTCTATGGCCCACTGAGTGAGTGATGATGCACACAGGAGTCAGGAGTGGCACACAAGCCCTGAGGCCAATATTTTTCTCCCACTGATTGATGTAGTGATTTTTTCAGGTAGATTTTAGAACCCAAATCAAGCAAAAAAATAAATAGGCTTTCTATGGCCCACTATTTGTGAGAGAGATGGCACGCTCAGGACTGGCACACAAGCCCAGAGGCCAATATTAATCTCACACTTTTTTAATTTTTGTTCCAGGGAAAATTTATAAACCCAATAAAAAAAATAATAAATAGGCTTTCTATGGCCAACTATCTGAGAGAGAGAGATGGCACGCTTAGGACTGGCACACAAGCCCAAAGGCCAATATTAATCTCCCACTGATTGATTTATTGATTTTTTCAGGTTGAATTTAGAACCCAAATAAAGCAAAAAAAAAAAAAAAGGGCTTTCTATGGCCCACTGAGTGAGTGATGATGCACACAGGAGTCAGGAGTGGCACACAAGCCCTGAGGCCAATATTTTTCTCCCAATGATTGATGTAGTGATTTTATCAGGTAGATTTTAGAACCAAAATCAAGCAAAAAAATAAATAGGCTTTCTATGGCCCACTGACTGAGAGATGGCACACACAGGAGTCAAGAGTGGCACACAAGCCCTGAGGCCAATATTTTTCTCCCACTGATTGATGTAGTGATTTTTTCAGGTAGATTTTATAACCCAAATCAAGCAAAAAAATAAATAGGCTTTCTATGGCCCACTGAGTGAGAGATGGCACACACAGGGATGGCACTCTAGCAGAAATGTCAATCTTAATCTCCCACAAAAAAAAAAAAAAAAAAAAAAACAGGGGGTGTCCTTCAATTACTATCTCCCTGCAGTAATCTCAGCCAGGTATGGCAGGCAGCAATAAGGAGTGGACTGATGCACAAATTAAATAAAAAGTGTGTACAAACAAAAAAGATAGCTGTGCAGAAAGGAAGGAACAAGAGGATTTGTGCTTTGAAAAAAGCAGTTGGTTTGCACAGCGGCGTACACACAACACAGCAGCTATCAGGGAGCTTTCTAGGGCAGCCCAATGAGCTACAGCGCTGAGGGGAAAAAAAAAAAAATGTAGCTTCCACTGTCCCTGCACACCGAAGGTGGTGTTGGGCAGTGGAAATCGCTACAGCACAAGCGGTTTGGTGGTTAATGGACCCTGCCTAACGCTATCCCTGCTTCTGACGAAGCGGCAGCAACCTCTCCCTAAGCTCAGATCAGCAGCAGTAACATGGCGGTCGGCGGGAACGCCCCTTTATAGCCCCTGTGACGCCGCAGACAGCAAGCCAATCACTGCAATGCCCTTCTCTAAGATGGTGGGGACCAGGACCTATGTCATCACGCTGCCCACACTCTGCGTTTACCTTCATTGGCTGAGAAATGGCGCTTTTCGCGTCATTGAAATGCGACTTTGGCGCGAAAGTCGCGTACCGCATGGCCGACCCCGCACAGGGGTCGGATCGGGTTTCATGAAACCCGACTTTGCGAAAAGTCGGCGACTTTTGAAAATGAACGACCCGTTTCGCTCAACCCTAGTTACTGCTGCACAAGGTGGCTCTTTCAGTAACAAACGCCTGGGGGGGACAGGTTCCCTTACATTTTAGTTGTGCCAGCTTGGCGGTCGCATGACACGTTGCCGGATACACAGCAGGGGAGCAGCAGGCGTGACTGAACCCCACTAACACATTGGCGAGGTGTTTGGTTCTGTGCAAACAGCACTTCCGGGCAGGAACCAGCAGTGTTGGAGCCCAGGGACAGCAGGAGGAGCAGAGTGTATGCCGAAGCCTGCACTGTAGGCATGTCAATGTCTGTTAGTGTGCCAGCGTGGCGGTCGCATGACACATTGCCGGATACACAGCTGGGAATCAGCTGATGCTACTGAAACCCAATAACACGGCAGCAAGTGTTAACTGTGCAGCCAGCACTTCCAGGCACCAACTGGCGGTGTTAGAGCCCAGGGACAGCAGGAGGAGCAGATTGGAGGTATTGCCGCACACACAGCTGGGGAACAGCTGACGTTACTGAACCCCAATAACAGAGGAGCGACTGCTGACTGTGCGGACAGCACTTCCAGGCACCAACTGGCGGTGTTAGAGCCCAGGGACAGCAGGAGGAGCAGATTGGAGGTATTGCCGCACACACAGCTGGGGAACAGCTGACGTTACTGAACCCCAATAACAGAGGAGCGACTGTTGACTGTGCGGACAGCACTTCCAGGCACCAACTGGCAGTGTTAGAGCCCAGAGACAGCAGGAGGATCAGATTGGAGGTTTTGCCAGATACACAGCTAGGAATCAGCTGACGTTACTGAAACCCAAGAACACGGCAGCAAGTGTTAACTGTGCTGCCAGCACTTCCAGGCACCAACTGGCGGTGCTAGAGCCCAGGGACAGCAGGAGGAGCAGATTTGAGGTATTGCCGCACACACAGCTGGGGAACAGCTGACGTTACTGAACCCCAATAACAGAGGAGCGACTGTTGACTGTGCGGACAGCACTTCCAGGCACCAACTGGCAGTGTTAGAGCCCAGAGACAGCAGGAGGAGCAGATTGGAGGTTTTGCCAGATACACAGCTAGGAATCAGCTGACGTTACTGAAACCCAAGAACACGGCAGCAAGTGTTAACTGTGCTGCCAGCACTTCCAGGCACCAACTGGTGGTGCAAGAGCCCAGGGACAGCAGGAGGAGCAGATTTGAGGTATTGCCGCACACACAGCTGGGGAACAGCTGACGTTACTGAACCCCAATAACAGAGGAGCGACTGTTGACTGTGCGGACAGCATTCCAGGCACCAACTGGTGGTGTTAGATCCCAGGGACAGCAGGAGGAGCAGAGGAAGAGAGTGTAGGCCGAAGCCTGATTGGAGCAAGTTGAAAGGGAACCTTTAACCCCCCCCAAGGCGTTTGTAGCTGAAAGAGCCATTTTGTGCAGCACTAAGGATGCAAAAGGAAAAGGTTGCTCTTTTAATTATGCTCCTTGCAAACACAGAACTAAACACTTATAAAATGTGTCCCCTGATACTGTGAAACCATCCCAGAGGTGGGAATTTCCTTCGTAATGGGACGCAGCACAGCCTTCATTCCTACCCCCTTGGTGCCGTGTGCTGCCTCCTCAGCGTAGTTTGAAGCTGTCACGGAGCCTGCACTGTAATGCTATCCCTTGGCCATGCACACTTAGCACTGCCTGTCTTCTAACATCATTTAGGTGTCAGGCTGGCAGTGCCTGTGCGTCCACGCTGCCCGAGATCCCACCTCGCAGTGTCGTCTAATGTAATCCCACTGCAGGCCTGGGATCCATGGGCATGCGCAGTGCATATCTTCGCCTCTCACTCCCCTCCTTCCGGCTTCTTCAGACTGTGTGGCGTCACGGCCGTGGCATGCAATTAGGGATCAGCTGACGGCGCACAGTCTGAAGAAGGCAGAGGGAGATGAGCGAGAGCCTGAGGTGAAGATATGCACTGCACATGCCCATGGATCCCAGGCCCGCAGTGTGATTAAATCAGAAGACACTGCGAGGAAGGATCTTGGGCAGCGCGGCCGCACAGGCGCAGCCAGCCTGACACCAAATTATGTCAGAAGACAGGCAGCGCTAAGTGTGCATGGCCAAGGGATAATAGAACAGCTCAGGCTCCGTGACAGCTTAAAACAACGCTGAGGAGGCGGCGCACGGCACCAAGGGGGTAGGAATGACGGCTGTGCTGTGTCACATTACGAAGGAAAGTCCCACCTCCAGGACGGTTTAACGGTATCAGTGGACACATTTTATAAGTGTTAAGTTCTGCGTGTGCAAGGAGATAAACTAAAAGAGCTACCTTTTCCTTGTGCAGCATTACTGCTGCACAAGGTGGCTCTTTCAGTAACAAACGCCTGGGGGGGGACAGGTTCCCTTACATTTCAGTTGTTGTGTCAGCGTGGCGGTCACAGGACACATTGCCAGCTACACAGCTGGGGATCAGCTGATGTTACTGAAACCCAATATCACTGGGTCAGATGTTTTGACTGTGCAGCCTGCACTTCTGAGCCTCAACTGGCGTTGTTGGAGCCCAGGACTTACAGTTCAGGTGGCAGAAAGATGAACACATCAGGAGACCTGGATGACACCCAATTATTTAATCAGGCAGAGGAGTGGCAAATTTCTGCGAGATCCAGGCCTGGTTCATTTTCAGAAAAGTAAACCGGTCAACGTTATCGGAGGATAGTCGCATGCGACGGTCTGTTAGTACACCACCTGCGGCACTAAAGACGCGTTCCGATAAGACACTACCCGCAGGGCAAGCCAGCACCTCCAATGCATACTGGGTTAGCTCTGGCCATGTATCCAGCTTAGAGACCCAAAACTTGAGAGGAGAAGAGCCATCTGGGAGTACAGTAAGAGGGCAAGACATGTAGTCTGTCACCATCTGATGGAACCGTTGCCTCCTGCTGACTGGAGCGGCCGGTGATGGTGTAGACATTTGGGGCGGGCACACAAAACTGTGCCATAGTTGGGCCATACTGATCTTGCCTTGGGAAGAGGCACTGCTTCTGCTCCCTCTTTGTGCAGAGCCTCCTCCACTGCCTCGACACACTGAGCTTCTTTGTTACGCACTAGCAGCACTCCTCTCAGTTGGACTGGAGAAGATGATGGAATTCACCAGTGTGTCTTGGTACTCCCGCATTTTACGCTCCCGGGTCAACGGTGTGATGAGGTTTTGTACGTTGTCCCAGTAGCGAGGATCGAGGAGGGTGTACACCCAATAATCAGGCATGTTGAGAATGTGGTCGATGCGGCGGTCGTTTCTCAGGCACTGCAGCATGAAATCAACCATATGCTGCAGACTGCCAACTGGCCAAGAAACGCTGTCCCCTGCTTCAGGCGTGATCTCTGCCCGCTTTTCATCACCCCACCCTCATTGTACACACTGACTACTGGACAATTGTGTAACTCCCTCCTCTGGACGGACGTCTTCCTTGTCCATTGACTCCTCATCCTCCTCACAAAGTGTCCCCTGCCTACGACTTTGTGAGGAACCACGTGGCGCTGACTGTCCAGATGCTGATGGAAGTGGTGACTCCTCATCCTCCACCTCTTCCACAACATAATCCCTTAGCGCTTGCAGTGTTTGTTGAAGCAGGCAGATAAGGGGGACAGTCATGCTGACTAGCGCATCATCTGCACTCGCCATCCGCGTGGAATAATCAAAGGGACGCAAAACCTGGCAGACTTCCTTCATAGTGGCCCACTCTGTGGTTGTGAAGTCTGAACTGCGCGGAGTGCGACTTCTTTGCGCCTGATGCAGCTGGTACTCCATTACTGCTTGCTGCTGCTCACACAACCGCTCCAACATATGTAACGTGGAATTCCAGCTGGTAGGTCACATATGATGCGATGTTCAGGAAGGCGGAATCGGCGCTGCAGAGCTGCAATGCGCGATCTTGCCGTGCTGGAACGCCGCAAGTGAGCACACACTAGCAGTGCATCAAGATCCGGATAGTCCCTCAGAAAACTCTGCACAACCAAATTGAGCACATGTGCCAGACATGGGATGTGAGTGAGGTTGCCAAGGGCCAAAGCTGCCACCAGATTTTGGATATTGTCACACACTACCATGCCTGGCTGGAGATTCGCTGGCACAAACCACACATCGCTCTCCTGCTTGATGGCATTCCAGAGCTCCTGTGATGTGTGGCTTTGATTCCCCAAAGAAACTAATTTCAAGACGGCCTGTTGACGTTTGGCCACGGCTGTGCTCATGTTGGTCGTAACAGGTAAACAGGTGGACTGTGACGGCTCCTGCAGCAATGATTCTGAGGAACTTGTGTATGAGGAGGAGTCAATGCGTACAGACTGGATTCCTGCAATCCTTGGAGTGGGCAGGACACGTCCTGCGCCACTCGCACGATCTGTACCCGGCTCAACAACATTAACCCAATGGGCAGTGAGGGAAAGGTATCGCCCCTGTCCATGTTGACTGGTCCACGCATCGGTGGTGAGGTGGACCTTGCTACTGACGGCGTTCAGTAGCGCGTGTTTTATATGTCCCTCCACATGCTTGTGCAGGGCAGGGACAGCTTGCCTGCTGAAATAAAAGCGGCTGGGCACATTGTACTGTGGGACTGCCAATGCCACCAAGTCACGGAAGCTGTCAGTCTCCACCAGCATGAACGAGAGCATTTCCAGTGACAGAAGTTTGGCATTCAGAGCCTGTGCTCGGGGGTGGTTTGCTGAGAATGGCCGCCTTTTCTCCCATGCCTGTACTACCGATGGCACTGCAGAACGCTGTTAAAACAGCGCTGCAAGGCAAGAGCAAGGTGAACACACAGCGGTTGCTAAATTAGCCTGGAAAAAGCGCAATGAAGCAATTCGCTATCTCAACTGGCCCTCAGTTAGAACACAGCGTCCTGTCCCTATCTGAAATCACAGCATAGTGAGCGCAAAATGGCGGCAGCGTTTTTTATAGTGCATCATGACATCATTTCAGCAGCCAATCATAGCCTTGCCAGTAGTTACATGCCCACCATGCTGAACAGGATGTGCCCACACTTGCAATCATACCTCATTGGTTGAATTCGTGCAGTTTGAATTCTGGGAACTTCCGATTCTGGTATCCGATATGCGGTAAATATCGGAACTCGGTATCGGAATTCCGATACCGCAAATATGGGCCAATACCCGATACTTGCGGTATCGGAATGCTCAACACTAATCACCACAAGAACATAATTATTGGATTAATGTATTTTTTTGTTCTTTATTTTATGATTTTTGACAAATATTTTTCCTTTTTTTTTTTTTTTTACTTTTTTTCTATTTTACATTGTCCCAGAATGGGACATCAACTTCACACTGACAGATTGTTGATCTAATGTTCTGCAATGCTTGGGCATTGCAGAGCATTAGATCAGCATCTGACATGCCATGATGAGGCGTATCAGTTCGTGCTTTCAGCAGGAGCTGACAGGCCACAGGCACTGGATGAGCCTGCTGCCATCTTTCGGTCGTGGGTCACTACGGAGACCATTGGCATAACAAGATTGCATCATGTTGTCCAGATGGGATCACAGTGGTTGCCCCCTCCCTCTCCGATGCCCCGTGATGTCGCTGTCACTATTAACAATGGGATCAGATGGGTTAAATGCTCATTATCGGTGCTAGTACCGATCATGGAAGTTTCTGCAAGGGTGTCAGCTCTGATATAGAGCTGACACCAGCAGTTGATTGGGGCAGCCTCCTCGATCATGGCGCCATATATATACTGCGATTTGGAAGAGCCCTGACCTAAACCCAATTGAGCATCTCTAGAGAGACCTGAAAATGGCTGTCTAACAACATTCACCATCCAACCTGACCGAACTGGAGAGGATCTGCAAGGAAGAAAGGCAGAGGATCCCCAAATCTAGGTGTGAAAAACTTGTTGCATCATTCCCAAGAAGACTCATGGCTGTACTAGCTAAAAAGGGTGCTTCTACTCAATACTGAGCAAAGGGTCTGAATACTTATGACTAGGGTTGAGCGACCTTTACTTTTATAGGATCGGGTCGGGTTTCACGAAACCCGACTTTTTCAAAAGTCGGGTCGAGTGAAATCGGCCAATCCTATAAAAAAGTCGGGGTCTGGGTCGGCCGAAACATATTCCTATTAGGTATATACTCACCCTCGGACGCGCCCTGCTTCTTTCCGGCAGCCTTCCTTCCTAAGAATCAGCGCTTGCAGGACCTTGCGTGACGTCGCGGTGACGTCGCAGCTTGTGATTGGTCGCGCGAGCGGTCACATGGGCGGCCGCGCGACCAATCACAAGCCGCGACGTCACCGCGACGTCACCGCAAGGTCCTGCAAGCGCTGATTCGAAGGAAGGAAGGTTCCCGGTTAGTACCAGGGCGCGTCAGAGGGTAAGTATAGCGATATTTTTTATTTTAATTCTTTATTTTACATTAAATATGGATTCCGATACCGATTTCCGATATTGCAAACATATCGTAAATCGGGATCGAAATTCCGATACCACATTCAGAAGATCGCCGACTTCATGGCCGACCCCACACAGGGGTCGGGTCGGGTTTCATGAAACCAAAAGTCGGCGACTTCTGAAAGTGGCCGACCAGTTTCGCTCAACCCTACTTATGACCATATGATATCTCAGATAAAGACAAAACGCACGGCACTCAAGGTTTCTGTCTGGTGCACAAGTCAGGTTTCCAGCTTGTCAACTAAGTAATAATAAATCACTTGGCACTCAGAGGGTTTTTGTCAAGATGAAAAGTGAACATCCCATTTATTTGTGCATCCAGTTCAAAGATTTAAACGCCCCCGGGAGCACCAGACACAGCGCCACGGACCTGGCAATTCAAGCGCCACCTATAGCGGCGGTTGTTCGCCTTTCCTCTAGCGCTCTCCCTCCAAGTTTTCTCTCCAGGATCCCTGAGACGTTCCAGGTGTAACCTCCATCCCTGGTTACCTAGGCTCATACACCCCCTTGCTTTATTGCTTCCAGTTTTGTTAAAGATATTTCTGATGAAGGTCTTGTGATTTGACCGAAAACGTTTAAATCTTTGAACTGGATGCACAAATAAATGGGATGTTCACTTTTCATCTTGACAAAAACCCTCTGAGTGCCAAGTGATTTATTATTACATGTGATATCTCAGTTTTCCTTTTTTAATAAATTTGCAAAAATGCCGACATTCCTGTTTTGTTCAGTCAAGATGGGGTGCAGAGTGTACATCACTGAGAAACAAAAAATAAACTTTTTGGAATTTACCAAATGGCTGCAATGAAACAAAGAGTAAAAAATTTAAAGGGGTCTGAATACTCTCCATACCCACTGTATCTGTCATTTCTGCTGTATCAACTGTATGGAAATTATACTGCAGAAAACTTTAGAAGTGAGAGCTACAGATTTCCCATTCATGTACAATTTATGGCTTGGCATAGAGTGATATCAAAATGTACTTGCATTTTGCCAATCGTTCTCATTTTCCTTCTGTTCATGCAGTATTTTAAAAAGTTATTTCTGTTGCATTTGACCAATACATTAGCAAAAGTATAAAAAAAGAAGACAGAATTACTGATTATTGAGGCAGGAAAAAGTCTGAGAGCATAAAATACAGTATAATAGGCCATGTATTTGTATTATAATCACTAAATTAACTAGATGGTTTGTTCAGCACAATAAGAAGCTAAGTGCATTTGATCTTGCTAGAACCACTATAGAGTGTGTTCCGGAATTAGAAAATTGCATTCTGCTTTTGTATGTTTCAGGAGACAAAAATGTCAGGTCTAAAAGCACCAGCATTGATTTAAGGTATTCATTTTCTTCCTTGAAAGGAAATATGTTGAATTGTGCAATAATAATGAAAATATTTCTTAGCCTCTAAGACAGAAAATATCACGTGAAGTGATGTCATTTGCGTTGGATTCTTCCATTCATGTAAATGTAGATATTCAAGATTGTGAAGCATGAAGGTACATGTATAATACAGACTATTTTTAGTTTCTGCAGATACTAAATAAAAGAGAAACTTAGCAAGAATTACCAATAAAAATGTTCAAAACATTGTGGCTGAAAAAAATTGAATTTTTTATTTTTATTTAATGTGTTAAATATTTTTACACCACTTTGATACCAAAGTATGACCTATTCTTTTGAAAGGTCAACAATATCAGATCAATGGAAGCTAGGCATCTAACCCCCACTGATCAGATGCTTGCAATGTCATCAGAGGTCAGATGTAAACAGTGTATGGAGCGGAACACTGTTTACTGGTCACTGTTGGGTACTGCAGTCCAGTTTTTATTAAAATTATAGGAGCTACTTTTAATTGATTCTAAAGTGTTTCCTTAACCCCTTCATGACCTTGGGATTTTCCGTGTTTCCGTGTTCGTTTTTCGCTCCCCTTTTTCCCAGAGCCATAACTTTTTTATGATTCCGTCAATATGGCCATGTGAGGGCTTATGTTTTGCAAAACAAGTTGTACTTTTGAATGACATCATTGGTTTTACCATGTCGTGTACTAGAAAACGGGAAAAAAATTCCAAGTGCGGTGAAATTGCAAAAAAAGTGCAATCCGACACTTGTTTTTTGTTTTGCTTTTTCACTAGGTTCACTAAATGCTAAAACTGACCTGCCATTATCATTCTCCAGGTCATTACAAGTTCATAGACACCTAACATGTCTAGGCTATTGTATCTAAGTGGTGAAAAAAAATTCCAAACTTTCCTTAAAAAAAAAAAAATGGCCCACTTTCCGATACCCGTAGCGTCTCCATTTTTCATGATCTGGGGTCGGTTGAGGGCTTATTTTTTGTGTGCCGAGCTGGCAATTTTAATGATACCATATTGGTGCAGATACATTCTTTTCATCGCCCGTTATTGCATTTTAATGCAATGTCGCGGTGACCAAAAAAAACGTAATTCTGGCATTTCAAATTTTTTCCTTGCTACGCCGTTTAACGATCAGGTTAATCCTTTTTTTAATTGATATATTGGGCAATTCTGAATGCGGTGATACCAAATATGTGTAGGTTTGATTTTGTTTTTTTTTTATTTATTTTGAATGGGGCGAAAGGGGGGTGATTTAAACTTTTATATTTTTTTTCTTTTTTCACATTTATTTTTCCTTTTTTTTTTACTTTTGCCATGCTTCAATAGCCTCCATTGGAGGCTAGAAGCTGGCACAACTCGATCGGCTCTGCTACATAGCAGCGATCATCAGATCACTGCTATGTAGCTTAATAACAAGCTTGCTATGAGCGCCGACCACAGGGTGGCGCTCACAGCTAGCCAGGATCAGTAACCATAGAGGTCTCAAGGACTTCTATGGTTACCATTCTGATGCATCGCTGACCACGTGACGGGGGTCAGCGATGCGCTCATTTCCGGCCAGATGGCCGGAAGCGCCAGTTAAATGCCGCTGTCAGCGTTTGACAGCGGCATTTAACTAGTTAATAGCGTTATTGCGGGCACATGTCAGCTGTTCAAAACAGCTGACATGTCCCGGCTTTGATGGGTGCTCACCGCTGGAGCCCTACATCAAAGCGGGGGATCTGACCTCAGACATACTATCCCATCCAAGGTCAGAAAGGGGTTAAAGGGATCCTGTCATGCCACCTGACTGTCCTATTCTTCTAATATAGAATTAACTACACAGTCCAATATATTTTCTTTTTAAAGAATACAACCTCAAAAGATTAAAGGGACACTGTCACCTGAATTTGGAGGGAACAATCTTCAGCCATGGAGGCGGGGTTTTGGGGTTTTTGATTCACCCTTTTCTTACCCGCTGGCTGCATGCTGGCTGCAATATTGGATTAAAGTATTTGGAAATGTACTTACATAGAATGCCTCTAAGCTTACAATGCTATTTATTTATTTCTGAAAATAAAATATGTTATTTTAACCAAAAAAAACTTTCTTTGAATGGACCCTCTTTATCCTGAAAATATTTTTTTGGGGTTGTGTATTTATTCTAATATAGAAGTTACCATTTGGATTTCTGCTCTGAGATGGTTGGACTCATGAATGAAAGATTCAAAATGAGGCTCAGGCTGGAAGCGCACCTATAACATAATGCACAACTCATAGAAACATAGTAAACGTAATTTTATTAATCATAAGAAAGTCACATAACATAAATAGAAGGGAAAAACAAAACCAGGTGGAAAGAAGGTACGGGATAACACAGAGACCAAAGTAAAATAACAAGCCAAAAATAGTTCCAACATTAGTATCCACAGAATGTAAAAATACCAATTTTGTCTGTAGCGGGATATCCAACTATCACAAATAATTGTAGTGCCACAAGGTGTACTGTTCCAGAGAACTTTAATAGTGCCAGAGTATTAATAAATATAGGAAGGGATACAAATAAGGCACCATATAAAATGTATAAGCTATGTGCATAAATTAATATAGCAGCAAAATATAAATCATTTATATGACAACATAGCATAGATATTGCACGTTAAGTCCATCTGGCAGTAAAGGGAAACTCCTTGTACAGCAATGTAATGCAGATAGTGGCACAATGTAATCACTAATGCAGCAGCACAGTGTGGTCTCAGTTCACCTAGACCCCATAAATCAGACAACGGAGCGGCTGTGTAAATCAGTGGAATACTTAACTGTATGGGTGGTCCCGTGATGGCCCGCACTGGTATTTTTACATTCTGTGGATACTAATGTTGGAACTATTTTTGGCTTGTTATTTTACTTTGGTCTCTGTGTTATCCCGTACCTTCTTTCCACCTGGTTTTGTTTTTCCCTTCTATTTATGTTATGTGACTTTTTTATGATTAATAAAATTACGTTTACTATGTTTCTATGAGTTGTGCATTATGTTATAGGTTTGGTATACTTTAGGTAAATGCACACTATACGGCTATTGTTCTATATATATGTGTATTCAGGCTGGAAGCGCCTGAGACACCTCATAGTTTCCTGAGAAGGTGTTATATGTCTTAAATACTCAGCATGCTAAATAAACCTGAATATTCTCTTTTTTCGTAAGGTTTACTGAGACGTCTATGTATTACCATTTTTTTAGGACTATAAGACGCACCAGACCATAAGACACACCCCAAACTTTCAGAAGTAAAATAAGGAAAAAAATTAATGCGTCAAATGAGGATCCGTCTTACAGTCTGAATTCAGCTTACCGAGGAGTAGGGTGTGATCAGGAGAGCTGGTACAGCGGGGTCACAGGAGGTGGTCTGAGAATGATCTGACTCATCACAGGCTGGTGTGGCAGATTCTGTGGTGAGGGGGTTCCGCCATTTTGTGAAAGCCTGGGGCCCCCACAGATCCATCCCAGCCTGGTGCGTGGCACTTTTGCAGATGCTCGGTGGTGGAGGACATTTTATGAAAGCCTGGAGCCCAAACTCGAACTAATAAATGTGAGCTCGTTGAAGACTACAATTCTAATGGCGAAGAAAGATATACATTAAAAGAATGGTTACTGTCAAATCTTGGAAACAATGGGGAGATTTGATCAGGTTCCAAGCGGTAGTGTCAGTAGCATGAAATAGGGATGTAGTTTTTAA
The DNA here is from genome assembly GCF_032444005.1 of Ranitomeya imitator. Lineage (NCBI taxonomy): Eukaryota > Metazoa > Chordata > Amphibia > Anura > Dendrobatidae > Ranitomeya > Ranitomeya imitator. The sequence goes on along the minus strand of NC_091283.1, from coordinate 708,382,039 downwards.
TTTGCAGAAACTTTAAGGCTATGTGCGCACGTTGCAGATTTGCTTGTGCAAAATTCTACGCGGTTTCTGCCTCTCTTGGCAGAAAATGCAGATGAAAATCCAAGCGGTTTTTATGCGGATTTGATGCATTTTTAATGCAAATTTGATGCGGATTTTCATGCATTTTTGTAAATCCATAGAGCTAAATAAATATATATTATTAAAATAAAAAGAATTGTGATGTAATTTCCCTGTTCAACCTCTTCAGCCAGATAGCCTTATTAATAGTAAATAAAGACACACACACCAGCCTATGTAGGATCAGTAATATAATTAACCTACATATGCTGTAACAAGCCAGTAACTGTCAGAAATCTGTGTGAAATGCAATATCTGTTTATTTTTTAAAAATTAAGAAAAAAATGCGTGGGCTCCCGCATAATTTAAATAACCAGCAGAGGGATAGCCGAAGGCTGAAGGCAGATGTTACTATTCTGGGAAGGAGAAAAAAAATGTATATGGGGTCCCATTATAAAATCAAAGCAGCAAAGGCTAGGCAGACAGCTGTGAGCTGATATTAATAGCCTGGGAAGGGGCCATGGATATTGTCACTGCATTAGGCTAAAAACATTAGCTCTCATCCGTCTCAGAAATGGTGCATCTTATCTCCAATTCTGGCTCTTTCCACTTGCCCTGTAGCGGTGGCAAGTGGGATTCATATTTGTGGGGTTGATGTCACCTTTGTATTTTCAGATGACATCAAACCCACAAGTTAGTAATGGAGAGGCATCTATAAGACACCTATCCTTTACTAACCCCATAGTTACATGGTAAATAAAGACACAGCCAGAATAAAGTCCTGTATTTGAAATAATCACACAGACTCATTTATTGAATATTAATTTATCATACTTACTGAACACCAAATCTTTGAAGGCCTCATCTCCTGCAAAAAAGTTAAAATAATAAACCAACATATAAAACTCCCTGTCCACCGTAGGCCATTTAATAAAGAGTATCACATGATGATTTCACGTGAAGAACAGTGACCGCTTTACCCGGCCTCCGGTGATACACTGACAGGAGGTAATCGCTTCCGCAGTGTATCACTGAGAGTTCACTGGAGTTCATCAGCTCCAGTGCTGTCACTTTCAGCACTGCTGCATGAGAATTTTCTCACGCAGCGGTGCTGCAAGTGAGAGCACCGGTGTTGATCAGCTGATGAACTCTGGTGAACTCTTACGGCGACTCAGTGATACACTGCTTGAGCAATTACCTCCTGTCAGTGTATCGCCGGCAGTCAGGTAGAGCAGTCACTTCTCCCGATGTTACACTCATTATTAAATGGACTACGGAAGACAGGGAGTATATGTTTGTTTAATATTTTTGATTGCTTGCAGGAGACAAGGCGTCAGGGATTAGGTGTTCAGTGAATATGTATATTGTATGTAATTATGTAAATGGCTTTTTTTTCACAATTGAACAAAGTTGCTGTATGATGGGACTACTCTCCCCTCATCGGCTCAAGGTGTCACTGTTATATGTGACAGCAGACACAGCCGGATGGGAGTAGTAGTCCTATCAGATGACGCATGGATACACACAAACACAGACACACACACACCCACAGACAAACACAGACACCTGCAGACAGATGCACACACAGACACCCGCAGACACACACAACACCCGCAGACACACACTCCCCCAGACACACACAGACATCCCCAGACAGACAAGCACATATTCTCCACTCGCACATATTCTCTGCCCACACACATTCTCCACCCACACATACTTCCTCCTTCTTACATTAGTTTCTTTCTGCAGAGTATTTGAAATGGAAATCCGCAAAAAATCTGCAAATCTTTTTACATCTGCGGCTTGGTTACGGATTTGACTGACTCAATGTAAGTCAATGGGTGCAGAAATGCTGCAGATCCGCAAAATGATTTGACATGCTGTGGAAAATAAAACGCTGCAAATCAGGATGGAATTTTCTGCAGCATGTGCACACAAGTTCTGGATTCCCATTGATTAACATTGTTTGTAAAATCCTTTGTGAATATGGTGCAATTCTTCAGAGAAAAAATGTTGCAGGTGCGCATCAAATCCGCAACGTGCACATATATATAGTGTTGAGCGATACCTTCCGATATCGGGAAAGATCGGAACGGATTGGATCGGACTGATACCCAAAAAATATCGGATATTGCTGATTCCGATACTGGAAACCAATGCAAGTCAATGGGACACAAATATCGGAATGAAAATAAACCCTTTGTTTCCTTGTAGGTTAATTCTACATGAAGGAAAACAAATAAGAATAATGTAGAATGGGTATTGGGGAAGGTGGAGGAGACATTAAAGGCATAGAGGTTTAGCCCAATCAAATGGAATAGCAGGAATAAATTTCTTTTTTAAGACGTTCGGAGTTAAAAAGATATTGACTATGTTAAGCTTTTTTAAATTTTGTCAGATATTTATGTTTCACTACTTCCATGCTCTTCACCTTCTTTTTTACTTCTCCCACACTTTCTCCTTCATCATCCTCAGCAGCAGCATCTTTTTCATCAATGTCTTCTTCACCTTATTCATCTTCTTCTTTTTCACCTTCTTATTATATTATTATTGTTTTTTTTTAATTCTTCATATTCAGCTATTATTATTCTTCATATTCTACTTCTTCATCTTCTTCATATTCTTCTTCTTCATCATATTCTTATTTGTGACAAAGATTCCTGTAGATGTTATCTATAAAATTTTGAAGATTACACGTTCCATTCTGCCTTTCACAAAAGATTTACAACAGGATTTGTCCGCGTTCAGTTTGGCCTGCAGCAGCAGGTTTTTTTCCAGGGGCACCACGAGGAGGAACGGACTCACCCCCATACACTGCTTAGTCTTCTTCTGCTTATAAATTAGATAATATCTTTTGTTCTGATTTTTAGTCTTATGCTTAATGTTCTTCTGCTTTTTCTTCTGCAGCTTCTTGCTCTTCTGCTTCTTGGTTTTCTGTCTCTTATTCTTCGGTATCTTGGTGGTTGTCTTCTTGTTCTTTGTCCTTTTGGTCATCTTCTTCAGGGTCATCTTCTTGGTCTTCGGGATGGTCTTCAGGGTTGTCGTCTCCAGGGTCGTGGTCTCTGGGGTCGTCGTTTCCAGGGACGTCATTTTCTTCGGGGTGTTCTTCAGGGTCGTCGTCTCCGGGGTCATCGTCTTCAGGGTCGTCATCTCCGGGGTCGTCGTCTTCTTCAGGGTGGTCTCTGGGGTCTTCATTTCCGGGGTCGTCATCTCTGGGGTCATCATCTCCGGGGTCATCGTCTTCTTCGGGGTGGTCTTCAGGGTCATCTTCTACAGGGTCGTAGTCTCCGCGGTCGTCGTCTCCGTGGTCATCATCTTCTTTGGGGTAGTCTTCAGGGTCGTTTTCTTAAGGGTTGTCGTCAGGGATATCCAGAGTGATTACCAAAAACCATTTCAAAAAGCTTGAACTTGGAAATGTAGCAGAAGGTACAAGAAGGCTGAGGAACTGCCGAGAACCAGCTGACAGTACTGGAACCCGGATGGGTAGCCAAAGTTACAAGAGCCAATGGAACTACCAAGGACCAGCTGATGGTACTGGAACCTGGTTACTAAGCAGGAGGTACCCGTTCCAGAAAGCACTACCAAGGACCACCAGACGTTGGTGGAACTCGCATACCAAGAAGGAGGCACCTAAGCCAAAAGCTCTGCCTGGAAACAGCTGACGGTACTGGAACCAGGATGAGTAGCAGAAGGTACAAGAGCCAAAAACACTGCCGAGAACCAGCTGACGGTACTGGAACCCAGATGGGTAGCCGAAGGTACAAGAGCCAATGGAATTACCAAGGACCAGCTGATGGTACTGGAAGCTGGTTACTAAGCAGTAAGTACCCGTGCCAGAAAGCACTACCAAGGACCACCAGACATTGGTGGAACTCGGATACCGAGAAGTAGACACCTAAGCCAAAGGCTCTGCCTGGAACCAGCTGACGGTACTGGAACCCAGGGGGACCTATTCAAGATTACTTCCAAAGAACCAGCTAATAGTGCTGGAACTCAGATAGGCAGCAGAAGCTCCACATGAAAAAAAAAGTTGCAAGGCCCTGAGACAGCCGCAGTTACCGAAGCCCACAGTCCTACAGGGGGAGCTTGTCCAATTGGCAATATGGAACCAGCCTTGATTGCCAGATCCCGCAGCCCACATAGGAAGCACCTAAACTGCAGGCACCGTAGAGTCAGCAAACCCGACCGCAACCGGACAGGACAACATATTGGAGGCAAAGTGACCTTGACACTACCCGGAAACAGCTGGTGTGCTGGAACCAGGCTGGGCAGGAGGGAGTACCCGTGCCAGAGACACTGTCGAGGACCAGTTGACGGTACTGAAACCCGGATGGGTAGCAAAACGTACAATAGCCAATGGAACTATCGAGGACCAGCTGATGGTACTGGAACCCGGTTACTAAGCAGGAGGTACCCGTGCCAGAAAGCACTACCAAGGACCACCAGATGTTGGTGGAACTCTGATACCGAGAAGGAGGCACCTAAGCCAAAGGCTTTGCCTGGAACTAGCTGACGGTACTGGAACCAGGATGGGTAGCATAAGGTACAAGAGCCAATGGAACTACCAAGGACTAGCTGATGGTACTGGAACCCGGTTACTAAACAGGAGGTACCCGTGCCAGAATGCACTACCAAGGACCACCAGATGTTGGTGGAACTCTGATACCGAGAAGGAGGCTCCTAAGCCAAAGGCTCTGCCTGGAACCAGCTGACAATACTGGAACCAGGATGGGTAGCAGAAGGTACAAGAGCCAATGGAACTATCGAGGACCAGCTGATGGTACTAGAACCCAGTTACTAAGCAGGAGGTACCCGTGCCAGAAAGCACTACCAAGGACCACCAGACATTGGTGGAACTCAGATACCGAGAAGCAGGCACCTAAGCCAAAGGCTCTGCCTGGAACCAGCTGACGGTACTGGAACACAGGGGGACCTATTCAAGATTGACTTCCAAAGAACCAGCTAATGGTGCTGGAACTCAGATAGGCAGCAGAAGGTCCACAGGAAAAAAAAATTGCAAGCCCGCAATTTCAGGTACTGAAAACCCACAGTCCTACAGGGGGAGCTTGTCCTATTGGCACTATGGAACCAGCTAACATAGGAAGCACCTAAACTGCAGGCACCATAGAGTCGGCTAACCTGACTGCAACCCAACAGGACAAAGTATTGGAGGCAAAGTGATGTTGACACTACCTGGAAACAGCTTGCATGCTGGAAAAGGCTGGGCAGGAGGGAGTACCGTGCCAAAGATACTGCTGGGAAACAGCTGGCGGTGCTAGAACCCAGGGTAAATACTAAATACAGTGGAGCCAGAGGCGCAATTGGAGCAAATTTTAAATATGTAGTAATGTGAACGTGGACGGAGCAGGAGAAATTGCCGGATACACAGCAGGGGATCAGCTGACGTTACTGAACCCCAATAACAAGGCAGCAAGTGTTGACTGTGCAGACCGTGCGTTTGAGCAGCAACGGGCAGTGTTGGAGCCCAGGGGAAATGCTAGAAACAGAGTGTAGCCAGAGGCCTAATTGGAGCAAGTTTAATATCTGTAGTAGTGTGAGTGTGGACGGAGCAGGAGAAATTGCCGGATGCACAGCAGGGGATCAGCTGACGTTAATTAACCCCAATAACACAGGAGCAAGTATTGACTATGCAGATGGCACGTCTGAGCAGCAACTGGCAGTGTTGGAGCCCAGGGTCAGTGCTAGAAACAGAGTGGAGACTGAGGCCTAATTGGAGCAAGTTTAAAATCTGTAGTAGTTTGAATGTGGACAGAGCAGGCGAAGTCGCCGGACACATAGCAGGGGATCAGCTGACGTTACTGAACTCCAATAACATAGGATCAAGTGTTGACTGTGCAGACGTCACTTCTGAGCAGCAACTGGCAGTGTTGGAGCCCAGGGTCAATGCTAGAAACAGAATGTAGCCAGAGGCCTAATTGGAGCAAGTTTAAAATCTGTAGTAGTGTGAGTGTGGACGGAGCAGGAGAAATTGCCGGATACAGAGCAGGGGATCAGCTGACGTTACTGAACCCTAACAACATGGCAACAAGTGTTGACTGTGCAGACGTCACTTCTGAGCAGCAACTGGCAGTGTTGGAGCCCAGGGTCAATGCTAGAAACAGAGTGTAGCCAGAGGCCTAATTGGAGCAAGATTAAAACCTGTAGTAGTGTGAGTGTGGACGGAGCGGGAGAAATTGCCGGATGCACAGCAGGGGATCAGCTGACGTTACTGAACCCCAATAACACAGGAGCTGTGCAGATGGCACTTCTGAGCAGCAACTGGCAGTGTTAGAGCCCAGGGATTACAGTTCAGGTGGTAGAAACATGAACACAACAGGAGACCTGGATACTGTTGCCAACCAATTATTTAATCTGGAAGAGGACTGGCAAATTCCTGCTAATTCCAGGCCTTGTTCATTTTCAGAAAAGTAAGCCGGTCAATGTTATCGGAAGATAGTCACATGCGACGGTCTGTTAGTACACTACCTGCGGCACTAAAGACGCATTCCGATAATACACTAGCAGCAGAGCAAGCCAGCACCTCCAATGCATACTGGCTAAGCTCTGGCCATGTATCCAGCTTAGAGACCCAAAACTTGAAGGGGGAAGAGCCGTCTGGGAGTACAGTGAGAGGGCAAGACATGTAGTCTGTCACCATCTAACGGAAACATTGCATCCTGCTGACTGGAGCTATCTGTGATGGTGTAGACACTTGTGGTGGGGATACAAAACTTTGCCACATTTGAGCCATACTGGTCTTGCCTTGTGCTGAGGTGTTGCTTTTGCTCCCTCTTTGTGCAGAGCTTCCTCCACTGCCTCGACGCACTGAGCTGCTTTGCAAAGTACAAGCAGCACTGCTCTCGGTTGGAATGGAGAACATGATGCAATGCACCAGTATGTCTTGGTACTCCTGCATTTTACGCTCCTGGTTCAACGGTGTTATGAGGCTTTGTAAGTTGTCCCAGTAGCAAGGATCTAGAAGTGTGTACACCCAATTATCAGCCGTGTTGAGAATGTGGGCGATGCGGCGGTCGTTTCTCAGGCACTGCAGCATGAAATCAACCATGTGCTGCAGACTGCCAACTGGCCAAGAAACACTGCCCCCTGCTTGAGGCGTCATCTCTGCCTGCTCGGCATCACCCCACCCTCGCTCTACATACTTACTACTATAGCATTGTGTAACTCCCTCCTCTGGACAGATGTCTTTCTCCTCCATTGACTCCTCCTCACAAAGTATCCCCTGCCTAGGCCTTTGTGAGGAACCATGTTGCGCAGACTGTCCTGAAGCAGATGGCATTTGTGACTCCTCATCCTCCGCCTCTTCCACAACCTCCTCCGTTAGAGCTTGCAGTGTTTTTTCAAGCAGGCAGATAAGGGGGATAGTCATGCTGACTAGTGCATCATCTGCACTCGCCATCCGCGTGGAATCATCGAAGGCACACAAAATGTGGCAGATGTCCTTCAGAGAGGTCCACTCAGTGGTGGTGAAGTGTTAACGGCATGCAGTGCGACTTCTTTGCGCCTGATGCAGCTGGTACTCCATTATTGCTGCCTGCTGCTCACACAACTGCTCAAACAAATGTAACGTTGAATTCCACCTGGTGGGTAGGTCACATATGATGCGATGTTCTGGAAGGCGGAATCGGTGCTGCAGAGCTGCAATGTGTGATCTTGCCATGCTGGCACGCCGCAAGTGAGCGCACTCTAGGCGGATCTTGTGCAGCAGTGCATCAAAATCCTGATAGTCTCTCAAAAAACTCTTCACGACCAAGTTGAGCACATGTGCCAGGCATGGGATGTGAGTGAGGTTGCCTAGTCCCAGAGCTGCCACCAGATTTTGGCCATTGTCACACACTACCATGCCTGGCTGGAGATTCGCTGGCACAAACCACACGTTGCTCTCCTGCTTGATGGCATTCCAGAGCTCTTGCGCTGTGTGGCTTCGATTCCTCAAAGAAATTAATTTCAATACAGCCTGTTGACGTTTGACCATGGCTGTGCTCATATCGTTTGTAACAGGTAAGCATTCACGGGTCCATGTGGAGGTAGACTGTGACGGCTCCTGCAGTGCTAATACAGAGGAACTGGAGTATGAGGAGGAGTCAATGTGTACAGACTGTATTCCTGCAATCCTTGGAGTTGGCAGAACACGAAAAGCACCACTCTCAAGATCTGGACCCGACTACACAACATTTACCCAATTGGCAGTGAGGGAAAGGTATCGTCCCTGTCCATGGTTACTGGTCCACGCATCGGTGGTCAGGTGGACCTTGCTACTGACGGCGCATTTTTCCTCCACATGCTTTTGCAGGGCAGGGACGGCTTGCCTGCTGAAATAAAAGCGGCTGGGCACGTTGTATTGTGGGACTGCCAATGCCATGAAGTTACGGAAGGTGTTAGTCTCCACCAGCCTGAATGAGAGCATTTCAAGGGACAGTAGTTTTGCAATGCCAGCATTCAGAGCCTGTGCTCGGGGTGGTTTGCTGAGCCTTTTCTCCCATACCTGTGCTACCGATGGCTGTAGACTGGCCAGGGAGTGTGAGGATGACAGGGAACGTGGTGCTGTGGGTGGAATTACACTGTGTCTCTGTACAACAGTGCCAGATGTTCTTCCATGGCGATCCTGTGATGAAGACGAACCAGCTGTGTGTAAGCTGGAGGAAGAGGCTACAACACGAGCTGAAGAGGTGGTAGGTGACGCTGTAGGTTGGCCTAGGTTTTCAGTGTGTCTTTATAACTCCAACATGTGCTTGGTCCGCACATGTTTCCACATATTTGTGGTATTGAGGTTGCTGACACTTTTCCCTCTTTTCACTTTCTGATTACACAGCTTGCATTTGACAAAGCAAAAGTCATATGCAATGGTGTCAAAAAAGGACCAGGCACTGCAAGTCTTGGGAGCATCCGTTTTGTGTTTTGGAAGAGTCATGCTCCTAATGGGTGCCAAAGTGGAGGCTACAGGCAACCCAGTCTGCCCCCTCCTTCTCCCTCCTTTTTGGTCCGTTCGGGGAATCTCTTCCTCAGAGCTGCTCCCACCACCTTCCTGCACCTCACGCCATGATGGGTCAAGGACCTCATCATCTACACTACCCCCTTCCAACAACTGCTTCTCCTGGGCAGTCTTGGCAGCACAGTATGCACCAGAAAGTGGCACCTGAGTCTCATCATCAGATGCATACTGAGGTGTGCTGAACGTAGGCACTGGCCCATCCGCCTCTTCAGATTCAGAGAGACAAAGCAGTTGTGCATCACTGCATACTGCCTCTTCTTCAATTTCTCGAATGCTGCTTGGCTGGCCCCCTCTTTCCAAGCCAATAGATTTAGAGAACAGAAGTAGAGATGGCTCCTGTCCAGGGCTTTCTGACTGCCTGGGCAATTTGGCAGGTGGTGAAGAAACAGATGGGTTCTCTTCAGTGCTCTGGACCTCAGAGGATGTGGCACTAATTGAAGTCAATGAGTTAGCTGCCATCCATCCGACAATGGCTTCAATTTGTTCGTTCCACTGCAGTGGGGTACGGCGAGCTCCTACAAAACTGCACATAAAGGACTGTTCCCTGGTAAATCTGGGGGATGCTGAGTCACTGGTGCCCACAACAGGCACAGAATTCCCTTGTCCTATCCCTGCAGAAGCTCCACGCCCACGACCACCTGCCTTACTCCCTGCCTTTTTCATCTTGGTAGACTGATAAAGATAGGCAGAAAAGTACTAAGGGCTTAGTGTGCTTATTCCTGAACAGCTGGTAACAGGTATAAGAAACACTAATTTTATAAAGTGTGGACTAGACTTTAATATGTGCTAATGTGGCCTAAACAAATGTAAAGTGGAGTGTTTGGTGAACTTTATTAACTTTTTATTTTTTTCTCAAAAAGACACTGGATGTGCCCAAAGATGTTAAACCGATAGTATCACAAACTTTTTTTTAGCTATTACAATGCAGGAAGGTAACCTACAATGGAATAGATGAGGCTCCAAAAATAGGCTAATACTAATCTGGCTGGGGCTGCAGGGCACAAGGCTACAGAAAAGCTCCTCTATCTACTCCTATATAGTGTTTGCACACAATCTAGCTGGATACGGATGGAAACACACTAATAGGAGAAATCAGGAAAAATGTGCAGCAGCACTAGTGCAAAAAAGGACAATGCAACAGTATGAGGCAGTGATGCACGCTGAGCGGACTACATCCAGATGTGGCTGCAGAACAGACTACAGCATAAGCTGCACTCACACACAGACCTTGCAGACAGCCGTGAACAGTGCTGCAAGGCAAAAAAAAAAGCTTCTCACACAGCGGTTGCTAAAGTAGCCTGGGTAAAGCACAATGAAGAAAATTGATATCTCAAACTGTCCCTCAGTCAGAACAGCAGCGTTCTGTCCTTAACTGAATTCACACTAGAGTGAACCCAAAATGGCGGCGGCGGCTTTTATAGTGCATCATGACATCATTTCAGCAGCCAATCACAGCCATGCCATTAGTTACATGCCTAACATGCATAACAGGATGTGCCCACACTTCATAGGATTCCTCATTGCCTGAATTAAACCAAAATGGCTCATTGCATTATGGGAACTTCCAATTCTGGTATTCGACATTGTAATAGTATCAGAACTCAGTATCGGAACTCAGTATCGGAACTCCGATACCGCGAATATCGGCCGATATCCAATATTGCAGTTTCGGAATGCTTAACACTAGTCCTGATGCTAATTTATTTGCACATGCAATGCTGAAAGATTAAACATCCCTGTTCAAATATTGTTTGCTTTAATAGGAACATAAGACATTATTAGAATACACAAATAGTATACTGGTATATTAAGGGTTGAGGAAAATCAGAGTGCCTGGAAAGTTCCTTTAAATTACAGGCATCTCCAATTTGAAAAATAAATTACCTTTACATGTATACAAGATATGCAAATCACTATTTTGTAGCTAAGCCTACCTCCTTCTCTATATATGCTTAACCTGGGAAAGTGAATGGGACTGTCACAGCTATTATAAGGGGACTGCTGACCATCACCCTTCACACACACAGCACCAGGGCCGGACTGGGATAAAAAAGCAGCCCTGCCAAAAAAACGCACCAGCCCACAAACTGTAACACTTCCCACCACTGATCAGTGAATTTTACTTTACTTTGTCGTGCCCCTCACTCTCCTAAAAGGAGATATTTGAAGAACCTCAAGTGAATGGCGCCACAGTGCGTATGATCGACCACAGCTGCATTTACATGGTGCTCTACAGAACTCCGATTTTCAGGATCATGGGGGTCTCAGCTGTCGGATCTCCAGCATTTGGAAAGTTATCCCCTATCCTGAGGAAAGGTGACTACTTGGGATAATCCATTTAAACAGCTTTTTCAATGTTTTATTTTTATTGGGCCATAGTAATATTGAAAATACTAAACCAATTTTGACCCTCCCAAAGTCCAATGTTGCCTCTTCGACAACAGGACAGGAGAAGTGGTACTGTGCAGTGCATACAGGGCTGGCTCCAAGTTTTTGTGGGCTCCAGGTGAAAGAATCTCAGTGTACCCCTTTAACACATACCCCAATTCATAATGCACAGCTATGGCAGAGAAATAAAGGTATAGCACAATGCCAAAAATTTCACTTCTTACATTACTTGAGTGATATCTATTGTACATTCTACAATAGGTCAGAAACAAGACAGTATAGTCCTCCATACAGTATTTTTGGCACCACATACTGTAGTGCTCCATACAGAGTAACGAGTCCCACATAATGCTCCATACAGTATAATGGGCCCCATATGATGGTCCGTATAGTACATGATGGTCCCTATGTAATGCTCCATACAGAATAATGGACCCCATATAATGGTCCATACACTATAATGGGCCCCATATAATGCTTCATACAGAATGGATCCCATATATTGCTCCATACAGAATAATTGCCTTATGTAATGTTCCATACAAAATAATGAACCAAATATAATGCTCCGTACAGAATAACGAGCCCCATATAATGCTCCATACAGTATTATGGGTACCACATAGTGCTCCATACAGTATAAGGAGCGGAGCCCCATATAATGCTTCAAACAGTATAATGAGCCATATTGTTGTGAATTCTGTTGTCGGGCTCCCTCCTGTGGTCATGAATGGTACTTCGGCTGGTTCGGTCCATGGACTTCCTCTGGTGGGTGTTTCTGAGTTTCACAGGTGACGAGGTTAATTCGTTAGCTGCTGCTCTATTTAACTCCACTTAGATCTTTGCTCCATGCCACCTGTCAATGTTCCAGTATTGGTCTGTTCACTCCTGGATCGTTCTTGTGACCTGTCTTCCCATCAGAAGCTAAGTTCCAGCTTGTATTTCTTTGGTTTGCTATTTTTCTGTCCAGCTTGCTATTTAATTTGTTGTCTTGCTTGCTGGAAGCTCTGGGACGCAGAGGGAGCGCCTCCGCACCGTGAGTCGGTGCGGAGGGTCTTTTTGCGCCCTCTGCGTGGTCTTTTTGTAGGTTTTTGTGCTGACCGCAAAGTAACCTTTCCTATCCTCGGTCTGTTCAGTAAGTCGGGCCTCACTTTGCTAAATCTATTTCATCTCTGTGTTTGTATTTTCATCTTTACTCACAGTCATTATATGTGGGGGCTGCCTTTTCCTTTGGGGAATTTCTGAGGCAAGGTAGGCTTTATTTTTCTATCTTCAGGGCTAGCTAGTTTCTTAGGCTGTGCCGAGTTGCATAGGGAGCGTTAGGCGCAATCCACGGCTATTTCTAGTGTGTTTGATAGGTTTAGGGATTGCGGTCAGCAGAGTTCCCACGTCCCAGAGCTCGTCCTTATTATCAGTAACTATCAGGTCATTCCGTGTGCTCTTAACCACCAGGTCCATTATTGTCCTGACCACCAGGTCATAACAGTACAGGTGGCCCTAAGTACTAATGCATCTCAATAGAGGGATAAGAGAAGTTCTGAGACCATGTTTTTTTCTTTGCAGTGTGTTTTGTCTCTATTTTCCCCTTTACCTCTGGGTGGTTCAGGACACTGGTGTAAACATGGACATTCAAGGTCTGTCCTCTTGGATGGATAATCTCACTACAAGGATACAAAACATTCAAGATTTTGTGGTTCAGATTCCGATGTCAGAGCCTAGGATTCCAATTCCTGATTTGTTTTTTAGTGATAGATCTAAGTTCTTGAATTTCAAAAATAATTGTAAATTGTTTCTTGCCTTGAAACCTCGCTCCTCAGGTGACCCTGTTCAACAAGTAAAGATCATTATTTCTTTGTTACGTGGTGACCCTCAAGACTGGGCATTTTCCCTTGCGCCAGGAGATCCGGCATTGCGTGATGTTGATGCGTTTTTCCTGGCGCTTGGATTGCTTTATGACGAACCTAATTCAGTGGATCAGGCAGAGATAATCTTGCTGGCTCTGTGTCAGGGTCAGGATGAAGCGGAGATATATTGTCAGAAGTTTAGAAAGTGGTCTGTGCTCACTCAGTGGAATGAATGTGCCCTGGCAGCAATCTTCAGAAAGGGTCTCTCTGAAGCCCTTAAGGATGTCATGGTGGGGTTTCCCATGCCTGCTGGTCTGAATGAGTCTATGTCCTTGGCCATTCAGATCGATCGACGCTTGCGTGAGCGTAAAGCTGTGCACTATTTGGCGGTACTATCTGAGCATGGGCCTGAGCCTATGCAATGTGATAGAACTTTGACCAGAGCTGAACGGCAAGAACACAGACGTCGGAATGGGCTATGTTTTTACTGTGGTGATTCCACTCATGCTATCTCCGATTGTCCTAAGCGCACTAAGCGGTTCGCTAGGTCTGCCACCATTGGTACGGTACAGTCTAAATTTCTATTGTCTGTTACTCTGATTTGCTCTTTGTCATCCTATTCTGTTATGGCATTTGTGGATTCAGGCGCTGCCCTGAATTTGATGGACTTGGAGTATGCTAGGCGCTGTGGTTTTTTCTTGGAGCCCTTGCAGTATCCTATTCCATTGAGAGGAATTGATGCTACGCCTTTGGCCAAGAATAAGCCTCAGTATTGGACCCAATTGACCATGTGCATGGCTCCTGCACATCAGGAGGATATCCGCTTTCTGGTGTTGCATAATCTGCATGATGTGGTCGTTTTGGGGTTGCCATGGCTACAGGTTCATAATCCAGTATTGGACTGGAAATCTATGTCTGTGTCCAGCTGGGGTTGCCAGGGGGTACATGGTGATGTTCCATTTTTGTCTATTTCGCCTTCCACTCCTTCTGAATTTCCAGAGTTTTTGTCGGATTATCGGGATGTATTTGATGAGCCCAAAGCCAGTGCCCTACCTCCTCAAAGGGATTGCGATTGTGCAATTAATTTGATTCCTGGTAGTAAGTTTCCTAAGGGCCGATTGTTCAATTTATCTGTGCCAGAACACGCCGCTATGCGGAGTTATATAAAGGAATCCTTGGAGAAAGGCCATATTCGCCCGTCGTCATCACCGTTAGGAGCAGGGTTCTTTTTTGTGGCCAAGAAGGATGGTTCTTTGAGACCTTGTATTGATTACCGCCTTCTTAATAAAATGACTGTCAAATTTCAGTATCCTTTGCCGTTGCTGTCTGAATTGTTTGCTCGTATTAAAGGGGCTAGTTGGTTCACCAAGATAGATCTTCGAGGGGCGTTTAATCTTGTGCGTATTAAACAAGGCAATGAATGGAAAACAGCATTTAATATGCCCGAGGGCCATTTTGAGTTCCTGGTTATGCCGTTCGGGCTTTCCAATGCTCCATCAGTATTTCAGTCCTTTATGCATGACATCTTTCGAGAGTACCTGGATAAATTCCTGATTGTGTATTTGGATGATATTTTGGTCTTTTCGGATGATTGGGAGTCTCATGTGAAGCAGGTCAGAATGGTGTTCCAGGTCCTTCGTGCAAATTCCTTGTTTGTGAAGGGGTCAAAGTGTCTCTTTGGAGTTCAGAAGGTTTCATTTTTGGGGTTCATTTTTTCCCCCTTCTACTAGGACCCTGTTAAAGTCCAGGCCATTTACGATTGGACTCAGCCGACATCTGTGAAGAGCCTGCAAAAGTTCCTGGGCTTTGCTAATTTTTATCGGCGCTTCATCGCTAATTTTTCTACTGTTGTTAAACCGTTGACTGATTTGACCAAGAAGGGTGCTGATGTGGTCAATTGGTCTTCTGCGGCTGTAGAGGCTTTTCAGGAGTTGAAGCGTCGTTTTTCTTCTGCCCCTGTGTTGTGCCAGGCAGATGTTTTGCTTCCGTTTCAGGTTGAGGTTGATGCTTCTGAGATTGGAGCAGGGGCTGTTTTGTCGCAAAGAAGTTCTGAGGGCTCGGTGATGAAGCCATGTGCTTTCTTTTCTAGAAAGTTTTCGCCTGCTGAGCGTAACTATGATGTTGGTAATCGTGAATTGTTGGCCATGAAGTGGGCATTCGAGGAGTGGCGTCATTGGCTTGAAGGAGCCAAGCATCGCATGGTGGTCTTGACAGATCACAAGAATTTGACTTATCTTGAGTCTGCCAAACGGTTGAATCCGAGACAGGCTCGATGGTCGTTATTTTTCTCCCATTTTGATTTTGTGGTTTCGTACCTTCCGGGCTCTAAGAATGTGAAGGCTGATGCCCTGTCAAGGAGTTTTGTGCCTGACTCTCCGGGTGTTCCTGAGCCGGCGGGTATTCTCAAAGAGGGTTAATTTTGTCTGCCATCTCCCCTGATTTGCGGCGGGTGCTGCAAAAATTTCAGGCTGATAGACCTGACCGTTGCCCAGCGGAGAAACTGTTTGTCCCTGATAGATGGACTAGTAGAGTTATCTCTGAGATTCATTGTTCAGTGTTGGCTGGGCATCCTCGAATCTTTGGTACCAGAGATTTGGTGGCTAGATCCTTCTGGTGGCCGTCTTTGTCGCGGGATGTGCGTTCTTTTGTGCAGTCCTGTGGGACTTGTGCTCGGGCTAAGCCCTGCTGTTCTCGTGCCAGTGGGCTGCTTTTGCCCTTGCCGGTCCCGAAGAGGCCCTGGACGCATATTTCTATGGATTTTATTTCGGATCTCCCCGTCTCTCAAAAGATGTCGGTCATTTGGGTGGTTTGTGATCGCTTTTCTAAGATGGTCCATTTGGTACCTTTGTCTAAATTGCCTTCCTCCTCTGATTTGGTGCCATTATTTTTCCAGCATGTGGTTCGTTTACATGGTATCCCGGAGAACATCGTTTCTGACAGAGGTTCCCAGTTTGTTTCAAGGTTTTGGCGATCCTTTTGTGCTAGGATGGGCATTGATTTGTCTTTTTCCTCGGCTTTCCATCCTCAGACAAATGGCCAAACCGAAGGAACTAATCAAACTTTGGAAACATATCTGAGATGCTTTGTTTCTGCTGATCAGGATGATTGGGTATCCTTTTTGCCGTTGGCTGAGTTCGCCCTTAATAATCGGGCCAGCTCGGCTACTTTGGTTTCGCCGTTTTTCTGCAATTCTGGTTTCCATCCTCGTTTCTCTTCAGGGCAGGTTGAGTCTTCAGACTGTCCTGGTGTAGATACTGTGGTGGATAGGTTGCAGCAGATTTGGACTCATGTGGTGGACAATTTGACATTGTCCCAGGAGAAGGCTCAAAGTTTCACTAACCGCCGGCGCTGTGTGGGTCCCCGACTTCGTGTTGGGGATTTGGTTTGGTTGTCGTCTTGTTATGTTCCTATGAAGGTTTCCTCTCCTAAGTTTAAGCCTCGTTTCATTGGTCCGTATAAGATTTCTGAGGTTATCAATCCTGTGTCATTTCGTTTGGCCCTTCCTGCTTC
This sequence comes from Ranitomeya imitator, assembly GCF_032444005.1. NCBI lineage: Eukaryota > Metazoa > Chordata > Amphibia > Anura > Dendrobatidae > Ranitomeya > Ranitomeya imitator. The sequence goes on along the minus strand of NC_091283.1, from coordinate 708,365,227 downwards.
TTTTGCCATCCATAATGTGTTCCATAGGTCGTTATTGCGGAGATACGTGGCGCCTGTGGTTCCATCCGTTGATCCTCCTGCCCCGGTGTTAGTTGAGGGGGAGTTGGAGTATGTGGTGGAGAAGATTTTGGATTCTCGTGTTTCGAGACGGAAACTCCAGTACCTGGTCAAGTGGACGGGTTATGGTCAGGAAGATAATTCCTGGGTTTTTGCCTCTGATGTTCATGCTGCCGATCTGGTTCTTGCCTTTCATTTGGCTCATCCTGGTCGGCCTGGGGGCTCTGGTGAGGGTTCGGTGACCCCTCCTCAAGGGGGGGTACTGTTGTGAATTCTGTTGTCGGGCTCCCTCCTGTGGTCATGAATGGTACTTCGGCTGGTTCTGTCCATGGACTTCCTCTGGTGGGTGTTTCTGAGTTTCACAGGTGACGAGGTTAATTCGTTAGCTGCTGCTCTATTTAACTCCACTTAGATCTTTGCTCCATGCCACCTGTCAATGTTCCAGTATTGGTCTGTTCACTCCTGGATCGTTCTTGTGACCTGTCTTCCCATCAGAAGCTAAGTTCCAGCTTGTATTTCTTTGGTTTGCTATTTTTCTGTCCAGCTTGCTATTTAATTTGTTGTCTTGCTTTCTGGAAGCTCTGGGACGCACCCAACCTCCTTGAATACGATACTCACCTGCTCCAGCCTCCAGCGATGCCTGTTCTCACCATCTCAGCGCGTCCTGAGTGAGCGGTCACATGGTACCGGTCATTAAGGTCATGAATATGCGCATATTCATGACCTTATTGAGCAGTATCACATGACCGCTCACTCAGGAAGAAGGCGCTGTGGCGGGACAGAGCGTCAGAGGGATGTCGGCGGCTGCGGCGCGCGCGGTGTGTGGGACAGCAGGCAGCTGACAGGTGAGTATGAGGGACAGGGGACGGGGGGCGATGTTCTGCAGGGAGGAAGGGGTTGTGCGACGAAGTTCTGCAGGGAGGGAGGGGGGCGATGTTCTGCAGGGAGGAAGGGGGGGCGATGTTCTGCAGGGAGGAAGGGGGGGTGCGATGATGTTCTGCAGGGAGGAAGGGGGGGCGATGAAGTTCTGCAGGGAGGGAGGGGGGGCGATGAAGTTCTGCAGGGAGGGAGGGGGGCGATGAAGTTCTGCAGGGAGGGAGGGGGGGCGATGAAGTTCTGCAGGGAGGGAGGGGGGGCGATGAAGTTCTGCAGGGAGGGAGGGGGGGCGATGAAGTTCTGCAGGGAGGGAGGGGGGGCGATGAAGTTCTGCAGGGAGGGAGGGGGGGCGATGAAGTTCTGCAGAGAGGGAGGGGGGGCGATGAAGTTCTGCAGGGAGGGAAGGGGGCCATGAAGTTCTGCAGGGAGGGAGGGGGGCCATGAAGTTCTGTAGGGAGGGAGGGGGGCCATGAAGTTCTGCAGGGAGGGAGGGGGGGCCATGAAGTTCTGCAGGGAGGGAGGGGGGGCCATGAAGTTCTGCAGGGAGGGAGGGGGGCCATGAAGTTCTGCAGGGAGGGAGGGGGGGCCATGAAGTTCTGCAGGGAGGGAGGGGGGGGCGATGAAGTTCTGCAGGGAGGGAGGGGGGGCGTTGAAGTTCTGCAGGGAGGGGGGCGATGAAGTTCTGCAGGGAGGGAGGGGGAGCCATGATGTTCTGCAGGGAGGGAGGGGGGCGATGAAGTTCTGCAGGGAGGGAGGGGGGCGATGATGTTCTGCAGGGATGGGCGACGTTCTGCAGCTGTCGCGGTCCTGTAGAGTTATCGGACATGTTTGTCTTCTCTGTTGGGCGCAGATGGAGCAGATAACGGCAGACGACCCCCATCCTCCGCGGAGTCCCGTCCACACTGGGAGATCCCGCGTCCGCAGTCGCTTGTGCCGGTGTCGCCCGCGCGGATCAGCGCCGTCCTCCCGCGGAAATATCCGGTGATCAGACAGCGAGGCTTCTACTCTGATATTCTGACCTATAGCGCCACTCCTCTGGTGAAAGTGAGTGCAGGTGTCACATGGCCGGCAGCCGCGTGCTATACTGCACGTGTCCACGGCTAGAGAGCGCTCTGTCCCCGCCGTTCTCCGGTGTCTCCTGGTGCTGCAGCTTCAGCCGCCATTTCCATTATATTGCGGGATGTCAGCGCCGGACCGAGCGTTCAACCGAATCTCCTGAGACAAGTGGACGAGGAGCGCAACACCCCGAAAGGTGAGCGGAGGATGCAATGTAACAACCACAGGAAGGTAGACCCCGGCAACCAGATCCAACAGTCACAATAGGAGATGTCACAGCTCACCTCCTCCTCCTTAAAGGGAACCTGTCACCCCCAAAATCGCGGGTGAGGTAGGCACACCGGCATCAGTGGCTTATCTACAGAATTCTGGAATGCTGTAGATAAGCCCCCGATGTATCCTAAAACATGAGAAAAAGACGTTATATTATACTCACCCAGGGGCGTTCCCGCTGTTCGTCCGGGTCCGGGGCCTCCCATCTTCATCAGATGACGTCCTCTTCTGGTCTTTACACCGCATCTCCGGCGCAGGCGTACTTTGCCTGCCCTGTTGAGGGCAGAGTAAAGTACTGCATTGAGCAGGTGCCGGGAAAGGTCAGAGAGGCCCGATGGCTGCGCACTGCTGTACTTTGCTCTGCCCTCAACAGTGCAGGTAAAGTACGCCTGCTTTGGAGCTGCGGCGTGAAGACCAGAAGAGGACGTCATCTGATGAAGATGGGAGGCGCCGGACCAACAGCGGGAACGCCCCTGGGTGAGTATAATATAACGTCTTTTTCTCATCTTTTCGGTTACATCGGGGGCTTATCTACAGCATTCCAGAATACTGTAGATAAGCCCCTGATGCCGGTGGGCTTACCTCACCCGCGATTTTGGGGGTGACAGGTTCCCTTTAACACCCTCCCATAGAAGTGAATGGTCCCCACAATACAGTCTGATGTTACTTACATATTACAGTGTCACCCGGGCTCAGTACATGGGGTGTCGCGCCCGTCACCCGGGCTCAGTACATGGGGTGTTGCGCCCGTCACCCGGGCTCAATACATGTGGTGTCTCGCCCGTCACTCGGGCTCAGTACATGTGGTGTCTCGCCCATCACTCGGGCTCAGTACAGTCATGGTCATAAGTATTGACACCCCTGCAATTCTGTCAGATTATACTCAGTTTCTTCCTGAAAATGATTGCAAACACAAATTCTTTGGTATTATTATCTTCATTTAATTTGCCTTAAATGAAAAAACACAAAAGAGAATGAAGCAAAAAGCAAAACAATGATCATTTCACACAAAACTCCAAAAATGGGCCAGACAAAAGTATTGCACCCTCAGCCTAATACTTGGTTGCACAACCTTTAGCCAAAATAACTGCGACCAACTGCTTCCGGTAACCATCAATGAGTTTCTTACAATGCTCTGCTGGAATTTTAGACCATTCTTCTTTGGCAAACTGCTCCAGGTCCCTGATATTTGAAGGGTGCCTTCTCCAAACTGCCATTTTTAGATCTCTCCACAGGTGTTCTATGGGATTCAGGTCTGGACTCATTGCTGGCCACCTTAGAAGTCTCCGGTGCTTTTTCAAACTATTTTCTAGTGCTTTTTGAAGTGTGTTTTGGGTCATTGTCCTGCTGGAAAACCCATGACCTTTGAGGGAGACCCAGCTTTCTCACACTGGGCCCTACATTATGCTGCAAAATTTGTTGGTAGTCTTCAGACTTCATAATGCCATGCACACGGTCAAGCAGTCCAGTGCCAGAGGCAGCAAAGCAACCCCAAAACATCAGGGAACCTCCGCCATGTTTGACTGTAGGGACCGTGTTCTTTTCTTTGAATGCCTCTTTTTTTCTCCTGTAAACTCTATGTTGATGCCTTTGCCCAAAAAGCTCTACTTTTGTCTCATCTGACCAGAGAACATTTTAGGCTTTTTTAGATAAGTTTTGGCAAACTCCAGCCTGGCTTTTTTATGTCTTGGGGTAAGAAGTGGGGTCTTCCTGGGTCTCCTACCATACAGTCCCTTTTCATTCAGATGCTGACGGATAGTATGGGTTGACACTGTTGTACCCTCGGACTGCAGGGCAGCTTGAACTTGTTTGGATGTTAGTCGAGGTTCTTTATCCAACATCCGCACAATCTTGCGTTGAAATCTCTTGTCAATTTTTCTTTTCCATCCACATCTAGGGAGGTTTGCCACAGTGCCATAAGCTTTAAACTTCTTGGTGACACTGCGCACGGTAGACACTGGAACATTCAGGTCTCTGGAGATGGACTTGTAGCTTTGAGATTGCTCATGCTTCCTCACAATTTGGTTTCTCAAGTCCTCAGACAGTTCTTTGGTCTTCTTTCTTTTCTCCATGCTCAATGTGGTACACACAAGGACACAGGACAGACGTGGCCATTATACAGTATGGAGCATCATGTGTGGCCATTATACAGTATGGAGCATCATGTGGGACCAGTATACAGTATGGAGCATCATGTGTGGCCAATGGCCATTTTACAGTATTGAGCATCATGTGTGGCCATTACACAGTATTGAGCATCATGTGTGGCCCTTATACAGTATTGAGCATCATGTGTGGCCATTATACAGTATGGAGCACTGTGTGGCCATTATACAGTATGGAACATCATGTAGGGCCATTATACAGTATGTGGAGCACTGCATAGCCATTGTACAGCATGAAGCACTGCGTGGCCATATTTTTTTTTGTTTTAATGTATATGAAACAGTGTGATCAGCAGTGCTAAATGGGTGTGGTTGGGACTTGGATATGGGTGTGATTAGTTGTGAAATGGGTGTGGTCAGAGGCGTGGCCTAAAATTTGCCGCGGCGCACTTAGTGCGCCGCAACCTTTAGACCTTTTTCCCTTCAAAAGTTGGGAGGTATGGCACCGCATTTCACAGATCACACCAAGTACCGCAAATCCCATAGGGAATGAATGAAACCAAACGCAGTGTTGCCGTAAATGATCCATTACGCGGAAGATGCAGAAAAACTGCCCAATCTGCTGCAAAAGGCAACTTTCACAACAGTGATTCTTCCCAAAGTCACTGCCGATAGTGTCATACTCACCAGAGGGGGAGGCAGCGCTAAAAGTGCCTAGGGCAGCAGAAACTCTAAATATGGCCCTGCTCACAGTCATTATATGTGGGGGCTGCCTTTTCCTTTGGGGAATTTCTCTGAGGCAAGGTAGGCTTTATTTTTCTATCTTCAGGGCTAGCTAGTTTCTTAGGCTGTGCCGAGTTGTATAGGGAGCGTTAGGCGCAATCCACGGCTATTTCTAGTGTGTTTGATAGGTTTAGGGATTGCGGTCAGCAGAGTTCCCACGGCCCAGAGCTCGTCCTTATTATCAGTAACTATCAGGTCATTCCTTGTGCTCTTAACCACCAGGTCCATTATTGTCCTGACCACCAGGTCATAACACCATATATATTGATCCATACAGAATAATGAGCCCCATATAATGCTCCATACAGAATAATGAGCCCCATATAATGCTCTGTACAGTATTATCGATACGACATTGTGCTCGATACAGTATAATGAGCCACATATAATGTTCCATACCATATAATGAACCCCATATAATGCTCCAAACAGAAAAATGAGCCCCATATATTGCTCCATACAGAATAGTGTGCCCCATATAATGCTCCATACAGAATAATGAGCCCCATATAAGGCTCCATACAGTATTATGGGCTCCACATAGTGCTCTATACAGTATAATGAGCCCCGTGTATTGCTCCATACAGAATAATGAGCCCCATATATTGTTCCATACAGAATGGGCCCCATATAATGCTCCATACTGAATAGGTCCCATATAATGCTCCATACAGAATTAGATGGGCCCCATATAATGCTCCATACACTATATGATGGGCCCTATATATATATTACTCCACTTGTACAATAGAAAAAAGAAAAGCACTCACCAATCTGAAAAATACTTAGCTTTATTAAGTCTTCATTAAAAAGAGTCCATGGCCGGGAGAGTGAGGAAAGGAGTTAGTGCAAGCAGGTCAGAATGACGGCCGTTTCACGCTATGCCAGCGCTTCTACACGTCCACCCTATATATTGCTCCAAACATAACGGGCCCCATATAATGCTTTATATGCAATGGGCCCCATATGATGCTCCATATATAATGGGCCCCATATGATGCTCCAGTATATAATTGGCCCCATATTATACTCCATACGTAATGTTCCCCATATAATGCTCCAGTGTATGATGGGTCCCATATATGATGCTCCAATGTATGATGGGCCCCATATATTGCTCAAACATACAAAAAAACACTGAAATCCTCACCTTTCCTCGCTGGTCGCTGCTCTGCTCTGGACTCCTCAGCAGCGTCTTCTTCCAACTCTCTGCACTGACTGTTCAGGCAAAAGGCGAACCGACATGACGTCACTGCACCCTCTAACCTGAAACGTCACAGTCAGAAGACGTCGCAGCGGAGGAGCGGTAAGAGGCTATTATCGCAAGTGCCTGGGCTCTGAGCAAGCGGGGAGGGATGGACTCTTTATTAGCCCATGTGGAAGCATTTCAGTTCCGCAGCAGAGGAAGGTTATGTTATTGCCACATGGGCTAAGAAAGAGTACGCCACTGCTTTCACAATTAATATAAACACAGAATATATAGCCCCAAAATATATACTGTGGTAGGGAATGTAGAGTGGAGCTGTGTATATAGTGTAGAGATGTGCCAGTGTATATAGTGTAGATTCACACTATATACAGAGCAACACACTATGTAAACATCTGTATATTGTATACTATATACTATATATATATATATATATATATATATATATACTTTATAATATATGCATAACTCTACATTATACATTATATGAAGACAGCATTATACTATATCATGTTGTATACATCATATAGGTGATTCTGCTGTATATACATTATATAGGTGATACTGTGACTGGTGTGTATAGTCACAGTATCACCTATGTAACATATATACAGCAGTATCACCCATTTACTGTATTTATAAGTCACAGCATCCCCTATATAATGTATATAGACTGCTGTACATACATTATTTAGGTGATACTGTGATTATGCACAGATTGAGCAGCCAGTATAATCTATTTAATGTAGAGTCACAGTATTACCTATATAATGTATATACAGCAGTCTATATACATTATATAGGTGATGTTGTGACTGCTGTATGTACATTATGTAAGTTATACTGGCTTCTAAATCTGTGTATAATCACAATATCACCTATATAATGTGTATACAGAAGTCTATATACATTATTTAGGGGATACTGTGACGGCTATAAATACAATATATGCGTGATACTGCTGTATATATGTTATATAGGTGATACTGTGACTATACACCACTCACAGTATCACCTATATAATGTATAGATTGCTATATATACATTATATAGGTGATACTGTGATTATACACAGATTTAGAAGTCAGTATCACATCTATAATGTATATACAGCAGTCTATATACATTATATAAGGGATACTATGACTGCTATAAATATAATATATGGGTCATACTGCTGTATATACATTATAAGGGTGATACTGAGACTCTGCGATATATATAATATAGGTGATACTGTGACTGGTGTGTAAAGTCTCAGTATCACCTGTATAACATACATTATATACAGCAGTATCACCCATATATTGTATTTATAGCAGTCACAGTATCCCCAATATAATGTATACAGACTACTGTATATACATTATATATGTGATACTGTGACTCTGCTGTATATACATTATATAGGTGTTACTGGCTGCTAAATCTGTGTATAATCACAGTATCACCTATATAATGTACTGTATATATAGCAGTCTATATACAGTATACAGGTGATACTGCTGTATATATGTTATATAGGTGATACTGTGACTATACACACCAGTCACAGTATCACCTATATAATGTATATACAGTCGCAGTATCACCTGTATACTGTATATAGACTGCTATATATCCATTATATAGGTGATACTTTGATTATACACAGATTTAGCACTCAGTATCACCTATATAATGTATATACAGCAAACATAACTCATAACTTAAGCCCCAGTAGGCAGCCTGCCTGCAGCCAGTTCTTGACCAGTAAAAAGGCCAGGAAATAACATTTTAATGTAATCCCTTAACCCCCAAGGGTGGTTTGCATGTTAATGACCAGTCATATTTTTACAATTCTGACCACTGTCCCTATGAGGTTATAACTCTGGAGCGCTTCAACAGATCCTGATGATTCTGAAATGTTTTCTCGTGACATATTGTACTTCATGATAGTAGTAAAATGTATATGATATTGCCTGCGTTTATTTGTGAAAAAAAACTAAATTTGGCAAAAAAATTCAAAAATTTTCCAAATTTGAATTTGTATTAAAGACTAAAAAAGTTCACCTCCAGCTCCTGGGATAAAATTTCCAAACTTCTTTATTAGAAAAACATTAAAATTCCATTATAGATTCCGGGACAAAAAAAACATCAGACAGAGTTAAGAGTATGAAAGTATTTGTATGCCCTTAGATCACAGGCACACTGTATGTCACACAAAATACTTAATAAGTAACATTTCCCACATATCTACATTACATCTGCCAAATTTTGGAAAAAAATCTGTTTTGTTAGTGAGTTATAAGGGTTAAAATTTGACCAGCAATTTCTCATATTTACAACACCATTTTCTTTTGGTGACTACATCACATTTGAAGTCATTTTGAGGGGTCTATATGATAGAAAATACCCAAGTGTGACACCTTTCTAAACACTTCACCCCTAAAAGAGCTCAAAACCACATTCAAGAAGTTTATTAACCCTTCAGGTGTTTCACAGGAATTTTTGGTATGTTTAAAAAAATTGAACAATTAACTTTTTTTCACAAAAAATCTATTTCAGCTCCAATTTGTTTTATTTTACAAAGGGTAACAGGAGAAATTGGAGCCCAAAAGTTGTTGTGCTATTTGTCCTGAGTACGCTGATACACCATATGTGGAGGTAAACCACAGTTTGGGCGCATGGCAGAGCTCGGAGTGGAAGGAGTGCCGTTTGACTTGTCAATGCAAAATTGACTGGAATTGAGATAGGACACCATGTCACGTTTGAAGAGCCCCTGATGTGCCTACACATTGAAATCCCCCACAAGTGACACTATTTTGGAAAGTAGACCCCCTAAGGAACTTATCTAGATGTATGGTGAGCACTTTGACCCACCACGTGCTTTACAGAATTTTATAATGTAGAGCCATAAAAATTATTTTTTTCACAAAAGTGATTTTTTTCGCCTCCATTTTTTTTTTCCCAATTCTTCAGAATAAATTGAAACCCAAACGTTGTTGTGCAATTTGTCCTGAGTACGCTGATATCCCATTTGTGGGGGTAAACCACTGTTTGGGAGCATGGCAGAGCTCAGAAGGGAAAGAGTGCTGTTTGACTTTTCAATGCAAAATTGACTGGAATTGAGATAGGACGCCATGTCGCGTTTTGAGAGCCTCTGATGTGCCGAAACTATGGAAACCCCCACAAGTGACATCATTTTGGAAAGAAGACCCCCTAAGGAACTTATCTAGATGTGTTGTGAGAACTTTGAATCCCCAAGTGTTTCACTACAGTTTATAATGCAGAGCCGTGAAAATTATTTTTTTTTTCGCAAAAATTATATTTTCCCAACGGTAGGTGAAGAAATTGGACCCCAAAACTTGTTGTCCAAATTGTCTTGAGTACGCTGACCACTGTTTGAGTGCATGGCAGAGTTCGGAAGGGAAGGAGCACAGTTTGGAATTCAGACCTAGATGGATTGGTCTGCAGGCGTCATGTTGCATTTGCAGAGCCCCTGATGTGCCTAAACAGTAGAAACTCCCCACAAGTCACCCCATATTGGAAACTAGACTCCCCAAAGAACTTACCTAGATGTGTTGTGAGAACTTTGAACCCCCAAGAGTTTCACTACAGTTTATAATGCAGAGCCGTGAAGATATAAAATGATTTTTTAGCCCCCTATTTTTTATTTTCTCAAGGGTAAAAAGAGAAATTGGACCCCTAACGTTGTTGTCCCATTTGTCCTGAGTACGCTGATACCCCATATGTTGGGGTAAACCCCTGTTTGGGAGCACGGGAGAGCTCAGAAGGAAAGAAGCACTGTTTTACCTTTTTAACGTAGAATTGGCTGGAATTGAGCTCGGACGCCATGTCGCATTTGGAGCACCCCTGATGTGCCTAAACACTGGAAACCCCCCAATTGTAACTGAAACCCTAACCCAAACACACCCCTAATCCCAACCCTAACCATAACCCTAGCCACACCCCTAATCCGGACACGCCCCTTAATCTAATCCTAACCACACCTCTAACCCCAACACACCCCTAACCCTAATCCCAACACTAACCACACCCCTAACTCCAATGCACCCCTAACCCTAATTCCAACCATTACCCTAACCATACCCCTAACCCTGACACACCCCTAACCCTAATCCCAACTGTAAATGTTATCCAAACCCTAACCCAAACTTTAGCCCCAACCCTAACTTTAGCCCCAGCTCTAACCCTAACTTTAGCCCCAACTCTAACCCTAACTTTAGCCCCAACTCTAACCCTAACTTTAGCCCCAACCCTAACCCTAACTTTAGCCCCAATCCTAACTGTAGCCTTAACCCTAACTGTAGCCCTAACCCTAACTTTAGCCCCAACTCTAACCCTAACTTTAGCCCCAACCCTAATTTTAACTTTAGCCCCAACTCTAACCCTAACTTTAGCCCCAATCCTATCTGTAGCCCTAACCCTAACTGTAACCCTAACCCTTACCTTAGCTCCAACACTAACGGGAAAATGGAAACAATTACATTTTTTTAAATTTTATTATTTTTTCCTAACTAAGGGGATGATGAAGGGGGTTTGATTTACTATTTATAGTGAGTTTTTAAGCAGATTTTATGAATGGTAGCTGTCAGACACTAAAATACGCTTTTTATTTATTATTTTCCATATTTTGGTCCACAGGGTCATATGAGGTCTTTCTTTTTGCGGGACGAGTTGATGTTTGTATTGCTACCATTTTCGGGCATGTGACATTTTTTTTATCTCTTTTTATTCTGATTTATGTGAGGCCACACCAAAAACCAGCAATTCATGAATTTCTTTTGGGGGGGTGTTTATACCGTTACACATTTGGTAAAATTGATAAAGCAGTTTTATTCTTCAGGTTAGTATGATTACAGCGTTTCCTCATTTATATTTTTTCAGATTTTGGCGATTTTATACGATAAAAACTATTTTATTTAGAAAAAATATTTTTGCATTTTTGCATCGCCTTATTCTGAGGACTATAACTTTTAAATTTTTTATCTGCTGAAGCTGAATGGTAGCTCCTTTTTGTGGGACAAGATGTCGTTTTCAGTGGTGCCATGCTTATTTATATTCATCTTTTTGATTGCGTGTTATTCCACTTTTTGTACGACGGTATGATAATAAAGCATTGTTTTTTGCCTCTTTATTTTTTACAGTGTTCACTGAAGGGTTAACTAGTTTGGCAGACTTATAGGTCGGTTCGGTACGGATGCGGCAATACTAAATATGTGTACTTTTATTGTTTTTTTATTTAAAGAAATGTATTTATTGGAACAATTTTTTTCTTTATTTAGGATTTTTTTGTACACATGTAAATATAACATTTTTTTTACTTTTTTACTTTGCCCCTGGGTGGGACATCATGCGTGTCAGAGCAGCGCCCACAAAGAAGGTCATGATGTGTCAACATCAGCACGTTCTTAACCCATGCTATGAGCGTTGCAAGCACTTTCTGCTGCTTGCTTGCGTGCGCGTGCCTGTAAAACCGCCGGGCCCACAGATTTAAAGGGCCGGTGGCAGGGAAAACGGTCAGGTGGCCGCATCAGCAGGCGGGAGGCCTGATGAGCTTATGCCGCCAGCCCGAGGCCCACAATGCATCACAGCCCAGCGGGAAAATGCCCGGTTGGGCAGATTATCAATCCGGGCCTGCACAGCACTGTTCACATGAGAAAACATTTTATTCTTAGATCAAAGTATATGAGCAAGCTATATGTCCTGTACTTTCACATGCATGGTCAGGGGTGTTAGGAGTCAAGTTCCCAACGCTGCACAGGGGGAATCTTGAACCATGTCAGCTGCGGTCTCCCATTCATCAGCTGCAGGGGAGCCTGCTCAGTGGAGACGTCGGTCCCAGCGTCTCACTCAGTCTGATACTGTGCAAAGGGTTACTGCTGCCTTTCCAGGCTCTGCTGTTGTAGCCTGCACTGGTCAGCGGTGAGCAGGCTTTTCTGGGACTAAGTCCTGCTTTGCACTCACTGAGCATGCCCAAGGTAAGACCTTTCTTTGGAGGTCAGGGGTCACATGCTCGAGTACTGTTGCAGCTCCCATTAGTCCTCTAGGAAGGTCCTGAAGTTGCTCTAGTATTGCAGCAACTTCCATTGGTCCCCTAGGAAGGTCCTGAAGCTGCTGCAACTATAAAAGGTTTGCATGGCCACACGGCCATGCGCTAGTATCACCTCATGTCATGAGATTGTTATTTGTGGTCACGCCTGTATGTGTGTATTCAGGGAGCCGGCTGAAATAAGCCCCTAGAATACCGGCACCTCCGGTGAGGAGTGTTTGTGTGCTTTTCTGCCATCAGCTCAGCAGTTAGCTGTGTTCCCCTGTGATGTTAACAGGGCACAGTATCTGGTTTCTAGCAAATCTGTGGAGTTAACAGAGTTCGCTTATACCACCATATAGCACCGCCATTTGCCAACAGCAGGTTCCTCTCCTGCACGGTGGACCCTGGGTTGCGAACACATCTATTTATACATATATATACTGGGTGCGTTCCGCCAACCCTAACAACACGCACACACCTAAAGATTTGTTTTTCAAACTGGGCAAACTCTGTGCAAAATGAAAGAAAACAAATAGATGTTTGAAATATTTATTGTCTTCCATAGCTTTACTGGTGCATATATTGTTTTGTTCTTGAGATATTAAAGTGGAAATTCACTATACTCAATTTTTGCTAGAGTGGTTTTCCTTAGACAACCTAAAAGTCCTAGCAATAGGACATTATTTGTAGGGTAGCCCAGCAACAGGTGTTTCACATGGAACCACCACAGGGGAAATGAAGCATTCTAGTGTTTTCATCATTGGACAAACGTGTTGGAATATTTAACATCTTCTCCCTACTCTAGCAAGCAGATGGGAATTCAGATTACGGGACCCCTTTATGTAAACTCGTAATTTCATATTAGAATAGAATCAAATTTCAAAATTATGAAATTCATAATTTTTTACTCTATCTGAAATAAAAATCATGCAATTTTTCTAATAATTATATTTACTAACAACAGAATTTTTCCTGTGAAAGCCTGTTTCGTAGAATATACAGACTGCATCAGAGGTTTGGCACGGCACTGGGTCTTCACAGTTTGAGTCTTCTGACCCTCCTCTCTTCCCAATGTGTCAGTCTTTTCATGAACTGCATTCTTGGCAGCAATTCTGTCACTTAGAAGAGAAATCTAAAAAAAGCATGAATAATATCTTACTTTTGAAGTTAATCATTTTTTGTTATTACTACCAGTTTTTAAGCAGTTAAAATTGTGATTACATTTCCTCCAACCGCTAGTGTCAAAACATATCTCATCAGTAGGTTCTAGAAATGAATTCCCACTGAGAACATGACATCAAATTACCCCCTGCTTGGCAATCCCTTTTTAAAACTACTCCCAGAATGCTTTGTTATCAAGTTAGCATTTTCACTCCTGTTAAAAACTTGAGAAGAAAGAGTCATACTAACAAAGCTGTGATTACTGTGTTTTAACATTTATCTGCTTTCCTGAGCTATTTATTGCCAGAATTTGTCCTTCATAATAATTTACATTGAAAGTATAGTTATTACTAAAATAAGCCTTTGAGAACTTGGGAGTTCTCCTGTTCAAACATGTTCTTCATCATTTTCTTTCTCATCATAGTATAATATTATGTATTAAAATGGATTTATACATGTCTTTTCTGATCAAACCCTTTTATCAGCAATCATTTTTAAAGGTAGTAAATAGGTAAAAATTATAAAACTATTGGTACCGTTGGTTTTTACACTTGAAAAAGAAGCCAGTCCAATATCAAAACAAAATGTGAAATAAAAACCACATTCATGTTGCTCAATCTAGGTTCTTTATTTTGGTAAAAGCGTGATAAGTATCCTCTTTAAGCCTCTTTTCCATTTGCGAGAAAAAAAAAGGTCCGATTTACGGACCGAAAAAACAGATGTAATGTATGCGAGTGTCATGTGAGTGTCATGCGAGTGTCATGCGATTTTTTTTTATCGCAACATGCATATAACATCCGCATTGCTGTCTGATTTTATGCACGGGTGTCCTTTGAAAAGCCGGTAATTCAGTGTACAGTAAAATCACACTGACAGGTTAGATTAGAGAAGATATATACACATAGAATAGGTATATATACATATATATGTCAGGGAGACACACATATAAATATATATATATATATATTTATATTTAATGCAGCGCTAGATAGCTTAAAAGCCGGTAATTCAATTGCCGGCTTTTGCTATCTCCTTCACAAAGCCGACATGATATGAGACATGGTTTACATACAGTAAACCATCTCACATCTCCTTGTTTTTGCATATTCCACACTACTAATGTTAGTAGTGTATATGTGCAAAATTTGGGCGCTCTAGCTATTAAATTTAAGGGTTAAATCGCGGAAAAAAAATTGTGCGTTGGCTCCCGCGCAATTTTCTCCGCCAGAGTGGTAAAGCCAGTGACTGAGGGCAGATATAAATAGCCTGGAGAGGGTCCATGGTTATTGCCCCCCCCTGGCTAAAAACATCTGCCCCTCGCCACCCCAGAAAAGGCACATCCGGAAGATGCGCCTATTCTGGCGCTTGGCCACTCTCTTCCCATTCCCATGTAGCGGTGGGATATGGGGTAATGAAGGGTTAATGTCACCTTGCTATTGTAAGGTGACATTAAGCCAGGTTAATAATGGAGAGGCGTCAATTATTACACCTATCCATTATTAATCCAATTGTATGAAATGGTTAAAAAACACACACACATTATTACAAAGTATTTTAATTAAATAAATACACAAGATGTTGTAATATATTATTATCCTGGTAATCCACCTGAAGACCCTCGTTCTGTAAAAAAGGTAAAGTAAAAAAACAACAATATCCCTTACCTTCCGATGATCAGTCTTGTCCCACGCTGTAAATCCATCTGAAGGGGTTAACTAATTTTACAAGCAGAAACCTGCTAATGCAGCTGTGCACCTGCCTGAAAAACCCCGGGGAATGAATGGAATGTAGGTCAATGACCTGTAGTTACCTCGAGTTGCGGTGATGCGCCCTCTGCTGGACGTCCTCATATGAACTCGAGCCTGGGAACTTTTCAGAATATTTTCCCAGTCTCGAGTTCATATGAGGACATCCAGCAGAGGGCTTGTGAGGGACTTTACACTGTTTAGGCACATCAGGGTGCCAGGGTTGGCCGATTACGCTAAATAAATTTAGTACAGAAGTGCAATCGCAACCCAGGGTCCACTGTGCCGAGGTGTAAAACTGCAGCTAATGTGAACAATGGCGGAACACACAACAAGCTATTGCTAGCTCGAACTGAGTTACACCTCACTCAGTGAAAAGCACACAAAGCTGTGTCACTCGCACACTGAAACAGAATAGATGCTCTGTTATAGAGCTGTGTCACTCGCACACAGTAACGGAAAAGATGCTCTGCTGTAGAGCTTTGTCAGTTGCACATAGTAGTGGAATAGAAATGACGCTAGGTGCGAAGCTTGGTAGTCTCACAGGAGATCGAAACTCACACACGGGGTACATAGCAAACAGTGGTCACACAGGCAGCCGAAATACTCAGACAAACTCCTCTTCAGAGATGCCGGAAATCTAACGGTTTACAACCAACCCTGAGCACATGCGGACATAGGCCACACTGTTGCAATGTCTGAAACACACATGTAAAATGGTAGGCACTAGCGTGCGCCTCTGAGAATCTTTTATATGTAAAGATCATGTCCAGTCAGACAGGACTTGCCAATCCAGAGCTGCTACATCACCAGAGTAGCTGATGATTGACCACCAATGAATCATTGTCACATCACGAGCATGCTCAGTAGGGTGATTTCTTGACTTAGTCTCCAGAGTGTATGCTCGTCACTGCCTACCGCTGGTTACCATATGCTTGACTGAAGACCCAGCAATAACCAGACGAATAGCACGAGCCTGAGCAAGATGCTGGGACCGATGTCTATGCTCAGCAGCACCTGCATTGGCCAGAGCTGGATGGGAGACCGCAGAAGCAGGCAAGGCTTGGGATCTACCCCATGCAGCCAGAGAATCCTGGTGCCTAACACAGGGGTTTTTCAAACAGGACGTGGTGTCCGCTAATGATTCCAGCAAATTTTGCATTTAAAAAGTCAAATGACGCTCCCTCCCTTCCAAGCCCTGCCATGCACCCAAATTGTAGTTTTCTTCCTTATATGGGGCATCAGTGTACTCATTAGAAATTGTACAACAAATTCCATGGTGCAATTTCTCCTGTTACCTTTATGAAAATGCTAAATTTTGGGCTAAAAACATTTTTGTGGGGAAAATGTGATTTTTTTTTTTTTTTTTATGGCTAAACTCTATAAAATTCTGTGAATTACCTGGGGGTTCAAAGTGCTCACCACACATCTAATTACATTTTTTGAAGCATCTAGTTTCCAAAATGGGGTCAATTGTGGGGAGTTTTCACTGTTTAGGTACATAAGGGGCTATCCAACATGACACCTGCAGAGCGTTCCATCAAAATCTGAATCCATAACATCACTTCTTCCATTCCGAGCCCTTCCAAACAGTGGTTTTCCCCTATTTATGGGGTGTTGTCATGCTGAGGAGAAATTACACAACAAATTGTATGATCTAATTTTTGGTCTGAAGTAAATTTTTTGTGAAAAAAATTTAAATGTTCTTTTTTTTCACATTCCAAAAATTCCTGTGAAGCACCTGAATCATTAATAAACTTTTTGAATGTGGTTTTAGCACCATGAGGGCTTATGTTTTTAGAATAGTGTCACTTTTTGGTATTTTCTCTCATATAGACCCTTCAAAGTCACTTGAAATGTAATGTGGTCAACAAAAAATGATTTTGCAAATATTGTTGGAAAAATATGCACTCGCTGGTCAAAAGTAACCCTTATAACTTCCTAACAAAAAAAAGTGTTTAAACTATTGTGCTGATGTAAAGTAGAGATGTGAGAAATGTTTATTAACTGTATTGTGTGACATATCTCTACGATTTCAGGGCATAAGAATTCAACATTTCAAAATTGCTAAATTTTACAATTTGTTGTCAAATATCCATTTTTTTTTCACAAATAAACGCTGGTGACATTGAATAAATGTTACCACTATCATGAAGAACAATATGTCATGAAATAAACTTCCCAGAATCAGTGGGATCAGTTGAAGCTTTTCAGAGTTGTCACTCCACAAAGTGACAATTGTCAGAATTGTAAAAATTGACCTGGTTATTAACGTGTAAACCACCTTGGGGATAAAGGGGTTAAAATACAAGGGATGATAATGTCAGTGTATTTGACGGAGTTACCTGAGAAACCCAATGTGGACTAGTGCAAAAGTATACAGTCATAGAGCAGTTAGGCAGGCCTAACACTTATGCTGGTTCAGGTGAATAAAAATACTTGTGCTACTTAGTTGTTTTTCAGCATGGAAATTTTTTGGTAAGTGCTGTGAGAAAGGCTCTCATCTTACAAAACACTTACAATTAGAGATGAGTGGTGTTCGAGTCGAACTGTTCGCCAATTTCATATTTGAGCTATTTTGGGTGGTGTTCGAGTTGTTCGACGAACTCGAACAATTTGCTTAAAATTCGGCTGTTCGAGTTTCTGTTCCATAACTGTTTGTTCACCAAAAGCCTAACTTGATTTGCACTTTAAAACTGTTTATCATTGTTAATAGACTGCGTCAGTGTATAGTGGGTGGGGTGGGGGGCGGGGGATAGATCGGTGCTGAATAGTGTTGAGCATTCCGATACCGCAAGTATCGGGTATCGGCCGATACTTGCGGTATCGGAATTCCGATACCGAGATCCGATATTTTTGTGATATCGGGTATCGGTATCGGAAGTGTAAAATAAAGAATTAAAATAAAAAATATTGTTATATTCACCTCTCCGGCGGCCCCTGGACATCAGCGGGAGGATCCGGCGTCCGGCACGGCTTCTTTCTTCAAAATGCGCGCCTTTAGGACCTGTGGTATGACGTCCCGGCTTCTGATTGGTCGCGTGCCGCCCATGTGACCGCCACGCGACCAATCAGAAGCCGCGATGTCATTCCTCAGCTAAAGTCCTAGAATGAGCGCCTTTTAGGACCTGAGGAATGACGTCGCGGCTTCTGATTGGTCACGTGACGGTCACATGGGCGGCACGCGACCAATCAGAAGCCGGGACGTCATTCCACAGGTCCTAAAGGCGCGCATTTTGAAGAAAGAAGCCGTGCCGGACGCCGGATCCTCCCGCTGATGTCCAGGGGCCGCCGGAGAGGTGAATATAACAATATTTTTTATTTTAATTCTTTATTTTACACTTTAATATGGATCCCAGGGCCTGAAGGAGAGTTTCCTTTCCTTCAGACCCTGGGATCCATGAGGATACATTCCGATACTTGATGTCCCATTGACTTGTATTGGTATCGGATATCGGTATCGGCGATATCCGATATTTTTCGGGTATCGGCCGATACTATCCGATACCGATACTTTCAAGTATCGGACGGTATCGCTCAACACTAGTGCTGAAATAATGCCGATCTCCATTTTTTTTTCTTTCCCGCATGTACAGTGGGGCGGTGCAGTGTCTCAGCCTATCAGCAGTGCACACACACACAGCAATGTGCATGTGATGCACACAAGCAAGGGCATGTGTCATTGGCTGTGTATGTCACATGTCCTTGCCCTATAAAAACAGCCATTTGCCCCGTCAACACCATTTCCTCACTGCTGCAGCTTAGTATTAGATGGCACCGCTGCTGCTGTGGGCGCTATAGAGTCTAAGAGTGTTTTTTTGGAGCGAATTTTCAGAGAGGTAGGTTTAGGGAGCCGGGAGGAGTCTGGACTACACTGTGTTCCAAATTATTATGCAAATTGGATTTAAGTGTCATAAAGATTTAATTGTTTTGTTTTTCAAATAAACTCGTGGATGGTATTGTGTCTCAGGGCTCAATAGATAACTAAAATCAATCTTAAACACATGTGATAATTAGTTTTCCAGGTGATTCTAATTAAAGGAAAACTACTTAAAAATGATGCTCCACATTATTAAGCAGGCCAAAGGTTTCAAGCAATATGAGAAATAAAAATGATCTCTCTGCTGCTGAAAAGCGTTAAATGGTGCAATGCCTTGGACAAGGTATGAACAAATTAGATATTTCACAAAAACTTTGTGATCATCATACTGTGAAGAGATTTGTGACTGAAACAGAGCACAGACAGAGTTCATGCAGATAAAGGCATAATGAAGAAGGTTTCTGCCAGACAAATTCATTGGATTAAGAGAGCAGCTGCCAAAATACCATTACAAAGCAGCAAACAGTTATTTGAAGCTGCTGGTGCCTCTGGAGTCCCTCAAACCTCAAGGTGTAGGATCCTTCAAAGGCTTGCTGTGCTGCATAAACCTACTATTTGGCCACCCCTAAAAAGTGTTCATGAGCAGAAACGGTTGCAGTGAGCCCAGACATACATGACGACTAATTTTCAAACAGTCTTGTTTACTGATGAGTGTTGAGCTACCCTGGATGGTCCAGATGGATGGAGTAGTGGATGGTTGGTGGATGGCCACCATGCCACAACAAGGCTGCAACGTCAGCAAGGAGGTGGAGAAATCATGTTTTGGGCAGGAATCATGGGGAAACAGCTGGTGGGGCCCTTTAAGGTTCCTGAAGATGTGAAAATGACCTCTGTAAAGTAAATAGCGTTTCTGACTGACAACTTTCTTACATGGTCTAAAAAGCAGAAACGTGCCTTCAGGAGCTAAATCATCTTCATGCATGACAATGCCCCCTCTCATGCTGCAAAGAATACCTCTGAGTCATTGGCTGCTATGGGCATAAAAGGAGATAAACTCATGGTGTGGCTACCATCTTCCCCTGACCTCAACCCTATAGAGAACCTTTGGAGTATCATCCAGCAAAAGATCTATGAGGGTGGGAGGCAGTTCACATCAAAACAGCAGCTCTGGGAAGCTATTCTGACTTCATGCAAAGACGTACAAGGAGAAACTCTCCAAAAACTCACAAGTTAAATGGATGCAAGAATTGTGAAGGTGATATCAAGGAAGGGTTCCTATGTTAACATGTAACTTGGCCTGTTAGGATGTTTTGGAGTTAAATAGCTTTTTTGTTCAATGAATGTGACCTCCTAAAGCTGCAAATTCAACAAATGAGCATTTTCAGTTCTTTAAAACATATCAAATGTTTAGAAATTCTACTGTGTCTAATAATTTGGAACAGTGCATTTTGAGTTTTTATTCATTTTGGAGATTATACTGTTATCATTGGGAGGTTTCTTCAATAAAATTCGATGTATACTCTAACGGGTGATGACTTTTATTAGACTGACTGTCATTTGCACCGACCATTTAGGAAAATCTGAGAAAAATGTCAACTGCATAATAATTTGGAACATAGTGTAGTTGTAATATCAGCCCTTTTCAGGGTAGGTTACAGCAGTTCATAGCACTGTTTGCCAGGCAGGTCTGTGCCAGTGCTGTGCAAGTGTTTGTCACAGCATTTGGTGTAATCTAGCTCAGCCAATCCTTTTGAGCTAGTAGCATTGTGTGATAGTCATCTGAGTAGCCCACCTGTGAAGCTAGCTACACCGCCTGTGTATCTCAATTTTTAATGCATCTAACCCAGTTAAGAGTTTTGGACCTAGGAGCAGTGTCTGCACGTCAGCAGAGTAGCCCGCCTGTGAAACTAACTATACCGCCTGTGTATGTACATTTTTATTGCATCTAATCCAGTTCATAGTTTTGGGCCTAGGAGCAGTGTCTGCACATCAGCAGAGTAGCCCGCCTGTGAAACTAACTATACCGCCTGTGTATCTAAATTTTTACTGCATCTATTCCAATTAATAGTTTTGGGGATAGGAGCAGTGTCTGCACGTCAGCAGAGTAGCCCGCCTGTGAAACTAACTTTACCACCTATGTATCTAAATTTTTACTGCATCTAATCCAGTTAATAGTTTTTGGGCCTAGTACCACAGTTTGGCCACTCAGTTCTGTTCGGTTTTCATCCATCGGTTGTTGTGCCAACAACTAAAGATACAGTGTTGCCAATTAGTTAAGCACTAAAATGAGTGGCAAAAGGCCTGCTGCTGGTGGAAAGGGAAATAGGCGTGTTGGAAAGAGAAAAAAAAGTTTGTGACCGTGGGGTAGGTGGTAAAGCAACAGTAACATCTGCTGAAGAAAGACCATCTTCCAGCCAAAGTAAGGCTACTTCTTTTCGTGGACAATCTGATATGATCCCTTTCTTACAACCAACGCTACAAGCATCGTCAAAAATTCCAGATGAGGCACAAAAACAGCAGGTGCTTGAACGGATATCAAGAGCTCGTTCAAGTGGGCTCTCCTCCATGTCAACTTCAACATCACAACTACTCCAGTCCTCAGAGTTGTCACCCCAATCGCACTTGCTTCCTCACAGCTCCCAAGTCGCCAGCCGCCCATCTGAGCATGGGGTAACACACATGGTTGAGCCTGTAGAGCTGTTTATGCATACCATAGCCTAGAAATCAGAGATCTGCTCCAGAGCTTCTGTGAATCCAGATGAGGAAATGATCTGCACTGATGCCCAGAATCTTTGTGAGTTGGATCCAGGCCCAGATGAAGAAGGTTCTGAGCATGATGTAGACCCTCGTTCCCAAACTGTAACTCCTGTTGATGGAGACAATGAGGAAGATGATAATGAGACTGACATACCTGATTGGCATGAAAACTTGACTTTGGTCAGGGCAGGAAGAGGTTGGCTCTGAGGACGACGGGTGTGAGAACACACAGGATGATGATGACGAGGTTGTAGACCCCACTTACTGTCAACCCCCAGTCCACCAGTCTATGAGGTCAGCAAAAGAGGTGGAGGAGGATGCTAGTGACGAGTCTGACGACAAGGATACGTTGCGCCTTCCTGGACAGAGACGGAGTACTGGAAGCACGTCAACAACTGCATCTTCAACCCCAACTCTGCCTCAGACCAGAAGTCATGGTGGCTCTTCAGGTCGCACGGGCTATAAGCCTTGCATAGCCTGGGCATTTTTTTACTTTGCAAAGGATAACCCAACTCATGTTGTCTGTAAGATTTGTCAACAAAATCTCAGTAGAGGACAAAAAATGACTAGCTTGAGTACTTCATGCATGAAGTGTCACATGGATATGAGGCATAAGTTGCAGTGGGAAGTTCACTGTGCTACAATGCGGCCTAGTGGGCCGGGTCATCCACTGTCTGCCCCATCAAGTGCATCTGCATCCTCGCACATGGTTTTGGATGCAGAACTTACACCTTTTAACAGCAACAGCCAGTGTGATTGGCAGGTCGTCAAGACATTTGCAAGTGGAAACACCTGCTGTTGCTGAGCGCTCTCCGACATCGACCCCACATTTTGATCAAGGCAACATAACATCTTCGCCTGCACCTTCCTCACAGACCAGCAGTTTGCCGGGGACACCCTACTCAACTTCGTCTAAGCACGGCAGCCAGCCCTCAGTCCCTCAGATGTGGACAAGTAAAAGACCATTTCCTCCTAGCCATGACAAAGCTAAGAGGTTGAATTTCTCCATCTGCAAGCTGTTGGCTACAGAAATGCTGCCTTTCCGCCTGGTGGACACAGAGGATTTTCGAGACCTTATGTCCGTCGCAGTGCCCCAGTTCCAGATGCCCAGTCACCACTACTTCTCAAAGAAAGCTGTGCCTGCGCTACACCAGCATGTCGCAAACAACATCATCGCTTCCTTGAGAAATTCTGTGTGTGACAGGGTGCATTTCACCACAGACACTTGGACGAGTAGAGATGGACCGAGGCGTTACATGTCGGTGACTGGGCACTGGGTAGCTACCGCGACATCAGGAGAAGGGGCTGCTGTCCAAGTCTTGCCGTCCCCACGGGTTGCTCATTGATCCTCTGTATCTATAAGTTCCTCCACTGCTTCTGCCTCCTCAACCTCCTCTCGGTCCTCCACCTGCACCCAAAGCCTGTCTGGTAATGCCACCCGCGTTGTAACTGCGCAGAAGAAATCATGCACACCTCCTCATTATGCTGTTACTAGGGCTAAACGGCATCAGGCAGTGTTTACATTGAAATGTCTGGGAAACGTGAGTCACACAGCTGAGGAGTTGTGGTCAGCTCTGGAGACCGAGTTCCATCAATGGTTGTCTCCACTCAACCTGCAGCCAGGGAAGGCTGTGTGCGACAATGCTGCAAAACTGAGTGCAGCCCTTCGCCGGGGCAATGTCACACACGTGCCTTGTATGGCTCACATATTGAACCTGGTTGTCCAGCAATTTTTATCCCACTATCCCGGACTAGAGGGGCTTCTGCAGAGGGCACAGTCACTGTGTGCTCACTTCCGCCGTTCGCATCCCACAGCTCATTGACTTACATCTCTACAGAAGTGGTTGGGCCTGCCAGTTTACCGGCTGAAATGCGATGTGCCCACACAGTGGAATTCAACTCTGCACATGTTGCAGCGACTGTGGCAGCAACGACGAGCCCTGGTGCAATACGTTATGACGTATAGCCTGAGCCAACGAGATCAAGAGGCTGCAGGAGTGGTCTCAGATCAGGGACCTATGAACCCTTCTGCACAGTTTTGAAAAAGCAACAAAGATGTTTAGTGCTGACGATGCCATTATCAGCATGACCATTCTGGTGATTTACATGCTGGAGCACACCTTAAACAGTGTTCGGAGTCAGGTGGTGGAACAAGAGGAGGAGTAGGAGGAACAGGAGTAGTCATATGCGGAAGGGATAATATCTCCAAGGTCAAGAAGGTTGGCAGCACCAAGGCAGCTGGCATTGGAGGCTTGGGGAGAGGGATTACCGAGGGTGCATGGTAGCAGCCAAACTGTTGAGAAAGGTGCAGGAGGCGATGTAGAAGTGGAGGACGAACAGGTGCTTGGCATGGAAGACTCATCAGATGAGGGAGACCTTGATCAAATTTCTGTTGTGCGAGGTTGAGGGGAGGGGGCAGACGAAGGAAGCATGATTCTCACCTCGCCACCACAAAGACAACAAGGACTTGATTCCCCTGGATGCGGAAGACACATGAGTGCCTTCTTGCTGCACTACCTGCAACATGACCCTCGGATTGTCAGAATGCAAAGTAATGCCGACTACTGGGTTGCCACACTCTTAGATCCCCGGTACAAAAGCAAATTTGGTGAAATAATTCCTGCCATAGAAAGGGATTCGTGCGTGCAGGAGTATCAGCAGAGACTGTTACATAATCTAACATCTGCTTTTCCACAAAACACCAGTGGTGCACGTAGTGAATCTCTGAGTTCTAACTTGCCAACCGTGGGACTATCGAGTTATCACTCTAACCGTAACAGTAACATTGTATCTGGTGGTAACAGCAATTTTTTCCAATCGTTTCAAGATTTTTTTTAGACCATCCTTTGCAAGGCCACAGGAGACAAGAAGTCTGACGCACAGCCAACACCTAGAGAGGATGGTACAAGAGTATATCCAAGTTAACATCGATGCCATGACTGTGGAACGGGACCCTTGCTCATTTTCGGCTTCCAATCTTGAAAAATGGCTTGAGCTCACCACTCACGCCTTGGTGATCTTGTTGTACCCCGCAGCCAGCATTCTCTCTGAACGTGTGTTCAGCGCTGCTGGTGGTGGGCTGACAGATAAGCGCACGCGGCTGTCCAGTGACAATGTAGACAGACTAACGTTCATCAAGGTGAACAAATCCTGGATCCGCAAGGACTTTTCTACCCCTGTGTCATCTTGGGGAGACTAAAAGCTTGATGATTTTTGAAAATCACCTCACCAACCTTTTTAAAAAACTCTGGCGAAATTGATGCCACTTAAGTGGTGTCTGTGGCCGAATTTCTGTAAAAAATGGAGACTCTTTATTTAGTCCCCTTGCTGAGTTTTACATGACGTTGCCATTGTCAATTCCAGGTGGGTGGGGTTATCAGCAGAGTTGTTTACTCACACTACAGTTAGGGCCAGAAATATTTGGACAGTGACACAAGTTTTGTTATTTTAGCTGTTTACAAAAACATGTTCAGAAATACAATTATATATATAATATGGGCTGAAAGTGCACACTCCCAGCTGCAATATGATAGTTTCCACATCCAAATCGGAGAAAGGGTTTAGGAATCATAGCTCTGTAATGCATAGCGTCCCCTTTTTCAAGGGACCAAAAGTAATTGGACAATGGACTCTAAGGGCTGCAATTAACTCTGAAGGCGTCTCCCTCGTTAACCTGTAATCAATGAAGTAGTTAAAAGGTCAGGGGTGTATTCCAGGTGTGTGGTTTTGCATTTGGAAGCTGTTGCTGTGAGCAGACAACATGCGGTCAAAGGAACTCTCAATTGAGGTGAAGCAGAACATCCTGAGGCTGAAAAAAAGAAAAAATCCATCAGAGAGATAGCAGACATGCTTGGAGTAGCAAAATCAACAGTTGGGTACATTCTGAGAAAAAAGGAATTGACTGGTGAGCTTGGGAACTCAAAAAGGCCTGGGCGTCCACGGATGACAACAGTGGTGGATGATCGCCGCATACTTAATTTGGTGAAGAAGAACCCGTTCACAACATCAACTGAAGTCCAGAACACTCTCAGTGAAGTAGGTGTATCTGTCTCTAAGTCAACAGTAAAGAGAAAACTCCATGACAGTAAATACAAAGGGTTCACATCTAGATGCAAACCATTCATCAATAACAAAAATAGACAGGCCAGAGTTAAATTTGCAGAAAAACACCTCAAGAAGCCAGCTCAGTTCTGGAAAAGTATTCTATGGACAGATGAGACAAAGATCAACCTTTACCAGAATGATGGGAAGAAAAAAGTTTGGAGAAGAAAGGGAACGGCACATGATCCAAGGCACACCACATCCTCTGTAAAACATGGTGGAGGCAACGTGATGGCATGGGCATGCATGGCTTTCAATGGCACTGGGTCACTTGTGTTTATTGATGACATAAGAGCAGACAAGAGTAGCCGGATTAATTCTGAAGTGTACCGGGATATACTTTCAGCCCAGATTCAGCCAAATGCTGCAAAGTTGATTGGACGGCGCTTCATAGTACAGATGGACAATGACCCCAAGCATGCAGCCAAAGCTACCCAGGAGTTCATGAGTGCCAAAAAGTGGAACATTCTGCAATGGCCAAGTCAATCTCCAGATCTAAACCCAATTGAGCATGCATTTCACTTGCTCAAATCCAGACTTAAGACGGAAAGACCCACAAACAAGCAAGACCTGAAGGCTGCGGCTGTAAAGGCCTGGCAAAGCATTAAGAAGGAGGAAACCCAGCGTTTGGTGATGTCCATGGGTTCCAGACTTAAGGCAGTGATTGCCTCCAAAGGATTTGCAACAAAATATTGAAAATAAAAATATTTTGTTTGGGTTATGTTTATTTGTCCAATTACTTTTGACCTCCTAAAATGTGGAGTGTTTGTAAAGAAATGTGTACAATTGCTACATTTTCTATCAGATATTTTTGTTCAACCCTTCAAATTAAACGTTACAATCTGCACTTGAATTCTGTTGTAGAGGTTTCATTTCAAATCCAATGTGGTGGCATGCAGAGCCCAACTCGCGAAAATTGTGTCACTGTCCAAATATTTCTGGCCCTAACTGTATGGCCTGGGATTCAGAGGTCTGCTCCAAAGATTCTGTGTCTGCTAGTTAGCAGAGTAGCCCAGCCACCCACCAACTGTTTACCTAAGTACTATTTTTAATGGCATCTGGCCCAGGAAGTCCTTTTGGGCCTAGGAGAATTTAGTGCTACTCAGCAGCGTACTCCACCCATGAAGCAAGCTACACCACCTGTTTACCTTACTACTATTTTGTAATGGCATCTAGCCCAGGAAATCCTTTTGGGCCTAGTAGAATTTGGTGCTACTTAGCAGCGTACCCTACCCATGAAGCAAGCTACACCGCCTGTTTACCTAAATACTATTTTGTAACGGCATCTAGCCCAGGAAATCCTTTTGGGCCTAGTAGAATTTAGTTTTACTCAGCAGTGTACTTCACCCGTGAAGCAATCTACACCGCCTGTTTACCTAAGTACTATTTTTTAATGGCTTCTGGCCCAGGAAATCCTTTTGGGCCTAGTAGCAGTTTCTGCTACTCAGCAGAGTACCACACCCATGAAGCAAGCTACACCGCCTTCTTTCTTTCTCAATCTAACCCCTCAGCTCTGGGGTGTCCACTCTCCCTCCAGCTCTCTCGTTCTCACAGGTGGACTACCGCATGTTTTCACACTGTGGCGAATCCTTTGGGCCCAGGCATAAGAAGTTGTCAGGGTAATTTATAATATGTGCCGACTTACAAACGTTCATGACGACACATTCGAGGAAGCAACTAAATGCCTCAAATAGTGAGCAGGATATGGAGCACCCCATGGGCAAACAGTGATTTATGTAGTATGCTTCTTCACAGAAGCAGCCCAATGGGAGGACACTATTCGGAGGCACAGGTAGTAACCAGAACCCCCCTCAATGTCTGTTTTGGCCATTAGGGTGCCCCTTACCAACTTCTTGACCCGCCTGATTGCCTCGATCCGCCTGGATATGACAAATAGTGGATTAGTCTGAATGCATTGGGTTCATTTTTTGGCACAACTCTCAATGGGGGTACCACTACGTCTTCTAAGAAAAGTGTTTTGAATGGACCTGCCGCCATTCTACCTAAAGAGATTTATTTTTTTATTTTTTTGGTCAAGACGTCTGGGTGTTGGTAGAGTGAGTTTAGATTTTTACTCCAGCCTTTCTTGATTTTAGAAGGGCATGACATGCCTACATCTGTGTCTCCTCTTCCTTTTACTCCTCCACCTCTTTTCTTTTTGCATAACTATACGTAGTTGTTTCTTTTCCATGTGTTTGTTGTGTCTTCTGAGCAGTTTGTCAGCTTTTGGACACCTTTTAAGGTGTTTTCTAGGTGTTTTCTATGTGTTTTCTATGTGTTTGTGTTTGCCTGCCCGAACACTAGAGAGGTGGCTCAACACTACTTATAATTTCAAGATTCTGAGGTAATCAGCTGATTTGGCTGTGAGCAAACAACTACTTTTATCAGGGAAACTACACAGAATTGATAAGGAATAAAAGCAAAAGTAGAAATCAGTGAATCTCCCTAAACTCTTTTAGTCAGACATGATTTGGTTTCAGTACAGTTTGGCATGAATTGAAAGTAGCAAAAAAAATATTTATTATGCCTGGTGCCTCTCCCGACTCCCATAGCATAAAAAATATATGACCAAAAAATGTTTTAAATTAGTAAAATATTAAACTCACCTATCCTAACCTGCCCTCATCTATCTTACTGCCTTAACTGTTTACATGGAACTTCACTTGCTCCCTCCAGTCTTTGTGGAACGTTTGGAACAGACCAGGTATCATGTTGTCAAGTGACATGCATCAACCCAAGCAGTGGGGGAGAGGGGGGTATGAGGCCAAGTTTGCACTGGAGATATAAAAGATAATCCAAAGACTGGAAAGACCATGTGGGAACAGAGGAGGAGAGCTGAACCAGCAGTACAGGTGAGTGGCCAAGCAAGGACCAGTGAGTATGATCTAGTATCAAATTTTAACCCTTCAACTGCTCTCGAAAGAATCCAACAAAATGGCTGCTGGCTGACCATCATTTTGCTGGATTTGTGTAAATCGAATCTACAAAATTTTGGTGAATTCAATATTTTTTGGAAATGCTTAATAAATTAATTTTTTTACAAATCAATTTAATCATCTCTTCACATCTTCAATATACAATGGTAAATAGTAATAGTAAATAGCATGATGCAATTATTTTTACAAGGATAACTAATCCAAAACAGTGTTTTACATTAGATGTTATGCCTTGGATTTTATGTTTACAATTTTTTCGTGTTTTTCACTATAAAAATGCTATAAAACCGCAAAAAAACAGCATACATTATGCATCCCATCATTTAGAATGCATTCCGCAATTTTTATGCACATGATGCGTTTTTTCCGCGAAAAAAACGCATCGCGAAAAAAATGCATCACGGTAAAAAACGCAGCATGTTCATTAATTATGCTGATTTTTTGTGGATTTTCCACTGTATAATGCATTTGGAAATGTCCGGAAAAATCTGCAAAAAAACGCACCAGAAACGTGGTAAAAACGCGCAAAAAACGCATGCAGATTTCTTGCAGAAAATTTCTGTTTTTTCTCAGGAAATTTCTGCAAGAAATCCTGAACATGTGCACATAGCCTTAAGATGCTGTGTATACCTTTTCGCTTATGTGAGTACTGTCCTTGAAGCCACTGTGTGTACTTTGCACCCCTGCCTGTGGAGGCACTGTTCTTAAAGCCATGTTGTGTACTCTGCACCCCCGCCTGCGTGAATACTGTCCTTGAAGCTGCTGTGTATACTGTGCACCTGCTGCCTGTGGGTGTAATCTCCTTGAAGCTGCTGTGTGTACTTTGCACCACTTTGGCTGTGGGAGTACTGTCTTTGAAGCCGCTGTGTGTTTTCTATTAGTTTGAAAAACAAGTAATTGGCATCAGTCATCTCATTATTATTAGAAGGCCCTAAAAATAATGTTTAAGGCCTGGTGTGTGTTTTCTAGTACTTTTGCTAATCAATATATTGCATCAGCTGTGTCAATGCTATTCCTAGGTGTCAAAAATGATTTCTAAGGCCTGATGTCAATTTTCTAGTATGATACTTTTGCAAATCAATATATTGCATCAGCCATGTTGTTGCCATTTCTATGTCCAAAAATAATTTTTCAGGCCTGGTGTTTGTTTTCTAGTACTTTTGATAAAAAATATATCGCATCAGCCTTTTCCTTGGCATTTGTAGGTACCAAAATTAATTTTTAAGACCAGATGTGTGTTTTCTAGTACCTTTGCAAATTAGTCTATTGCAACAACCGTCACGTTGTCATCTGTAGGCCCCGAAAATAATTTTTAAGGCCTGGTGTGTGTTTTATAGTACTTTTTCAAATCAATAAATCACATCAGCCATCTTGTTGGCTTTTGTAGGCCCACAACATATTTTTTAAGACTTAGTGTGTGTTTTCTATTACTTTTGCAAATCAGTATACAGTTGAAACCAGAAGTTTGCATACACTATATAAGAAGACACATATGCATGCGTTTCTAAATAGCTGACATGAAATCAAAATAAACCTTTTCCCTTTTTAGGTCAATTAGGATTAACATAATTATTAATTTTGCCAAATCCCAGAATAATGAAAGAGAGAGAATGTTTCAAGACATTTTTATTACTTACTGCAAAGTCAAACGTTTACTAAGTCACTATGTCTTTAAACAATCCTGAACTGCCCATATTACGATGACAAGTGTTTGAAAGCTTTTGCTTTTTGGCAGCATCTGAGTTAATTAGAGACAAACCTGTGGATGTATTTAATGCACATGTGAAACACTGCATTTTTGTGTAGTATCATGGGAAAGTCTTAAGAAATCAGCCAAGATATAAGGAAGAGAATTGTGGACTTGCACAAGCCTGGCTCATCATTGGGTACAATTTCAAGATACCTGAAGCTGCCTCGTTCATCTGTACAATTATGCGCAAGTTCAAATAAAATGGAATGTCCAGCCATCATACTGCTCAGGAAGGAGATGTGTTCTGTCTCCTAGAGATGAATGTACTTTGGTCCAATATGTTCAACTCAAGCGCAAAAGCAAAAGACCTTGGGAAGCTGGTAAGATTGTGTCAATATCCACAATGAAACGTGTACTGTATCAACATGAGCTGGAAGGCCACTCTGCCAGGAAGAAGCCATTACTCCAAAAGAAACATAAAAAAGCCAGATAAATGTTTGCAAATACACAATGGATATTGCTGTAATCATATAGACCTAAAAAATAATAATGCCTTACCAATTTTAACACACGCGGAGCAAGTGTGTCTCACAAAAATCAGAATAGAAAGTGATAAAAAAAGTCATGTGCCCAAAAATGGTACCAATAAAAACGTCAGCCTGTCCTGCCAAAAACAAGTCATAGCCTGATTCTGTCAGCCGAAATATGGAAAAATTATAGCTCTCAAAATATGGTGATGCAAAAACTAGTTTTCGCAATAGAAAAGCATTTCTTAGAGTGTGACAGCAGCCAAGCATAAAAACTACATATATATCTGGTATCGCTGTACCAGCCCAAAAAATAAAGTTACCTAATCACTTATACTTCACGAGGAACAATGTAAAAAATAAGTAAAACCAATTCTTCACATGCTGTTGATTTTTTCATTCTGCTTTCCAAAGATCGCAGTAAGGCTTAGCGCACATTTATCCTGCACTCTGGGCTGAGCACTTATGTCGGGGTTTCAGTGTAAATCTCTAAAATACGTGATTTAGACGGAACCCCCGGTAGAATATTCCCTATCATGAGGCAGATGGAGGCACTTTGAATACCATAGGACCTGTGACCTCTTAGTTTCGTCTTTCTAGGATTGCATAAAAGTGCTGTTGGCCACAATTTTGTGCACTTCTGAAAAGAATGACAACGCTGAACAGAGGCCAGATGGAGTCCAGAGTAACTCTGCTGCCTTATGGTCCATGAGGGGGGTTTAATCTGTCATGTCACTTGGAGATTTAGATGGAAACTCCGATGTAAGTGTACAGCATTGAGTGCCGGATAAATGTGATCATAAATATTATGTAAAATGATATGTAAAATAAAAGCTTTAATTCAATCCACAAAAAATCAAGCCCTTATTCAGGTATGTTATGTGTTAACGGAGATATAGGGGCTTCTACGATACTGGTAGCACAAAGGCTCTGGAAAAGCAAAATGTCTGCTCGCCCTCTAAAAAATTCAGCAAATTCTCCACTCGTAAATCTAAATGCCTCCCTCCTTTCTGAGCCCCAGTGTGCCTAATCCACATTTAGCACCCACATGTTTGGCATTTCTGTAGAGATGAGAGTCTGACTAATTTGCAGGCGCATGTCTTCAGAAGCATTAGCTGTGTATAACATACTGGTCACTACAATGGCAGTTTGCAGTTTTCACTCAGAAACATCTACTGCTGCTTGTTTTTGGAAGACACCTATGGAGTCAAAATCATCACTACATCTGTAGATAAATACCCAAAAGGTTATTATTTTCAAAATTGGGTCACTTGTGGGGGGATTCTGCTTTTCTAGCCCTTAAGGGCTCTTTATATGAAATCCGCAAACTATTCTAGGAAAATCTACATTCCAGGAGACAAATAGCATTCGGTTCCGCCTTACTCTTTCCGTACGGCTAAGTAGTTCTGTACAGCCAAATATTGGGTATTGCCACGTTCAGTAGAAAATGTGGGACAAATTTTGGTACTAGTACGGCACATGTCATGTCTTCCGCTTTGATGTGGGCTTCAGCGATAAGCCCACATCAAAGCCACAACATGTCTCTTGATTTGTTGCAGCAGTTGCATTAGGTAGCACATCTACATTGGCAAAGCTGACGAACTCAGTAATTAGCTGTAACAGTTAAGAGAGTTATAGAGTAGACATCACCGCTGCAGCTGATCACAAAATATTAGAGAGCCTGTAGAGTAATCACTGGAGGGTTTCGTAAAGCTCATTTGTTTTTCCAGTCTTTGAGCTTATAGAGACATAAACAATAAAACACAACTTTTTGATTTTTTTTTATTATTCAGCTAGACCATTTATTCAGATCATAATCTTCTGAGTCTTGCAGCAAGTCAACATGTATGAGATAAAAATTATAAGATGGATAAAACTGTTATTGATTAGCAACTGTGTTTTGTACAATTTGTAAAACCTTTCTAAAACATTTAAATGACATGGGCAGCAATAAGAGAAAGTGTCAGCTCAAGGATAAAATGATAGACATGATATTCTAATCCCAAATAACCATTTGATAGTTTATCATGTGATTATTAGTGATGGATTGTTGTGCAATCACATGCATTAT
Source organism: Ranitomeya imitator (assembly GCF_032444005.1). Taxonomy (NCBI): domain Eukaryota; kingdom Metazoa; phylum Chordata; class Amphibia; order Anura; family Dendrobatidae; genus Ranitomeya; species Ranitomeya imitator. The sequence goes on along the minus strand of NC_091283.1, from coordinate 708,332,025 downwards.
TAAGTGTTTAAAAATTAAACAAGTGTAAATTACTAGCCAGCTGGTAAAACACCTGGAAATCTTTCATGCTTATGTAAGCTCTCAAATACGTATTGCTGATAGAACTCTGAAGTTGCAAATTCTTTCATAGCTGTGGCGGAATCATGAAACTTCAACCCTCCTGGACACTGTTAAAAAGTGATTTAGACAAATGTTAGGATTATATTTTAATATATTATTACTAGCTATTGAACCCGTTCTACGCCCGGGTGGCGAGCATTTATAATGGTATATGGTCTCCATCCTGGTATGTGCTGCTCCATCCTGCGTCCCCATCCTGTCATGTGCTGCTCCATCCTGCGTCCCCATCCTGTCATGTGCTGCTCCATCCTGCGTCCCCATCCTGTCATGTGCTGCTCCATCCTGCATCCCCATCCTGTCATGTGCTGCTCCATCCTGCGTTCCCATCCTGTCATGTGCTGCTCCATCCTGCGTTCGATCCTGTCATGTGCTGCTCCATCCTGCGCCCCCATCCTGTCATGAGCTGCTCCATCCTGCGTCCCCATCCTGTCATGTGCTGCTCCATCCTGCGTCCCCATCCTGTCATGTGCTGCTCCATCCTGCGTTCGATCCTGTCATGTGCTGCTCCATCCTGCGCCCCCATCCTGTCACTTGCTGCTCCATCCTGCGTCCCCATCCTGTCATGTGCTGCTCCATCCTGCGTCCCCATCCTGTCATGTGCTGCTCCATCCTGCGTCCCCATCCTGTCATGAGCTGCTCCATCCTGCATCCCCATCCTGTCATGTGCTGCAACCATCCTGCGCCCCATTCTGTCATGTGCTGCTCCCATCCTGCGCCCCCATTCTGTCATGTGCTGCTCCCATCCTGCGCCCCATTCTGACATGTGCTGCTCCCATCCCGCGCCCCCATTCTGACATGTGCTACACCCATCCTGCGCCTCCATTCTGACATGGGCTACACCCATCCTGCGCCTCTATTCTGACATGTGCTGCACCTATCCTGCGCCTCCATTCTGTCATTTGCTGCTCCCATCCTGCGCCCCCATTCCTGTCATGTGCTGCTCCCATCCTGCGCCCCCATTCTGTCATGTGCTGCTTCCATCCTGCACCCCCGATCTGTCATGTGCTGCTCCCATCCTGCACCCACGTTCTTTCATGTGCTGCTCCCATCCTGCACCCCCGTTCTGTCATGTGCTGCTGCCATCCTGTGCCCCCGTTCTGTCACGTGCTGCTGCCATCCTGCACCCCCGTTCTGTCATGTGCTGCCCTATTCTATCATGTGCTGCTCCCATCCTGCGCCCCCGTTCTGTCATGTGCTGCTCCCATCCTGCGCCACCGTTCTGTAATTTGCTGCTCCCATCCATATGCCCCATACGCTGCTCCATAAAGGTTTATGGCCCCCATAAGATGCTCCATAGTATATGCCCTCGTACACTGCTCCATTATGGTTGATGACCCCCATAAGATGCTCCATATTATATGCCCCCGTACACTGCTCCATTATGGTTGATGACCCCCATAAGATGCTCCATATTATATGCCCCTGTACACTGCTCCATTATGGTTCATGGCGCCCATAAGATGCTCCATATTATATGCCCCCATACACTGCTCCATTATGGTTGATGGCCCCCATAAGATGCTCCATAGTATATGCCCCCGTACACTGCTCCATTATGGTTGATGGCCCCCATAAGATGCTCCATATTATATGCCCCCGTACACTGCTCCATTATGGTTTATGGCCCGCATAAGATGCTCCATAGTATATGCCCCTGTACACTGCTCCATTTTGGTTGATGGCGCCCATAAGATGCTCCATATTATATGCCCCCGTACACTGCTACTTTATGGTTTATGGCCCCCATAAGATGCTCCATAGTATATGCCCCCGTACACTGCTCCATTATGGTTGATGGCCCCATAAGATGCTCCATTGTATATGCCCCCGTACACTGCTCCATTATGGTTGATGTCTCCCATAAGATGCTCCATATCATATGCCCCCGTACACTGCTCCATTATGGTTGATGGCCCCCATAAGATGCTCCATATTAAATGCCCCCGTACACTGCTCCATTATGGTTGATTGCCCCCAAAAGATGCTCCATAGTATATGCCCCGTACACTGCTCCATAAAGGTTTATGGCCCCCATAAAATGCTCCATAGTATATGCCCCGTACACTGCTCCACAATGGTTTATGGCCCCCATAAGATGCTCCATAGCATATGCCCCATACATTGCTCCATAAAGGTTTATGGCCCCCATAAGATGCTCCATAGTATATGCCCCGTACACTGCTCCAGAAAGGTTTATGGCCCCCATAAGATGCTCCATATTATATGCCCCCATACACTGCTCCATTATGGTTGATGACCACCATAAGATGCTCCATATTATATGCCCCCTTACACTGTTTCATTATGGTTGATGGCCCCCATAAGATGCTCCATAGTATATGCCCCCGTACACTGCTCCATTATGGTTGATGGCCCCCATAAGATGCTCCATAGTATATGCCCCCGTACACTGCTCCATTATGGTTGATGGCCCCCATAAGATGCTCCATAGTATATGCCCCCGTACACTGCTCCATTATGGTTGATGGCCCCCATAAGATGCTCCATAGTATATGCCCCCGTACACTGCTCCATTATGGTTGATGGCCCCCATAAGATGCTCCATAGTATATGCCTCCATACACTGCTCCATTATGGTTGATAGACCCCATAAAATGCTCCATAGTATATGCCCCCGTACACTGCTCCATTATGGTTTATGACCCCCATAACATGCTCCATAGTGTATGCCCCGTATGCTGCTGCGATATATAAAAAAAAATACCATGCTCACCTATCGTCACTGGGCGCCAAGTGCTGGGGGGCCTGAGCAGGCGGGGACACCGGCGCGCTGTGGGGGTCAGGTGCCGGAGTCGCCGCTAGCTCAGGCCCCCCAGCACTTGCTATATTCACCTGGCCGTGATCCAGCGCTGCATGCTGCTCCGTGTACCAGCTCCTCTGGCTGTGATTGTTCAGTCAGAGGGCAGCGCGCATTAAGCGCGTCATCGCGCCCTCTGAACTGTGAACGTCACAGGCAGAGGACCCGGAACATGGAGCGGCACGCAGCGCTGGAACGGGGGACAGGTGAATATAATACTTACCCTCCTGGCGCGTCCACGGTCCCTGCCTCTCCATTGGAGATCGCGGTGTGCGTTCAGTGTTTACGCATACCGCGATCTCCTGGGAGCGTCACTCTGTGGGGTCCAGACTGCAGCGGCGCTTGCGCAGTCTATGAAGGCTTCGGACAGAGTGACGCTCCCAGCGTTATATTATAGATGTATTACTAGATTATTTATAAACAGAAAACATTTGTTTGTCAGAAACATTTCTTATCCCTTTTAAAATCCTGATATAATATCTACCATTATTACCTTCTGCAGTAGGCATTCCCTAGTAAGGCTGTTATAACTGTTGTGAATTCTGTGGCCAAGCTCCCTCCTGTGGTCGTGAGTGGTACTTCGGCTGGTTCTGTCTATGAGCTTCCTTTGGTGGATGAGAGTGGTACTGCGGCTTCTGAGTTTCCTTCCTCAGGTGATGAGGTTAAGTCGTTAGGTGCTGCTCTATTTAACTCCACCTAGTGCTTTGATCCTGGCCTCCAGTCAATGTTCTAGTATTGGTCTTGCTTCCTCCTGGATCGTTCCTGTGGCCTGTCTATCCTGCATAAGCTAAGTTTTGCTTGTGTTATTTTTGTTTGCTATTTTTTCTGTCCAGCTTGCTTTATTGGTTTTTCTTGCTTGCTGGAAGCTCTGGGACGCAGAGGAAGCACCTCCGTACCGTTAGTCGGTGCGGAGGGTCTTTTTGCCCCCTCTGCGTGGTTGTTTGTAGGGTTTTGTGTTGACCGCAAAGCAATCTTTCCTATCTTCGGTCTGTTCAGTAAGTTGGGCCTCACTTTGCTAAATCTATTTCATCTCTGCGTTTGTATTTTCATCTCTACTCACAGTCATTATATGTGGGGGGCTGCCTTTTCCTTTGGGGTATTTCTCTGAGGCAAGGTAGGCTTATTTTTTCTTTCTTAGGGCTAGCTAGTTTCTCAGGCTGTGCTCAAGGCGCATAGGACTGGTCAGGAGCGCTCCACGGCTACCTCTAGTGTGGTGTGATAGGATTAGGGATTGCGGTCAGCAGAGTTTCCACGTCTCAGAGCTCGTCCTATGTTTTTGGTAATTGTCAGGTCACTTTGTGTGCTCTGAACTTCAAGGTCCATTGTGGTTCTGAATTACCTGTTCATAACATATAACTGTAAAGAACCCTTTTCTGTTTAAATGCCGAATTCCCTTTTCTCAACAATTAATAATGAATGTTCCTTTGCCCTTTGTAAGTTCTAGGATTATTAAAATGATTCTGAAACATGATTAGTTAGTGGAAGGAAGCTACTGGTGCTGTAATTCCAGAAATATCCAAAAAATGATGTAGAATACAGTTAGTACGTTTTAATTTCCACGCGTTTTGAAGTTGAACAAATGTCTTCCCCAGGAGAACCACAACAGTAATGCACAGAGTAAAAAACAGGCTTAAATAGTAAAAACATATAAAAAAGAGCACCTATAGAAATGAAACACCACTATGCACTGCATGTGATTAGAGACTTGTCAGATTTTATTAAACTTGGAAAAGAGAAAAAGAAATAAAAAATGGTAGCGGTAATGTGTGTTTGTAGATGAAAAAAACAATTTTTATGAGAGTAAAAAATAAATAGGGTTCATATGAAATGAAGGACAAAAATATGTGTCTTGTGTGAAGAGACTTACTCATTTTAGCTCAGGGTAACCTAGGTCAAGTCTGGGGAGACACAGAAGCAGATGTAACAAACTGGGGTTGTCAAATGGAAAGTATATGCAGTGAAGGAGTAATATACAGTGGGGCAAAAAAGTATTTAGTCAGTCAGCAATAGTGCAAGTTCCACCACTTAAAAAGATGAGAGGCGTCTGTAATTTACATCATAGGTAGACCTCAACTATGGGAGACAAACTGAGAAAAAAAAATCCAGAAAATCACATTGTCTGTTTTTTTAACAATTTATTTGCATATTATGGTGGAAAATAAGTATTATTTACCATGGTTACCAGCGTAAACGTTAAAAAAACAAACACTACATACTTACCTTCAGCTGTCTGTCCTCCAGCGCTCTGCTTTCCTCTGCACTGTCAGCGCCGGTCAGCAGCAAAGCAGAGCGGTGACGTCACCGCTGTGCTTTCCGGCTGGCCGGCGCTGACACAGGATGCAGGAGGAGTGCAGAGAAGCACAGCGCCGGGGACAGACAGCTGAAGGTAAGTATGTAGTGTTTGTTTTTTTAACGTTTACGCTGGAAACCAGGGTAAACATCGGGTTACTAAGCGCGGCCCTGCGCTTAGTAACCCGATGTTTCCCCTGGTTACCAGTGAAGACATTGCTAGATCGGCGTCACACACGCCGATCCAGCGATATCAGCGGGAGATCCAGCGACGAAATAAAGTTCTGGACTTTCCTCAGCGACCAACGATCTCCCAGCAGGGGCCTGATCGTTGGTCGCTGTCACACAAAATGATTTCCTTAACGATATCGTTGCTACATCACAAAAAGCAACGATATCGTTAACGATATCGTTATGTGTGACGGTACCTTTAGTGCAATATCATCAAAGTGCTTGCAGTTTAACATGGCAGTTCAACAGAGCAGGAGACAGTAATGCTTTGCAGGATATTCAAACAAATATACTTCTTGTTCAGTTGATCAGCATTAATAATTTTTCATATCTCTTTGAATCATCTATGTCTTAGCTGCTGATTTCTTTCACATATATTGCAATTTCATACCATTTTTTCCCTCTCCCTACATCAGTAGGGTTGAGCGAAACGGATCGGTCATTTTCATAAGTCGCCGACTTTTGGCAAAGTCGGGTTTCATGAAACCCGACCCGATCCCTGTGTGGGGTCGGCCACGCGGTACGCGACTTTCACGCCAATGTCGCGTTTCAATGACGCGAAAAGTGCCATTTCTCAGCCATTGAAGGTGAACGCAGAGTGTGGGCAGCGTGATGACATAGGTCTCGGTCCCCACCATCTTAGAGAAGGGCATTACAGTGATTAGCTTGCTTTCTGCGGTGTCACAGGGGCTATAAAGGGGCGTTCCCGCCAACCGCCATCTTACTGCTGCTGATCTGAGCATAGGGAGACATTGCTGCCGCTTCGTCAGTGCCAGTCGTGTGTGTGGCATCTGTCTTTAATTTTGTGCCACAGAAAACCTAATGTGTAATACTGGGCCAGATTTTTTTAAAATTCTCCCAGAAAAAAAAAATTGTGGGAGATTAAGATTGGCAATTCTGCCTCAGTGCCAGTGCTGTGTGTGACATCTGTCTCTAATTTTGTGCCACAGAAAACATACAGTCTAACAGTGGACCTTATTTCTTGCCAATTCTCCCATAAATAAAAAAAAATTGTGGGAGATTAAGATTGGCAATTCTGCCTCAGTGGCAGTGCTGTGTGTGACATCTGTCTCTAATTTTGTGCCACAGAAAACCTAGTGTGTAATACTGGGCCAGATTTTTTTTAAATTCTCCCAGGGAAAAAAGAATAGTGCGAGATTAAGATTGGCATTTCTGTCTCAGTGCCAGTCCTGTGTGTGGCATCTGTGTGTGCCACAGAAAACATACAGTCTAACAGTGGGCCTGATTTCTTGCAAATTCTCCAATAAATAAAAAAAAAATAGTGGGAGATTAAGATTGGCAATTCTGCCTCAGTGCCAGTCGTGTGTGTGGCATCTGTCTTTCATTTCATGTCACAGAACATATACTGTATAAGAGTGGGCCACATTTCTTCAATATTCTCCCAGAAAAAATAAAAAAAAGGAAGATTTTTATTGGTAACATAGTAACATAGTTATTAAGGTTGAAGGAAGACTATAAGTCCATCTAGTTCAACCCATAGCCTAACCTAACATGCCCTAACATGTTGATCCAGAGGAAGGCAAAAAAAAACCATGTGGCAAAGAGTAAGCTCCACATTGGGGAAAAAAATTCCTTCCCGACTCCACATACGGCAATCAGACTAGTTCCCTGGATCAACGCCCTATCAAGGAATCTAGTGTATATACCCTGTAACATTATACTTTTCCAGAAAGGTTTCCAGTCCCCTCTTAAATTTAAGTAATGAATCACTCATTACAACATCATACGGCAGAGAGTTCCATAGTCTCACTGCTCTTACAGTAAAGAATTTTCATCTGTTATTATAATGCTTAAACCTTTTTTCCTCCAAACGTAGAGGATGCCCCCTTGTCCCGGTTTCAGGTCTATGATTAAAAAGATCATCAGAAAGGTCTTTGTACTGTCCCCTCATATATTTATACATTAAAATAAGATCACCCCTTAGTCTTCGTTTTTCCAAACTAAATAGCCCCAAGTGTAATAACTAGGGTTGAGCGACCTTTACTTTTATAGGATCGGGTCGGGTTTCACGAAACCCGACTTTTTCAAAAGTCAGGTCGAGTGAAATCGCCGATCCTATAAAAAAGTCGGGGTCGGGGTCGGCCGAAACTCGAAACCCAATGCAGTGCATTGGGTTTCCAATGGTTCCCAGGGTCTGAAGGAGCGGAAACTCTCCTTCATGCCCTGGGATCCATATTTAAGTGTTAAATAAAGAATTAAAATAAAAAATATCGCTATGCTTACCCTCTGACGCGCCCTGGTACTAACCGGGAACCTTCCTTCCTTCGAATCAGCGCTTCCAGGACCTTGCGGTGACGTCGCGGTGACGTCGCGGCTTGTGATTGGTCGCGCGGCCGCCCATGTGACCGCTTGCACGACCAATCACAAGCCGCGACATCACCGCGACATCACGCAAGGTCCTGCAAGCGCTGATTCTTAGGAAGGAAGGCTGCCGGAAAGAAGCAGGGCGCGTCCGAGGGTGAGTATATTCCTATTAGGTATATACTCACCCTCGGACGCGCCCTGCTTCTTTCCGGAAGCCTTCCTTCCTAAGAATCAGCGCTTGCAGGACCTTGCGTGACGTCGCGGCTTGTGATTGGTCGCGTGAGCGGTCACATGGGCGGCCGCGTGACCAATCACAAGCCGCGACGTCACCGCGACATCACTGCAAGGTCCTGCAAGCGCTGATTCGAAGGAAGGAAGATTCCCGGTTAGTACCAGGGCGCGTCAGAGGGTAAGTATAGCGATATTTTTTATGTTAATTCTTTATTTTACATTAAATATGGATTCCGATACCGATTTCTGATATTGCAAACATATCGGAAATCGGGATCGGAATTCCGATACCACATTCAGAAGATCGCCGACTTCATGGCCGACCCCACACAGGGGTCGGGTCGGGTTTCTTGAAACCAAAAGTCGGCGACTTCTGAAAGTGGCCGACCCGTTTCGCTCAACCCTAATAATAACCTATCTTGGTATTGCAGACCCCCCAGTCCTCTAATAACCTTGGTCGCTCTTCTCTGCACCCGATCTAGTTCAGCTATGTCTTTCTTATACTCCGGAGACCAGAACTGTGCACAGTATTCTAAGTGTGGTCGAACTAGTGACTTGTATAGAGGTAAAATTATATTCTCCTCATGAGCATCTATGCCTCTTTTAATGCATCCCATTATTTTATTTGCCTTTGTAGCAGCTGCCTGACACTGGCCACTGAATATGAGTTTGTCATCCACCCATAAACCCAGGTCTTTTTCATTGACTGTTTTGCCCAGAGATTTAGAATAAGCACATAATTATACATCTTATTACTTCTACCCAAGTGCATGACCTTACATTTATCCCCATTAAAGCTCATTTGCCATTTATCAGCCCAAGCTGACATAGTTTACATAAATCATCCTGTAATATAAAATTGTCCTCCTCTGTATTGATTACCCTGCAGAGTTTAGTGTCATCTGCAAATATTGAAATTCTACTCTGAATGCCCCCTACAAGGTCATTAATAAATATGTTAAAAAGAAGAGGGCCCAATACTGACCCCTGTGGTACCCCACTGCTAACCGCTACCCAGTCCGAGTGTGCTCCATTAATAACCACCCTTTGTTTCCTATCCCTGAGCCAGCTCTCAACCCACTTGCACATATTTTCCCCTATCCCCATTATTCTCATCTTATGTATCAACCTTTTGTGTGGCACCGTATCAAAAGCTTTTGAAAAGTCCATATACACTACATCCACTGGGTTCCCTTGGTCCAATCCATAACTTACATCTTCATAGAAACTGATCAAATTAGTCTGACATGAACAGTCCCTAGTAAACCCGTGCTGATACTGGGTCATGAGGTTATTCCTCTTCAGATACTCCAGTATAGCATCCCTTAGAATGCCCTCCAGGATTTTACCCACAGTAGAGGTTAAGCTTACTGGCCTATAATTTCCGAGTTCAGTTTTTGTCCCCTTTTTGAATATTGGCACCACATTTGCTATACGCCAGTCCTGTGGTACAGACTCTGTTATTATGGAGTCTTTAAAGATTAAAAATAATGGTCTATCAATGACTGTACTTAATTCCTGCAGTACTCGAGGGTGTATCCCATTCGGGCCCGGAGATTTGTCAATTTTAGTGATTTTTACACGCCGCCGCACTTCCTGCTGGGTTAAGCAAGTGACATTTAATTTGGAATTGTTATCACTAGTCATTTTGTCTGCCATGGGATTTTCTTGTGTAAATACTGATGAAAAAAGTCATTTAGCATATTGGCTTTTTCCTCATCCTCATCCACCATTTCACCCAGACTATTTTTAAGGGGGCCAACAGTATCATTTTTTAGTTTCTTACTATTTACGTAGTTAAAGAATATTTTAGGATTATTTTTACTCTCTCTGGCAATGAGTCTCTCTGTCTCAATCTTTGCTGCCTTGATTTGCTTTTTACCAAATTTATTTAATTTTCTGTATTTATTTAATGCATCATCACTACCTACTTCCTTTAATTCTCTAAATGCTTTCTTTTTGTCACTTATTGCGCCCCTTACAGCTCTATTTAGCCATATTGGTTTCCTCCTATTTCTAGTATGTTTATTCCCATACGGTATATACTGTGCACAGGTCCTATCCAGGGTGCTAATAAATGTCTCCCATTTTCTTTGCGTATTTTTGTGTCTCAGGATATCGTCCCAGTTAATTGCACCAAGATCCTCTCTCATCCGTTGGAAATTTGCCCTCCTGAATTTTAGTGTCCTTCTAACCCCTCTATTACACATCTTTTTAAAGGATACATGAAAACTTATTATTTTGTGATCGCTATTTCCCAAGTGACCCCCAACCCTTATATTTGATGTGCGGTCTGGCCTGTTGGTTAATATTAGGTCTAGCAGTGCCCCCCTTCTTGTTGGGTCCTGAACCAGTTGTGAAAGGTAATTGTCTCTCATAGTTGTCAAAAACTGATTACCTTTGCTGGAACTGCAGGTTTCTGTTCCCCAATCTATTTCAGGGTAGTTGAAGTCCCCCATAATAATGACTTCTCCTTGAGTCGCAGCTTCATCTATTTGCTTTATGAGGATATTCTCCATTGCTTCCATTATTTTTGGAGATTTATAACAAACCCCTATCAGTAATTTATTATTTTTCCCCCCTCCCCTTATCTCCACCCACAGGGATTCTACATTTTCATTAAATTCACCTATATTATCTCGCAGGATGGGTTTTAAGGACGATTTTACATATAGACACACCCCACCCCCTCGCTTATCTGTACGGTCATTTCTGAACAGGCTATAGCCCTGCAAGTTAACAGCCCAGTCATGGCTCTCATCCAGCCATGTCTCAGATATCCCCACCATGTCATAATTATGCTCCAACAACATTAGTTCTAATTCGTCCATTTTGTTGGCGAGGCTTCTGGCATTAGTATACATACATTTTATGTATCTCTCTGCACCTGTATTCTTTCTTAAATTATTAACTGTTCTAACCCCACCCCCATGCCACTGCCACCCCCAACTTCCTTATTTGTGCCCAGGTCTCTATCTGCACTATCTTCCCCTCCTATAAAATGAATACCCTCCCCCCCAATACCTAGTTTAAACACTCCTCCAACCTTCTAGCCATTTTCTCCCCAAACACAACTGCACTCTCCCCATTGAGGTGCAGCCCATCCCTAGCGTAGAGCCTGTAGCCAACTGAGAAGTCAGCCCAGTTCTGCAGGAACCCACACCCCTCCTCCCTACACCAATTCTTGAGCCACTTATTAACCTCCCTAATCTCCCATTGCCTCTCTGGCGTGGCACGTGGTACAGGCAGTATTTCGGAAAATACCACGTTGGAGGTCCTTGCTTTCAGCTTGCAGCCTAATTCCCTGAAATCATCTTTAAGGACCTTCCACCTACCTCTAACTTTGTCATTAGTGCCAATGTGCACCATGACCGCTGGGTCCTCACCAGCCCCTCCCAGTAATCTGTCCACCCGATCAGCGATGTGTCGGACTCGAGCACCAGGTAGGCAGCACACCGTTCGACGATCCCTGTCTTTGTGACAGATTGCCCTATCTGTTCCCCTAATAATTGAGTCGCCCACTACCAGAACCTGTTTGGCCTGCCCTGCTCTCCTATTTCCCTCCTTACTGGAGCAGTCACTCCTCCGGCTTTCAGAGGACATGCCTGGCTGCAGCAGTGCTACCCCTGTACTGGCACCCCCCTCATCTGCCAACTTAGCAAACTTATTGGGGTGTTCCAGATCAGGACTAGCCACCCTGGCACTCTTCCCTCTACCCCGCTTCCTAACTGTCACCCAGCTTGCTAATTCATCATCCTGCAGCTCCATTCCACCATCCCCCCCCCCTCATCTATCCCATTGAGCGTCTGCTCCGTGATCAGAAGACTCCTCTCCATATTGTCTATGGATCTCAGTGTTGCCAGCTGCACATTTAGATCCAGAATCTGGTTTTCCAAATGCACAACGTGCTCACATCTCGCACAGCAGTATGCACCCTCGATCGGCTGCTCAAGGACTGCATAGATGTGGCAAGATGTGCACTGGATGGCATTAACAAGAGTGGAGCACATTTCCTAATGGGGATTGCACCAGACAGAAAAGTTAAATAAATAAAATAAAAAATAAATACAAAGTATTAATAAATAACAGACAGTAATTCAGTAATTCCTCCCTTGGAAACTCCCTGACTCCAAAGTCACTGAATCACAAGTCACACTTACCGCCGTTCACACTTACGCTCAGATCACACTCAGCTCGTTCACACTCACTAAGCTGAAGATTTCTAGATTTTTTTTTTCTAGTTCCCTTAACAGCAATCCACCTTGCTGTCCAAATGCACTTCCAAAAAGGACTGGAGCCCCAAACAGCTGCCCCTTATAAACCCTTAATTATGAGCCCCCACCCTAAGTTAACCCCTTATGAATATAGCTACCCCCAATTCAGCAACTCACACCAATTCACACAGGTATCTGTTAAAGGCTTTCCAAATACCTCTTCACTGAATGACAAGTCACACTTACCGCCATTCACACTTACGCTCAGCTCACACTCAGCTCGCTCACACTAGCTATGCTGAAGATTTATAGATTTTTTTTTTCAGTTCCCTTAACAGCAATCCACCTTGCTGTCCAAATGCACTTCCAAAAAGTGTCAGTACTGTTAGTGGCATATCTGTCTGCCACTGAAGCTGTGTACTGTTATACTTTGGGCCTGATTTTCCCTGCAGTCTCACCCACCTATAAAGGGATATATAAATCCAACAGAAGTTTGAGTTCACCTTGTAACTGGTTTTACAGTAACAAATACCGTTAGTTTGGTTACGTTTTTCAAACAATGAGGAAGTCTGGTGGAAGAGGACGTGGCCGTGGGCGGTCATTGCCAGCTGGTAATGATGGTAGTGGTGGTGGAGCATCAGGTGGTCGTGGGAAAAGCAATATAGCACCTAAGTCTCGAGTTGTTGAGACAGGTTCGTTGTCTGGCTACACAAGGCCTCAAACGCTCCCTTTTCTGGGAGTAGGAAAACCACTTTTAAAGCCGGAGCAGCAAGAACAAGTTTTGGCTTTCCTTGCTGACTCAGCCTCTAGCTCTTTTGCCTCCTCTTCTGAAACTGCTAAATGTAAAAGCAGTGGATGTTCACGGTCAGGGACAAGTCGCTTCCTTGTCTTCTTCACCAAGAACAACAGAGAAGGATGCGTCAGGCGACACAACGGGTTACTCCATGGAGCTCTTTACACATACCGTTCCTGGGTTAGAAAGTGAAATAGTTAACAGTCCATGCCCATTACAAGTTGAATCGGACATGGAGTGCACAGATGCACAGCCACAGCCAGATTACTATGCTGTTCCTTTGACTCAGACCAGAACATTGCCCTCGCAGTGTACTGATCCAGAATCAGACCCTGATGAGACTATGGTGCCCCGTCACGAACGCTATACCACCGGCTTACACGGTGACACAGACGAATTTGCACACGATACAGAAGAGGAGGTCATAGATGACCCAGTTGTTGACCCCGATTGGCAGCCATTGGGGGAACCGGGTGCAGGTGACAGTAGCTCTGAAGCGGAGGAGGAGGAGCCGCAGCAGGCATCAACATCGCAACAGGTTCCATCTGCCAGGCCCATATCTGGCCAAAAACGCGTGGCAAAACCAAAACCAGTTGTAGGACAGCGTGGCCATCCGGTTAAAGAAGCTCAGTCTGCAATGCCTGAAAAGGTATCCGATAGTAGAAAGAGTGCAGTCTCTCATTTTTTTAAACAACATCCAAATGATCAGCGCAAAGTCACCTGTCAAAAATGTTCAACTACCTTAAGCAGAGGTCAGAATCTTAAAAGTCTAAATACAAGTTGCATGCGTAGACATTTAACCACCATGCATTTGCAAGCCTGGACTAACTGCCAAACGTCCCTTAAGGTTGTAGCACCCTCGGCCAATGAAGCTAGTCAGCAACGCTACATCCCTTCCCTCACTGTAAGCCCACCATTTCCCGCACCACCTGCAGTAAATGTGCAGGTTTCGTCGCCAGGCCAAAGCAGTCAGGGAATCACCAGGTTCGTGGTAAGAAACACTGCATGTAGGGCACCTGCAAGAATACCATCTCCAACCCTCTCTCATTTTGCCATGTCCACCTGCACCCCTGCTAGTTCTACGATCTGCAGCTCTCAAGTCCAGTTCACCCTACATGAGACTCTCATTAGGAAAAGGAAGTACTCATCCTCGCATCCGCGTACGCAGGGTTTGAACGCCCACATTGCTAGACTAATCTCGTTAGAGATCATGCCCTACCGTTTAGTTGAAAGCGAAGCTTTCAAAGCCCTGATGGACTATGCTGTACAACACTATGAGCTACCCAGTCGACACTTCTTTTCGAGAAAAGCCATCCCAGCCCTCCACCAGCATGTAAAAGACCGCATCGTCCATGCACTCAGGCAATCTGTGAGTACAAAGGTGCACCTGACAACAGATGCATGGACCAGTAGGCATGGCCAGGGATGTTACGTGTCCATCACGGCACACTGGGTTAATGTGGTGGATGCAGGGTCCACAGGGGACAGCAATATTGGGACAGTCCTGCCTAGCCCATGGTCTAGGAAATAGTTGGCTGTAGGCGTTCGCCCCTCCTCCTCCTCATCCTCCTGCAGAAGCGAGAGCTCGTCCACAGACCGCAGTCACACGAGCACTCCATCCGCAGCTGCCACTGTTGCACACGAGGTGTCCCATTATGGGACAGCTAGTGGCAAGCGTCAGCAGGCTGTATTGGCAATGAAGTGTTTGGGCGACAACAGACACACTGCGGAATTTCTGTCCGAGTGTACATCTGGGCAGTGTACATCTTGAGGCAGGCAAGGTAGTGAGTGATAACGGAAGGAATTTTATGGCTGCCATAGCCCTTTCACAACTGAAACACATTCCTTGCCTGGCTCACACCTTAAACCTGGTGGTGCAGTGCTTCTTGAAAAGTTATCCGGGGTTACCCGGCCTGCTCCTCAAAGTGCGCAGAGTTTGCTCGCATATCCGCCGTTCGCCCGTACGCTCCAGCCGTATGCAGAACCATCAGCGGTTTTTGAACCTTCCCCAGCATCGACTAATCATCGACGTTGCAACAAGGTGGAACTCCATGCTGCACATGCTTCAGAGACTGAAAACACAAAAGCGCACATAGAGGTAAAAAAATACTCTGTTGTAAAAAAGTCACAGTAAGTAAGCAAGTGCTAGTCAAAAAATGAAAAAATACAGGGTATTTAGTTAATACGTTTTTTTGCAAAAAAAAGTATGTTAAGCTGCTACACCAATCGCCAAGGTATACCCATAATAAAGCAGTCCTGTCTAATGTATATAATCCCTATCTGATGTATTTAAAAACCTGATCATCTGTATAGTACCTGTATGAACAGGGCTCAGAGAGAAAATATCCATGTTGAACATGCGAGATGGAACAGCTACAATGCAAATGACCCACAAAGGAGTGGTGAACTCCCCAGTCTTGTAGAAACAAGAGAACAATTATAAAACCAAAAACACATGGGCCACCTGCATAGCGAACAAGTCTGTAGGAACCTGTTCACACCACCAAAGAACTTGAAAACACAAAAGCGCACAGAGAGGTATAAAAATACTCTGTTGTAAAAAAGTCACAGTAAATAAGCAAGTGCTAGTCAAAAAATGAAAAAATACAGGGTATTTAGTTAATACGTTTTTTGCAAAAAAAAGTATGTTAAGCTGCTTCACCAATCGCCAAGGTATACCCATAATAGAGCAGTGGTGTGAACAGGTTCCTACAGACTTGTTCGCTATGCAGGTGGCCCATGTGTTTTTGGTTTTATAATGCTTCAGAGACTGTGCAAACAGAGGCGTTCTGTTATGTATTTGCTTGAGGATGCACACACACGGGCAGGCAGTTGGATGGCAGACATGGAATTGTCAGGTGTGCAGTGGTCGAAGGTACAAGACCTGTCTCCAGTCCTTCAGTGTTTTGAGGAATGCACACGGCTGGTTAGTGCAGACAACGCCATAATAAGCATGAGCATCCCCCTAATGCGTCTGCTGATGCAAAGTTTGACGCACATAAAGGAGCAGGCGTCTGCAGCCGAGGAAGAGGGAAGCCTTGATGACAGTCAGTCATTGTCTGGTCAGGACAGTCTACAGGACAAGGTAGCGGGCGAAGAGGAGGAGGACGAGTAGGATGATGGGGATGAGCTTCTCCGGGGCCAATAGAAACTGGTGGCGTTGCAAGGCCGGGTTCAGGTTTTTTGAGGGAGACACGTGACGTAGATTTGCCTGAAATTGTCCCTCAACCCATCACAACCGCAGATTCGACAACTGGAACTTTGGCCCACATGGCGGATTATGCCTTACGTATCCTCAAAAGGGACCCACGCATTATTAAAATGATGACCGATGACGATTACTGGTTGGCCTGCCCCCTTGATCCTCGCTATAAAGGCAAATTGCAAAATATCATGCCACATGAGAACTCCAAACAAATATTGGCAACCAAACAAGCAAGTCTTGTAGACCGTTTGATTCAGGCATTCCCAGCACACAGCGCCTGTGATGGTTCTCACACGAGCTGCAGGGGGCAACAGGGCAGAGGTGTTAGAGTTGCACAAATAAGAAGTGGCGTTGGACAGAGGGGTTTTCTGACCAGGTTGTGGAGTGATTTCGCAATGACCGCAGACAGGACAGGTACTGCAGCATCAATTCAAAGTGACAGGCGACAACATTTGTCCAGTATGGTTACTAATTATTTTTCATCCCTTATCGATGTTCTCCCTCAACCATCATTCCCATTTGATTACTGGGCATCCAAAATAGACATCTGGCCTGAATTGGCAGAATATGCATTGCAGGAGCTTGCTTGCCCAGCAGCTAGTGTGCTATCAGAAAGAGTATTCAGTGCTGCTGGTTCAATATTGACCGAATAAAGGACTCGTCTGGCTACCCAAAATGTTGATGATCTAACCTTCATTAAAATGAACCACTCATGGATTTCTAATGATTTTGCCCCACCTTTCCCGGCTGACACCTAGCTTTCCTATAAAAAGGTCTTGCTTGTGGACTGATCTTACTGACTGTTCCAATCAATTAATTTGCAGCAGCTGATTGTCCAGCATACGACATGTTTACACCTCCCTAAATGGGCTAACTCCCCCCACGGGGCCGTGGTCTCGCCACTTGGCGCAAGCACCCGTGAGAGTGCCGTTTGTCTGAAGAGGTGGGTGTGCCCGCTTTTGGTCGACGGCACTGCCACTGGGTCCCTCATAGTACAATGAAGTGTCTCTGGTGGTGGTGGCGCGCACCCAACGTCAGACACACTGTTGTAACATGAGGGGCCCTGGGCCTGTACCGCCGGCCGCAAGAGAGTTTCCCCCCCAGCTCAAACAGTGCTCTACCACTTGCAAAATTATCTCTCACAGCTCCACCAATGTTAAGTCTATGCGCTGACATCCTTCAATGCCTGGCACTGACAATACCAATTTGTTGACATGTATGATGCAAGTTAAAATAGTCAGGGTCAGTGTCCTATATTGACACCAGTTACTACTTAGCGCCAAATTACTATGTCTGAAGCTCAGCAGAGGAGCCCAACCCTGTACCTAAGTATGACACCCTTTTTTTTTGGTTTTGTTGTTTTGCGAGACATTAACATCTATTTTTTTGGGGGAGTACTAACTGTGTCAGACACTCCTTCCAATCGTCCTCAGCTGACCACACCAATGCTGCCTGTGTACCCCTGCCACATAATCGAAGGTGGTTTGAGCCTATTTTTTTAATTTTAGGCCTACTAAGTGTGTCTGCAGTCCCTCCTTCAAATTGTCCTCCGCTGACCACACCAATGCTGCCTGTGTACCCCTGTAAGATAATTCAAACTGCTTTGAGCCTATTTTTAAAAATTTTAGGCCTACTAAGTGTGTCTGCGGTCCCTCCTTCCAATTGTCCTCCACTGAGCACACCAATGCAGACCGTGTACCCATGGAACCTTTTTTAACACCTTCATGACCTTGGGATTTTTCGTTTTTCCGTGTTCGTTTTTCACTCCCCTCCTTCCCAGAGCCATAACTTTTTTATTTTTCTGTGAATTTGGCCATGTGAGGGCTTATTTTTTGCGGGACGAGTTGTACTTTTGAACGACATCATTGGTTTTAGCATGTCGTGTACAAGAAAACGGGAAAAAAATTCCAAGTGCGGTGAAATTGCAAAAAAAGTGCAATCCCACACTTGTTTTTTGTTTGGCTTTTCTGCTATGTTCACTAAATGCTAAAACTGACCTACCATTATGATTCTCCAGGTCAGTACGATTTCATAGACACCTAACATGACTAGGTTATTTTTTATCTATGTGGTGAAAAAAATTCCAAACTTTGCTAAAAAAATAAAAATAAAAATTGCGCCATTTTCCGATACTCGTAGCGTCTCCACTTTTCGTGATCTAGGGTCGGTTAAGGGCTTATTTTTTGTGTGCCGAGATGACGTTTTTAATGATAGCATTTTGGTGCAGATACGTTCTTTTGATCGCCCGTTATTGCATTTTAATGCAATGTCGTGGCGACCTAAAAACGTAATTCTGGGGTTTCGAATTTTTTTCTCGCTACGCCGTCTAGCGATCAGGTTAATGCTTTTTTATTTGATAGATCGGGCGATTCTGAGCGTGGCGATACCAAATATGTGTAAATTTGATTTTTTTTTTTTTGTATTAATTTATTTTGATTGGGGCGAAAGGGGGGTGATTTAAACTTTTATATTTTTTTTATTTTTTTCACTTTTTTTCACTTTTTTTTTACTTTTGCCATGCTTCAATAGCATCCATGGGAGGCTAGAAGAAGGCACAACGCGATCGGCTCTGCTACATAGCAGCGATCTGCTGATCGCTGCTATGTAGCAGAAATGGAGGTGTGCTGTGAGCGCCGTCCACAGGGTGGCGCTCACAGCCACCGGCGATCAGTAACCATAGAGGTCTCAAGGATCTCTATGGATACAATGGAGACGCATCGCCGACCCCCGATCATATGACGGGGGTCGGCGATGACGTCATTTCCGGATGCGGTAGTTAAATGCCGCTGTCTGCGTTTGACAGCGGCATTTAACTAGTTAATAGGTGCGGGCAGATCGCGATTCTGCCCGTGCCTATTATGGGCACATGTCAGATGTTCAAAACAGCTGACATGTCTCGGCTTTGATGCGGGCTCACCGCGGAGCCCTGCATCAAAGCAGGGGATCTGACCTCGGACGTACTATCCCGTCCGAGGTCAGATAGGGGTTAAACCTGCATTGAGCCAACTTTGTGGTGTAAGGCCTACTAACCGTGTCTGGCAGCGCCACTCAATACAGCTGTCCTCTTTAAAAAAATTACCTGCAATTATCAGGTTTTCAGCCTATCAGAATTTTACAACTGCAGTGGGGCTACTAGTTTGGTTGGGGCCTACTAACAGTGTCTGCTGCTCCAAGGTGTTCTCCTGGTTGCCTTTCCTGAGCATCTATCTTCAGGCTCTTGTTAAATAGTTGTTAAATGGAACAACTGCATATGGCCTACTATTTGGGTTGGGGCCTATTAACGGTGTCTGCCGCTCCTTGCTGTTCTCCTGGTTTCCTGTCTTGAACTTCCATTTTCAGGCTCTCGTTAAGTAGTTGTTAATATTACACTGTATTTGGCCTACTAGTTGGGTTGGGGCCTACTAACGGTGTATGCCTCTCCGTGCTGTTCTCCTGGTTTCCTGTCCTGAAATTCCATTTTTAGGCTCTCGTTAAGTAGTTGTTGAAACAACACTGCATTAGGCCTACAAGTTGGGTCTGGTTTGTAGAGACGGTGTCTGCTGCTCCAAGGTGTTCTCCAGGTTGTTTCTCCCTTGCTTCTATCTTGAAGCTCTTGTTAAGTAGTTGTTGAAACAACACTGCATTTGGCCTACAAGTTGGGTCTGGGTTCTACAAACGGTGTCTTCCGCTCCAAGGTGTTCTCCAGGTTGCCACATATTCGAAGCTGCATAGAGCCTATTTTGTTATTTTAGGCCTACTAAGTCTGTCTGTGGTCCCTCCTTCCAATAGTCCTCCACTGACCACAACAATGCTGCGTGTGTACCCCTGGAACCTATTTTAAAGTGCATAGAGCCTATTTTGTTATTTTAGGCCTACTAAGTCTGTCTGCGGTCCCTCCTTCCAATAGTCCTCGACTGACTACACCAATGCTGCCTGTGTACCCCTGGAACCTATTTAAAAGTGCATAGAGCCTACTTTTTTATTTTAGGCCTACTAAGTGTTTCTGCGGTCCCTCCTTCCAATTGTCCTCCACTGAGCACACCAATGCAGACCGTGTACCCATGTAACCTTTTTTAAACCTGCGTCGAGCCAAATTTGTGGTGTAAGGCCTACTAACAGTGTCTGGCAGCGCCACTCAATACAGCTGTCCTCTTTAAAAAAATACCTGCAATTATCAGGTTTTCAGCCTATCGGAATTTTACAACTGCAGTGGGGCCACTAGTTTGGTTGGGGCCTACTAACAGTGTCTGCCGCTCCAAGGTGTTCTCCTTGTTGCCTTTCCTGAGCTTCTAT
This sequence comes from Ranitomeya imitator, assembly GCF_032444005.1. NCBI lineage: Eukaryota > Metazoa > Chordata > Amphibia > Anura > Dendrobatidae > Ranitomeya > Ranitomeya imitator. Next base: position 708,311,527 of record NC_091283.1, on the reverse strand, counting down.
CTTCAGGCTCTTGTTAAATAGTTGTTAAATGGAACAACTGCATTTGGCCTACTATTTGGGTTGGGGCCTACTAACGGTGTCTGCCGCTCCTTGCTGTTCTCCTGGTTTCCTGTCCTGAACTTCCATTTTCAGTCTCTCGTTAAGTAGTTGTTAATATTACACTGCATTTGGCCTACTAGTTGGGTTGGGGCCTACTAACGGTGTATGCCACTCCGTGCTGTTCTCCTAGTTTCCTGTCCTGAAATTCCATTTTCAGGCTCTCGTTAAGTAGTTGTTGAAACAACACTGTATTAGGCCTACAAGTTGGGTCTGAGTTGTAGAGACGGTGTCTGCCGCTCCAAGGTGTTCTCCAGGTTGCCTATCCCTAGCTTCTATCTTCAAGCTCCCGTTAATTAGTTGTTGAAACAAAAGTGCATTAGGCCTACAAGTTGGGTCTGGGTTCTACAAACGGTGTCTTCCGCTCCAAGGTGTTCTCCAGGTTGCCTTTCCCTAGCTTCTATCTTCAGGCTCTCGTTAAATTGTTTTTAATATAACACTGCATTTGGCCTACTTGTTTTGTTGGCCCTACTAACGGTGTCTGCCGTTCCTTGATGTTCTCCTACACTGAACAAACCAGTGCCGCTTGTTTACTTCTGTTACCAATTTTGAACTGCATTTAGCCTACTTACTGATTTGGGCCTACTAACTGTGTCAGCCTCTCATTACAGTTGTACTCCACTGAACAAAGCAATGCCCCCTGGTTAGTCCTGTTACCAATTTTGAACTGCATTTAGCCTACTTACTGATTTGGGCCTACTCACTGTGTCAGCCTCTCATTACAGTTGTACGCCACTGAACAAAGCAATGCCCCCTGGTTAGTCCTGTTACCAATTTTGAACTGCATTTAGCCCACTTTATTCTTTGGGCCTATATCTGTTTTTCCTCCTCATCCTGCCCATTGCCCAGCATGTGATAGATGAGTCTGCTGATACATTGACCCATAACGCTACATTCCCCGTGCACGCTACACAGCAAGAATGTGACCCTGCTGAAAGTCAGGTTCCCCTTCACGCATACCATACCCTTACACGGGGACAAAGAGGAAGGTGCAGATGAAGGTGCAGGTTCCTTCATCAGGTGGGGGGGGAACTCGTTGGCGACGTCACTGGCACAGGGCCCCTCATAGTACGCAAAAGTGTCGCTGCCGGTGGGAGGCGCCCCCGCCGTGCAAACACACCGCCGTACTTTGAGGGGCCCTGTGCCAGTGCCAATGCCGACGAGTGGGCCCCCCTGCTTGCTCAGGATCACAGCACTTGCAAAGTTGAAATACTTACCTCTCCCTGCTCCACTGCCGTGACGTGGTCCAGATACTTGAACCAGCCCTACCCCCCACAACTTTAGCCAAATGACCCCAATTTCCAATGCCTTACTATTATTATAAGGTAAATTAAGATTGACAAGCTTCAGTAACAAGAATGGATGTTTTTGCCATTAAAATGGGCACTGTACATGTTTTCCTGGCCTCCACTCACTACCGACTATGCTTCCCCATTGACTTGCATTGGGTTTCGTGTTTCGGTCAATCCCCGACTTTTCGCGATAATCTGCCGATTTCACTCGACTCGACTTTTGAGATAGTCAGGTTTCGCGAAACCCGACTCGACCCTAAAAAACTGAAAGTCGCTCAACCCTAAACATCAGTCCTTCTCTCCTCCCCTCTTACATGTACAGCTCTTATGCTATATTGACATTTTTCAAACACTCCAAACCATCCACTGTCACCATACAGTCACCAAAAGTGAAAGGGATTCTGGCTCTGAGTGGAATGTGACAAAATGTCCTCATGGATATGGTTGATTTCTTCTAGAAAAAGTGTCAAAATCATCAGTGCTGAGGTTGGTGAATGGGGTTTGTACTTTATGGCTCAGGAGCAAAGTTTTGCAGAGTAATTTTGAATTGTCACCTAGGGATCTGATGATTTTGGTGAAGTAGAATTGATTGGCCATATGGAGAGCAGAGTTATAAGTTTTGAGCATGAACATATAGTGGACAAAGTCTTCATCTGAAAGTGATTTTCTGTACTGATGCTTGTCACACCTTGATCACCACTGGAGAAAATGTGTTTGCAGCATGTCCATGTCCCTGCTACCAATTTTGAACTGCATTTAGCTTACTTTTTCATTTTAGGCCTACTAAGTCTGTCTGCGCCATTCATTACAGTTGTCATCCTCTACTGAACAATGCAATGCCGCCTGTGTAATCTTGTTACCAATTTTGAACTGCATTTAGCCTACTTACTTATTTGGGCCTAGTAACTGTGTCAGCCACTCCTTACAGTTGTCCTCCACTGAACAAAGCTATGCCGCCTGTGTACTTCTGTTACATATTTTGAACTGCATTTAGCCAACTTTTTTATTTTAGGTCTACTAAGTTTGTCTGTGCCACTCATTACAGTTGTCCTCCTCCACTGGACAAAGCAATGCCGCCTGTGTACTCCTGTTCCCAATTTTTTAACTGCATTTAGCCAACTTACTTATTTGGGCATAGTAACTGTGTCAGCCACTCCTTAAAGTTGTCCTCCACTGAACAATCAATGCCGCCTGTGTACTTCTGTTACCAATTTTGAACTGCTTTTAGCTTACTTTTTTATTTTGGGCCTATATCTGTGTTTCCTCCTCATCCTGCCCATTGCCCAGCCACTGCTAGATGAGTCTGCTGGTACATTGACCCAGACCACTACATTCCCTTTGCACTCTACACAACCAGAATCTGACCCTGCTGAAAGTCAGGTTCCCCTTCCCGCATACTATACCACCTTACACGGGAACAAAGAGGAAGGTGCAGATGAAAGTGCAGGTTCCTTCATCAGGTGGGGGGGGGGCATACTCATTGGCACTGGCACAGGGCCCATCATAGTACGCAAAAGTGTCTCTGGCAGTGGGAGGCGCCGCCTGCCGTCAAGCACACCGCCGTACTATGAGGGGCCCTGTGCCAGTGCCAACTAGTGGGCCCCCCTGCTTGCTCAGGATCACAGCACTTGCAAATTTGAAATACTTACCTCTCCCTGCTCCATCGCCGTGACGTATTCTGTGTTTCTTGGGCCCACGAAAATATTGAGCCAGCCCTACCCCCCACAACTTTAGCCAAATGACCCCCTGTTTTCAATGCCCAACTATTATTATAAAGTAAATTAAGATTGACAAGCTTCAGTAATACGAATTGATGTTTTGGGCATTCAAATGGGCACTGTAGGTGTTTTCCTGTCCTCCACTCACTGCCGACTTTGATTCCCCATTGACTTGCATTGGGTTTCGTGTTACAGTCGGCCCCCGCCTTTTCACAATAATCGGCCGATTTCACCTGACCCGACTTTTGACAAAGTCGGATTTTGCGAAACCCGACTCGATCCTAAAAAAGTAAAAGTCGCTCAACTCTACTGCTATATCAACATTGCAACGAGCTAGCTCCGTAGCAACCAATGCCCTTCATCTCTTTGGTCTGTCTGCCTTAGTATTATCCAGCTGAGTTCTCACATTCCATGTGCCAATTTTGAGTACCATCATTTTCTTTTTCTTTATTGCGTGTCGACAGCTGTATGGGACACCCATTAGCTGTGGTAGGCTGGCCAGGTGAAAGGAAGCAGACTATGTTTGAGGCACTTTTTCTAGCCCCGTCCTCGATTGAGCCGAACTCCACTACTGCTTTGGTCCAGTGGGGAGGAACCATATGACCTGGGCCGCCTGCTTCTAGTGATTCCACACCTGCTGCTTTGCCACTCTCCCATAGCCACAGGACTTTTGATACACAGTGGTTGAAGTCATGACTTGTGCGTGACGTGGTTTAAAGTGAGGAAGAGTTGCACAAGTCGTCAACCGTACTCTCTCGCCCGTACCTATCGAGCTCCAGTTGCAAGAACTAGATAAGACAACTGGAGATATGTCAGGGTGCAGTGGATGTCCAGCAGTATCCTAAATGTGCCTCTCTGCGCCCTCTCAGCGATCCACAATGCTGTGCTGGGAATCGCTAGTCTGTCCGTTGAATCTTGAATGGTCTCTTCTGCACAGTCTGCCATATCCAGTCTTCGCATGCATGGGTAGGTAAAACTGAAATGGTTCACTTCTTTTTCCTATTTTTAGACAGTCAAGACTCATAGACTATCTCCCTTTCTTTGTGAATTTGTTCATATCTAATCACAGTTAAACATAATATACTTAAAGCAAGTAGAAGTAATGACTAGTGATGACCAAATACATTTAAATTTGAATTTGCTGACTCTGTGAAATTTACCAAAAATTTAATTTGCATCATATAAATTGGTGTGAATCTCAATACTGGAAACTATGTTATTGCTCAGACAATTCACTTGTTGGAGAGGAAAGAAAGTTAACCTAGCTGACCATAAGAGCTGTCTTTCTTTACTGTCAAAAAAGAAAGACAGAGGAGCCCAATGATCATAAGATTTTACAGTGGACAGGAGAGAGAAAGTGAGAACTCTACTGACTCTAAGCTGCCGTCACACTAGCAGTATTTGGTCAGTATTTTACAACAGTATTTCTAAGCCAAAACAAGAAGTAGAACAAATAGAGGAAAAGTATAATATAAACATATGCACCACTTCAGCATTTATCACCAACTCCTGGTTTTGGCTGAGAAATACTGATGTAAAATACTGACCAAATACTGCTAGTGTGACGGAAGCCTAAGAGCAACCACTCTACTGTAGACTTATCTACTGACTCTGGAGATGGAATACAACTCTGCCATTCAAACTGTGCTTCACTAAAAACCACTGCTCAGTGATGGCCCAGGTACTGACTCTTCTAGATATTATAGCTGCAGTACTTTGTGGGGGACCCCATACAGAACACAAAATTATATTAACCTGTTCTCTGATGCTTTAGCAGTGTGCTGATTGGTGACCAGAAAGTTTTTGCTTTGAGAACTGCAAATCAAATCTCAAAATGTTTTAATTCACATGAAAGCACACATTTCAGGAAATTTGACTCAAACTTGAATCTTTGTGTCAATCCACTCAGCTCTAGTAGTGCCTCACATCTACGAGTACTACCAACAGTTACTCAAAGAAATAAAGAAAATATTAATTCTATGGGTTTGTTCAAAATACAAGCATCCAAGCGTGCACAGGGCAAATTCTGTCCCTGTTAAGCACAATAGATTTTAAATTGCCCTGTTATGTCCAGGTTTGCATAACACCAGCCCTTACAAAAGCAATACCACACAATTCATTGATTATTTAATTTCCCCACCAACAAAAAAGACTGACTCAATAAATGAAGTTTGGGCATTTGTTGTAAATTAGTACCTCTATTAACTAATGTGTTCTCAGATGTTACACTTCTTGTTCCCATTTAATATTTTTTAAACAGGCAAGACTCATAAAAGCTCTCCCTTTCTTTGCATCTTCACATCATACAAGACAGGATTTAGATATATCATATGTACAAGAGACGCTAGGGAGCCAGTACCATGCTTATAGCAGTTAGCATTTCCTGAATGTCTTTTAGATGTAAGTACTGACCTAATGTCGTGTATTATCTTTTGAACATATATTTGGAAAATATTTGTAAAATAATATTTTCTACATAGAGGGAAATGAGTAACTGTAATGACCTAAGAGTAAAAATTTAATTGCAGAAACAGTTTACCAAAGAACCGGCAATTTAAGCGCTACTTTAGGCTTGCAATTTAAGCTGAATAACAAGACACAGCAGGAGTAAAAGTACATTAATTAAAAGTGTAAGCCTGGGAAGCCACATAAAGCAGATTCAGTAGAATTGTTTCAAATAATAAGCACGATTTGTTTTGTGAGGGTTTTTTTTCTGTGAGTGGAAATATGCAAAGGATAAGAATTTTTTCGAGAGGTACAAAATCATTGGCCTACATTAGCAAAGTAGTTTTTCTAAGATTTTGGTGTAATCCACAATGCTCAGATGGGTGAAATAATTCCAGGGGAATTGAATTCTACTCAAGTTTAGTAAAAGATGCATTCTGAAAGCTTTGTTTTTTCTTCTAATTTGCTCTGTCATCTTTCAGAGCAGTGTAGGGTCAGAAAAAGTTTGGAAAGAAAAGAACTGATTCACTTCAATGGTCACATTTCTAGCCACCTCACTGCTCTCTGCTAAGTTTTTGGTCCTCTGCATGTCTGTCACAATGCAGCTACGGCCAGGTGTTAACTTTAGGCAGGACAATCAGGCCATGACAAGGCCCCAGAGTCACTGCAGATATTCTAGGACCTACTCTAGGAAGACTGGTCAGAGAGCAGCTGTCACATCTGCCTGAGACCACCAGCTCAAAAGAGCTACATTGGACACTCTTGGCACAAGCCTTTCCATCTGGCTGATTTAACCCCTTAATGACTGCCAATACGTCTTTTTACTGACATGAGATTTAAGAGAATAGCATCCCCATACAGGTGACAATCCAGCAGCTGTCAACTGTACAATATAGCTGACAACTTGCTGTATCACAAACGAACAGTGGTTACACCGTCCATATCTGATTAACCCCTTAGATGCTGCTGTCAATAGTGACTACATCAAATAAATGGTTAATAGATTGTGGGGGCTTCTGCTTTAATCTAATTGACACAACGAGATCATGATTGTGTGGTCCTGATGTTTACCTTAGCAGTTCATGGCCAAATAGCGGCTTTAGAGTCTCCCGGCTGTAGCGGTCAGTTCTAGAGGTGAGAGACTTTTAAATTTTTCAGATCGAGTCGGGTTTAACCCGACTTTGTCAAAAGTTGGGTCGGGTGAAATCGGCCGATTATTGCGAAAAGTTTGGGGCCAACTGAAACACAAAACCCAATGCAAGTCAATGGGGAATCAAAGTCGACAGTGAGTGGAGGACAGGAAAACACCTAGAGTGCCAATTTAAATACCAAAAACATAAATTCTTATTGCTTAAGCTTGTCAATCTTAATTTACTTTATAATAATAGTTAGGCATTGAAAACTGGGGGTCATTTGGCTAAAGTTGTGGGGGGTAGGGCTGACTCAAGATTTTCGTAGGCCCAGGAAACGCGGAATATGTCACGGTGGTGGAGCAGGGAGAGATAAGTATTTCAACTTTGCAAGTGCTGTGATCCTGAGCAAGCAGGGGGGCACTCGTTGGCACTGGCACAGGGCCCCTCATAGTACGGCAGTATGTTTGACGGCGGATGGCATCTCCCACTGGCAGAGACACTTTTGCGTACTATGAGGGGCCCTGTGCCAGTGACGTCGCCAACGAGTATGCCCCCCACCTGATGAAGGAACCTGCACTTTCATCTGCACCTTCCTCTTTGTCCCCTTGTAAGGTGGTATAGTATGCGGGAAGGGGAACCTGACTTTCAGCAGGGTCAGATTCTGGCTGTGTAGATTGCAAGGGGAATGTATTGGTCTGGGTCAATGAACCAGCAGACTCATCTAGCAGTGGCTGGGCAATGGGCAGGATGAGGAGGAAACACAGATATAGGCCCAAATAATAAAGTAGGCTAAATGCAGTTCAAAATTGGTAACAGGACTAAACAGGCGGCATAGCTTTGTTCAGTGGAGGACAACTGTAATGAGTGGCAGACACAGTTAGTAGGCCCAAATAATAAAGTAGGCTAAATGCAGTTCAAAATTGGTAACAGGACTAAACAGGTGGCATAGCTAGGTACAGGAGTGGGCTCCTCTGCTGAGTAGCAGACAGTGGTAGTAGGCGCAAAGTATTAACTGGTCTAATTGGAGGCCAGGGCCCCTGTATATTTTAACTATCATCTCTCTTTCCAACAAATTTGTATTGGCAGTGCCATTGAAGGATTTAACAGCACAGACTACACAGTGGCTGAGCAGGGAGAGGTAAGTATTGCAAGTGGTAGAGCACTGTTCGAGCTGGGGGGGACCACTCTCTCATGGGCGGCGGTACTGGCACAGGGCCCCTCATATTACGACGGTGTGTCTGACGTTGGCTGTGCACCACCACCGTCAGAGACACTTCATTTTTCTATGAGGAACCCTGTGCCAATGCCGTCGCCCAAGAGTGGGCCCACCCACCTGTCCAGGCAAACGGCACTCGCATGGGTGCTTGCGCCAGGTGGTGACCACGGCCCTGTGGGGGGAGTCAGCCCATTTAGGGAGGTTTAAAAATGGCCTATGATGGACATTCAGCAGCTGCAAATGGAGGAATTGGAGAAGTCAGTAAGAGGAGGGCAAAAGCAAGACATTTTTCAGGCAAGCTATGTGTCAGCAGGGGAAGGTGGGGCAAAAAAATTTGAAATCCATGAATGGTTCATTTTAATGAAGGTTAGATCATCAACATGCTAATTTATCCATCATCTATTTGTGTGCTGACTGAAAGTGTGAACAGAACCATATCTAGCAAGCTTTGCCCATGGTAATTTGTCCATCACTCCTGTGTTGCTTTTTTTTTTCTGCTTCTGGTTTCTGATTGAAAGTGTTCAAAGCTATCTTTTTTTTTCCTTTTCTCCCACTGTTTTATGGCCTTGTTCAGCATTGGTTGTTTACCCTGCATAGTAATGCCTGCTCTGGCCTTATGCGAATTGGTTAATTGCTGATTGTGGCCATTTGGTTCCTGATGCTAGCAGTCATTTCTTTACATATATATTTAGTCTGGTTGGGATAGCACGTGCGCGTGGTCGCGTGTACAACAAATATTAAGTGCAACAGGATCAAGTGCTTGGCAGTTAGACAAAGTCTGTTAGACAGGGCAGGAGACAGGTAAGGTGCATAAGTTATCCAAAAAATCATGCTTCTTGATCAGTCATACTACATTGTGCATTGATCATTTCAATCTGCTTCTTATTTGTTTTTACTTCTGCTTTCTCACAAATCGCCCGCCTTTTAACACATTCTGGGCACTCTCTCCATATCCACCATTCCCTTTTTCCCTCTCCCATGTATAACTCTGAGGCTCTATTGACATTTCTTACCAACTCCAAACCAGCCACTACCTCCGTGCAGCACTCAAAACGTTCATACAAATCATCTCACCACCTGCTCTTTCTGTTTTTGCTCCTTCTATTAGTTGCAGGAGACATCTCCCCCAACCCTGGGCCTCCCTTCACCAGCATACATTAATCTCCTCCAGCTGCATATAGAAACCCTGCTAATCTTATTACCATGCAGTGCATGCCTTCTCCTATTGCTTTCCACTGTGCGCTCTGGAATGCACGGTCTGTGTGTAACAAACTAACTTACATTCACGATCTTTTCCTCTCTAATTCCCTTAACCTTCTGGCTATTACAGAAACCTGGATCCAGCACTCAGACATGACCGCCGCTGCTGCTCTCTCATTTGGTGGGCTGAAATTTTCATATACCACCAGACCTGAGAACAGACAGGGTGGAGGTGTTGGTTTGCTCCTTTCATCACAATGTGCTTTCCAGGTCATCCTCCCAGTTCCCTCACTTATATTTTCTTCCTTTGAAGTCCATGCAATTAGACTCTTTAAGCCCTTCTCCTTGTGAGTGGCAGTTGTTTATCCCCCTCCAGGCTCCTCCCGCCTGTTTCTAGACCACTTTGCCACCTGGCTTACACACTTTCTATCCTGTGACATCCCCACCCTCATCATGGGAGACTTTAACATCCCCATCAATGATCCCCTCTCCCAATCTGCCTCCCATCTTCTTTCTCTAACGTCTTCATTCGGCCTCTCACAGTTTACTAATTCTCGTACGCATGAGGACCGGAGTACTCTGGACCTGGTTTTCTCCCATCCCGGCTCGCTGCATGACTTTACTAACTCCCCTCTCCCACTCTCGGACCACAACCTTCATTCCTTCTCTGTCAAGAATTGTCTCCCCACCTGGGACTCCCCCAGTTACCACACTTTTCGGAATACATGTACCATTAATACCCAGCAGCTTATGGACAATCTCCACACATCTTTAGCCTCATCTCCTCCCTCTCCTGTCCAGACTCAGCATTGTCACACTTCAATAATACACAGAAGAATGCCCTAGATGAAGCAGCACCTTCTACACGCAGAAAGACCCGACACAGACAACGGCAGCCCTGGCACACTATGCAAACACGCTTTCTTCAGCGTTGCTCAAGGTGTGCAGAGTGGAAATGGATAAAATCTCTCTTAGCAGAAGATTTCATCCACTATAAGTTCATGCTCAAAACCTATAACTCTTTATCTGGCCAAACAATCCTACTTCACGACCTCATCACCTCACTATCCAACAACCCAAAATGACTTTTTGAAACTTTAACTCCCTCCTGAAAACTAAAGTACAGGCTCCCATCACCAATCTCAGTGGTGAGGATTTGGCCACTTATTTCCTAGAAAAAATCAACCACATCCATCAGAATATCTCAGCCCAATCAGTGCCTGGATCCCCTTCCCTGCTGCACCTCAAGCTCACTAGACATCCTAGAGCCTGTTTCAGAAGAAGAAGTTTCCAAGCTCCTCGCTTCTGCTTGGCCTACAACCTGCAACAGTGACCCCATTCCTTCACATCTCCTGCAATTTCTCTCACCAGTGGTCACCACTAACCTGACTAAAATATTTATCCTCTCTCTTTCTTCAGGTATTTTTCCCTCCTCATTTAAACATGCCATCATAACCCCTTTACTTAAAAAGCCATCCCTGGACCAGAACTGCACTGCTAACTACAGACCTTTCTCTAACCTTTCCTTCATCTCTAAACTCCTGGAACGCTTGGTCCACTCAAGTCTAATCCTCTTTCTCTCGGATAACTCTTCTTGACCCCTTACAATCTCGTTTCCGCTCTTTATACTCCACTGAAGCTGCCCTCACTAAAGTCTCTAATGATCTAATAACAGCTAAATCCAAAGGTCATTGCTCTCTGCTGATTCTCCTGGATCTCTCTGCCGCATTTGACACAGTGGATCACCAGCTCCTTCTCACTATGCTCCGCTCCATAGGCCTCAAGGACACAGCCCTCTCCTCGATCTCCTCGTACCTCTCTGACCACTCCTTCACTGTATCTTTTGCCGGCTCCTCTTCCTCTCCTCGTCCCCTTACTATCGGGGTTCCGCAGGGCTCAGTCCTAGGCCCCTCCTCTTCTCTCTATACACTGCCCCTATTGGAGAAACAATCAGCAGATTTGGGTTCCAGTATCATCTCTATGCTGATGACACCCAATTATACACTTCTTCCCCTGACATCACCCCTACAAAATACCAAGGATTGTCTGTCTGCTGTCTCCAACATCATGTCCTCCCTCTATCTGAAGCTAAATCTCTCCAAAACTGAAATTCTTGTTTCTCCCCTCTACTACTCTACCTAACATCGAAATTACCCTGGAGGGTTCAACCATAACTCCTAAGCAGCATGCCTACTGTCTTGGGGTCATATTCGACACCAATCTCTCCTTTACTACCTATATCTGATCACTCACTCGCTCTTGTCAACTGCATCTTAAAAACATCTCCAGAATCCGACCTTTTCTCACCTTTGAAACTGCTAAGATTCTTACTGTCGCTCTTATTCATTCCCGTCTGGAATACTGCAACTCTTCTGATTGGCCTCCTTCTTACCAAACTTTATCCTCTCCAATCCATCTTGAATGCAGCAGCCAGAGTCATATTTCTGTCCTGCCGCTTCACCGATGCCTCCATCTTGTGCAAGTCATTACACTGGCTACCCATTTGCTACAGGGTCCAGTATAAACCCATTTCTCTCACGCACAAAGCTCTCCACAGTTCTGCACCGCCTTATATCTCCTCTCTCATCTCTATCTATCGCCCTACATATGCCCTCCGTTCTAAAAATGACCTAAGACTAACATCCCCTGTAATCCGAACCTCGCACCTCCATCTCCAAGACTTCTCTCGTGCTGCGCCTGATCTCTGGAATGCACTTCCCCAGATGATCAGACTGATACCTAGCCCCAACCTATTCAAACGTGCTTTGAAAACCCATCTCTTCAAACAAGCCTACCACATCAACTACTCAGTAAACTAACTTTGCCCTGTTCCCTCCTTCCAAATATTACTCTGAATCTGCACCCTACTATTCATCTGTCTCCACACCCTCCATGCACTTGATAACTGCACTTGATACTTGAGTATTGCACTTAAACACACTGGCTGATGACCGGATCATGCAGCTTTATATGACAATCCCTATTTATTAGAATTGCCAGACCTGAAATAACAAGCACTTTTCACCTATTGTGTCCCCCCATTTCCTTGTAGATTGTAAGCTTGTGAGCAGAGATCTCACTCCTAATGTGACTGTTTAACTGTCCTACCTTGTATTGAATTTAATGTCTGTACATATCCCCGCTTAATTGTAAAGTGCTGCGGAAAATGTTGGCGATATATAAATTAAAAATTATTATTATTTTTATTAAAGGGATAATCATTCAAAGTTTGAAAATTGCAATTTTTTTTACATTTTTGTCAAGTTTTTTTTATATTTTTTATAAATAAACACAAAACATATCGACCTAAATTTACCATTATCATAAATTATAATGTACCACAAAAAAACATTCTCATAATCAATGAGATTTGTTGGAGCATTCCAGAGTTATCACCACTAGGGTTGAGCGAAACGGGTCGAAATTTTTCAAAAGTCGCCGACTTTTGGCAAGGTCGGGTTTCATGAAACCCGACCCAACCCCAGTGTGGGGTCGGCCATGAAGTCGGCGATCTTTTGAATCTAGAATCGGAATTCCGATACCGATTCCCGATATGTTTAAGATATCGGGAATTGGTATCGGAATTCAGATTTAAGTGTAAAATAAAGAATTAAAATAAAAAATATCGCAATACTTACCCTCTGACGCGCCCTGGTACTAACCGGGAACCTTCCTTCCTTAGAATCAGCCTTCCAGGACCTTGCGGTGACGTCGCGGTGACGTCGCGGCTTGTGATTGGCCGCGCGGCCGCCCATGTGACCGCTCGCGCGGCCAATCACAAGCCGCGACGTCACCCGCGACGTCACCGAAGGTCCTGGAAGGGCTGATTCTTAGGAAGGAAGGCTGCCGGAAAGAAGCAGGGTGCGTCCGAGGGTGAGTATATTCCTATTAGGTATATACTCACCCTCGGACGCGCCCTGCATCTTTCCGGCAGCCTTCCTTCCTAAGAATCAACCCTTCCAGGACCTTCGGTGACGTCGCCGGTGACGTCGCGGCTTGTGATTGGCCACGCGAGCGGCCACATGGGCGGCCGCGCGGCCAATCACAAGCCGCGACGTCACCGCGACGTCACCGCAAGGTCCTGGAAGGCTGATTCTAAGGAAGGAAGGTTCCCGGTTAGTACCAGGGCGCGTCAGAGGGTAAGTATTGCGTTTTTTTTTATTTTAATTCTTTATTTTACACTAAAATATGGATCGCAGGGCCTGAAGGAGAGTTTCCGCTCCTTCAGACCCTGGGAACCATGGAAACCCAATGCACTGCATTGGGTTTCGAGTTTCGTCCGACCCGACCCCGACTTTTTTATAGGATCGGCCGATTTCACTCGACCTGACTTTTTCAAAAGTCGGGTTTCGTGAAACCCGACCCGATCCTATAAAAGTAAAGGTCGCTCAACCCTAATCACCACATAAAGTGAAATTGGTCAGAATTTAAAAAATTGGCCCCATCACTAAGGGGTTAAGATGAACCATGATATAACAGGATCCAGTGGATTGCTACCATGGAAGGGCCACCCTTCTTGAGTGCTAACAAGAGATAGGAATTGTTGCCGAGCAGGGTCAAAGACAAGCAATCACATCAGGAACAGAATCATAAAGCAAGCAGGTAGTCAAATATCAAGCTAAGGCAATAGAATAGTAGTAAATCAGGCAAAATACGAAAGCACGGGAAAGAGGTGTGAACCAGGAAAGCTGAACTATTGACCGGCAGTGGGAGTTGGCTCTCAGGGGTTCATAAAGAACTTCCTCATCCAGTGCTAATAACTGGCAAAAAAAACAAATCAACAAGATTTACCCCTTAGATACTGTACTGGCTAGTTCCACAAATTCCAGGAATAAAATATGATTGATGCTATCATGCATCACTTGCAACAAAATTGTGCTGACACTTAGAGGCCGAAACAGAAGCTGGCACAAAAATCACTACAGGGAGTGGAAGGGGTGGCCAGAAAGGTGAGTGGTGAGGTGAATATGTTTATTTTATTTATTTTACTTTTTACACAACCTTTCCATCTGTCCCCACTGCTCTCGGCCCTCCGCTGTACGGCATCTTTGGCCCGGTGTTCACTCTAGGTGTGGAATTCTGTTGCACATTATTACCTCTATATTATGAGTCTGCAAGCCCATACTAGAGTGAAAACCTATCCACAAAAGCGCAGAAAACTGGACATCTGGCAGGGAGCAGCAGGTGCAGTTAGAGAGCTGAGATGAGAATGATTTTTTCTGTTTATACTTTATGTTTTTTATGCTCTTAGATTCGCTCATCTCTAACTCAGATGTTGCAAATTATTATTTCCAGACCATCAGGTGTAAATGCTGAGAGGCTTTAATAAAAAAATTCTAAAAAAAAAAGTGCAAAGAATTTTAAATTGTTAATTTGATTCCAAAAACCTAGGCACATATCAAAAGAACAGCTAAATACAATGTGATATATCTTATGCGAGAAATACTTTTCACACACTTAAGATCACTGTTGCCACTAAGAGTTCATCTACGCTTGCAGCTGAACTTGTCAGATGAAAGGAACAAACTCCTTCCTTTTAGTCAAAAAGTCCAAAAATATTTACAGAAGCTGCTGCAGCAAAGGATGCAATAATAAAAATAAAGACTGGCTCCAATTCAAACTCTGCTGAAGATTCTGAGAGGGCTAATGGCATCAAAGACAGTCACGTAGGCTTTCCCATAATTCCTTACTGCAATCAGATCACGTGGTCGAGCCCAGCCAATCAGGAAGTCAAACCTTGTGTGTCACTCACAGTGTAACTCCTGTATTTTGTGAGGTTCAGGACATTTGTTTTAGAGCTCATACCCATCACAGTGAAAAAAACATTCCGATTTGGGTCCAGAAGTGTCATGCGATTTTCATGCAAGTAAAATCCAATATTAACACTTAGCATCCGATTGACATCTGAATGCCATGCGATTGCTATCCGATTGCAATGCGATTTTAACCCCTTCACCCCAAAGCCCGTTTTCACCTTCATGACCAGGTCAATTTTTTTCAATTCTAACCACTGCACTTTATGATTTCATAACTCTGAAATACTTCAATGGTTCACACTGATTCTGAGAATATTTTTGGCACCTATTGTACTTCATGATAGTGGTAAAACTTGTTTGATATGACTTAAACATTTAATTGTGAAAAAAATGGAAATTTGGCAGAAAAGTTTAATTTTTATGCCCATAAATCAGAGAGTCATGTCACACAAAATAGTTTAAAATAGACAATTCCCACCTGTCTACTTTACATCAGCACAATTTTTTAAACATTTTTTTTGTTAGGAAGTGATAAGGGTTAAAAGTTGACGAGTAGTGTTGAGCGATACCGTCCGATACTTGAAAGTATCGGTATCGGATAGTATCGGCCGATACCCGAAAAATATCGGATATCGCCGATACCGATATCCGATACCAATACAAGTCAATGGGACATCAAGTATCGGAAGGTATTCTCATGGTTCCCAGGGTCTGAAGGAGAGGAAACTCTCCTTCAGGCCCTGGGATCCATAGGGATGTGTAAAATAAAGAATTAAAATAAAAAATATTGATATGCTCACCTCTCCGGCGGCCCCTGGACATCACGCTGGTAACCGGTCGGCTTCTTTGTTTAAAATGAGTGCCTTCAGGACCTGCGAATGATGTCGCAGGTTCTGATTGGTCGCGTGCCGCCCATGTGACCGGCACGCGACCAATCAGAAGCCGTGACGTCATTCGCAGGTCCTTAATTCCGAGAATTAGGAGTTTTGTGAATGAGAATGACGTCGCGGCTTCTGATTGGTCGCGTGCCGGTCACATGGGCGGCACGCGGCCAATCAGAACCCGCGACGTCATTCGCAGGTCCTGAAGGCGCTCATTTTAAACAAAGAAGCCGGCTGGTTACCAGCGTGATGTCCAGGGGCCGCCGGAGAGGTGAGCATATCAATATTTTTTATTTTAATTCTTTATTTTACACATCCCTATTGATCCGATACCGATACCCGATACCACAAAAGTATCGGATCTCGGTATCGGAATTCCGATACCGCAAGTATCGGCCGATACCCGATACTTGCGGTATCGGAATGCTCAACACTATTGACGAGCGATTTCTCATTTTTACAACAAGGTTTACAAAACCTTTTTTTAAGGACTACATCATTTTTGAAGTGACTTTGAGGGGTCTATGTGATAAAAAATACCCAAAAGTAACACCATTCTAAAAACTGTACCCCTCAAGGTACGCAAAACAACATTCAATAAGTTTATTAATCCATCATGTGCTTCACAGGAATTTAATAGAATGTGGAAGGAAAAAATAAACATTTAACTTTTTGTCACAAACGTGTTCCTTTTGACCCAATTTTTTTCAAAATTTTATTCGGGGTAACAGGAAAAATTGCAGCATACAATTTGTTGTGCAATTTCCCCTTAGCATGCCGATACCCCATATGTGTGAGAAAACCACTATTTGGGGTCACAGCAGGGCTTGGAAGGGAAGAAGCTCCATTTGATTTTTTGAATGTAGAATTTGCTGGAATAATTAGCGGACATCATGTCCCTCTTTAATATCCCCTGATGTGCTTAAACAGTGGAAACCTCCCACAAGTGACACCATTTTGGAAACTAGACCCCTCAGGGAACTTCTCTTGATGTGTTGAGCATCATGAAACCCCAGATGCTTCACAGAAGTTTACAACATTGAGCCATGAAAATAAAAATAAAAATTCCCACAAAAATGTATTTTACCCAAAAGTTTGTATTTTCACAAGGGTAACAGGAGAAAATAGACCACATAATTTATTGTGCAATTTCTCCTGAGTTCACTGATATTCCATATGTGCTCAAAAACTACTTTTGAGGCACAATGCAAAGCTCAGAAGGGAAGTAGGGCCATATTACAGTGCAGACTTTGCTGCCTTGGTTTGAGGGTGACATGTTACATTGGCAAAGCCCCTGAGGTGCCAGTGCAGCAGAACCCCCCATAAGTGACCCCATTTTACAAACCTAACCTCTCAATGAATTCATATTGGGGTCCAGTGATCATATTGACAACACCGGTGTGTCACAAAATGTTCTACCATTGAGCATTGAAGAAAAAATAATTACATTTTTACCACCAAATATGTGTGCTAGTCCCAAGTTTTATATTTTCACACTGTGAAATGGGTAAAAATTGCGTCAAAATTTGTCCCACAATTTCTGCTGAATGTAGAAATACTTCATATGTGGCTTTACAGTACTGCTTAGCCACACGGTGAGACTCAGGAGGTTTGGATCGCTATTTGCCACCTGGTGCGCAGATATTCCTAGAACAGTTTGTGGACTCCATATACAGAGCTCCTATGTGCTAGAAAATCAGAATCCCCTCTCAAGTGACCCCCTTTTGAAAATTATACCTCTTTGAGAATTGTACTGTATGTTATAAGTGGGTATTGTATGCAATGTATGAATGTATTGTATGTAGTATGTATGTAGTATGTATGTTGTATGTATGTTGTATGCATGTAGTATGTATGTTGTATGTATGTTGTATGTATGTAGTATGTATGTAGTATGTTGTATGCATGTTGTATGCATGTTGTATGCATGTAGTATGTTGTATGTAGTATGTATGTAGTATGTAGTATGTATGTAGTATGTTGTATGTATGTTTGTAGTATGTTGTATGTAGTGTGTATGTAGTATGTATTTTGTATGTAGTATTTATGTAGTATGTATGTAGTATGTAAGTAGTATGTGGTATGTAGTATGTATGTAGTATGTATGAAGTATGTTGTATGTATGTAGTATGTTGTATGTAGTATGCATGTTGTATGCAGTATGTATGTAGTATGTATGTAGTATGTTGTATGTAGTATGTATGCAGTATGTATGTTGTATGTAGTATGTTGTATGTAGTATGTATGTAGTATGTATGTAGTATGTTGCATGTATGTAGTATGTTGTATGTAGTATGCATGTTTGTGTTATTTTTTTACATTCAACACATTAGCCGGATGATGGGACTACTACTGTCACATCATTGGCTAATGTGTCAATCACTGTCATTGTAGCAGGCATAGCCCGATGGAACTTGTTGTCCCATCGGATGATGCCTGCACACAGACCCAAAGACCCCCGAGAGGCCCGCACAGACCCCCGAGAGGCCTGCATAGACCCCCGGCAGGCCTGCACAGACCCCTGAGAGGCCCGCACAGACCCCCGATGGTCCCGCACAGACCCCGCCCACACACGCAGACACGCAGCCTCCGCCTACGCACCGCCCACACTCCATTATAGTGCATCATGACATCATTTCAGCAGCCAATCACAGCCATGCCGTTAGTTAACATGCCTAACATGCCTAACAGGATGTGCCCACATCCTCATTGGCTGAATAAAATCAAACTGGCTTATTGCATTATGGGAACTTCCGATTCCAGTATTCGATATTCTAAAAGTATCGGAACTCAGTATCGGAACTCCAATGCAGCAAATATTGGTCGATAGCCGATATTTCAGTATCGGAATGCTCAACACTATCCACAAATGCTAGGAAAATTGTTCAGTATGCAAGGAAAAACCCACAAATAACATCAGATGAAATACTGGACTTTCTAAAAACTGGCAGTGTGGCTGTTTCAAGATGCACAATAAAGAGGGACTTGAAGAAAAATGGACTGTATGGTCAAGTCATCAGAAGAAAGCCATTACTGCACAAATGCCACAAAGTAGCTCACCTACAATATGTAAAACAACACAGAGACAAGGCTCAAAACTTTTGGAACAAGGTAATTTAAACTGATGAGACTAAAATTTAACTTTTTGGCCACAACGATAAATGTTACATTTGGAGAGAGGTCAACAAGGCCTATGTTCACTATGTTGAAAGGAACAGTATTCCTACTGTAAAGCAAGGAGGAGGATAGCTGATGTTTTGGGGATGTGTGTGTTAGGCACCAGGATTCTCTCACTGCACAGAGTAGATCCCAAGCCTTGCCTTTATCTGTGGTCTCCGATCCAGCTTTGACGGCTGCGGGGGCTAATGAGCATAGAGGTCAGCCTCAGCGTCTGGCCCAGACCCACACTATTCATTTGGTTACTGCTGGCTCATCAGCCATGTCTATTTTATCCAGCAGTAGGCGAGCTGATATTCATAGCCTAGAGAGGGGCCATGGATATTGCCCCCCATCCCAGCTACAAATACCAGTCCGCCGCTGCCCCAGAAATGGCGCATCTGTAAGATGCACCAATTCTGGCACTTAGCCCCTCTCTTCCCACTCCCGAGTAGCGGTGGGATATGGGGTAATAAGGGGTTAATGTCACCTTGCTTTTGTAAGGTGACATTAAGCTGGGTTAGTAAAGGAGAGGCGTCAATAAGACGCCTATCCATTATTAATCCTAGAGTAGTGAAAGAGTTAAAAACAAAATAAAGACACAGCCAGAAAAAGTATTTTATTATTCTTAATTTAACCATACTTACCATACTTCAGTGCCTGCAAAAAACGTATAATAATAAACCATATACTCCCTGTCCGACGCAGTCCAATTAATAACAAGTGTCCCATGACGATCTCCCCTATAGAATAGTGACATCGAGTGATGTCACTGCTCTATAGGACCTCTAGTGACACACTGACAGGAGACAATGTCTCCTGCAGTGCATCAGTGAGAGGTTACTGTAGTTCACTGGTCTCACTTTATTGCATTTGCTGCGTGGGAACTTTCTCACACAGCAATGCCAAAAGTGAGACTAGGGACTATTTTTTACAGTGGCAGAGGAATACAGTGTGGAAGGATACCTTCCTCCCGTCATTGTATTCCTGGAGTCCCTAGAGAGCGGTCGCATCAGCTGATGCTGCTCCCATGGGAGATCATCGTGGGACAATCGTGGATTTCTGCGGATCAGGGAGTATAGTGTTTGCTTGTTATTTTAATATTTTTTACAGGTGACACTGGCTTTGGGGAACAAAGTGACAAGTGATGGTGAGTATGTAATCTATGTTATATGTACTGTATGTTATATGTATGTATTGTATGAATGTACTGTATGTATGCATTGTATGTCTATATGTATGTATTATGTATGTTGTATGTTCTGTCATATGTTGTATGTACTGTCATATGTTGTCTGTTGTATGTACTGTCATGTGTTGTATGTACTGTCATATTTTGTATGTTATGTCATAAGTTGTATGTTCTGTCATATGTTGTATGTACTGTCATATGTTGTATGTTCTGTCATATATTGTATGTACTGTCATATGTTGCATGTTGCATGCACTGTCATATGTTGTATGTACTGTCATATGTAATATGTTGTATGTACTGTCATGTGTAATATGTTGTATGTACTGTCATATGTTGTCTGTTGTATGTACTGTCATATGTTGTATGTTCTGTCATATATTGTATGTACTGTCATATGTTGTATGCTGTATGTTCTGTCATATGTTGCATGTTGTATGTACTGTCATATGTTTGTTGTATGTACTGTCATATGTTATATGTTGTATGTACTGTCATATGTTGTATGTTCTGTCATATGATGCATGTTGCATGCACTGTCATATGTTGTATGTACTGTCATATGTAATATGTTGTATGTACTGTCATATGTTGTATGTACTGTCATATGTTGTATGTACTGTCATATGTTGCATGTTCTGTCATATGTTGTATGTTTTCTTTTTTTTACATTCAACACATTGTTAGGAGTCAAATTTCCTCTGCTGCACAGGGGGAATCTCGATCCGTGTCTGCTGTGGTCTCCCATTCTGCTTCGGCCGCAGTGGGCTCTGCTCAGCGGAGGCATCGCTCCCAGCGTCTCGCTGGGACTGATTCTGTGCAAAGGGTTACTGCTGCCTTTTCTGGCTCTCCTGTTGTACCCTGCACTGATCTGCGGCGAGCGGGCTTCTCTGGGACTAAGTCCTTATTTGCACACACTGAGCATGCCCAGGGCAAGATCTCCCGTTGGAGATCGAGGGTCACATGCTCAGGTACTGCAGCACATCCAATTGGTCCTCTTGGCAGGTCCTGAAAGGGCAAAACTTCTGGGGCTGCTTCCTGTGCTGCAACTATATAAACTGCGCATGACCGCACGGCCATGCGCTAGTATTGTCTTGTTATAATGTGTGTGTGTAGATGGATGTATGTCGATGGATGAACGCTCCTAAGTATCCCTCCCTAGTGTTGTTGACTGCTCGCGGATGATGGTAGCTATCTAGCGCCCGACTAGCCATCTGCACGTAACACACATCACAGCGTCCAGTTGCTGTGTCCGCCAGTACGGCGCCGTGCGCTTCCTCTGCGCTTTCCTTACCCAAGCCTGGGTGGTTAGTGGCGTCCGTCAGTGCGGCACCGCATGCACTCTCGTGCCTTTTTACACTATTTTATTAGTGTCCTTACACACCCAGTTGCGGTGTAGTGCCAGCAAGTGGTCTAATCGGACTTCAATCCTGAGTTGGGGTTGTGTTCGCTGACTTCTTGCTCGCGCTCTATGTGCGGTATCGCGGTCCTGTGACTCAACAGGGTCGCTTCCTTCACGCAGGGTGAAGTTAACCCGTGCGTGTATACTTATAGTACCGCCATATAGTCCGTCTTACTAGCAGCAGGGTTTTTACCTGCACGGTGGACCTCGGACTGCGAACGCACCTAGTTTCATATCATCTATACTTGGTGCGTTCCGCCAGTCCTTAACACACATTAGCCGGATGGTGGAACTACTAATGTCCCATCATTGGCAAATGTGTCACTGTAGCAGGCATAGCCGGATGGGACTTGTAGTCCCATTGGACGATGCCTGAATGCACAAACACCCCTAAGGACCCCCCCACAGCCCAGCACAGACCCCCCACAGCCCACCGCAGACCCCCGACAGCCCGGATTAGACCCCCACAGCCTGTCACAGACCCTCCCACAGCCCATCACAGGCCCCCGACAGCCCGGCACAAACCCCCCACAGCCCGCTGCAGACATCCCTGACAGCCCGGCACAGACCCCCCACAGCCCGGCACAGACCCCACACAGCCTGGCACAGACCTCCGACAGCCCAGCACAGACCCCCCACAGCCCGCCGCAGACCGCCAACAGCCCCGGCACAGACCCCCCCACAGCCCAGCACAGACCCCCACAGCCTGGCACAGACCCCTCCACAGCCTGCTGCAGACCCCCGATAGCATGGCACATACTCCTCACAGCCTTGCACAGACCCCCCCCCACAGCCCGACACAGACCCCTGACAGCCCACCGCAGACCTCCAGCAGCCCTGCGATCTCCGCACACAGACATGCACCTCTTCCCCGCACACACACAGTCTCCGCCCATGCACCGCCATGCTCCGCCCACACACTCTTTCCCCCCCAGATCTGCATAATTTCTCACAGCAAAACCGCAGATCTTTTTTAACCTACAAGGAAAGAAAGGGCATATTTTCATTCCGATATCTGTGTTCAATTAACTTGGACTGGTTTCCGGTATCGGAATCGGCGATATCCGATATTTTTGGGGTATCGGTCCAATCCAATCCGATTTGATATTTCCCAATATCGAAGGTATCGCTTAGCACTATTTGTGGATGAAATTTTTGTTGGTCTACCTGTCCGTGGATTTGTCTTTACAGAGCCCATGATTTTCCATTTGTTAAGCACAGTTTGAAAGCTGCTGACTGACATTATTAATTCCTTTGATATCTTTTTTATTCCTTTCCTGTTTTATACAGTTCAAATACCTTTTCCCATAGGTCCATTGACAATTCTTTTGCTTTCTCCATAACTCACAATCCAGACATGTCAGTGGCTGGATGAAAGATGCAAGAGTCTGTCTGGATCCCAGAAACTCACTCAGCTTTTAGGCACACACACTGATTACAAGCAAACAGGTCACAGGCAGGCCCGGATTTAGGGGTGGGCCAAAGGGGCCCCGGCCCTGGGCCACCCACCAAGCAGGGCCTCCCACCAATATAGGGATAAATATTTCAAAACATGTAAAATACACATCTCTTTGCTGTGAACCGTTTCTAATGATAAGGAACATTTAACAAAAGAGAAACTATTGAAAGTGTAGGGACCTTGCTACGGTCCTACATCTCAGTGGCTGGCGCAGAGCGGCAGAGTCATGGCACCTGACCTACATCAGCATCCACTGACCTGGCTAGCCTAGCCAGACTTCCTTAGTACCCTTCCTGTACCTAATTCTTAGCTTATGGCATGCGGCAGCCTTCTCCGATCCCAACAGAAGCTTCTAGGCCCTACCTATTCACCAAGATCAGATGAGAGTTTGTTCAGCTACCTTCGAGGAGGGAGGCAGAGCCACGATGTTGGCACGAGAAGAGGATTCTCCACCGCAGAGCACAGCAGGACTTAACTCTGGAATGGATCTTCAGTCACTGAAGATCCAGAGGTGAAGTGGTTCAGTTTTCACAGTGTCACAGTGGGTGAGTATGATCTCTGCCTATCTGTGTGTCTGCCTGTCTATCTTTCTTGCAGCTCCTGTCCTACACAGTACCATACTGTATATACAGGTCCACACTATATCCTGCAGTACAGTGTGTCTGTGTATATTGTATGTATATAGTGAGGACCTGTTTACAGTATAGTGCTGTGTATACACTTTATACAGCTCCCCAGCCTCTATTCTATATACAGCCAGCACAGCAACAGCCTCTGATATATACAGTCCTCCTGAAAAATACAGAACAGAAACTTTCTTGCCTATCATTGATCAGTTTATCGCTTCTCTTGACCAACGTCTTCAAGCATATAAAGGTATATCAAATTTAGCTTTTTTAGCCATCTGAAAGAACTGTCTTCAGACGAGCTTAAGGCTGCAGAAGAGCAACTCGTCAGGTCTTATTCAGATGACTTGGACATTACATTTATCAAAGAACTCTGTCAGTTTGTAACTAGAGTTGAGCGACTTTTACTTTTTAGGATCGAGTCGGGTTTCGCGAAACCCAACATTGTCAAAAGTCGGGTCGGGTTAAATCGGACGATTATAGCGAAAAGTTGGGGGCCGACTGAAACACGAAACCCAATGCAAGTCAATGGAGAATCAAAGTCGGCAGTGAGTGGAGGACAGGAAAACACCTACAGTGTCCATTTTAATGCCAAAAACATTAATTCTTATTTCTTAAGCTTGTCAATCTTAATTTACTTTATAATAATAGTTAGGCATTGAAAACAGGGGGTCATTTGGCTAAAGTTGTGGGAGGGTGCGGCTGGCTCAAGATTTTCGTAAGCCCAGGAAACGTGGAATACGTAACGCAGTGTTAACTGGTCTAAATGGAGGCCAGGGCCCCTGATATTTTAACTATCATCTATCATTTCAACAAATTTGTATTGGCGTGCCATTGAAGGATTTAACAGCACAGACTACACTGTGTTGGAGCAGGGAGAGGTAAGTATTACAACCGTAGAGCACTGTTCGAGGTGGGGGGGACACTCTCTCGTGGATGGCGGTACTGGCACAGGGCCCCTCATATTACGATGGTGTGTCTGACATTGGTTGTGCACCACCACCATCAGACACACTTCATTGTACCATTGTATGCGCCAGGTGGTGACCACGGCCCTGTGGGGGGAGTCAGCCCATTTAGGGAGGTATAAAAATGGCCTATGGTGGATATTCAGCAGCTGCAAACGGAGGAATTGGAGAAGTCAGTAAGAGGAGGCCAAAAGCAAGACATTTTTCCGGCAAGCTACGTGTCAGCAGGGCAAGGTGGGTCAAAATAATTTGAAATCCATGATTGGTTCATTTTAATGAAGGTTAGATCATCAACATTCTGGGTAGACAGACGTGTCTTTTTTTTGGTCAGTATTGAACCAGCAACACTGAAGATTCTTCCTGAAAGCACAGTAGTAGCGGGGCAAGCGAGCTCCTGTAATGCATATTCTGCCAATTCTGGACAGGTGTCTATTTTAGATGCCCAGTAATCAAAGGGGAATGACCTGTGAGGGAGAACATCGATAAGGGAGGAAAAGTAGTTCGTATCCATACTGGACAAATGCTGTCTCCTGTCACTTTGAATCGATGCAGCAGTACCTGTCTTGTCAGCGGTCATTGCGAAATCACTCCACAAACTAGTCATAAAATCCCTCTGTTCAATGCCACTTCAGATTTGTGCACCTCTAACACTTCTGCCATGTTGCCCCTACGGCTCGTGTGAGATCCATCACTGCCGCTGTGTGCTGGGAATGCCTGAACCAAACGGTCTACAAGGGTTGCTTGTTTGGTAGCCAATATTTGCTCAAGGTTCTCATGTGGCATGATATTTTGTAATTTTCCTTCATATCGTGGATCCAGGAGGCAGGCCAACCAGTAATTGTCATCGGTCATCATTTTGATAATGCGGGGGTCCCTTTTCAGAATATGCAAGGTATACTCAGCCATGTGGGCCAATGTTCCAGGTGTCAATTCACTGCTTGTGCTGGGTTGAGGAGCACTTTCTTGCAAATCAACATCAGTTGTGTCCCGCAAAAACCCTGTACCTGACCTTGCAATGCCACCAGTTTGTATTGCCCCCTGAGAAGCATCCTCCTCCCATAAATATTCATCCCCATCATCCTCCTCCTCCTCCTCTTCATCCACCACCTCATCCAGGAGAGTTCCCTGAACAGACAATGGCTGACTGTCATCAAGGCTTCCCTCCTCCTCGGCTGCAGACGCGAGCTCCTTAATGTGCATGAAACTTTGCATCAGCAGACACATTAGTGGGATGCTCATGCTTATGATGGCGTCGTCTGCCCTTAACAGCCCTCTGCATTCCTCAAAACACTGAAGGACTTGACAGAGGTCTTGTAGCTGCGACCACTGCACACCAGACAACTCCATGTCTGCCATCCAAGTGCCTGCCCGTGTATGTGTATCCTCCCACAAATTAATTACAGCATGCCTCTGTTTGCACAGCCTCTGAACCATGTGCAGTGTGGAGTTCCACCTTGTTGCAATGTCGATGGTTAGGCGGTGTTGGGGAAGATTCAGCGATTGCTGATGGTTCAGCATACGGCTGGAGTGTACGGGCGACTGGCGGATGTGCGAGCAAAGTCTTCGCACCTTCAGAAGCAGGGCAGGTAACTCCAGATTACCAGGTTCAAGGTGTGAGCCAGGCAAGGTATGTGTTTCAGTTCTGAAAGGGCTATGGCAGCCATAAAATTCCTTCCATTATCATTGACTACCTTGCCTGCCTAAAGATGTACACTGCCCAGCCATGACTGAGTTTGTTGCTGCAAGTACTCGGCCAGTACCTCCGCGGTGTGTCTGTTGTCACCCAAACACTTGATTTCTAACACAGCCTGCTGACACTTACCACTAGCTGTTCGATAATGGGACACCTCGTGTGCAACACTGGCAGCTGCGGATGGAGTGGTCATGCGACTGCGCTCTGTGGATGAGCTTTCGCTTCTGGAGGAGGAGGAGGAGGGGTGGCGAATGCCTACAGCCAACTCTTTCCTAAACCGTGGGCTAGGCAGAACTGTCCCACTATTGCTGTCCCCTGTGGACCCTGCATCCACCACATTAATCCAGTGTGCCGTGATGGACACGTAACGTCCTTGGCCATGCCTACTGGTCCATGCATCTGTTGTGAGGTGCATCTTTCTACTGACTGATTGCCTCAGTGCATGGACAATGCGGTCTTTAACATGCTGGTGGAGGGCTGGAATGGCTTTTCTTGCAAAGGAGTGTTGACTGGGTAGGTCATAGCGTGGTACTAGGGTTGAGCGACTTTTACTTTTTTAGGGTCGAGTCGGGTTTCGCGAAACCTGACTATCTCAAAAGTCGAGTCGAGTGAAATCGGCCGATTATCGCAAAAAGTCGGGGATCGACCGAAACACAAAACCCAATGCAAGTCAATGGGGAAGCATAGTCGGCAGTGAGTGGAGGCCAGGAAAACACCTACAGTGCCCATTTTAATGGCAAAAACATCCATTCTTGTTACTGAAGCTTGTCAATCTTAATTTACCTTATAATAATAGTTAGGCATTGGAAATTGGGAGTCATTTGGCTAAAGTTGTGGGGGGTAGGGCTGGTTCAAGTATTTAGTGGGCCCAGGAAATGTGGACCACGTCACGGCAGTGGAGCAGGGAGAGGTAAGTATTTCAACTTTTCAAGTGCTGTGATCCTGAGCAAGCAGGGGGGGCCCACTTGTTGGCATTGGCACTGGCACAGGGCCCCTCAAAATACGGCCGTGTGTTTGCATGGCGGAGGCGCCTCCCACCGGCAGCGACACTTTTGCGTACTATGAGGGGCCCTGTGCCAGTGACGTCGCCAATGAGTATTTCTCCCCCCACCTGATGAAGGAACCTGCACTTTCATCTGCACCTTCCTCTTTGTCCCCGTGTAAGGTGGTATGGTATGCGGGAAGGGGAACCTGAGTTTCAGCAGGGTCACAATCTTGCTGTGTAGCGTGCACGGGGAATGTAGCGTTATGGGTCAATGTACCAGCAGACTCATCTATCACTGGCTGGGCAATGAGCAGGATGAGGAGGAAACACAGATATAGGCCCAAATAATAAAGTGGGCTAAATGCAGTTCAAAATTGGTAACAGGACTAACCAGGGGGCATTGCTTTGTTCAGTGGAGTACAACTGTAATGAGAGGCTGACACAGTGAGTAGGCCCAAATCAGTAAGTAGGCTAAATGCAGTTCAAAATTGTTAACAGAAGTAAACAGGCGGCACTGGTTTGTTCAGTGGAGGAGAACATCAAGGAGCGGCAGACACCATTAGTAGGGCCAACAAAACAAGTAGGCCAAATGCAGTGTTATATTAAAAACAATTTAACGAGAGCCTGAAGATAGCAGCTAGGGAAAGGCAACCTGGAGAACACCTTGGAGCGGCAGACACCATCCCTACAACCCAGACCCACCTTGTAGGCCTAATGCAGTGTTGTTTCAACAACTACTTAACAAGAGCTTGAAGATAGAAGCTAGAGAGAGGCACCCTGGAGAACACCTTGGAGCGGCAGACACCATCCCTACAACCCAGACCCAACTTGTAGGCCAAATGCAGTGTTGTTTCAACAACTACTTAACAAGAGCTTGAAGATAGAAGCTAGGGAGAGGCACCCTGGAGAACACCTTGGAGCGGCAGACACCGTCCCTACAACCCAGTCCCAACTTAAAGGCCTAATGCAGTGTTGTTTCAACCACTACTTAACAAGAGCTTGAAGATAGAAGCTAGGGAGAGGCACCCTGGAGAACACCTTGGAGCGGCAGACACCGTCCCTATAACCCAGACACAACTTGTAGGCCAAATGCAGTGTAATATTAACAACTACTTAACGAGAGCCTGAAAATGGAAGTTCAGGGCAGGAAACCAGGAGAACAGCAAGGAGCGGCATGCACCGTTAGTAGGCCCCAAACACACTAGTAGGCCAAATGCAGTGTAATATTAACAACTACTTCACGAGAGCCTGAAAATGGAAGTTCAGGACAGGAAACCAGGAGAACAGCATGGAGCGGCATACACCGTTAGTAGGCCTCAACCACACTAGTAGGCCAAATGCAGTGTAATATTAACAACTACTTCACGAGAGCCTGAAAATGGAAGTTCAGGACAAGAAACCAGGAGAACAGCATGGAGCGGCATACACCGTTAGTAGGCCCCAACCACACTAGTAGGCCAAATGCAGTGTAATATTAACAACTACTTCACGAGAGCCTGAAAATGGAAGTACAGGACAGGAAACCAGGAGAACAGCACGGAGCGGCATATACCGTTAGTAGGCCCCAACCACACTAGC
Source organism: Ranitomeya imitator (assembly GCF_032444005.1). NCBI lineage: Eukaryota > Metazoa > Chordata > Amphibia > Anura > Dendrobatidae > Ranitomeya > Ranitomeya imitator. Next base: position 708,282,731 of record NC_091283.1, on the reverse strand, counting down.
AGGCCAAATGCAGTGTAATATTAACAACTACTTCATGAGAGCCTGAAAATGGAAGTTCAGGACAGGAAACCAGGAGAACAGCAAGGAGCGGCATACACCGTTAGTAGGCCCCAACCACACTAGTAGGCCAAATGCAGTGTAATATTAACAAATACTTCACGAGAGCCTGAAAATGGAAGTTCAGGACAGGAAACCAGGAGAACAGCAAGGAGCGGCATACACCGTTAGTAGGCCCCAACCAAACTAGTAGCCCCACAGCAGCTTTAACATTCCGATAGGCTGAAAACCTGACAATTGCAGGTCATTTTTTTAAGAGGACAGCTGTATAGAGTGACACAGACAGATACTGCTAGTAGGCCTTACACCACAAATTTGGCTCAACGCAGGTTTAAAAAAGGATACATGGGTACACAGTCAGCATTGGTGTGGTCAGTGGAGGACAATTGGAAGGAGGGACCGCAGACAGACTTATTAGGCCTAAAATAAAAAAGGAGGATCTATGCACTTTTAATTAGGTTCCAGGGGTACACAGGCAGCATTGGTGTGGTCAGTGGAGGACAATTGGAAGGAGGGACCGCTGACAGACTTATTAGGCCTAAAATAAAAAAGGAGGATCTATGCACTTTTAATTAGGTTCCAGAGGTACACAGGCAGCATTGGTGTGGTCAGTGGAGGACTATTGGAAGGAGGGACCGCAGACAGACTTAATAGGCCTAAACTAAAAAAAGTAGGCTCTATGCACTTTTAATTAGGTTCCAGGGGTACACAGGCAGCATTGGTGTGGTCAGTGGAGGACTATTGGAAGGAGGGACTGCAGACAGACTTAGTAGGCCTAAAATAAAAAAAGTAGGCTATATGCACTTTTAATTAGGTTCCAGGGGTACACAGGCAGCATTGGTCTGGTCAGTGGAGGACTATTGGAAGGAATGACCGCAGACAGACTTAGTAGGCCTAAACTAAAAATGTAGGCTCTATGCACTTTTAATTAGGTTCCAGGGGTACACAGGCAGCATTGGTGTGGTCAGCGGAGGACTATTGGAAGGATTGACCGCAGACAGACTTAGTAGGCCTAAAATAAAAAAAAGTAGGCTCTATGCACTTTTAATTAGGTTCCAGGGGTACACAGTCAGCATTGGTGTGGTCAGTGGAGGACTATTGGAAGGAGGGACAGCAGACAGACGTAGTAGGCCTAAACTAAAAAAAGTAGGCTCTATGCACTTTTAATTAGGTTCCAGGGGTACACAGGCAGCATTGGTGTGGTCAGCGGAGGACAATTTGAAGAAGGGACCGCAGACAGACTTAGTAGGCCTAAAATTAAAAAAAAAATAGGCTCAAAGCACCTTCAATTATGTAGCAGGGGTACACAGGCAGCATTGGTGTGGTCAGCGGAAGACGATTGGAAGGAGTGTCTGACACAGTTAGTACTCCCAAAAAAGAAATAGATATTATTGTCTCGCAAACAACAAACCCCCCAAAAAAGGATGGCATACTTAGGTACAGGGGTGGGCTCCTCTGCTGAGTTTCAGACATAGTAATTTGGCGCTAAGTATTTACTGATGTCAATATAGGACACTGACCCTGACTATTTTAACTAGCATCATAGATGTCAACAAATTGGTATTGTCAGTGCCAGGCAGTGAAGGATGTCAGCGCATAGACTAAACATTGGTGGAGCTGTGAGAGATAATTTTGCAAGTGGTAGAGCACTGTTTGAGCTGGGAGGAAAACTCTCTTGTGGCCGGTGGTACAGGCCCAGGGCCCCTCATGTTACAACGGTGTGTCTGACGTTGGGTGCATGCCACCACCACCAGAGACACTTTATTGTACTATGAGGGACCCAGTGGCAGTGCCGTCGACCAAAAGCGGGCACACCCACCTCTTCAGACAAACGACATTCTCACGGGTGCTTGCGCCAAGTGGCGAGACCACGGCCCCGTGGGGGGAGTTAGCCCATTTAGGGAGGTGTAAACATGTCGTATGCTGGACAAACAGCTGCTGCAAATTAAGAGATTGGAACAGTCAGTAAGACCAGTCCACAAGCAAGACCTTTTAATAGGAAAGCTAGGTGTCAGCCGGGAAAGGTGGGGCAAAATAATTAGAAATCCATGAGTGGTTCATTTTAATGAAGGTTAGATCATCAACATTTTGGGTAGCCAGACAAGTCCTTTTTTCGGTCAATATTGAACCAGCAGCACTGAATACTCTTTCTGATAGCACACTAGCTGCTGGGCAAGCAAGCTCCTGCAATGCACATTCTGCCAATTCAGGCCAGGTGTCTATTTTGGATGCCCAATAATCAAATGGGAATGACGGTTGAGGGAGAACATCGATAAGGGATGAAAAATAGTTAGTAACCATACTGGACAAATGTTGTCTCCTGTCACTTTGAATTGATGCTGCAGTACCTGTCCTGTCTGCGGTCATTGCGAAATCACTCCACAACCTGGTTAGAAAACCCCTCTGTCCAACGCCACTTCTGATTTGTGCACCTCTAACACCTCTGCCCTGTTGCCCCCTGCAGCTCGTGTGAGAACCATCACCGGCCCTGTGTGCTGGGAATGCCTGAATCAAACGGTCTACAAGACTTGCTTGTTTGGTTGCCAATATTTGTTTGAGGTTCTCATGTGGCATGATATTTTGCAATTTGCCTTTATAGCGAGGATCAAGGAGGCAGGCCAACCAGTTATCGTCATCGTAATGCGTGGGTCCCTTTTGAGGATACGTAAGGCTTAATCCGCCATGTGGGCCAAAGTTCCAGTTGTCAAATCTGCGGTTGTGCTGGTTTGAGGGGCAGTTTCAGGCAAATCTACGTCACTTGTCTCCCTCAAAAAACCTGAACCCGGCCTTGCAACGCCACCAGTTTCTATTGGCCCCGGAGAAGCTTCCTCATTCAAAAAATACTCATCCCCATCATCCTCCTCGTCCTCCTCCTCTTCGCCCGCTACCTCGTCCTGTAGACTGCTCTGACCAGACAATGGCTGACTGTCATCAAGGCTTCCCTCTTCCTCGGCTGCAGATGCCTGCTCCTTTATGTGCGTCAAACTTTGCATCAGCAGACGCATTAGGGAATGCTCATGCTTATTATGGCATTGTCTGCACTAACCAGCCGTGTGCATTCCTCAAAACACTGAAGGACTTGACACAGGTCTTGTACCTTCGACCACTGCACACCTGACAACTCCATGTCTGCCATCCAACTGCCTGCACGTGTATGTGTATCCTCCCACAAATACAAAACAGCATGCCTCTGTTCGCACAGTCTCTGAAGCATGTGCAGTGTGGAGTTCCACCTTGTTGCAATGTCGATGATTAGGCGATGTGTCATGATCCCAATGGCAGGGGATCACAAAAGGACAAGCACACAAAAAACAGAACAAGCTCTAGGGTGATGGAAACTGAGCTGACCGCGATCCTGAACCTAATTCACAACACTAGCAGTAGCCGGGGAACGTGCCTACGATGATTCTAGACGTCTCGCGCCAGCCGAAGGACTAGCTTCCCCTATTAGAAGAAACAAAGACCTCTCTTGCCTCCAGAGAAACACCCCACAGAAATAGCAGCCCCCCACATGTAATGACAGTGAAATGAGAGGAAAGCACATACGTAGTAATGAAAACAGATTCAGCAAAATGAGGCCCGCTAAAACTAGATAGCAGAGGATACAAAAGTGAACTGCGCGGTCAGCGAAAAACCCTACAAAAAACCATCCTGAAATTACCTGAACTCATGTGCCAACTCATGGAACATGAGGAGTAATATCAGCCCACTAGAGCAACCAGCAACAAGGAATCACATAACTGCAAGCTGGACTAAAACAAAAATAAAGCAAAACGTGGAACAGGAAAATCAAAAACTTAGCTTGTCCTGAAGATTACTGAAGCGGAAAGCAGAGGTAACAAGACACACTGATTACATTGATCGCCGGCGAGGAAATGACAAGAAAGCCAGGTTAAATAGGAAACTTCCATATCCTGATAGAACAGGTGGACACCAGAGACCGCAGAGAACACAAGTCACCCAGTACCACCTGTAACCACCAGAGGGAGCCCAAAAACAGAATCCACAACAGCGATGCTGGGGAAGGTTCAAAAACCATTGATGGTTCTGCATACGGCTGGAGTGTACGGGCGTACCGCGGATTTGCGAGCAAAGTCTGCGCACTTTGAGGAGCAGGTCGGGAAACCCCGGATAACTTTTCAGGAAGCACTGCACCACCAGGTTTAAGGTGTGAACCAGGCAAGGAATGTGTTTCAGTTGGGAAAGGGCTATGGCAGCCATAAAATTCCTTCCGTTATCACTCACTACCTTGCCTGCCTCAAGATGTACACTGCCCAGCCATGACTGAATTTCTTGCTGCAAGAACTCGGACAGAACTTCCGCAGTGTGTCTGTTGTTTCCCAAACACTTATTTGCCAATACAGCCTGCTGACTCTTGCCACTACCTGTCCCATAATGTGACACCTCGTGTGCAACAGTGGCAGCTGCGGATGGAGTGCTCATGCGACTGCGGTCTGTGGACGAGCTCTCGCTTCTGCAGGAGGACGAGGAGGAGGGGGGGCGAATGCCTACAGCCAACTGTTTCCTAGACCGTGGGCTAGGCAGAACTCTCCCAATGTTGCTGTCCCCTGTGGACCCTGCATCCACCACATTAACCCAGTGTGCCATGATGGACACGTAACGTCCCTGGCCATGCCTACTGGTCCATGCATCTGTTGTCAGGTGCACCTTTGTACTCACAGATTGCTGAGTGCATGGACGATGCGGTCTTTTACATGCTGGTGGAGGGCTGGGATGGCTTTTCTCGAAAAGAAGTGTCGACTGGGTAGCTCAAAGCGTGGTACAGCGTAGTCCATCAGGGCTTTGGAAGCTTCGCTTTCAACTAACCGGTAGGGCATCATCTCTAACGAGATTAGTCTAGCAATGTGGGCGTTCAAACCCTGTGTACGCGGATGCGAGGATAAGTACTTCCTTTTCCTAATGAGAGTCTCATGTAGGGTGAGCTGGACTGGAGAGCTGCAGATGGTGGAACTAGCGGGGGTGCCGGTGGACATGGCAGACTGAGAGAGGGTTGGAGATAGTTTTCTTGCTGGTGCCCTACATGCAGTGTTTCCTACCACGAACCTGGTGATTCCCTGACTGCTTTGGCCTGGCGACGAAACCTGCACATTTACTGCAGGTGGTGTGGAAAATGGTGGGCTTACAGTGAGGGAAGGGATGTAGCGTTGCTGACTAGCTTCATTGGCCGAGGCCCAGGGTGCTACAACCTTAAGGGACATTTGGTAGTTAGTCCAGGCTTGCAAATGCATGGTGGTTAAATGTCTACGCATGCAACTTGTATTTAGACTTTTAAGATTCTGACCTCTGCTTAAGGTAGTTGAACATTTTTGACAGATGACTTTGCGCTGATCATTTGGATGTTGTTTAAAAAAATGGGTAGAAAAATGCAAAATCTATATACTGACTGTAGGTCACATAGATAATACCACTGTAAATAATATATGTAACAAAGCATAAGTGGAAAAAATAAAACTTAACTTTTATTATAACTAAAGCCACACAAAAACTAAACCAAACACCCAAATGAATAAAAGGGGTCTAAGCACAATGGTATGGTGACTAGTGTTGAGCATTCCGATATCGCAATATCGGGTATCGGCCGATACTTGCGGTATTAGAATTCCGATACCAAGATCTGATACTTTTGTGGTATCGGGTATCGGTATCGGATCCATAGTAATGTGTAAAATAAAGAATTAAAATAAAAAATATTGATATATTCACCTCTCCGGCGGCCCCTGGACATCACACGGGTAACCGGCAGGCTTTTTTGTTTAAAATGAGCGCGTTTAGGACCTGCGGAATGACGTCGCAGCTTCTGATTGGTCGCGTGCCGCCCATGTGACCGCCACGCGACCAATCAGAAGCCGTGACGTCATTCTCAGGCACTAAACTCCTCATTCTAGGAATTTAGGACCTGCGGAATGACGTCGCGGCTTCTGATTGGTCGCGTGGCGGTGACATGAGCGGCACGCGACCAATCAGAAGCCGCGACGTCATTCTCAGGTCCTAAACGCGCTCATTTTAAACAAAGAAGCCTGCCGGTTACCCGCGTGATGTCCAGGGGCCGCCGAAGAGGTGAATATATCAATATTTTTTATTTTAATTCTTTATTTTACACATTAATATGGATCCTAGGGCCTGAAGGAGAGTTTTCTCTCCTTCAGACCCTGGGAACCATCAGAATACCTTCCGATACTTGGTGTCCCATTGACTTGTATTGGTATCGGATATCGGTATCGGCGATATCCGATACTTTTCGGGTATCGGCCGATACTATCCGATACCGATACTTTCAATTATCGGACGGTATCGCTCAACACTACACACTAGGTTTTCTGTGGCAAAAAATTAAAGACAGATGCCACACACACAACTGGCACTGAGGCAGAATTGCCAATCTTAATCTCCCACTATTTTTTTTTTAATTTATGGGAGAATTTAAAAAAAATCTGGCTCAGTGTTACACACTAGGTTTAATGTGACACAAAAATAGAGACAGATGGCACACACAGGACTGGCACTGAGGCAGAAATGCCAATCTTAATCTCCCACTATTTTTTTCCTGGGAGAATTTAAAAAAAAATCTGGCCCAGTATTACACACTAGGTTTTCTGTGGCACAAAATTAAAAACAGATGCCACACACACAACTGGCACTGAGGCAGAATTGCCAATCTTAATCTCCCACTTTTTTTTTCTGGGAGAATTGTCAAACAATCTTGCCCAGTGTTACACACTAGGTTTAATGTGGCACAAAATTAGAGACAGATGGCACACACAGGACTGGCACTGAGGCAGAAATGCCAATGTTAATCTCCCACTATTTTTTTTTCCAGGGAGAATTATAAAAAAATCAGGCCCAGTATTACACACTTGGTTTTCTGTGGCAAAAGATTAAAGGCAGATGCCACACACACGACTGGCACTGAGGCAGAATTGCCAATCTTAATCTCCCACTATTTTTTTTTTATTTATGGGAGAATTGACAAGAAATCAGGCCCACTGTTAGACTCTATGTTTTCTGAGGCACAAAATGAGAGACAGATGCCACACACAGGACTGGCACTGAGGCAGAAATGCCAATCTTAATCTCCCACTATTTTTTTTTCTGGGAGAATTGTCAAAAATCTGGCCCAGTATTACACACTTGGTTTTCTGTGGCACAAAATTAAAGACAGATGCCACACACAGCACTGGCACTGAGGCAGAATTGTCAATCTTAATCTCCAACTTTTTTTGTAACTTTATTGTGGGAGAATTGTCAACAAATCAGGCCCAGTGTTACACAATAGGTTTTCTGTGGCACAAAATAAGAGACAGATGCCACACACAGCACTGGCTCTGAGGCAGAATTGCCAATCTTAATCTCCCACTATTTTTTTTTATTTATGGGAGAATTGACAAGAAATCAGGCCCACTGTTAGACTTTATGTTTTCTGAGGCACAAAATGAGAGACAGATGCCACACACGGGACTGGCACTGAGGCAGAAATGCCAATCTTAATCTCCCACTATTTTTTTTTTCTGGGAGAATTGTCAAAAAATCTGGCCCAGTATTACACACTACGTTTTCTGTGGCACAAAATTAAAGACAGATGCCACACACAGCACTGGCACTGAGGCAGAATTGCCAATCTTAATCTCCCACTATTTTTTTTTATTCATGGGAGAATTGGCAAGAAATCAGGCCCACTGTTAGACTGTATGTTTTCTGTGGCACAAAATGAGAGACAGATGCCACACACAGGACTGGCACTGAGGCAGAAATGCCAATCTTAATCTCCAACTTATTTTGTAACTTTATTGTGGGAGAATTGTCAAGAAATCAGGCCCACTGTTAGACTGTATGTTTTCTGTGCCAGAAAATGAGACACAGATGCCACACACAGGACTGCCACTGATGCAGACTTGCCAATTTTAATCTGCACCTTTTTTTTTTTCTTCAGGGAGACTAGTGAATAACTCTGGGCCACTGTATTAGAGTATATTTTCTGTGGCAGAAAGTGGCTTGAAGAGATATAACAAAAAAAAAGAAAAAAGAAAAGGGACTGTCCTACAATTACTATCTCCCTGCAGTAATCTCAGCAAAGTATGGCAGGCAGCAATAACAAGGAGTGGACTGCTGCACAAAAAAGTCAAAAGTGTGGACAAACAAACAAGATAGCTGTGCAGAAAGGAAGGAGCAACAGGATTTGTGCTTTGAAAAAAGCAGTTGGTTTGCACAGCGGCGTACAAACAGCAATGCAGCTATCAGGGAGCCTTCTAGGGCAGCCCAATGAGCTACAGGGCTGAGGAAAAAAAATGTAGCCTCCACTGTCCCTGCAAACAAAAGGTGGTGTTGGACAGTGGAAATCGCTACAGCACAAGCGGTTTGGGGGTTAGTGTACGCTGCCTAACGCTATCCCTGCTTCTGACGAAGCTGCAGCAACCTCTCCCTATACTCAGATCGGCAGCAGTAAGATGGCGGTCGGCGGGAACGCCCCTTTATAGCCCCTGTGACGCCGCAGAAAGCAAGCCAATCACTGCAATGTCCTTCTCTAAGATGGTGGGGACTGAGACCTATGTCATCACACTGCCCACAGTCTGCGTCCACCTTCATTGGCTGAGAAATGGCGCTTTTCTCGTCATTGAAATGCGACTTTGGCGCAAAAGTCGCGTACCGCGTGGCCGACCCCACACAGTGATCGGATCGGGTTTCATGAAACCCGACTTTGCCAAAAGTCGGCGACTTATGAAAATGACCGATCCGTTTCGCTCAACCCTACTTTCAACCACTACAAATGCATTCACTGGGAAATGTCATTGTAATTGTAACATGTAACACTCCTAGCTTACCATGTGGTATGTGACACATAACCAGACCCAGCTTCATGTACGAAGGAGGGACTCTTAAAGTCACAGGGGCTATTTTTACTGGTGCATCAGGTGGCATTAATCTTCTTAAAGGGCCATTGTGAAACAATGGGTCTCCTAAGCTGTTGTAGCCTATGCTGTGAGTGGATGGGCTGCCAAGAATTATGATGCACCGCAATACCCCTGTCATAAGATGTCCAGGGAGGACTCCTGGAAAAGAGTTGCATTGAATTCAAGGCCTTGCCTGCTACCAATTCCTATACCCCCCAATAAGCCTTTGAACCCACATACTGGATGGGCCCAGGAAAATCCACTTCACAATATGCATTGTGTTCTCCATACTCCTTTGTTTTATACATTGGCGGCAAGGTGAGCCCTGCTGCATAGTCAGTCATATGCTTCCCATTAGTCCTTGGAACCCACATACTGGATGTGCCCATGAAAATCCAATTCACAATATGCATTTTGTGCTCCATACTCTTTTGTTTTATACACTGGCGGCAAGGCGAGCCCTGCTGCATATTCAGTCATATGCAACCCATTAGGCCTTGGAACGCACATAGTGGATGGGCCCATGAAAATCCACTTCATAATATGCATTTTGTGCTCCATACTCCTTTCTTTTATACATTGGCAGGAAGGCGAGCCCTGCTGCATAGTCATATGCACCCCATTAGGACTTGGAACACACATACTGGTTGGGTCCATGAAAATCCACTTCACAATATGCATTTTGTGCTCCATACTCCTTTGTTTTATACATTGGCAGCAAGGCCAGCCCTGCTGCATAGTCAGTCATATGCACCCCATTAGGCCTTGGAACCCACATACTGGATGTGCCCATGAAAATCCACTTCACAATATGCATTTTGTACTCCTGTTCTCCTTGGTTTTACACATTGGCGGCAAGGCCAGCCCTGCTGCATAGTCGGTCATATGCACCCCATTAGGCCTTGGAACCCACATACTGTATGGACCCATAAAAATCCACTTCACAATATGCATTTTGTGCTCCATTCTCCTTTGTTTTATACATTGGCAGCAAGGCCAGCCTTGCTGCATAGTCAGTCATATGCACCCAATAAGGCCTTGGAACCCACATAGTGGATGGGCCCAGGAAAATCCACTTCACAATATGCATTTTGTGCTCCATATTCCTTTGTTTTATACATTGGCATCAAGGCCAGCCCTGCTGCATAGTCAGTCATATGCTTCCCATTTGGCCTTGGAACTCACATACTGGATGTGCCCATGAAAATCCACTTCACAATATGCATTTTGTGCTCCATACTCTTTTGTTTTATACTTTAGCGGCAAGGCGAGCCCTGCTGCATATTCAGTCATATGCAACCCATTAGGCCTTGGAACGCACATAGTGGATGGTCCCATGAAAATCCACTTCATAATATGCATTTTGTGCTCCATACTCCTTTGTTTTATACATTGGCAGGAAGGCGAGCCCTGCTGCATAGTCATATGCACCCCATTAGTCCTTGGAACCCACATACTGGATGGGCCCAGGAAAATTCACTCTCATTTTTTTATGGCATGATGCTCCCACTTTGCACAATTATTTACAGGAGAATTTGGCAATTTTATTTGACATGTTTTTAACACTAACTTTCAAATACGGCTTTAAAAAAGGCAAATACTTGCAATACAAGGCAATTTTATTGCAAACTAAAAAATTCAAGGAATAGTATGATTGAATAGTGTGAGTGCATACACTTTTGTATGTGTTAACATACACAGGATAATAAGTGCATATAAGGATTAAATAAATATAGTGATTAAGTATATATGAAAATTAACTAAATACAGTATAGTTAGATCATCACCAAGAGGCTTTTAAACATCATCCATCTGGAATATTAGAGAAGCAACACCAAGAAATAGAACCCCTGGAGATTACCTACACTGCATGGGCGTCCCCAATTATGCAGGTATCAGCACACTGTACATGTACAGGTACCCCAGTTTTGGCATCTGTCTTAGTCATGTTTCTCTGGTCTTATATAGTGAATAACACTATGTAGTAACTCTAGTTTCACCCACACCTTCAAGTGGCCACTTTTCAAGGTTGGATGAAACTGAGATATTATGGAGTCATCAGACAAGGGGCCATAAACCCCTGGAAAATAAAAGCCACAAGGATTTAGATCAAATCACAGGCATAGTTTCAGTAAACCTTAATGTCTTACAATGACAAACAGCAAACATATAGAGGCTTAGAACTGTTTGTGAAGTGAATAAACGAACATTTATCAAGATTGTGTCACTATAAGCATTGTCTGTCACATCTCTAAATGTTTTAGAAGAAATGCAGCAATGTGATTGTCTGAATGCATTCGGAATAGAGTATTTCAATCTTGTTTACAAATCGCCATTTGTATATTCTCTATTTGTACATTTGAGGCAGACAAAGTTAAGGCTCGCAAGGAGAGAAACAAATATAGTGTACAAAGCTATATTTTTAATGAACTACTGAGGCTAAGTAACAGCATTGATTTATCAAATTTATATGAAGTGTATTGTGTCCAATGTTAGCAACCAGGCAACACAAAAAGGAGCTTTTCAAATGAGCTCTTTCAGGTACACAAATGGTATAGTGTTTGCCAACAAGTATCTGGATTCACCAATGGGGGTACCTTTTGTAAAAATAGACTAGAGCTATCACAGCCCCTCTTGACCAAATTTCACCGGCCTATAACAGTACAAAGCACGTTCACCCTGGTGTTCTAGTGGCAGTTATTCAATAGACATTGCAGGAGACTGAGTTGAGAAGTAGGCCCAATGGAATGACATGCCCAATTCCCCAATGTGGGGTCCTTTTTGGACAGATTAAAATAGTGCCATCACAGCCCCTAGACCTAAATTCCCCGTACAGACCACGTTCACCCTGGTGATCTACTGGCAGGTACAGGTCAGATTGCAGGAGACCGTGTTAAGAAGTAGGCCCAATGTAATGTCATGCCCAATTTCCCAATGTATAATCCTTTTTTTAGAAATAAAAGAGTGGCATTACAGCCCCCTTGGCCAAAATGCACCGTACAGAGCACGTAGACCCTGGTGATCTGCTGGCAGGTACAGGTCAGATTGCAGGAGACTGAGTTAAGAAGTAGGTCCAATGTAATGTCATGCCCAATTCCCCAATGTAAAATCTTTTTTTGTTAAAAATAAATAGTGCCATCACAGGCCCTTTGGCCACAATGCACCGTACAGACCACGTTCACCCTGGTGATATAGTGGTTCTGGATGAGGAGGATGAGGATGAGGAGGAGGATAAAAACAAACAGACCAAATCTGGAAGTGTATACCCATGTATGGCTGTGAAGAGGTGCATGAGAATACACCTCCCAAAAGAGAGAATGTATTTGAGGTTATGTTTCGCTATTTTCACTTGGTGGTGTACAGAAGTCTTTCCCAATCCAGGCCTTGTTCATTTTGATAAGAGTAAGCCAGTCAGTATTTTCAGTTGACAGGCGGATACGTTTATCTGTGATAATTCTACCAGCGGCACTAAAAACCCTCTCTGACAGAAGACTGGCAGCATGGCAGGCCAGGACCTCCAAGGCGTAGAGAGCCAGTTCATTCCATGTGTCCAGCTTGGATACCCAATAATTAAAAGGCACAGAGGAATCACGGAGGACGTTTGTATGATCTGCAAGGTACTCCCTCACCATCTTCCCAAACATTGCACTTCATGTGACAGCACCCCTTGCCTCTGTGCCACCACGATGGGAGGGTCTGAGAAAACTGTCCCAGAACTTGGCCATTGTTCCTCTGCCTGAGCTGGATTGTACTTCAGTCTCTGTTGCTTGGAGTCCTTAGTTGTACAACAAACTCTGACGTCTGCTGCCAGCGTTCTCACATGGGAATTTTCTAAGTAATTCCGCTACAAGGCCCCTGTGGTACTGCACCATTTTATTACACCTCTCTGCCTCAGGCAGAAGAGATTGAAAGTTCTCCTTGTAGCGTGGGTCTAAAAGTGTCACCAACCAGTAATGAGTGTCACCCAAAATTTTGATAATCTGAGGGTCACGTGAAATGTAGCGCAACATAAAGTCAGCCATGCGTGCCAGACTGCTAACAGGCAAGACTTCTGTGTCCTCACCAACAGGACGACTTACCATGCTGTCCTCCTCCACCTCATCCCCACTGAACAGAAGCTAATAGAGATGTGTTTGTAGTACCGTCTATAGCGCATGAAAGTAGCTCCTGTTCTTCCTCCCCCTCCTCCTCCTCCTCATTGCCTACCAATCCACATTGAGAAGACATGAGGCTGGGCTGAGTGTAATCCCCCTGTATGTTTCCTTGCTCCATGTCCTCGTGCTCTGCCTGCAATGCATCCTCTTTGATTGTGAGCAGAGAGTTTTTCAGAATGCTGAGAAGCAGGATGGTGATGCTAATTATGGTGTCATCGCCGCTCACCATCTTGGTGCAGTCCTCAAAGTTTTGGAGGATGTTACATATGTCTGACATCCATGTCCGCTCCTGAGGTCTTATGTGTGGAGTCTGACCTGAAATTTGACGGCCTTGTTGATGTTGGTAGTCAACAGCGGCCCTCTTCTGCTCACAAATCCTTTCCAACATATGCAGTGTAGAGTTCCAGCATGTGAGGACATCACACAACAGTCCGTGAGCTGGAAGCTGAAACCGCTGCTGAAGCATGGCAAGGGCAGCTGAAGTGGTAGCTGACTTTCTGATATGGGCAGACAGACGGCGTACTTTTACTAGCAGATCTGCCAGCTCCGGGTAGCTTTTCAGAAAACATTGAACCATGAGGTTAAGCACATGGGCCAAGCAAGGTACGTGTGTGAGCTCACCTTGCCTCAGAGCCGCCACCAGGTTACGGCCATTGTCACACATGACCATGCCTGGCTGTAGGTTCAGCTGTGTCATCCAAACATCTGACTGCAACGGGAGTACTGGGTAGACTAAGGCTGGTTACCCGGGCCCCTGTGATATCCCTCAGGCTAGGAAAACCCTCTCCCAGAAGTTACACTAAAGGTGTGCATATCTGGGCCGCCAGGCCTGACCCTGTCTCCTGTTTCAGCCCTAAGCTGAAACCACCTCCCGCCACCCAGTGAAGAGACCACACACCAATCCCCACAGAAGCACAGACAGGGAAAACTGAAAAATGCACCATGCCGCAGTCACACAGGAATACACGAAAATGTGCACAGGGCAAAACAAATACAAATATAGGAAGGAGAAATATGACAAAGGATAATACACCACCAGATACGATATTCCTTCTCCTAGACCACCACTCCAGACCGAGATCACCAGGCACAAGACACAAGCTATAATCGGTGACACCCAAAGTTCAGCAGAACTATTTAAAGGCAGAGGGCATGACCCAGCCTCCAATCTGAGTACCAGCTAGATTAACCCCGGACAACCTAGATAGAATCTAGCCGGTGCCACTGAGCGCATAGTGGACGAATGCGGAATTACCGCTGTCTGTCGGATGCCCTAGTGTGAATAGCGTCCAACATGACACTGACTACTCTTTCAGCGCAGTCCACAACTCTTCTGCATTGTGCAGTTTGTCACCTATGCAGATTAGCTTCAGAACAGCCTGTTGCCGCTTGGCTGAGGCAGTGCTGCAGTGCTTCCAGCTTCTGACTGATATGTTGATTTCAGACATGGAGGATGAAGAGGAGGAGGAGATGCAGGAGCTGTCGACTGTGGGGCAACCCTGATTTACAAAGGGCCAGCAATCCTCGGCATGGGGAGGATGTGTTCCATCCCAAGGTCCGACTGGGTCCCGGCTTCCACTCTGTTAACCCACTGTGCCGTCAGTGAGATGTATCATCCCTGCCCACAAGCACTTGTCCACATGTCTGTGGTTAGGTGGACTTTCCCGGTAACAGCATTGTTGAGGGCATGGGTAATATTGTGGGACACATGCTGGTGTAATGCCGGTACGGCACACCGGGAGAAATAGTGGCGACTGGGGACCGAGTACCTTGGGACGGCCGCCGCCATCAGGTTGCGGAAAGCTTCCATCTCAACAAACCTAAAAGGCAGCATTTCTAGCGCAGGCAGAAGAGAAATATTAGAATTGAGGACTGTGACCTGTGGGGCGTTCCCTGGGTATTTCCGCTTGTGTTCCAAAGACTGGGTTATCAACAACTGAACGCTGCGCTGGGACAAGGACGTGGACAGGCTTGCTGATGGTGCTGCTTGACTGTCAGCCACAACATTGGCAGGGCTAGAGGCATCTTCACATGCACAGTGTACTGGGGATTGGCTTCTACGCAAAAAAGTGGAAAAATCAGTGGTGTGACCAGCAGGCAGTGTTCCTGGAGCCTGGGATTTGGCCCACAAAATTGGGTGCTTTGCTTCCATGTGCCTGATCATGCTGGTGGTGGTCAGGCTGGTTGTTTTGCTACCCCTGCTGATGCGGGCATGGCATGTGCTGCAAATAGCCTGTTTGGGGTTATCGACAGATTCTTTAAAAACCCCGAAACAGCTGTCTGTGGATGGATACCATGCTTGGCATAGGTGGTTTTCCTTTATTGGATGTTTTCCTTTATTGGATGCTGCCCTTCCCTTGGTTGTTCCTTCCCGGGGAAAGGCCTGGCTATTCATTGCCTGCGTTGAGAAACACGTGATGGTGTCTCCGCAGCTCCTCTACATGCATTTGCATATTTGGGGGCAGTGTTCTGGATCACTGCGTTGAGAAACACGTGATGGTGTCTCCGCGGTGTTGGATGTTTTGGTCTCCACAAGGTCAATCATCCGTGTCTTTATTTAAAAAATAGCCAGACTCGGGAAGATCTCACAGGTGGAATGGCAACTTCACTCATGTTGGTGTTATGGGGAAAGGAAGCACGCCTTCTGTCTATGGCCACCACACTTCTTCCTGCCTGTTGGGGGGATATGCCTCCTTCCCCATTTGTGCTGCTGTTCTCGCTATGCATGTCCTTCTGCCAGGTTGGGTCAGTCACTATGTCATCCACCACCTCGTCTTCCACCTCCGCACCCTGCTACTCCTCCTGAATTTCTGGCAATTGTGTCTCATCATCGTCCCCCTCTTGTGACAATTTCCCACCATCACGTTCATGTGACCGGGGCAGGTCAAAGCTTTGGGCAGCTCTACATTCGATCTCATCTTTCCCCACTTCAAGTTGACCATCAGAGATTTCTGAATCTTGAAATTGAAAACTGAACAGCTGTTCAGAGTGTCCAAGTGTGGGATCAATTGTCCCAGGGCAATCGGCATGGTGGGATGAAGGAGGATCAGGGTGAGGAATATCCTGGTCACACTCATGGCTACTCAGACTTTACCGTGTGGAAGACAAGGTGATGTTGGTGGCTAAGTGACTGGAAGCATTATCCGCTATCCAACCAACAACCGTTTCACACTGCTCTGGCTTCAATAGTGGTGTGCTGCGGTCCCCCAGAAACTGGGACAGGAAGGTCAAGTGAGAAGATGTGGGTCTTTGTTGTTGCCCACTTTCACCTTGCCTACGGCCTCGTCCTCTGGATGCACCATCAGCATCATGTCCCCTTCCCCGTCCCTTGCCCCTTGCCCATTTTAAATGGACTACTGCACTATTTCAAATGCTCAACACAAATGTCTTTATTAGTAGCTAAATAATATGTGATCAGTATGCCTGCAAATCTACGATTTTTTAAACCCAAACACCAGGCAGGCCTCAGCCTGACCTAACAGACTGTATTAAATTTTTTTGTTTTTGTTAATTTATGCGAAATAGTGCTGTATAGAATTTTAGTATCACACAGCCAAAAAATAAGTACACCGGCCTCCAATGCCAAAACTTGGAGCAGAGATATATGACGGCTGTAACAAAAATACCACACTTGCATATCTGTGGCCTATCAATTTTTTTTAAGGCTAAATAGCGCTGTATAGAATTTTACTGTCAGACAGCCAAAAAATTAGTACACCGGCCTCCAATGCCAAAACTTGGAGCAGAGATATATGACAGCTGTAACAGAAATACCACACTGGCAAATATGTGGCCTTTCAATTTTTTTTAGGTGAAATAGTGCTGTATAGAATTTGACTGTCAGACGGCCAAAAAAAAATACACCTGCCTCCAATGACCAAACTTGGAGCAGAGATATATGATGGCTGTAACAGAAATACCAGACTGGCAAATATGTGGCCTTTCAATTTTTTTTAGGTGCTGTATAGAATTTCAGACGGCCCCAAAAAAATACACCGGCCTCCAATGACCAAACTTGGAGCATGCAGATATATGAGGCCTTTTTCGGTGAATTTAAAGCACCAAAAAAAAAAAAAAAAAAAGGGGCACAAAGGTAGCACACACAACTATGCTACTTATGCCAGACAAACTATAATTTTTCATCAGGCCTCAGCCTGACAGTACAAACTGTATATTCTTTTTTGGGAGGGGAATTTTTCGGAAAAGAAAAAAAAGTATATAGACAGTAAATAATCTGCAGCAGCAGATATGGAGCTTTGGGAAGGATGCAGTGGGACCAATGGACGCACATACAGTGCCTGCAGGCCTTGCACTCATGTGGATATGCTGTGCCCTGCCTGCCTAGTGCTGCAATATCGGGACCCACGAATTAGCCCTAAAAAGGACTGCTGCAAACCAACACTACCTCTAAAATCCACAATTCTGGCCCTATTTTGGCACCAGCTCTCCCTACTGTTGCTGAAACAGGGACAGAATGCGGCGAGCAGGGCGGCGCCTTGTCTCTTATACTCGGATGATGCTAGCAGACAATCCCTGCACTGTGATTGGGTCTCTAAAGTCCACCAAAACTGGTGGGTGGAGACTGCAGTTACCGCCGAATAATCCCAGAAATGCTCGCTGCTCGGCGAGTATCCCGAGTACCCCGATACTCGGGCGAGTAACGAATAGTGGCGAGCACGTTCGCTCATCACTAGTGAATATTCATTTTTTTTTAATAGCGAGCACAGTAGTATCTGCAGCAGCCAGCTTCCTGCAGCTGCCCAGCGTTCGAGTGTAACGGCTACTTAAGACAATAAATATTCACTTCATTCCACTCCCGTAGGTGTGAAATGCAATTAATTTTTCTTCCCTTTAGTAGCGGCACAGGTGAAAACCCGGCAGCTGCAGGAACCTGGCTGCTGCGGCTGATACTGTGCTCACTAAAGAGCATTGAATACTCACTGTGCTCCATGCACACAGTCCCGGCGTGGAGAACAGAGAGTATGCCGGCAGTTGTACCTGGCAGCTTGTAAACAGTGTGTTACATCACTGCCATGTGCTGCTTTCAAGCATTAAGCTGCTGCTTGTACCTGAGCATGACACTGCAAGGGCATGCAGGGAAGGTAAGAATGTTTTTTTTTCTGCTAGGGCCATGCATACCAGGATGGTGAAGGGGACCAATCATACCAGGATAAGGATGGGGCCATGCATACTAGATGGAGATAGGGCCCTGCATACCACGATAGGGATTGGGGCCAATCAAACCAGGATAAGGGTGGGGCCATGTACACCAGGATAAGGTTGGGGACAATCATTCCAGGTTAAGGATGGGTCCATGCATACCAGGATAAGGATGAGGCCATGCATACTAGATGGAGATGGGGCCTTGCATACCACGATAGGGATTAGGGCCAATCAAACCAGGATAAGGTTGGGGCCAATCATATCAGGTTAAGGATGGGTCCATGCATACCAGGAGAAGGATGGGGCCATGCATACTTGATGGAGATGGGGCCTTGCATACCACGATAGGGATTGGGGCCAATCAAATCAGGATAAGGGTGGGGCCATGCACACAGGATAAGGTTGGGGCCAGTCATTCCAGGTTAAGGATGGGTCCATGCATACCAGGATAAGGATGGGGTGATGCATACCAGAATAAGCTTTAACCCCTTTCTGCCATTAGACGTACTATTCCATCCATGTGGGGTGGGCTTTACTTCCCAAGGACGGAATAGTACGTCATAGGCAATCGGCCGCGCTCACCGGGGGAGCGCAGCCGGGTGTCAGCTGCTTATCGCAGCTGACATCCGGCACTATGTGCCAGGAGCGGTCACGGACCGCCCCCGGCACATTAACCCCCGACACACCGCGATCAAACATGATCGCGATGTGCCGGCGGTACAGGGAAGCTTCCCGCAGGGAGGGGGCTCCCTGCGGGCTTCCCTGAGACCCCCGCAGCAACGCGATGTGATCGCGTTGCTCCGGGGGTCTCCTACCTTTCTCCCTGCAGAAAGTCCCGGATCCAAGATGGCCGCGAATCCGGGTCCTGCAGGGAGGGAGGTGGCTTACCAAGTGCCTGCTCAGAGCAGGCACTTGGTAACGCTGCACTGCTCTCAGACAGATCGGTGATCTGTCAGAGTGCTGTGCAAACTGGCAGATCACCAATCTGTATTGTCCCCCCCTGGGACAAAGTAAAAAAGTAAAAAATAAAATTTACAAATGTGTAAAAAAAAAAAAAAAATCCTAAATATTGAAAAAAAAAAAAATATTATTCCATAAATACATTTCTTTATCTAAATAAAAAAAAAAAAACAATAAAAGTACACATATTTAGTATCGCCGCGTCCGTAATGACCCGACCTATAAAACTGGACCACTAGTTAACCCCTTCAGTAAACAACGTAAGAAAAACAAAAAAAAAACGAGACAAAAAACAACGCTTTATTATCATACCGCCGAACAAAAAGTGGAATAACACGCGATCAAAAAGGCGGATATAAATAACCATGGTACCGCTGAAAGCGTCATCTTGTCCCGCAAAAAACGAGCCACCATACAGCATCATCAGCGAAAAAATAAAAAAAGATATAGTCCTGAGAATAAAGCGATGCAAAAATAATTATTTTTTCTATAAAATAGTTTTTATCGTATAAAAGCGCCAAAACATAAAAAAATGATATAAATGAGGTATCGCTGTAATCGTACTGACCCGAAGAATAAAACTGCTTTATCAATTTTACCAAACGCGGAACGGTATAAACGCCTCCCCCAAAAGAAATTCATGAATACCTGGTTTTTGGTAATTCTGCCTCACAAAAATCGGAATAAAAAGCGATCAAAAAATGTCACGTGCCCGAAAATGTTACCAATAAAAACGTCAACTCGTCCCACAAAAAACAAGACCTCACATGGCTCTATGGACTCAAATATGGAAAAATTATAGCTCTCAAAATGTGGTAACGCAAAAAATATTTTTTGCAATAAAAAGCGTCTTTCAGTGTGTGACGGCTGCCAATCATAAAAATCCGCTAAAAAACCCTCTATAAAAGTAAATCAAACCCCCCTTCATCACCCCTTTAGTGAGAGAAAAAGAAAAAATTTAAAAAAATGTATTTATTTCCATTTTCCCATTAGGGTTAGGGCTAGGGTTAGGGTTAGGGCTAGGGTTAGGGCTAGGGTTAGGGTTAGGGTTAGGGCTAGGGTTAGGGTTAGGGCTAGGGTTAGGGTTAGGGCTAGGGTTAGGGTTAGGGCTAGGGTTAGGGTTAGGGTTAGTGCTAGGGCTAGGGTTAGGGCTAGGGTTAGGGCTAGGGTTAGGGCTATGGTTAGGGCTAGGGTTATGGTTAGGGCTAGGGTTAGGGCTAGGGTTAGGGCTACAGTTAGGGTTAAGGCTACAGTTAGGGTTGGGGCTAAAGTTAGGGGTAGGGTTTGGATTACATTTGCGGTTGGGAATAGGGTTGGGATTAGGGTTAGGGGTGTGTCTGGGTTAGAGGTGTGGTTAGGGTTACCGTTGGGATTAGGGTTAGGGGTGTGTTTGGATTAGGGTTTCAGTTATAATTGGGGGGTTTCCACTGTTTAGACACATCAGGGGCTCTCCAAACGCGACATGGCGTCCAATCTCAATTCCAGCCAATTCTGCGTTGAAAAAGTAAAACAGTGCTCCTTCCCTTCCGAGCTCTCCCGTGTGTCCAAACCGGAGTTTACCCCAACATATGGGGTATCAGCGTACTCAGGACAAATTGGACAACAACTTTTGGGGTCCAATTTCTCCTGTTACCCTTGGGAAAATACAAAACTGGGGGCTAAAAAATAATTTTTGTGGGAAAAAAAAGATTTTTTATTTTCACGGCTCTGCGTTAGAAACTGTAGTGAAACACTTGGGGGCTCAAAGTTCTCACAACACATCTAGATAAGTTCCTTGGGGGGTCTAGTTTCCAATATGGGGTCACTTGTGGGCGTTTTCTACTGTTTAGGTACATTAGGGGCTCTGCAAACGCAATGTGACGCCTGCAGACCATTCCATTTAAGTCTGTATTCCAAATGGCGCTCCTTCCCTTCCAAGCCATCCCATGCGCCCAAACGGTGGTTCCCCTCCACATATGGGGTATCAGCGCACTCAGGACAAATTGCACAACAACTTTTGGGGTCCAATTTCTCCTGTTACCCTCGGGAAAATACAAAACTGGGGACTAAAAATAATTTTTGTGGGAAAAAAATTTTGTTTTATTTTTACGGCTCTGCATTATAAACTTCTGTGAAGCTCTTGGTGGGTCAAAGTGCTCACCACACATCTAGATAAGTTCCTTAGGGGGTCTACTTTCCAAAATGCTGTCACTTGTGGGGGATTTCAATGTTTAGGCACATCAGTGGCTATCCAAACGCAACATGGAGTCTCATCTCAATTCCTGTGAATTTTGCATTGAAAAGTCAAACGGCGCTCCTTCCCTTCCGAGCTCTCCCATGCACCCAAACAGTGGTTTACCCCCACATATGGGGTATCAGCGTACTCAGGACAAATTGTACAACAACTTTTTTGTTCCAATTTCTTCTCTTACCATTGGGAAAATAAAAAATTGGGGGCGAAAAGATAATTTTTGTGAAAAAAAAATGATTCTTTATTTTTACGGTTCTGCATTATAAACTTCTGTGAAGCACTTGGTGGGTCAAAGTGCTCACCACACCTCTAGATAAGTTCCTTAGGGGGTCTACTTTCCAAAATGGTGTCACTTGTGGGGGGTTTCAATGTTTAGGCACATCAGTGGCTCTTCAAACGCAACATGGCGTCCCATCTCAATTCCTGTCAATTTTGCATTGAAAGGTCAAACGGCGCTCCTTCCCTTCCGAGCTCTCCCATGCACCCAAACAGTGGTTTACCCCCACATATGGGGTATCAGAGTACTCAGGACAAATTGTGCAACAACTTTTTGGTTCCAATTTCTTCTCTTACCATTGGGAAAATAAAAAATTGGGGGCGAAAAGATAATTTTTGTGAAAAAAAAATGATTTTTTATTTTTACGGTTCTGCATTATAAAATTCTGTGAAGCACTTGGTGGGTCAAAGTGCTCACCACACCACTAGATAAGTTCCTTAGGGGGTCTACTTTCCAAAATGGTGTCACTTGTGGGGGGATTCAATGTTTAGGCACATCAGTGGCTCTCCAAACGCAACATGGCGTCCCATCTCAATTCCAGTCAATTTTGCATTGAGAAGTCAAATGGTGCTCCTTCGCTTCCAAGCTCTGTCATGCGCCCAAACAGTGGTTTACCTCCACTTATGGGGTATCGGCGTACTCAGGAGAAAATGTACAACAAGGTTTGGGGTCCATTTTCTCCTGTAACCCTTGGTAATATAAAACAAATTGGAGCTGAATGAAATTTTTTGTGAAAAAAAGTTAAATGTTAATTTTTATTTAAACATTCCAAAAATTCCTGTGAAGCACCAGAAGGGTTAATAAACATCTTGAATGTGGTTTTGAGCACCTTGAGGGGTGCAGTTTTTAGAATGGTGTCACACTTGGGTATTTTCTATCATATAGACCCCTCAAAATGACTTCAAATGAGATGTGGTCCCTAAAATAAAATGGTGTTGTAAAAATGAGAAATTGCTGGTCAACTTTTAACCCTTATAACTCCCTAACAAATAAAATTTTGGTTCCAAAATTGTGCTGATGTAAAGTAGACATGTGGGAAATGTTACTTATTAAGTATTTTGTGTGACATATCTCTGTGATTTAATTGCATAAAAATTCAAAGTTGGAAAATTGCGAAATTTTCAAAATTTGTGCCATATTTCCATTTTTTTCAGAAATAAACGCAGGTAATATCAAATAAATTTTACCACTATCATGAAGTACAATATGTCACAAGAAAACAGTGTCAGAATCACTGGGATCCATTGAAGCGTTCCAGAGTTATAACCTCATAAAGGGACAGTGGTCAGAATTGTAAAAATTGGCCCGGTCCATAACGTGCAAACCACCCTTGGGGGTAAAGGGGTTAAACATGCCTCAATCACACCTATCCTCAAAAAGCCCTCTCTTGACCCATCCTCTCTATCTAGCGTTCTCCCTATATCACTTCTCCCCTATGCCTCAAAACTACTAGAACAACACGTCCATCTTGAACTGTCCTCCCATCTATCTTCCTGCTCCCTTTTCAACTGCTTACAATCAGGCTTCTGGTCACACCACTCCACTGAAACTTCCCTAACTAAGGTCACCAATGACCTATTAACCGCCAAGAGCAAGCGACACTACTCTATCCTCCTCCTCTTGGACCTGTCCTCTGCCTTTGACACAGTGGACCATTCCCTATTACTACAGACCCTCTCATCCCTTGGCATCACAGACTTGGCCCAATCCTGGATCTCGTCATACCTAACTGATCGAACATTCAGCGTCTCCCATTCAAACACCACCTCCTCACCTCGCCCCCTATCTGTCGGAGTCCCGCAAGGTTCAGTTCTAGGGCCCCTGCTCTTCTCCATTTACACTTTTGGCCTGGGACAGCTCATAAAATCTCACGGTTTTCAGCATCATCTCTATGCTGATGACACACAGATCTACATCTCTGGACCATATATCACCACCCTACTAACCAGAATCCCTCAAGGTGTACTCGCTATTTCATCCTTCTTCTCCACTAAATTTCTAAAACTTAAAATGGACAAAACAGAATTCATTGTCTTTCCCCCATCTCACGCGACCCCCCCAACGTACCTATCCATTACAGTAAACGGCTGCCAGGGTAATCCTTGACACTGATCTCTCCTTCAAACCACATATCCAAGCCCTTTCCACTTCCTGCCACCTTCAACTCACAAATATTCCATGGATCCGTACATTTCTAAACCAAGAATCTGCAAAAACCCTAGTCCATGCCCTCATCATCTCCCGCCTTGACTACTGTAACCTCTTGCTCTGTGGCCTCCCCTCTAACACTCTCGCACCTCTCCAATCCATTCTAAACTCTGCTGCCCGACTAATCCACCTGTCCTCCCCACTATTCCCTGGCCTCTCCCCTCTGTCAATCCCTTCACTGGCTCCCCATTACCCAGAGACTCCAGTACAAAAGCCTAACCATGACGTACAAAGCCATCCACAACCTGTCTCCTCCATACATCTCTGACCTCGTCTCCCAGTACTTTCCTGCACGGAACCTCCGATCCTCACAAGATCTCCTTCTCTACTCCCCTCTTATCTCCTTGTCAGACAATCGCATAAAAGATTTCTCTCGCGCATCAACCCTACTCTGGAACTCTCTACCACAACATATCAGACTCTCACCTATCATCGAAACCTTCAAAAAGAATCTGAAGACCCACCTCTTCCAAGAAGCCTTCAACCTGCAGTGACCACCGATCCACCAAAACGCTGCATGACCAGCTCTACCCTCACATATTGTGTCCTCACCCATCCCTTGTAGATTGTGAGCCATCGCGGGCAGGGTCCTCTCTCCTCCTGTACCGGTTGTGACTTGTATTTTTCAAGATTATTGTACCTGTTTTTATTATGTATACCCCTCCTCACATGTAAAGCTCCATGGAATAAATGGCGCTATAATAATAAATAATAATAATAATCAGGATGGGGCTATGCACACCAGGATAAGGTTGGGGCCAATCATACCAGGATAAGGATGAGGTCATGCATAACAGGATGGAGATGGGGTCCCTGCATACCAGGATAGGAATTGGGGCCAATCATACCAGGATAGGAATTGGGGCCAATCATACCAGGATAAGGATGGGGCCATGCATACCAGTATGTAGATGGGGCCCTGCATAACAGGATAGGAATTGGGGCCAATGATACCAGGATAAGGATGGGGCCATGCACACCAGGATAAGGATGGGGCCATGCATACCAGGATGGAGATGAGTTCCCTGCATATTAGTATAAGGTTCAGGCCATGCATACCAGGATAAGGATGGGGCCATGCACATCAGAATAGGGTTGGGGCCAATCATACCAGGATAAAGATGGGGCTGTGTATACCAGGATAAGGATGGGGCCATACATACCACCACTAAAGTTGTATTAATTTCCTCAGAAGAGAAATAGTATAATGGGCCTCTGACACCCCTTCCACTACAGGCCTCACACCAGATGGAAACCCAACTTGGAGTCTGCACATTTCAAAATTTTTTTGTCACACACCGCGGAAGTGGCATCAATTTCCCCATAAGAGAGATACAGTAGTATTATGGGTCTCCGACACCCCTTCCACTACAGGCAGCACACCAGATGTTGTAACATCAGCAACAGTAGCAGCAACAGGCACAGAATCCATGGCAAAGATGTTACAGACTGCAATAAGGCGGGATCAATGCATCACACTAAAAACAACACCATTGCCTAGTATGCCCTGTCTGTGACTGTGGTGTAAAAGTCATTAAAGCTCCATGAATTGTTAATCCTTATGAAAATTAGGCAGTCTCCACTTTCAGGTGACAGCCGGATGCGCTTATCTGTCAGGACACCACCAGCAGTGCTGAAGACACGTTCTGAGAGAACGCTGGCTGCCGAGCATGACAAAACCTTCAAAGCGTGAAAGGTTACTTTCATTTTTGAAGACCAAGATGCAAAAGTGTCCAAATTCCCCCTTATGGCATTGATATTGAGCTTAAGAGACTCCTGCACCATTCTCTCCTGTCACTCACAACATGTCAGACTTGTACTCTCTTCTGTTGGTACATGTGCTTGTCTAAAAAATTAGTGAAACAATTCACAGAAATTGCTTATGCCACTTACACTGCTGCTGCAGCCAATATTTTTGTGATGACGCCTTGATGTTCCCAGGGGTTGATTTCTAGAACTGCGATGCATACTCTGTACCTCACTGCTGTATTGGGTAAAATCAGTCTAAATATTGTCTACAAGCGAGATTCGATACTCCATCATGCACAAGTCTCTTGACAGGGAGGGCAGCATCTGGCTTAATTTAATCTTACACCGTGGATCTAATAGAGTGGCAATCCAGTAGTCAGCACTATTTCTATCACTTAGAATACAGGCATCATGATGAAGGTAGTGTAGCAAAAAGGTGCTGATGTGTCGGGAGCTTACATAAGGTCCAAGTCCATGATGAGTTGTTGGCATGGTAAGACTCAAGGTTGCTTCCTTCCTCCCCTCCCGCCAACCACGGACAACACAGATGGGATCATTGTCATCTTCATCTCCTGACTGTTGCGTTTTCATCACTGATTACTCCTCATCCCCCTCCATTTGTTCCTTGGCTCCTGAACCTTCACTAACAGTTTGTCTGGTGCCATGAACCCCCTTTGATAGCTGTAATCCACCCATCCATGGCATCCACCTGTGCGATGAAAGTCCGGACCTTTTAAGATATTGCTATCCATTCCGCAGACTCCTCTGCTTCCATCTATTCCTCAGAGACCACCACCTTCTCACACAGACTATTCAAAGTGTGCTCCAGCATGTAGATTACCGGAATAATGATGATGATGATGATGATGGCATCACCAGCACTAACCATCTTAGTAGTCATCTCAAAACTGTGCAAAGGGGTGCAGAAAGGTGCAGAGGTCTTTTATCTGTGTCCACACCACAAGCATGATTTGCACCACATGCATACAGCGTTGGTTCAGGCTATGGAAAAGGACAAACTGCACCAGGGCTGCCACATGTGCAGAGTGGAATTCCACCTTGCTGAAACATCGCAAATTAAACAATTAATCGGTAGGCTGATAGACTTCTCTAACAATGCAAATTGATGACCTGCAGGGTGCCATCGTTGGAAGTGAGCACACAGCAATCGTACTTTCTACAGCAGTGCATTCAGGCTGGGATAGTGGCTAAAACAATTGTGTACCACCAGGTTGAGGACGTAAGCCATGCAAGCCACATGTTTGAGGTTGCCCTTGCATAGGGCCATCATGAGGTTTGCACCATTATCGCACACGTCCTTCCCTTGCTATACTTTCAGTGGAGAAAGCCATGGCTCTAACTTGGCCTGAATAACTATCCAGAACTCTTTAGCTGTGTGACTGCGATCCACAAGGCATATTGTTTTAACACTGCCTGATTGCAGTGAGCCATGGCTTTGCAGTACAGAGGTGGGGGGATTCTATCTTCACTGTGGAAACGCATGTCTGAATAAATGAGAGAGGGGGAGGGCACAGGTAGAGGCCCTATAGTAGGTGGAGGAGTCAGAAGCAGTGAATGAAGTGTTAGATACAGAGGTATGTCCTGTATGCCTTTGGGATTCAAAGATTTGTGAAGAAGCCCCTTGACCACCTTCCCAAACAGTCACTAGAGTCACTCAGAACCCAGTCAGCAAGATTTAATGCCCCTGCCCATGTTTGCTCATACAGGTGTCAGTGGTGAAAAGCACACTGGCAGACATATATATTTTCAGGGAACTGGTGATGTTGTCTGTGCCATGCTGGTGTAGTGCAAGCACAGCTTTCTTACAGAAGTAATGGCGACTGGGCAATAGATACTGAGGGATTGGGTCACCCATCAACTTTCTGAAACCATCTGTATTCACGAGGGAAAGAGGCAGCATTTCCTTGGCCAACAGATTGGAGATGGTGGACTTCAAGCTCTTAGCTTTGGCATGTGAAGAAGGAAACATTCTTTTATGTGATCACAACTGAGGGACTCAGAGCTGACTGCTGTGCTGAGGGAGGGTGGAGTACGGAGAACAGGACAAACTGCTGGATGGTGAGTAAGGTGCAGGTGCAGCAGGCATATCATCTTCCATAACAGCTGACGGTCTCTCACTCACCCTGACTATAGGGGGTAAACAATTGTAGTATTTACGGCCAGAGACCTGCGTCAGAAGGCTTGGACAGAGGAGGAATGAGCAGCAGATGTGGTTGATGGGACATCTGGTGGCTGGTGAGGCCCACTTGTTGGCATTTTAGCACGGTGATATTCCCACAATAAGGATTTCTGATTGCGCATGTTCCGGTTTATGCATATAGTTGTCAAAGTATTGCATTGTTTGCCTCCACTGAGTTTTTTTTTGCAATTTTGCAGATAACATGAGTTGCGTTATCCTTTGCCATCTTAAAAAAGTCCCAGGCTAGGCATCCCTTGCCACCCATGTGAACTACACATTTGTGATTGCTGCTGGCCACAGCCAGAGTTGGGGCTAAGGATGCAGTGCTTGCCATGGTTGCATCACTTGGTATGTATGTAATCATCCTCCTGCATTTACTCTGCTTAGCTGCGCACCTCTATGTTCGCACCAATTGGATCTACAACCTCATCGTCATCCTCTCTGTTCTTACACTCCTCACCCTGAGAGTCAACCTCCTCTTCTTCCTTCCCTGACACCACAGTACCGTAGACGTGCACCTCTGGTATCTGAGTCTCATCAGGATCACCTCCACCCTTGGTAGTTAACATCTGGTGATGAGGGTCTGGATTTTGCTTGGACCCTACTGCATCCGGGCCCGCATCCAAACAGAAGAGATTTTTGGCATCTGTGCAGTGGCTTCCCTCTTCTGGATTCTTTGAATCTTTGGTGCAGACCTCTGATGCCCATGGAATAGAATGCATGAACAGCTCTGCTGAATGGCCCATCTGTGATTTGTCATAGTCAGTTGGGCATTTGGAAATTTGTGACACGGGTGAAACAAAGGTGATTATGGTATTGTACTGTGTGTGATGTTAAGGTGGAGCAAGAGGTAGAGAGGCCACTTGATGCAGCCCTTGCCATCCACTGGAGCACATGCTCTTTCTGATCCTTATCTACAAGGCATACTGTTTGCTTGGATTAACAAATTGGTCCTCCTGACTGCACCCCATTATTAGAAGTAATGATTTTTAAGTGGAAATCTAGCCTTCTGAATTTTCGCTGAAAACACAGCTTCATCACAAACAATTTGGATTAGCAAATGGGGCCTTCTGAGACTGCAATATAGTTTTTGCACATTCTAGGTCGAAGCTGGGAGATCAATTTCACAAAGGGCAGGATCCTATCTAGCTAACTGATAAGATCACTTGCAGCACTGGCAGGAGTGGCTTTTCTGCACTGTGACACAGAAAATTGTGCCAACAAAATAAGATTTCACTTTTTATATGTATAGGGACATGTGACTTTGGCAGCTAATTACAGAAAACCTTGTGCCATCACATTGTGGATGGATTCTGCTCACTGATTGGCTACTGGATTGTTGACAAATTAAGTTATTAAAGATAAAAAAAATTTACTATGAAGCTCCTCTCACCAAGATATACCCCTTCCCCTCTTCAAACATCTCCTTCCATCCCCCCTGCTCTTCCTACAGCACAATAATCCTAGCCAAAGTAATAACAAAAGCATAATAACAAAAGCATTAGTGGAAACACGATGATTTACCAAACTGTGACTGAATTTTGCCAACTTTGAGTAAAAATGTTCATGAAACCAAACACGATTTGAATGTACTACATTCGTGCCGAATTTCAGATTGGCAAATATTTTCCGAACAGGTTCCCTTACCTCTACATGCTATGCCAACATCTAAGTTATGTCCAGTGTACATACCCTAACATAGCTTTTATCCACTGAGAAAGATGCAAGCTGAGATTCTAAGCTTCAGTCAAAGACAGGAATCTGACATTGGTTGTACCAGTACATTTTGTAATACTATTACTTAGTTCTAAATGAGAAACCTCATAAGGTTCTAAAAAAGGACAAATGTAAGGACATTATTGATCTGTCTTACTTCTTTGCTTTTTGTATTCATTGATGTTTTTTCTTACATAGATTGTAATCTTGCATGCAGGGCCCTCACTCCTCATGGTATGTGTTGAATTATGTATTAATCTATAATCATAATGATATCCAAAAACATACAGTAAGTGCAAGGGGTCTTAAAATGTAAAAATCAGTTTCCCCATAATAATCAAATAATGAGTAACTGCGTGAGTTATGAGCATATGCAACCTAAAAAAGGATACAAAGTATCTAAAAACACTATCTAATAATAAAACAAGTTTTGTTAAAAAAAGAATACACATTATTATTATTATTATTATACATTTATATAGAGCCATTTATTCCATGGAGCATTACATGTAAAAAGGGGCAAATATAGACAAGCACAATAAACGAGAGCAATACAATGCACACACAAGTACAGAAGGAGACAGGACCCTGCCCGTTAGGGCTCACAGTCTACAGGGGATAGGTGAGGGTACACTAGGAAAGTGTAGAGCTGGTCACGCGGCAGTTCAGCAGACTAAAGATAACTGCAGATTGTAGGCTTGTCGGAAGAGGTGGATCTTCCGGTTATTTTTGAAGTTTTCTGTGGTAGGCGAGTGTATGATGTGTTGGGGTACAGAGTTCCAGTGTATGGGGGAAGCACGGGAGAAGTCTTGTATGCGGTTGTGGGAAGAAGAGATAAGAAGGGAGTAGAGAAGGAGATCTTGAGAGGATCGAAGGCTGCGTGTGGGTAAGTACCAGGAGGCAATGTCGCAGATGTATGGAGGAGACAAGTTGTTGATGGCTTTGTATTTCATTTGAACTGGAGACTCTGGAAAATAGGAAGCCAGTAAAGGACTTGGCTGAGAGGAGAGGCTGGGGAATAATGGGGAGATAGGTGTATTAGTCAAAAAGGGGAAGAAAAAAGCTGCACCATACAAATCTTCCGATAAAAAAACCTTTGTCCTTTATTTCAACAGCGTGCTGTGGACATGGTTACAGAGGGCAGGATAGTGGCGGAACAAGCTGGTTAAGTTAATGGACTACCCCCGTTTCGCGTTTTATACGCTTCAACGGGTCCAGACCAGGTGTATTAGTCAGGTAGCAGAATGTAGAATTGATTGGAGTGGTGCCTGAGTGGTGGAGGGGAGGCCAGAGAGTAAAAGGTTGCAGTAATCAAGGTGGGAAATAAGGGCGTGCACTAGCATTTTGTGGTTTCATGGTCAAGGAATGCACGGATCCAGAAAATGTTTTTGAGTTTGAGTTGGCAGGAGGAGGCAAGGGCTTGGGTATGAGGCTTGAAAGAGAGGGCAGAGTCGAGGATCACCCAGAGGCACCGAGCATGCAGGACTGGGGAAAGTGAGCAGCCATTGACATTGATGGATAGGTTTGGTGGAGGGGTAGAGTGAGAAGTGGGAAAGATGATGAATTCTGTTTTGTCCATGTTCAGTTTTAGAAAGCGAGCAAAAAAGAAAACTTATATAGCAGACAGACATTGTGGGATTTTGGTGAGTAAGGAGGTGAGGTCGGGTCCAGATAGGTAGATCTGCGTGTCATTGGTGTAGAGATGATACTGCAAACAGTGGAATTCTTTGAGCTATCCCAGGCCGAAGGTGAGGTTGGCGAAGAGCAGGGGGCCTTGGACTGACCATTGGGGAACACTGACAGACAGGGGGCTAGATGAGGAGGTGGTGTAGGAGAGGGAGACACTGAATGTACGGTCTGTTAGATATGACCAGATCCATGATAGGGCCAAGTCTATGATGCAAAGAGATGAGATAATCTGGAGCAGGAGGGAGTGGTCAACAGTGTCATAGTCAGAAGACAGGTCCAGGAGAAGGAGGACAGAGTAGTATCGCTTGTTCTTGAGTAGTAGGTCATTGATGATTTTAGTTAAGGCAGTTTCAGTTGAGTGATGTGATCAGAAGCCAGATTGTAATGGGTCAAAAAGGGGGTAGGAGGACAGTTCAAGATGGACATGCTGTTCCAGTAGTTTTGAGGCATAAGGGAGAAGAGTAATTGGGCGATAGCTAGACACAGAGGATGGGTTGAGGGAGGGTTTTTGAGGATTGGCGTGATCTTGGCATGCTTGAAGGATGAGGGGAAGACACCAGTTGTGAGTGAGACATTGAAGAGGTGTGTTAGGGTTGGGATGAAGATTGTGGCGAGGTTAGGGATGAGGTGGGACGGGTGCAGGTCAAGTGTGCAAGTGGTGAGATGTGA
Organism: Ranitomeya imitator; assembly: GCF_032444005.1. NCBI lineage: Eukaryota > Metazoa > Chordata > Amphibia > Anura > Dendrobatidae > Ranitomeya > Ranitomeya imitator. The sequence goes on along the minus strand of NC_091283.1, from coordinate 708,250,753 downwards.
TCTTGACAGGAGAGTTGAGAGCTGATCTTCTGTCATGGTGGAGAAGTTAGTTTTGAAGGAACAGGGTTGAGCAGCTATGAGGGGCATTGGGGGATGGTGGATAAAGCTTTCTCTGATTGTATCGATCTTCTGCTTAATGAAAGTGGCAAAGTCTTCAGCAGAAATGAGACTAGAGGGAGGTGGTGCTGGGGGATGAAGTAGAGAATTAAAAGTGTTTAAAAGCTGTTTAGGGTTGTGAGACAGGGAGGATGAGAGATGAGAAGTTTGTTTTGCGGCAGTGAGTGTGGACTAGAAGCTGGCGGGGGACTGCTTGTGTGCGATAAAGTGCCCAGCAGAACGAGTTCTCTTCCATCTCCGCTCAGCAGCCCTGGAAGCCTGTCTCAGTTCTTTGGTCAGGCTGGTCAGCCAAGGCTGCCTGTTTATTGTACGAGTTTTGCTGTGCGTGAGGGGGCGGGCAAATCAAGTGCTGCTGTTATTGTGGTCTTGTATATACTGGCAGCAGCATTGGTGTCATGTAAGGAAGCTATGTCTGTAAGGCTAGGTTCACATTGCGTTAGTGCAGTCCATCCAACGCATGTGTTAAACGGATTGAGTTAACGCAAGTGCCGAAAAAGATCGCATTATGCGATCACGCTAGCGCAGATGCTCTATCTGCGCTAGCAGTGACGAACCTTGAAACACTGCAGACCGTGTCAGAGGGTCCGTCACAAAATGACAGCACATCACTAGCGCATGCCGATTATGGCATGCGTTGGCAATGCGCCAGATAATAGGTGTTAATGGCAGCATTAACGGGCTGCGTTACATTGCGCTATGCCACGATGTAATGCAGTCCGTCTATCGGACTGCCATAACGCAGTTTGACCCCAGCCCTAGAGGGAAAAGGGACTCAGAGAGTGAGTGTAAATTGAGGTGTTTGAGATTTCTGAGAGAGTGGGTGAGTTTGTGGAGTGGGGGTTACACACTAGGAGAGGAGAGGGAAGAAAATGTCAGTAGGTTGTGGTCAGAGAGGGATGAGAAAGGGGATAGAGGCAGGTGAGGATAAGGTCCAGCATGTGGCCATCTTTGTGAGTGGCCACAGAGGACCACTGAATGAGGACAAAGGAGTCAGTCAGTGATAAAAGTTTAGAGGCAGCTGAGGTGCAAGTGTCAATAGGGATATTGAAGTCACCCATGATGATAGTGGGGAAGACAGCAGAAAGGAAATGAAGTAGCCATGTGGTGAAGTGGTCAAGAAAGGTGGAAATGGCTAGGTCTGGCAGGTGGTAGATCACATCCAGCTGGAGGTTGGAGGGGAAGTAGATGTGGATGGAGTGCACCTCAAACATTAAAAAGACATGAATCACTGGTTGAACATGATACGTGTAAGATGAATCAAATAGAGGAAAATAATCAAGTAAGTATGAGTGGTAAAGCGGAGTGAGGTCAGGCTATGGGTAGTAATAGCAACAGTGTACTGTATATAAGCCCTTAATACCAGGGATGCCAAAATGGTAAGCAAGTGTATAAGTAAAAACCATCAAAAACCATTTAGTCAGACCACATGGAAAGGGATAAAATGTAAAGCTTACCCATAGTGTAGTTAATCGCCTGTCCTCAAAACCACAGATGCCCCAACGTGCTTTTCGCAGATGTGCTTTCTCAAGGTGGGTGTGTCTGATCTTACCTCATCTCATCTATATATACCATAAGGCCTATCAGTCAGCAAATTGTGAGCCACACATGTCAATACCACCCCTGAGTCCAAGATGCATCGCATTCGGGCACTCAGCTACCGGTAGTTAGAAGAGGCATTTAGCAATGTACAGACATTGGGCGCGGTGCACATGCGCATACGAGTCACCAATTTTGGGAAGTATAATGAGGGCAGCTATTTTTTGGTGCATATGTATGGCGCACTGTCAGTATTCAAAGAAGTGGGAGCAGATGATGTAGGAAAAAAGAGTGATGGAATGAGCACAGAAGTGTAGAGCAGAGGGATTATGGTAAGTATAAGTTAAAACTATAGAAAGAGACTGTAATAGTGTGTTTCATTAAAATGAAAGTGAATGAAGGGAAATAGAAGCAGTGTGGTAGAAAAAAGAGATGTGCACAAGGGGAACAACGATGAAGTATGACAAAGTGAAAAGGCTGATGTGCCGATCATTAGCAATCTAGTAGAATATGATAATGTGACATGCCAAAGCAGCATAAAGGTAGTCAATCATCATTTGACACATTCTGATGTGATATTCAGTGTGATTCACTGTCTGATACTGTTTATAAACATCCGCTTGAAGTTGTAAAGTTCTGTGGATTACGTTGGCGCTACGGAAATAATCTTATTATTATTATTTTCAATTTAGAATTAGGATGCTTTGATTACTGATTTCTCATGTAGATATGGTTTCAGGTTACAATAATATCAATGGTTGTCAGTTAATTTTGTAACTTGAGGGAAAGCTATATAGAGTCACTTCCAATTCTGCATTATATAGTTACATAGTTATGTAGGTTGAATAAAGACCTAGGTCCATCAAGTTAAACTTTTCTCCACCAATTGTACATTTCATCACTAATCTAGCTAGAACCTGCAATGCTGTGTGAATCAAGAAAAACATTCAGCCCTTTTTAAAAGCTGTTATTGTGTCTGCCATTTCCTTAGGCCGGAGTGCAGAACACAAGAGACCTGGTTAACAGTGGGAAAGTGTATGATTTAATAATCCAATTTAAGTTCTAAAATTATAGAAAAGGTGGTTAGAAAAGAACGTTCGCTTTACTGATGTGAAACATTAAACTGATTAATTAATATCTTGGATAATTTGTTCGATTTCATTCTTTATCTTCGTTTCTAACAGTCTGTAATTGTGAACTTGTTGCCCTACTTTACAATTAGAAACAGTTGGAATTAGTAATCACTTTATTTTTAATGAGTTAATTTGCCTCTTTACAGGTTCTTACTGAGATGCATTTTAATCTAACAAAAAAGAGCCTTGCATAATGTACACAGGGTAATGATGGTTTTCATTTTCATGGAAAGCACATGTTATTATTTTGTGTAATAGGTATAGAAAAACACAGTTCCAAGATTTGTTATGTTGTGTAACTGGTGAGGGAAACATTATTGTCTGGCTCAAGTACAGACGGAATTTGGCTTACAAATTTATATATAAATTTTGATTGTGTAAGTATTTGTTATTTAATTAACTACATTAATTTATTACTAACAGAGATGAGCGTATAAGGCAAAATTCAAATTTGCATGGTAGCTCTTTTTTCCTGGAAAATTCAATTTGCTGAGAAGTTATTCACCACTAATTTAATGTACCTTATTATATTGTATGGTGTCTCCAGACCCAAGAGGATTTTAAATGTAATCTGTAAAATAGAAAAAAACCTTATATTCACCTTTCTGTTCACTTCTTCGACTCCTCTTCTCATTCTTACCTATCTGATTTTTACACCATCTACAGATCACTGCCTTGTACACTAAAATCCCTGTGTCTCTGAAGCTGGGATGGGACTCCTGCATTCATGAAGTCCAGGAGGGTTTGGTTCATATGCGGTGCATACCATGATGTAATAATGCTGTGACTTTTTGCACACTTGCGAAGAACCCTCCTGGGTCCCCAAAATTTAAAGTAGAGATGAGCGGTGTTCGAGTCGAACTGTTCGCCAATTTCAAATACGAGCTGTTTTGGCCGGTGTTCGAGTCATTCGACGAACTCGAACAATTTGCTTAAAATTCGGCTGTTCGAGTATCTGTTCAATAACTGTTCGTTCACCAAAAGCCTAACTTGATTTTCACATTAAAACTGTTTATCAATGTTAATAGACTGTTTCAGTGTATAGTGTGCAGGGGATAGATCTGTGCTGAAATAATGCCGATCTCCATTTTTTTTCTCTTTCCGGCATTTACAGTGGGGCGGTACAGTCTCTCAGCCTATCAGCAGTGCACACACACACAGCAAAGTGCATGTGATGCACACAAGCAAGGCCATGTGTAATTGGTTGTGTATGTCACATGTCCTTGCCCTGTAAGAACCAGCCATTTTCCCCATCGCCACCATTTCCTCACTGCTGCAGCTTAGTGTTAGACGGCATCGCTGCTGCTGTGGGCGCTATACAGTATAAGAGTGTGAATTGCGAGTGAATTTGCAGTTAAATAGAGAGAGATAGATTTAGGAAGTTGGGACTATTTGTAATATCAGTCCTTTTAAGAGTAAGTTACAGCATTTCTTAGCACTTTTTGCCAGTGCTCTGCAAGTGTTTGTCACCGCATTTGGTGTAATCTAGCTCAGCCAATCCTTTTGGGCTAGTAGCATTGTCTGGTAGTAATCTGAGTAGCCCGCCTGTGAAGCTTTCTACATCGCCTGTGTATCTAATAATTTTTTACTGCATCTAACCCATTAAAACATTTGGGGCTTAGTAGCAGTGTCTGCACGTCAGCGGAGTATCCCGCCTGTGAAGCTAGCTACACCACCTGTGTATCTAATAACTTTTTACTGCATCTAACTCAGTAAATTATTTTGGGCTTAGTAGCAGTGTCTGCATGTCAGCGGAATAGCCCGCCTGTGAAGCTAGCTACACCACCTGTGTTTCTAATATTTTTTTTACTGCATCTAACCCAGTAAATCATTTTGGGCTTAGTAGCAGTGTCTGCACATCAGCGGAGTAGCCTGCCTGTGAAGCTAGCTACACCGCCTGTGTAATAACTTTTTACTGCATCTAACCCAGTAAATCGTTTTGGACCTAGTAGCAGTGTCTGCTCATCAACAGAGTACAGAAAAAAGCATGGGTCACAAGGACCTGAAAAAAACGACCTCAAAGTCCGTACAGAAAATAATATCAAAAAACTTTATTAACATTAAAACAGTATTATGAGACAATACAAAACAGGTGAAGTAGGATGGCATATGGTATACACTAACACCGCACTAATCCAAAAAGTACCAAAGGCGCACGGAGCCGAGGAAAGAAAACACATGCATACATAATCAGCTTATGAGAAAGACTAAAGCTTACCCAAACCAAATGTCTAAATAGCAAATCATCCGTACAGACGCCATCCCATAGCAGATGCATAAGTGCACAGTGCTGAATATCATTATAGATCATTGCCCTGCATGCCACATGGCGATCAAGCTAAATAGCCTGTACGACAATTAGACATTGGAATGTATGTTACCTTCTTAGTAAAGAGCGATGTGTATAACTTCCCCCGGGTCCGTGCGTCCACCCCGACGCGCGTTTCGGTCGCACACCTTCCTCAGGGGGCTTAGTTTGGAAGATGCCATATGTGCGGTTTTATACCATCCAGTCCCGGAAATGATATCCGGCGACCCGGAAGTATACTGCCGTAACCATAGGAACCACTCTGCAATCCCCATTCCAATATCACGGCGGTGCCAAAGAAATAATATGCGTAGTAACGATTGAATAGTGCCGCCCATGGGTGCTTGTGCTGCATGACGCCAGCCGCACGACAATCACAGGGCCATGTGAAGTCGGGCGCCGGACGCGCAGCCAGACCAGGTGCCCAGCAAGGCAGGGAAAAAGACGCGCATGCGCAGAACAAATGCAAAAACCAAATCCGCCATATTGGAGTAGGGAAGCAGAGGCAGGCAGCCAGAGAAGATAGTGGTAAGTATAAAATAAAAATACAAAAATGAAAAAGTAAATAAATAACAAAAGACAAAATCCTATTAACAGATATATGGATACTGCATATTACAAAGTATATAAATCAACAAAAACATCAATAACTAATTAAATTATCACAGCACTGCTGCTCAGTTGTCATATACATGCCAGATTCAAAAATGACTGGCACAGATATATTATGCTGATCCCTATAAAAAGACAAAAACAGACTCCATCCAGTATATTACTTTAAACAATATATGACATTTTTTTCTTCTTAATAGTCTATATACAGAGAATCGTCACCACATAATATTATACTATGAGGTATATTCAGATGGTACATCCTCCAAGATAAAGAAGAGATTCGATAGCAATAGCTATCAGATGTAAGTCCGACGTCTCATCAGCAAGCCAGCTTGATTGCATATCCAGATTTCAAACGGCAGCTCCTTCCATATATCCACCAGGACCAAATAGAACCACATATAACATAGACATCTATATCAAAACCTAAAACACAACAAAAAATATTAATAAAAGACAATATAGAACAAAGTAAAAACAATAGACCCGGTGCGGCGTAAGAATGTAAAATACCAACTGTAAAACGGGTGGTGATAATAAGAAGGGTGAAAAGCTTAGACTCTCGTTCAATCCACGTGGATGAACCGTGCCCAAGGTCCAAATCCAACGAGACTCTAACTGAGCCAATCGTTCGGAGACATTTCCTCCGCGAATACCCAAGTCTGTGACATCAATACCTCTAACATGCAATTCTTTGCTGTTACACTCATGATAGAGCCTAAAGTGTCTGGGTATTGTTTTTAGAAGGGCTATATCCCCCTGGCCACTGGCCGCCTGAATGCCCCGTACGTGCTCCCTGACCCTGATCTTAAGTTGGCGTGTTGTTAAGCCAACATAAATCAGGGAGCACTGACAAGTAGCAAAATAGATCACATTCGTAGTCGTACATGTTATTGATTTCTCAATCTTGTAATTCTTACGACCCGAAGAATCCGAAAATGAATCGGTACGATCAATATTAACACAGGCGACACAGTGGCCACAGGGCCCACAGACCCCCCTAACGGGTACATCACCAAGAAATGTCCTATTAGATCCTCCATTATAGCCAAACCTTATGACCGATTCAACTATTGCAAAAATCTTACCCTCAAGTCCAGCTATCACCTTTAGGCGGTCTAGGAACTTACGCGATTGTTTGGTACGCAGTCACTATAATGGAGGATCTAATAGCGACAAAGATGTTTAGTGCTAACGATGCCATTATCAGCATGACTATTCCAGTCATTTACATGCTGGAGCACACCTTACACAGTATTCGGAGTCAGGTGGTGGGACAAGAGGAGGAGGAGGTACAGGAGGAGTCATATGCAGAAGTGATAATATGTCCAAGGTCCAGATGGTCGGCAGCACCAATGCGGCTGGCATTGGAGGGTGGGGGAGAGGGATTACCGAGGGCGCAAGGTAGCAGCCAAACTGTTGAGGAAGGTGCAGTAGCCGAGGAAGAAGTGGAGGACGAACTGGTGCAGGTCATGGAACACTCATCAGATGAGGGAGACCTTGATCAAATTTCTGTTGTGCGAGGTTGGGGGGAGAGGGCAGAGGAAGGAAGCATGATTTTCACCCTGCTGCCACCAAGACAACAAGGACTTGGTCCTCCTGGATGCGCAGGACACATGAGTGCCTTCTTGCTGCACTACCTGCAACATGACCCTCGGATTGTCAGAATCCGAAGTAGTGCCGACTACTGGATTTCCACACTCTTAGATCCCCATTACAAAAGTAAATTTGGTGAAATAATTCCTGCCATAGAAAGGGATTTACGCATGCAGGAGTATCAGCAGAGACTGTTACAGAATCTTACATCTGCTTTTCCACAAAACACGAGTGGTGCACATAGTGAATCTCTGAGTTCTAACTTGCCAACCGTGAACCTGTCGAGTCATCACTCAAACCGTAACAGTAACATCGTATCTGGTAGTAACAGCAATTTTTTCCAATCATTTCAAGAATTTTTTAGACCATCCTTTGCAAGGCCACATGAGTCAAGAAGTCTGACGCATAGCCAACGCCTAGAGAGGATGGTGCCGGAGTATCTCCAAGTTAACATCGATGCCATGACTGTGGAACTGGACTCTTGCTCATTTTGGGCTTCCAATCTGGAAAAATGGCCTGAGCTCGCCACTCATGCCTTGGAGATCTTGTCGTGATCCGCAGCCATCGTTCTCTCTGAGCATGTGTTCAGCGCTGCTGGTGGTGTGCTGACAGATAAGTGCACATGGCTGTCCAGTGAGAATGTAGACAGACTAACATTCATGAAGATGAACAAATCCTGGATCCGCAAGGACTTTTCTACCCTTGTGTCATTCGGGGGAGATTAAAAGCTTGATGATTTTTGAAAATCACCTCACCAACCATTTTAAGAAACTCTGGGGAAATTGATGCCACTTAAGTAGTGTCTGTGGCCCAATTTTTGGAAAAAATGGAAACTCTTTTTGGAGTCCCCTTGCTGTGTTTTACATGAAGTTGGCATCATCAATTCAAGTGGGTGGGGTAGCCCCCCCCCTTTAACCTTTAGAAACTACATACACTATGGCTTGGGGTAACACAGATGGTTGAGTCTGAAGAGCTGTTTACTCATACTATGGCCTGGTATTCAGAGGTCTGCTCCAAAGCTTCATTCAGTGTCTGCTAGTCAGTAGAGTAGCCCACCCATGAAGCAAGCTACACCGCCTCTTTAGCTAATTACTAATTTTTAACTGCATCTAGCCCAGGCAATACTTTGGGCCTAGTAGCAGTCTCTGCTACTCAGCAGAGTACCCCACCCATGAAGCAAGCTACACCACCTGTAGATCTAATTACTAATTTTTAACTGCATCTAGCCCAGACAATACTTTGGGCCTAGTAGCAGTGTCTGCTACTCAGCAGAGTACCCCATTCATGAAGCAAGCTACACCGCCTGTTTATCTAAGTATTGATTTTTAACTGCATCTAGCTCAGGAAATCCTTTTGGGCCTAGTAGCAGTTTCGGCTACACAGCAGAGTACTCCACCTATGAAGCAAGGTACACCACCTGTTTATCTAATTACTCATTTTTAACTGCATCTAGCCCAGGCAATACTTTGGGCCTAGTAGCAGTGTCTGCTACTCAACAGAGTACTCCACCCATGAAGCAAGCTACACTGCCTTCTTCCTTTCCCAATCTAATCCCGCGGCTCTGGGGTGTCCGCTCTCCCTCCGGCTCTCTCCTTCTCACAGGTGGACTACCGCGTGTATTCACACTGTGTCGAATCTTTTGGGCCCAGGCATAAGAAGTCGTCGAGGTAATGGATAATATGTGCCCCCTTAGAAACGTCCATGACGACGCATTAGAGGAAGCAACTAAATGCCTCAAATAGTGAGCAGGACATGGAGCACCCCATGGGCAAACAGCGATCTATGTAGTATGCTAATTCACAGAAGCAGCCCAATAGGTGGACACTATTCGGAGGCACAGGTAGTAACCGGAACGCCCCCTCAATGTCTGTTTTGCCCATTAGGGTGCCCCTTCCCAACTTCTTGACCAGCGTGATTGTCTTGTCAAAAGAGGTACAGTACATAGTACTGTACTTTGTTCCACGTCGAAGTTGTCGTTTACTGACCTGCCCTTTGGGTATGACAAATGGTGGATTTGTCTGAATGTATTGGGTTCCATTTTTGGCACGACTCCCAACTTGGATACCACTACGTCTTCTAAGGAAAGTGTTCTGAATGGACCCACCATTCTACCTAAAGATATTTCTTTTTTAAAATTTTTTGTCACGACGTCTGGGTGTCGGTAGGCTAATTTTAGATTTTTACTCCAGCCTTTCTTGATTTTAGAAGGGCATGACATGCCTATATCTGTGTCTCCTCCTGCTTTTACTCCTCCACCTCTTTTCTTTTCGCATGACTATATGTACTTGTGACTTTTCCATGTGTTTGTTGTGTCTTCTGAGCAGTTTGTCAGCTTTTGAACACCTTTTATGGTGTTTTCTATGTGTTTTCTATGTGTTTGTATGTGTTTGTGTTTGCCTGCCATTGGTTTCAATGGGGTTCGACGGTGTTCGTCGAACGTTCGACGAACATTCGTCGAACACGCCTCAATTCGACGAACCGAACCGAACTCAAACACTAGGGGGGTGGCTCAACACTAATCAAAAGTCCAGGAACAGAGTGAGAGGCTGGGGATTTCAGCAAGAGTGGAGCCAATCTAAAGACGCAGAAAGTACTGGATGGATGACATAGAAGGGGCAGAGAGGTAAATATAAAGATTTTTTTTAAAACATTTTGATGTTTCAGAAAAATAGCTGCCACTATTTTGCTCAGTCTGCATGGAAACAAAATATAGAAAATCGACATTTTGATATTAAACTGCAGGTGGTGCCTTATTAATATGAAGGTAGTAGCAAAGAGATGATGGAACCATGCAAAATGTTTTTGGTCAGCATAATTCTGATAGGAGCCTTTTTACAAGTTAAATTTTCAAGACTACGGGAATGGGTTGAATGTCCGCCGGGGTCTTGACCGTTCTAGCATCCTGGGTGGGGAGTAACATAGAACAGCTAATAGAAGCCAAGTAGTGAACTCATGGTTGGTCTCCAAGCGTAACGAGGGCCCAGCCAGATCCGAAGGTACCAAAACCATCTAACTATGACTTTTCATTAATAAGTTATAAACCATCATAGGTTTCGGTGTTTCACCTACCAGACCAAATAGAAGGGAAACTCGGATCATCCTTGGAGGCAGGAAAGGGAGTGACTAACCAAGTAGTCACTTGTTTGTGTAGGGCTGTGGCCCAGTGTTCTCTTCTAATGGAGGTCATGCCATTTGTTTATGTTGGAAGAAATCAAAACCGCTGGCACCCCACACCTCTCATGTGGTTGCACAGCAAAAAGGCCTAACATTCAGCCAGAAACTAATTTTTGTATAGTCTGCCTATGTTTATTGTACTACCACCTCTATTTGCATATCTGACCATTGTATATATACAGGTGCTTCTCACAAAGTTAGAATATGATGAAAAAGTTAATTTCTTTCCGTTCTTCAATACAAGAAGTGAAACTCTTATACTATATAGAGTCAATACATACAGAGTAATCTATTCCAAGTGTTTATTTCTGTTCATGTTGATGATTATCTACAATCTGGTTTTCCGCCCCATCACTCAACTGAGACAGCCCTGACCAATATTACTAACGACCTACTTACAGCCAAAGCTAACAGACAATACTATGTACTCCTCCCTTTAGACCTGTCATCTGCTTTTGACACAGATTACCACTGCCTCCTACTACAGATCCTCTCCTCCTTTGGTATCAAAGACCTCACCCTATACTGGATCTCCTCATACCTTTCCAACCGCACATTCTGAGTCTCCCACTCCCACACTACCTCCTCATCCCACCCACTCTCTGTTGGAGTCCCCCAAAGGCTCTGTTCTAGGACCCCTACTCTTCTCAATCTTTACGCTTGCCTGGAACAACTCATAAAGTCCCATGGATTCCAGTACCACCTTTATGCTGATGACACTCAGATCTACCTTTCTGGCCCAGACGTCACCTCTCTGCTGTCCAGAATCCCAGAGTGTCTATCAGCCATATCTTCCTTCTTCTCCTCTTGCTTCCTCAAACTCAATGTGGACAAATCTGAACTCATCATCTTTTATCCATCTCATAGACCTGACCTATTTATCACAATTAACGACATCACACTTTCCCCCATACAGGAAGTCAGCTACCTCGGAGTAACCCTTGACTCTGCCCTGTCCTTCAAACTGCACATCCAAGCTCTTTCCACCTCTTTTCGCCTTCAGGTCAAAAATATCTCCAGAATCATTCCTTTCCTCAACCGTCAATCTACTAAAATGCTTGTGCACGCCCTCATCATCTCCCACCTTAACTACTGCAACATCCTTTTCTGTGGCCTCCCTGCTAAGACCCTTGCACCTCTCCAGTCCATCCTTAACTCTGCTGCCTGACTACTTCATCTCTCTCCTCGCTACTCCTCCGCTTCCCGCCTCTGCAAATCTCTTCAGTGGCTCCCATTCCCTCAGCGTATTCAGTTCAAATACTAACCTACAAAGCCATCCATAACCTGTCTCCTCCATATATGTCTGAACTAATCTCCCAATATCTTCCCTCATGTAATCTCAGGTCCTCCGAAGACCTCTTTCTCTCCTCCACACCTATTTGCTCCTCACCCAACCACCTCCTAGACTTCCCCTGAATATCCCCATTCTTTGCCCCAACATGTCCGACTATCAACCACATTCGGATCCTTCAGACGGAACCTGAAAACCCACCACTTCAAGAAAGCCTACAGCCTCATCAATACCGGAGCTACTGCAACCGTCAACCTACTGTTTCCTTCCCCACCATCCTGTAGAATGTAAGCCCGCAAGGGCAAGGTCCTCGCCTCTCTGTATTAGTCTGTAATTGTTAGTTTGCTTACTGTAAGTGATATCTGTAATTTGTATGTAACCCCTTCTCATGTACAGCACCATGGAATCAATTGTGCTATATAAGCAAATTATAATAATAATAATTATGGCTTACATCAAATGAAAACCCAAAAGTCATTATTTCAGTAAATTAGAATACTTTATAACACCAGCTTCAAAAATAATTTTAAAATCCAATATGTTGACCTACTGAAATGTATGTTCAGTTAATGCACTCAATAATTTGTCAGGGCTCCTTTTGCATCAATTACTGCATCAATGTGGCGTGGCATGGAGGTGAAGTTCCTTTCATTGCAGCCTTCAGCTCATCTGCATTGTTGAGTCTAGTGTCTTTCATCTTCCTCTTGACAATACCCCATAGATTTACTATGGAATTAAGGTCACGTGAGTTTGCTGACCAATCAAGCAGAATGATACAGTTGTTTTTAAACCAGGCATTGGTACTTTTGGCAGTGTAGACAGGTGCCAAGTCCTGCTGGAGAATTACATTTCCAAAAAATATGTCAGAATAGGGAAGCATAATGTGCTCTAAAATGATCTGGTAGATGGCTGTGCTGACTTTGGTCTTGATAAAACACAGTGGATCTACATCAGCAGATGACATGACTCCTCAAAAAATCACTGTTTATGGAAACTTCACACTAGACCTCAAGCAGCTTGCATTGACTCTATAATATATGAGTTTCACTTTTTGTATTGAAGAACTGAAATAAATTAAGTTTTTGATAATATTCTAATTTTGTGAGAAGCACCTGTATATCGATTGTGTATATAGTGTTTTGTCCAGTGTTCCCTTAAGGTTATTAAATATCCAATTTAACCTTGAGATGCTCTTTTAACGCTATCCACGAATCCACACATCCGTGTTCTTGGTTTAACATCTCATTCATAGACGGGTATTATATCTAACGAGAAACTGGTGGAAATCCTACTGGGCTGGGAAGGCTCTGTTTCATTGGTGCTAGTGAAAGGGGTCTCCCCGCCTGTCAGGGTTGTGAGCAAGTTTTGTGCCATGCTGGTGGTCATGTGGGCAACTTTCTCTCACTCCCCATGGCTTGCTCTGCCCCTGTGGACAGGGAGTGTCTGTGTAAAACTGTGCCGAGCTGACATTATATATGCCAGAGGTTGTGGAACATCACATTGGTGATAGTGGCGAGTCCATATCGCACTACCCTAAACATATTAATGACATCAGGCAGGGCTGCAAGAAGCGGTTCTTTACATCACTATTAGGGTTGAGCGACCTTTACTTTTATAGGATCGGGTTTCATGAAACCCGACTTTTGAAAAAGTCGGGTCGAGTGAAATCGGCCGATCCTATAAAAAAGTCGGGGTCGGACGAAACTCGAAACCCAATGCAGTGCATTGGGTTTCCATGGTTCCCAGGGCCTGAAGGAGCGGAAACTCTCCTTCAGGCCCTGCGATCCATATTTTAGTGTAAAATAAAGAATTAAAATAAAAAATATCGCAATACTTACCCTCTGACGCGCCCTGGTACTAACCGGGAACGTTCCTTCCTTAGAATCAGCCTTCCAGGACCTTGCGGTGACGTCGCGGTGACGTCGCGGCTTGTGATTGGCCGCGCGGCCGCCCATGTGACCGCTCGCGCGGCCAATCACAAGCCGCGACGTCACCCGCGACGTCACCGAAGGTCCTGGAAGGGCTGATTCTTAGGAAGGAAGGCTGCCGGAAAGAATCAGGGCGCGTCCGAGGGTGAGTATATACCTAATAGGAATATACTCACCCTCGGACGCGCCCTGCTTCTTTCCTGCAGCCTTCCTTCCTAAGAATCAGCCCTTCCAGGACCTTCGGTGACGTCGCGGGTGACGTCGCGGCTTGTGATTGGCCGCGCGAGCGGTCACATGGGCGGCCGCGCGGCCAATCACAAGCCTCGACGTCACCGCGACGTCACCGCAAGGTCCTGGAAGGCTGATTCTAAGGAAGGAAGGTTCCCGGTTAGTACCAGGGCGCGTCAGAGGGTAAGTATTGCGATATTTTTTATTTTAATTCTTTATTTTACACTTAAATCTGAATTCCGATACCAATGCCCGATATCTTAAACATATCGGGAATCGGTATCGGAATTCCGATTCTAGATTCAAAAGATCGCCGACTTCATGGCCGACCCCACACTGGGGTGGGGTCGGGTTTCATGAAACCCGACCTTGCCAAAAGTCGGCGACTTTTGAAAAATTTCGACCCGTTTCGCTCAACCCTAATCACTATCTTTGTGTAGAGAGTTAGATTTGCATAGGCAGATAGATTTTCATGGAAAGTCTTTTAAAAAGTGCATGGCCGGAGGAAAATGAGAGCAGCCATGTTAGCTGCAATAGGTGGCTTGTGATTTTGCAAAGCTATTAAAATAAGCTTCAGGTCATAGGCTGACATGGAAGGAGGGGTGAACAGCTAAATACTGTAACAAATACAGTAAGAAAGTATTCGGCTCCCTGGATCTTTTCAACCTTTTCCCACATATACAGTGGGGCAAAAAAGTATTTAGTCAGTCAGCAATAGTGCAAGTTCCACCACTTAAAAAGATGAGAGGCGTCTGTAATTTACATCATAGGTAGACCTCAACTATGGTAGACAAACTGAGAAAAAAAAATCCAGAAAATCACATTGTCTGTTTTTTTTAACATTTTATTTGCATATTATGGTGGAAAATAAGTATTTGGTCAGAAACAAACAATCAAGATTTCAGGCTCTCACAGACCTGTAACTTCTTCTTTAAGAGTCTCCTCTTTCCTCCACTCATTACCTGTAATAATGGCACCTGTTTAAACTTGTTATCAGTATAAAAAGACACCTGTGCACACCCTCAAACAGTCTGACTCCAAACTCCACTATGGTGAAGACCAAAGAGCTGTCAAAGGACACCAGAAACAAAATTGTAGCCCTGCACCAGGCTGGGAAGACTGAATCTACAATAGGCAAGCAGCTTGGAGTGAAAAAATCAACAGTGGGAGCAATAATTAGAAAATGGAAGACATACAAGACCACTGATAATCTCCCTCGATCTGGGGCTCCACGCAAAATCCCACCCCGTGGGGTCAGAATGATCACAAGAACGGTGAGCAAAAATCCCATAACCACGCGGGGGGACCTAGTGAATGAACTGCAGAGAGCTGGGACCAATGTAACAAGGCCTACCATAAGTAACACACTATGCCACCATGGACTCAGATCCTGCAGTGCCAGACGTGTCCCACTGCTTAAGCCAGTGCATGTCCGGGCCCGTCTGAAGTTTGCTAGAGAGAATTTGGATGATCCAGAGGAGTTTTGGCAGAATGTCCTATGGTCTGATGAAACCAAACTGGAACTGTTTGGTAGAAACACAACTTGTCGTGTTTGGAGGAAAAAGAATACTGAGTTGCATCCATCAAACACCATACCTACTGTAAAGCATGGTGGTGGAAACATCATGCTTTGGGGCTGTTTCTCTGCAAAGGGGCCAGGACGACTGATCCGGGTACATGAAAGAATGAATGGGGCCATGTATCGTGAGATTTTGAGTGCAAACCTCCTTCCATCAGCAAGGGCATTGAAGATGAAACGTGGCTGGGTCTTTCAACATGACAATGATCCAAAGCACACCGCCAGGGCAATGAAGGAGTGGCTTCGTAAGAAGCATTTCAAGGTCCTGGAGTGGCCTAGCCAGTCTCCAGATCTCAACCCTATAGAAAACCTTTGGAGGGAGTTGAAAGTCCGTGTTGCCAAGCGAAAAGCCAAAAACATCACTGCTCTAGAGGAGATCTGCATGGAGGAATGGGCCAACATACCAACAACAGTGTGTGGCAACCTTGTGAAGACTTACAGAAAACGTTTGACCTCTGTCATTGCCAACAAAGGATATATTAAAAAGTATTGAGATGAAATTTTGTTTCTGACCAAATACTTATTTTCCACCATAATATGCAAATAAAATGGTAAAAAAACAGACAATGTGATTTTCTGGATTTTTTTTTCTCAGTTTGTCTACCATAGTTGAGGTCAACCTATGATGTAACTTACAGACGCCTCTCATCTTTTTAAGTGGTGGAACTTGCACTATTGCTGACTGACTAAATACTTTTTTGCCCCACTGTAATGCTTCAAACATAAATATACCAAATGTAATTTTTTGGTGAAGGATCAACAACAAGTGCACAATTGTGAAGTTGAACAAAATGTATTGGTTATTTTAAATTTTTTGGGAAATTCAAAAACAGAAAAGTGGGGCGTGCAATATTATTCGGCCCCTTTACTTTCAGTGCAGCAAACTCACTCCAGAAGTTCATTGTGGACATGTGAAAGATCCAATGTTGTCCTAAATGCCCAATGATGATAAATATAATCCACCTGTGTGTAATCAAGTCTCCGTATAAATGCACCTGCTCTGTAATTGTCTCAGGGTGCTGTTTGAAGAACAGAGAGCATGATGAAGACAAAGGAACACAACAAGCAGGTCCGTGATAATGTTGTGGAGAAGTTTAAAGCCGTATTTGGATACAAACTTATTTCCAAAACTTTAAACATACCAAGGAGCACGGTGCAAATGATCATATGGAAATGGAAGGAGTATCACACCACTGCAAATCAACCAAGACCCGGACGTCCCTCTAAACTGTCATCTCAAGCAAGGAGAAGACTAATAAGAGATGCAGCCAAGAGGCCCATTATCACTCTGGATGAACTGCAGAGATCTACAGCTGAGGTGGGACAGTCTGTCCATAGGACAACAATCAGTCATACACTGCACAAATCTGGCCTTTATGAAAGAGTGGCAAGAAAAAAACCATTTCTCAAAGATATTCATAAAATGTGTAATTTAAAGTTTGCAACAAGCCACGTGGGAGACACCCCAGACATGTGGAAGAAGGTGCTCTGGTCAGATGAAACCAAAATTTAAACCCAGCTCATCACCCTGAACACACCATCCCCACTGTCAAACATGGTGGTAGCAGCATCATCGTTTGGGCCTGCTTTTCTTCAGCAGGGAAAAGAAGATGGTTAAAATTTATGGGAAGATTGGTGGAGCCAAATACAGGACCATTCTTGAAGAAAACCTGTTTGAGTCTGCAAAAGATCTGAGACTGGGATGGAGATTTGTCTTCCAACAAGACAATGATCCCAAGCATGAAGCAAAATCTACAATGCAATGCTTCACAAATAAAAGTAACCAGGTGTTAGAATGGCCAAGTCAAAGTCCAGACCTCAATCTAATCGAGAATCTGTGGAAAGATCTTTATGTTTGAAGCATGATATGTGGGAAAAGGTTGAAAAGTTCAAGGGAGCTGAATAATTTCACAAGGCACTGTAATTGTCGCAAAGAACTTAATCGACTGGAGCAGTCACTGGGATCACACAGAGTAATTCCTTTGCCTATAACAGTGTTCCCCAACTCCGGTCCTCAAGAGCCACCAACAGGTCATATTTTCAGGATTTCCTTAGTATTGCACAGGTGATGCAATTATCACCTGTGCAATACTAAGGAAATCCGGAAAACATGACCTGTTGGTGGCTCTTGAGGACCGGAGTTGGGGAACACTGGCCTATAATGTAGTGAATGCACAAACTAGGCCAGTCTCTGGTGGTCAGTCTACTTGTCAATTAGATGTAAAGTTTAAAACAAACTCTCACATCGCAAAGGAAGAAAAAAAACAAGTCAATTACAAAGTTGCTGTCAAATTTACCATACCTTTTTCATAACAAGAGAATAACGCTTTATATACAAAGCTTTTTTTACTAATAAAACTCCCGTACATAATATTTATATAACAATGTTTAATACATATTAAAATACTTTTAAATAGCAGTTTAATATTGTTTTTCAAATATCTGTACTTGCAAAGTTGTTTGATGAAGTTGTATATGTCAAGAGTCCAGAAAGTATAGAACTTTGATTTCATCAAAATAACCATATATCAGATACTTTTCAGTGTCCAGAACATATCATTATTACTTAGCACCAGAGGGTAAGTAATGCATGATGGCTATCTTTCAGTACCATAAATTACACAACGCACTTCCTCTAACTGCATAGAGAGACATTTTTCTAAAACATTGCTTGAACATCTTGTTGCAAAGAGACAAAGTTTGCTGAAACTGAATTAGATGATATGTTTTTTCCAAAAATCACAATTTCTTATTTTAAATAAAAAATTCACACTCCAAAGACATACTGATAGGAATTTAGATTGTATAATAATAAATAATGTAATTTTTTAAGATTGTATGTTGCTATGTTTAAGTCTTTATATATTTTTTAATTGTCTCTTATGTGTTATAAAAAGATGTGTATCACAATTGGTATTGAAACAGAAAGAACAATTTAAGTATACTTAGTATTTAAAACTACTTTTATACATTATTGGTGTTGTTTAGTGCTGCCTATTGGTGGATGCCTTGGTACTGAGACATTCACAAATCTGACAAAATACCTCTCGTAAGTCCTGCACGAATTGTGAACATAGTCTAGTGTAAAAGCTCAGTAATAAATCTATGGGACTGTTGATTGCTCTTTGAAAGTGGTGTACAGATGCATAAACCCCAATAGCAGTGACAATCATCCAGTGGTAATAATTTTCATTAAAGATGAAATAATTATAGCAGAAAATAAATCTCAATAACTTTAAAAATATGTTATGTTGGTCAAAATGCAAACATTTTATCTTCAAGGAAGTCATTCCTTTGGGATTTTTAGGCAAAACACAAAATGTTGAAATTTAAGGATGTTCGGGTAAAAAAATGAAAAAAAAATTTGGAGAACAGTTTCAGGTGAAGGAATTTCAACAAAATCCCCTCTAAAGTGGATCAACATTCCTCCATTGGAGCACCAGAAAGCTACTACTGAAGACTAAGAACACTACACGTGTTTGAAACGCATTCAGTGATAAAACGGCATTTCTCCTCCGGTATATACCGGTCTACAGTATGTCTAGCAGCCAATCTCTTTTTCTTTTTATCATTGTGAAATAAAGATTTTTTGATTTTACCTCCAGAGCTGGAAAACTTTATCATCTCTCACCAAAAAGGCGGACAAGTCATTCAAGATGAAGTAACATAGATAATTATGTAGCATGGTAGAACAGTACAATATCCCTCCCATTGTCAGGACTTGACAATAACATTATTATTCTTAGATATCACTGAAAATGCATTATTTTTTTCCTTCTGTCATGATATGACACAGTTTATCTTGACATGTATTTATTTTCCACAACTCCCACAACTCCTAATTCATAATTAGTTCTTTAAAATTCAGTAATAGGGGGCATTTTGATATTGCTAAGTTTTAATTCAGTAAGGAAGCCTTAACCATTCCACCTTTTGGTCCTCCTCAAACAATTATCCTAGGAAGAAGGTATCTGGGACATCCATCAATGATATCCCTTAATGCTAACACTGACATTATTCTTAAACCCTTTCTGACATCAAACGTAACAGTCCATTCATGTGACCTGGGTCTCTCTGAGCAGGGATGGATTATTACATCTGCATGATCGCCCGCGCACATGAGTGGTGTGCGGTCAATTTCTGCAGGGTGTCAGCTGATTCTAACAGCTGACACCTGGCACTAAGTGCCAGAAGCAGTCACGCACTGCTCCTGGCACTTTGACCCCCTTAATGCTGCAATCGAACCAGAATGCAGCATTCCAGGAACCGGAAGAGGGCTGACAGTCCCTCTGCCTTTGGATGGAGACCCATGGCTTGATATGAGGTCTCTATCACTGCCATGGTGACCCGATATCATCATGATGACATCCAGGTGACCAAAGCAAGGAAACTTGCTGATCATGCACAGTGCATGATCAGCAAATTTTTCTGTCAATGCAGAGCTGACATTTTACACAGCATGGGGATGCTGCTGTACCCCCATGCTGTATAAGCGATTGGCCTGCAAAAAAAATGATTGTCCATAGTGGGATTAAGAAAAAAGTTAAAAAAGTAAAACTTTTTTTAAATAATTGTAAAAATATTTAAAAAAAATCAAAAATAGTAAAAAAATCTAAATATATTGTGTCTATAAATAAATATTTGAATAAAAAAATATAAGCAATAAAATACACATATTTGGTATTGCCACGTCGACCCGACGTATAAAACTGTCTCACTAGTTAACCCCTTTATTGAACACCATAAAAAAATAAAAACAAGGCAAAAAACAATGCATTATCATCATAACGCCAAAGGTGGAATAAAATGCGATCAAAAAGATGGATATAAATAGATAAGGTACTGCTGAAAAAATAATCTTGTCCTACAAAAAACAAGCTGCTCTACAGCAGTATCAGCAAAAAACTAAAAAAAGTTATAGCTCTCAGAATAAAGCGATGCAAAATTAATTATTTTTTCTATAAAATAGTTATTATTGTTATTGATAAGTGAATACATTTGGCACTATTCGTTACTCGCACAAATAGTATGGTATTCAGGCTATTCGTTACTCGGCGAGTAATTTGGTATTAGGGCTCATTCCCACATGCGAGAAACTCGGATGAGTCTCGCATGTTAATACCCAGCGCTGCTGCCGGCACTCAGATCAGAGCGTGTGGCCCCATAGCAATACATGCAGCAGCACGCTCTGCTCCTGAGTGCGGGGTGCAGTGCCGGGTACTGCCGTGGGAGACTCATCCGAGTTTCTCGCAAGTGAGTATGAGCCCTTAACCTCAGTACATTTGAGTGACCCACCCAGCATGTTTGGTGCTTTGTTAGCAGCCAATGAATATGCTGGGCTGGTTTGCCAATCAAAGTAATGCCGGCACCATCTTTGCTGTGGCATTACTGTGATTGGATGGCCTTCCAGCGTCATAGGGGATATTTAAAGTCTGCCAGCGCCATCTTTCGCACATTGCAGCTGGAAACAGCATAGGGAGAGCATAGTTTGAGCTTAGGGAAAGTGACAGTAGTGTAGGGCTAGTGATAGGAGTTAATACTGAGCATTTATTTATTCCAAAAAGCTCGTTTAAGAGCTGAAGACTGTCAAGATTACTTTTTTTGTTTGTTACGTTTGGATTTGGTAGTGAGAGATTTAATAGCAGGGAGGGTGGGTGAAAGGCAGGCACCTGGGTATTCTGATCATTGCAACTACATGCTGCTGTTCTCTGCTATTTTCCAATTAAGATACCTAATATTTGTCTAGCAGTTGTGTGACTGGCACAATACGGGTACAGATAATTGTACGTGAAAATTTAGCAGGGGCAATAAACTTCATTACTCAGCATTTGCAGTGTTATAGCAAGCTGATTGAAATATTTTTTAGGTTTCTATTGTTCTAAAAAACAGCATATATTTATCTACCAGTTGTGTGACTGGGGCAAAATGGGTTTAGATAATCGTACGTGACAGTTTAGCAGGGGCAATATTCTTAAATATTTCACGTCTAAGGTTTTAGCAAGCTGATTGACAAAAAGGTTTTAGTTTTCTATTGTTCTAAAAAATAGCCTAACTTTATCTACCAGTTGTGCCACAGGCGCAATACGGGTACAGAAAATTGTACATGACAATTTAGCAGGGGCAATAATCTTCATTACTTCGCGTTTTGATTGTGTCAGCAAGACGATCTCCAAAACAATACCGACACATTGCTAGTTACATTGAATTTGTTCATAAGACTTTTATAAAGGTACTTGTGAAAAATAAAGCCTGTATTTCTTGGTTTCATAAGCATAACGCATTCAAGATGCAAATGGGAGACACTAAGGAACGTGGATGTGGTGGTGCACACCAAGGCCGTGTGACAGATCCGAAGGTGACTGTATCTCATTCTAGTTTCCTGTTAAAAATTTGATCAGAGCGCTACACCACTAAGGCTACGTTCACATTGGCGTTCCGCCAATGTGCGTCGCTGTTGCGCCGGCGACGCAGCGGCGACGCAGCGGCGACGCGCCCCTATGTTTAACATAGGGGACGCGTGCGTCGTTTTGGTGGCGTTTTTCGCCACGTGCGTCGTTTCCGACGCTAGCGTCGGACGCAAGAAAACGCTACATGTAGCATTTTCTGTGCGTCCGATTTTCGTCGGAAAACGACGCACGCGTCGCAAAACGCACGCGTTTTTGCGCGCGTTTGCGCGCGTTTTAGCGTGCGTCGCGCGTTGCGTCGTTGACGCACGGCGGCGCAACGCTAATGTGAACGTAGCCTAATGAACCCATACAAGTGCAAGGATGTTGTGGGTTAGTTGGCAGGCAAAGGCTCCAGTGTGTTGACAAGCAGCACCACAAAGTCTTCTTCACAGTCCAGTCTCCGTAGCCAAGAGGCAGGGCCTTTGAATGATCAACCTGGTCCTTCTTCCTCACAACATCAAAGTCACAAGAGACCTATAATAATAAATAATAATAATCTTTATTTTTATATAGTGCTAACATATTCCACAGTGCTTCACAGTTTGCACACATTATCATTGCTCACAATCTAAATTCCCTATCAGTATATCTTTGGAATGTGGGAGGTAACCGGAGGAAACCCACGCAAACATGGAGAGAACATACAAACTCCATGCAGTTGTTGTCCTTGGTGGGATTTGAACCCAGGACTCCAGCGCTGCAAGGTTGCAGTGCTATCCACTGAGCCCCCATATGACCACATATTACAGAGTGTGCTCAGTGTCTGCCTATGAACTGCTATTTCCTGTCTGAGGGCACCAGGAGCGTGAGAAAGTTCTCCTGCTCCTGGTGCCATCAGACAAGTCCTACGAGTTCACAACCAGTGAACTCACATCACCTACGTGATGTCACCATGAACACAGTGGGAAATTTTCCAATGGCGTATGCATTGACTTCAGAAAAGTGAAGTGAGTTCATTGGCCGTAAACTTGAAGGAGCTTTCGGATGGCACCGTGCGCAGGAGAACTTTCTCACGCTTGCGGTGCTCTCAGACAGGGAATAGCAGTTCACAGGCAGAAAAGGAGCACATGGTGCAGACCAACATATGCTGTTGGCTTACAGCCACAGTTGGGCCTGAAAATTCATTGCTCGTTGTAGCTGCCTAACTACGTGTCTGTGCCGTATGGCACAGCGCAACCTCCTCATCCTCTTCCACCACCTTATATGACCAACTCAGCTGTGTGCCTCTGTATTCACTCCAACTGGGATCTACCAACTTATTATCATACTCTGTGGTAACAAATTTTTTGCCCTGAGAGTCACCCTCCTCTTCCTGCCGTGATAGCACAGTGCAGTCTGCGTGAACGTCAAATATGAGAGTCTCATCAGCATCACCTCCCCCCGGGGTTTATCATCTGGTGATGATGGTCAGGATACTGCTAGAATCTTACTTTGTACTGCCCCTAAACCATGCAAAATAAATTTTGGGCATCGGTGCAGATGATATCCTCCTCTTGACTCTGTGATGCTTTTAAGTAGAGATGAGTGAATATTTCAATATTCGGTTTGGCTCATGATCGCCAAATTTGCACTATTTGTCAATTTAGTCACCTAATCACTTGCAAAGTATCATGTTACAGGTTATATATACACTAGATTCCTTGATAGGGCATTGATCCAGGGAACTAGTCTCATTGCCGTATGTGGAGTCGGGAAGGAATTTTTTTCCTCAATGTGGAGCTTACTCTTTGCCACATGTTTTTTTTTGCCTTCCTCTGGATGAACATGTTAGGGCATGTTAGGTTACGCTAGATGGAACTAGATGGACTTAAAGTCTTCCTTCAACGTTAATAACTATGTTACTATGTTACTATGTTACTAATATAGCCGAACACATACAGCACAAAAGTCAGTGTTTCTCATGGTGTGTGACTCTGTGGGAAACACCGGCATAACACCTTTGATGAGCGATAAAATCATCCCCGCCGGTCAGAGAGCCGCAGTTCCCACACTGTCAAAAGACAGCTTGAGCGCTAAGCTGTGATACCTCCGGTCACTTGTGTCAGCTGGCGGGACTACAGCTCCCATCATCTGATATCTGCTGCCGCTAATAACAGTGAGAGCAAGAGCGGAATTTGGAAACATTCATCAGCCGCTCTTGAGCTGGAAATAAATAATTTAAAAAATAAACCTCCTTGGTTTCCCCTGTAGTTTTGATAACAGGCAAAACTCACAGCTAGGGACTGCAACCCATAGCTGTCAGCTTCAGCAAGGCTTGTTATCAAGAATAGAGGGGTCCCCATGCCGTATTTTTTAATTATTTACAGTGACTTGTGAAAGTATTCGGCCCACTTGAACTTTTCAACCTTCTCCCACATATTATGCTTCAAACATAAAGATACCAAATGTAAATTTTTGGTGAATAATCAACAACAAGTGGAACACAATTGTGATGTTGAACAAAAACCATGTCTGGGCAATTAATAGTTTAAAACCTGGACAGTGCCAAGATGCGACCATCCAGGCTGAGAACCATTGGTCACTGAACTGCTGCGAGCTCGGTGTCAGTGACCAGCGGTGACGTCATCAAGGTTACCTCCGGTCATTGATGCTGTGTTCCCAGCAGGGTTGAACTGCCATGAACTCAGCACCATGGGAAAAAGTCAGTGATGAGGTCACTGCAATTCAAGCTTAGTGACATAACTGCAGATTACGATGAGAAATTCTCACTGTGATCTGCTGTGAAGTTGCTGAGCTTCAACTGTGGTGAACTCAGTGATTTTTTCCAAGGTGCTAGCAGGGATCTCACTGAGGTCACAGCAGTGATGAAGTAGGGTCGTTCATGCGGACTGTACTGTGTTGTCAGGGCAGGAAGTGGAGGGTGACTCTCAGGGTGATGAATGTGATAACACAGAGTATGATGATAAGTTTGTAGATCCCATTTAGCATGAATACAGTGGCACACAGCTTAATTGGTCATATAAGGAGGTGGAAGAAGATGAGGAGGTTATGTTGTGCCATATGGTGCAGAAATGTAGTGATGCAGCTCTAACTAGCAATGTATCGTCAGGCTCAACTGTGGCTGTTATGACAGAAAAGCTTACTGACTGAGCACTCCTCCCTTCACCATTTGGTTTTTAATTACATATAATCACATTTGTTTTGGCCAACCCATATATGTAGACTTTACTGGGTGAGGTGTCCACATTCACCCATGCATTCAGACATTAGCCTTAGGTAAGTCTCCACGTTTGGACAGGGATGTCAGGGACCCATCAGATAAATGAGGGCACCTTGAGGATGGTTGATAGGCTCACACTATTTGGCCAAATTTTGTGCAAAACGTCTCATAAATATTTTTTGCTATTAATATTCATGTATTTCATATTAGACATGCTTTGGCATGATAGAGTGCAACCTTTTTTTGTACAACTGTGGCTGTAGTCAACAACATTTTCAGGTTTGCAGCTTGCAGTGGCAACAAGGTATGCCAATTCTAGGCTTTTTTTCCCACCGCAATGGATGAACCAACTCATGAAATGTGCCAACCTTGCAAAAAATAATGAGTAGAGGGAAAAAGTGCAATAGTTTGACTTCTAAATGTATGAACACTCACATGTGCAATCAACATGCATTTCTCTGGGAATTCCATTGAGCTAAAATGCCGACCAGGAGACATCAAGAACCATCAGCTGCCCTATCAGTCACATTTGCTGCTTCTTCCTCCTTAACTACCATGCCAAGTATTGTAGCGAAGGTCTCCAATTACAGAACTTCCAGTTCGATACCTGATCCAGTCAGGCTGAAAGAGAGCCCATCAGCTGTAAATAAAGTGGACATGCCTGCTGTTTTTGATCGATCTGAGAGAACGATCACACCACAATTCTCTCAATCCACCGTTACATCTCTGCTTGCACCTCCCTCACGGTCCAGCAGTTTATCCGGTTCACTGTATCACCGCCCTCTTGCAGCCAGCCCATGGTTCCACAGCTATGGTCACATAAAAGATTGTGTCCTCTTACCCAGGACAAGGCTAAGAGGTTTTATCACCAAGGCTGGCAGAACAAACCTACATATTTCACACTTCCTCCACTGCTTCTATCTCCTCCTCTACCTCTTCTAGGGCCTCCAACTGCACCCTCAACCTTTGCTTTAATGAGGCATGTATTCCAAAAGTGCAAAGTGAATCCCAACCACCTTCATACTGCACAGCCAGAGCTCACTGCAATAAGGCAGTGTTAAAATTTATATGCCTTGGAAATCGCAGTAATATAGCTGAAAAGTTGTGGACAGCTCTCCAGGCCAAGTTTGAGTTTGGGCAGTGTCTGCTGAACCTGCAACCAAGGAAACCATGTCTGATAAAGGTGCAAACCTGGTGGCGGCCCTATGCTTAAGCAAGCTCGCACACGTGCCTTGCATGTCTCACGTCCCCTACCTGATGGTACAATATTTTCTCTGCCACTATCCTGGCCTGGGTGAGCAACTGGAGAAAGCACAGAAGCTGTGTGCTCACTTACACCATTTGCAACCCTCAGGTCATCGACTTGCATCGATACAGAGGACTTTGTCCATGTCAGTTGACAGGTTGATATGCCTTATGCTGGCATGATGGAATTCCCTTATGCACATGGTGCAGCGATTGTTGCAGCAGCTACTAAGATGGTTAGCGCTGATGAGCCATCATCAGCGTCACTATTACGGTCATCTACATGCTGGAGCAATCTTTGAATAGCCTGCAGAAGGAGGTGGTGGTCCCAGAGGAAATGGAGGAAGCAGAGGAGGATGTGAAAGGGAAAGCATTGTCTCAAAGTTTCAGACTGTTGTCAAACAGGGGGGTGCCAAGGGAGGGTGGATTACTGTGATCGAGGGGGGCTGGGGATAACAGACAAACTGGTAGTGAAGGTGCACGATCAGACGAACAAATAGAATAGGAAGATGTGATGGAAGAGCAACTGTCAGGAGATGAAGAGGAGAATCAGTCTCTCTGTTATTCATTGGTGGGGGAAGGGGATGCAGGAAACAAGCATCAGTGTTACCAAGCCACCAACACAGCATGGGCTTGGACCTCATGGAAGAGCCCAACAAATGAATGTCTTCTTGCTGCACTTTCTGCAACATGATCTCCATATAGTTATGATTCTAAATCATGCTAACTACTGGGTTGCCACTCTGTTAGATCCACTTTATAAGGCAAAGTTTTTCCAGAAGCTTCCTGCCCTGGAAAGGGGTATCAAAACACGCACACAGTGTTCATTGCAGCTCCAACCTCAGGCAGGTCAATTCTTCAACATCAAAACATTAGCAGCAGTATCAGCAGCAGTTTCAGCAGCAGCAGTAGTGTAAGTGACAGATGCAATTTCTGTGAGAATTTTTTTTAACATCAGCTCATGCACCAGCACAACAGAGTAAAAGGAGTATCTAGATCTGAACTTGAATACTATTAGTGATGGTTTGGACCCTTTCACATTTTGGTCTTCAAAAATGGATGAGTGGCATGAGCTAACCTCTCAGACCTTGGAGATTTTATCATGCTCTGTAGCCAGGGTTCTCTCAAAACATGTCTTCAGCGCTGCTGGTGGTGTCCTGATTGATAAGTGCAGCCATCTGTCTCCTGAAATTTTAGACTGCCTACCTTTCATCAAGATGAACAAGTCTTAAATTTCCATGGACTTTTGAATCCCAATCGCAGACTGTACAGACTAGGTGATGTTGAATTTTTAGTGTGCTGCACTGATCTCACTTAATTGCACTCTGTGATATCTTTTTATTGTGGCTTCTGTGCCTGCTGCTGCAGATGTTAACACAAATTTGTGGAAATGTGAACAGTCATAGTTGGTCTCCATCTGCTGGGTTGGCAGTAGTGGAAGATGTGTCAGTCTCTATTACACTATTTCTACTCTCGTGAAATTTATGCTATTTAGCTGGTGTCTGCCACTAATTGAACGAGCGCCAGACCGGCGCGAAACGGCCGTCGTTCAAGCTATCACATTCCTCTGTACATACACCCCCGTTCTGTGAAGATTTATGTAATAAAGAAATACCTGCACTGAAGATTGGGGAGTGCTGCCGCTTTTCTTTCTTGGTCTGATTGTTATTAACATAAAGTACCCACACACAGGACTTCGTATGGTGTGGGAGAGACTCGAAGAATGCTATGGGTCAATAGAAGCTATAGAAAACGCTTTGTATAAAAGAATTGATGATTTTCCCAAGTTAGCAAATAAGGGTTACCAAAAGCTCAGGGAACTGAGCGACTTGTTAATGGAGGTACATGCTGCTCAGGCAGAAGGTGACCTACCAGGGTTGGCATTCCTGGACACTGCCAGAGGTGTCAACCCAATTGTCCAAAAACTCCCTTACAACTTACAAGAAAAGTGCATCAGTCACGGGTCCCCTTATAAACAGGCTCATAAGGTACCATTTCCTCCTTTCAGGGTGTTTGTAGACTTTGTTGCTCAGCTGGCTAAAGTTAGAAATGACCCCAGTTTCAATTTCACTATGTCATGTACTACTGCCTCTGGTGTAAAACCCAGTAAAACACCAGTGGCAGTCCACAAAACTAATGTTACCTCCACAGGTTTTCCTTACAGGGCAAGTAAGTCCTCTCCAGAAGAGGACAAACCGCAGGATCTCAGCAAACACTGCTCCCTACACAAGAAACCTCATCTTCTACTAAAATGTAGAGCCTTCAGGGAGAAGTCTCTAGAAGACCGTAGGAGTTTCCTAAAGGAAAACAAGATATGATTCAGATGCTGAGCGACGACCTCACACTTCACCAAGAACTGTGAAACCAGTGTGAAATGCGCAGAATGTAGTAGTAGTCTGGAGCACAACACGGCCTTACACCCTGGACCACCCTCAGGGGTAGTGTCGCAAGTAGAAGAGTCTGCCGAAAAACAGATGGACACTGACACAGACACCCCAGTGGTCACTTCTCAGTGTTCAAAGATCTGCAAAGAATTTGTAGCAGGAAGATCCTGCTCGAAGATCTGTCTTGTCAGAGTATTCCCAGCGAGCCAACGGGATAAGGCAATCAAAGTATATGCAATCTTGGACAATCAGAGCAACAGGTCTCTAGCTAAGTCCTTTTTCTTCAACACCCTCAACATTGCTGGTCCTGACTCTCCATACTCCTTGAAGACATGTGCAGGTACTGTCGAGACGGCAGGGAGAAAAGCGACCGGATACAAAGCAGAGTCTATGTATGGTCAAACCTGCTTATCCTTGCAATCAATACTGGAGTGCAACCAGATTCTCGACAACAGGTCTGAGATACCTACACCAGAGGTAGCAGCTCATCATACTCACTTGAAACGTGTAGCTCACCTGATACCGGAACTGGACCAAGGAGCTCCAGTCATCTTACTCCTGGGAAGAGACATACTATGGGTCCACAAGGCTAGAGGACAGAATAATGGCCCATATGCTCAGAGACATGACCTAGGATGGGTCATCGTGGGAGATGTCTGTTTGGGTGGAGCACACAGGCTGACATTAGTCAACAACATGCTAACCAATATTCTCGAAAATGGATGTCCGTCTCACTTCCAACCATGCGAGAGCAGTTTTCTGATTAAAGAATTGCCACACAACGCCCCTCCACCTTGTCCGTTAGCTGATCCTTCCTGTGAAGACCATGCATGCAACGGTGAGGAAGATCATATAGGGTGCACAGTTTTCCACAGGACAAGAGAAGACAACCAGGTAGCAACGTCCATAGAGGACAGACTGTTCTTGGACATCATGGAGCGAGAGATAGTAAGAGATGAATCAAAGAGTTGGGTCACACCTTTACCATTCAAACCACAGAGGCAACGCTTACCCAACAACAGAGAACTTGTCTACAGTCGATTTGTCTCCCTTACACGCAAACTGCAGAAGACACAAGTGAGAAAGGAACACTTCTTTACCTTCATGGAGAGAATATTCCAGAGTGGCCATGCGGACATTGCACCTGTACTTCAAGATTCCGAGGAATGTTGGTGCTTACCTATTTTTGGCGTGTATCATCCGAAGAAACCAGGTCAGATAAGAGTAGTATTTGACTCAAGTGCCAAATACGAAGGTGTTTCATTAAACAACGTCTTTCTGTCCTGTCCAGACCTCAATAACAGACTTCTGGGAGTACTTCTTCGCTTCCACAAGGATGCAGTAGCATTTATGGCCGACATCCAACAGATGTTTCACTTCTTCCTTGTTAAAGAAGAACACAGAAACTACTTGAGGTTCTTCTGGTACCGCGATAATGACCCCTACAAGGACATCGTGGAATATTGTATGAAGGTGCATAACTTCGGGAACAGCCCCACCCTTGCTGTCCCTATCTATGGCCTTAGACATTCAGCCAGAGAGGGTGAAGCAAAGTATGGATCGAATGTAAGATCATTTGTAGAAAAAGATTTCTACGCAGATGACTGCCTGAAATCCACACCCACAGATGAGTCGGCAGTCAGTCTCCCAAAAAGGGCGCAAGAAATGCTCGCTTCATCCAATTTGAGGTTGCACAAAATTGCTTCGAACAGCCAAAAGCTAATGGCAGCCTTTCCCTCTCAAGATTACTCAACTGATTTAAAAGACTTGGATTTAAGCATAGACTCCCTTCCTATGCAGCGGAGCCTTGATTTACTCTCGGATTTGAAAAATGATGCATTCACCTTCCAGATCAGCGAAGAAGAGAAACCCTTCATGCGCAGAGGCGTCCTGTCCGTAGTAAACAGCTTGTACGATCCACTGGGATCTGTAACTCCTGTAACTATCCAAGGTAAAATGATGTTGAGAGACTTCACCCAAGAGACGTCCAATTGGGATGATCTGTTTCCCAGCGAGAAAGGAGACTTGTGGGTAAGATGGAAGAACTCTTTAGAAGCCCTGTCAAGTCTCTACGTGGCACGACCATATGCTTCTGTGCCATCAACAGAAGTCAAGATGCAAAGGCTTTGTATCTTCTGCGATGCCTCAACCAAAGCAATTGCAGCAGTAGCGTATTTGAAAACTACCGACATCAACGAACAATGCCATGTAAGGCTTGTTATGAGCCAGACAAAACTGGCCCCACTCCGTGAACACACAGTACCCAGACTGGAACTCTGTGCAGCTGTGCTAGCGCTAGAGTTAGCTGAACTTATCTCGACAGAAATGGACCTGGATGTCAAAGAAGTCGAGTTCTACACTGACAGCAAGGTAGTGCTGGGATATATTTGCAATGAAACTTGTCGCTTTTATGACTATGTCAGCAATCGGGTGCTAAGGATCAGGAGATCCACCGACCCTAAACAATGGCATTATGTGTCCACACCCCACAACCCTGCGGATCACGCAACCAGATCCGTTGAAGCAAGACACCTTAAGGACACAACCTGGTTTACTGGCCCTACATTCTTATACTGTTCAACGCCATACATTGACGAGTCAAACACCTTTGAACTGGTAGATCCAGAGGCAAATGAGGAAATCCGTCCTCAGGTATCCGTTCTACGTACGGTAACTAAAGACAATCACCTCAAATCCAAAAGAGCCGTAGGTGGCATCGGTTGATGCCAAGCAGGGAGTGTTCTGTCCTTTCTGAAAAGGACAGTATGGTTCGAATTATGTATTAAAGTTTTAGTACTAAAGTGTTTGGTTTGCTGTGTTATAGCACCATCTAATGGTGGTTAAGTTTACAATCTGTGCTTTAGTAACAATTAGAGTGTTGTACTGCCTGTGACACACGTGCTTATGTGCTGTGCTGGAACCATCTCACTTACTTGCCATCCTGGTTAAGTTTATCCGGTAAGATTGTTACCTCTGTTCTTGCAATGTAGTGTTCTACAGGATGTGATTTATTGTATAGCAGCTAGTACTTAGGAAAACTATTATCAGTGACTTGCTGTATGTAGTTATGTATAGAAGTTTCATCATACTGTATATTTTTCCTGCTAGTTGTAAAGTATCAGCTGTGCTATTATTTGGCTCAATACTTATCCAAATCATTTGTATTCTTATAGTTTTACCGCATTTTCAATACCTGTTACCAATAAACAAGCTAGACTACAGAGAACAGTCTGCTTATTTGGAAGACAGAAGTGGTTTATGCTGTATGTTGGATCACACACCATCAACGTGTATGAAGACAGAACAATGGTGGTGTCTGGTTTACTGCGCCTGTGCGAATTATGCGCAGGCGCAGTGAATCATTTGGCTGATCCTGGCGGCAGATGCGCAACATGCCTACAGTCAGAGGAAGCCGGTCACATTAAAGGGGTTTTCCCACAAACGAAAGTTTACTTTAAATTGGCTGTGTCTGACCATGTACAGAGCATACCACACCTCCTGGGCAGGGGAGGAAGCCAAAAAAATATTGACATTCTAGCAGGGGATCACAGAGGATTCATTTTGTCAGGTAAAGTATTTCACTGACTGTTTTTAAACAATATTTTACCTCACAAAATGTAACCTCTGCGATCTCCTGCTGTAATGTCAGCATTGTATTTTGCTTCCTCCCCTACCCAGGAGCTGTGGTATGTTCTTTACACGGTCAGACACAGACGATTTGCATAGTGGTGGAGAAAAAGAGAGCAGACAAGGGGGAGAGCACGGGGAGTACACAGGTCAAAGAAGAGATGACATTATAGGAGAAGACTACAGATGGGGGAGAGACAAAGCGCACAAGGGTGAGAGAGACAGAGCACAGGGGGAGACAGCTCAAATGGGACAGCACAAGAGAAGAGAACACAGCACAGGAAGGAGAGAGACAGCAGACAAGGGGGATAGCACATGGGGTAGACATGTCAAAAAAGAGCACAGACGGGAGAAGTCAGCACATGGGGAAAGAGAGAGTAAATAGGTGGGTGAGCACATGAGGGAGAGATCTTCAACGCTGCAAAGCCTGTCCCCATCGTGACATTACCGCTCTCCCGATGTGATAGCATCGGGCCTCCATCTAGTATTTAATATCCTTAACCTACTGTATGTATAGGGTCTGACTGTAATGGCTTTCTTTGGCTTTCTCAGTCTTATACACGAATATAGCCTCACTTCTCAAACCAATGGCTAATAAGAGAACAGAAGATCAGAATTCTTTTCTGTTAATCATTCATGTTTGAGCGATTTATGTTCAATTGTACAAGCATTCAGCCACCAAAATCAACTCTTTTACTTGTTTCTTTTATAAAGGCAAACTTGCAATTCTTTGCAGAAATCTGAATTGATAGGTAAAAGTGACAAAGTAATGTTTGGTTTTGACAGTTTTTAAATTAAGATAGCAAGAAAGACTTTAATTCATGTTCTTCTGAGACAAATAATCCGAGTGTTAAAGAAATGGCCCAACTGTCTGTCAGGTTGTCTAGTAAAACATTTTTAACTTCAGTTACATTACCAAGAACATCAGTGAAGCATCTGACTAGTTAATTAAGGCCAGCAATTTTATTGTGTGAGATTAAAAGCCTTGTACTTTAGTAATTTCTTCTTTTCATAACCTCCAGATTCATTTCAAACTACTAGGCTCACCATACACAAAGGAAAGTGAAACCGGGGCTCAGAAGCCTTAGGGTGTCGTAAATTGCACCCCACACAACTCACACGTTCTGCAGAGCTTCAAATTATCTGTGTGCATAATCCTTGTCCTCTTCTTCTCCTGATTATTATATGTCACAGTGAGAATGCAAATTACAGGAACTATCTTACTATTATGCAGTAATTTTGTGGGCACAGTGATATTACAGCTGTACCTTGCATTATACAGCTGCCAACTCACTTTGATTCCAGTTTCATACATCCTTTTCTTCTTTCATCTATATTAAAAAATGAAAACAAATTTTCATTGCTTTTTAAGTGAATCACTTTTTACAGTCCTTCTACCATTCACTGTTTCACATGCGAAAATAAAAATCTTTGTTTGCCCATTAAACAGTAAATTATGAACATCACACAATTTATATCTGTGAGCTAGCCATTGTTTCTCATAGGGCCATTTTTCATGAGTCAAAGTGGTCATGTTCATTTGTGGATAACATATAAAAAGGCACAATTATTACAATAAGTCCGAGTTTTATCCATGAAAACACTTGATAGCACAGGTACCAAAAAAGCAGATGTGAACCAGGCTTAACCTGCATATTCAGTGAAATATAATCCTAGGTTTTCATAACACCGTTAAGATGATATTGCTAATAGTGTTCAAAGTACCTAAGTATTGTACAGAGGGAGAGGGTTAACATGAGTTACCATGAATTAAAATTTATGTAATTTTTCAAAGCCTTGCCTGAGACAATACCTAAGCTGCTGCAAGTCAGTGTAATTCTAAAGGCTCCGACGCACATGAGATAAATGTCTGCCATACCTTGACAGCGTTGTAAAGCCACCTATTATGAATGAAGATATCCTGAATTCTGACAGATGATGCTGGCTGAGATAAGGATTGTTCAATCATTTGCTCAATAATTTTGTTCTGTAGCTTAGTAAGCTGCTGCCAATTTAGTCTGGCAGTGTATTACTCTGTTCCCTCTTAGTTTGTATGTGGTAGAGAGATATTTTGTCTGAAATAATACACTTCAGAAATAATCAAATTTATACATTACTAATTGACTTCTAGTTGAATTTCCTGAAATCTGTGGGTCCAGTGAATTCAAACAATTTGTGTATTGATTTTTAGAGATCGCAAAAAAATAATGTCTATTGCGTTTCACACATTGCTGATTACTGTATCAGTTGGAGAGTAGGCTCATATAAAGTCAGGAGCGGCCGGGTAGGTTTCCACATAATGCCATGCAGCTACCGTATCAACCAATCAAAGTGATTGTCACAGTCTATGAGTAATAATACAGATTGAAGTTTTAGGAATGGTTAGACCTATGCAGATTGTGACTGTTAATTGATTGACCTGAAATTTACTGCAGTACAGCTTCTTAATCTCTTCCTGACCAGGATATCTTCTGGTTTTACACTGTTGTTTTACCCTCCTATCTTCCCAAGAGCCTTAAGGTACCGTCACCCTCAGCAACTTTGCAACGAGAATGACAACGATCCGTGACGTTGTAGCGTCCTGGATAGCGATCTCATTGTGTTTGACACGCAGCCGCGATCAGGATCCCGCTGTGACATCGCTGGTCGGAACTAGAAGTCCAGAACTTTATTTGGTCGTCAGGTCGGCGTG
The DNA here is from genome assembly GCF_032444005.1 of Ranitomeya imitator. Taxonomy (NCBI): domain Eukaryota; kingdom Metazoa; phylum Chordata; class Amphibia; order Anura; family Dendrobatidae; genus Ranitomeya; species Ranitomeya imitator. The sequence continues at coordinate 708,215,694 of NC_091283.1, read as the reverse complement.
TATCGTCATGTTTGACATCAAAAGCAATGACGCCAGCAACGTTTTACATGGAGCTAACAACCAGTGAGAACGATAAGTGAGTCGCCGTTACGTCACTGGATCGCTCCTGCATCGTTCTGGTGTTGCCGTGTTTGACGTCTCTACAGCGACCTAAACAGGGACGCTCCAGCGATCGGCCCGTTGTCTATATCGCTGCAGCGTCTCTGAGTGTGATGGTACCTTTAACGTATATATTTTTCCATCGTGATGTACTAGAAAGTGGAAAAAAAATAGAGTGCAGCAAAACTGCACAAAAAAAAAATTAATTTCATCCATTGTTTTTGGCTTTCTACTGATTTTACAGCACTCATTTTACAGTAAAAATGACCTAACAATTTGATTCTTCAGATAAGTAAGATTACGGTGATATCTACCATTTTCACTTTTTTCGTCGATGGAGGTGTGTGAGGACTTGTTTTTTGTAGCCTGAGTTGTCATTTGTATTTATAGATTTTTGGAATAGATATCATGTTTTGATCACTTCTTATTGCAGTTTTTATAGAGTTTTGTAAAAAAAATGCAATTCTGGCATTTAGATTTTTATTTTTATTACAGAGTTTACTGATTGAGTTAGGGTTTACGACTTTTCCGGACATGGAGATGAATCATTTATTTTCTGTTTTGTTTTATTTTTTAATAACTTCATATTTAATGATGAAAAATATGGGTAACTTTTATTTTTATTTTAATTTTTTCATATATAAACCTTAAAAAAAAACTTTTACTGTACTTTGCAGTTCCCTTAGGGCACTTCAACCTGTCATTGTCTGATCACTTTTACTACATACAGCAATACCACAGTATTTCTGGGTATAATAAAAATCACAGTCTCTTATGAATGCCAGATAATGGCTAGCTTACATAGGATAACCATCATAACAGGCACAGGGTTTTAAGCAAACCTTATGACAATCCTTCAGCACCCACTGGGCCACATGGGGTAAATGCCACAGATTGACAGCTTCATTTATCAGGTTATCAGCCATTGGCAGATCTCAAATACACTCACAACCATTGGAGGCTGATAATGTTTGAACAAGTCAGTCATCAACGGCCAGCAAATATATAGACTCACCTTCTGAGCCAGAATCAAAAACAGGGAGGAAGCGTATAATGTACGAATACGCCATATGTCAGTAAAAGGTTAATGTAAACATAATTGTATGCTACAAATAAGGAAGACCTTTTAATTTCAGTCTGTCCTGCCCAAGAAAAGCCTGAACCAAAACTTCTGTGTCAGTGTGCTTCTTACATGATGAAAGTATATTTATTTTTGCATTTCTTTTTCCTTTTTTTGTATAGTTTTTTTTATCAGACAAAAATGTAATCCAGAAAATTAAACCCAACTGTTAATCTCAAAAAAAGTATGTGTGTTGAAAAAACATTTACATATATTTGAACATTTCCATTTTGCAATAGACATGTACTGTATTTTTTGGACTATAAGATGCACTTTTTTCCTCCAAAAATGTGGAAGAAAATGGGGGTGCATATTATAGACTGAATGTACCTGCTCTGGCTGTGTTGGGGAGGAGGGGGAGAGGCATCAGTGGAGAAGTGGGTCACAGGAGGCAGGAGCCGGCTGCTGCGGCTAACTCCTTTGTCCATTGTTGAAAAGAAATGAATATTCACTGCACTCCACACCCATGGGCATGGATGGCAGTGAATATTCATTTCTTTATAATAGCTTCCTGGTACGCATGGCCCCATGCTTATCCTGGTATGATTGGCCCCCATCCCCATCTTAGTATGCATGGCAACATCCTTATCCTGTTATGATTGGCCCTCATCCCCATCCTGGTATGCATGGCTCCATCGTTGTCCTGGTATGATTAGCCTCCATCTTCATCTTGGTATGCAGGCCCCATCAGAAAAACATAAAAAAAATTAAAACATTACACTTACCTTCCTGCACTCCCTCACAGCATCATATTCTGATGCCAGCAGCTGCTTTATTCTTTTAAGCAGCACATGGCAGGGACGTTATGTGCTGCTTACAAGCAGAAGAGAGCTGCCAGAATACTCACTGCTCTGCATGCCATGACTATATGCATGGAGGACAGTGAGTATTCATTGCTATTTGGTAGCTAGCACAGTGTCAGCTGCAACCAACTGGTTCTTGCAGCCAGGCTTTCACATTGGCTGCTACTAAAGGGAATGAATACTCACTGCCCTCCACATACATAGTCCCAGTGTGCAGAGTAGTGAGTATTCCGGCAGCTGTGCTCTGAATGTAAGCAGCACATGACGTCCTTGCCATGCACTGCTTAAAAGCATAAAGCAGCTGCTGGCTCCAGAACAAGACATTGCGAGTGAGTGCAGGAACGTAAATGTAATGGTTTTTTTTTATGTTTATCTGATGGAGCCCTGCATAACAGGATGGGAATGGAGGACAAGTATCAAAAAATGTAGTAAGGCCGCACCCTATAATTACATTGTCTCTATGGGCATCAGGGCGCACGTCCTCACCAGGTGGTCCATCCCAGAAAGAAGATCCAAATTCAAATGAAGAGAAGGACAGCATTTGCTTGACAAAGGTCCTTGGACCAAAACGTTGCCGCAGGAGGCAGAATAAAATGTGAGCTGCTTTTTCACTTCCTGGTGTGGTGCTGTCCTTCTCTTCATTTGAATTTGGGAATGGAGGACAATCATACCAGGATAAGGATGGGGCCATCCATACCAGGATGGAGATGGGGGCCAATCATACCAGGATAAGGATGGGGTCTTACATACCAGGATGGAGATGGGGGCCCTGCATACCAGGATGGGAATAAGAGCCAGTCATACAAGGATAAGGATGCGGCCATGCATACTAGGATGCGAATGAGAGGAGCCATGCATACCATGATAACGATAAGGGATTAGGGTGCAATGCATACCAGGGTAAGGATACGGGGGCCATGCATATCAGGATGGGGATGGGGCCAATCATATCAGGATAAGGATGGGGCCATGCATAACAAGAAAATGATGGAGCCATGCATACCAGATGGGGATGAGTAGGCCCATGCACACCAGGATGGGGATGAGAGAGGCCATGCATACCAGGATGGGGATGAGGATATTATGCATACCAGGGTTGGGAGGAGGGGGCCGTGCATTCTAGGATATGGATGAGGGGGCCATATATACACCAGGTAGTGTATATTAAGTACAGAATTGACCACATATTTTGCTTCAATTTTTTTTCTAATTTTCTCCTCTAAAACTTAGGGGCATCTTATGGTCCAGTATGCCTTATAGTCCGAAAAATATGGTATATGCCATGCAATTATAGTGGTCTATTGAAGGTTCTTGCTTTTAGTTTGTAAACCTTGCAATCTTTTCTTGTTCCAAACTTTTTGGTAATAAAAACAAACAAACAATTTGGGGCAAGAAAGATAGGCTTATATACTTACCTAGGATCATGACAAGAGTTGGTGAGGAAAATCACATCCTCAAATGGAGACATCTCTTCCAACAATTCATCATTGACATGTACTGTATGTAAAAATTGAGAATGAATGTCTTCTGTATATCTGACTAAATCAAAAGACGCTCAGAGCCGAGGAATACATACACCTTAAAAATGCTGTGGCAAATGATGCCAATCCAAATGACTAAAACTTAGGGGCATCTTATGGTCCAGTATGCCTTATAGTCCGAAAAATATGGTATATGCCATGCAATTATAGTGGTGTATTGCAGGTTCTTGCTTTTAGTTTGTAAACCTTGCAAGCTTTTCTTGTTCCAAACTTTTTGGTAAAAAAACAAACAAACAATTTGAGGCAAGAAAGATAGGCTTATATACTTACCTAGGATCATGACAAGAGTTGGTGAGGAAAATCACATCCTCAAATGGAGACATCTCTTCCAACAATTCATCATTGACATGTACTGTATGTAAAAATTGAGAATGAATGTCTTCTGTATATCTGACTAAATCAAAAGACGCTCAGAGCCAAAGAATACATACACCTTAAAAATGCTGTGGCAAATGATGTCAATCCAAATGACTAGGGTAAAATGGTAATACTTTCATCAACTTTCACTGGAATCCCACGACATGCATGAATACACGCAGAATGCAATGACTTATGTTAGAAAGTTTGTCTGTCCAGGTCTTTTCATTACCTTTTCTTGCAATCCTAATTGGGAGGATATCAGAGAGTATCTGTTGCAAGGTCAGAAATCTGTCCATCGCCATGACATCATTGCATGAATTTTCAAAAGAAAAGTTTCAAAGATGGTTCATCTGATTACGAAAGCACACATTTTTGGTGAGACAGTGCTGAATGTATTCAGTTGAATGGCAAAAAAGAGGCCTTCCTCATGCCCATATCTTGATCTGGCTGTAACAAAAATACAGCCCACTGAAATTGACAATATCATCAGTTCCGAATTGCCTGACCCTGAGAATGACCCATTGCTGTTTGATATCATGACAAAAAACATGATCCATGGTCCCTGTGGGAACCTCAGCAAAAATTCTCCCTGCATGGTTGATGGCAGGTGTTCAAAGAATTACCCACGAAACCTGGTCCAAGAAACACAAACTGGACAAGATGGATATCCAATCTACAGAAGAAGAAATCAAGGGGATGATGGTTTCATAGCAAAGCTCAAAATGTGGGTTGGATCATCACCCCAAGAGATAGAAATTGACAACAAGTGGGTGGTGCCTTACAATCCTCTGCTCTCAAAAATTTTCCAGGCCCACTTCAACGTCAAATCTTGCTACTCTGTGAAATCAATCAAGTGTATATACAAATATGTCTTTAAAGGAAGTGATCAAGCAGTGTTTGAACTCCAGAAAAATGGACCTATTGATGAAGTAGAAGTATTCCAAATGGGCAGGTACATCAGCAGCAATAAAGCTGTTTGGAAAATACTAGGGTTCTCCATTCATGAGCGCTACCCACCAGTTATGCATCTCAGTGTTCACTTGGAACATGGACAAAGGATTTACTTTGAACGGCAAACCTGATGCAGCAGCTTCAAGCACAACCTAAGACCACCCTCTTGGCATTTTTGTACTTTGTCAACAGGATACATTTGTAAAATAAATACTCTACTGTGATCAACCAAACTACTACACTTGGAACACATTCAGAAAAACAATGGAACGGAGGTTTGATGTTGAAAGCCATCCAGGGGTCAAAGCAAATGATACTCTTGGTCGCATCTATACTACTATTCATCCGTCATATGCAGAGTGATTCTACCTGCGCATGATACTTCATGTTGTCAAGGCTACAACATAATTTTCTGACTTGAAGACTGTCGAAGGCCATTTTTGTGAAACATTCAGGGAATCTTGCCAAAGACGAGGACTTCTGGAAAATGATCCACACTAGGACATGACTCTCAGTGAAGCAGCAGCCACACAAACCCCAAAGCAACTAAGATACCTCTTTGCTATTCTTCTAACAACTTGTAACATTTTAAATCCCCTTGACATTTAGACAAAGTTCAAAACTGATCTCAGTGAGGACTTCCTCTGCAGGTTAAGAAGGAAAATCCTCAGCAACTTATCAACTTCACTGAATACATTTTCAACAAAATCTTAATTCTCCTTGAGGACGCACTGCATGGAAATGTCTAGAAAAGCATTACACCTACTTGGCTTGCCTACTCCACCAATAAATCACAAAGCTAACCAAAAGTGCAGTTATATTTTCAGAGAAACAAACTACAACATTGATGACGATCATACCAAAAAAGAAATTTGATATTTTTGATACGTCACCTGCTCTCAGATTCATTCTAGGAATTTCAGTGGCCTACAGAGGTTCTTCTAGTTAATAAGTGCCAGCAACAGTTCACCAATGCCAGCAATCTCCTCTAGGCTTGAGCAAAACGGATCGTACAAATTCAAAAGTCGCCGACTTTTGGCAAAGTCGGGTTTCATGAAACCCGACCCAATCCTAGTGTGGGATCGGCCATGCGGTCGGCGATCTTGGCGCCAAAGTCGCGTTTCGTATGATGCGTTTGGCGCCATTTTTTTCAGCCAATGAAGGAGCGTGGGCAGAGTGATGACATAGGGGCGTGGACGCCTATCGCCATCTTGTCGCTTGTGCACTGTAGCGATTTGCAATGTGTAACACCAGCTTTTCTGTTCAGGGACGGAGGAGAGAGAGAGAGAGAAAGAGAGAGAGAGATAGAGAGAAAAAAAAAATTTCCCATTGACTTTGCATTGGGTTTCGTGTTTCGGTGGATCCCCGACTTTTCGCCATAATCGGCCGATTTCACTCGACTCGACTTTTGAGATAGTCGGGTTTCGCGAAACCCGACTCGACCCTAAAAAAGTAAAAGTCGCTCAACCCTAATCTCCTCTTCTGATTACTTCACCCTTCGTCACCCCAGTCTAGTTCCCAGTCTTTGGCCAGCAAAGATTCATGATCATCATCATCTTCATCATCTGCTGACAGGTGCATCTAGATGTGAAATGGCCAGCACTCCTTGTCCCACACCTCCTCCACCTAACTAAATCCTCATGGTTTTCCCTGGTTCACGGATAGTGTCTCCAGCAGCTTGTTCCACGGAGCCTGCAACACAGATTGGCTTTACAATTATGATGGTCATTTGCTTCGGTACAATGTCTTCCAAGTGCAAAGACTGACTGTTAATTTCTTGTAAAATATCAAGAATACGGAAGATATTTTTCTGGTGAAATATGTTATTTAGCTGCATAGAGCACTGTTAGTTTGTTAACTTTCGGTCAGATAGAGGTGTCATTAACAGATTGGAAATTCTGCTTTGTCCAACATTGACTGTTATGGCAAGAAGAAGAGGTGGACCCAACAAACTCTGACTTCCGCTGATGCTGTCACAGTTAAAAACAACCATAATATGGCAAGATTAAATAAGACAAAATAAGACAAAATAATTTTCAATCAAATATTCAAAAGGGGAAATGCAAAAACCTGGAACTTTAGGAAAGCGGAATCAACAAATTAAGGGACGAGCTTAATTGTATAGACTGAAACCATCTCATGGTAACTGGGAATACTGACCATGAATCGGGGATGTTTAACCCCTTAGTGACAGAGCCAATTTGGTACTTAATGACCAGGCCAATTTTTACAATTCTGACCACTGTCACTTTATGAGGTTATAACTCTGGAACGCTTCAACGGATCCCGCTGATTCTGAGATTGTTTTTTCGTGACATATTGCACTTCATGTTAGTGGTAACATTTCTTCGATATTACTTGCGTTTATTTATTAAAAAAACGGAAATATGGCGAAAATTTTGAAAATTTTGCAATTTTCAAACTTTGAATTTTTATGCCCTTACATCAGAGAGATATGTCACACAAAATGGTCAATAAATAACATTTCCCATATGTCTACTTTACATCAGCACAATTTTGGAAAAAAAAAAAAAATTATTAGGGAGTTATAAGGGTTAAAATTTGACCAGCAATATCTTATTTTTACAGCAAAATTTACAAAACCATTTTTTTTAGGGACCACCTCACATTTGAAGTCAGTTTGAGGGGTCTATGTAGCAGAAAATGCCCAAAATTGACACCATTCTAAAAACTGCACCCCTCAAGGTGCGCAAAACCACATTCAAGAAGTTTATTAACCCTTCAGTTGCTGCACAGGAACTGAAGCAATGTGGAAGGAAAAAATGAACATTTTACTTTTTTTCACAAATATTTTACTTCAGAATCAATTTTTTTTATTTTCACATGTGTAAAAAAAGAAAATGAACCACATAATTTGTTGTGCAATTTGTCCGGAGAATGCCGATACCCCATATGTGGGGAGGGACCACTATTTGGGTGCACAGTAGAGCTCAGGAGGGAAGGAGCGCCATTTGGCTTTTTCAACATAGAATTCCCTGGAATTGAGATCGGACACCATGTCGCGTTTGGAGAGCCCCTGATGTGCCTAAACAGTGGAAACCCCCCACAAGTGACACCATTTTGGAAACTAGACCCCCTAAGGAACTTATCTAGGTGTGTGGTCAACACTTTGAACCCCCAAGTGCTTCACACAAGTTTATAACGTAGAGCCGAAAAAATTAAAAATCATTTTTTTTTCACAAAAATGATCTTTTCACCCCCAATTTTTTATTGTCCCAAGGGTAGCAAGACAAAATAGACCCCAAAAGTTGTTGTGCAATTTTTCCTGAGTATGTCGATACCCCGTATGTGGGGGTAAACCTCTGTTTGGGTGCACAGTAGAGCTCAGAAGGGAAGGAGCGCCATTTGACTTTTACAACATAGAATTCTCTGGAATTGAGATCGGACACCATGTCGCGTTTGGAGAGCCCCTGATGTGCCTAAACAGTGGAAACCCCCCACAAGTGACACCATTATGGAAACTAGACCCCCTAAGGAACTTATCTAGGTGTGTGGTCAACACTTTGAACCCCCAAGTGCTTCACACAAGTTTATAACGTAGAGCCGAAAAAATTAAAAATCATTTTTTTTTCACAAAAATGATCTTTTCACCCCCAATTTTTTATTTTCCCAAGGGTAGCAAGACAAAATAGACCCCAAAAGTTGTTGTGCAATTTGTCCTGAGTATGTCGATACCCCGTATGTGGGGGTAAACCTCTGTTTGGGTGCACAGTAGAGCTCAGAAGGGAAGGAGCGCCATTTGACTTTTTCAACATAGAATTCTCTGGAATTGAGATCGGACACCATGTCGCGTTTGGAGAGCCCCTGATGTGCCTAAACAGTGGAAACCCCCCACAAGTGACACCATTTTGGAAACTAGACCCCCTAAGGAACTTATCTAGGTGTGTGGTCAACACTTTGAACCCCCAAGTGCTTCACACAAGTTTATAACGTAGAGCCGAAAAAATTAAAAATCATTTTTTTTTCACAAAAATGATCTTTTCACCCCCAATTTTTTATTGTCCCAAGGGTAGCAAGACAAAATAGACCCCAAAAGTTGTTGTGCAATTTTTCCTGAGTATGTCGATACCCCGTATGTGGGGGTAAACCTCTGTTTGGGTGCACAGTAGAGCTCAGAAGGGAAGGAGCGCCATTTGACTTTTTCAACATAGAATTCTCTGGAATTGAGATCGGACACCATGTCGCGTTTGGAGAGCCCCTGATGTGCCTAAACAGTGGAAACCCCCCACAAGTGACACCATTTTGGAAACTAGACCCCCTAAGGAACTTATCTAGGTGTGTGGTCAACACTTTGAACCCCCAAGTGCTTCACACAAGTTTATAACGTAGAGCCGAAAAAATTAAAAATCATTTTTTTTTCACAAAAATGATCTTTTCACCCCCAATTTTTTATTTTCCCAAGGGTAGCAAGACAAAATAGACCCCAAAAGTTGTTGTGCAATTTGTCCTGAGTATGTCGATACCCCGTATGTGGGGGTAAACCTCTGTTTGGGTGCACAGTAGAGCTCAGAAGGGAAGGAGCGCCATTTGACTTTTACAACATAGAATTCTCTGGAATTGAGATCGGACACCATGTCGCGTTTGGAGAGCCCCTGATGTGCCTAAACAGTGGAAACCCCCCACAAGTGACACCATTATGGAAACTAGACCCCCTAAGGAACTTATCTAGGTGTGTGGTCAACACTTTGAACCCCCAAGTGCTTCACACAAGTTTATAACGTAGAGCCGAAAAAATTAAAAATCATTTTTTTTCACAAAAATGATCTTTTCACCCCCAATTTTTTATTTTCCCAAGGGTAGCAAGACAAAATAGACCCCAAAAGTTGTTGTTCAATTTGTCCTGAGTATGTCGATACCCCGTATGTGGGGGTAAACCTCTGTTTGGGTGCACAGTAGAGCTCAGAAGGGAAGGAGCGCCATTTGACTTTTTCAACATAGAATTCTCTGGAATTGAGATCGGACACCATGTCGCGTTTGGAGAGCCCCTGATGTGCCTAAACAGTGGAAACCCCCCACAAGTGACACCATTTTGGAAACTAGACCCCCTAAGGAACTTATCTAGGTGTGTGGTCAACACTTTGAACCCCCAAGTGCTTCACACAAGTTTATAACGTAGAGCCGAAAAAATTAAAAATCATTTTTTTTTCACAAAAATGATCTTTTCACCCCCAATTTTTTATTTTCCCAAGGGTAGCAAGACAAAATAGACCCCAAAAGTTGTTGTGCAATTTGTCCTGAGTATGTCGATACCCCGTATGTTGGGGTAAACCTCTGTTTGGGTGCACAGTAGAGCTCAGAAGGGAAGGAGCGCCATTTGACTTTTTCAACATAGAATTCTCTGGAATTGAGATAGGACACCATGTCGCGTTTGGAGAGCCCCTGATGTGCCTAAACAGTGGAAACCCCCCACAAGTGACACCATTTTGGAAACTAGACCCCCTAAGGAACTTATCTAGGTGTGTGGTTAACACTTTGAACCCCCAAGTGCTTCACACAAGTTTATAACGTAGAGCCGAAAAAATAAAAAATCATTTTTTTTTCACAAATATGATCTTTTCACCCCCAATTTTTTATTTTCCCAAGGGTAGCAAGACAAAATAGACCCCAAAAGTTGTTGTGCAATTTGTCCTGAGTATGTCGATACCCTGTATGTGGGGGTAAACCTCTGTTTGGGCGCACTGCGGAGCTTGGAAGGGAAGGCGCGCTGTTTGACTTTTTAATCTCTTAATTGTGAGAGCGGACGTCATTTTGGGTTTGTAGATGTGCCTAACAGCAGAAACCCCCCACAACTGACCCCGTTTTGGAAACTACACCCCTCAAAGATTTTAATCAGGGGTATATTGAGCAATTTGAACCCACATGTATGACACAGAGTTTGATAACATTAGGTTGTCATATTGAAAAAATTCATTTTTTTCCACGAGAATCTTGTTTTAGACCTGAATGTCTCGATTTTTCAGAAATAACATCAAAAAGTGGACCCCACAATTCGTTACCCACTTTATTATGAGTGCAGCAATATCCCATATGTAGTAAAAAAGTTCTGTTTGGACAAATGGCAGGGCTTGGACAGAAAGGGGCACAATGTGACAAATTTGGCTTTATTTGAAATTGAAGATCCAGGACCCATTCAAAGCTTCTAGAGACATTGAGCAAAAAAGAAAATCCTTCCAGGAATTATTACTCACAGAGGGAGGCATGCTCCTAAAACACAATGGCTGACTATAAAATTGGTCTTGCTAACAAAACAGTTGTCCCGCATTTGCGTATATTGTAGCAGGAAGAATAAACTGTACTGGAATGAAGGGCAAAATGTGTAGGAAAATGCAGCCAACTATGTGGCAAAGCGGAGTTTGTTCCAAAGATGAAAGAACACCATCAGGGCTAGAATGGCAGACACTTTCAGAGACTGGTCGTACAACGTCCTTTTAGCTCCATCAATCCCTATATGAGAGACGAATGTGCCAATAGACGTGGTACACCATAGCAAGCTCCCACCCGCCAAGGTCAGAACCGCTATATGCACAAAACAACCAGTTCTCTATAGAAAGTATTGTCTGGTACCAGAGGTTCGGCAAGAACCATAAAGTAAAGCCCATAGTGTATAAGTACGGAACTTCCTCATTTTTTAGAAATCCTACAATAAAATGATCATGCCCGTATCATCAACATAAATATAAGTAATATAAATGGAAGCCAAAGTTTTGTGTAGCAAGACAGTTATAAAAACAGTCAAAGTTAGATAAATGGTCAAAAATGTTTGAGTAATAAAGTCCTAGAATTCATTTTCAGATAATCTCACTTTTCAAGATCATTTCTGGGGTCCACATTCTAACGCTTATTGACATAGGTACGTGGACGAGAATTTGTTGGAATAGTAGTTTGGTATGGGATTGATCGAGTCGTAGAATTTTCAGATGACCTGACTTTGCAAGAACATTTGTGGGGTCCACACTCTAGAGCGTACAGACGTGGGTACGTGGATGAGAATTTGTTGGAATAGTAGTTTGGTATGGGATTGATCGAGTCGTAGAATTTTCAGATGACCTGACTTTGCAAGAACATTTGTGGGGTCCACACTCTAGAGCGTACAGACGTGGGTACGTGGATGAGAATTTGTTGGAATAGTAGTTTGGTATGGGATTGATCGAGTCGTAGAATTTTCAGATGACCTGACTTTGCAAGAACATTTGTGGGGTCCACACTCTAGAGCGTACAGACGTGGGTACGTGGATGAGAATTTGTTGGAATAGTAGTTTGGTATGGGATTGATCGAGTCGTAGAATTTTCAGATGACCTGACTTTGCAAGAACATTTGTGGGGTCCACACTCTAGAGCGTACAGACGTGGGTACGTGGATGAGAATTTGTTGGAATAGTAGTTTGGTATGGGATTGATCGAGTCGTAGAATTTTCAGATGACCTGACTTTGCAAGAACATTTGTGGGGTCCACACTCTAGAGCGTACAGACGTGGGTACGTGGATGAGAATTTGTTGGAATAGTAGTTTGGTATGGGATTGATCGAGTCGTAGAATTTTCAGATGACCTGACTTTGCAAGAACATTTGTGGGGTCCACACTCTAGAGCGTACAGACGTGGGTACGTGGATGAGAATTTGTTGGAATAGTAGTTTGGTATGGGATTGATCGAGTCGTAGAATTTTCAGATGACCTGACTTTGCAAGAACATTTGTGGGGTCCACACTCTAGAGCGTACAGACGTGGGTACGTGGATGAGAATTTGTTGGAATAGTAGTTTGGTATGGGATTGATCAAATTCTGGAATTAATTGTGAAATGGGGTAAAATGGGATCTACTAATTAAAATATTTATCAATTGTTCCAAATTGTACTACTGGGGCCACTAAGCAGAAAATAAAAATGATTGAAAAAACAAACAAACTAATAATTGTAGGTGGTGTGGTAGGTCTCAAAACAGGGGGAGATACAAAGGCCTGGTTGGGATGGGCATGTGGGGCAATAAAATCGGGAATCACTCCGCCTGCCATGCTTTCTGCAAACTCGGCACCTTTTTTGAGGATACCTTTGGGTGGGAGTGACAGGGACAGGGTGAGGAAAATGGCGTTCTGACAGTCTCCGGGAATCCTCAGAGTCGAAGGCTTCCCCCGGTGCCATGGACTCAAATATGAGGCTCTCTACTACTTTTTCCTGAAAGTGCAGGAAAGTTAGTGGTCCTTGAGATTTTTTGTATAGGACAAAACTGTTGTAGGTGGCAGTCTGAATTAGATAGATTCCCACCTTTTTATACCACGCCCTGGTCTTCCTCTTGACCAGGTATGGTTGCAGAACCTGGTCTGACAGGTCTACGCCACCCATATGTCTATTATATTCTGTGACGCAGACAGGTTTTTCTTTGTCCCTGGTGGCACCCCTCTCTCTGACCGTCACAGTGGTGTCCGTATGCAGTGTGGAAAGCATATAGACGTCCTTCCTGTCTTTCCACTTCACTGCAAGTAGTTGGTCGCTTGCAAGTGAAAATGACGCCCCCCTCTCCAAACGTCTGGACACCAACTGTGACGGAAACCCCACTCTGTTTTTCCTCACTGTCCCACAGGCCCCTGTACTTGCAGCATGGAGGGATTTGTATAGGGGGATACTCGTGTAATAATTATCTGTGTACACGTGGTACCCTTGATTGAGAAAGGGCGTCATTAGCTCCCAGACAATTTTGCCTGGGATACCAATTGTCTGGGGGCAGTTTGGGGGGTTTATTTGGCGGTCCCTACCTTCGTAAATTAGGAAGGTGGACGTGTACCCTGATGAGCTCTCGCAAGCTTTATATAATTTTACGCCGTATTTGGCTCTCTTGGAGGGAATAAATTGGCGGAATGAAAGACGGCCCTTGTAGCTCATCAAGGACTCGTCGACTGCCATATTTTGCTCTGGGGTATAGGAATTTAGAAAGGAAGTTTTTAGGAGGGAAATTAGGGGTCTTAATTTATTTAGCCGATCGTAGTTGGGGTCAGTTCTTGGGAGAGCTTGGGCATTGTCACTGAAGTGGAGGAATCTCATCAGGGCTTCGTAACGGGCTCGGGACATGATGGCTGCAAATACAGGGGTGCAGTGGACAGCTTTTGTTGCCCAGTAAGAGCGGAGAGTGGGTTTTTTTACTATACCCATATTCAGGGTGAGGCCTAAGAATTTTTTAATTTCGGGGACATTTGTGGGGATCCAGGAACGGGAATGAAAGGCAGTGGGTTTTTGGGAAATATATTGCCGGGCATATAGGTTAGTTTGGTGGACGATTAATTGCAGGACTTCGGGGCTAATGAAAATTTCAAAAAAATCAATGGGGGTAAAATTGGCGACATCTACTTTTATTCCAGGGACTGCAGAAAAAGGGGGAATTTGAGGGGAAAATGAGGTGTCATTATACCACAGCGGTGGGGGGACTGCGGTACTTGGTCCTGCCTCTGAAGCTTCAGCAGTGACGACCGACTCCGCTACCACCGGGCTGGGGGATCCCGTGGAGGAAGAGTCGTCATCACTGTCTGAAAACTGCTCAACTTCAGGGGCAGAATCTGTTTCGCTGCCGGAGCTGCCGGAGCAAAGCAGGCTGTAAGCTTGCTCCGCGCTAAAAGTTCTGCGAGCCATTTTATCTAATTCCTCCCCTAACCCTAACCCTAACCCTAACCCTAACCCTAACCCTACCCCTAACCCTAACCCTAACCCTAAAAAAAATTTAAAAAAAAAATTATAATTTTTTTTTTCTTTTTTTTTTTTTTTTTTTTATAATCCTCTGGGATTACGGAGAACGGGGGTGGGTAAATGGGATGCTGGCGGAGGCAGATATTATGTTTTTTGTCACTGACAGAGCAGCACTTGAACTGTAGTCTCTCTCTCTTCTCTCCTAGAACAACTACAAGGAGAGAAGAGAAAGGTACAGCCCAAGTGCTGCCATGTTTATCAAATATTAGGGGTTTTGATCACTGTAATTGGGCATATTACAGTAATCAAAACCCAGCAGCCAATGAGAAAATTCTCATAGGTTGCTGGGTCTCTGCTGGCAGATCATGGCAGGCGCACTGCGCATGCGCCCGCCATTTTCTTCCAGCAGAGAAGAAGAAGGGGGGCCAGGAGCAGTGGGCTGGGGACCGGGGACCACTACTGAGGACCGGGGACAGGAGCAGGCGGTATGGTGGGGGGCTCGGGGGCTCTATTTCTCTCCCCTCTGATGTGCGATCACATCAGAGGGGAGAGAAATGCAAAGCATTTTTTTTTTTTACAAACTATTTGCAGCGATCGCAATCCCGGGGGTCTGTAAAGACCCCTGGGATTGCGATCGCTCCAGGGGGTCTGCGATCGCTCCAGGGGGTCTGTAAAAACAGACCCCAATACACCGGGGGAAGCTAGGCTTTGGCGGGCGCATCTGCACATGCGCCCGCCATTTTGGAGCCCGGGCAGGAAGGAGGAGGGTCGGGGACCGGGGGGGCACCTTCTCCGGTACATAAGGTACCGTGGGGGGCTCGGGGGACCCTATTTCTCTCCCCTCTAATGTCCGATCACATTAGAGGGGAGAGAAACACAATACTAATCGCGTTTTTTTTTTTTTTTTTGCGATCGCCGGTAAACGGTTAATTACCGGCGATCGCAAAAGCGGGGTCGGTGAAAACCGACCCGAATCATGTTCTCTGGGGTCTCGGCTACCCCCGGCAGCCGAGACCCCGGAGAAAATCGGCCTCTGGGGGGCGCTATGTACTTTTTCCACAGCGCCGTTAATTAACGGCGCTGTGGCTTAAGTACCCTTAGCGGCCGCCGTTAAAAGGCGTATCGGCGGTCGCTAAGGGGTTAAGGATATACAATACTACTAGAATCCTGTAGAAGACATATACCCTCTGGTAATGAAATAACTCTGGAATGCTTCAATGGATCTAATTGATTTTCAGATTGTTTTTTGTGACACATTATATGTTATGACAGTGTTAAATTTCTGTCGCTATTTTCTGCATTTATTTATAAAAATGTCAGAATTTTTCAAAAATGTTAAAAAGTTTGCAATTTTTTAATTTTGAATGATTAACTATTTTATCCAAATAGTTATATCACACAAAAACAATAGTAAATAGCATTTCCCTAGTGTCTGCTTTAAATCAGCACCATTTGTAAAATACTGTTTTATTTTGTTAGCATTTTAGAAGGATTAAAAATGTGGCACTCATTTTTCATTTTTTTCAAGGAAATTTATAAAACTTATTTTTTTAGGAATCTCATAAGTTTTGAAGTGATTTTGGTGATCCTCTATATTGGGATCCCAAAAAGGTATACCATTTGAAAAATGCCCCCTTAAAGTATTCAATATTGCTTTCAGGCAGTTAATTAACCCTTCAGGTGCTTTTCAGGAATTAATGCAAATTGACATCACTGAACATTTAACCACTTAAATGTTGATAACTTCTGAACAGGCCGGTATAGCCATCAGACTTTAAGGCCATTATTGGGCTATGAGGTGCCATGGCAAACATCTGGACCAAAAAATCAAGATATCAGGGTACCAATGGGGTTAAAGAGGGAGGCCCCACATTCTTTTAACCATCTAGATTCTGTAGTCATTATTGACAGCAGCATTTAAAGGGTTAAACAACTATAGTCAGTACTAACATTAATCATGGCTAATGCAGCAAGTTGTCAGCTGTAGAATGCTAGTTTCTTTTATTGCTGGTCAGTAAAAAGTCGTACTGGTGGTCACTCTGGGTTAAACAGGCACTTTTCATCCGTGTTCACCAATGAAGTAATGTCCCAGGGATCATTCAAAAAGGCAAAATTAAAGTTCACCATGTGATATAATTATCTTAAGACAAGAAGTATGCCTACGTCTGAGCAAATTAAACACTGACAAATCCATAGGCTTAGATTGCATTCATTCATGGATACTGAGGGAACTGAGCTCAGTAATTGAAAGACTCTCTTGTAACAGGGGTGGTGCCACAGGATTGCTGTATGACTGATGGGGTACCGATATTTGAGAAAGGTAAGAAAGTGGAGTAAGGCGTCTACTCTCTGATAAGCCTGATCAGTAGTGTGCAAAATTTTTGAGGGCACTCTACGAGATGAACTGCAGAAATATATTGCAGAAAATAATATAATAACTGACAACCAGCATGGATTCATGAAATATAGGTCATAGCTAACATATTGGGTTTCTATGAGGTGGTAAGTGCATATCTGGATGCTGGTAATGCAGCTGATGTGATTTATCTGGATTTGATACTGTACCACATAACAGCTTTATACTGAAGCTCCATAAGCAGGGACTGGGGGAAAATAAATGCAGGTGAGTAAGGAATTGGTTAAATGACAGGAAACAAAGATATGCAAATTGCCTCTTCTGAGAAAAAGAGGACTTAAACTCTATAGCGCCACCTGTTGGAAGTAGCGATCTTACAAGTCACAATCAACCCTTTAACAAGTCGTGCAATATGACTTAGGATAAAAGTCAAATCAGTATCTCAATTCGCAGACACGGTGTTTCGGCTGTTGGCCCTTGTCAGTGAGAAGCATGAGAACTAATTTGGCTAGGTGAGAGGCTCTGGATTGGGATCTAAGGGGTAATGTTTCTCCTTATGGAGAGTGACATTCCATCTCTGGCTTGTCAAGGTAAGGCGAATAATCCTTCTCCATAAGGAGAAACGTTACCCCTTAGATAACAGGAAACAAAGAGTCATCATATATGGTACATTCTCTAAATGAGATATAGTCAGCAATGAGGTACCGCATTGATCTGTGCTACGAATTATTATATTTAACCCCTTTAAAAATCACTTTTAGGATGCGATTGAGTGTAAAGTGTCAGTTTTGTTGACGGCACCAAACTATGTAGGAAACTAAACTACGACGGTGACATTACAATTTTGCAAAACGATCTGGATAAGATGTCTGAATTGGCAAACACTTTGTAAATGAGGTTTAATGTAGATAAATATGGAGTAATGCCACTTGCGGTGGAGTAATGCTATTGCTGCATACTCATTAAATGGGACCATACAGAACAGGAGTTGGACCTGGGTATTCTGGTTACAAGTAAGCTGAACAATATCACTCAATGTCAAGCAGCAGCTGCAAAAGCAAACAAGATTTTAGGGTCTATAAAAAGAGAGATAAAATCCCAAAGTATTGTTAGCCCTTTATAGATGACTTTTGAGCCCATATCTAAAATATTGGATCCAGTTTTGGGCTCCACATTTAAAAAATACATTCTGAAATTAGAGTCCGTTCAAAAGAAGGCAGCTAGATTATAACAAGGATTGGAAGGCTTCTCATATGATGAGAGGTTAAAAAAGTTGGGCTTGTTTAGCTTAAAAAAAAGATGCCAGAGAGTGGATTTCATTTATATGTATAAATATGTGTGGTTAGTGAAAAGGAACGGCACATGACTTATTCCTTCCAAGGACCATACTAAGGACCAGGAGGCCCTTATTACAGGTAAAAGGAAGGCGATTCGGGCAGAAAAATAGGAAAGGGTTTTTACGGTTAGATCTATCAATGTGGAATGCCATACCACAAGAGGTAGTAATGGCAAACACAATAACAGCTTTAAAAAAAGGGCTGGATGATTTCCTCAATACATATAAAATTGTGGGTTATAGTTCATTTAGTGACAAAATGAACAATTGGTAAGAAAGGTTGAACTTAATGGACCTAGGTCTTTTTTTCAATATATGTATGTACAGTACAGATGAAAAGTTTGGACACACCTTCTCATTTAAAGATTTTTCTGTATTTTCATGACTATAAAAATTGTACATTCACACTGAAGGCATCAAAACTATGAATTAACACATGTGGAATTATATACTTAACAAAAAAGTATGAAACAACTGAAATTATGTCTTTTATTCTAGGTTCTTCAAAGTAGCCACCTTGTTCTTTGATGACTGTTTTGCACACTCTTGGCATTCTCTTGATGAGCTTCAAGAGGTAGTCACAGGGAGTGGTCTTCCAACCATCTTGAAGGAGTTCCCAGAGATGCTCAGCACTTGTTGTCCCTTTTGCCTTCACTCTGCGGTCCAGCTCACCCCAAACCATCTCGATTGGGTTCAGCTCTGGTGACTGTGGAGGCCAGGTCATCTGGCCTAGCACACCATCACTCTCCTTCTTGGTCAAATAGCCCTTACACAGCCTGGAAGTGTGCTTGGGGTCATTGTCCTGTTGAAAAATAAATGATGGTCCAACTAAACGCAAACCTGATGGAATAGCATGCCGCCGCAAGATGCTGTGGTAGCCATGCTGGTTCAGTATACCTTCAATTTTGAATAAATCCCCAACAGTGTCACCAGCAGAATACCCCCACATCATCACACCTTCTCCTCCATGCTTCACGGTGGGAACCAGGCATGTAGAGTCCATCCGTTCACCTTTTCTGCATCGCACAAAGACACGGTGGTTGGAACCAAAGATCTCAAATTTGGACTCATCAGACCAAAGCACAAATTTCCACTGTTCTAATGTCCATTCCTTGTGTTCTTTAACTCAAACAAGTCTCTTCTGCTTGTTGCCTGTCCTTAGCAGTGGTTTCCTAGCAGCTATTTTACCATGAAGACGTGCTGCACAAAGTCTCCTCTTAACAGTTGTTCTAGAGATGTGTCTGCTGCTAGAACTCTGTGACATTGACGTGGTTTCTAATCTGAGCTGCTGTTAACCTGCGATTTCTGAGGCTGGTGACTCGGATAAACTTATCCTCAGAAGCAAAGGTGACTCTTGGTTTTCCTTTCCTGGGGCGGTCCTCATGTGAGCCAGTTTCTTTGTAGAGCTTGATGGTTTTTGCCAATGCACTTGGGGACACTTTCAAAGTTTTCCCAATTTTTTGGACTGACCTTCATTTCTTAAAGTAATGATGGCCATTAGTTTTTCTTTACTTACTGTAGCTGCTTTTTTCTTGCCATAATACAAATTCTAGCAGTCTATTCAGTAGGACTATCAGCTGTGTATCCACCAGACTTCTGCACAACATAAATGATGGCCCCAACACCATTTATAAGGCAATAAATCCTACTTATTAAACCTGACAGGGCCTACCTGTGAAGTGAAAACCATTCCCAGTGGCTACCTCTTGAAGCTCATCAAGAGAATGCCAAGAATGTGCAAAACAGTCATCAAAGCAAAAGGTGGCTACTTTGAAGAACATAGAATAAAATACATAATTTCAGTTGTTTCATACTTTTTTGTTAAGTATATAATTCCACATGTGTTAATTCATAGTTTTGATGCCTTCAGTGTGAATGTACAATTTTTATTGTCATGAAAATACAGAAAAATCTTTAAATGAGAAGGTGTGTCCAAACTTTTGGCCTGTACTGTATGTACAGTTGAAACCAGAAGTATACATACACTATATAAAAAGTCATATTCATGTTTTTCTCAATATCTGACATTAAATCAGAATAAACCTTTCCCGTTGAAGGTTAATTAGGATTACCCTAATTATTAATATTTGCCAAATGCCAGAATAATGAGAGAATGTTTTAAGGCATTGTTATTACTTACTTCAAAGTCAAAAGATTACATACATTTCATTAGTATTTGGTACCATTGCCCTTAAACTGAAAGACTTGGGTCAAATGATTGGGATATCCTTCCACAAGCTTCTCCAAATACTTATTTGGAATTAGGGCTCATTCCTCCTGACAAAGCAACAAATAAATATATCCCAGGGAAGATGGGAGTAGCAGTGTGCCATAATACACCAATGAGACTAATAAGAAAATAAGAACAGGAACAAAGGAAAATACCAATCGTGGAAATATACTCACATAAAAAACGGAGGTAAACACCAGGGAAAAAAACTTCCAGGAGCTCTCATATGAGCTTACTAACCCCTGCACTGCTAAAATAAACTTACACCATATAATATGAAGGTAAAGTGCTTCGAATCAGTGCAGGAGTAGGATAAATCAGACGCTGCAGTCTTCTGGCACCTCTCTGTTGCAGTAATCCCGTGACAGTACCGCCTTTCTATGAAAGACCTTCAGACCTGAGAACCGGGTTTATTAGGATGTGCCACGTGAAAAGAATGGATCAGTCTGGCATCATTGACATTAAATGCAGGTACCCACCTTCTCTCTTTAGGACTGTATCTCTTCCAGTGTACCAGATACGAAGCAACTGATGAACTAAGCGAAAATCAAAGGCCCACTTGATTGGCAAGAGTTCCCATTTACCAATGTCATAATTTCTCTCCTCAGATGACAGAAATTCCAAATTTCCATCCATATCAATGAAACACATTATGGATCCTAAAAGCACATTGGAATGCTTCAAGATTGATGATGGTCTGGATCCTATAAGGACCAATAAATCTGGGACCCAGCTTCCAAGAGGGAACATTCAACATAATGTTCCTTGAGGTCAACCACACCTAGTCACCAACACACAGGTCCAGACCCACTAAAAGTCTCTGATCAGCCATACTCTTATATCTGGACTCCATCTTCCTGAAATTATCAAGAACCCCTTGCAACACAGACGTAATTGATGATGAAAAGTGTTCTTCTTTAGGTATCTCTGATGAGCAATTCCTATTAAATAAGCTGAACTGAGGATGAAACATATATGCCCCGAAAAACAGGGACTTACCAGTAGACTCATGACAACGATTATTTACAACAAATTCAGCTGGAGGTAAGTAGGTATCCAAATCCTCCTGATTCGCAGACACAAAACACCAAAGATAAGTCTCATGATCTGCATAACTTGTTCAGTTTTCCCATTAGCCTGTGGGTGAAATGCTGAAAAGAATGACAGATGGATCCTCGAATGTGTGCAAAACGCCCTCCAAAATTTGGAAATGAACTGCACCCTCCGGTCAGAAACAATATCAGTCGGGAAACTTTGTAATTTTACAATTTTCCTGATGAAAATTTGCCCAAAGGTCTTGACATTCTGTCAAGCAGAAATCGCATTAAAATGTGACATTTTACTGAATCTGTCCTCCACCTTTAAAATTACAGTATTACCTGCCAACACGGGTAGATCAGTGATAAAATTGAATGATAAATGAGTCCAAGGGAATTGACAATGGTTGGAGAGACCCAGATGGATGAGTATGAGAGGTTTTAGAATGCGTATAGACTCTGCAGGCGGCTACATACTCCAACACATCCTGATGTACCCCTGACCACCAAAAACACACCAAGTAAAAAGATCTGTGGTTGCTTTATTACTGGAATGTGCAGCCAAGACCTAATTATGATGTTCACTAAAAACTCTCAGGCCGAGAATACCAGGTATAAACAGATTCCCTATTGGACAGGCAGCAGGTGCATCCTCCTGAGCCTCAACAACCTCTTTCTCAAGGTCTCAGTATATTGACGCAATAACCACACCTTTCTGTAGTATAGGAACCTGTTGACAATTATCTCCACCCCCAGGCAAAAAATGAAGTAAACATCAGCCTTAATTATCTTTTCCCCTGGCCTATATTTAACAAAAAAGTTAAATCTGGTGAAGAACAATGTCCATCTTGCTTTTTGAGGTATTAGAAGTTTTGCAGACACTAGATATATGAGTTTCTTATAATCCGTTATTACCATAATCGGATGAACTGCCTCACCCAAAAAATGATGCCACTCTTCAAAGGCCCACTTGATTGACAAGAGTTCCCTTTTACAAAGGTCATAATTTCTCTCCTCAGATGACAGATTTTTAGAAAAGTTTGCCTATGGACACCATTTACCAGGAGACACATGGTGCGACAATAAAGCCCCACCCCACTTCAGAAGCTTTTACTTCTACAATAAAAGAAAGAGTGACATCAGGCTGAATGAAAATAGGCACGGATGCAAAACACTCCTTCAAAGTTTTCAATGCCTCCCTGTATTGAATGCCTGACCATTTGGAAAAGTTTTTCCCTTTCCTGGCCATATCCGTCGAGGTTTGGTCACTATCAAAAAGTTTTTGATGAACTTATGGTAGTAGCTAGCCATTGCCCAGTTTATATAAGTGATGGGAGTGGCTAACACTGAACAGCTGAGAGCCTTAACTCAGGAAAACTTCCAGGAGCTCTCAGCTGAGCAGATTAACAGCTGCACTGCTAAAATAAACTTACACCATTTAATGTGAACATGAAGTGCTTCTAAACAGTGCAGGAGTAAGATAAATCAGAGATGGCAGTATTCTGTCTCCTCTCTGTCGTGGTAATCCTATGACAGTCAGTTGCAATTTTTTTAGTTTTCTTTTTCAACCCATATGGATGTTATACACCTATATATATATAAAGATCTAGTGTAATTGCTAGTAAGAACATCAACAAAACTTTTAACTGCTTTTTCTTTTCTTTTCCAATCCTCTTATAAAACTTTCCTACTATATAAAATTTTATCCACCTGACCAAATTTTCTACTGCTCTTAAGCATTTCTTATCATCGACCTAAGTACACACATTGATGTTCTTAGTAGCAAGACTACAGTATCTTTGAAGAGTACAATGTATTATCTGTTTCTAATCTAATCCGTTTACTAGTATTTTGCTTCAGCACTCAATGTTAAATGAAAGCTTCATGCAATCTAGTCGCCACACAATACAGAAGTGAGAAAATCCCACTTAGCAATGATAAGTAACACAAAAAGAAGCAAAGGTCCTTCTGAAAAAATAAGCCGCTGGATAAAAGAACATTGTTGTTGCAAAAACAGTTTATTGCTTTGCACAGATATTGTTGATATAAATACAATAATGAATAAATGTCATATTACAAAATTTTATTTTTATTACATGTATTGCCTGCAAACAAGAGTTTGCTAGACGTAAAAGTGGTGGTATTAATAATATGCAAAAAGTGAGATCGATATTAGCTCACCTTCTCAATGGGTACCATGCAAGGAAACCTTCTGAGACGCAGTTAGAAGACCACATGTAGAAATAGGAAAAAAATCCAGCTTGTTGATTAAAATTAAAAGTCTTTATTGAAGAAATTAAAAAAATTGCACCAGTGTGCATGGGTAGGAAAAAATGTGCAAATCTTTCAAACGCGTTTTCGGAATTCAATCCTTATTCATAATGTATAATGTGTTAAGGCTGACGGAATGCACCAAATAAATATAAAGATAGTAATTAGGTGCGTTCGCAGCTCGGGGTCCACCATGCAGAGATGGAACCTGCTGCTAGATAATTGCAGCACTATATGACGGTATTACGCCAGAATAAACACGGGGTCCATCACCCGGTATGAACTGATGCGAACTCTGTTGCTTCACAGAGTCACAAGGAAACAAAGGAAACGCTGTGCCATGTTAGCAGTCACAGGGTGCAGCATTTGGACGCCTGAAATTCACCCCCACTATGCTGGTGATTGACCTCCTCTGACCCTTGGTGGCTTTTGAGCCCGCGCCTGAGGATGCCCTGAGTCAGATGCTGAGATCAAGCAGGAGTTCCCCTCCCTATACTGACCAGTTGTCAGGACTATTTAAGAGGTACTGCACAGAGTGTGTCAGCGCCGGTCAGCCGGAAAGCAGAGCGGTGACGTCACCGCTCTGCTTTCCGGCCGCTGTGCTCACACAGTGCAGGAGGAGTGCAGAGAAGCAGAGCGCCGGGGACAGACAGCAGAAGGTAAGTATGTAGTGTTTGTTTTTTTTACTTTTACGATGGTAACCAGGGTAAACATCGGGTTACTAAGCACGGCCCTGTGCTTAGTAACCCGATGTTTACCCTGGTTACCGGGGACCTCGGGATCGTTGGTCGCTGGAGAGCTGTCTGTGTGACAGCTCTCCAGCAACCAAACAGCGACGCTGCAGCGATCGACATCGTTGTCGGTATCGCTGCAGCGTCGCTTAGTGTGAAGTGTCCCAAAGAGTAGAGGAAGGGCCCATAACTGAGAGGGTTGACCGCTCTGCTACACTCTGCAACAACCAGGAGTTTAAGTTCTCTCCACGGATTCTGTGGTGCAGGACACACAGCATCTCAGGGAAGGAGCTACTCACATTGAGCCTTACAGTCATGTGATTTTCTCCTTCTGCACACATTCGGGGGTTAGTCACAAGGCTGTGGGTGTGCTTCCACCAAACAATAGCATTGATTGACACCAGCCCTAAGCTAGTTTACTGCCTGCAGTAAGGGATGATTAAACATAGATATTAAATATATTTAGCATTTTGGGCAGGGGCGGACATATCACATGTGCACTAGATTTAATGGCACATAGGTCAAGTAGGGTAGAGAGGCTTCCAGGGTCATCAGATACTGTGATTGTATCACTTTTTTCCTTTGTAAATTTTCCTTCTGCAAATCGAAGAGGACTGTCTGTGTGCCTCTATCTCTGGTCAGTATTTGCTTTAATATCTAGACAATTATTTTTTCAAGTGGTGTCTGCCCAGGCTTTAAAACTCACAGCTTTAGCTGTGATCCACAGACTGGAAGTTGATGCTCAGGCACATCACAGTCTATGTCCGACCCTGGAAAAAGGGCTGTCATCAAACATTTTTAAAAGTTAAATAATTACAAATGGCCAAAAGGTCTTGGTATTCTGAAGTATTACAATTTCTTTTCACTAGTATTAAGGAGCCTATGTCATCACAGATTTTGTTGAGCATTCCGATACTGCAAATATCGGGTATCGGCCAATATTTGCTGTATCGGAATTCCGATACCGAGTTCCGATATTTTTGCGATATCGGAAATCGGAAGTGTTCCCAGTCATCTTCGGCGTGTGCGGTGCGTATGGTTCCCAGGGTCTGAAGGAGAGGACACTCTCCTTCAGGCCCTGGGATCCATATTCATGTAAAAAATAAAGAATAAAAATAAAAAATATGGATATACTCACCCCTCCGACGAACCCTGGCTGTCACCGCTGCGAGTGTCTGCCTCCGTTCCTTAGAATGCAGTGAGTGAAGGACCTTCGATGATGTCACGGTCAGGTGAGCGGTCAGGTGACCGGTCACCTGACCACAATGTCATTGCAGGTCCTTCACTCACTGCATTCTCAGGGACGGAGGCAGACGCTCGCAGCGGTGACAGCCAGGGTTCGTCTCAGGGGTGAGTATATCATATTTTTTATTTTTATTCTTTATTTTTTACATGAATATGGATCCCAGGGCCTGAAGGAGAGTTTCCTCTCCTTCAGATCCTGGGAACCATCCAGGATACCTTCCGATATTTGTGTCCCATTGACTTGCATTGGTATCGGGTATCGGTATCGGCGATATCCGATATTTTTTGGATATCGACCGATACCATCCGATACCGATACCTTTGAATATCGGAAGGTATCGCTCAACACTAATCACAGTATAAAACACTCAAAAATATCCCTCCATCAAACTGTGTAATAACATTCTACTGACATTCACAAAACCCAAATTCATCAGTCCCATTTAGAGACGCATGATTCAGTAGTTGAGTGAACACTGCTCCAGAGTTCAGTAGCTACGTGCTCTACTTCACTCCATCTGGCACTCGGCATTGTGCTTGTTTATATAAGCCTTACACACAATTGTTTGGCCATGGAAAGCCAATGCCATGAAAATCCTGATGCACAGTTTTCTTTATAATTTTAGTTTATGATCATTTACAATACTAGGAGGTTATTTATTTATTTTATTCACTTATATAGGACCATTAGTTCCACAGCATTTTACAGACATAATCATGTCTATCCCTATTCCCTATCAGTATGTTTTTGGCGTGTGGGATAAAAATAAAAAAAAATCACATAATACTAAACTTAACACTTAATTCCCTTAAGATATTGTCCCCTGTAAACAAACAAAAATTAAAAACAACAATATCTGTCACCTGTCCAAGTTGAAAGAAACTATAGTGTCCATAGTGACATTTGCTCATCAGCGTGAGCAGTGGAGCAGGGGAGAATGACTCGCTGCAGCAAGACCGAGCATCCTGGTGAACTGCGGTGATCTCAATGAGATTACCGCAAAAACTGTGAGAAAAAGTGTCATAGTGCAGTGCTGAGCTCAGTGAGTTCACCAATGTTCACAGTGAGAATTTCTCACAGTGAACTCACTGAGCTCAGTTTTGCACCATGAGACTTTTTTACATGGTGCTAACAGTGATCTCATTGAGATGACTGCAGTTCATTGGCCCGGTTGGGAGCGCAGCCTCAGTGATCTCCGGTAACCTAGATGAGGTCAACGCTGGTCACTGATGCTTGTCTCAAAGCAGCTCATTTTCCAGTGGTTTTCAGTCTGGACAATCGCATTTTGGCACCATCCAGGTTGAAAACTATTTATCGCATGGATTATGGCATGGGACAGAATGTTGGACACTTGAAGGACATTGTTGTTTTTTAGTTTTGTTTTTCACAGGAAATGATGGCTTCAATGTAATAGGCATAAGGTGAGTATTGAGTATAGCAGTGTTTGCTTTTTTGATGAAAAAGTAAAAGTGTGTTTTTATTTAGTTTAAATAAATTAATTTATTCTGTCTGTCTGCTTTTTTACAATATACCGTATTTCCCGGCGTATAAGACGACTTTTTGACCCCTAAAAATTGTCCCAAAAGTCGGGGGTCACCTCGGTCACCTGACCGCAACGTCATCGAAGGTCCTTCACTCACCGCATTCTAAGGAACAGAGGGAGACGCTAGCAGCGCTGTGATCCAGAGCCCGTCCGAGGGTGAGTATATCCATGTTTTTTATTTTTATTCTTTATTTTTAACATGAATATGGATCCTAGGGCCTGAAGAAGAGTCTCCTCTCCTCCAGACCCTGGGAACCACACGCCGTATAAGATGACTGGGCGTATAAGCGGGCGGGCATATCCCAAATTCCATATTTTATATGGAAAAGTTGGGGGTCGTCTTATATGCCCAGTCATCTTATACGCAAGAAAATACGGTAACTATGGGACTACTAAAATATTAACCCTGCTTGCCACCACCACAGAGCAAGTGGGAAGAGACAGGTAAAGCGCACATCTATTTGTTGTGCCTTTTCTGTGGAAGCTGCAGGCTGCTATTTTTAAGCTAGTGGGCCAATGTCCATAGACCCTTACCAGCCTGAGAATACAAGCCTCCTTTTGTCTTCTTTTGCTTTGCTGGTTGTCACCCCATTTTTTAAAATTATTTATTTAAAAAGTAAAAAAAAAGGCATTGGGACCCATCTATTGTTGATAACTACCCTTGTTAAAGCTGACAGGTGACGGTTGTAGCCAGTACCTGTCAGTTTTGCATGGATGATCATTGATAATACAGGGGAACCCACAACATTTTTTAAAAATGTATCTAAAATTTATTTATATTAATATAATGAATATTCCCACTAGCCACCACCTGCTCTCACTGTTATCAACGACAGCAGGTGTAAGCTGATGGGAGTGGTAGTCCGATTAGCCGAAGCTTGTGACTGGAGGTAAACTTTCAACTTTATACAGGTGAGGGATAATGTTTTTTATTTTTCTTTGTTTACATGGTACAATGGATTCAGGGGATTAGGTGTTAAGGTGCCGATAATGTAATTTTTGTTTTATTCTTAATTTTACACTTGACTAAAACGCCCAACATTGTCCCCTATTTGCACTGATCGCAGACAGAGCAGGTGACAATGATGTGAACTGTCTTCAGCACCCTAGTGTCGGGGAACAGTGTGAACAATACTGCTGATTCCCAGATGCCAATACATGTCACACTGATGTCATCCATATGTCATCCACATGTGCGGGCTGTTTCATGCTGCCTGCTAAAAAAAGCATGTCAGCATGTGTTGCCCACAGACACGTGGTTCCATGGAAACACACTGACTTGTTTAGGTGTAAGTGTCTTAGAGTATGTGTGAAAACTGTCACCACACTTACCAGAGACAATGGTGCATGAAAGAGCCCTTGTCTGAGAAAGAAGAACTACTCCAAATAAAGTGTGATAGACAAATGCATTACTGAAGATAGAACATAGGAGTAGCCTGTGAATAATGCATGCATTGAATTAATATAGGGAGGGAGGAGATGTGCCATCAGCTGCAGACTATGGACTAATATACTGTAGATGACTAGTTTCAGTTGGAGTGAATGTTATAAAATCAGACCATGTACATGTCAGATTTCTTTCTTAGACCGATTAGTTTGAGGAAAGAAAATTGCATGCAATTGCAAGTCTAGAGGTCCATGAAAAAAAAAATCAGATAGCATTTGTATGACATCTGAATGCTATTTTATGCCTGCACTGTGTAGGAACAGGAGCACTAAGAGCTCACAGCATAGATGAGGAAAAGTCCTAATGCAATTCTGATGTACTACTTCAATTTTGTTGCATCCGATTGAAAATGTGAGTGAAAGTCTCAGTCTGTGAATAGAAATCCTAGATTCACATGATATACAATAAATTGTTGTAGTAGTCTCATCACCACGAGACCAATGTGTGACTGTTAATGAATATATCTCTCATACACTGCAACAGCAGCATCTTTACAGCTGCTTTATTTTTTAGGTTTATAATAGTGCCTGCAGGCTAGAGTAATATTAAACCACTCATTTCAGATTTTGCAACTAAGTCCAAATCCTAAATTTAAAGTGATTTTGTCAGCAGAATTTTGGTAAGTAAAGTGTTGTATTGATTACAATGATAAATGTTGGGAAGAAATCTGTCTTGTGGTACTTGTGTAATCAGTGTTTAAAGTTTTCAGTTAAAGAGATTCTCGTGCTTCGGGGCTAAACTGTAGGCAGACTTTTATCTTCCTGCTTTAAGCCAGAGAAACCAAGAAAAGACCTACCTCCAGGCTGCCCCAAAGCACAAACAGTCTGTCTCTATGATGAGTAACATGTTTGTGCTTCAGAGAGGCCTGTGGAATAAAATAACTAATCAAAATAAATGAAGAGTCAAGGAAGAAGTCAACACTGTTTTTTCTTCTTTCATTGTTTTTTTTTCCTTTTTGTTTTATGTAACTGTCTTAAAATAAAGTGGAATTTACAAAACTAAAACTAGCAATCTATGAAAAGGAGGAGAAGGTCCAAGCGGAGGAAGAGATATACGTGGTGATAAAGAGTCAAGGGAGGAGTAATCATATGTTAGGACTGGCGGAACGCACTACATAATAATTAGAGAGGATATGAGGTGCGTTCGTAGTCCGGGGTCCAGAAAGGACACCTGCTGCTTGGTAATGCAGACTAGATGGCGGTATAATGTGAATACACACACGGGACAGCTTCACCCGGTATGAAGGAAGCGAAGCCTGTTGCATCACAGGGCCACGGTACCGCACAGAGCGCAAGGAAAGAGTTCCTCTAGACCTCTTACACTCGACACCGCTACTGTGGTGTCACAAAGCAAAAGAAAAAAGAAAAGGGAAATCCACCGACACATCCAACAGGAGAATAAAATTTACTATGTATTAGAAAAAACTTTAAAACATGATGAAAAATGAAACCTCAGAAACCTGACGCGCTTCTGGTGTATACAACACCCTTATTCATGGGACAACTGAGGTAACATGTAACACAACAAATTTTATACTCAGCTTGCAGTGAATGAGCAAAAACAATAGGTGGAGCTCAAATCAATGCTGCAGAGGAAGTGGCAAACAATACAGGTGTCAACCATAAGACAATGAATATGGTGCAATAGTTAACCCATAAACATACCAAAAAAAATAATATTTTTTTTTTCAAATTTTTTCAGAAACAATTCAAATAACACCACCATGTGACTTCAACGAAATAATTCTTGAAACAAATTAAATTACTATAATACTTCACAAAATACCAACCTCTACACATATCAGAATATTCTTTTTGAAACATAATTACTAATAGATGAAAAATAAATCATTTGTATAACTCATATCTCGGGGATATTTGGTATCCAAGGTCAATATCCGTGGGCTTCCTTTATTGCATCAGCTTAAAGCACATTTATAAAAGCCCGTGACTCAAAGCCAAGATGAAGGAGATTCCGTGTTACGTATCAAACTAGGCGATAGCATATCGCCAAGTGATCTGCCTCTTTTAGCTACTATCTGGCAATCACCAGAGTGTCAGGGATAGAACTGAACTAATAAATTACCGCACAAGAGTGCGTACAATGTCGCTCTGGCGAACGTCACTAACCATCTTAACTAGCGCTAGGAAAGTGAACTAAGTGCACGACACCACACTGGCAGTCGCTGCTGAGAGACGCTGAATTGTGTGCATTCGTGAGCTGGCAACAACACTAGGGATGGGAATGATTCGGAGGTTTCATCCATCGACAGGCATACATACACACACACATTAGCAAGTTTACACTAGTGCATGGCCGAGCGGCCATGTGAACCTTTTATAGCAGTAGCGCTCCGGGACCTTCCTGATGGTCCAATAGGCGCCACAACAGGACCTGAGCATGTGACCCCCGCCCTCCAATGGGAGGTCGTCCCATGGGCATGCTAAGTATGGGAAAAGCAGGACTTAGGCTAGTTTCACTTTTGCATTTAAATCCGCAGCGTTTAAAACGCATCCGCAAGAGGTGGAAAAAACGCATATAAAAAAGTACAAATGCAGCGTTTTTTAGACGCATGCGTTCTCGTATGAGGTTAAAAAAAAGCCGCGTTTGTAAGCGTTTACATGCGTTTTTTCCTGCGTTTGCGTTTTTGGTGCGCATGATGAGAAATTTCACAAGAGAAAAATCAAGATAACCAGACACCGCCAATGGGACTACAGAGGGTGTGTATGATGGGATCTCTATATATAGACCCTAGGACTACTGAAATTTTAACAGTTTGCCACTGTATCCTGAGTCATGATGGATCTTCGTATGGAGAGCTTTTATTTCAACCTGGATTTCAGCATCAAGCTGTTTCTTGCCTGTGCTTTTGCTTGGGAGCAAGACAGAAATCGGGAAAGATGGAGAAGTAGACAACGTAGGCGTTTTTGGAGGCACCCCATTATTGAACTACGTGAGAGCCGTGGAGCCTATCACACACTCTATGCCGAGCTTAATGCAAACCCAGAGAAATTCCAGGAAAACACACGAATGTCGCAAGACTCGTTCCGGGATTTGCTTTCTCGTGTCCAAGGAGCCATACGGCGACAGGACACCCAGCTCCGTAGAGCGATTCCACCCGAGGAACGTCTGCTGGTTACATTAAGATACATTCAAAATCTAAACCAATGACAGTCCAAATTTAGTGTTTTCTGACATGTATTTTTTGTGTATCTTCCTTTCTTTTCTTTATCGTAACAACACCATAAAAAGAATAGATTGTAATGTTTTTTTTGTGTTTGTTTTTCTTCCAGATTTATGGCCACTGGAGAGAGTTTATCATCCCTCCACTTCCAATACCGGCTTGAAATATCCACCCTGTCCGAAATAGTTGCGGACACCTGCCGGGCTTTGTGGAATGTACTCTGGGATGAGTTTATACCCCTACCCACCTTGGACATGTGGCTTGAAATTGCGGAAAAATTCTGGACTGTGTATGATTTCCCCAACTGTTTAGGAGCGGTGGATGGAAAGCATATTCGCATTATCAAACCAGCCAGGACAGGATCGGAGTACTTCAATTACAAAAAATATTTTTCTGTGGTGCTCATGGCAATAGCCGATGCAAACTGTCGCTTCATCACCGTGGACATTGGAGCTTTTGGCCGTAGCAACAATTCCCAGACTTTCAAGAACTCAGATATGGGCCGCCTTGTGTATGGCAACAATTTCAATTTTCCACCGCCACAACCCCTCCTCAACACTCAAGGTCCACCGATGCCATTTGTTATGGTTGGGGATGAGGCCTTCCAGATGTGTGAAAACCTACTGAAGCCATATTCCAGTCGGGACTTGAACCACACTAGAAGGATATTTAACTACAGACTGCCCAGGGCGCGAAGAACAGTAGAGTGTACCTTTGGCATTCTGGTCACTAAATGGCGCATTCTTGCATCAACTGCAGCCGTTGGTCACATGCGGGACCAATTTGCTGCCTTTTTTTTATTCAGATATTGGACGTGTGTCATGGCAGGACAATGTTGTTTCAAAGTCATGTTGTAATTACATCTGTACCAGTAATTTTCTACAATGATAATAATATTTCTCATTAATAAACTTTAGTTTTGGTTGTGTTGACCATCTCTCCTATCTTTTTCCTCTCCAAACCAAGGTTGTCCTAAAACTGGCAGTATTTGATCTGTATTTAATATCAGTTTTTGTAATCCAAAATCAGGAGTGGGTGATAAAGGCAGAGGTGCTAGTTATTATGTTAATATCATAATTTACCTCTAATTGTTCCACTCCTTGTTTTGGCTTACAAATACTGATATAAAACACTGGCCAATTACTGCTAGTAATGGCAACCATGTTGCTTTATTGGTAAGCTTGTTGACGTCATTGCGTCATGATTCTCTTCTCCTGTATTCATTGGACACAAACTGAAGAGACAATCACTGTCACACTATCATGGCCAAAAGTTTTGAGAATGACACCAAAATTATATTTTCACATGATCTGCTGCCCTCTGGTTTTTATTAGTGTTTGTCTGATGTTTATATCACATACAGAAATATAATTGCAATCATATTATGAGTACCAATTGGTTATATTGACAGTTAGAATGAGTTAATGCAGCAAGTCAATATTTGCAGTGTTGACCCTTCTTCTTCAAGACCTCTGCAATTCTCCCTGGCATGCTCTCAATCAACTTCTGGACCAAATCCTGACTGATAGCAGTCCATTCTTGCATAATCAATGCTTGCATTTTGCCAGAATTTGTTGGTTTTTGTTTGTCCACCCGTATCTTGATGATTAACCACAAGTTCTCAATGGGATTAAGATCTGGGGAGTTTCCAGGCCATGGACCCAAAATCTCTATGTTTTGTTCCATGAGCCATTTAGTTATCACCTTTGCTTTATGGCAAGGTGCTCCATCATGCTGGAAAAGGCATTGTTGGGCGCCAAACTGCTCTTGGACGGTTGGGAGAAGTTGCTCTTGAAAGACATTCTGGTACCTTTCTTTATTCATGGCTGTGTTTTTAGGCAAGACTGTGAGTGAGCCGATTCCCTTGGCTGAGAAGCAACCCCACACATGAATGGTTCCAGGATGCTTTACAGTTGGCATGAGACAAGACTGGTGGTAGCGCTCACCTCTTCTTCTCCGAATAAGCTGTTTTCCATATGTCCCAAACAATCGAAAAGGGGATTCATCAGAGAAAATGACTTTGCCCCAGTCCTCAGCAGTAGGGTTGAGCGAAACGGGTCAGCCATTTTCAGAAGTTGCCGACTTTTGGCAAAGTCGGGTTTCATGAAACCCGACCCGACCCCTGTGTGGGGTCGGCCATGATGTCGGCGATCTTCTGAATCTGGTATCGGAATTCCGATCCCGAGTTCCGATATGTTTGCAATATCGGAAATCGGTATCGGAATCCATATTTAAGTGTAAAATAAAGAATTAAAATAAAAAATATCGCTATACTCACCCTCGGACGTGCCCTTGTACTAACCGGGAACCTTCCTTCCTTCAAATCAGCGCTTGCAGGACCTTGCGGTGACGTCGCGGTGATGTCGCGGCTTGTGATTGGTCGCGCGACCGCCCATGTGACCGCTCGCGCGACCAATCACAAGCCGCGACGTCACCGCAAGGTCCTGCAAGCGGTGATCCTTAGGAAGGAAGGCTGCCGGAACGAAGCAGGGCGCGTCCGAGGGTGAGTATATTCCTATTAGGTATATTCCTATTCCTATTAGGTATAGGAAGATACTCACCCTCGGACGCGCCCTGCTACTTTCCGGCAGCATTCCTTCCTAAGAATCAGCGCTTGCAGAACCTTGCGGTGACGTCGCGGCTTGTGATTGGTCACGCGAGCGGTCACATGGGCGGTCGCGCGACCAATCACAAGCCGCGACATCACTGCGACGTCACCGCAAGGTCCTGCAAGCGCTGATTTGAAGGAAGGAAGATTCCCGGTTAGTACTAGGGCGCGTCCGAGGGTGAGTATAGCGATGTTTTTTATTTTAATTCTTTATTTTACACTTAAATATGGATCGCAGGGCCTGAAGGAGAGTTACCTCTCCTTCAGACCCTGGGAACCATTGGAAACCCAATGCACTGCATTGGGTTTCGAGTTTCGGCCGACCCCCGACCCCGACTTTTTTATAGGATCGGCCGATTTCACTCGACTCGACTTTTGAAAAAGTCGGGTTTCGTGAAACCCGACCCGATACTATAAAAGTAAAAGTCGCTCAACCCTACTCAGCAGTCCACTCCCTGTACCTTTTGCAGAATATCAGTCGGTCCCTGATGTTTTTTCTGGAGAGAAGTGGCTTCTTTGCTGCCCTCCTTGAAACCAGGCCTTGCTCAAAGAGTCTCCGCCTCACAGTGCGTGCAGAAGCACTCAGACCAACCTGCTGCCATTCCTGAGCAAGCTCGGCACTGCTGGTAGTCCGATCCCGCAGCTGAAACAGTTTTAAGATACGGTCCTGGCACTTGCTGGTCTTTCTTGGGCGCCCTGGAGCCTTTTTGACAACAATGGAAGCTCTCTTCTTGAAGTTCTTGATGATGCGATAGATTGTTGACTGAGGAGCAATCTTTGTAGCTGCGATACTCTTCCGTGTTATGCCATTTTTGTGCAGTGCAATGATGGCTGCACGTGTTTCTTTAGAGATAACCATGGTTAACTGAAGAGAAACAATGATACCAAGCACCAGCCTCCTTTTAAAGTGTCCAGTGATATAATTCTTACTTAATCATGACTGATTGATCGCCAGCCCTGTCCTC
This sequence comes from Ranitomeya imitator, assembly GCF_032444005.1. NCBI lineage: Eukaryota > Metazoa > Chordata > Amphibia > Anura > Dendrobatidae > Ranitomeya > Ranitomeya imitator. The sequence continues at coordinate 708,180,177 of NC_091283.1, read as the reverse complement.
ATCAACACCCACACCTGTGTTAATGGATCAATCACTAAAACGATGTTAGCTGCTCCTTTTAAGGCAGGACTGCAATGATGTTGAAATGTGTTTTGGGGGTTAAAGTTCATTTTCTGGGCAAATATTGACTTTGCAAGTACAGTAATTGCTGTTAAAGGGAACCTGTCACCCCGTTTTTTCAGATTGAGATAAAAATACTGTTAAATAGGGCCTGAGCTGTGCGTTACAATAGTGTATGTAGTTTACCCTGATTCCCCACCTATGCTGCAAAATACATTACCAAAGTCGCCGTTTTCGCCTGTCAATCAGGCTGGTCAGGTCAGGTGGGCGTGGTGATATCGCTGTTTCTTCCCCAGCTTTCCGTTGGTGACGTAGTGGTGTGCGCATGTCCAAGTGCCGAATCCACTGCTGTTGTGATTAGATAATTCAGTACCACAATGGACATAGAAGTCAGAGCACATACAGTGACCTGACAATAACTCAAAAACATAGAACGAGCTCTGAGACGTGGGAACTCTGCTGACCGCAATCCCTAATCCTCTCCAACCACACTAAAGGCAGCCGTGGATTGCGCCTAACGCTCCCTATGCAACTCGGCACAGCCTGAGAAACTAGCTAGCCTGAAGATAGAAAATAAGCCTACCTTGCCTCAGAGAAATACCCCAAAGGAAAAGGCAGCCCCCCACATATAATGACTGTGAGTTAAGATGAAAAGACAAACGTAGAGATGAAATAGATTTAGCAAAGTGAGGCCCGACTTTCTGAACAGAGCGAGGATAGGAAAGGTAACTTTGCGGTCAACACAAAACCCTACAAACAACCACGCAAAGGGGGCAAAAAGACCCTCCGTACCGACTAACGGCACGGAGGTACACCCTATGCGTCCCAGAGCTTCCAGCAAGCAAGAAAAACCAAATAAGCAAGCTGGACAGAAAAAAACAGCAAACAAAAAATAACGAAAGCGGAACTTAGCTATGCAGAGCAGCAGACCACAGGAACGATCCAGGAGGAAGCAAGTCCAATACTAGAACATTGACTGGAGGCCAGGATCAAAGCACTAGGTGGAGTTAAATAGAGCAGCACCTAACGACTTCACCACATCACCTGAGGAAGGAAACTCAGAAGCCGCAGTACCACTTTCCTCCACCAACGGAAGCTCATAGAGAGAATCAGCCGAAGTACCACTTGTGACCACAGGAGGGAGCTCTGCCACAGAATTCACAACACACTGCGCGCTGGTGATGAAAAAGCACGTGATCTGCGCAATTACCCTTGTCATCGGCGGGGGCGGCCATCTTCCTGAGGCTGCGCGTGCACAGATGGAGTGCTCTGCTGCACGGGGCTTCAGGAAAATGGCAGCGGGATGCCGCACGTGCGCAGATGGAGATCGCGGCGGCCATTTTCCCAAAGCCGTTTGCATCTCGGCTTCAGGAAAATGGCCGCCGCGATCTCCATCTGCGCACGCGCGGCATCCCACGGCCATTTTCCTGAAGCCCCGTGCAGCAGTGCACTCCATCTGCGCACGCGCAGCCTCAGGAAGATGGCCGCCCCCACCGATGACAAGGGTAATAGCGCAGATCGCGCGCTTTTTCTTCACCAGCGCGCAGTGGATGCAGCACTTGGACATGCGCACACCACTACGCCACCAACGGAAAGCTGGGGAAGAAACAGCGATGTCACCACGCCCACCTGACCTGACCAGCCTGATTGACAGGTGAAAACGGTGACTTTGGTAATATATTTTGCAGCATAGGTGGGGAATCAGGGTACACTACATACACTATTGTAACGCACAGCGCAGGCCCTATTTAACAGTATTCTTTATCTCAATCTGAAAAAACGGGGTGACAGGTTCCCTTTAAGCTGATCACTCTGACATTCAGGAGTATATGCAAATTGCCATTAGAAAAAATGAAGCAGTAGACTTTGGAAAAATTAATATTTGTCTCATTCTCAAAATTTTTGTCCATGATGGTATACTCATCATGTCAGGTGTCCGAAATAATGAATTCATGATAAACATATACAGGCTCATGAATTCACTATTTCTGACACCTGTGCAGGTGAGCATAGATATGTAGCGTGTAACCACCATTGTCCCCTCAATTTGTGTGTAATAGATTATGTATAAAGAAGAGAAAATGGTGGTTATACAAGGCAGTTCTCTACTCAACAGGTCAGGTGTCATAACTAATGAGTTTTTTGACACCTGACCTGTTCAGTAGAGGACTGCACTGTATTTCCACCATTTTCTCTTCAGACTGCCACACTAGGCACAGTCAAAAAGAGATTATGGAGATACATGTAATACTTTTTGGCCCATCTCATATCTGTATACTAAAGACACACAAAGCTGCAGTCTTTTTATTTTTAACTACTGGAGATATGATGTGGCCCAAAAGTAAGTGTGTGGCGACGTTTCCTGGTGCACGGTGTGTGTTGCCGGCGGCAGAAGACACAATAAACCAAACATAATTGTGGCAAATCAAACTTTTTTTATTTTGTTAACAACTCAAAAAATTATTTTTTACTGCGCCGGCTTGTGGTAGAGTGATGTAAACGGGGGGTGTGAAGAACTGAGGCCTGGCTAACCGTGGACAAGGCAGAGGTGGCAGGAGAAGGGGCAATGAAACTAGAAGGGTCTGGAAGTTCGGGAATGGGGCTTGACACATGAGAGGCTTGAGACGCATGGGAAGGGTGAGACAAACCTGACATTACAGACACATTGGTAGGTGAAGGGGGAGGAATGCTAAGAGTCCTCTGTTTTTTTTTTCTATTTTTTGGGGATTTGCCTGGTTGGGGGAGGTCTTGGTGGGCTCAGATGCCATGGCGTTTTGGTGGGTGACCTGTCAGGGTCCGGCTGCACTGTGTCAGAGTCCATAGTGCTCGTAGATCGTGCAGCCATGCCAGAGTCCATAGTGCTCGTAGAGCGTGCAGCCATGCCAGAGTCCATAGTGCTCGTAGAGCATGCAGCCATGCCAGAGTCCATAGTGCTTGTAGAGCGTGCAGCCATGCCAGAATCCATAGTGCTCGTAGAGCGTGCAGCCATGCCAGAGTCCATAGCGCTTGTAGAGCGGAAGGCCATGCCATGGTCCTGCTGCATCAAGGTGGTGGCGGTACGGAAGGCCATGCCAGGGTCCTGCTGCATCGTGGTGGTGGCGGTACGGAAGGCCATGCCAGGGTCCTGCTGCATCGTGGAAGTGGCGGTACGGAAGGCCATGCCAGGGTCTTGCTGCATTGTGGTGTCAGTGGAGAAGGTCAAAGCAGGAGCAGCAGATGTCATGGTGGTGGCGGTGGAATGTCCAACTGCACTCGGCATGGTGGTGCTGTAGTGGTGTCCGGCTGTGGAAGGAATTGTGGTGGCCGTGCAGTGGGATGCAGCAGAAGTCGGCATTGAGGACAATCGTGACAGTGAAGGCACAGGTGGATATGCCTCCACTGTCTGCTGGAAATACCGACTCTGCTGCATAGCCTGCACGTAAGCAGCATTGCAGGCCTGCATGACACTCAGCTGGAGATCAGGAGTAAGGTGTTCCGACATGCCCTGCTCAATTTGGTTAAAAAAATGATGTGCTGGCCTCTGGAGGTCAGCTTTCACTTGATCAAGGCTTTTGGTGACCTCCTGGATACGTGCATTCAAGAGGTTATGTGAAACATACATTCGGTCACCTAAAGCCTTGATTGCTTCGTGTAAAACCGAGCTCAAGTGCAAAAACTCGAGCATGAGTGACCTGTCCGAAGCCTTCTGCCGCTGCCGGGATGAGCCCCCCAAAAAGGGGGCAGTGGAAGAGGACTGCGAAAGGGGAAGACCGGATGGACCAGCTCCCTGGTCTCCAGTTAGTGTGGATGGCTGGGACGGGTCCGTGGCTGTGGGATGAAGGACCGCTCCAGAACCTTGGCCAACAGTCGTGCTGTATGTGCTGTGAAAAAAGGAAAAATGAAATTATTATCAAAAATTTACCAGACTGAGACCAGACTCAGAAAGAGGGTAGAAAAGGTCCAGCGGCTAGATGTTCTAAAAGACAGAGATGTCCAAGAATGATGGCCGAATTTGCTAAATGAAATTTTCACTGCACAATCAGTAACAATCGAAAAGAAGGAAGAATAGGAAGCATTTAAAGAGACCAGGATGGATGAACACAAAACTTAAACACTTGTTAAAAAGAAAAAAAGAAGCGTATATTAATCCCTTAGAGCCAGTTTGCTGCATAACTCTAGAATGCGTGACGTCAAACATCTACGTAACGGGGGTCTTTTAGGCCCCTGTGCAAATTATATGGCGAATTTCACATAAATAACTTTTACAAGTTTTTTTTCAAAATTGCAAAATAGCATATGAATAATGCACAACATTTTAATTATAATGTTTTGGAGAAAACACCCAAAAACATTTTTTTTCCAAATTTCAAAGATATCAAAAACATACAAAGGTATATAAATCTAGAGTAAACTAGCTGCAGCTACATTTCCTTTCTAACTATTTCTTTTCAAGACCAAACAATTTTCACATGTTATCTTTTCTGAAGAATGTTCTTTGCAGACATTTTCCCCACATGTGGTACAATATCGCTCAGTTTTCCTATCTAAATTTCTTGGACAAATGAAACAACACTTTTGTTTTTCTTTCTCCTGGCGCTGGAGCAGCTCTTATCTTTTATACTTTCTTTTAGGCGGTGTACAATTCTCTAGATTTTTGTGGCTCACAAGCTCTACCCTTTGGAAGCTCATCATAGAAACAAAGAGACTGAGAATGAGACTTCCTCCCAACATCATATAATCACAGGTCCTTAAGCAATTAGCTCACAGTGCATACTGTCCTCATTACTCTCTACACAGCTCATTACAGTGTTCAGAAGAACCTGAGATAATGTCAAGGCCTTATCACTCCCTCCCAAAATCATGTGACATCCTCACATGGCACGATTTACCCCCTGGCCCCTTCACCAGCAACCCTGACTACAAATAAAGTAACAGAACCATGGAATTAATGGTGCTATATAAATAATAATAATAATAATAATAACTTGAGACACAAACACTGCTGAGTACATGATAAAAATAGCAGGGGCCTAGGCCCCCGTTCCATACAGATGTGATTTTCCCCCCAAAAAGCATTGCTACACCAAAATGCCATTAAAAAAATTATATGAAGAAACTGGATATTACCAACAACAACATACTTGAGGAATACCTAGAGTTTCAAAATTCTGACTAAAGTAATTTTGCAAAAAAGTAAGCGCCGGGGCATAAAAGGCCCCCGATCTGCATTCTAGAGTAAATGACTAAGCCAATTTTTACAATTCTGACCATTGTCACTTTATGTGGTTATAATTCTGGAACGAGTCAACGCATCCCGCTGTTTCTGAGACTTTTTTTCATGACATATTGTTCTTCATGATAGTGGTAAAATTTCTTTGATATGACTTGTGTTTATTTATGAAAAAAACACCAAATATGGCGAAAATTTTTAAAGTTTTGCAATTTTCAAACTTTGAATTTTTATGCCCTTGAATCAGAGAGATATGTCACGCAAAATACTTAATAAATAACATTTCCCACATGTCTACTTTGCATCAGCACAATTTTGGAAACAATTTATATTTTTAGGAAATTATAAGGGTGAAAAGTTGACCAGTGATTTCTCATCACATCACATTTGAAATCACTTTGAGGGGTGTACATGACAGAAAATGCCCAAAAGTGACACGAATACAAAATCTGCAACCCTCAATGTGCTCAAAACCACATTCAAGAAGTTTATTAACTCTTTACGTGCTTCACAGGAACTGAAGCAATGTGGAAGTAAAAAGTGAATATTTAACTTTTTTCACAAACGTTTTACTTCAGAACCATTTTTTTTATTTATTTTAACAAGTGTAAAAAGAGAAAATGAAACACAAAAGTTGTTGGACAATTTCTCCTGACTACGACGATACTCAGTATGTTGGGGTAACCCACTGTTTGGGCGCACGGCAGAGCTCGGAAGGGAAATTGCGCCGTTTGACTTTTTCAATGCAGAATTTGCTGGGATTGAGATCGGGCGAAATGTCACATTTGGAGAACCCTTGATGTGCCTAAACAGTGATAACACCTTTTAAAAAATTCAATATTCAGCAAGGGTAAATGCAACAGCTAACTAGAAAAAAACTTATTAAAATATAACTTTTATTCCACGTAATAAAAATAGAAACACACAATCTAGATACCCCCTCAATATAAATTCCTCAATAGTCTGGGCTATGAGATACTAGAGGGAAACAACCATTCACCTCCTCTAGTCTCTTAATATAGCTAATGTGATATCTACCTGATAAATACCCACCTCTGCTTACAAAGGTAAATGCAGAGGTAAGCCCATTCTAATACCTCAAATAGAAAACCATTAACACCCACAATAAATTAATAATATAAAGGTGACATAGTTGTGCTGACATATAGTAACACTCTCACTCCGCAGATGTGTGGATAAGAGTGATCTAACCCTAGATACCAATCTATCTGGATGCCCCTTAGAAGGCGGAGCATGCTCAGTGTGCTTTTCTGGGACAAGTCTACACTTTAATGGCGGCGTATGTATGTTTATCTATATAAAAGATGCTCCCGAGCATGCGTGGGGTGTCATTCTTACTGTGCATGTAAGTACACCCATTTAGTCTTGAAACAGGAAGTAGATGCTTCACCACATGTGTTTTGTTAGGGATTTAAGTAGGGGCTTGCCATGCTTAGCTTGCAGCCTCATCTTTTCGAGAACTCTACACTGCCATGCTTATATGAATCTCTCCTGATGAACCCGTGTGTATGGGGGAAACGCATTGGGAGTCTTATTCGTTTGATGAGTCATAGGATCATAATCCTCGGCCACCCATATGTAGCACAACATTCCAGCAGATAAATATATATGTATTATTGGGGCCTTGTGTCCTTATAGGCTATTTGATAATATCAAGGAATGTTCTTTATGTGGTGCTCTTGGTGTTGAATTATATCTATGGGATTTTATTATGAATTATTGCATGAGTTTGTCACTGTATATTAGCAGCGTGTAAACCCAGTGTTAATCCAATGGTCAGAGGGTGTTGGTATGGTGAAAAATATAATGCTGCTATAGTACCTAGATACCAAGAAACTTTCTTTTTGTGACTGCATATTAGTGATCATTATATACATTGGCTATGAGTGGCAAACATTGAGTACACTCTCCCCCTTTCTCTCCACATTTACAAATCTAGACCCTTTGTTGGTTTCATATTTATTTTCTGAAATACATGTTCATATAGTGGATACAGGCCATCTGGCCTTCTGTTTCTGACTTTATTCTAATAGGGTGAAAATAGGAGACAAGGGACAGCCATCGCATGATCGGGGGCGCCATTCTCGATTGTCTTAGGGTGCCAACCTCCGCATCTAGGTAGGCATCTAGACAGATTGGTATCTAGGGTTAGATCACTCATATCTACACATCTGCGGAGTGAGAGTGTTACTATATGTCAGCACAACTATGTCACCTTTATATTAAGTAATTTATTGTGAGTGTTATTGGTTTTCTATTTGAGGTATTAGAATGGCCTTATCTCTGCATTTACATTTGTACGCAGAGGTGGGTATTTATCAGGTAGATATCACTTTAGCTATATAAACCCCTTTACCCCCAAGGGTGGTTTGCACGTTAATGACAGGAACCAATTTTTACAATTCTGACCACTGTCCCTTTATGAGGTTATAACTCTGGAACGCTTCAACGGATCATGATGATTCTTACACTGTTTTCTCATGACATATTATACTTCATGATAGTCATACAATTTATTTGATTTCACAAGCGTTTATTTGTGAAAAAAATGGAAATTTGAGGAACATTTTTTAAATTTCGCAATTTTCCAACTTTGAAATTTTATGCCCTTAAATCACAGAGATACAGTATAGACCAAAAGTTACTCCATCCAGTTTGCATTTAGTTGGACCATCATTTATTTTTCAACAGGACAATGACCCCAAACACACCTAGAGGATGTGTAAGGGCTATTTGTCCAAGAAGGAGAGTGATGGGGTGCTACGACAGATGACCTGGCCTCCACATTCTCCAGACCTGAACCCAATTGAGATGGTTTGGGCTGAGCTGGACCCCAGATTGAAGGCAAAAGGGCCAACAAGTGCTAAGCATCTCTGGGAACTCCTTCAAGATTGTTGGAAAACCATTCCCGGTGACTACCTCTTGAAGCTCATCAAGAAAAATGCCAAGAGTGTCAAGACCAGTCATCAAAGCAACAGGTGGCTACTTTGAAGAACCTAGCATATAAGACATAATTTCAGTTGTTTCACACTTTTTTGTTAAGTACATAATTCCACATGTGTTAATTCATAGTTTTGATGCCTTCAGTGTGAATGTACAATTTTCATAGTCATGAAAATACAGAAAAATCTTTAAATGAGAAGGTGTGTCCAAACTTTTAGCCTGTACTGTGTGTCACACAAAATACTTAATAATATCATTTTCCACATGTCTGCCTTACATCAGCACAATTTTGATCCCAAATTTTTTTTGTTAGGGAGTTATAAGGGTTAAAAATTGACCAGCAATTTCTGATTTTTACGACACCATTCTTTTTTAGGGACCACATCACATTTGAAGTCACTTTGAAGGGTCTATATGATAGAAAATACCCAAGTGTGACACTATTCTAAAAACTGCACGTCTCAAGGTGCTCAAAACCACATTCAAGAAGTTTATTTACCCTTTAGATGTTTCACAGGAATTTTTGGAATGTTTAAAAAAAAATGAACATTTAACTTTTTTTCACAAAAAATGTAATTCAGCTCCAATTTGTTTAATTTTACCAAGGGTAACTGGAGAAATTGGACCTCAAACGTTGTTGCAAAATTTGTCCTGAGTACGCTGATACCCCATATGTGGGAGTAAACCACTGTTTGGGCGCATGGCAGAGCTCATAAGAGAAGGAGCGCCATTTGACTTTTTAATTAAAAATTGACTGGAATTGAGATAGGATGCCATGTCAAGTTTGGAGAGCCCTTGATGTGCCTAAACATTGAGGCCCCCACAATTGACACCATTTTGGAAACTATACCCCCAAAGGAACTTATCTAGATGTGTGGTGAGCACTTTGACCCACCAAGTGCTTCACAGAAGTTTATAATGTAGAGCCGTAAAAAAAATCATATTTTTTTCACAAAAATTATATTTTACCCCCAATTTTTGTATTTTCCTAAGGGTAGCAGAAGACATTGGACCCAAAAAGTTGTTGAGCAATTTGTCCTGAGTACGATGATACCCCATATGTGGGGTGCATGGCAGAGCTCAGAAAGGAAGGAGCTCCATTTGATTTTTCAATGCAAATTGACTGGAATTTAGATGGGACGCAATGTCGAATTTGGAGAACCACCGATGTGCCTAAACTTAGAAATCCCCAGAAGTGACACCATTTTGGAAAGTAGACCCCCTAAGGAACTTATCTAGATGTGTGGTGAGCACTTTGACCCACCAAGTGCTTCACAGAAGTTTATAATGTAGAGACATAAAAATTAAAAATCATATGTTTTCACAAAAAATGATTTTTTTGCCCCCAATATTTTATTTTCCCAAGGGTACCAGAAGAAATTGGTCCCCAAAAGTTGTTGTGCAATTTATCCTGAGTACGCTGATACCCCATATGTGGGGGTAAACCACTGTTTGGGCGCACAGCAGAGCTTGGAAAGGAAGGAGCGCCGTTTGACATTTCAATGCAAAATTGACTGGAATTGAGATAGGACACCATGTCACGTTTGGAGAGCCCCTGATGTGCCTAAACATTAAAACCTCCCACAACTGACACAATTTTGGAAAGAAGACCCCCTAAGGAACTTATCTAGATGTGTTGTGAAAACTTTGAACTTCCAAGTGTTTCACTACAGTTTATAACGCAGAGCCGTGAAAATAAAAATTATTTTTTTCCACAAAAATTATATTTTAGCCCCAGTTTTGCATTTTCTCAAGGGTAACACAAGAAATTGGACCTCAAAATTTGCTGTCCAATTTGTCATGAGTACGCTGATGCCCCATATGTAGGGGGGAACCACCATTTGGGCGCATGGCAGAGCTCGGAAGGGAAGGAACGTCGTTTGGAATGCAGACTTAGATGGATTGGTCCGCAGGTTTCACGTTGCATTTGCAAAGCCCTTGATATACTTAACCAGTAAAAACCCCTCACAAGTGACCCTATATAAGAAACTAGACCCCCCAAGGAACTTATCTAGATGTGTTGTGAGAACTTTGAACCCCCAAGTGTTTCACTACAGTTTATAACGCAGAGCAATGAAAATAAAAAAATCTTTTCTTTTCCTCAAAAAATATTTTTTAGCCCCCAGTTTTGAATTTTCCTAAGGGTAACAGGAGAAATTGGACCCCAAAAGCTGTTGTACAATTTGTCCTGAGTACACTGATAGCCCATATGTTGGTGTAAACCCTTGTTTGGGCACATGGGAGAGCTCAGAATGGAAGGAGCACAGTTTTACTTGTTCAACGCATTATTGGCTGGAATTGAGATCGGATGCCATGTCGCATTTGGAGAGCCCCTGATGTGCCTAAATAGTGGATACCCCAAAATCTAACTGAAACCCTAACCCAAACACACCCGAACCCTAATCCCAACCATAACCCTAACCACACCCCCAACCCTAATCCCAACCGTAATCCCAACCATAAATGTAATCCAAACCCTAACTTTAGCCCCAACCCTAACTTTAGCCCCAACCCTAACCCTAACTATAGCCCCAACCCTAACCTTAACTTAAGCCCCAACCCTAACCCTAACTTTAGCCCCAACCCAAACCCTAACCCTAATGGGAAAATGAAAAAAATAATAATTTTATTATTTTTCCATAACTAAGGGGGTAATGAAAGGGGGTTGATTTACTTTTATGTGTCAGCTGTCACACTCTAAAAGACGCTTTTTTTGCAAAAAATAATTTTTGCTTCTCCACATTTTGAGAGCTATAATTTTTCCATATTTTCGTCCACAGAGTCATGTGAGGTCTTGTTTTTTGCGGGACGAGCTGACGTTTTTAGTGATACCATGTTCAGGCACGTGACTTTATTTGATCGCTTTTTATTCCGATTTTTGTGAGGCAGAATGACCAAAAACCAGCTATTCATGAATTTCTTTTGCGAAGGCGCTTAAACCATTCCATGTTTGGCAAAATTGATAAAGCAGTTTTATTCTTCGGGTCAGACCAATTCCAGCGATGCCTCATTTATATATTTTTTATATTTTGGTTCTTTTATACGATAAAAACTATTTTATATAAAAAAGAATTATTTTTGCATCACTTTATTCTGAGGAATATAACTTTTTTATTTTTTCGCTGATGATGCTGTAAGGTGGCTCGTTTTTTGCAGGACAAGATGACGTTTTCAGCGGTTCCATGGTTATTTATATCTGTCTTTTTGATCGCGTGTTATTCCACTTTTTGTTTGGTGGAATGATAATAAAGTGTAGTTTTTTTGCCTTTTTTATGGTGTTCACTGAAGGGGTTAGCTAGTGGGACCGTTTTATAGGTCAGGTTGTTACGGACGCATCAATACTAAATATGTGTACTTTTATTGTTTTTTTATTATTTAGATAAAGAAACATGTTTGTTGGAACAATTTTTTTTAATTTATTTAAGATTTTTTTTTTACACATGTAAATATTTTTTTTTTTACTTTTTTACATTGCTCCAAGGGGTGACATCACAGTATAGTGACAGATCGCTGATCTGACACTTAGCAATGCACTGTGACAGATCAGCAATCTGACATGCACTGCAGGGAGGCTTCCCGGTGCCTGCTCTGAGCAGACGCTTGAAAGCCACCACCCTGCAGGACCCGGAAGGCCCCCAGCAGCCAATTTAAATCCGGCGCCTGCAGGAAGGAGAAGGTAGGAGACCCTCGGAGCAACGTGATCACATCGCCTGGCTCAGAGGGTCTCAGGGAAGCACGCAGGTAAGCGAGGCTGATCGCGTTAAACGTACTATCCTGCCAGTGGTCATACAGGCCCATACCACCTCGACGGGATAGTATGTCTAATGTCAGAAAGGGGTTAAGTGACTAGAGGACTAGAGGACTAGTGACTAGAGGAGGTGAATGGTTGTTTCCCTCTAGTATCTCATAGCCCAGACTATTGAGGCATTTATATTGAGGGGTAGTGTTGAGCGATACCGTCCGATACTTGAAAGTATCGGTATCGGATAGTATCGGCCGATACCCGAATAGTATCGGATATCGCCGATACCGATATCCGATACCAATACAAGTCAATGGGACACCAAGTATCGGAAGGTATCCTGATGGATCCCAGGGTCTGAAGGAGAGGAAGCTCTCCTTCAGGCCCTGGGATCCATATTAATGTGTAAAATAAAGAATTAAAATAAAAAATATTGTTATATTCACCTCTCCGGCGGCCCCTGGAACATCACCGCGAGGAACCAGCGTCCGGCAGGCTTCTTTGTTCAAAATGAGCGCCTTTAGGACCTGCGGAATGACGTCGCGGCTTCTGATTGGTCGCGTGCCGCCCATGTGACCGCCACGCGACCAATCAGAAGCCGCGACGTCATTCCACAGGTCCTAAAGGCGCTCATTCTAGGAATTTATCTGAGGAATGACGTCGCGGCTTCTGATTGGTCGCGTGGCGGTCACATAGGCGGCACGCGACCAATCAAAAGCCGCGACGTCATTCCGCAGGTCCTAAAGGCGCTCATTTTGATACCCGATACTTGCGGTATCGGAATGCTCAACACTATTGAGGGGGTATCTAGATTGTGTGTTTCTATTTTTATTACATGGAATAAAGGTTATATTTTAATAGGGTTTTTTTGTAGTTAGCTGTTGTATTTACCCTTGTTGAATATTCAATTTTGTAAGACGTTTTTTAAGCAAATAAATGGCTGGCTTCTTATCTGGACTTCTCCATACTGAACAGTTGGTAGAGGAGGCCAATCTAGCCTTTACTACATAGAGCAATCCGGAGGGAGCTAGTGGGTCTATATCCATTAAAAATCTATTCAAAGATCTATATGTGGGATAAAAGACCAATATGAAATCATTTTGGGAGATTAAGGCTCTTGAAAATTATATAAAAAATATCATTCCTAGTGGTCTCAGGATCAACATCTTTCCATCTCCAAGACTAGCAAACCCTCAATTACTTCAGGTGTGGCAGAGAGAATCTATAGCTTCATCTTGTAGGTTTATGAAGATTCTTATTGAAGAGGAGAAAATTAATTTTGACCGCACTGAGAAAATTTTGAATGAACTGATTGAGAAGGCTTTGGTTTATAAATCAGATCTTGAATTCACTAGGAGGGAGGCCCTTTTACAGACCTCTATTGAGAAATTTCAGGCAAATATAAAGGATGGAAAACATTATCAATGTTTGAGAGATTATAATGAATTTAAGGATAACAAAGCCTATAATTTCTTAAGTACACAACAGAGAGCTCGAACAGATATATCTTCATCTCAAACGGATAATTCTGACAAAGAGCAATCTAGCTCTAGTCTAGAGAGAGATGAAGACAAAGGGGCAGGGAGCGGGGCAGAGGACAGAGACACAGGTGGCAGGGCCTAAACCTATATATGAATACTCAAATGGGGGTGCCTGCCTGCAGGGACATCGACCCAGTTGAACACTCGAACAGAAAATACTGCCACAGTAACCAATATGTCATTACAGCCATTAGCCTCCTCATTTCTGACTGCACCTCCTCTTTTTTGGAGCAGAAGGCCACGGATATCAGCTGAGGAACAGAGCGATTTGAGAGGGCTGGGGTCAAGTGAAATTATTAATCTCAGTGGACATACTCTGTCATATAATGAACACAAGGTTTTACTCAAAGGTCTGAACTTTGTTCCTACCACGATTTACAATTCATTTAGTTGGATTAAGGACATTAATCTGTTCGCACACAAACTTAAGTGGCATAAATTTCATCTTCATAAGGATAAAGAAAAGTGTGATAATCTGGGGATTGCTACTGAGGATCTTGTGATTGTCAATGCTCCGACTGACTTGTTGGTGGAGAATGAACGTGATAGTAGTTTTGGTCCATTTACATCTTTAAAAACAAAAAAGTACCAGACTTCCTGAAAGTTGTAGAAGAGGAACTTGCAAAGGTTAATCCCTATACTTCGGAAGGTGATGGATCATTCAATCTAACTGAACCTGAATTTGCAGCCCTCTGTACATTGGGGAAAAATAAGGGGATTGCGATTAAGCCTTCCAATAAGGGGGGCAACCTGGAATTAATGGATCATGCACAATACCTCTCTATATGTCAACTAATATTAAATGACAGAGACACATAATAAATTCTCACAGGTGATCCTACCTCCCGATATGTTGATATTCTGACTGAGGTTCTAGTCAAGGGGTTGGATCTTAGATTGATCACCAAGGATGAGTTTGAATTCTTATTATCATCTTTCCCCCTTATACCTGCCTTTTACTGTTTACCAAAAATACATAAGGGACTGGTCCCTTTAAAGGGGCGGCCCATAGTGTCAGGTCTGGATTCTATTGGTTAGAATATTTGGAGAAATGTAGATCAAATTTTCCATCCATTTGTTATATCCTTACCTTTTTACATTAGGGATACTATGGACTTACTGATTAAACTTGAAGATGTGAATATTAATGCTGACACATACTTGCCTCCATTGATGTTGAGTCTTTGTACAGTAATATTCAACACAGGGCAAATATCAGGGGTATTGAATAGGGTTGAGCGACCTTTACTTTTATAGGATCGGGTCGGGTTTCACGAAACCCGACTTTTTCAAAAGTCGGGTCGAGTGAAATCGGCCGATCCTATAAAAAAGTCGGGGTCGGGGTCGGCCGAAACTCGAAACCCAATGCAGTGCATTGGGTTTCCAATGGTTCCCAGGGTCTGAAGGAGCGGAAACTCTCCTTCAGGCCTTGGGATCCATAATTAAGTGTAAAATAAAGAATTAAAATAAAAAATATCGCCATACTTACCCTCTGACGCGCCCTGGTACTAACCGGGAACCTTCCTTCCTTAGAATCAGCCTTCCAGGACCTTGCGGTGACGTCGCGGTGACGTCGCGGCTTGTGATTGGTCCCGCGAGCGGTCACATGGGCAGCCGCGCGACCAATCACAAGCCGTGACGTCACCACGACGTCACCGCAAGGTCCTGGAAGGCTGATTCTAAGGAAGGAAGGTTCCCGGTTAGTACCAGGGCGCGTCAGAGGGTAAGTATGGCGATATTTTTTATTTTAATTCTTTATTTTACACATAAATCTGAATTCCGATACCAATTCCCGATATCTTAAACATATCGGGAATCGGTATCGGAATTCCGATTCCAGATTCAGAAGATCGCCGACTTCATGGCCGACCCCACACAGGGGTCGGGTCGGGTTTCATGAAACCCGACTTTGCCAAAAGTCGGTGAATTCTGAAAATTTTCGACCCGTTTCGCTCAACCCTAGTATTGAATTCTTCCTCAGTACCAGAGCAATCCATTTGACTTCACACAATGATTTTGTTATAGAGCTGTTGACGTATATGCTCCATCATAATTTTTTCTCTTCAATCTTAGAACCTACCACCAGCTCAGGGGGGCTGCAATGGGGAGTCCCTGTGCCCCATCATATGCAAATCTCTTCCTTTGCTGGTGAGAGGCGACTATGGTCTTTGTGGAGGAGGCGTGGTGGTTCCCAAATATTCTCTTTAGGTCGAGATTCATCGACGATGTGTTCATTTTGTGGACCGATTTGATGGACGAATTTAATCGCTTCATCACATGTCTCAATGAGAATGATATTAATATGAGATTTACATCAGAGATACATAGGGACACCATCACCTTCATTGACCTTCAAATTAGCAAAAATGAGAAAGGGGGTATTACCACTAAGACATTTAGAAAACATACATCTACCAACAGTCTCCTTAGGTGGGACAGCTATCATCCGAGTCCTCTTCGCAAAGGAATACCCAAAGGTCAATTCCTGCAAATTAAGAGAAATTGTTCCGATAACCAGGATTCTGGGGATATACTTGATGGAGCATGGAGATATGCGGCAAACTGCAATTGTCATGATTTGTTGCATCCATTACCTAGGAATGAAATATCTGATGTTGCCAGAATAATTGGTATGCTTGACAACAAATCAAATGTTGTACAAAATATTCTCAGGAAACACTGGGGGATACTTAGAGCTGATCCTGAATTAAGAGGTTTTGTTCTATCAACCCCAAAGTCACCTACAGGAATGGTAGATCTATCAGGTATCGGCT
Source organism: Ranitomeya imitator (assembly GCF_032444005.1). NCBI lineage: Eukaryota > Metazoa > Chordata > Amphibia > Anura > Dendrobatidae > Ranitomeya > Ranitomeya imitator. The sequence goes on along the minus strand of NC_091283.1, from coordinate 708,163,887 downwards.
GGTCCATAGTTTCTATGAAAAACCTAAACCACCAGGTACATGGTTAGATCGTAAACCATGTGGCACATTTAGGTGTGGTGATTGTAAATTCTGCCCCTGGATTAGAAGAGAGAAATCATTTAAGGGAACTACATCTGAGAGGATCTACTATATGAGTGATTTTGCTAATTGTAAAACAGAAGGGGTAGTCTATATGGCCACATGTTAAAGCTCATGCCCACTTAATTACATTGGGAAAATGAAAATGGAATTACGCTGATGAGTGGGTGAACATCTGGCAATATTAGACATGAGAGAGACCCACCCTTAGCCAGACACATATGGTATATTCACCAGAATAACCCTAAAGTTGTATAATTTTGTGTCCTTGTGGTAGTGCGACGGAACCCACGTGGTGGGAATTTGAATAAGTGTCTTCTACAGAAAGAATGTCAGTGGATATTTAGACTACGAACTCTCATGCCGGATGGCCTAAATGAGCAGCAAAATTATTGTTGTTTCATCTGATTTATTGTGCATTATTACTAGCCAGAACCAGAACTGGTACATGAGGTCCAGTTATTGTATCTTGTATCTTATTATTGTATCCCCCCCATTTCTTTCCCTTCCTATGTACCTAATATGATTTATGCACTATATTATTTAAAACATATACATTCTTTCTAGCAATATAATGAGTGAGCTAAGTGGTGTAATACAGCATCGGTGCCGTTTTGGCACAAGTAATGTGGGCATTAATGGCCCCTATAATATCTGTGCTAGTATTGTACATTATTGCTATAATATATGGGGGTATACCTATGTTCTTACAAACTTATTGTACCTGCGTTGTATCTGTACCACTTGCGCATGAGCTGTGGAATGATCTGTGATAGCCCCAAACACCGCATGCGTACGTAGAGTGGCTGAAGTATTATATGCACCGCTGTGTCCTGCCGTGCGGTGCTTTGAGAGATGGCATGTGCGCAGTGCTGCACGCTGTAATCAGCAAATGTGAGTCTTTCATGCTCCCGCACTCCGGGCACATGCGCACTGTATGGCTTTGTGGTTCGATCATATGACCTATGCATCCAGCACCCCATAGAAGGCGGAGCATGTGCAGTGTGCTTTTCTGGGACAAGTCTACACTTTAATGGCGTATGTATGTTTATCTATATAAAAGACGCTCCCAAGCATGCGTAGGGTATCATTCTTAGTGTGCATGTAAGTACATCCATTTAGTCTTGAAACAGGAAATAGATGCTTCACCACATGTGTTTTGTTAGGGATTTAAGTAGGGGCTTGCCATGCTTAGCTTGCAGTCTCATCTTTTCGAGAACTCTCCACTGCTATGCTTATATGAATCTCTCCTGATGAATCCGTGTGTATGGGGGAAACGCATTGGGAGTCTTATTCGTTTGATGAGTCATAGGATCATAATCCTCGGCCACCCATATGTAGCACCCCATTCCAGCAGATAAGTATATATGTATTATTGGGGCCTTGTGTCCTTATAGGCTATCTGATAATATCCAGGAATGTTCTTTATGTGGTGCTCTTGGTGTTCAATTATATCTAAGGGATTTTATTATGAATTATTGCCTGAGTTTGTCATTGTATATTAGCACCGTGCAACCCCTGTGTTAATCCCCCTGTGTTAATCCAATGGTCAGAGGGTGTTGATATGGTGAAAAATATAATGCTGTTATAGTACCTAGATACCAAGAAACTTTCTTTTTGTGACTGCATGTTAGTGATCAATATATGTATTGGTTATGAGTGTCAAAGATTGAATGCACTGTCTCCCTTTCTCTCCACATTTACATATCTAGACCCTTTCTTGGTTTCATATTTATTATCTGAAATACATGTTCATATAGCGGATACAGGCCATCTGGCCTTCTGTTTCTGACTGTATACTTATAGGGTGCAAAAAGGAGACAAGTGACAGCCATCGCTCGAGTGGGAGCACCATTCTCGATTGTCTTAGGGTGCCAATCTCCGCATCTAGGTAGGCATCCAGACAGATTGATATCTAGGGTTAGATCACTCATATCTACACGCGGAGTGAGAGTGTTACTATATGTCAGCACAACTATGTCACCTTTATATTAAGTAATTTATTGTGGGTGTTATTGGTTTTCTATTTGAGGTATTAGAATGGGCTTACCTCTGCATTTACCTTTGTACGCAGAGGTTTGTATTTATCAGGTAGATATCACATTAGCTATATTAAGAGACTAGAGGAGGTGAATGGTTGTTTCCCTCTAGTATCTCATAGCCCAGACTAATAAGGCATTTATATTGAGGGGGTATCCATTTTTATTACATGAAATAAAGGTTATATTTTAATAGGGTTTTTTCTAGTTAGCTAAACAGTGAAAACACCCCACAAGTCACACCATTTTAGAAACTAGAACCAGCACGGAACTTATCTAGATATGTGGTAAGCACTTTAAACCCTCAAGTGCTTCACAGAAGTTTATAACGTAGAGATGTTAAAATAAAAATCCTATTTTTACCACAAAAATTATCTTTTCACCCACAAATTTTTATTTTCCCAAGGGTAACAGGAGAAATTAGACCTCAGAAATTGTTGTGCTATTTGTCCTGAGAATGGTGATATGTTGGGGTAAACCACTGTCTGTTTGGGTGCATGACAGGGCTCAGAACGAAGGGAGCACCCTTTGACTTTTTGAACACAAAATTGGCTGGAATCATGGTGGCGCCATTTTGTGTTTGGAGACCTCCTGATGTACCTAAACAATGGAAACCCCCAATTATAACTCCAACCCTTACCCCAACACACCACTATCCCTAATCCAACCCTAACCATAAACCTAACCACAACCCTAACCCCAACACACCCCTTTCCCTAATCCCAACCACAACCCTAACCCTGACACACTCATAACCCTAATTCCAACCCTAACCATAACCATAAACCTGACCCCAACACACCCCTAACCCTAATACCAACCCTAACCATGACCCTAACCACAACCCTATCCCCAACACACCCCTAACCCTAATGTCAACTCTAGCCATAACCATAACCCTAACTCCAAACCTAACCCTAACATACCCCTAACCCTAATACCAACCCTAACCGTAATCCCAACCCTAACCATAACTTTAGCCCAATTCACTTTAGCCCAACTATAATACTATTAGAAAAATGGAAATAAATATACATTACTTATTTTATTATTTTTCCCTATGTAAGGGAGTGAAAAAATTGGGTTTTATTTACACTTTTTTTATCACTGTAATAGACCCTAAAAATGAAACAATAGCAAAAATTTCCTATTGTTGCCCGGTGCCAGCCAGAAGATCTTGGATGTTGTATAGCTGGTAGACAGAAAGACAAGGCAGGTACAGGCAGGTTTAAGCAGGATGGTTTCAGCAACAGGTACAACAGAATGGATAGAACCCAGTTCAGACTGGACAGACAGTAACAGATTCATGAAGATCAAGCTGACTGGCAGGAGAGGTACAGGACCACAAATTCAAACAGACAAGGAACCGCAGATGTGGAAATACAAGGCACCGCAAGTATGGACAGGTATGAGGTACTGTGAGTCATTGATGCCACTTTTCCTGTTGTCTGTCCCTAATTTTTGGAAATGTATGGACTCCAAGTTGGATCTCCTTCATGTGTGTTGCCTGAATTTGGCAGGCCTCTCAGAGCACCAGTCCTATACACCTGTTACTCATCCACCTGTTATTGATCAATGTTTCAGCTAAAAATGCTGGTCCAAGCCCTGTCCACGTATCTATAATGCGCAATTTTACTATTTGTACTCTGGATTAATTGATGCCACTTTTCCTGTTGTCTGTGTCTGCCCCTAATTTGAGCTGTTTTGGCAGCTTTTTGACCTACACTGAAGGTGTTGTTTAACACTAGAAGTCCCAGAAATTTTGAGCTCCAAAGGTTCCAAAGGTAGAAATGTTAAATGACCCCTCTCTGGGACTCCTAGTGTTATGTGTTTGGTTTTACCTCCCATTGAGTTCAATGAGATTGAGGTGTACTAGACGAACTGTTCTGCGAACATGTGCAGTGAAAATCGGGTCCTTTGCTGATCCAAACCGAACTGACCCTTGGAACATTCTTTCATTTCTAATTCTCAGCCCTGCAGCCCGTCTTTGTAAGTAAATTTTCCCAACAAGACCTGGATCCTGTCAAATTTATCACAGATTAAACCTATGGCATCAAAAAGGCATTGTTAAGAGTCGAGTTTCCTCTGCTGCACAGGGGGAATCTCGATCCGTGTCTGCTGCGGTCTCCCATTCGGTATCGGCCGCAGTGGGCTCTGCTCGGCGGAGACATCGCTCCCAGCGTCTCGCTGAGGCTGATTCGGTGCATAGGGTCACTACTGCCTTTTCTGGCTTTCCTATGGTACCCTGCACTGATCTGCGGCGAGCGAGCCTCTCTGGGACTAAGTCCTTGTTTACTCACACTGAGCATGCCCAGGGCAGGGTCTCCCATTGGAGGTCGAGGGCCACATGTTCGGTCACATGCTCAGGTGCTGCAGTACATTCCATTGGTCCTCCTGGAAGGTCCTAAAAGGGCAAAACATGCTCAGGTACTGCAGCACTTTCCATTGGTCCTTCTGGAAGGTCCTGAAAGGGCAAAAACTTCAGTAGCAGCTTCCTGTGCTGCAACTATATAAACTGCGCATGACCGAACGGCCATGCGCTAGTATTGTCTTGAATATATATGTGTGTGTGTAGATGGATGTATGTCGAAGGATGAAAGCTCCTAAGTATCCCTCCCTAGTGTTGTTGTCTGTTTGCGGATGATGGTAGCTATCTAGCGCCCGACTAGCCATCAGCACAAAACACACATAACAGCGTCTAGTTGCTGTGACCGCCTGTACGGCGCCGTGCGCTTTCCTTACCCAAGCCTGGGTGGTTAGCGGCGTCCGTTAGTGCGACACCGCACGCACTCTCGTGCCTTTATTTACTATTTCAATAGTTTCCTTACACACCCAGTTGCGGTGTTGTGCCAGCAGTGGTCTAATCGGACTTCAATCCTAGTTGGGGTTGTGTTCGCTGACTTATTGCTCGCGCTCTATGTGCGGTACCGCGGTCCTGTGACGCAACAGGATCGCTTCCTTCACGCAGGGTGAAGTTAACCCTTGTATGTATACTTATAGTACCGCCATATAGTCCGTCTTACTTAGCAGCAGGTACTTTCCTGCACGGTGGATCCCGGGTTGCGAACGCACCAATTCCATCTAATAAACTATATATTTGGTGCGTTCCGCCAATCCTAACAGAATACCAGCGCCAGGATCTGGCTAAGTAATGGCGGATGAACAGCGATTGCAGGGGTACATCCAGCTGCTGGAGGGCCGGTTGGCGTCTCTTGAGCGTGCAACCTCGGCGGTGTATGTTACCGCAATAGCTGTTCAGGCTGCTAGCGTGGCTGCAGCAGCTTTACCCACTGCCACCTCTGTTCCGACCCTATCTCACCTTCCTTTGCCTGAGAGATACTCTGGGGACAGTAAGTCCTGTAGGGGTTTCGTGAGCCAATGTGGTATACACCTCGAGCTCCTGGCTGCACGTTTCCCTACTGAGCGGGCAAAGGTGGGATTCATAATCTCCCTCTTGTCGGACAGAGCGTTGGAGTGGGCTACGCCGCTGTGGGAGCGCAACGATCATGTGGTGCGGAGTGTTCCTCGGTTTCTGGACTCTCTGAAACAGGTCTTTTTAGGACCTCAAGTCACCCATGATACAGCGCTCCAGCTGCTGGCTTTGACTCAGGGTTCAACACGGTCACCCATTTTGCTGTTCTCTTCCGGACATTAGCGTCTGAGTTGGAATGGTCAGATAAAACCCTCATTCCCGTATTTAGGAGGGGGCTGGCTGACCATGTGAAAGACGCTTTGGCTACTAGGGAGATTCCCGCCACACTGGAGGAGCTCATAGCCATATCTACTCGCATAGACCTTCGTTTTCACGAGCGAAGGTTGGAGCGAGCCCAGTGTAGGCAGAGGTTTCGGCTGGCTCCCACCTTCGCCAAACCTTTGGAATCTCCAGTCCAGGCGTCCGAGTCACATGAGGCCTTAGAGGTGACACGAGCGGGATCCAAGTCTCAGTCCGCCCGTGCACATAAGGTCCGTCATGTTTACCGGCAGTCAGGACCTCTTGCCTCCAAGGGTCCTCAGCGGTCGGGGAAACGTCAGCGTTTAGTGGCAGTTGGAGGAGGTACACTAGACACGGCGACGTTTGCCTCAAAGTTGTCCTTCAAGGGGACAATTACCATAGGCCCATCCACTCTTATGGTCGAGCTATGCGTGGATTCTGGGGCAGAGGGTAATTTTATGTCTTCCTCTTTTGCCCAGAGTCACGCAATACCCTTGGTGATGCTCGCCAAGCCTGTGACCGTTCGAGTGGTAAATGGGTCAACACTACCCTCACAGATTACCCACCAAATCATTCCTTTCACACTTTCTGTGTCTCCATCACATCAGGAGATAATCTCCCTATTAGTCATACCTGAGGGAATTGATGAGGTCCTGTTGGGGATACCATGGCTTCACTACCATTCTCCTCATATTGAGTGGTCCTCTGGGAGAATTTTGGGATGGAGTAAATCCTGCGAGGGTGGATGTCAGAGGGAGTGCGTTCAGGTTGCTACTACACAGGTACCCGCAGATCTTTCCTCTCTCCCCAAGCACTATTGGCCCTATGCAGACGTGTTCTCCAAAAGAGCTACGGAGACCGTTCCGCCTCACCGCCCCTATGACTGTCCTATTGACCTCTTGCCTGGTGCTGAGCCTCCCCGGGGTCGAGTCTATCCGTTATCTCTCCCGGAGACGGAGGCAATGTCTCAGTACATCCAAGAGAATCTGGCAAAAGGATTCATTAGGAAGTCAGTGTCACCGGCAGGGGCTGGGTTCTTCTTCGTACAAAAGAAGACTGGAGACTTACGTCAATGCATAGACTACAGGGGTCTTAACGCCATCACCGTTAAGAACAAGTACCCATTACCCCTGATATCTGAGCTGTTTGATAGGCTACGGGGAGCGAGGGTATTTACGAAGTTAGATCTGCGGGGTGCCTACAACCTGATTCGCATCCGTGAGGGGGATGAATGGAAGACGGCTTTTAACACCAGGGATGGGCACTATGAATATCTGGTGATGCCCTTTGGGCTCTGTAATGCCCCAGCCGTTTTCCAAAACTTTGTGAACGACATCTTCCGGGATATGCTCACCACCTCGGTCGTAGTCTATCTGGATGATATTCTCATCTTCTCTCCAGATATTGACTCCCATCGGAGAGATGTTCGCAAAGTCTTCGACCTCTTACGGGCAAACTCCCTCTACGCCAAGTTGGAGAAGTGTGTGTTTGAGCAGGAGTCCTTGCCTTTCCTTGGTTATATCATCTCTGCCCAGGGTTTGGCTATGGATCCTGCCAAGCTACAGGCTGTAATGGACTGGCAGGAACCCCATTCTCTTAAAGCGGTGCAGCGCTTTATGGGGTTCATTAATTATTATCGCCAGTTCATTCCACACTTCTCAACTTTGGTAGCTCCCTTGGTTGCCCTCACCAAGAAGGGAGCAAATCCCAAGTTGTGGTCAGAGGAGGTCTCCAAATCCTTTCTCTCGATCAAGTCACACTTCACTAGCGCTCCCATCCTACATCGCCCCGATGTTGATAAGCCATTTATCTTGGAGGTGGATGCCTCATCCGTTGGTGCTGGAGCAGTCCTTTTCCAAAAGGATGCTCAAGGTCGGAAGCATCCTTGCTTCTTCTTCTCCAAGACCTTCACACCAGCGGAGAGGAATTATTCCATTGGGGACAGGGAGTTGCTGGCCATGAAGTTGGCTTTTTCAGAGTGGAGACATCTCTTGGAGGGAGCTCGCTTTCCCTTCCAAGTCTTCACTGACCACAAGAACTTGGTGTATCTGCAAACGGCCCAGCGGCTGATTTCTCGCCAGGCTAGATGGTCCCTGTTCTTCTCCCGGTTCCATTTTACTCTCCATTTCCTCTCCGGGGAGAAGAACGTTCATGCTGACGTTCTCTCCCGCTTCGTGGTGTCATCGGAGGAGGAGGAGCCTCGGCTTATTGTTCCTTCTGAGAGCCTGAGAACTGTAGCTCCGGTTTCGCTAGAGTCTGTGCCCCCGGGCAAGACTTTCGTACCAGCTAACTTGCGACCTGAGGTTCTCTCTTGGGCTCACTCCTCCAGAGTGGGTGGGCATTTTGGGACCAAGAGGACATCTGAGCTTCTGGCGAGAACATACTGGTGGCCGCATATGGCCCGAGATGTCAAGGACTATATTCAGGCGTGCGTTTCTTGCGCCCAGAATCGGTCTCCTCGGCAACGGCCTGCTGGGTTGCTTTACCCTCTACCGGTGGCAGACAGGCCCTGGGAGATGGTTGGGATGGACTTTGTGGTGGGTCTACCCAAGTCGCATGGCTGCTCCATTATTTGGGTTGTCACCGACCATTTCTCCAAGATGGTGCATTTGGTGCCGCTTCCTCGGTTACCCTCAGCACGGGCCTTGGCGTTGTTGTTCATTAAACACGTTTTCCGATTGCATGGTATGCCTGATAAGATTGTCAGCGATCGGGGTCCCCAGTTCGCATCTCGGTTTTGGAGAGAGCTCTGCCGTTTACTCAGCATAGAGTTAAATCTCTCCTCTGCATACCATCCCGAGACGAATGGGTTGGTGGAGAGAACCAACCAGACTCTGGTGACATATTTGCGACATTTCGTCTCTGCTAGGCAGGATGACTGGGCATCTTTGCTATCTTGGGCAGAATTCGCCTTGAACAACGCCGTAGCCTATTCCACTGGTCAAACTCCTTTTCTCCTTAATTACGGCCAGCATCCGCGTGTCCCTGTGCCCATGCCCGTGTCATCCACCGATTCTAGGGTGGTAGACTTGGCGGTGGAGGCACGTGACATCTGGGACCGCACACAGGATGCCATCCGGGCCTCCAAGGAGAGAATGAGGGTTTCGGCTGATAGACACCGGCGCCCCGCTCCGGTCTTTGCTCCTGGCGACTTAGTGTGGCTCTCCGCCCGAAACATCAGGCTGCGAGTTGAGTCCACTAAGTTTGCTCCTCGCTACATTGGTCCGTTTAAGGTTCTGGAACAGGTCAACCCTGTGGTTTACCGTTTGGCTATTCCTCCACGCCTTGGTATCACCGATACTTTCCACGTTTCCCTCTTAAAGCCCGTTCATTTGTCCCGGTTTTCTGAGTCATCTGCTGGGACATCGGGTTCATCCACGGATGAGTTTGAGGTGAATGCTATTGTGGGGTGCAAGGTGGTACGTGGCAAGAAATTTTATCTGGTGGACTGGAAGGGTCACTGCCCAGAGGATAGAACCTGGGAGCCTGTGGAGCACATTCGGGCTCCGCTGCTTATCGCAGCTTTCGAGCGTAGTGAGGCTCAAGGAGGGTGGGGCCCTAGGAGGGGGGGTAATGTTAGGATTCGAGTTTCCTCTGCTGCACAGGGGGAATCTCGATCCGTGTCTGCTGTGGTCTCCCATTCGGTATTGGCCGCAGTGGGCTCTGCTCAGCGGAGACGTCGCTCCCAGCGTCTCGCTGAGGCTGATTTGGTGCATAGGGTCACTACTGCCTTTTCTGGCTTTCCTATGGTACCCTGCACTGATCTGCGGCGAGCGAGCCTCTCTGGGACTAAGTCCTTGTTTACTCACACTGAGCATGCCCAGGGCAGGGTCTGCCATTGGAGGTCGAGGGCCACATGTTCGGTCACATGCTCAGGTGCTGCAGTACATTCCATTGGTCCTCCTGGAAGGTCCTCTAAGGGCAAAACATGCTCAGGTACTGCAGCACTTTCCATTGGTCCTTCTGGAAGGTCCTGAAAGGGCAAAAACTTCAGTAGCAGCTTCCTGTGCTGCAACTATATAAACTGCGCATGACCGCACGGCCATGCGCTAGTATTGTCTTGAATATATATGTGTGTGTGTAGATGGATGTATGTCGAAGGATGAAAGCTCCTAAGTATCCCTCCCTAGTGTTGTTGTCTGTTTGCGGATGATGGTAGCTATCTTGCGCCCGACTAGCCATCAGCACAAAACACACATAACAGCGTCTAGTTGCTGTGACCGCCTGTACGGCGCCGTGCGCTTTCCTTACCCAAGTCTGGGTGGTTAGCGGCGTCCGTTAGTGCGACACCGCACGCACTCTCGTGCCTTTATTTACTATTTCAATAGTTTCCTTACACGCCCAGTTGCGGTGTTGTGCCAGCAGTGGTCTAATCGGACTTCAATCCTAGTTGGGGTTGTGTTCGCTGACTTATTGCTCGCGCTCTATGTGCGGTACCGCAGTCCTGTGACGCAACAGGATCGCTTCCTTCACGCAGGATGAAGTTAACCCTTGTATGTATACTTATAGTACTGCCATATAATCCGTCTTACTTAGCAGCAGGTACTTTCCTGCACGGTGGATCCCGGGTTGCGAACGCACCAATTCCATCTAATAAACTATATATTTGGTGCGTTCCGCCAATCCTAACAGGCATTAGTTGAAGACTGTTCTGGGGTTGTGTTTACAAAGAGAATGTCCAACTCTGAGGGCCTCTTCCCAGAAGTGACTTGATTATTCCCATCCACTGGCACTCATCCAGTGACGATTACATGGTGAAAATTAGCCTACAGCTCCTGAACTGATTTTTATCTCCTGAAAATTTATGAAGGAGAGTATCTACTAGTTCAGGAGAAACCAACTGTATAAAAAAAGGTAATCCATCATTTGTAGGAGGGGACTTCAACATCACCCTAAATCCCGAGATTGACTCCTCAAGCGGTCTGTCCTTTGTTTCTCAAAAATTAAGGCATAACCTCCTGAACAAACTATCCACCCTACATCTCATCGACCCATGGGGTATCATCCATCCCACCACTAAAGACTTCACCTTTTTCTCCCCCCCTCACTCATCCTACCATCGTATTGACATCCTCTTGATACAATCGCGATCCTTAAATCTAATTAAATCCACAAGCATAGGCTCTATCACAATCTCAGACCACGCTCCGATTTTCATGGACATTGCTATTGACACCTTGCCCTGTCCTGCGACATCCTGGAGACTAAACGAATCCTTATTGGATAACCCACAAAATCTAGAGAGAATAAAGTACGCGCTTTCGCGATATTTTGTAGAAAATGTTACAGATGGTTCACTAACACCCAATATATGGGAGGCTCACAAAGCGGTACTCCGGGGAGAACTCATCTCAATCGGAGCACACGCAAAAAACCAAAGAGATAAGGAGATGATGTCTCTTCTACATCAAATCGCAATCACAGAACGTCTCCACAAAAAAACTGGCACGCAAAATCTCCAGCAGGAACTAGTCGACCTTCGCGTCAAGTTAAAGGACTTGCTCAACATCAAATCTGCTAAGATCTTCATGCATTGTAGACATCGATTCTATATGCACAGGAACAAAAATAGCAAACTGACCTCCCACCTTCTCAAAAAACAGAAGGATAGTAAATTTATAAAGCAGGTATACAAAGACCCAAACACGAAGGTCGACAGATCCGAAGATATCGCTGAGGCGTTCAGACGCTACTATCAATCCCTCTATAATTTAGTACCCCCCGAATCAATGAAAGATTGTGTTGAGGCGACAGATAGAATCCAAGAATTCTTAGCCCCCCTTTCCCTCCCAAAGATTCATCCCAAAGACCATGCGGCCCTTATGTATCAAGTCACCAGTCAAGAAATTAACGACACTTTACAAAACATGGCAACTAATAAAACTCCTGGTCCAGATGGCTTCCCAGTGTCATATTATAAAAATTTTTCGGATCTACTCCTCCCACATCTGACTTCCCTATTTAACTCCTTTCTTGCAGGAAATCCCCCAACCAAGCAGAGTTTAGAAGCTCACATATCTGTCATCTCCAAAGAAGGGAGAGATGGCAGCCAATGCAGCAACTATCGCCCAATATCTTTATTAAACTCTGATCTTAAACTTTGGGCTAAAATCCTTGCATCTAGGATTAACAGTGTTCTTGAGTCCCTGATACACCCTGACCAGGTTGGTTTTGTCAGAGGTCGTGAAGGGAAGGACAACACTTTAAAAATTCTTTTAGCCATATCACATGCCAGACGCTCCGGAACCCCGTTGGCTCTCTTATCAACTGACGCCGAGAAGGCCTTTGACAGAGGCAGTTGGCACTACATGGTATGCACTCTACGGAAGTTTGATTTCCCACAACCTTTTATTGATGCCATCATGACTCTGTATTCAGCTCCAACCGCTAGAGTTAGAGTCAACAGGCTACATTCGGATCCTTTTGTGATAGGAAATGGGACCAGGCAAGGCTGCCCTCTCTCCCCAACTCTTTTTGTGTTAGTTATGGAGACATTAATACAGAGAATAAGACAGGAGGAGTCGATAAGGGGACTAACCGTAGAACACACATAATTTAAAACAGCTGCTTTCGCAGACGATCTTATGATTTTGATCTCAAACCCTAAGACTGCATTCCCCTCTATTTCAAAACTCCTTGACGAATTTGGGGTCATCTCCAACTTTAAAGTAAATATGCACAAATCTGAAGTCATGAACATTACATTACCAGATGAGGTAGTACTATATCTCAAAAAGTCTACCCCCTTCAATTGGCTCACAGACAAATTGAAATACCTAGGTGTCTTTCTTACTGCAGACCCCTCTACTCTTTACAAACACAATTTTGAACCCCTTATGGACAATCTTCAAGCACTCCTTAACCCCTTCATGACCCAGCCTATTTTGACCTTAAAGACCTTGCCGTTTTTTGCAATTCTGACCAGTGTCCCTTTATGAGGTAATAACTCAGGAACGCTTCAACGGATCCTAGCGGTTCTGAGATTGTTTTTTCGTGACATATTGGGCTTCATGTTAGTGGTAAATTTAGGTCAATAAATTCTGCGTTTATTTGTGATAAAAACGGAAATTTGGCGAAAATTTTGAAAATTTCGCAATTTTCACATTTTGAATTTTTATTCTGTTAAACCAGAGAGATATGTGACACAAAATAGTTAATAAATAACATTTCCCACATGTTTACTTTACATCAGCACAATTTTGGAAACAAAATTTTTTTTTGTTAGGAAGTTATAAGGGTTAAAATTTGACCAGCGATTTGTCATTATTACAACGAAATTTACAAAACCATTTTTTTTAGGGACCACCTCACATTTGAAGTCAGTTTGAGGGGTCTATATGGCTGAAAATACCCAAAAGTGACACCATTCTAAAAACTGTACCCCTCAAGGTACTCAAAACCACATTCAAGAAGTTTATTAACCCTTCAGGTGCTTCAAAGCAGCAGAAGCAACATGGAAGGAAAAAATGAACATTTAACTTTTTAGTCACAAAAATTATCTTTTAGCAACAATTTTTTTTATTTTCCCAATGGTAAAAGGAGAAACTGAACCACGAAAGTTCTTGTCCAATTTGTCCTGAGTACGCTGATACCTCATATGTGGGGGTAAACCACTGTTTGGGCGCACGGCAGGGTTTGGAAGGGAAGGAGCACCATTTGACTTTTTGAATCAAAAATTGGCTCCACTCTTTAGCGGACACCATGTCACGTTTGGAGAGCCCCCGTGTGCCTAAAAATTGGAGCTCCCCCACAAGTGACCCCATTTTGGAAACTAGACGCCCCAAGGAACTTATCTAGATGCATAGTGAGCACTTTGAACCCCCAGGTGCTTCACAAATTGATCCGTAAAAATGAAAAAGTACTTTTTTTTCACAAAAAAATTCTTTTAGCCTCAATTTTTTCATTTTCACATAGGCAACAGGATAAAATGGATCCTAAAATGTGTTGGGCAATTTCACCTGAGTACACCAATACCTCACATGTGGGGGTAAACCACTGTTTGGGCACATGGTAAGGCTCGGAAGGGAAGGAGCGCCATTTGACTTTTTGAATGAAAAATTATTTCCATCGTTAGCGGACACCATGTCGCGTTTGGATAGCTCCTGTGTGCCTAAACATTGGCGCTCCCCCACAAGTGACCCCATTTTGGAAACTAGACCCCCCCAAGGAACTTATTTAGATGCCTAGTGAGCACTTTAAACCCTCAGGTGCTTCACAAATTGATCTGTAGAAATGAAAAAGTACTTTTTTTTCACAAAAAAATTCTTTTCGCCTCAATTTTTTCATTTTCACATGGGCAGTAGGATAAAATGGATCATAAAATTTGTTGGGCAATTTCTCCTGAGTACGTCGATACCTCATATGTGGGGGTAAACCACTGTTTGGGCACTCAGCAGGGCTCGGAAGGGAAGGCGCGCCATTTGACTTTTTGAATGGAAAATTAGCTCCAATTGTTAGCGGACACCATGTCGCGTTTGGAGAGCCCCTGTGTGCCTAAACATTGGAGCTCCCCCACAAGTGACCCCATTTTGGAAACTAGACCCCCCAAGGAACTTATCTAGATGCATATTGAGCACTTTAAACCCCCAGGTGCTTCACAGAAGTTTATAACGCAGAGCCATGAAAATAAAAAATAATTTTTCTTTCCTCAAAAATGATTTTTTAGCCTGGAATTTCCTATTTTGCCAAGGATAATAGGAGAAATTGGACCCCAAATATTGTTGTCCAGTTTGTCCTGAGTACGCTGATACCCCATATGTGGGGGTAAACCACTGTTTGGGCGCACGGCAGGGCTTGGAAGGGATGGCACGCCATTTGGCTTTTTAAATGGAAAATTAGCTCCAATCATTAGCGGACACCATGTCACGTTTGGAGAGCCCCTGTGTGCCTAAACATTGGAGATCCCCCAGAAATGACACCATTTTGGAAACTAGACCCCCAAAGGAACTAATCTAGATGTGTGGTGAGGACTTTGAACCCCCAAGTGCTTCACAAAAGTTTATAACGCAGAGCCATGAAAATAAAAAAAAAAAATTATTTTCTCAAAAATGATCTTTTAGCCTGCAATTTTTTATTTTCCCAAGGGTAACAGGAGAAATTTGACCCCAAAAGTTGTTGTCCAGTTTCTCCTGAGTACGCTGATACCCCATATGTGGGGGTAAATCACTGTTTGGGCACATGCCGGGGCTCGGAAGTGAAGTAGTGACGTTTTGAAATGCAGACTTTGATGGAATGCTCTGTGGGCGTCACGTTGCGTTTGCAGAGCCCCTGATGTGGCTTAACAGTAGAAACCCCCCACAAGTGACCCCATTTTGGAAACTAGACCCCCAAAGGAACTTATCTAGATGTGTGGGGAGCACTTTGAACCCCCAAGTGCTTCATAGAAGTTTATAATGCAGAGCCGTGAAAATAATAAATACATTTTCTTTCCTCAAAAATAATTATTTAGCCCAGAATTTTTTATTTTCCCAAGGGTTACAGAAGAAATTGGACTCCAAAAGTTGTTGTCCAGTTTCTCCTGAGTACGCTGATACCCCATATGTGGGGGTAAACCACTGTTTGGGCACATGCCGAGGCTCGGAAGTGAAGTAGTGACGTTTTGAAATGCAGACTTTGATGGAATGCTCTGTGGGCGTCACGTTGCGTTTGCAGAGCCCCTGATGTGGCTAAACAGTAGAAACCCCCCACAAGTGACCGCATTTTGGAAACTAGACCCCGAAAGGAACTTATCTAGATGTGTGGTGAGCACTTTGAACCCCCAAGCGCTTCATAGAAGTTTATAATGCAGAGCCGTGAAAATAATAAATACGTTTTCTTTCCTCAAAAATAATTTTTTATCCCAGAATTTTTTAATTTTCCCAAGGGTAACAGGAGAAATTTGACCCCAATATTTGTTGTACAGTTTCTCCTGAGTACGGTGATACCCCATATGTGGGGGTAAACTACTGTTTGGGCACATGCCGGGGCTTGGAATTGAAGTAGTGACGTTTTGAAATGCAGACTTTGATGGAATGCTCTGTGGGCGTCACGTTGCGTTTGCAGAGCCCCTGATGTGCCTAAACAGTAGAAACCCCCCACAAGTGACCCCATTTTGGAAACTAGACCCCGAAAGGAACTTATCTAGATGTGTGGTGAGCACTTTGAACCCCCAAGTGCTTCATAGAAGTTTATAATGCAGAGCCGTGAAAATAATAAATACGTTTTCTTTCCTCAAAAATAATTATTTAGCCCAGAATTTTTTATTTTCCCAAGGGTTACAGGAGAAATTGGACCCCAAAAGTTGTTGTCCAGTTTCTCCTGAGTACGCTGATACCCCATGAGTGGGGGTAAACCACTGTTTGGGCACACGTCGGGGCTCAGAAGGGAAGTAGTGACTTTTGAAATGCTGACTTTGATGGAATGGTCTGCGGGTGTCACGTTGCGTTTGCAGAGCCCCTGGTGTGCCTAAACAGTAGAAACCCCTACAAGTGACCCCATTTTAGAAACTAGACCCCCCAAGGAACTTATCTAGATATGTGGTGAGCACTTTGAACCCCCAAGTGCTTCACAGACGTTTACAACGCAGAGCCGTGAAAATAAAAAATCATTTTTCTTTCCTCAAAAATTATGTTTTAGCAAGCATTTTTTTTGATTCACAAGGGTAACAGTAGAAATTGGACCCCAGTAATTGTTGCGCAGTTTGTCCTGAGTATGCTGGTACCCCATATGTGGGGGTAAACCACTGTTTGGGCACACGTCAGGGCTCGGAAGTGAGGGAGCACCATTTGACTTTTTGAATACGAGATTGGCTGGAATCAATGGTGGCGCCATGTTGCGTTTGGAGACCCCTGATGTGCCTAAACAGTGGTAACCCCTCAATTCTAACTCCAACACTAACCCCAACACACCCCTAACCCTAATCCCAACTGTAGCCATAACCCTAATCACAACCCTAACCACAACCCTAATTCCAACCCTAACCCTAAGGCTATGTTCCCACGTTGCGGATTCGTGTGAGATATTTCCGCACCATTTTTGAAAAATTGGCGGGTAAAAGGCACTGCGTTTTACCTGCGGATTTTCCGCGGATTTCCAGTGTTTTTTGTGCGGATTTTACCTGCGGATTCCTATTGAGGAACAGGTGTAAAACGCTGCGGAATCCGCACAAAGAATTGACATGCTGCGGAAAATACAACGCAGCGTTTCCGCGCGGTATTTTCCGCACCATGGGCACAGCGGATTTGGTTTTTCATATGTTTACTTGGTACTGTAAACCTGATGGAACTCTGCTGCGAATCCGCAGCGGCCAATCCGCAGCCAAATCCGCACAGTGTGCACATAGCCTAATTCTAAAGGTATGTGCACACGCTGCGGAAAACGCTGCGGATCCGCAGCAGTTTCCCATGAGTTTACAGTTCAATGTAAACCTACGGGAAACAAAAATCGCTGTGCCCATGCTGCGGAAAAACTGCACGGAAACGCAGCGGTTTACATTCCGCAGCATGTCACTTCTTTGTGCGGATTCCGCAGCGGTTTTACAACTGCTCAAATAGAAAATCACAGTTGTAAAACCGCAGTGAAATGCGCAGAAAAACCGCGGTAAATCCGCCATAAATCCGCAGCGGTTTAGCACTGCGGATTTATCAAATCCGCAGCGGAAAAATCCGCAGAGGACCAGAATACGTGTGCACATACCGAAACCCTAACCCTAACCCTACCCCTAGCCCTAGCCCTAACCCTACCCCTAACCCTACCCCTAACCCTAACCCTACCCCTAACCCTACCCCTAACCCTACCCCTAACCCTAACCCTAACCCTATTCTAACATTAGTGGAAAAATAAAATTTCTTTATTTTTTTATTGTCCCTACCTATGGGGGTGACAAAGGGGGGGGTCATTTATTATTTTTTTTATTTTGATCACTGAGATATAATCTATCTCAGTGATCAAAATGCACTTTGGAACGAATCTGCCGGCCGTCAGATTCGGCGGGCGCACTGCGCATGCGCCCGCCATTTTGGATGATGGCCGCGCCCAGGGAGAAGACGGACGGGACCCCGGCTGGATCGGTAAGTATGATGGGGTGGGGGGGGACCACGGGGGGGGGATCGGAGCACGGGGGGGGGAATCGGAGCGCGGGAGGGGTGGAACGGAGCACGGGGGGCGTGGAACGGAGCACGGGGGGGCTGGAATGGAGCACGGGGGAGTGGAACGGAGCACCAGGGGGGGTGGATCGGAGTGCAGGGGGGTGATTGGAGCACAGGGGGGGTGATTGGAGCACGGGGGGAGCGGACAAAAGCACGGGGGGGAGCGGAGCACTGGACGGAGGGGAGCCGGAGCAGTGTACCGGCCAGATCGGAGGGCTGGGGGGGGGCGATCGGTGGGGTGGGGGCACATTAGTATTTCCAGCCATGGCCGATGATATTTCAGCATCAGCCATGGCTGGATTGTAATATTTCACCCGTTATAATAGGTGAAATATTACAAATCGCTCTGATTGGCAGTTTCACTTTCAACAGCCAATCAGAGCGATCGTAGCCACGAGGGGGTGAAGCCACCCCCCCTGGGCTAAACTACCACTCCCCCTGTCCCTGCAGATCGGGTGAAATGGGAGTTAACCCTTTCACCCGGCCTGCAGGGACGCGATCTTTCCATGACGCCACATAGGCGTCATGGGTCAGATTGGCACCGACTTTCATGACGCCTACGTGGCGTCATGGGTCGGGAAGGGGTTAAAACCTATGACCTACCATTCCTCTCATGGATTGGGAGGATAAATATAATCAAATCATACATCCTACCAAAAATATTTTACCACATGAACATGGCTCCTATACCCCTTCCCAAGAACTTTTTCACCTCAATCAACAAAATAGTTAAAGGATATGTTTGGAGGGGCAGAAGACCTAGACTCCCATTCAAAATCCTCTCTCTCCCGAAAAAGAAAGGAGGCCTTGTACTCCCTCATTTTGAGACTTACTATCGGGCAATCCATTTGGCCAGATGGATATATCTGGTCAAACCTAGACTTTCCCCAAAAACCCCTAACCTTGAACTCTTATTACTGGGAGGTGGGGCTGGAAAATACCTTTGGACCTCGGCCATCCCTCCGCAAAATTCCATGGAAGGAATAACCAGCAACACATTGTCTATTAGGAGGAAGCTGATCCCAAACAACTGGCCACATTGTCTCTTTTTAGACAACATGCCTTTAGGGGTTGTGCCCTGGCTCATCGAACCAAAATATATAGATGCATTTGACCTCTGGGATTCCTTGCCGAACCTCCCAATTTCTCACTTACTTACCAATCAAATCAATTGTACAAATAGTTGGCCTAGTGACGCCAGGAATCGACCCCGAGATTTTATACAAATACACCATGTACAACACATTATGTCTAAACTCAAGTCAAACATCCAAAACAACCCAGATTGGCTTTGGTTGGAACTTATACTCAAACTCAATCCCACACCTTCCAAATTAATATCTAAACTATATCATAACCTAATCTCCCCTAAAACTGAATTTAAACCCCTATATATATCCTCTTGGGAGTCTGAGTTGAACATATCTCTCTCCAGTAGGGAAACAGAGCTAGTACTAGGACACTCACATGGGTTCTCAAGATGTGTCCTGTTACAGGAGAATGCTTTTAAAGTTCTCTCCAGATGGTATAGAACCCCTGAATTGCTCTACCACCTGGGCCTCTCGGACTCTCCGCTTTGTTGGAGATGTATGAGGTCAAAGGGCTCGTTATCTCACATATTCTGGTCATGCCCAATAATAACTAAATTCTGGAAAGATGTCTTTGACCGACTCCGCCAAATTGGATTAATAACACAGAACCTAACACCCCAAGAAGTACTACTGTCGCTTACCACGAAATCATACAAGCCGAAAAAACATGACCTTCTCCCTCTTCTAATAGCCGCAGCCAAACACTTGATCTCCTTACACTGGAGACAAACGACCCCCCCTCACATTGATGAATGGACCAAAAAAGTCCAAGACATCTGTAGGATGGAAGAGTTGTCCAGCTGGGACTCTCATTCACACGACAAATTCTTTCGGACATGGTTGCCATGGCAAATATCATCTAACTCTACTTCATTGCCTTCCACTAGCCATTCTTCTTAGCTATACTAGTTTGTTCCCACGCAATTTTCCCCATGTTTATTAACATTGCACTGTGGTGGACCCGGGCACTGCTCACCCACCTGGTTGTATTGGTATTACTAAATTTTCTCTCTAGCACTCCTTCCCAGTTAGTTGAAACTACCTGATTATTTCTTGCTGGTTTATAATCTTTTTATACCCGTCTTCTTCAGACGAGTGATTTGCGACTCAGGAAGTTCTACTTGACCGATACATCCCCTCCGGTACACCCCATTCCCCCCCCCTCCCCCTTTAATGGTTTTTGTTGTTCTCTTGTTTTATGGTATGTTCTTTGTTTATTTTCTCTTTTTTGTGATCTTGGGTTGCATGACTCGGACTTTGTGATCTAAATTTCCCATCGGAATTTTTTGCAATTGCCTAAGCTATGGACATCTCCGGTGAACAACAGTTTGCTCAGTTTGATACATCTGTATGGTGCAATTCTTCCCTTTCAGCTGTTGTAACAATATGTCTCAGATTTATGCGTCCTACTGTATTGTTCATGTATTTTGAAAAGTTGAAAATAAAAAATTAAAAAAAAAAAAAATTAAAAAACAAAAAACAAAAAAAAAGGTAATCCATCATAGCTACTGCCAGCAGTGATGTGGTCTAAGTACAGTAGCACCCACTGCCCTAAAAAACTGACACTGCAATTAAAACTGTGACCCTTCTAATTTCTGATGCTCCCTGTCAGATCCGGAACCACCTGGGTAAGATATGTCACCAGATTGCAAAGTGTGTGTATTGGTTCCATATTGGTGGGAGAAATTATAAAGAAAAGTATTTGAGCCAAGTGTGACTCTAGTCACAACACATGCCGTGTGGCAGGATAGTCAAGAGGTCTGCGTTAGTACCAAGAAGGCTTGCAATAGTCAAAGGGAAAAGACAAAAACAAAGTCAGACCTCAGTCTGAAGTCAGAGTATCAGAAAGGTAGCGGATAAAGACAAAGGTGTAAGATAAGCAGATTTTCAAATGTAAATCCACAGTCAGCAATGGAGATCAGAATACAACTCAGAGCACATAGCAAACACACACACACACACACACACACACTACTATGTTACTATGTTACTTGAGCAAATCTACAATTGGCAATGGTCTGACCACTGTCCCAGTGCTACAAAGCCTTGTTATCACCCAGATGGATGATACCTGGATGAGATCCAATAGAACCAACCAAATAGGATGGCCAAGTTGTCATTCAAAATGCTCACAACTCTACTTTAGTTTGGGTGGTTGAGCTGTCACTCACGATCCTGACACCTCAGCAAGCCATCATCCAAAAGGGCAGCAAAGCTGTCATTCACATCATCCATAGGATACCATGAGTAGTTGAATCATGTCAATAGGATACTTTAGCTGGCAGACACAGAGATCATCATGATGACCTTTGGCTGTCATGATGACAATCAACAGACCATGATGATGTCATGGGGTGACAATCGTGTGGGAGAGGGAGTCTCCTCACTTTCCCGGGAATCTAAATGCTGCGATCGCTCCTGTTGGCCATCTTACAGACACACATCTTGTGCCCGCGTGAGCGCTGTGACGTAAATGTACATCATAGGTCGTGAACTCCTTCCTGACTATTAAGTAAACTTACATCAAAGGTCATGAAAGTGTTAAGCTGGGGTATGTTTTATAATTTGTGTATAAACTCAGGGAGCAACAGGCATGAACTGTTTATAATAGAAGCTTTGTGTACCTATTATAATTTCTTTAAAGATTTTATGTCACAGCCTCAAGTGGATGTTCACTGGATTTTCATTTTCATCTGCTTTGCTGAATTTTCCCCCAAAATTTGATTTGCATTGAATAATATTATCACTGACTTCAATCTTGGAAAGTTTCCAGTTGAAATTACATGAGAGAGATTTTGTTTCAAAATGATCTTTGAATTCGACTTACCCATTGAAACTTCAGATGAAATCTAGAACAGCTACACAAAATGTGAGTCTGCATTTGCTCCCCTGGGACCCACTGATCTTCAAAAACTCAGATGCTGCCCACCTCTTTACAAGGTGTGATAATTTGCCTGTTAAAATGGAATAGACCATGTGTTAGGGCTAGCGGAACGCACCAAATAATAAGACAGATAGAGTATGGTGCGTTCGCAGCCCGGGGTCCACCGTGCAGAGATGGAACCTGCTGCCAAGTAATGACGGACTATATGGCGGTACTCATAAGTATACACACGTGGGTTAAACTTCACCCAGCGTGAAGGAAGCAATCCTGTTGCGTCACAGGACCGCGGTACCACACATAGAGCGCGAGCAAGTAGTCAGCAAACTCAACCCCAACTAGGATTGAAGTCCGATTAGACCCTTGCTGGCACAACACCGCAACTGGGTGTGTAAGGAAACCAAATAACAATATTAAGGCACAAGAGTGCATGCGGTGCCGCACTGACGAACGCCACTAACCACCCAGACTTGGGTAAGGAAAGCACAGAGGAAGTGCACGGCGCCGTACTGGCGGTCACAGCAACTGGACGCTGTAATGTGTGATTCGTGCTGTAGGATAAGTCGGGCACTAGATAGCAACCATACACCTTCCGCGAACAGACATTCAATAGGGTAGGGGTATCCAAGGACGACTTGCACTCACAACATACACACATTAACAATTGTACACTAGCGCATGGCCGTGCGGTCATGCGCAGTTTATATAGTTGCAACACAGGAAGTGGCCATAGAAACTTTGCCCTTCCAAGACCTGCCAAGAGGACCAATGGAATGTGCTGCAGAGCCTGAGCACATGACCCTCGATCTCCAACGCGAGATCTTGCCCTGGGCATGCTCAGTGTGTGCAGACAAGGACTTAGTCCCAGAGAAGTCCGCTCGCTGCTGACCAGCACTGGCTTCAATGGCAGAAGCTGAAGAAGCAGCAGTAAGTCTCTGTACAGAGTGAGACTGAGCAAGACGCTGGGACCGACGTCCATGCTGAGCAGACTCCACTGCGGCTGGATAAGAATGGGAGACCGCAGCGGAGATGGCTCGAGATTCCCCCTGTGCAGAAGCGGGAACTCGAGACCTAACATTACCCCCCCTCCTAGGGCCCCCCTCCTTGGGCCTCGCTACGCTCGAAGGCAGCAATGAGCTGTGGGGCCCGAATGTTTTCAGCAGGCTCCCATGACCTGTCCTCTGGGCAATAACCCTTCCAATCCACCAGATAGAACTTTTTGCCGCATACCACCTTGCACCCCAAAATAGCGTTCACCTCATAATCGTCCGTAGACGAACCCGATGTCCCGGCAGATGACTCGGAAAACTGGGACATGTATACGGGTTTCAAGAAAGACACATGAAAGTTGTCGGTGATACCCAAGCGTGGAGGAAGAGCCAAATGGTAGACCACAGGATTAACCCGTTCGAGAACCTTGAAGGGACCCAAGTAGCGAGGAGCAAACTTAGTGGACTCAACTCGCAGCCTGATGTTACGGGCGGAGAGCCACATCAAGTCGCCAGGAGCAAAGGTCGGAGCGGGGCGCCGATGAACATCAGCGGAGGACCTCATTCTCTCCTTGGAGGCCCGAATGGCATCCTGCGTGCGGTCCCAAATGTCCCGTGCCTCCACAGCCCAGTCTGCCACCCTGGAGTCAGCAGAAGACACAGGCATGGGCACAGGAACACGCGGATGCTGGCCGTAATTTAGGAGGAATGGAGTCTGACCGGTGGAGTCGGCTACGGCATTGTTAAGTGCAAACTCTGCCCACAGTAGCAAGGATGCCCAGTCATCCTGCCTGGCAGAAACAAAATGTCGTAAATATGTGACCAAGGTCTGGTTGGCCCTCTCTACCAACCCATTCGTCTCGGGATGATATGCCGAAGATAGATTCAACTCAATACTGAGTAGACGACAAAGCTCTCTCCAGAATCGAGACGCAAACTGGGGACCCCGGTCACTAACAATTTTGTCTGGCATACCGTGTAGGCAAAAGATATGCTTGACGAACAAGACAGCCAACGCCCGTGCAGAAGGTAGCCGTGGAAGAGGCACCAAGTGCATCATTTTGGAAAAATGGTCGGTGATCACCCAGATAATGGTGCAGTTACGAGACTTGGGTAAGCCCACCACAAAGTACATCCCGACCATCTCCCAGGGCCTGTCCGCCACCGGCAGAGGATAAAGTAAACCAGCTGGCCGTTGCCGAGGAGTCTTGTTCTTGGCGCAAGAGACACACGCCCGAACATACTCTCCGACATCACGAGCCATATGCGGCTACCAGTATGTCCTCGCCAGTAACTCAGATGTCCTTTTGGTACCAAAATGTCCACCCACCCTGGACGAGTGTGCCCAAGAGAGAACCTCCGGTCGCAAATTGGATGGAACAAAAGTCTTGCCCGGGGGCACAGACTCTAGCGAAACCGGGGCCACAGTTCTCAAGCTCTCAGTGGGGACAATAAGCCGAGGCTCCTCCTCCTCCTCCGCAGATGACACAACGGAGCGAGAGAGAGCGTCGGCCCGAATGTTCTTCTCCCCAGAAAGAAAATGGAGGGTGAAATGAAACCGGGAGAAGAATAAGGACCATCTGGCCTGGCGAGAATTCAACCGCTGGGCTGTCTGCAGGTACACCAAATTTTTATGGTCTGTGGAGACAGTTATTAACTCCTCCAGTGTGGCAGGAATCTCCCTAGTGGCCAGAGCGTCCTTAACGTGGTCAGCCAGGCCCCTCCAAAATATGGGGATAAGAGCTTTATCCGACCAATCCAGCTCAGAAGCTAAAGTGCGGAATTGGACGGCAAAATGACTGACCAAGGACTCACCCTGAGTTAATGCCAGCAGTTGGAGCGCCGTATCATGGGTGACTTGAGGTCCTAAAAAGACCTGTTTCAGAGTGCTCAGAAACAGCGGAGCACTCTGCACCACATGATCGCCACGCTCCCACAGCAGCGTGGCCCATTCCAACGCCCTGTCCGACAAGAGAGACACTATAAATCCCACCTTAGCCCGCTCTGTGGGAAAACGTGCAGCCAGGAGCTCGAGGTGAATAGAGCACTGACTCACAAATCCCCTACAAGATTTGCTATCACCAGAAAATTTTTCTGGCAGCGGGAGGCGAGAAAATGTCGGAGCAGGGGTGGCAATGGACAGGGTTGCTGCAGCCACGCTAGCAGCCTGTACAGCAACTGCGGTAACATCCACAGCTGAGGTTGCGCTCTCAAGAGCCGCCAACCTACCCTGCAGCTGCTGGATATACCGCAAGGATTGCTGTTTGTCCGTCATTACTAGCCAGACCCTGGCGCTAGTGTAATGTTAGGGCTAGCGGAACGCACCAAATAATAAGACAGATAGAGTATGGTGCGTTCGCAGCCCGGGGTCCACCGTGCAGAGATGGAACCTGCTGCCAAGTAATGACGGACTATATGGCGGTACTCATAAGTATACACACGTGGGTTAAACTTCACCCAGCGTGAAGGAAGCGATCCTGTTGCGTCACAGGACCGCGGTACCGCACATAGAGCGCGAGCAAGTAGTCAGCGAACTCAACCCCAACTAAGATTGAAGTCCGATTAGACCCTTGCTGGCACAACACCGCAACTGGGTGTGTAAGGAAACCAAATAACAATATTAAGGCACAAGAGTGCATGCGGTGCCGCACTGACGAACGCCACTAACCACCCAGACTTGGGTAAGGAAAGCACAGAGGAAGTGCACGGCGCCGCACTGGCGGTCACAGCAACTGGACGCTGTAATGTGTGATTCGTGCTGTAGGATAAGTCGGGCACTAGATAGCAACCATACACCTTCCGCGAACAGACATTCAATAGGGTAGGGGTATCCAAGGACGACTTGCACTCACAACATACAAACATTAACAATTGTACACTAGCGCATGGCCGTGCAGTCATGCGCAGTTTATATAGTTGCAGCACCGGAAGTGGCCATAGAAACTTTGCCCTTCCAAGACCTGCCAAGAGGACCAATGGAATGTGCTGCAGATCCTGAGCACATGACCCTCGATCTCCAATGGGAGATCTTGCCCTGGGCATGCTCAGTGTATGCAGACAAGGACTTAGTCCCAGAGCAGTCCGCTCGCTGCTGACCAGCACTGGCTTCAATGGCAGAAGCTGAAGAAGCAGCAGTAAGTCTCTGTACAGAGTGAGACTGAGCAAGACGCTGGGACCGACGTCCATGCTGAGCAGACTCCACTGTGGCTGGATAAGAATGGGAGACCACAGCGGAGATGGCTCGAGATTCCCCCTGTGCAGAAGCGGGAACTCGAGACCTAACATTACCCCCCCTCCTAGGGCCCCCCTCCTTGGGCCTCGCTACGCTCGAAGGCAGCAATGAGCTGTGGGGCCCGAATGTTTTCAGCAGGCTCCCATGACCTGTCCTCTGGGCCATAACCCTTCCAATCCACAAGATAGAACTTTTTGCGGCGTACCACCTTGCACCCCAAAATAGCGTTCACCTCGTAATCGTCCGTAGACGAACCCGATGTCCCGGCAGATGACTCGGAAAACCGGGACATGTATACGGGTTTCAAGAGGGGCACATGAAAGGTGTCGGTGATACCCAAGCGTGGAGGAAGAGCCAAACGGTAGACCACAGGATTAACCCGTTCGAGAACCTTGAAAGGGACCCAAGTAGCGAGGAGCAAACTTAGTGGACTCAACTCACAGAGAAGTCCGCTCGCTGCTGACCAGCACTGGCTTCAATGGCAGAAGCTGAAGAAACAGCAGTAAGTCTCTGTACAGAGTGAGACTGAGCAAGATGCTGGGACCGACGTCCATGCTGAGCAGACTCCACTGCGGCTGGATAAGAATGGGAGACCGCAGCGGAGATGGCTCGAGATTCCCCCTGTGCAGAAGCGGGAACTCGAGACCTAACACCATGTCATAGTGGCTGGATATAACGGTGAAGCCTTGTATTTTTTTCCTGGCCCTTGCAAATCAAATCTCAAAGTATTCAAATTTGTGTATAGCCATGTTGAAGGTGAACAACAAGGTGTTTATTTATTTGTATACTAGCTAGTAGTGTTGAGCGATACCTTCCAATATCCATAAGTATCGGTATCAGATTGTATCAGACGATATTCGAAAAATATCGGATATTGCCGATACCGATACCCGATACCAATGCAAGTCAATGGGACCAAAATATCGGAATTAAAATAAACCCTTTCTTTCCTTGTAGGTTAATTCTACATGAAGGAAAACAACTAAGAATATTGTAGGATCTATTGGGGGAGGTGGAGGAGACATTAAAGGCATAGAGGTTTAGCCGAAGCTCCTCTATGCAATCCTATAGTGTTTTCCCACAATCTAGCTGTATACGGATGGGAAGCCACTAATAGGATAACTTTAAACAAATGTGCAGCTGGCTGCACTAATTGAAAAACAGACAATTGAACGGTATGAGGCAGTGATGCACCCTGAGCTGACTACAACCAGCGGTGGCTGCAGCCCAGACTACAATGTGAGCTGCTCTCACACAGACACCTTGCAGACAGCTGTGAACAGCGCTGCAAGGCAAAAACAAGGTTCTCACACAGCGGTTGCTAAATTAGCCAGGGTAAAGCACAATGAAGCAAATTGCTATCTTTAAACTGGCCCTCAGTCAGAACACAGCGTCCTGTCCCTAACTGAATTCACAGCAGAGTGAACCCAAAATGGCGGCAGCGACTTTTATAGTGCATAATGACATCATTTCAGCAGCCAATCACACCTTGCCAGTAGTTACATGCCTACCATGAAGAACAGGATGTGCCCACACTTCTAATCATTCCTCATTGGCTGAATTCTGGCTGTTTGAATTATAGGAACGTCCTATTCTGGTATCCGATATACTGAAAGTATCAAAACGCGGTTTCAGAATTCCGATACCGCAAATATCGGCCGATACCTGATACTTGCGGTATTGGAATGCTCAACACTACTAACTAGAGATGAGCAAATTTATTCTAGTTGAATTGAAATGTACAAAAATCTGCATTGTGGAGAACAGATTTTTGTAAATTGTTCCTCCTGAGTTCACCAAAATATTGTCAGGCTGAGGATGCCATGTTTCTGAACAGTAAAGTGCCAGCAAAATGTTAAAATGAAAAAAAATATATAAATTATACTTATTGCTCGCCTCTCCAATGTCTACCGCAGCTCCCTGCTCCCAGTCTTATTCTCTTTGCCTATGTTGTGCTGAATATTTGGCCTTGTGTTCACATATAATTACCTCTGGGGCCTGCTTGAAGGCAGAAATTCCAGCCTGGAGTGAATTCCAGACCTAAGATACAGTGCTACAAAGGTGCGTAAAACCGGAGAGCAGGTAAGGAAAGGAAAGCTTTGAAGGAGAGCTTCTGGAAAGGAAAGCTTTGAGTTTGAGGGATTTTTTAAGTTAAAAGAGAAAAAATAACATGCTCATCTCAGTGCTTCCCTCTCTGGCTGCCCTCACAGCTACTTGTCTGTTATATTATTTTTCACATCTACGGCCTGGAATTCAGTCTGGGATGGGTCTTCTTGCCACGACCAAGCCCAACGAGGTCATTGGACATACCTGGGGTCGCCTCATGTCCATAAAATCCAGCTTGAGTAAATACTGCCAGAAATGTGGCACAAGAGAGGCACTGAAAACCATATAGCGAGCATGGAGAAAGAAAGCAACCAGACAGATGATCGATGAGTTGAGTATGAGTATTTTTTCTGTTTGTTTTTTTACATCTTACATTGATTATACAATAATTATGATTTATAGTAAACATTCATTTTGTGAAGAATAACTTCACTGCAAGTCAAATTTCACTGCAAAATCTACACAATTTGATGAATCTAAATTTTTGTAGGTCTGATTATTATCTATAGTGCTGACTGCATATGTATTTGTTATTTTTTAACAAAATGTGGAATTTCTGTTAACAGAAATATTACATTAAGATTCTGTTTATTGTTTGTTGGCTGTAAATTGCTAATATTATTATGACATGCTTCAACTGAATCTGAAAATCCATTATAACAGCTTTTTTCAAAAATAATATTATATATAAAGTAATTGGTACATATTTAAAATGGTCTAGAAACTATTTCAGTTATCAATGTGTTAACTAGCTCAATAAAAAATATTGCCAGAATCCGTCCCTTCCTCAGCCCACAATCTACTAAAACTCTTGTGCATGCCCTCATCATCTCCTGCCTCCAATACTGCAACAACCTCCTCTGTGGCCTCCTCGCTAACTCTCTTGCACCACTCTAGTCTGTCCTCAACTCTGCTGCTCGGCTAATCTACCTCTCTCCTCGCTACTCCCCTGCTTCATCCCCCTGCAAATCCCCCCACTGGCTCCCAATTACCCAACAAATCCAGTTCAAACTACGAACACTGATCAACAAAGCCATCCACAACCTGTCCCCTCCCTATATCTCTGAACTAATCTTCCACTATCTTCCCTCACATAATCTTCGATCCTCCCAAGACCTCCTACTCTCCTCCACACTTATTCATTCTTCACACAACCGCCTCCAAGATTTCTCCCAAATATCCCCCATGATCTGGAATTTCACGCCTCAACACATACGATTATCCACCACCCTCGGATCCTTCAGATGGAACCTGAAAACCCATCTCTTCAGGAAAGCCTACAGCCTGCAATAACCATTCTGCCGCCACGTCACCGACCACCCGAGCTGCTACCATGTCACCGACAACCCAAGCTGCCGCCACATCACCGACCACCCGAGCTGCCGCCATGACCACCCAAGCTGCTGCCACGACCACCCGAGCTGCCACCTCACCACCACCAGTGCTGCAGCACACCAACCTCCTGTCTCTTCCCCATTATCCTAAAGAATGTAAGTCCGCAAGGACAGGGTCCTCCCCCTCTGTACCAGTCTGTCACTGTAAATTTGCTTACTGTTATCAATAGCTATAACCCTGTATGTAACCCCTTTTCACATGTACAGCACCATGGAATTAAAGGTGCTATATAAATAAATAATAATAATAATAATAATTTCTATCTGTCTAGGCTACTGATCCCACAAGTTCCAAATAAGCTTTTCCAAGAATTGTGCTGCTAGTTTTACAGCATCAAGAACATTCCTACAGTTTATAGCTTGCAATAAATGTGACTATTTTAAAAGAGCCCAACATATTTTTACAGTTTTATTATACTTTTTATTGCTTTTGATCTGCTGAGACTTCTCATACAATCAATACATGCTACTATCTTAAGCAAATTCCTATTAGCCAAAGTTTTGTCCCCATAATAAATATGATATGTTTCTCAAATCCTCACCAACTTTCACTTGCTGAAATGGCCTAGCATGAGGAACTGGCACAGCTAATTATGACAAGTTCAAGGCTGAATGCATTTTTCACGCTTCAAGTAAATAGCCTCCAAGTTATTCTTTTTTATGTTAAAATGCTGTTCTTTCTCCATTTCTAAACACTTTTAGTGGTTGTAATTGATATAAGCATTTCTGTTCATTGCTAAATGACTTATTTTTAAGATGAGTGCTCAAGATGGTTCAGCGCATTTGCCACTGTTCCAATGTCACAGTTACCAGGGAGGTACGGAGCAATGAAAAACCTTGGCATAAGTCATCTTATTTCAAAATTGTTTGAACTAAAATCTAAACAGCTTCATAGCTAGCAGAAATATCATAATGGCAGTTCAAAGAAACATAAAATTACAGTGCATGACAAGAAACTACTCAGAATTAAATGCAGCTTTAAATTGTCATTTCTATTCATTAAGGTATATTGGGTTAAGAAAAATAAATTAGAAAACAAAAAGCTTGGCTTAAACTTAAGATCAAATAATCAATGTACTTTATGTACACCATAGTTTCTTAGATGCTATGATAACCCTGCCATAGACTTTATTAACTCCTTTAGCCGCGAAGGTGGATTGCACATTAATGAAAGGGCCAATTTTTAAAATTCTGACCACTGTCACTTTTTGAAATAATAACTCTGGAACTCTTCAATGGATCCCAGTGATTCTAAGATTTTCGCGGTCATTTTTTCTTTGTTTGTCAGTGTGTCCAGCCAATCCATTTTAAACAAAAACATTATTTTGGATTGACTAAGTGTTATTGGTGTTGGCACTGGGTTTAACAAATGATGGAGGATACTCTTCCTCGTAGCCGAGGCCCAAATAATTAGTGATGATCTAATCTGTCTCGATCTATTTTGATGACTATCTGCCAGGATGTTGAAAACTGCTCACTGTAGTGTTAATGGAAAAGTAATGCAATATGTATTTTGGATATATGAATGAATTATTTTCCATAATTTCTTGATATGCATGCATCCCCACAAGTGAGACATCTTTGATTGTATGTAAGGGGTTATATATGCCCTGTAGAATATCAGCAAAGCCATGTCAGTGTAGCTATTATAAGGGATTGTTTTCTTTTGAGTCAGTGTGGCTTTTAGAAAGTCTTCCATTTCAAACCCTGGTATACCCTCTCTCCACTTGCCTGGACCCTTCAATTTCCCTTCCAAAGACCCTCGCATCCTTATTATTGAGATTTTGCTTGTGGATGAAATTTGGGATACAGTTCCTTTAGTAAAGGTGTCTAGATGCCTACCTAATTTGGGTTCTGCTCTCTTTGTGCTATCCACCTGCACCAGGCTACATGCCTGTACAAAGATAAAGGGTTTACCTACAAGCGCTGGAAACCTTTGTGACGCCCTGTCAAAAGTGAGCAGCGAAAATTCGTCATTCATTAAATTTACCGCCTTAGTACAACTCGGTGTCTCTAGTACTTTGTATATCAAAGAAGGTTTCCCTCCCAGAAATCAAGGATGACCCACAAATGGATGAAATGGGGAAGAGTAGATATCAAGCCTACATAGTTTTCGAACCCTATGCCAAGTAAGAATTGTGGACCAGAGTGTTGGGTGTTCCTTAATATCGTTTGGAATTTCTTCATTATGTAGTTGTATTAGGGCTGCTAATGAAATATGATGACAAAGTTGTTTCTCTACCTGAACATTAGCAAATGGGAATTCAACTTTATCCAGTCAATTACATAACGAAAATTTGCCCCTAGATTATATTTATAAAGATCTGGGAAGTTAATACCCCCTGCCTCTTTGGGTAACTGAAGATGATTTAGGTTCATTCTTGAGCGCCTTTTACTGTTCCAGATAAATTCCTTAAATGTAGCATTGAGTAGCTTAGCATCCGATTTATGAAGAAACAAGGGGAGATTTGGAACAAATACATTAGTTTGGGGAAAATGACCATTTTAAATAGATGACATCTGCCCGAGAATGTTAAAGTAAAATATTTCCACCGATCAAGAATCTGAATTATGGATGTAATTAGGGGTTTGTAATTAATCCTGTAGAGTTGTGTTGGGTTAGCTGGGAGGTGTACTACCAAATATTTAATGGAATCAGTTCTACAGTGAAATGGGAATGAGTCTAGTCCAGTTTTTCCCGCCCTGAATAATGCTAGGGCTTCTGACTTGTTATAGTTTATTCTAAACCCTGATATTTTCCCAAAACTATTTAGAGTCTCCATTATAACCGGGATTGCTTGGGATGGATTAGTGATAAAAAATAAGATGTCATCTGCAAATGCTAAAATTTTAACCATTGCTGATCCTATCCCTATTCCCTGATATATTTTCAGGTTTTGCAGCATTCTCAATAAGGGATCCGAGGCTATGAATAATGAAACGCAGAGAAATGGTGTTATTGATCAACATTCTAGAACAAGGGTTCTTGTATATTATTTTGACAGCATACCGGAACCAAGGACCGAATTGTCTAGTCTCTAGCATACCATGCAGATATTCCCATGGTACTCTATCAAATGCTTTATCAGCATCTAAACTTACTATTATGTGTTTCGTACACTTGTGTAGTTTGCTGCGTCATATCACCCCTATAGCAAATCTTCTATTGTATTTAATGGATTTCCCATGTATGAAACCAGTTTGCTGTGGTAAAATCAGACTTGGTATGATTTGTTTTAGTCTATTTGCAAGATTTTTGTAAGAATCCTAAAATCTGAGTTTAGCAGGGATATTGGCCTATTCCCCTCTACCTGCAAGTGATCCTTACCCAGTTTAGGGAGTACTGTGATATTTGCCTCATTAAACCCCTCGGATACTTTTTCTCTCTGATAGTATTATTAAACATTGTGCAAAGGTGAGTTCCTATTAACGGCCTTAATATCTTATAATACTCATTACTAAACTCGTCTACTCCCAGTGCCTTAGTTATTTTTAATGAATTTATAGTCTGGATCACCTCCATAAGAGTAATAGGGTTGTTAAGCATGTTTCTCTGTTCCTCAGTGATAATTGGGGCAATCTCCTTGTTTCAGAAATTCAGAATTCCCCAGATCCCCATTTAATTCTACTTTGTAAAGAGATCCAAAGAAAGAGCTAAATTCCTCTTTTATTTCCTCATTTTTTGTTGTGATCATGCCATCTCTTTCTTTGAGTTTGAGGATTTTGGTAGCTGTTCTAAATGGTTTTGTTAGGGAAGCAAGCAGCTTACCTGGTCTATTACCGCACTTAAAATATTTATGTTTTTGATACTCAAGGTTGCTTAAGGCTGCTTCATGGGTTATCATGTCAGCTGCCTCTTTGGCATCAAAAATTTTTTGTTTCAAGTTGTTTGATTTAAAATTTTTCTTGGTAAGTTCTGTTTGTGCTTTATGGGTGTTTTCTATAAGATTTTTACATTTGTGGCTTATGTAGAAAATTAATTGACCCCTCATGACTGCCTTAGAGGCATCCCAAAATAGATGTGCAACCCCCAGGTGGTCTATATTATCACTTTTTTAGTTGTCTCAGAATGTTTGTACTGTATTTTTAAAATCTTCCGAGTTATGTAGATAGGAGGGGAATTTCCATTGTCTTTCATGCCAGACTGGAGTTTGTAGCAATGATTCCAAGATTATTGGTGCATGATACGAAATATGAATGTCATATATTTTGGAGCAGGTCAGCAAAGGCAGTAATGACACCCCTAACAACCAATAATCCAGCCATGCATGCGATCTGTGTACATGTGAATATTGTCAACATATCAACCAACATAAACGGTTATTAAACCGTGCGCTGGAAACAAGTGTTAATGCTCTTTTTTGTAAAAAGTTATAACTTTATTGAAAACACATAAATACACATATATTTAAAATCCAACAATACCTCTGAACCAAATAACTGACAGGTAAGCGTTATAAACAACAATTGTTCAAGCGGGATCACCAATACAAAAATTTAGATATATTGTAATAGTTCTGGAGAAACGTGTTCTCTCAGACAAGGCACTATATCATAAACAAATACAGTTCCTATATGGCAAAAAGTAAGCAGAATACAAACAGATGTGAATTAAACTAGACCAAAAATTAGTCCAGATCAATATCAAACCCGCTTATATACCCTCCTACAATGAATCAGTGTTGCTGTTACCGAGAATACCATTTGTAAGGCAATGCAAAGACCAAATGTAACTATGAATGGTGAGCCGGACACTGAGCCATACGAATCAATTAAACAAATAATCCAATGTGTACGTGCTCACCAACAAATGCATGCCGTATCCTCTAACACATAATCCTCACTAAAGGCACATATTGCTAACCATAATAGAGAGTGCACATAGAGTCAAAAACTATCTCAGTCAAATGCATATTACCCTGGGGCCCCCAGGAGGAAGCTGTCGCGAAACGCGCGTCGGGGTTCTGACAAGGAATAGCGTGCCACGCGGCTGCTAGCAAGGATCACCAATCTTTAGGGTAATATGCATTTGACTGAGATAGTTTTTGACTCTATGTGCACTCTCTATTATGGTTAGCAATATGTGCCTTTAGTGAGGATTATGTGTTAGAGGATACGGCATGCATTTGTTGGTGAGCACGTACACATTGGATTATTTGTTTAATTGATTCGTATGGCTCAGTGTCCGGCTCACCATTCATAGTTACATTTGGTCTTTGCATTGCCTTACAAATGGTATTCTCGGTAACAGCAACACTGATTCATTGTAGGAGGGTATATAAGCGGGTTTGATATTGATCTGGACTAATTTTTGGTCTAGTTTAATTCACATCTGTTTGTATTCTGCTTACTTTTTGCCATATAGGAACTGTATTTGTTTATGATATAGTGCCTTGTCTGAGAGAACACGTTTCTCCAGAACTATTACAATATATCTAAATTTTTGTATTGGTGATCCCGCTTGAACAATTGTTGTTTATAACGCTTACCTGTCAGTTATTTGGTTCAGAGGTATTGTTGGATTTTAAATATATGTGTATTTATGTGTTTTCAATAAAGTTATAACTTTTTACAAAAAAGAGCATTAACACTTGTTTCCAGCGCACGGTTTAATAACCGTTTATGTTGGTTGATATGTTGATATGTTTAGAAGAGTGTTGCCCCCCCGAGTTTGAGGGTATGGGTTTGGGTAATATGTTTACACATGTGAATATTGTGTAAAGTGTTTATCTACCAGATGCTGCCACACGTCAACTAAATCTAATTGATCTAGTAAGGACTGTAGACAGCCTCTCGGTATTTGCGTTGATGTCATAGACTGCATTCTATCCATGATGGGGTCATGAGCCTCATTAAAATCCCCTCGACCACCAAATTCCTTGTATCCCAATTTGCGAGATTTTACACTAACCTTGCCCCAAATTGTACATTTGTCATGTTAGGAGCATACACGTTCACGAAACTGTATAGAACATCCTCTATGTTTGCCTGGACTAGTAAATATCTCTCCTGAGGGTCCTCCAGTACCTCCAACACTTTGCATTTAATATCTCTATTAATCATAATAGCCACCCCTCTTCCGCACATATAGCATATTTCCTATCTTGGAATGCTGGATGTTTACCCTTAATCCAGTGTGTTTCTTGTGAAAAAAATAACATGAGGTGTAAATAGTTCAGATTTTTTTCCCTTTTGATTGGTGAATTAAGACCATTAACATTCCAAGAACACCAACTGATAGACCTTTGCATCGACCCTGTGCTACTCACACCATCAGCCATTTAACCTCTTCCAACTTGTGGAAAATGCTATGATTTAAGTGTAAATTGCCTCTTCTGAGAAAAAGAGGACTTAAACTCTATAGCGCCACCTGTCGGAAGTAGCGATCCTACAAGTCACAATCAACTCTTTAACGAGTCGTGCAATATGACTTAGGATAAAAGCTAGGTGAGAGGCTCTGGACTGGGGTCTAGGGGTATCGTTTCAGTGAGCATTCATTTGGGATCCCCACCCATCCCAGCGTAGGTGTCAGATCCCTGTCTACATAGTATCAGCTACAAGTTTACACACAAGAATCCCCTCCCCACAAAACCCCTAATAAACAAACACAGCAATACCTCAAAAGGTTTAACATTCCAGATTTCCAGTATACTACCTACTCTGAGTAGTAGCAACAACATAAAGTAATCAAATCATGAATACAGTGACATCACACAGCCAAGGGTCCGTATTAGCTGGTGACGAAGCCCGATCTTCTCTCTATAAGTGTTGAAGAGCTCTTTCTGGGTCTTCGAAAATCCAATTCTTTCCCTCTGATGTAAAGCGAAGGATAGTCGGATATTGTAATCCAAATTGAATGTTTCTTTCTATCAAAATTTTGCACAAAGGCTTTACGCCTAGCAGCCAAGGTTGTTGAATAGTCCTGGAAAAGTAGAAGTATATGTTATGAAGGCAATCCAGTAACACAGTGTGCCAGTAATCAGAGCACATACAGTGATCTGACAATAACCCAAAAACAATAGAACGAGCTCTGAGACGTGGAATCTCTGTAGACCGCAATACCTGAACCTATCCTAAACACAACTAAAGGCAGCTGTGGATTGCGCCTGACACTACCTATGCAACTCGGCACAGCCTGAGGAACTGACTAGCCTGAAGATAGAAATACAAGCCTGACTTGCCTCAGAGAAATACCCCAAAGGAAAAGGCAGCCCCCCACATATAATGACTGTTAGCAAGATGAAAAGACAAAACGTAGGGATGAAATAGATTCAGCAAAGTGAGGCCCGATATTCTAGATAGAGCGAGGATAGCAAAGAGAACTTTGCAGTCTACAAAAAACCCTAAAGCAAAAAACCACGCAAAGGGGGCAAAAAGACCCTTTGCGTCTCAGAGCTTCCAGCAAAAACGAATAGACAAGCTGGACAGAAAAAACAGCAACAAAAGCAAAGAAGCACTAATCTAAGCAGAGCAGCAGGCCACAGGAAAGATCCAGAAGCTCAGATCCAACACTGGAACATTGACAAGGAGCAAGGAAGACAGAATCAGGTGGAGTTAAATAACAAGGCAGCCAACGAGCTCACCAGAACACCTGAGGGAGGAAGCCCAGAAGCTGCAGTACCACTTGTGACCACAGGAGTGAATTCAGCCACAGAATTCACAACAGTATATTGTTGTCATAGGATAATGATGATTTTTTTCCTGAAAGCTGTCATGAGTCTAGTTTTATCCTGAAAGCTGAAAATCTTGAAAATCACTGGTCTAGAAGAACAATCTTTCCTGGGTGGTCCCACATTGTGGGCTCTTTAAACCACAATTTTCCTTGATGGATTTTCCAGATCAAGGGCTTTTGGTAACCATTCTGATTTTATTCTCATAAGCTCTGAGTGTTGTATTGTCTCAGGGAGCCCCACAGTAGTAAGGGGGAGGGAAATTTTGTCAAAAAGAAATCTGACAGGTGCCCCGCCCACTATCAAATTGATATCAAATTGATATCAAAGTGATATCAAATTGTATCAAATTGATCTTATAGGGAATTAAATAGATATTGTACGGCTATCGTAGTATATTAAAGGGAATAAAATAGATATTATACGTCGATCGTAGTGTATGAAAGTGTATTAAATTGATTACTGACACGATTCCTACAAATTGATAACAAAGTGCTCTGTTTTCTAAGCCGATTGATACGTTAATGAGAATTGTTTCCTTGTGCCTAATATTTTATAGGACCAATAATTATTCCAAAGTGAAACAAAGTGGTATTGATCCGATAATCAGAATTTGATTGTGCCTATTATTTTATAGGGACAATAATGATATAGGTTTTTGCTGCAGCTATTATTTATATAGGTTTGATTATGTATAGCGTCGATATTATGATTTTATTGTCAATTTGATGCGCTAAAAAGGAGTAAAATAAAGAACGAGAGACGCGGTTTTCAGATAAAAGTTATAATGTTTATTGAAAAAAATCATTGACATTTTATAAAGACGTATGAATAAATTTCATTGGTTAATTAGAATCAATCAGTTACAATACATTTCTTGAAATCCACAATACAGAGCAATTAAACAAATCTTTTTTTCAGATAATGGTTATTTTTATTTTAATCCAATCAATTATCACTCAACACTCGCTATTGCAATCATATAGATGAAAACATAATATTTCTTACATAATAATTTATAGCAATACACAGCAAACACTGGATTATGGAGAAGCCTCTATACAATGCAAGACACAGGCTACAGGCATTTTGAAGATTCCATCTTGTAGAGTCATTAAGTACAGCAGGTGTTACATAGGACAAAGTTCTTTAGTTATTCAAAGTTTTTTCAAGACCAAAAATAAGCTACAGTTGCTGAACAGAGCAGCTGAAATTTATAGTGAGACGCAGTCATTAGTTACATTGCACAATGCACGTGTATTCATTTGTTTATCACAGAAAGCTAAAAAAAATACCTAAGGCTAAGTTCACACTAGCGTTCGGCTAGTGTGCGTCGCGCTAGCGTCGGGCGACGCAGCGGCGACGCACGCGTCATGCGCCCCTATGTTTAACATGGGGGACGCATGCATTTTTGCTTGTTGCGTTTTCCGACACGTGCGTCTTTTTTGACGCTAGCATCGGACCAAGAAAACGCAACAAGTTGCATTTTTCTTGCGTCCGATTTTCGTCAAAAAACGACGCACGCGTCGAAAAACGCAGCGTTTTTGCGTGCGTTTGCATGCGTTTTTCGGTGCGTTGTGCGTCGCGTCGCCGACGCAGCGGCGCACAACGCTAGTGTGAACGTAGCCTTACAACTGTGCTTATATTGTCAGTGTAAGATATTACACTACACTGAATAAACATTTTCCTCAGGGAATCACCTGTTGACTATTGTAGATTCTGAGTTGTAAAAGTCAACTGGTCTCAATTTGTTTATCCAGAGTAAAGTCAGTTGCTCTTATTTCAGTAATGAATGTATTCATTTATTCATACTGAACAAAGAGCCCTGCATATTTGGTAATTATTATGAGAGTTGCAATTATTAAAGCTTGACCCAGCTGAATTGCGCATTACAAAATCATAAACTATGTTATCATTCTTTTTTAAATTATTAGTAAATTGACATAATATCTCACTATACAGTTATATGAAAAAGTTTTGGCACCCCTATTAATCTTAAGCTTAATGTTTTATAAAAATTGTTTTTTTGCAACAGCTATTTCAGTTTCATATATCTAATAACTGTTGGACACAGTAATGTTTCTGCCTTGAAATGAGGTTTATTGTACTAACAGAAAATGTGCAATCTGCACAAACAAAATTTGACAAGTGCATAAGTATGGGCACCCCTATCATTTTCTTATTTTAAATACCCCTACCTACTTTTTACTGACTTACCAAAGCACTTTTTTTGGTTTCTAACCTCATTGAGCTTTGAACTTCATAGCCAGGTGTATGCAATCATGAGAAAAGATACTTAAAGTGGCCATTTGCAAGTTGTTCTCCCGTTTGAATCTCCTCTGAAGAGTGGCATCATGGGCTCCTCAAAACAACTGTCTAATGATCTGAAAACAAAGATTATCCAACATAGTTGTTCAGGGGAAGGATACAAAAAGCTGTCTCAGAGATTTAACCTGTCAATTTCCACTGTGAAGAACATAGTAAGGAAATGGAAGAACACAGGTACAGTTCTTGTTAAGTCCAGAAGTGGCAGGCCAAGAAAAACATCAGAAAGGCAGAGAAGAAGAATGGTGAGATCAGTCAAGGATAGTGTTGAGTGATACCTCCGATATTTGAAAGTATCGGTATCGGATGGTATCGGCCGATATCCGAAAAATATCGGATATCGCCGATACCGATATCCGATACCAATACAAGTCAATGGGACACAAATATCGGAAGGTATCCTCTATGGTTCCCAGGGTCTGAAGGAGAGGAAACTCTCCTTCAGGCCCTGGGATCCATATTCATGTGTAAAATAAAGAATAAAAATAAAAAATATTGATATACTTACCCTCGGACGCGCCCTGGTTGTCACCGCTGCAACCGCCATACTTCCCTTCTTAAGAATGAGAGCGTTAAGGACCTTCGATGACGTCGCGGCTTGTGATTGGTCGTGTGAGCGGTCACATGACTGCTCAGCGACCAATCACAAGCCGCGACGTCATCGAAGGTCCTTAACGCGCTCATTCTTAGGAACGGAAGCATGGCGGCTGCAGCGGTGACAACCAGGGCACGTCCGAGGGTAAGTATATCAATATTTTTTATTTTTATTCTTTATTTTACACATGAATCTTAATCCCGATACCGATTCCCGATATCACAAAAATATCAGAACTTGGTATCGGAATTCCGATACCGCAAATATCGACCGATACCCGATACTTGCGGTATCGAAATGCTCAACACTAGTCAAGGACAATCCTCAGACCACCTCCAGAGAGCTGCAGCATCAACTTGCTGCAGATGGTGTCACTGTGCATCAGTCAACTATACAACGCACTTTGCACAAGGAGAAGCTGTATGGGAGAGTGATGCGAAAGAAGCCATTTCTGCAAGCACGCCACAAACAGAGTCGGCTGAGGTATGCAAAAGCACATTTGGAGAAGCCAATTTCTTTTTGGAAGAAGGTCCTGTGGACTGATGAAACCAAGATTGAGTTGTTTGGTCATACAGAAAGGCATTATGCATGGCGGCCAAAAAACACAGCATTCCAAGAAAAACACTTGCTACCCACAGTAAAATTTGGTGGAGGTTCCATCATGCTTTGGGGCTGTGTGGCCAATGCCGGCACTGGGAATCTTGTTAAAGTTGAGGGACGCATGGATTCCTCTCAGTATCAGCAGATTCTTGACAATAATGTTCATGAATCAGTGACAAAGTGGAAGTTACGCAGGGGATGAATCTTTCAGCAAGACAATAATCCAAAGCACCGCTCCAAATCTACTCAGGCATTTATGCAGAGGAACAATTACACTGTTCTGGAATGGCCATCCCAGTCCCCAGACCTGAATATCATTGAACATCTGTGGGATCATTTGAAGAGGGCTGTCCATGCTCGGCAACCATCAAACTTAACTGAACTAGAATTGTTTTGTAAAGAGGAATGGTCAAAACTACCTTCATCCAGGATCCAGGAACTCACTACAGGAAGTGTCTAGAGGCTGTTATTTTTGCAAAAGGAGGATGCAGATTGCACATTTTCTGTTAGTACAATAAACCTCATTTCAAGACCATTACTGTGTCCAACAGTTATTAGATATATGAAACTGAAATGGCTGTTGCAAAAAAAAAACAATTTTTATAAAACATTAAGCTTAAGATTAATAGGGGTGCCCAAACTTTTTCATATAACTGTATGTCCATTCCCTGGCTAAATGTTTCAGAATAAACACACAATAATGGCCGCAAACAGTACTATATGTTTCCTGGAGCTGCTTATCTTGATAGCAGTATAGTTCACTATTTCTCTTTAAGAACTTTACAAACTCGTCAGGAAAAAGTACGTTGTCCGGGGAGAAACCATAACTATCAAAAAATATGGCCTTCTTATCATCGCATAGTAAAATCATTATCCTTTGTTTTCCGCTATTCTTTGAGTTGTCGATTTTCACTATATAGGCCGTGGGTCTCTCAGTCACTCTTTCTTCCGGAAGCAAATCACACGGAAACACCCCATAAAATATTTGTTCTGTATAACAATCCTTCTTCATCAGCCTTGTAATTTGCATGGAGTCCATCATCAGTAGAAATCATACAAGACTTCATGACGGTTAATAATTTCTAGAATAGATGAGTTCAGGGCATACACCACCATATTTACAGTGTGTGGCGTAGGAAGAGCAAAGCGTACTTCGGCACGTAGGTTACCTGTTTTAATGAGAGAGAAGTGTCCTCCAGGTTCTTGATCAGCTGATAAATCAAATGCAAAGAATGTGAATCCATCCATAAATTCTCCTCAATCAATCGCTATAGCACAATCAGACTTATGTTTACCAGATATATTGGCTGGGGCCATATATTCTCTTACTGCTAGATCAATATTGAAATTAGGTTGATACGGCTGTGCCGCAATCTTCTGACCATCCAAAAATAATAATATTCACGTTATAATGATGAAAGTTCAACGGGTTTTTATTATACGCTCCGCTGAGAGTTTCATTATCTACAAAACCCAATATAATCAAATGCGGAAGAGAACCCAAACAAAAGTTCTCATGGTTGGAGATTCGTGTCCCTGCGGGAATGATGTACACTTTCATGCATACCCTATCAATAGCGCATTTTGCTATGGCATTTAACAGGGCTTGACTATGGCCTATCCTTACAGCCGGCGAAACTTGTACTCTCTTTACATAGAGAGAGAGGCTTGTAAAATTTGTACTTTAAGCAGATCAGCTTCAGACGACATCAGACAGAAAGAGTCCTTATTTCGTGTTAACTTGATCTTAAGGTCAATTCCATTCAATATAAGCTTCGGCTGCTTAAATATATCACCAAAAATCAGTCCTAAAGGATCAACAGGTCTAGAGTGAGCTACTGCGAGGGCTCTTTTATTGAATCCTGCATTTGTCCCATCCAGGGTTCGAACATTGTGATGACCTGAAGTGTCCTTATAAAATAATCCAGCAGTGAGTTGTAATTTAATAGTGTTTCAATGTAGGCTCTGTAGCTATAGAGATTGTCAGACTGCGAGAGGAGCCGGTCTCCCAGAGTAATATCAACCTGATTGAAAAGAATAGCTAGAGGGTAATTTATAAGCGCTACATGGGCTCCATCAGCAATAGCCAAATTATCTTGTTTCACCACACGACAATTAATGTAGAGCAGAGTGTTGTTCAAATCATAATAATATTCACCGTTCCCCGATATGACAAATTCCAACGGCCCATTGTACGACAGAGCTGCAATAGGTTGAACTTCTACAAAAAGAGATTTCTCGATACTTGTTTGCATGGTGGGTATGTCAAATATATCCAGTTCAGATTTTGCGCACTATACAGAAGAATCGTGTACGAAAGCCATGATTATTGCTTAGAAGATGTCTTCAACAGAGCGTCTTATTCGTTTCTGACAGGCGAGACTTGTGGTTGTAATTT
Source organism: Ranitomeya imitator (assembly GCF_032444005.1). Classification (NCBI taxonomy): domain Eukaryota; kingdom Metazoa; phylum Chordata; class Amphibia; order Anura; family Dendrobatidae; genus Ranitomeya; species Ranitomeya imitator. Next base: position 708,120,631 of record NC_091283.1, on the reverse strand, counting down.
TATTCCTACGAATAGACAGAGTACGCCTTTTTCTTTTTTTTCTGCTTCTTTCCAATGTAAACAATACCGTCACCTTCCTGGCGAGATGTGTTTAATCTATTCATTACGGACGTACAAGACATATGAAGACCACCTGAAGCACCTGACACAGGTGTCTGAAGCTCTGTCTAACTTTGGCCTAAAGGTAAAACCATCTAAGTGTCACCTGTTGAAATCCAAGGTACAGTACCTGGGCCATGTGGTAAGCTCTGAAGGAGTGGCACCAGACCCTGACAAGGTCACCGTGATCAGAGACTGGCCGAAGCCCAGTAACATCCATGAAGTCTGACAGTTCCTCAGGTTTGTAGGCTACTATAGAAGATTTATTAAAGACTTCACCAAGATAGCCACAACACTACAAGACCTGTTAGTGGGCCAATCTAAGAAAACCAGGGAAAAGCACACCCCGTTTGACCGGAACAATAGGCTGGAGGGATCCTTCGCTCGGTTGAAGTTGGCTGTCACGGGAAATGAGGTACTGGCCTACCCAGAATATGACCAACCGTTCGTGCTTTACACGGACGCCAGGACTGGAAGCCGTGTTGTCCCAGGTACAGAAAGGCAAAGAAAGGGTAATTGTCTACGCCAGCAGAAAACTTCGTCTCACTGAATGGAACCCCAAAAACTACAATTCCTTCAAGCTGGAGTTCCTCGCCATAGTCTAGGCAGTAACAGAGCAGTTCAAGCATTACCTGGCCTCAGCAAGATTCATGGTCTTCATGGAAAACAACCCGCTGACGCACCTGGAGACAGCAAAACTAGGTGCATTGGAGCAGCGATGGATGGCCCTGTTGTCCAATTATGAATTCACCATCAAGTACCGGGCAGGGAACAAGAATGCCAATGCCGATGAGCTGTCCAGGATGCCTAACTTACCAGAGATGGGAGAAGATTCAAAAGAATTTGAAGAGATAGAATTACCAGCTTTCCATCGCCCCGGGGAGCCTCAGTATTCCCATTATGTGAGGAACAGGCGTAAGGACAAGCAAGAAGCTACGCTGAACCCATTGCCTCATCATAGGTGGGCCGAGACACAGGACAGTGACCCAGCAGTCCGTCTGGTCAAGGAGCTGCTGACGCAAGCTGATTCGCACCCTAGTCCAGATGCTCCACAAGAGACTCAACAGCTGTGGAAAGAGAAAGGCAAACTGTTTATGTACGATGGTAAGCTGTGTCAGAGGAATATTGACCCACACACTCACGAGCTGGTCTGGCAGATAGTGGTCCCAAGACAAGATGTGTCAATGGTTCTGGAAGCGTACCACGATGGAGCATGACACTTCAGATGGAAGAAGTTAGAGATCCTACTTCATGGAAGGTTTTACTGGATTGGCATGAGAAAAGCCATTGAAAAGTGGTGCCACGAGTGTGGCCCATGCAACCTGCGCAGAAAGTACTGTAACAGCCAGAGGGCTCCCCTACTGCCCATAGTCACCAAACGGCCACTTGAATTGGTCACGCTGGATCATGTGAAGTTAACTCCAAGTCGGTCAGGCTATGTCTTTGCTCTGACCATTGTGGACCATTATTCCAGATTCCTGTTAGTCATGCCTGTCAAGGATCAGACAGCAAAGAGAGCAGCCAAAGCCTTCCAGCAACACTTTTGCCAACCACAAGGTAGGCCAGAGAAGGTACTTACCGACCAAGGCCCAGCCTTTGAAGCAGAAGTGTTTCAAGAGTTCTGCAACCTGTACGGATGTAAGAAGATCAGAACAACGCCATACCATCCACAAACCAACGGTATGTGTGAAATGATGAACCAAGTTGTAATTGACCAGTTAAAGACCTTGCCTTTACATGAATGAAACTTGTGGCCAGAGAAGTTGCCTGATTTGGTAGCTTTGTGCAATCACATCCCAATGAATTCCACCAACTGTACTCCAGCATACCTGATGAGAGGAAGATCAAGCAAATTACCTGTTGATCTAGGCATGAGAGTCCTAACCCCAGAAACAACCTCACCAAGTACAGATTGGGATACCAAGTGACAAGAGAAATACTGGTAAGTACAAGAGTGTGTACAAAGAAGCTTGTCTCAGGCAAGACAAAAACAAGAGAGACTATAACCAACGTGCCCCTGCAATTCCCTTGTCACTAGGTGAACAAGTATTAAAGCGAAAAAGGTGAATGCACAAACTCGATGATCAGTGGGAAGCAGGACCATATACTATCTTACCGTCCAACTTTGACATTACTAAAGTTTGTCTAATCAGCAAAGATGGAGGAGAACCATCGACTGCAGCATGTAGAGATCATCACAAAGTATGCCCTGACAAATTGAAAGACAAAGAAAATGATCTAAGTACTACTAAACCAATGGTAGAAGAAGAAATGAGGATCCATACCGTTCATTGAGATTTTCCCCAGTCTTGGACTCAAGTACATCAGGCCATAGTGACACCTGTCTTGACTTTTTCCCAGCTGAAATACCAGAACAAAATGTGATTCAAGACCATCCTGAGACAGAAGAGACTTTACACCAGTGGGCTCAAGCAGCAAACGTCACCCCAGCAGTGGAACAAGAGAATCCACCCCCTGCTATCGTTGAATCTGTCAGACTCATGGTGAATCTAAGAAGTCGCAGACGTTTGCCCACTTTACTAATACAATGCAGGCCTACAAGTAGCACAGACACAAATTGGTTCACAACAGCAGACATGTTAGACCAGGAATTACGCGGATCTACCCCTAGTACCGGAGGTCGAATCCCAGCTCGTTACGGGGACTGCTGTCAATAGTTGTTATCTGTTTTGAAAATGTTTTCTTATGCTTGTTGCAGGTTTAAAATGGACAATAGGGTAATGGACAGTGAATTGCCCCAAAAAACTGTTATTGTACATAGTTGGCACCCTCAAGGTGCACCCTGGTTCTGCCCACATTGCTGGCGTGAGTAGAGCCTTGTTACTTCACAGACTTGAAGCTAAAACCGTCTGGCATGATGAACATCAAGCCTTGATACGCCTTGTAGCCCACCCAAGTCCTATGTTGGGGGTTTATGACTGATCCCCCACATCGATACTGTTGCTATTGGACAAGTACACCCTGGTATAAGACCAGTTGAACTTTTGTAAATATGTTTGCAACATTTAAGCAAAAAATGCCTCCAGTAAGGGACGAATAAGTTTAAACCTGTTTTATGTATTTCAAAATGTTTTATACCTTTGTAACCTGTTGTTTATGTTTCCTTTTCCCAGTCTGGGAGTACTGGATTCAACGGGGGGATGTGGCACCCCAGGAGTTCAGGTACCACAGTAGTATTGTCTTCCTCTTGGGGAGGGTAATGCCATGCCTGGAGACAGGAGGAATCCCTTTGGCAGGTAACCTTACATGCAAAACATTCTGACTCCAGGCCAGAAGGGGGAGCTTTACACTCGACTGGAAGGGAGCTGCTCTCTCTGGTCCAGAGGATGAGTCAGTTGCTAGTCAGTTGCTAGGCAGACAAGCAGACAGTTGACAGTTGGTAACAGACAGTGAAGGAGCACAGAGGTACTTAGGAGCTAGAGAGAGACTGCTACTGGTCCTCTCTAAGCTGAGCGCGGAAAACGGGTACCGAGAGCCCGAAGCTGAGGGGGACTGCAAGCCCCACAGCAGAACCAGAGGGCAGGAAACTAAAAGGGACTTGCCCACATAATACCTGAGGTACAGCAGCAATCAGAGTCCAGAGTCACCGTGAACAGAGAAACAAAACAGGCGGCTCAAGTTCCCTACCGTGCAGGTACTGTCCCTGGACAGGGAAGAAAGAGGGCCTTGTTAGAGAGCAACAGGCAGCAAGGGACCACAGACCAGCGCATAGTAGAAGGCTCCCAAACTGACCTGTCAAGGGGATTTCCACCTGTCTTCAGGCTGCCTTGACTCCAGTTACACCTGTTACCGATACCCTGGACTGAGGCTGAATACCATCTCAGTAAACCAGGTAAAGACTGCAACCCTGTGTCCTCCAATTATTTAAGGCATTCACCATTTTTGCCAAATACACCAAGAGCCCTGGGGACACCACTTCACCTGTGGGAAGCGACACCATCTTTGCTGCAGCACCATCACCCCCAGAGGACCCCTTTAAGCAGCGTCAGGCACTTCTGACCGAGAACCACAGGTGGCGTCACAAACTTTTCTTATGTCCACAACTCCTTTGAAGGCCTTCCCTTTTACTTGGGTGCCCAGGGCCACAGACCGGTTTGCTGCCACAGTGACCACCCCTTTAATTGCGACCAGACCCGGTACCAAGTACCCCATGGCCCTGGCAGGCTTTTCACAAACGTGTTAATGTGAATGAAAGCTCAACTGAACAAACACTGTTTCGTCCTATCCACAAGACCACTAATAAGATCTGTTATTGGACGGGCTTACCGGCTCCTCTTTTTTGGCAGCTGTACAGCAATGCATATTGTAGATGAAGCTGAGAAAAAGCATGTGCTCCAGTGGATAGCAATCACTATATCAAGTGGCCTCTCCTTTTTTCCCACCTTAACATCACACACAGTACAATCCTCAGAGGTGACATCCCAATTACCCTTGTTTCCCCCCATTACAAATTTCCAACCACCAAACTGACTGTGCTGACCTATAGAAAGGCCAGTTCTATTCTATGGGTATCAGAGGTCTGCTCCAAAGATTCACAGAATCCAGAGGAGGAAATAATCTGTGCTAATGCCAACATTTTTTTTCTGACGTTAACCACCAGAAGTGATACTGATGAGACTCAGATGCCAGAGGCGCACACGGACTGTACTGTGCTGTTAGGGTTGGAAGAGGAGGATGAGGGTGACTCAGTTTGAGGAATGGGAGAACAGAGAAGATAACAATGAGGTTGTAGATCACACTTGGTGTGAACCCAGGAGGTTACATTGTGGCTTCCCGCCCAGATACGGAGTGATTCATCCACAACAACCACTGTATCCTCATCCACAACTTTGGCTATTGCCTGCACCATTCATGAGTCTGCAGTTCGCAGGGGCAGCAAGTTTAGTCTAGCCTGGGCCTTTTTTCAGACTGCAAAGATGACCGAACTCACGCTGATGACTTTTCAAAAAGCAACACAGTAGAGGCAAAAATTGCAATAATTTGACTACTACATGCCTGAACTGGCACATGAGCAATCAGCATGCCTTAGTCAGGGAATCACGCTGCATTAAAATACTGATTAGCAGGCCTTGCCAGGAACAATCCATCCTATCAATCAGATGTGCTGCTCTTTCCTCCTTTGTCACTGTGGCAAGTGTTCTTACACAGGTCTCTAGCCACAAAACCTCCGTTTGTTTACACAACACAGTGGGGATGAGTGAGTCCATCAACTGTTATGAAAGTGGAGATGCCTGCTGTTTGTTTCACTGAGCATAACACACATTTTGCAAATCACCATAACATCTCTGCCTGCACCTCACTTGCAGTTCAGCAGTTTGTCCGGTTCACCTTACTCCACCCAGCCCCCAGTCCTGCCATTGTGGTCACATAAAAGAATGCTTCCTTCTATAAATTTCAAAGCTAAGAACTTGAACTCCATCATCTCCAATCTGTTGGCCATGGAAATGCTGCCTTTCTGCCTGGTGGATACAGACAGTTTCCTAAAGTTGATGGTCATCGCAGTTCTCCAGTACTAGTTACCCAGGCGCCATTTTTTCCCTAAGAAAGGTGTGTCTGCGCTACACCAGAATGTTGCAGACAACATCAACCATTCCCTGCAAAAATCTATGTCTGCCAGGGTGCATTTCTCCACTGACACCTGGATAAGCAAACATGGGCAGTTGCATTTCATCTTGCTGACTGTGCACTCAGTTAATCTTGTGGCTTTGGGGTCAGATAGGAAAGGGGTTGATCCACAAGTCTTGGAATCCCCAAGGCTTTAGGGAAAAACTTCTGTATTGATCACTTCCTTTAGTGCTTTTGGCTCCTCCATCTCCTCCTCTAAGGCCTCCACTTGCACCCTCAACCTCACCCTGAATGAGACACATGTTCCGACAGTGCGGAGAGAATCCCCCCACCTCTGAAATGCGCAGCCAGGGCACTCCGCAATCAGGCAGTGTTTAAATAAATATGCCTTGGAGATCGCAATCACACAGCTTAAGGCCGGTTTCACACGTAAGTGGCTCCGGTACTTGAGGTGACAGTTTCCTCACGTACCGGAGCCACTGACACACATAGACACATTAAAATCAATGCATCTGTGCAGATGTCATTGAATTTTTGCGGACCGTGTCTCCGTGTGCCAAACACAAAGACATGTCAGTGTTCGTGGGAGCGCACGTATTACCCGGACCCATTAAAGTCAATTCATATCTTCTCTACAGCAAACGCTGCTGCAGGGAAGATATGAATGGCGGCTTCAGCACCAGTGGGGGGACAGCGCTTAATGTAGCGCTGTCTCCTGCATCCTAAATTTTTCTACCAATAGAGTACTCTTTGAAACTGCTGTTTGTGTCACCTGGGTGTGGCTGCTTAAAAAATTGTGCTGTTGCATGAGATATTAGGGCTTCCATCAAAGAAGGCTTACATCACTCCTTTAATTGCATGTAATATCAAGGCTTCCAGCAAAGAAGGCTTACATCACTCCTTTAAGCACCAGGTCTTAATTTATACTTCAATTCAAAGCTCTAAACACTGGCCCAGACCATGATACTTCATGCATGGCCCATGGCTAACTGCTTCTGTGCTATTCAATAGCTATGCTGTGGGTCAATTGATCAATCAACTACCTATGTTATTTTCCTTACATTTTTCCACCAATTGTATTCAAGGAAACTTATGTTTATGCCACCTGAGCTTAGTTGGTTAAAAAAATGGGCTGTTGCATGCAGTATGAGGGCTCCCAGCAAAGAACACTGTTCTTAAAACCATCAGGTCTTAATTGTAACTTCAATTCAAAGTTCTAAATGCTGGTCCAGACCATAATACCTCATGCATGGGCCATGGCTGAAATGTAGATGACGCCACACACTGCTGCAGCATGTGCTGCATATCCTGAGTGTTCGTTTCTGCCTGTAACCCTGTGCACACTGCAATCTGTCTGACAAATGAAGGTAATTGTAGGAAAAAAAAAGTCTTTATTTTTTTGGATTGCCTGCACAAAATAAAATTATCTGCTTACATCATATACCTGAGTGCCAAGTTTTCTACAAGATTTACATGGGATAGGAACTTACTTGGGCACCATCCACAGGAGTGCCGTAATTACCATTTTTTAATTGTAGAGGTAGACCTCATAAACATTCTTAATATTAAATAATTCACAGTCTAATTGATCATAAGACAAGTCGTGATTAATATAATGAACATAATCAATAGTGCAGTCTTAATCATAAATTGAGGAAAAAAATTATAAAAGAAACTCCTACAAGATATAAATAAAGATAATTGGAGAGCTGACTTCAAATATTAAACATGATTTTATTGATGCAATGATAACTAACATACATAATCTTATGCACAAAAATGGTAGAGGAAGGAAAAGATAGGATCCACAATAGAAGCCCTGGGAATAAGGGGTTGGGGTAAGAGGCAGTTCCACAAATTATGTAAGTATACTGTATTGGAAAATCATGTAAACATATACTCTCCTAGTGCAAAAGTAGTAATATTGCAACAATCAAACCCTACGTTGGGCTTAGGATGGTTCGCGCACCCCATCCATGTCCCACATGGGTAAGCACTATATATAATATTTTCTATAGACACTTGGCACTTTACCCTAGTCGACACATGTTTTACCTGTGTGCAAGTGAGTTTTTGCACCATTTGGGCACCAAAAGTATCAATACCCCTTGAGACATTGGCCAGATTCGTCTGACAGTACTCAAACATTTTTTGGGGCTAACTTATTTGTGGTCCCTGGGACAGCCAAACCAGAGTGCCATAACACTAGATACGGAATTTTTTGATTGTGCTTTCTGAGTGCTGCGCCACTTTTGGCAGCACAAGTTGGTACGTGCGGCATTCCTTGTTCTCTGTGCCATCACCATTTATCCATTATCATTACTGTACTTTACTTGTTTTGTCTGTATATTTGTTCAATAAAATTTTGTATACTTTTTAATTAAACTTTATAGTTCTTTATTTTGGGGCGTCATACTCCATATTTCTTTATAGGATTTATTCATTATGGAAGTTGTCCTGTTTTCTTTCTACACTCCAGCACTTTTTCCATATGGGGAAAGATTGTATGTGTTTTGGAGATGTCTGTGTTTGTCAAACTAATCACAAAGTGCTTGTGATGAGAGGATCTACCATTAATTATAAACTGATAATGTGGAAAGCAGGGGCATAAAGTAAATGTATTGCCGGTACCCAAGTTATAACAGTTGCGTACACTCAGGGCCATATTTGCCACTAGGCACTTGAGGGCATGTGTCTAGGGCGCCAGGATGCAGAGGGCGGCACCTGAGAAAGTTTTTTTTTATTTTTAAGTCTGGGATCGGCTAACCTACCCACCTTCTTGAAGACATCATAATCACCCTCCCCCAGCAATGCCTGCAACTCCGATGGCATCAGCGCCGGCAGCTCTTCCTGTGCTCAGCGGTCACGTGGTACCGCTCATAAAGGTGATGAATATGGACGCGACTCCACTCCCATAGGCAGAGCGCATATTCACTACTTTAATGAGCGGTACAATGTGACCGCTCAAAACTGGAAGGAGCTGCAGGCCCTGGGATGAAGCAGGGAAGAGCAGAGACTGCGCCAGGAGGGTGAGTATAACAGGGCAAAGTGAGCCATGCGATATTCACCTGTCCCCATTCCACCACCGGGCTGTGTCTTTCACGTCTTCTGGCTGTGACATTCAGGTCAGAGAGCGCAATGATGTGTTCAGTGCACTCCCTCTGCCTGAACATTCACTGCAGAGACCCAGAATAAACAGCAGCGCGCGGCGGTGGAACGGGGACAGGTGAATATTGCAAGTGCCTGGGGCCTCAACCAGCGGCGACACTGGCAACTGGCCCCCATAGCACTCCGGTGTCCCCGCCTGCTCAGGACACCGGCACCTGACCAGGTGAGTATGTAATTTTTTTCTATTGCAGCAGCAGCATACGGGACATATTATTCTATGGCTCATCTTATGGGGCCTTCAACCTTTATGGAGCCGGATATAGGGCATATTATTCTATGGAGCATTTTATGGGGCCATCAACCTTTATGGAGCAGTATATAGGGCATATTATTCTATAGAGCCTCTTGTGGGCCAATTATTAACCTGTTTGCAGCATTATATGGGGCATATTATTCTATGTAGCATCTTATGGGGTCATCAACCTTTATAGAGCAGCATATGAGGCATATTATTCTATGTAGCATCTTATGAGGCCATCAACATTTATGGAGCATTATATGGGGCATATTATTCTATGGAGCATCCTATAGGACATCATTAACATTTTATACAGCATTATTTTGTGCATATTTTAATATGGAGCATCTTATGGGGCCATAATTAACCTTTGTGCACCATCATATAGGGCATATTTTTGTGACATTGTGACTGCAGACTTCAGAATTCTCACAGTGTGCACTGCATGCTGTCAGGATTCTCTCCTGCTGTTGATTTACATACATGCGGTCATCCACTGGCTAGACATGAGTGGCCTCTCTCAATGAAAATGAACTGAGTGAGGCCAGGCACGTCTAGTCGGAATGTGGTCAGAGGTATATGAATCACATGCTTGTGCTGAAATGACTGTCCACTGGCAGGGAAGAATCCTAAAAGTGTGCAGTATGTTAGTTGTGAGAATTCAGAAACCTGCAATGTTAGGATTCAGCTCTGCAGGTTCCAGTAGTCATCACATAGACACTTCAATCATATGCTGTTTTCATACTTATGGTCCTGTGATAACGAGCATCTCTTCCTGCTTCTCTCAGTTTTTTCACTGTACATTGAGAGCATTAGGGAAAGAGCTTGTGGGTACATGCAAATTGTATATGTCCTTGGTAAGGGGGGGCGCCAAAATGAATTATTGCCCCAGGTGCCAGAAAACCTAGATACACCTCTGCTGGTATGCTACTGCAAGCGGTGATTACCGGGTCTGGTGGAGGGATGTCTGTGCACAGTGCAGTACAGGCAGTGAGGCAGTGACTGAGGGTGTGCACAGAGAGAGAATGGAGATGCAGAGACTGCCCATCCCAGTCTACACCCACCATAGCCTGGAGCCCTCATTATCATAGGAAAATGTCAGTTAATAAATTGTTTTTCTATAGCTTTATAGTGTAGTTTAAGGTCAGAGAGGGATGGCTAGCATTGAGCTAGCAAGATGCAGGGATAGGTAGTGATGGCTACTTACGGACATGTGCAGCACTTGAGGTTTGCACTTGCAGCGAGACAAAAAACGTTACTAGCAGCGTTTTTTTTCTATTGCTGCAAGTACCGCATTTGCTGGATCATGGCAAAACCGCAAGTGCCGCACATGTACAATTCCCATAGGGAATGAATGAGGCCGAACGTAGTGTTGCTGTAAGTGACCCGTTACGCGGCAGATGCGTAAAAACTGCCTGATCTGTTGCAAAAAGCTACTTTCACATCAGCGATTTTTGCCAAAGTCACTGCCGATAATGTCATACTCACCAATGGAGGAGGCAGCACTAAAAGTGCCTAAGGCCGGCATCACACTTGCGAGTTTTACGGATGTAAGAGGTCAGAAACTACGTCCGTAAAACTCGCAAAACATACGGCACAATTATTCTCTATGCCCCTGCTCCTATCTGCCGTATTAAACTGATCAGTGTTATACGGCTTTCTACGGCCGTAGAAAATCACAGCATGCTGCGTTTGTCACCGTACTGCACAAATAAAACGTCAATGAAAGTCTATGGCAGCCCAAAAAATACGGATTACACACGGACCAGTAGTGTGACTTGCGAGAAATACGCAGCGGTGTTAGCGAGAAAAGCCGGCAATTCAGTGCGGTGTACAGTAAAATCACACTGACAGCTTACAGTAGAATAGGTAGAATAAATGTGTACACATAGAATAGGTATATATATATATATATATATATATATATATGTCAGTGAGACACATATATGTATATATATTATTACTTCAATTACCGGCTTTTGCTCTCTCCTTCCTAAACCCGACATGATTTGAGACATGGTTTACATACAGTAAACCATGTCTTCTCCCCCTTTTTTTTGCATATTCCACACTACTAATGTTAGTAGTGTGTATATGCAAAATTTGGCCGTTCTATCTACTAAATTAAAGGGTTAAATGGCGGAAAAAATTGGCGTGGGCTCCCGCGCAATTTTCTCCGCCAGAGTAGTAAAGCCAGTGACTGAGGGCAGATATTAATAGCCTGGTGAGGGTCCACGGTTATTGGCCCCCCCTTGGCTAAAAACATCTGCCCCCAGCCACCCCAGAAAAGGCACATCTGGAAGATGCGCCTATTCTGGCACTTGGCCACTCTCTTCCCATTCCCGTGTAGCGGTGGGATATGGGGTAATGAAGGGTTAATGCCACCTTGCTATTGTAAGGTGACATTAAGCCAAATTAATAATGGAGAGGCGTCAATTATGACACCTATCCATTATTAATCCAATGGTTTCCGCCATTTAACCTCTTAATTTACTAGCTAGAACGGCCAAATTTTGCATAGACACACTACTAACATTAGTAGTGTGGAATATGCAAAAAAAAGGTGATATGAGATGGTTTACTGTATGTAAACCAGGTCTCATATCATGTCGGGTTTAGGAAGGAGAATGCAAAAGCCGGTAATTGAATTACCGGCTTTCTGCTATATCGCGCTGGATGAAATATTAATATATATACATATATGTGTCTAATGACATATATATATATATAGACAGTATATATGTTTTTTTTTTCTTTTTACACATGGATCCCTTGTATAGCCGTATGTCGGTTTTGCAAGCCTGCGAGAAAAACACGCAGTACGGATGCCATACGGATTACATACGGAGGATGCCATGCGCAAAAAACGCTGAAACACCCTGCCTACGGAGGAGCTACGGACCACTATTTTTGGGACTTTTCAGCGTATTACGGCCGTAATATACGGACCGTATTTTCATACGCTGAGTGTGAGGCCGGCCAAAGGCAGCATAAACTCTAAATACGGCCCTGCGTACACTTACCCATGTTGTAAAGTGCCGGTGCTCAGACCACAGAATTCCCAGGGGCCGACACCAGAAGCACATTTTGCATAAGCTTTTTCTTTTCTTTTTTTTGATCAAACCATTTTTCATTGAAAAAATCCAGATTATAAAACAGTTTAGTACAAGTTCCAGAATGATACAGATTTTCTAGTTCAGTTTTTTCATTAAGTAACAGCCTTAATCAATATCCCTCCATCCCCCACTTCCCTCCTAGCCCACATCCAAACCCAAACCAAATAAACTTTATTTTCAACAATGTACATCACAGCTTAACATGTTTATATAGAACTGTACATGACCTCACTTTAATAACATTGTATCGAAAAAAATTAGGCAGCACCCATCCAATTCCGCAGTAATTCAGCAGAAGCAACACCCACGTAAGCTTTTTCAATGGGGAAGTTTTCTACAAGATTTGCATGGGATAGGATCCTACTTGGTCACACTCCACAGGAGTGCCGTAATTACCATTTTTTAATTGTAGAGGTAGACCTCATACACATTCTGTACAAATAAGTAGGGCATCATACACATCCTGGAAAAATTAAGAGAAAGGGTTGTCTGATGACCCCATAAAGACTTTGAGTGATGGCAATTAGCGATGAGCGAATATACTTGTTGCTGGGGTTTTCCGGAGCATGCTCGTGTGATTTCCGAGTATTTGTTAGTGCTCGGATATTTAGTTTTCATCGCCTCAGCTGCATGATTTAGGGCTGCTGGACAGCCTGAATACATGTGGGAATTCCCTAACAACCAGGCAACCCCCACATGTACTCAGGCTGGCTAGCAGCCATAAATCATGCAGCTGCAGTGAGGAAAACTAAATCTCCGAGCACTAACAAATACTTGCAGACCACCCGAGCAACTAGTATACTCGCTCGTCACTAATGGCAACCTGATTACCATGTAATGTTTTTGAGTGAAAACCGTTTGATTATCCTTTATAGATTTTGAGTGAGGGCTGCCTGATGACACTACATTTGAAATGGTCTTATGTTCTGCTGCTGTCTCCCTATGAGATTGAGAATTGTGAACCAATCCAGCCCTTCTCATTTTGATAGGAGTCAGTCAGTCAGTATTTTCAGTAGACAGATGGATGCACCTATCAGTTATTATGCCCCAGCAGCACTAAAAACCTGTTCTGACAAATTGCTAGCGACAGGGTAAGCCAACACCTTCAAGGCGTAGGTGGACAGTTCATACCATGTGTACAGCTTAGATACCCATTTGTTTTAAACCAGAGGGAACTTGGATGATGCTGCTACCTTTGGCTAGGACTCCTTCACCATCTTCCAAAGCTTTTCTATCCTTGTCAGACTACCCCTGCACATCAGGGCCTGAACACTTAGAGGGTCAAATAAAACTTTCCCAGAACTTTTATACTGTTCCCCTGCCTCTGTTGGACCTGGTATGTGTCTCTCTCTTTTATCCACCTTGGTTTCCAAAGGATGTATGACCTTTGCATTGTCAAATGGAAATTTTTGTACTAATTGTTTGACAAGGGCCTTCTGGTATTGCACCATTTTACTAGCCCTCTCTGCCACTGGGAGGAGAGATGGAAAGTCCTCCTTGTAGTGAACAAGTTTTCAGTGTTGGCCAAATAGCATATAACACAAGGATCACATTGAAGGCAGCGGGACACAAAGTCAGCCATGGGTGCCAGACTCCAAACAGGCAAGACTACCCTCTTCCTCACAAGGTTGATGACTTCCCACTTCCTCCTCCCTATTCTTGGCCTCCTCCTCTTCATTCCATCCATGCTGAACAGACCGGATGAAGCTAATGTGGTTAATACCTTCAGTAGCGCAGGCAACAATCAATCTCCTGTTCCTCCTACTCCACCTCATTATAGCCCAATCCACTCTGAGATGATGAGATGAGGCTGGGCTCAGAAATATCACCCTGTGTACTTTCTAACTCCAATTCCACTTGGTTCTCTTGCAAGCTTTCTCATTTATTGAGAGCAGTGAACATTTGAGAAGACACAGAAATGGGATGTTCATGCTATTTATGGCATCATCACTGCTCACAGTTTTGTAGAAAGTCACAGATACCATACATCCATGCCCACTTGTTGGTTGTTATGTGTGGAAGGTGACTGAAATACTGACAGACATATTGTAGCTGTTGACGGATCATTCGCCATTAGTTTCGATGAGAAATACCAAGGAGAGTTATGCGCAAGTCATCAGATGTTCCTGTCACTGCAAAACTTTAATTTCACTATGGAACATTGTGCAGGGAAGGTGCAAGGAAATGTGGATGCCTTGTCATGGGCACTGTGTAGGGTGGCAAGTGTTCAACCCTACAAGTTTGAACAGAGGGGGAGGATATGTGGGGCAGTGAAGGGGATCATATGCAAGGGTCGATATGTGTCCCTCAGGATGTGGACAAAGTCTTATTAAACCCATCGGTGTGCCTTGTGTTCACAGCAGAACGTCTGTGAATCAAAGGCAAAATAAAAGAAAGAGTGTATTGGGCCCAAATAGTGAACCAGTCAGATTTTTAGGAAAACCCGTCAAGGGCTTTTATTTTTAGAGGTATTTGCTGGATTGGTAGTGGAGAGAATCCCTCTCTCTACTCCAGGTTTTGGAAGTGGCTCTATGGCCACGATTCCATTTAAAGTCTGTCAGTTTTGTCTTGGGTGTGTCAGTTTGGAGTTAGCGAGCTGCAGAGCTGGAGGCTCTGTGCAACCCAGGTCTGTGTGGAGCTAACACAGAGCCAAGGAACTCAAGGTGGCTGACGCACCAAAGAGATAAGGCGATGCCACTGCCAATGGCAATGGGTTTTGAACGCAGACTATATTTGTGGAAACCTATCTGCGATTCAGAGGATATCACTCCTGTAAAATAAAGACACTGTTTATCTTGAACTTGTCTGTGTCCTAGCCTATCTGTCGTACTGCATCAACCCTGCTGCACTACACTACAGAAAGGAAAATATTTAGCTCTGACAAGGACAGTAGTTTTAAATGGTGAATCTGAAATAGTATACAAGTACTGCAATATCAATATTAAACTCTGTCTAAGTGCCTCTAATCCAAAACTTCTTCCTCCACTAAATGCAGGTAACAATGGATGTGCTACAGAAAGATAAAGATTTAGCCCTAAAATTTACTGTTTTATTGTTGCAGCAATATTTGAATAAAATAGCAATATTTTACCTTGACTATATGTCTGCTCTAAAATACGCTCTTCCCCCTTTAGCAACTCTCCCTGAACTGCTTCCTGAACAGTGTGCTGAGCATCGCATCACCGGGTCTTATATAAGTGCTCCATGACGTGATGCTGATGGCCAATCATAGTAATGCCAGTCTACAAAATGGCTGCTGCATTACTGTGTAGGTCAGACAATCCCAGCATGTTCATTGGATGTCTAATAGGCCACCAAACACATGGGGCGGGGACTTGAGCATGGCACTAGACTAACCACAATACTCGACTAAGAATCAAGCGTGCCCGAGCACCCAGATACTCGATCAAGTATGGAGCAGTAGCGAGCACGCTCGCTCATCACTATGTGAAACTAGTCAAACATAAACTATCACACCAAATAAACCCAGACTCATAATAGAACAGTGGCCAGAGAACATATCTCGGCTCACTTCACAAGCTACTCCCCATATAACGATATACATATAGGAGGACAACGGGAGTTTTTAGAAAAAGATACATATTTATTAGAAAACTAGTAAAAAAAAAAAAAATTAACACACAATTAAAAAAACACCAATGAAAAATACCAGAGGGACATACATGAAGATATATAAAAAGTGTGGACCAAATGTAACCATACTCAAAATATGACACAAATAAGATCCTAAATCTCCTAAGCGACCCCCAGGAGCGGAGAAAAATACCTCCTAATGGCAAAACAACCTACCCACCCCACGTCCTGCAAGTATAGCCACTGTGGCTGTGTGCATGTGGGAAGGTAATGAATGCAATAAAGGGAGACACATCCTACCGCAAACAAGGGTGGAGATAAAGTGTGTCCCAGGGATGTCCCCTTAAGAAAGCAGTATAACGGCAGCGAAACGTGCGTCGGGGGTAGCGCCCAATCCAGGGGGCATCTTCATGTGGTAAGATCCTTGATTTATGTGGGGTCCCAGGAGAGATTTCTACAGTGATTTTTGGTGTTAGACACATATGATTCCCTGGGACACACTTTATCTCCACCCTTGTTTGCGGTAGGATGTGTCTCCCTTTATTGCATTCATTACCTTCCCACATGCACACAGCCACAGTGGCTATACTTGCAGGACATGGGGTGTGTAGGTTGTTTTGCCATTAGGAGGTATTTTTCTCAGCTCCTGGGGGTCGCTTGGGAGATTTAGGATCTTATTTGTGTCATATTTTGAGTATGGTTACATTTGGTCCACACTTTATATATATCTTCATGTATGTCCCTCTGGTATTTTTCATTGGTGTTTTTTTAATTGTGTGTTACATTTTTTTTTTTTTTTTTACTAGTTTTCTAATAAATATGTATCTTTTTCTAAAAACTCCCGTTGTCCTCCTATATGTATATCAAACATAAACTATGTTGCAGAAATCTCTGCAACTGAAAAGTAGTTCAATTCTTCTGAATGTGATTGTTTTGGGGCAAAACATTAAAATTATGTAGATTTCTGGCAACTGGCATATTTCTTGCAGCCATTTTGTGACTAAATATCCATTCAATACATCTCTGTGATGCTGTTTCTTCAGCTTGTGCATTCATTTTTACAACCCCCACCCAAACTTATGAAACATTCACAGCAGTTTCTGTAACAAATCTGCTAAATCGGTTATGTAGAGCCATTATAAAGTGCTATTTTGGTCCATATAGAAACATATAGGTGGGGAGAATACAGCTGCACAGTACAGTGCTTTTGTGCTATACAGCAACATGCCAGAGTACGTACGTCCTTCAACCTGTTGTTTCCATCTCAGTCTTTTCTACTGAAACACCAGACTTAATGTTACATTTGACTGTTCCAGCTCCTCCATGTGTATTTCTCTGGCAAATCCTATTATCTTCACTGAAAGAAGATCTCACATATACATTGCTTTCTTACTATCGACATTTCCAAAGAACACTAATCTGGGCAATAGTATTTCTTGTGCTGACAACTATAATTGAATACCAAATGGGATTCCAATACATAAACTGGGCTTCATAAACAAACTCCATCATAAATGTAGCTGGAAGTTTGGAATCTATCTAATTTACAAAATTCACTTCCATCAATCTCTGATCTCTGTCTTCTTACGCACTGATGTTCTTCATTAGCCTATTCATCCTCTTCATGTTATTCACTCACTATTGCCTTTGGGCGGCACGGTGACTCAGTGGTTAGCACAGCAGCCTTGCAGAGCTGGAGTCCTGGGTTAAAACCCCGCCAAGGACAACATCTGCAAAGAGTTTGTATGTTCTCTCCGTGTTTGCGTGGGTTTCCTCTGTGTACTCCGGTTTCCTCCCACATTCCAAAGACATACTGATAGGGAATTTAGATTGTGAGCCCCATCGGGGACAGTGATGATAATGTGTGCAAAAATGTATGCGGAATATATTAGCGCTATATAAAAATAAAGATTATTATTATTATAATACTGTCTCTTACCTTGACCTGGTAGGCTTGCTTCTTACATTTACAGCTTAAACGTTTCCAAGGAAATGAATTCCTTGAAAAAAAAATGTATACCCCATAGTTCATTACTTCCATAAGTACAGTTAAAGACGGACATAAGTATCTTATCCTTGAAATCTTTTCACTGAATGCCACCATCTTAAACGTGTTACTGTATCACTATGCATTTTACATCTTCATTCACATAGGTGCTTATGGATAACTAATAAAAGTACCATAAATACATAAATATATCATTACTTGCAATTTGCATTTCTTGTATCATGTTTGGTGGCACAATAGCTACAAGCTCAGATTTTTTAGCCCTTTCACAACTTTGGGTTTTTCCGTTTTTACAGTTTCGTTATTTGCTCCTTGTCTTCCCAGAGGTGTAACTTTTTATTCTTGGGCCAACATGGCACCTGTGAGGGCATGTTTTTTGCAGGACGAGTTGTACTTTTGAATTACATCATTCGTTTTGCTATATCACATACTGGAAAACAGGAAAAAAATTCCAAGTGTGGTGAAATTGCAAAAATAAAGTGCAATTCCATAATTTTTCTTTTGTTTTTACCATGTTCACTAAATGCTAATGATGACCAGCCATTATGATTTCCCAGGTCATTATGAATTCACAGATACCAAACATTTAGGCTCTGTGCACACTTTATAAAAGAGGTGCACAATTTTCTGCACAAAATCCGCATTTTCTGGCAGAATCCGCAGCCGCGGATTTGCCGTGGTTTTATGCCGATTTTGTGCGGTTTTTATGCGGAATTTATGCGGATTTTGTGCGGATTTTCTATGGTTTTTGCCACTGTGGATTTTTAACATGCAGAAACACTGCAGATCCGCACAAAAGAAGTGACATGCACTTCTTTGAAATCTGCAGCAATTCCGCACTGATTTTTCCACACCATCTGCACAGCTATTTTTTAACCCCATTGATTTACATTGTACTGTACATCACAGTGTGGATTTGCAGCATTTCTGTGTGGAAAAATCCGCTGTGGATCCGCAGCAAATCTGCATCGTGTGCACATAGCCTTATAGGTTCTTTTTTCAAGTTGCAAAAAAAAATTTGAAGTTTGCAGAAGAAAAAAATATATTCTGGGACCTGTAACATCTTCATTTTTCGGGATCTGGGCTTGAGTGAAGGCTTATTTTTTGCTCACAAAGCTGACATTTTTATTTATATCATTTTGGGGTAGATATGATCTTTTGATCACTTGTTGCTGCATATTATTACAATATAGTGGCAACCAGAAAAACGTAATTCTGTCATTTTGACATTTTTCTTGTTACACCGTTTGCCAGTCAGATTAATTCTTTTTATATATTGATAAATTGGGCATTTTTGAAAGCAACAATACCAAATATTTTTTTTTTTTTTTTACTTTTTTTAAACATTATATTACTTTACACATGCTTCAATAGTCTCTGTTGGAGACTAGAACCTGCAATCATCCGATTGCCTGTGCTACATAACTATTACTAGTGTTGAGCGATACCTTCCGATATTTAAATATATCGGTATAGGACTGGATCGGCCGATATTTGAAAAATATTGGATATCGCCGATACCGATACCCGCTACCAATGCAAGTCAATGGGACCAAAATATCGGAATTAAAATAAACCCTTTCTTTCCTTGTAGGTTAATTCTACATGAAGGAAAACAACTAAGAATAATGTAGGATGTATTTGGGGGAGGTGGGGGATACATTAAAGGCATAGAGGTTGAGCCCAATCACATGGAATAGCAGGAATCAATTTTTTGTTTTAAGACGTTCCGAGTTACAAAGATATTGACTATGTTAAGATTTTTTAGATTTTGCCAGATATTGATGTTTCACTAATTCCATGCTCTTCACCTTCTTTTTTACTTCTCCCACACTTTAGTCTTCATAATCCTCAGCAGCATCATCTTTTACATCAACTTCTTCTTCATCTTATTCATCTTCTTCTTCTTCACCTTCTTCCTATTATTCTTTTTTGTTACATTCTTCATATTCTTTTTATTAAACTATTATTCTCCTTAATATTCTACTTCTTTATCATATTCTTATTTGTGACAGGCATTCCTGTAGTTGTTATCTATAAAACTTTGAAGATTACACCTTTCGTTCTGCCTGTCACAAAAGAGTTACAATTACAACAGGATTTGTCCACGTTCAGTTTGGCCTGCAGCAGCAGGCTTTTTCCAGGGGCACCACGAGGAGGAACGGACTCACCCCCATACACTGTTTAGTCTTCTTCTGCTTATAATTTAGATAATATCTTTTGCTCTGATTTTTAGTCTTATGCTTAATGTTCTTCTGCTCTTTGTTCTGCAGCTTCTTGTTCTTCTGCTTCTCGGTCTTCAGGGTCGTCGTCTCCAGGGTCGTCTACAGGGTAGTCGTCTGCGGGGTTGTCGTCGACTTCGGGGTGGTCTTCAGGGTCATGATCTCCAGGGTCGTCATCTCAGGGGTCGTCGTCTTTAGGGTCTTTAACTTGAAAATGTAGCAGAAGGTGCAAGAAGGCTGAGGAAATGCCGAGAACCAGCTGACGGTACTGGAAACCGGATGGATACCCGAAGGTACAAGAGCCAATGGAACTACCGAGGACCTGCTGATGTTACTGGAACCCGGTTACTAAGCAGGAGGTACCCATGCCAGAAAACCCTACCAAGGACCACCAGACATTGGTGGAACTCGAATACCGAGAAGGAGGCACCTAAGCCAAAGGCTCTGCCCAGAACCAGCTGACGGTACTGGAACCAGGGGACCTATTCAAGATTGTCTTCCTAAGAACCAGCTAATGGTTCTGGAACTCAGATAGGCAGCAGAAGGTCCACATGAAAAACAAAAGTTGCTGGGCCGCGAGCTAGCCGTAGTTACCGAAAATCCACAGTCCTACAGAGGGAGCTTGTCCTATTGGCACTACGGAACCAGCCTTAATTGCCATTTTCCACAGCCCACATAGGAAGCACCTAAACTGTATGCACCATAGAGTCGGCTAACCCAACCGCAACATGACAGAACAACATATTGGAGGCAAAGTGACCTTGACACTACCCGGAAACAGCTGGCGTGCTGGAACCAGGCTGGGCAGGAGGGAGTACCCGTGCCAAAGACACTTCTGAGCAGCAACTGGCGGTGTTGGAGCTCAGGGATTACATGACAAACAGAGTGTAGGCTGAGGCCTAATTGGAGCAAGTTGAAAGGGAACCTTTAACCTCCCAGGCATTAGCAAATAGAAGAGCCACTTTGTGCAGCAGTAATGCTGCTCAAGGAAAAGGTGGCTCTTTTAATTATGCTCCTTGCACACACTGAACAAAACACTTATAAAATTTGACCCCTCATACCATGAAACCGTCCCAGAGGCGGGACTTTCCTTCTTAATGAGAAGCAGCACAGCTGTCATTCATACCCCCTTGGCGCCGGGCGCAGCCTCCTGAGTGTTGTTTGTTTGTGTACTGGAGCCTGCGCTGTTATGTTATCCCTTGGCCATGCGCAGTTAGCGCTGCCCATCTTCTGACATCATTTGATGTCAGCCTGACTGCGCCTGTGCGGTCGCGTTGCCCGAGATCACGCCCCGCAGTGTCTTCTGATTTATTGACACTGCGGGGCCAGGATTCATGGCCTTGCGCAGTGCATATCTTCACCTCTCACTCATCTCCTTCCGCCTTCTTCAGATTGTGCAGCTGATCCCTAATCACATGCCATGGCCGTGACGCCGCACAGTCTGAAGAACGCGGAAGGAGATGAGTGAGAGGCGAAGATATGCACTGCGCATGCCCATGAATCCCAGTCCCGCAGTGTCTTCTGAATTATTCAAACTGCGGGGTTGGGATTCATGGCCTTGCGCAGTGCATATCTTCGCCTCTCACTCATCTCCTTCTGCCTTCTTCAGACTGTGCGGCGTCAGCTGATCCCCAATCACATGTCACGGCCGTAATGCCGCACAGTCTGAAGAAGGCGGAAGGAGATGAGTGAGAGGCTAAGACATGCACTGCGCATGCCCATGATTCCCAGCACCGCAGTGTCTTCTGATTTATTCACACTGCAGGGTTGGGATTCATGGCCTTGCACAGTGCATATCTTTGCCTCTCACTCATCTCCTTCCGCCTTCTTCAGAATGTGCGGTGTCAGCTGATCCCTAATCACATGCCACGGCCGTGACGCCGCACTGTCTGAAGAAGGCGGGAGATAAGTGAGAGGTGAAGATATGCATTGTGCATGCCTACGAATCCCAGCTCCGCAGTGTGAATAAATAAGACACTGCGGGGCGTGATCTCGGGCAGGGCGGCTGCACAGGCGCAACCAGCCTGATAATAAATAGCCAAGGGATAACATAACAGCGCAGGCTCTGGGACAGATTCAAACAACCCTGAGGAGGCGGTGCCCAGCGACAAGGGGGTAGGAATGATGGCAGTGCTGCATCTCATTAAGAAGGGTAGTCCCACCTCCAGGACGGTTTGAAGGTACAAGGGGACACATTTTCTAAGTGTTAACTTCAGAGTGTGCAAGGAGAATAACTAAAAAAGCCACCTTGTCCAAATGCAGCATTAGTGCTGCACAAGGTGGCTCTTCTAGTTACAAATGCCTGGGGGGGCAAGTTCCCTTTAATTTCTGTTGTTGCATCAGCGTGGAGGTTGCAGGACACATTGCCGGATACACAGCAGGGGAGCAGCTGGCATTACTGAACCCCAATAACAGAGGAGCAACTGTTGACTGTGCAGACAGCACTTCTGAGCAGCAACTGGCAGTGTTGGAGCCCAGGAACAGCAGGAGCAGACTTGAGCTCTTGCCGCACACACAGCAGGGGTGTAGCTGGCGTTACTAAACCCCAATAACAGAGGAGCAACTGTTGACTGTGCAGACAGCACTTCCAAGCAGCACCTTGCGGTGTTGGAGCCCAGGGACAGCAGGAGGAGCAGGCTTGAGTTCTTGTCGCACACACAGCAGGGGTGCAGCTGGCGTTACTGAACCCAAATATCAGAGGAACAACTGTTGACTGTGCAGACAGCACTTCCGAGCAGCAATTGGCAGTGCTGGAGCTCAGGGTCAATGCTAAAAGCAGAGTGTAGGCCGAGGCCTAATAGGAGCTGGATTACTATCTGATGTAGTTTTAGTGTGGAGGGAGCAGGAGAACTTGCCGCACACACAGCAGGGGAGCAGCTGGCATTACTGAACCCCAATATCAGAGGAACAACTGTTGACTGTGCAGACAGCACTTCCGAGCAGCAATTGGCGGTGTTGGAGCTCAGGGTCAATGCTACAAGCAGAGTGTAGGCCGAGGCCTAATTGGAGCTAGTTTAATATCTGATATAGTTTTAGTGTGGAGGGAGCAGGAGAACTTGCCACACACACAGCAGGGGAGCAGATGGCATTACTGAACCCCAATAACAGAGGAGCAACTGTTGACTGTGCAGACACCACTACCAAGCAGCAACTTGCGGTGTTGGAGACCAGGGACAGCAGGAGGAGCAGACTTGAGTTCTTGCCGCACACACAGCAGGGGAGCAGCTGGCGTTACTGAACCCCAATAACAGAGGAGCAGCTGATGACTGTGCACACAGCACTTCCAAGCAGCAACTGGCAGTGTTGGAGCCCAGGGACAGCAGGAGGAGCAGACTTGAGTTCTTGCCGCACACACACAGCAGGGGAGCAGCTGGGGTTACTGAACCCCAATAACAGAGGAGCAACTGTTGACTGTGCGGACAGCACTTCCAGGCAGCAACTGGCAGTGTTGGAGCCCAGGGACAGGAGGAGGAGCAGACTTGTGTTCTTGCCGCACACACAGCAAGGGAGCAGCTGGCGTTACTGAACCCCAATAAAAGAGGAGTAACTGTTGACTGTGCGGACAGCAGTACTGTGCAGCAACTGATGGTGTTGGAGCCCAGGGACAGCAGGAGGAGCAGACTTGAGTCCTTGCCACACACACAGCAAGGGAGCAGCTGGCGTTACTGAACCCCAATAAAAGAGGAGTAACTGTTGACTGTGCGGACAGCAGTACTGTGCAGCAACTGATGGTGTTGGAGCCCAGGGACAGTAGGAGGAGCAGACTTGAGTTCTTGCCACACACACAGCAAGGGAGCAGCTGGCGTTACTGAATCCCAATAAAAGAGGAGCAACTGTTTCCTGTGCGGACAGCACTACTGGGCAGCAACTGGTGGTGTTGGAGCCCAGGGTCAATGCTAAAAGCAGAGTGTAAACCGAGGCCTAATTGGAGGTAGTTTAATATCTGATGTAGTATTAGTGTGGAGGGAGCAGGAGAACTTGCTGCACACACAGCAGGGGAGCAGCTGGCGTTACTGAACCCAAATGACAGAGGCGCAACTGTTGACTGTGCAGACAGCACTTCCGGGCAGCAACTGGGGGTGTTGGAGCCCATGGACAGCAGGAGGAGCAGAGTGTAGGCCGAAGCCTGCACTCGAGGCAGTTTATATATCTGTTGTTGTGTCAGTGTGGCGGTCGCAGGACACATTGCCAGATACACAGCTGGGGATCAGCTGACATTACTGAAAACCAATAACATGGCAGCAAGTGTTGACTGTGCAAACGCACTTCCGGGCAGCAACTGGCGGTGTTAGAGCCCAGGGAATGCAGGAGAAGCAGAGTGTAGACTGAGGCCCAATTGGAGCAAGTTGAAAGGGAACCTTTAACCACTAATGCTGCACAAGGAAAAGGTGGCTCATTTAATTATGCTCCTTGCAAACGCAGAACTAAACACTTATAAAATGTGTCCCCTGATACCGAGAAACTGTCCCGGAGGTGGGACTTTCCTTTGTAATGGCACACAGCACAGCTGTCATTCCTACCCCCTTGGCGCCGGGTGTTGCCTCCTCAGCGTTGTTAGAAGCTATCTCTTAGCCTGCGCTGTTATGTTAAACCTTGGCCATGCGCAGTTAGTGCTGCCCGACTTCTGACATCATTTGTTGTCAGGCTGACTGCGCCTGTGCAGCCGCGCTGCCCAAGATCCCGCCTCTCAGTGTCTTCTGATTTAATCACACTGCGGAGCTGGGATTCGTGTGCAAGGAGCATAATTAAAAGAGCCACCTTTTCCTTGTGCAGCATTACTTCTGCAAAACGTGGGGACAGGTTCCCTTTAATTTCTCTTGTTGTGTCAGCGTGGCGGTCGCAGGACACATTGCCGGATACACAGCAGGGGAGCAGCTGACATTACTGAAACCCAATAACACAGGAGCGAGTGTTTTGCTCTGTGCAGACAGCACTTCCGAGCAGCAACTGGCGGTGTTGGATCCCGAGGTCAATCAGGGTGTAGGCCGAGGCCTGAATTGGAACCAGTTTAATATTTGTTGTAGTGTCAGCAAGGCAGTCGCAGGAAACGTTGCCAGATACACAGCAGAGGAGCAGCTGACATTATTAAACAACACTAACACAGGAGCAAGTGTTTTTCTCTGTGCAGACAGCACTTCCGAGCAGCAACTGGTGGTGTTGGAGCCCAGGGTCAATTAGGGTGTAGGCCGAGGCCTGAATTGGAGCCAGTTTAATATCTGTTGTAGTGTCAGCATGGCGGTCGCAGGACACATTGCCGGATACACAGCAGGGGAGAAGCTGACGTTACTGAACCCCAATAACACGGCAGCAAGTTTTGACTGTGCAGACGGCACTTCTGAGCAGCAACTGGTGGTGTTGAAGCCCAGGGAATCCAGGAGAAGCAGAGTGTAGGCCGAGGCCTAATTGCAGCAATTTGAAAGGGAAGCTTTAACCCCCCCCAGGCATTAGTAACTAAAAGAGCCACGTTGTGCAGCAGTAATGCTGCACAAGGAAAAGGTGGCTCTTTTAGTTCTGCTCCTCGCACACGCTGAACTAAACACTTATAAAATGTGTCCCCTCATACCGTGAAACCCTTCCTGGAGGTGGGACTTTCCTTCGTAATGAGACGCAGCACAGCCATCATACCTCTCCGTTTGGCGCCGGGCGCTGCCTCCTCAGCGTTGTTTGAATCTGTCCCGGAGCCTGCTCTGTTATGTTAAACCTTGGGCATGTGCAGTTAGCACTGCCCATCTTCTGACATCATTTGGTGTCAGGCTGACTGCTCCTGTGCGACCGCGCTGCCAGAGATCACGCCCCACAGTGTCTTCTTATTTATTCACACTGCGGGGCTTGAATTCATGGGCATGCACAGTGCATATCTTCGCCTCTCACTCATCTCTTTCCGCCTTCTTATTGTGCAGCGTCACGGCCATGGCATGTGATTAGGGATCAGCTGACAGTGCACAGTCTGAAAAAGGCAGAAGGAGAATCCCAGCCCCGCAGTATGAAAAAATCAGAAGACACTACGGGGCGGGCGCAACCGCACAGGAGCAGTCAGCCTGACATCAAATGATGTCAGAAGATGGGCAGCGCTAACTGCGCATGCCCAAGGTTTAACATGACAGTGCAGACTCTGGGACAGATTCAAACAACGCTGAGGGGGCGGCGTCCGGCGCAAAAGGGGGGAGGAATGATGGCTATTCTGCCTATCATTATGAAGGAATGTCCTACATCTGGGACGGTTTCATGGTATGAGGGGACACATATTTTATAAGTGTTAAGTCCAGCGTGTTCAAGAAGCAAAACTAAAAGAGCCACCTTTTCGTGGTGTAGCATTTGTGCTGCACAAGGTGGCTCTTTCAGTTACAAACACCTGGGGTGGACAGGTTCCCTTTAATTTCTGCAGTAGTGTGAGTGTGGAGGAAGTAGGAGCAATGGCCGGATACACAGCAGCAGATCAGCTGACGTTACTGAAACCCAATAACACTGGGTCATGTGTTGACTGTGCAGACGGCACTTCTGAGCAGCAACTGGCAGTGTTGGAGCCCAGGGATTACAGTTCAGGTGGTAGAAACATAAACACAACAGGAGACCTGGATACTGTTGCCAACCAAGTATTTAATCTGGAAGAGGAGTGGCAAATTTCTGCGAGATCCAGGCCTTGTTCATTTTCAGAAAAGTAAGCCGGTCAACGTTATCGGAGGATAGTCACATGCGACTGTTAGTACACCACCTGCGGCACTAAAGACGCATTTTGATAAAACACTAGCAGTAGGGCAGGCCAGCACCTCCAATGCATACTGGCTAAGCTCTTGCCATGTATCCAGCTTAGAGACCCAAAACTTGAAGGGGGAAGAGCCGCCTGGGAGTACACTGAGAGGGCAAGACATGTAGTCTGTCACCATCTGACGGAAACGTTGGCTCCTGCTGACTGGAGCCGTCTGTGATGGTGTAGACATTTGTGGCGGGTACACAAAAGTTTGCCACAATTGTACCATACTGGTCTTGCCTTGTGTTGAGGCACTGCTTCTGCTCCCTGGTTTTACTGAGCTTCCTCCACTGCCTCGACGCACTGAGCTGCTTTGTAAAGCACTAGCAGCACTGCTCTCAGTTGGACTGGAGAAGATGCACCAGTGTATCTTGGTACTCCCGCATTTTACGCTCCCGCTTCAATGGTGTTATGAGGGTTTGTAAGTTGTCCCAGTAGCGCGGATCTAGGAGGATGTTCATCCAATAATCAGCCGTGTTGAGAATGTAGGCAATGCGGCGGTCTTTTCTCAGGCACTGCAGCATGAAATCAACCATGTGCTGCAGACTGCCAACTGGCCAAGAAACGCTGTCCCCTGTTTGAGACGTGATCTCTTACTGCTCTGCATCACCCCACCCTCACTCTACATACTGACTATTGGAGAATTGTGTAACTCCTTCCTCTGGACAGATGCATTCCTCCTCCATTGACTCCTCCTCATCCTAATCACAAAGTTTCTCCTGCCTAGGCCTTTGTGAGGAACCACGTCGCGCAGACTGTCCAGAAGCAGATGGCATTTGTGACTCCTCGTTCTCCACCTCTTCCATAACCTCATCCCTTACCACTTCCAGTGTTCTTTCCAGCAGGCAGATAAGGGGGACAGTCATGTTGACTAGTGCATCATCTGCACTCGCCATCCGCGTTGAATCATCAAAGGCATGCAAAACCTGGCAGATGTCCTTCATAGTGGCCCACTCAGTGGTTGTGAAGTCTGAACGGCGGGCAGTGCGACTTCTTTGCACCTTATGCAGCTGGTATTCCATTACTGCTGGCTGCTGCTCACACAACCGCTCCAACATATGTAACGTTGAATTCTACCTGGTGGGTAGATCACATATGATGCGATGTTCCGGAAGGCGGAATCGGTGCTGCAAAGCTGCAAGGCGCGATTTTGCCATTCTGGAACGCCGCAAGTGAGCACACTCTAGGCGGACCTTGTGCAGCAGTGCATCAAGATCTGGATAGTCCCTCAAAAAAATTTGCACATGTGCCAGACAGGGGATGTGAGTGAGGTTGCCTAGGGCCAGAGCTGCCACCAGATTTCGGCCATTGTCACACACTACTATGCCTGCCTGGAGATTCGCTGGCACAAACCACACGTTGCTCTCCTGCTTAATGGGATTCCAGAGCTCCTGCGATGTGTGCCTTCGATTCCCCAAAGAAATTAATTTCAGTACGGCCTGTTGATGTTTGGCCACGGCTGTGCTCAGATCGGTCGTAACAGGTAAGCGTTCACGGGTCAAGGTGGAGGTAGACCGTGATGGCTCCTGCAGCGATGATTCAGAGGAACTGGAGTATGAGGAGGAGGCAATGTGTGCAGACTGGATTACTGCAATCCTTGGAGTTGGCAGAACACGTGCAGCGCCACTCTGAAGATCTGTACCCGGCTCCACAACATTGACCCAATGGACTGTGAGGGAAAGGTATCGTCCCTGTCCATGGTGACTGGTCCACCCATCGGTAACATAGTAACATAGTAACATAGTTAGTAAGGCCGAAAAAAGATATTTATCCATCCAGTTCAGCCTATATTCCATCATAATAAATCCCCAGATCTACGTCCTTCTACAGAACCTAATAATTGTATGTTACAATATTGTTCTGCTCCAGGAAGACATCCAGGCCTCTCTTGAACCCCTCGACTGAGTTCGCCATCACCACCTCCTCAGGCAAGCAATTCCAGATTCTCACTGCCCTAACAGTAAAGAATCCACTTCTATGTTGGTGGAAAAACCTTCTCTCCTCCAGACGCAAAGAATGCCCCCTTGTGCCCGTCACCTTCCTTGGTATAAACAGATCCTCAGCGAGATATTTGTATTGTCCCCTTATATACTTATACATGGTTATTAGATCGCCCCTCAGTCGTCTTTTTTCTAGACTAAATAATCCTAATTTTGCTAATCTATCTGGGTATTGTAGTTCTCCCATCCCCTTTATTAATTTTGTTGCCCTCCTTTGTACTCTCTCTAGTTCCATTATATCCTTCCTGAGCACCGATGCCCAAAACTGGACACAGTACTCCATGTGCGGTCTAACTAGGGATTTTTACAGAGGCAGTATAATGCTCTCATCATGTGTATCCAGACCTCTTTTAATGCACCCCATGATCCTGTTTGCCTTGGCAGTTGCTGCCTGGCACTGGCTGCTCCAGGTAAGTTTATCATTAACTAGGATCCCCAAGTCCTTCTCCCTGTCAGATTTACCCACTGGTTTCCCGTTCAGTGTGTACTGATGATATTGATTCCTTCTTCCCATGTGTATAACCTTACATTTATCATTGTTAAACCTCATCTGCCACCTTTCAGCCCAAGTTTCCAACTTATCCAGATCCATGTGGTGGTGGTGAGGTGGACCTTGCTACTGACGGCGTTTAGCAACGCATGTTTAATGTTTCCCTCCACATGCTTTTGCAGTGCAGGGACGGCTTGCCTGCTGAAATAAAAGTGGCTGGGCATGTTGTATTGTGGGACTGCCAATGCCATCAAGTTACGGAAGGTGTCAGTCTCCAACAGCCTGAATGACAGCATTTCAAGGGACAGTAGTTTTGCAATGCCTGCATTCAGAGGCTGTGCTCGGGGTGGTTTGCTGAGAATGGCTGCCTTTTCTCCCATGCCTGTGCTACCAATGGCTGTAGACTGGGCTGGGGGTGTGATGATGACTGGGAACATGGTGCTGTGGGTGGAATTACACTGGGTCTCTGGACAACAGTTCCAGAGGTTTTTCCATGGCGATCCTGTGAGGAAGCTGAACCAGCTGTGTGTGAGCTGGAGGAAGAGGCTATACAACACGAGCTGAAGAGGTGGTAGGTGCCGCTGTTGGTAAGCCCAGGTCTTCAGTGTGTTTTTGTAACTCTACCACGTGCTTGGTCCGCACATGTTTCCACATATTTGTGGTATTGTGGTTGCTGACACTTTTCCCTCTTTTGACTTTCTGATGACACAGCTTGCATTTGACAAAGCAAATGTCATCTGCAACTCTATCAAAAAAGGACCAGGCACTACAAGTCTTGGGAGTGCCTGTTTTGGCTTTCGGAAGAGGCATGGTCCTAATGGGTGCCAAAGTGGAGGCTACAGGCAACGCAGTCTTCCCCCTCCCTCTCCCTCTTTGGGCCATTCGGGGAATCTCTTCCTCAGAGCTGCTCCCACCACCTTTCTGTACCTCACGCCATGATGGATCAAGGACCTCATCATCTACACTACCCTCTTCCACCAACTGCTTCTCCTGGGTAGTCTTGGCAGCACAGTACGCACCAGAAAGTGGCACCTGAGTCTCATCATCAGATGAGTACTGAGGTGTGCTGACCGGAGGTACTGGCGCACCCACCTCTTCAGATTCAGAGAGACAAAGCTGTTGGGCATCACTGCATACTTCCTCTTCTTCCATTTCTCCAATGCTGCTTGGTTGGCCCCCTCTTTCCAGGCCAAGAGATTCAGAGTACAGAAGTAGAGATGGCTCCTGTCCTGGGCTCTCTGACTGCCTGGGCAATTTGGCAGGTGGTGAAGAGACAGATGGGTGCTCTCCAGTACACTGTGCCTGAGAGGATGTGGCACTAATTGAAGTCGATGCGTTAGCTGTAGTGTTGAGCGATACCTTCTCATATTCGAAAGTATCGGTATCGGAATTGGATCGGTCGATATCGGCAAAATATCGGATCTCGCCAATACCGATATTGATACCAATGCAAGTCAATGGGACCAAAATATCGGAATTAAAATAAACCCTTTCTTTCCTTGTAGCCTAATTCCACATGAAGGAAAACAACTAAGAATAATGTAGAATGTATCGGAGGAGGTGGAGGGGACATTAAAGGCATAGAGCTTTAGCCCATTCAAATAGAATAGCAGGAATTATAAATTTTGTAGTTGTTATCTGTAAAAGTTTGAAGATTACATCTTCCGTTTGCCTGTGACAAAAGATTTAAAACAGGATTTGTCCGCTTTCAGTTTTCCCTGCAGCAGCAGGTTTTTCCATTGGCACCACGAGGAGGAACGGACTCACCCCCATACACTGCTTAGTCTTCTTCTGCTTATAATTTAGATAATATTTTTTGCTCTGATTTTTAGACTTATGCTTAATGTTCTTCTGCTTTTTGTTCTGCAGCTTCTTGTTCTTTTACTTGTCGGTCTTCAGGGTCATCATGCTTAGGCTCTTGAACTTGGAACTGTAGCAGGAGGTACAAGAAGGCCGAGGAACTGCCGAGAACCAGCTGATGGTACTGGAACCCAGATGGCTACTCAAAGGTAGAAGAGCCAATGGCACGACCGAGGACCAGCTGACGGTGCTGGAACCCGGTTACTAAGTAGGAGGTACCCGTGCCACAAAGCACTACCAAGGACCGCCTGACGTTGGTGGAACTCGGATACCCAGAAGGAGGCACCTAAGCCAAAGGCTCTGCCTGGAACCAGCTGACGGTGCTGGAACCAGGATGGGGAGCAGAAGGTAAAAGAGCAAAAGACACTGCCGAGAACCAGCTGACGGTACTGGAACCCGGATGGCTACCCGAAGGTAGAAGAGCCAATGGCACGACCGAGGACCAGCTGACGGTGCTGGAACCTAGTTACTAAGCAGGAGGTACCTGTGCCACAAAGCACTACCAAGGACCACCTGACGTTGGTGGAACTCGGATACCCTGAAGGAGGCACCTAAGCCAAAGGCTCTGTCTGGAACCAGCTGACGGTGCTGGAACCAGGATGGGGAGCAGAAGGTAAAAGAGCAAAAGACACAGTCGAGAACCAGCTGACAGTACTGGAACCCGAATGGCTACCCAAAGGTAGAAGAGCCAATGGCACGACCGAGGACCAGCTGACGGTGCTGGAACCATGGGGACCTAGATAAGATTGTGTTGCCAAGAACCAGCTAATGGTGCTGGAACTCAGGTGGCAGAAGGTCCACAGTAAAAGTAAAAAACAGGTAGGCCGCGATCCAGTCGCAGTTACCGAAAACCAACAGTCCTACAGGGGGAGCTTGTCCTATTGGCACAACAGAACCAGCCTTGATTGCCACTTCCCGCAGCCCACATAGGAAGCTTCAAAACTGCAGGCACCATGGAGTCAGCTAACCCGACCGCAACACGACAGGACAACGTTTTCTAGGATAAGTGACCTTGACACTACCCAGAAACAGCTGGCATCCTGGAACGAGGCTGGGCAGGTGGGAGTACCCGTGCCAAAGTAACTGGCGGTGTTGGAGCCCTGGGAATACATGACAGAGTCTAGGCTGAGGCCTAATTGGAGCAAGTTGAAAGGAAACCTTTAACCCCCCAGACGTTAGCAACTTAAAAAGCAACCTTGTACAGCACTAACATTGCACAAGGAAAAGGTGGCTCTTTTAGTTATGCTCCTTGCACACGCAGAACTAAACACTTATAAAATGTGTCCCCTGAAACCAAGAAACCATCCCGGAGGTGGGACTTTCCTTCGTAATGAGACGCAGCACAGCCGGCATTCAGGCCCCCTTGGCGCCGGGCACCGCCTCCTCAGCGTTGTTTGAATCTGTCACGGAGCCCGCGTATGTTAAACCTTGGCCATGCGCTGTTAGCGGTGCCCGTCTTCTGACATCATTTGGTGTCAGGCTGACTGCGCCTTTGCGGGCGCGCTGCCAGAGATCACGCCCCGCAGAGTCTTCTGATTTAGTCACACTCTGGGTCTGGGATTCATGGCCATGCATAGTGCATATCTTCGCCTCTCACTCCTCTCCATCTGCCCTCTTATGACTGTGCGGTGTCACCTGATCCATAATCACATGCCACGGCTGTGACGCCTCAGATTCTGAGGAAGGCAGAAGCAGATGAGTAGGAGGGGAAGATATGCACTGGGCATGCCCATGAATCCCAGGCCCACAGAGTGACAAAATCAGAAGACACTTTGGGGCGGAATCTCGGGCAGCGCGTACGCACAGGCGCAGTCAGCCTGACACCAAATGATGTCAGAAGTCGGGCAGCACTAACTGCGCGTGGCCAAGTTTAAACATAACAGTGCAGGCTCCGGGACAGATTCAAACAACGCTGAGGATGCGGCGCTCAGCGCCATGGGGGCATGAATGCTGACTGTGCTGCGTCTCAATGCAATAGAATGTCCCACCTCCGGGACGGTTTCAAGGTATGAGGGGACACATATTTTATAAATGTTAAGTGCAGCATCTGCAAGGAGCATAACTAAAAGTGCCACCTGTTCCTTGTGCAGCATTAGTGCTGCACAAGATGGCTCTTTCAGTTACAAACGCTTGGGGGGGCCGGGTCCCTTTAATTGCTGTTATTGTGCCAGCGTGGCTGTGCTGGACACGTTGCCGACTACACAGCAGGGGAATAGCTGGCGTTGCTGAAACCCACTGACACGTGAGCGAGTGTTTTTTTCTGTACAGCCAGCACTTCTGGGCGACAACTGACAGTGTTGAAACCCAGGGAATCCAGAAGGAGCAGAGTGTAGGCCGAAGCCTGCATTGGAGGCAGGTAAATGTCTGTTATTGTGCCAGCGTGCCTTTTGCTGGACACGTTGCCGACTACACAGCAGGGGAACAGCTGGCGTTGCTGAACCCCACTGACACGTGAGCGAGTGTTTTTTTCTGTGCATCCAGCACTTCTGCGCGACAACTGACAGTGTTGAAACCCAGGGAATCCAGGAGGAGCAGAGTGTAGGCCGAAGCCTGCACTGAAGGCACGTAAATGTCTGTTATTGTGCCAGCGTGGCTTTTGCTGGACACGTTGCCGACTACACAGCAGGGGAACAGCTGGCGTTGCTGACACGTGACACGTGAGCGAGTGTTTTTTTCTGTGCAGCCAGCATATCCGGGTGACAACTGACAGTGTTGAAACCCAGGGAATCCAGGAGGAGCAGAGTGTAGGCTGCCTGCACTGGAGGCAGGTAAATGTCTGTTATTGTGCCAGCGTGGCTTTTGCTGGACACGTTGCCGACTACACAGCAGGGGAACAGCTGGCGTTGCTGAACCCCACTGAGGAGCGACTGTTGACTGTGCGGACAGCACTTCCAGGCACCAACTGGCGGTGTTAGAGCCCAGGGACAGCAGGAGGAGCAGATAGGAGGTTTTGCAAGATACACAGCTGGGAATCAGCTGACGTTACTGAAACCCAATAACACGGCAGCAAGTGATTACTGTGCAGCCAGCACTTCCAGGCACCAACTGACGGTGTTAGAGCCCAAGGACAGAAGGTGGAGCAGATATGAGGTATTTCCACACACACAGCTGGGGAACAGCTGATGTTTCTAAACCCCAATAACAGAGGAGCGACTGTGACTTTGCAGACAGCACTTCCAGGCACCAACTGGCGGTGTTAGAGCCCAGGGACAGCAGGAGGAGCAGATAGGAAGTTTTGCCAGATACACAGCTGGGAATCAGCTGACCTTACTGAAACCCAATAACATGGCAGCAAGTGTTTACTGTGCAGCCAGCACTTCCAGGCATCCAACTGGCGGTGTTAGAGCCCAGGGACAGCAGGAGGAGCAGATATGAGGTATTACCACACACACAGCTGGGGAACAGCTGACGTTACTGAACCCCAATTACAGTGGAGCTACTGTTGACTGTGTAGACAGCACTTCCAGGCACCAACTGGAGGTGTTAGAGCTCAGGGACAGCAGGAGGAGCATAGTGTAGGCCGAGGCCTAATTGGATCAAGTTGAAAGTGAACCTTTAACCCCCCCATGCGTTAGCAACTAAAAGAGCCAACTTGAGCAGCACTAATGGTGCACAAGGACAAGGTGGTTCTTTTAATTATGCTCCTTGCACACGGTGAACGAAACACTTATAAAATGTGTCCCCTGATACCGTGATACCGTCCCACAGGTGGTATTTTCCGTCGTGATGAGACCAAGCACAGCCGGCATTCATACCCCCATGCCGCCGTGCGCCGCCTCATCAGTGTTGCTTGAATCTGTCACGGAGCCTGCGCTGTTATGTTAAAACTTGGCCATGCGCAGTTAGCGCTGCCCGTCTTCTAACATCATTTGGTGTCATGCTAACTGTGCCTGTGCGGCCGCACCGCCCGAGAAACCGCCTCGCAATGTCTTCTGATTTAGTCCCACTGCGGGGTTGGGATTCCTGGACATGCACAATGCATGTCTTCGCCTTTCACTACTCTCCATCCACCTTCTTCAGAGTGTGCGGCGTCACGGCCGTGGCATGTGAATTGGGATCAGCTGACACCACACTGTCTGTAGAAGGCAGAGGGAGAAGAGTGAGAGGTGAAGATATGCACTGCGCATGCCCAGGAATCCCAGCCCCACAGTGTGACTAAATCAGAAGACACTGCGTGGCGTGATCTCTGGCAGCGCGGCCGCACAGGCACAGCCAGCATGACATCAAATGATCTCAGAAGATGGGCAGCGCTATCTGTGCATGCCCAAGGTTAAACATAACAGAGCAGGCTCCGGGACAGATGCAAACAACACTGAGGAGGCTGCGCTCGGCACCATGGGGGCATGACTGCCGGCTGTGCTACGTCTCATTGCAAAGTAAAGTCTCATCTACGGGACGGTTTCACGGTATGAGGGGACACATATTTTATAAGTGTTAAGTGCAGCGTGTGCAAGAAGCAGAACTAAAAGAGTCACCTGTTCCTTGTGCAGCGTTAGTGCTACACAAGGTGGCTCTTTCAGTTACAAACGCCTGGGGGGGACAGGTTCCCTTTAATTGCTGTTGTAGTGCCAGGATGGCGGTCCCTGGACACGTTGACGGATACACAGCGGGGGATCAGCGGACGTTACTGAAACCCAAAAACACTGGGTCATGTGTTGTCTGTGCAGCCGGCACTTCTGGGCAGCAACTGGCGGTGTTGGAGCCCAGGGATTAAAGTTCAGGTGGTTGAAACATGAACACAGCTGGAGACCTGGATACTGTTGGCAACTAGTGTAGAGCGATACCGTCCGATACTTGAAAGTATCGGTATCGGATAGTATCGGCCGATACCCGAAAAATATCGGATATCGCCGATACCGATATCCGATACCAATACAAGTCAATGGGACACCAAGTATCGGAAGGTATCCTGATGGTTCCCAGGGTCTGAAGGAGAGGAAACTCTCCTTCAGGCCCTGGGATCCATATTAATGTGTAAAATAAATAATTAAAATAAAAAATATTGATATATTCACCTCTCTGGCGGCCCCTGGACATCACGCTGGTAACCGGCAGGCTTCTTTGTTTAAAATGAGCGCGTTTAGGACCTGCGAATGACGTCGCGGCTTCTGATTGGTTGCGTGCCGCTCATGTGACTGCCACGCGACCAACCAGAAGCCGCGACGTCATTCGCAGGTCCTAAACGCGTTCATTTTAAACAAAGAAGCCTGCCGGTTACCAGCGCGATGTCCAGGGGCCGCCGGAGAGGTGAATATATCAATATTTTTTATTTTAATTCTTTATTTTACACATCCCTATGGATCTGATACCGATACCCGATACCACAAAAGTATCGGATCTCGGTATCGGAATTCCGATACTGCAAGTATCGGCCGATACCCGATACTTGCGGTATCGGAATGCTCAACACTATTGGCAACCAATTATTTAATCGGTAAATATTATTATTTAATATTATTAATTTATTAATTATTAATAATATTATTTAATCGTTGCTGCTTGACTGTTTATCATAACAGGTGCAGGGCTAGAGGCATCTTCACATGCACGGTGTACTGGGGATTGGCTTTTACGCAAAACAGTGGAAGAAGCAGTGGTGTGACCTTCAGGTAGTGGTTCTGGAGCCTGAGGTTCGGCCCACAAAGTCGGGTGCTTTGCTGCCATATGCCTGATCATGCTGTTGGTGATCAGGCTGGTTGTTTTGCTACCCCTGCTGATGCGCAAATGGCAGGTGCTGTAAATGGCCTGTTAGGGGTTATCGCCAGAGTCTTTAAAAAATAACCAGTCTCGGGAAGATCTAAGAGTTGGAATGGCAACTTCCCTCATGTTGGTGTTACGGGTAACGGATGCACTCCTTCTGTCTGTGGACACGACACTGCTTCTTCCTGCATATTGGGGAGATATGCCTCCTTCCCCATGTGTGCTGCTGCCCACGCTCTGCATGTCCTCCTGCCAGGTTGGGTCAGTCACATAGTTATCCACCACCTCGTCTTCCAAATCTGCACCCTGCTCCTCCTGACTTTCTGGCAATTGTGTTTTATCATTGTCCACCTCATCTAACACTTTCCAACCATAGCCTTCGTGTGACCGGGGCTGGTCAAAGCTTTGGGCTATCTCATCTGTCCCCACTTCAAGTTGACCGGCCGAGAGTTCTGAATCTTGAAATCGAACACTGAACAGCTCTTCAGAGTGTCCAAGTGTGGGATCAGTTGTCTCAGGGGACTCGGCATGGTGGTAGGAAGGAGGATCAGGGTGAGGAATATCCAGGGTACACTCATGGCTACTCAGATTGACCATGTGGAAGACATGGTGGTACTGGCTAAGTGACTGGATGCATTATCCACTATCCAACCAACAACGGCTTCCCACTGGCTTCAATAGTGATGTGGTGCAGTCCCCTAGAAACTGGGACAGGAAGGTCGAGTGAGAAGATGTGGGTCTTTGTTGTTGCCCACTTTAACCTTGGCCACAGCCTCGTCCTCTGCATCACCATCATTATCACGTCCCCGTCCCTTGCCCCTTGCCTTTCCCATTTTAAATGGACTACTGCACTATTTCAAATGCTCAACACAAATATATTTATTAGTAGTGAAATAATATCTGATCAGTATGCCTGCAAATCTATGATTGTTAAAATCCAAACACCAGGGAGGCATCAGCCTGACATAACAGACTGTAATTAATTTTGGGGGGCTTTTTGTGAAGTTAATTTATGCAAAATAGTGCTGAATATAAGTAGAGTAACAGACAGCAAAAAAGTGGTACACCAACCTACAACGACCAAACCTGAAGCACGCAGGGCTGTAACGGAAACACCACACTGGCAAATATATGGCCTTTTTAAATTTTTTGAAGCTAACTAGTGCTATATATAATTAGAGTAACAGACAGCAAAAAAAAGTGGTGCACCGACCTACAATGCCCAAACTTGGAGCACACAGATATATGAGGGCTGTCACGGAAACACCACACTGGCAACAATGTGGCTTTTTTTTTATTTTTTATGCTAAATGTGCTGTATATAATTAGAGTATCAGACAGCAAAAAAGTGTTACACCGGACTACAATGTCCAAACTTGGAGCACGCAGATATATGAGGGCTGTCACGGAAATACCACATTGGCAAATATGTGGCCTTTTCATTTAGATTTTGAATCTAAATAGTGCTGTAAATAATTAGAGTAATAGACAGCAAAAAAAGTGGTACACCGACCTACAATGTCCAAACTTGGAGCACTCAGATATATGAGGGTTGTCATGGAAATACCACACTGGCAAATATGTGGCCTTTTTATATTTTTTGATGCTAAATAGTGCTGGATATAAGTAGAGTAACAGTCAGCAAAAAAGTTGTACACCGACCTACAATGCCCAAACTTAGAGCACGCAGATATATGAGGGCTGTCACAGAAATACCACACTGGCAAATATGTGGCCTTTTTATATTTTTTATGCTAAATAGTGCTGTACATAATTAAAGTAACAGACACCAAAAAAAGTGGTACACCGACCTAAAATGCTCAAACTTGGAGCATGCAGATATATGAGGGCTGTCACGAAAATACCACACTGGCAAATATGTGGACTTTTTATATTTTTTATGCTAAATAGTGCTGTATATTATTAGAGGAACAGACAACAAAAAAAGTGGTACACCAGCCTACAATGCCCAAATTGAAGCACGCAGATCTATGAGGGCTGTTGTTAGGGTTGGCGGAAAGCACCGAGTATATATTTATGCATTAATAGGTGCGTTCGCAACCCAGGGTCCACCGTGCAGGAGAGGAACCTGATACTGGCAAATGGCGGTGCTATATGGCGGTATAAGCGAACTCTTTTAACTCCACAGATTCGCTAGAAACAAGATACTGTGCCCTGTTAACCTCACAAAGAGCAAAACTGTAGTCATGCAGTCAGAGAAACAGACAAACAACTCCTCACCGGGGATTCCGGTGTTCTAGTGACTTATTTCAGTCAAGGCCCTGAATACACACATACAAACTCCTCACCGGAGGTGCCGGTATTCTAGGGGCTTATTTCAGCCAAACCCTAACCACATCCAGACATGACCACACTGGCGCTGAGCTCATAGACTTTGGTTTGATACTAGCGCATGGCTGTGCAGCCATGCAAACCTTTTATAGCTGTAGCAAACAAGGACCTTCCAAGTGGTCCAATAGGAGCTGCTACAGGGCCTGAGCGTGTGACCCCAGACTGCCAATGAGAGGTTCTCCCGTGGGTATGCTCAGTGTGTGCAAAGCAGGATTTAGTCCCAGAAAAATCTGCATGCCGCTGACCAGTGCTGGCTACAAAAACAGAACCTGGAAAGGCAGCAGTAACCCTTTGCACAGTCTCAGGCTGAGCGAGACGCTGGGACCGATGTCTGCGGCTGAAGCAGAATGGGAGACCGCAGCAGACCCTTCCAGTCCACCAGATAATATTTCTTGCCACGTACCACTTTGCACCCCACGATAGAGTTCACCTCAAACTCATCCATGGATGAACCCGATATCCCGGCAGATGGCTCAGAAAACCGACACAAATAGACAGGCTTTAAGAGGGAAACGTGAAAGGTGTCGGTGATAACAAGGCGCGGAGGAATAGCCAAATGGTAGACCACAGGGTTGACCTGTTCCATAACCTTGAAAGGGCCTATGTAGCGAGGCGCAAACTTAGTTGACTCAACTCGCAGCCTGATGTTACGGGCAGAGAGCCACACTGAGTCGCCAGGAGCAAAGGTCAGACCGGGGCGCCGGTGTGCATCAGCAGAAACCCTCATTATCTCCTTGGAGGCCCGGATAACATCCTGTGCGTGGTCACAAATGCCACGTGCCTCCACAGCCCATTCTGCCTCCCTAAAATCAGTGGATGACATCGGCATGGGCACAGGAACACGTGGATGCTGGCCGTAATTAAGGAGAAAATGAGTCTGTCCGGTAGAGTTGGCTACGGCATTGTTCAAGGCAAATTCCGCCCAAGGTAGCAAAGATGCCCAGTCATCCTGGCTGGTGGAGACAAAATGTCGTAAGTATGTGACCAGAGTCTGGTTGGCCCTTTCTATCAACCCATTCGTCTCGGGATGGTATGCAGAAGAGTGTTTCAGCTCAATGCTGAGTAAACGACTAAGTTCTCTCCAGAACCGAGATGCAAACTGAGGACCCCGGTCACTGACAATTTTGTCAGGCATGCCATGTAAATGGAAAACATGTTTGACGAACAACGCCGCTAAAGCCCCTGCAGAAGTTAATCGTGGAAGCGGAACCAAGTGCACCATCTTAGAAAAATGGTCGGTGACTACCCAGATAACTGTACAGCTATGAGACTTGGGTAAGCCTACCACGAAGTCCATCCTGACCATCTCCCAGGGCCTGTCTGCCACCAACAGGGGGTAAAGTTGCCCAGCAGGCCATTGCCGAGGAGACCGATCTTGGCGCAGGAGACACACGCCCGAATATAGTCCCCGACATCACGGGCCATATAGTAACATAGTAACATAGTAACATAATAATAATAATATTAATAATTTTTATTTATATAGCGCCAACATATTCCGCAGCGCTTTACAAATTACAGAGGGGACTTGTACAGACAATAGACATTACAGCATAACAGAAATACAGTTCAAAACAGATACCAGGAGGAGTGAGGGCCCTGCTCGCAAGCTTACAAACTATGGGTAACATAGTTAGTAAGGCCGAAAAAAGACATTTGTCCATCCAGTTCAGCCTATATTCCATCATAATAAATCCCCAGATCTACGTCCTTCTACAGAACCTAATAATTGTATGATACAATATTGTTCTGCTCCAGGAAGACATCCAGGCCTCTCTTGAACCCCTCGACTGAGTTCGCCATCACCACCTCCTCAGGCAAGCAATTCCAGATTCTCACTGCCCTAACAGTAAAGAATCCTCTTCTATGTTGGTGGAAAAACCTTCTCTCCTCCAGACGCAAAGAATGCCCCCTTGTGCCCGTCACCTTCCTTGGTATAAACAGATCCTCAGCGAGATATTTGTATTGTCCCCTTATATACTTATACATGGTTATTAGATCGCCCCTCAGTCGTCTTTTTTCTAGACTAAATAATCCTAATTTCGCTAATCTATCTGGGTATTGTAGTTCTCCCATCCCCTTTATTAATTTTGTTGCCCTCCTTTGTACTCTCTCTACTTTTATTATATCCTTCCTGAGCACCGGTGCCCAAAACTGGACACAGTACTCCATGTGCGGTCTAACTAGGGATTTGTACAGAGGCAGTATAATGCTCTCATCATGTGTATCCAGACCTCTTTTAATGCACCCCATGATCCTGTTTGCCTTGGCAGCTGCTGCCTGGCACTGGCTGCTCCAGGTAAGTTTATCATTAACTAGGATCCCCAAGTCCTTCTCCCTGTCAGATTTACCCAGTGGTTTCCCATTCAGTGTGTAATGGTGATATTGATTCCTTCTTCCCATGTGTATAACCTTACATTTATCATTGTTAAACCTCATCTGCCACCTTTCAGCCCAAGTTTCCAACTTATCCAGATCCATCTGTAGCAGAATACTATCTTCTCTTGTATTAACTGCTTTACATAGTTTTGTATCATCTGCAAATATCGATATTTTACTGTGTAAACCTTCTACCAGATCATTAATGAATATGTTGAAGAGAACAGGTCCCAATACTGACCCCTGCGGTACCCCACTGGTCACAGCGACCCAGTTAGAGACTATACCATTTATAACCACCCTCTGCTTTCTATCACTAAGCCAGTTACTAACCCATTTACACACATTTTCCCCCAGACCAAGCATTCTCATTTTGTGTACCAACCTCTTGTGTGGCACGGTATATGCGGCTACCAGTACGTCCTCGCCAAGAGCTCAGATGTCCTTTTGGTCCCAAAATGTCCACCCACCCTGGATGACTGAGCCGAATAGAGAACCTCCGGTCGCAAATTAGATGGAATGAAAGTCTTGCCTGGGGGCACAGACTCTAGCGAAACCAGAGCCACAGTTCTCAGGCTCTCTGAAGGGACAATAAGCCGAGGCTCCTCCTCCTTTTATGACACTACAGAGTGAGAGAGAGCATCGGCATGAACGTTCTTCTGCCCGGAAAGAAAATGGAGGGTGAAATGGAACCGGGAGAAGAACAGGGACCATTTGGCCTGGTGAGAATTTAGCCACTGGGCCGTCTGTAAATACACCAAGTTCTTGTGGTCTATGAACACCTGGAAGGGAAAGCGAGCTCCCTCCAGGAGGTGTCTCCACTCTGAGAAAGCGAACTTCATAGCTAGCAACTCCCTGTCCCCGATGGAATAATTCATCTCCGCTGGTGAAAAGGTCTTAGATAGGAAGAAGCAAGGATGTTTCCGATGTTGAGTATAGTTTTGGAAGAGGACTGCTCCAGCACCAACGGATGAGGCATCCATCTCCATAATAAATGGCTTATCTACATCAGGGCGATGTAGGATGGGAGCGCTAGTGAAGTGTGACCTAATGGAGTGAAAGGCTTTGGAGACCTCCTCAGACCACAATTTGGGATTTGCTCCATTCTTGATGAGGGCAACCAAGGGAGCTACCAAAGTTGAGAAGTGGTGAATGAACTGGCGATAGTAATTAATGAACCACATAAAGCGCTGCACTGCTTTGGGAGAATAGGGTTCCTGCCAGTCCATCACAGCCTTTAGCTTGGCAGGATCCATAGCCAATTCCTAGGCAGAGATGATATAGCCAAGGAAAGGTAAGGACTCCTGCTCAAACTCACATTTCTCCAACCTGTAGGAGGTTGAAGACCTTGCAAACATCTCTCCGGTGGGAGTCAATATCTGGAGAGTAGACGAGAATATCATCCAGATAAACTACGACGGAAGTGGAAAGCATATCCCGGAAGATATTGTTTGCAAAGTCTTGGAAAACAGCTGGGGCATTACAGAGCTCGAAAGGCATCACCAGATATTCATAGTGCCCATCCCTGGTGTTAAAAGCTGTCTTCCATTTGTCCCCCTCACGGATGCGAATCAGTTTGTAAGCACCGCACAGATCTAACTTAGTAAATACCCTTGCTCCCCATAGCCTATCAAAAAGCTCAGATATCAGGGGTAGTGGGTACTTATTCTTAACAGTGATGACAGTGTTCTAGTGGCTTATTTCAGCCAAGGCCCTGAATAAACACATACAAACTCCTAACTGGAGGTGCTGGTATTCTAGGGGCTTATTTCAGCCAAACCCTAACCACATCCAGACATGAGCACACTGGCCCTGAGCTCATAGACTTTGGTTTGATACTAGTGCATGGCCATGCAAATCTTTTATAGCTGTAGCAGACAAGGACCTTCCAAGTGGTCCAATAGGAGCTGCTATTGGGCCTGAGCGTGTGACCCCAGACCTCCAATGAGAGGTCCTCCCGTGGGCATGCTGAGTGTGTGCAAAGCAGGTCTTAGTCCCAGAAAAACCTGCACGACGCTGACCAGTGCTGGCTACAAAAACAGAACCTGGAAAGGCAGCAGTAACCCTTTGCACA
Source organism: Ranitomeya imitator (assembly GCF_032444005.1). Lineage (NCBI taxonomy): Eukaryota > Metazoa > Chordata > Amphibia > Anura > Dendrobatidae > Ranitomeya > Ranitomeya imitator. The sequence continues at coordinate 708,076,997 of NC_091283.1, read as the reverse complement.
GTATCAGGCTGAGCGAGATGCTGGGACCGACATCTCCTCCGAGCTGGCTCCACTGCGGCTGAAGCAAAATGGGAGACCGCAGCAGACATGGCTCAAGATTTCCCCTGTGTAGCAGCAAGAACTCGACTCTTAACAGGCTGTCAAGGAAATACCACACTGGCAAATATGTGGCTTTTTTATATTTTTTTATGGTAAATAGTGCTGTATATAATTAGAGTATCAGACAGCAAAAAAAGTGGTACACCGGCCTACAATGCCCAAACTTGGAGCATGTAGAAATATGACGGCTTCATGGTAATACCACACTGGCAAATATGTGGCCTTCTTATATTTTTTTATGCTAAATAATGCTGCATATAATTAAAGTAACACACGGCAAAAAAAAAGTGGTCCTCCGGCCTACAATGCCCAAACTTGGAGCACGCAGATATATGTGGGCTGTCACGGAAATACAACACTGTCAAATATGCAGCCTGTTTTTCTTTTTATATGCCAAATAGTGCTATATGTAATTAGAGTAACAGACAGCAGAAACAGTGGCAAAACGGCCTAAAATGCCAAAATTTGGAGCACGCAGATATATGAGGCCTTCTTTAGTGAATTTAAAACACCAAAAAAAAGAAAAAAGTGGCACAGGGCTAGCACACACAACTATGCTACGTATGCCTGACAAACTATGATTTTTCAACAGGTCTCAGTCTGACACAACACACTGTATATTTTTTTGGGGGGTGAATTTTTGGGAAAAAAAAGGAACTAGGTATATAGTAAAGAAGCTGCAGCAGCAGACAGTTATGGAGCTTTTGGAGGGATGCAGATGGAGCAATGTACGCACATACAGTGCCTGCAGGCCTTGCACTGATGCGGATATGCTGTGCTGTGCCCTGCCTACCTAGCGCTGCAATATCGGGACCCACAAATTAGCCCTAAAAAGGACTGTTGATTTCTCGGGGTTTCTGGATTGCATACCTACACTAACTATAACAACCACGATTCTGGCCCTATCTCGGCAGCATCTCTCCCTACTCTCTGAATCCAGGGCAGAATGCGGCAAACAGGGCGGCACCTAGTCTCTTATACTCGGGATGATGTTGTGCGGCCAAGCCAATCACTGCACGACCACAACAAAGATGGCTGCGGCATTTCATGGCCTGGCAGACAATCCCTGCAGCATGATTGGGTCTCTAAAGTCCACCAAAAATCCTGGGTGGAGACACCAGCTACAGCCGAATAATCCTGGAAATGCTCGATGCTCGCTGAGTACACCGAGCCTAGTGATACTGGGGAGAGTAACGAGCAGTGGCGAGAACGTTCGCTCATCACTAATCACCATGTTGTATATGAGTTTTAATTTTTTTATGTGTTTGTGGTTTTGTATGTTCCAGTATTCCAATAAAATCATACATTTTATACTATCTATTCATATGATTGAATTAGGTGTGCACACCAGTCTATGTGTTTGGTCTTTCTTGGCTCTTTTCATAAAATTATTAGGGAACTGTTATGAAAGGTAATTCAGTACCACAATGGACATAGAGGTCAGCGCACATACAGTGACCTGGCAATAACCCAAAAAACAAGAACAAGCTCTAAGACGTGGGAACTCTGTTGACCGCAATTCCTAATCCTCTCCAACCACACTAAAGGCAGCCGTGGATTGCGCCTGACGCTCCCTATGCAACTCGGCACGACTTGAGAAACTAGCTAGCCTGAAGATAGAAAATAAGCCTACCTTGCCTCAGAGAAATACCCCAAAGGAAAAGGCAGCCCCCACATACAGTGGGGCAAAAAAGTATTTAGTCAGTCAGCAATAGTGCAAGTTCCACCACTTAAAAAGATGAGAGGCATCTGTAATTTACATCATAGGTAGACCTCAACTATGGGAGACAAACTGAGAAAAAAAATCCAGAAAATCACATTGTCTGTTTTTTTAACAATTTATTTGCATATTATGGTGGAAAATAAGTATTTGGTCAGAAACAAAATTTCATCTCAATACTTTGTAATATATCCTTTGTTGGCAATGACAGAGGTCAAACGTTTTCTGTAAGTCTTCACAAGGTTGCCACACACTGTTGTTGGTATGTTGGCCCATTCCTCCATGCAAATCTCCTCTAGAGCAGTGATGTTTTTGGCTTTTCACTTGGCAACACGGACTTTCAACTCCCTCCAAAGGTTTTCTATAGGGTTGAGATCTGGAGACTGGCTAGGCCACTCCAGGACCTTGAAATGCTTCTTACGAAGCCACTCCTTCGTTGCCCTGGCGGTGTGCTTTGGATCATTGTCATGTTGAAAGACCCAGCCACGTTTCATCTTCAATGCCCTTGCTGATGGAAGGAGGTTTGCACTCAAAATCTCACGATACATGGCCCCATTCATTCTTTCATGTACCCGGATCAGTCGTCCTGGCCCCTTTGCAGAGAAACAGCCCCAAAGCATGATGTTTCCTCCACCATGCTTTACAGTAGGTATGGTGTTTGATGGATGCAACTCAGTATTCTTTTTCCTCCAAACACAACAAGTTGTGTTTCTACCAAACAGTTCCAGTTTGGTTTCATCAGACCATAGGACATTCTCCCAAAACTCCTCTGGATCATCCAAATGCTCTCTAGCAAACTTCAGACGGGCCCGGACATGTACTGGCTTAAGCAGTGGGACACGTCTGGCACTGCAGGATCTGAGTCCATGGTGGCGTAGTGTGTTACTTATGGTAGGCCTTGTTACATTGGTCCCAGCTCTCTGCAGTTCATTCACTAGGTCCCCTCGCGTGGTTCTGGGATTTTTGCTCACCGTTCTTGTGATCATTCTGACCCCACGGGGTGGGATTTTGCGTGGAGCCCCAGATCGAGGGAGATTATCAGTGGTCTTGTATGTCTTCCATTTTCTAATTATTGCTCCCACTGTTGATTTCTTCACTCCAAGCTGGTTGGCTATTGCAGATTCAGTCTTCCCAGCCTGGTGCAGGGCTACAATTTTGTTTCTGGTGTCCTTTGACAGCTCTTTGGTCTTCACCATAGTGGAGTTTGGAGTCAGACTGTTTGAGTGTGTGCACAGGTGTCTTTTTATACTGATAACAAGTTTAAACAGGTGCCATTACTACAGGTAATGAGTGGAGGAAAGAGGAGACTCTTAAAGAAGAAGTTACAGATCTGTGAGAGCCAGAAATCTTGATTGTTTGTTTCTGACCAAATACTTATTTTCCACCATAATATGCAAATAAAATGTTAAAAAAACAGACAATGTGATTTTCTGGATTTTTTTTTTCTCAGTTTGTCTCCCATAGTTGAGGTCTACCTATGATGTAAATTACAGATGCCTCTCATCTTTTTAAGTGGTGGAACTTGCACTATTGCTGACTGACTAAATACTTTTTTGCCCCACTGTATAATGACTGTGAGTTAAGATGAAAAGACAAACGTAGAGATGAAATAGATTTAGCAAAGTGAGGCCCAACTTTCTGAACAGAACGAGAATAGGAAAGGTAACTTTGCGGTCAACACAAAACCCTACAAAGACCACGCAAAGGGGGCAAAAAGACCCTCCGTACTGAACTAACGGCACGGAGGTACACCCTCTGCGTCCCAGAGCTTCCAACAAGCAGAAAAAAACAGCAAACAAATAGCAAAGAGGAACTTAGCTATGCAGAGCAGCAGGCCACAGGAACGATCCAGGAGGAAACAGGTCCAATACTAGAACATTGACTGGAGGCCAGGATCAAAGCACTAGGTGGAGTTAAATAGAGCAGCACCTAACGACTTCACCACATCACCTGAGGAAGGAAACTCAGAAGCCGCAGTACCACTTTCCTCCACCAACGGAAGCTCACAGAGAGAACCAGCCGAAGTACCACTTGTGACCACAGGAGGGAGCTCTGCCACAGAATTCACATCAGTACCCCCCCTTGAGGAGGGGTCACCGAACCCTCACCAGAGCTCCCAGGACGACCAGGATGAGCCATATGAAAGGCACGAACAAGATCGGGAGCATGGACATCAGAGGCAAAGACCCAGGAATTATCTTCCTGAGCATAACCCTTCCACTTAACCAGATACTGGAGTTTCCGCCTTGAAACACGAGAATCCAAAATCTTCTCCACAATATACTCCAACTCCCCCTCCACCAAAACCGGGGCAGGAGGATCAACAGATGGAACCATAGGTGCCACGTATCTCCGCAACAATGACCTATGGAATACGTTATGTATGGAAAAAGAATCTGGAAGGGTCAGACGAAAAGACACAGGATTAAGAACCTCAGAAATCCTATACGGACCAATAAAATGAGGTTTAAACTTAGGAGAGGAAACCTTTATAGGAATATGACGAGAAGATAACCAAACCAAGTCCCCAACCCGAAGTCGGGGACCCACACAGCGTCTGCGATTAGCGAAACGTTGAGCCTTCTCCTGGGACAAAGTCAAATTGTCCACTACATGAGTCCAAATCTGCTGCAACCTGTCCACCACAGTATCCACACCAGGACAGTCCGAAGACTCAACCTGTCCTGAAGAGAAACGAGGATGGAACCCAGAGTTGCAGAAAAACGGTGAAACCAAGGTAGCCGAGCTGGCCCGATTATTAAGGGCGAACTCAGCCAAAGGCAAAAAGGACACCCAGTCATCCTGATCAGCAGAAACAAAGCATCTCAGATATGTTTCCAAAGTCTGATTGGTTCGTTCGGTCTGGCCATTAGTCTGAGGATGGAAAGCCGAGGAAAAAGACAAGTCAATGCCCATCCTACCACAAAAGGCTCGCCAAAAACTCGAAACAAACTGGGAACCTCTGTCAGAAACTATATTCTCTGGAATGCCATGTAAACGAACCACATGCTGGAAAAACAATGGCACCAAATCAGAGGAGGAAGGCAATTTAGGCAAGGGTACCAAATGGACCATCTTAGAGAAGCGATCACAGACCACCCAAATGACTGACATCTTTTGAGAGATGGGAAGATCTGAAATGAAATCCATAGAGATATGTGTCCAAGGCCTCTTCGGGACCGGCAAGGGCAAAAGCAACCCACTGGCACGAGAACAGCAGGGCTTAGCCCGAGCACAAATCCCACAGGACTGCACAAAAATACGCACATCCCGCGACAGAGATGGCCACCAAAAGGATCTAGCCACTAACTCTCTGGTACCAAAGATTCCAGGATGACCAGCCAACACCGAACAATGAACCTCAGAGACAACTTTATTCGTCCACCTATCAGGGACAAACAGTTTCTCCGCTGGGCAACGATCAGGTTTATTAGCCTGAAATTTTTGCAGCACCCGCCGCAAATCAGGGGAGATGGTAGACACAATTACTCCCTCTTTGAGGATACCCGCCGGCTCAGATACACCCGGAGAGTCGGGCACATAACTCTTAGACAGAGCATCCGCCTTCACATTTTTAGAGCCCGGAAGGTATGAAATCACAAAGTCAAAACGGGCAAAAAACAACGACCAACGAGCTTGTCTAGGATTCAACCGCTTGGCGGACTCGAGATAAGTCAAGTTCTTATGATCAGTCAAGACCACCACGCGATGCTTAGATCCTTCAAGCCAATGACGCCACTCCTCGAATGCCCACTTCATGGCCAGCAACTCTCGATTGCCCACATCATAATTTCGCTCAGCAGGCGAAAACTTCCTGGAAAAGAAGGCGCATGGTTTCATCACCGAGCAATCAGAACTTCTCTGCGACAAAACAGCCCCTGCTCCAATCTCAGAAGCATCAACCTCGACCTGGAACGGAAGCGAAACATCTGGTTGACACAACACAGGGGCAGAAGAAAAACGACGCTTCAACTCTTGAAAAGCTTCCACAGCAGCAGAAGACCAATTGACCACATCAGCACCCTTCTTGGTCAAATCGGTCAATGGTTTAGCAATACTAGAAAAATTGCAGATGAAGCGACGATAAAAATTAGCAAAGTCCAGGAACTTTTGCAGACTTTTCAGAGATGTCGGCTGAGTCCAATCATGGATGGCTTGGACCTTAACAGGGTCCATCTCGATAGTAGAAGGGGAAAAGATGAACCCCAAAAATGAAACCTTCTGAACACCAAAGAGACATTTTGATCCCTTCACAAACAAAGAATTAGCACGCAGGACCTGAAACACCATTCTGACCTGCTTCACATGAGACTCCCAATCATCCGAGAAGATCAAAATGTCATCCAAGTACACAATCAGGAATTAATCCAGGTACTCTCGGAAGATGTCATGCATAAAGGACTGAAACACTGATGGAGCATTGGCAAGTCCGAATGGCATTACTAGATACTCAAAATGGCCCTCGGGCGTATTAAATGCAGTTTTCCACTCATCGCCTCGCTTAATACGCACAAGATTATACGCACCACGAAGATCTATCTTGGTGAACCAACTAGCCCCCTTAATCCGAGCAAACAAATCAGATAACAATGGCAAGGGGTACTGAAATTTAACCGTGATCTTATTTAGAAGGCGGTAATCTATACAAGGTCTCAGTGAACCATCCTTCTTGGCTACAAAAAAGAACCCTGCTCCTAATGGCAACGATGACGGGCGAATATGCCCCTTCTCCAAAGACTCCTTCACATAACTCCGCATAGCGGCGTGCTCAGGCACAGATAAATTAAACAGTCGACCTTTTGGGAATTTACTACCAGGAATCAAATCGATAGCACAATCACAATCCCTATGCGGAGGTAGGGTATCGGACTTGGGCTCATCAAATAAATCCCGGTAATCAGACAAGAACTCAGGAACCTCAGAAGGGGTGGATGACGAAATAGTCAGAAATGGGACATCACCATGTACCCCCTGACAAGCCCAGCTGGACACAGACATGAATTTCCAATCTAATACTGGATTATGGACTTGTAGCCATGGCAACCCCAACACGACCACATCATGCAGATTATGCAACACCAGAAAGCGAATAACCTCCTGATGTGCAGGAGCCATGCACATGGTCAGCTGGGTCCAGTACTGAGGACTGAGTACTGAGCATCAATTCCTCTCAATGGAATAGGACACTGCAAGGGCTCCAAGAAAAACCCACAACGCCTAGCATACTCCAAGTCCATCAAATTCAGAGCAGCGCCTAAGTCCACAAATGCCATGATAGAATACGATGACAAAGAGCAGATCAAGGTAACAGACAGAAGAAATTTTGACTGTACCATACCAATGGTGGCAGACCTAGCGAACCGCTTAGTGCGCTTAGGACAATCAGAGATAGCATGAGTGGAATCACCACAGTAGAAACACAGCCCATTCAGACGTCTGTGTTCTTGCCGTTCAACTCTGGTCAAAGTGCTATCGCACTGCATAGGCTCAGGTTTAAGCTCAGGTAATACCGCCAAATGGTGCACAGATTTACGCTCGCGCAAGCGTCGACCGATCTGAATAGCCATAGACATAGACTCATTCAGACCAGCAGGCATAGGAAATCCCACCATGACATCCTTAAGGGCTTCAGAGAGACCTTTTCTGAAAATAGCTGCGAGCGCACCTTCATTCCACTGAGTGAGTACGGACCACTTTCTAAATTTCTGACAATATACCTCTATTTCATCCTGACCCTGACACAGAGCCAGCAAATTCTTCTCTGCCTGATCCACAGAATTAGGCTCATCGTACAGCAATCCGAGCGCCAGGAAAAATGCATCAATATTACTTAATGCAGGATCTCCTGACGCAAGAGAAAATGCCCAGTCCTGAGGGTCGCCCAGCAAAAAAGAAATGACGATCCTAACTTGTTGAACTGGGTCACCAGAGGAGCGAGGTTTCAAAGCCAGAAATAGTTTACAATTATTTTTGAAACTCAGAAATTTAGTTCTATCTCCAAAAAACAAATCAGGAATAGGAATTCTCGGTTCTAACATAGAATTCTGAACCACAAAGTCTTGAATACTTTGTACTCTTGCCGTGAGCTGATCCACACATGAAGACAGACCTTTAATGTCCATTGCTACACCTGTGTCCTGAACCACCCAAATGTCTAGGGGAAAAAAAAGGCAAAACACAGTGCAAAGAAAAAAAAATGGTCTCAGAACTTCTTTTTTCCCTCTATTGAGAATCATTAGTACTTTTGGCCTCCAGTACTGTTATGAAAGGTAATTCAGTACCACAATGGACATAGAGGTCAGCGCACATACAGTGACCTGGCAATAACCCAAAAAATAAGAATGAGCTCTGAGACGTGGGAACTCTGTTGACCGCAATTCCTAATCCTCTCCAACCACACTAAAGGCAGCCGTGGATTGCGCCTGACGCTCCCTATGCAACTCGGCACGGCCTGAGAAACTAGCTAGCCTGAAGATAGAAAATAAGCCTACCTTTCCTCAGAGAAATACCCCAAAGGAAAAGGCAGCCCCCACATATAATGACTGTGAGTTAAGATGAAAAGACAAACGTAGAGATGAAATAGATTTAGCAAAGTGAGGCCCAACTTTCTGAACAGAGCGAGGATAGGAAAGGTAACTTTGCGGTCAACACAAAACCCTACAAAGACCACGCAAAGGGGGCAAAAAGAACCTCCGTACCGAACTAACGGCACGGAGGTACACCCTCTGCGTCCCAGAGCTTCCAGCAAGCAGAAAAAAACAAATTGACAAGCTGGACAGAAAAAAACAGCAAACAAATAGCAAAGAGGAACTTAGCTATGCAGAGCAGCAGGCCACAGGAACGATCCAGGAGGAAACAGGTCCAATACTAGAACATTGACTGGAGGCCAGGATCAAAGCACTAGGTGGAGTTAAATAGAGCAGCACCTAACGACTTCACCACATCACCTGAGGAAGGAAACTCAGAAGCCGCAGTACCACTTTCCTCCACCAACGGAAGCTCACAGAGAGAACCAGCCGAAGTACCACTTGTGACCACAGGAGGGAGCTCTGCCACAGAATTCACAACAGGGAACATCATAACTCAGTGCTTGCTGGTCATCCAGGTGGTACAGCAACCGTGGACTGCCTTTCTCATAATTTGTGGTGACCGATGTTGCATCGGGATGTGATTGAAAAGACGTATGCTAGCAGTGTTTGCAAATGTTCTAAAATATCGCCTAATCATCCGTCCCATCCTCTTCTTCCACTGCCCATTCTTAGTAGATCCATGAGATTACCTTGACAATGGTTGATGGTGTTAGGGCTAGCGGAATGCACCGATTAAAGATAGGAAGCTACAAGGTGCGTTCCCAGCCCGGGTCCACCGTGCAGAGATATCTGCAGCAAAGTAACGGCGGATAACCTCTGAGCTCACACGTGGGTTAAGCTTCACCCCATGTAAGCTGGAAGTGATCTCTGTTGACTCACAGAGTCGCACTGTATACAAAACTAGTAAACTGATTACGGGTTGTGCTTGCTCTGGAACTCTTCTGTGCTAACCACACACATGAAGGAACCAGATGCTAAGCCAAGGCTAATTGCCCCCTCTGATGCTAGCTGCCTGCCTGAGTTTACAGTCCCAAAGCTACAGCCTCAAACCACATATATAGAGTGGTAGAGTATCAAGTGGCATAAGCCAAACACATTTGATACAAGCACATGGCCGTGCGGCCATGCAATCCTTTTATAGTTGCAGCTGTTTCAGGACCTTCCTGGTGGACCAATGGGAGCTGCTACAGGGCCTGAGCATGTGACCCCCAACCTCCAATGAGAGGTCCTCCCATGGGCATGCTCAGTACGTAAAAAGCAGGACTTTCTCAGAAAAGCCTGCTCGCCGCTGACCAGTGCTGGCTTCAAAAGCAGAGCCTGGAAAGGCAGCAGTAACCATTCACACAGTATCAGGCTGAGCCAGATGCTGGGACTAACATCCCCGCTGAGCAGGTTCCACTGCGGCTGGAGGAGAATGGGAGACCGCAGCAGACATGGTTTGAGATTCCCTCAGTGCAGCTGTGGGAACTCGACACCCAGCATGGCCCCCTCCTCCTTGAGCCTCGCTACGCTCAAAGGCTTCGATGAGCAGCGGAGCCCGAATGTGCTCTCATGTGTTTTTTCACAGATTTCACAAGCCGTTATGCTATTCACATTCATTTGCTTTAGTACAATTGAGTGCAGCCATTTACCGTATATACTCGAGTATAAGCCGACCCCCCTAATTTTGCCACAAAAAACTGGGAAAACTTATTGACTCGAGTATAAGCCTAGGGTGGAAATGCAGCATTTACTGGTGAATTTCAAAAATAAAAATAGATCATTATTTCCCCATAGCTGTGCCATATAGTGCTCTGCACCGTTCATATATCCTCATAGCTGTGCCCCATACAGTGCTCTGCACCATTCATATATCCTCATAGCTGTGCCCATACAGTGCTCTGCACCGTTCATATATCCTCATAGCTGTGCCCCATACAGTGCTCTGCACCGTTCATATATCCTCATAGCTGTGCCCCATACAGTGCTCTGCACCGTTCATATATCCTCATATCTGTGCCCCATACAGTGCTCTGCACCGTTCATATATCCTCATATCTGTGCCCCATACAGTGCTCTGCACCGTTCATATATCCTCATAGCTGTGCCCCATACAGTGCTCTGCACCGTTCATATATACTCATAGATGTGCCCCATACAGTGCTCTGCACCGTTCATATATCCTCATAGATGTGCCCCATACAGTGCTCTGCACCGTTCATATATCCTCATATCTGTGCCCCATACAGTGCTCTGCACCGTTCATATATCCTCATATCTGTGCCCCATACAGTGCTCTGCACCGTTCATATATCCTCATAGATGTGCCCCATACAGTGCTCTGCACCGTTCATATATCCTCATAGATGTGCCCCATACAGTGCTCTGCACCGTTCATTTTGTCCCATAGATGCTCCACATAAATCTGTGCCGCTGCTGCAATAAAAAAAACAAAACACATACTCACCTTTCTTGCTTGCAGCTCCCCAGCGTCCGGTCCCGGCGTCTCCCCGCTCTGACTGATCAGGCAGAGGGCGCCGCGCACACGATATGCGTCATCGCGCCCTCTGACCTGAACAGTCAGAGCGGAGCGACGCCGGGAAGATGGAGGCGCCGGGAAGATGGAGCGGCGCCGGCGGCTGGAACGCGGACAGGTGAATATTACATACTTACCTAGTCCCAGCGATCCTGACGCTCCCTCTGCCTGTCACAGCTGTCTTCGGTGCCGCAGCCTCTTTCTCTATCAGCGGTCACCGTTACCGCTGATTAGAGAAATTAATATGTGGCTCCACCCCTATGGGAGGTGGAGCCGCATATTCATTTCTCTAATGAGTGGTCCCACGTGACCGCTGAAGAGGGGAAGAAGCTGCAGCACAGAAGACCGTGGGACGGCAGGGGAAGCGTCAGGATCACCGGGACTAGGTAAGTATACCTCAGCGCCCTCTCCCCGTCACCCGCCGACCCCACCGCTACCGTGACTCGAGTATAAGCCGAGAGGGGCACTTTCAGCCCAAAAATTTGGGCTGAAAATCTCAGTTTATACTCGAATATATACGGTATCTATTTTCTATGTAAGTTGTTTTTGGTTATGCACCAGTTCAGACTAGTTTTCTGTTCAGTCAGTTTACCATTACTTGCTATGTACTATTTTTTCTGACTTGAACACCCAGCCCTTATCCACGCTGTGATTGTAATTACATCCAAACACTTTTGGTTCTGACCTGCCTATAAATGCAGGCTTTAGCATGATATTAGCCAGAGTTAAGTGTTCACACTAGGCAGTCAGGTCAATAATCCATGTGATCTATGAGATTACCTTGACGTTGGTGGATGGGCTCACATTTATTGGCCAAATTTTGTGCTAAGCATCTCATGTGTTTTTTCATAGATTTCACAATCCATTATGCTATTCACATTTCATGTATTACACATTCCCTTGCTTTAGTACAATTGAGTGCAGCCATTTATCTATTTCCTATGTTTTATATGTGTTTGAATTGTTTTTATGTGGTTGTGGTTTTGTATGTTCCAGTATTCCAATAAAATCATACATTTTATACTATCTATTTATATTATCAAATTAGGTGTGCACACCAATCTATGTGTTTGGTCTTTCTTGCCTCTTTTCATAAATTATTAGAGAACATCATAACTTGGTGCTTGCTGGTCATCCAGGCGGTACGACAACCATGGACTACCTTTGTCATCGTTTTTGGTGCCCAAGGTTGCATAGGGATGTGATTGAAAAGATGTCTGCTAGCAGTATTTGCAAATATCCTAAAGTATCGCATAATCATCCGTCCCATCCTCTTCTTCCACTGCCCATTCTTAGTAGATATTGGACAAACCTGTCCATGGTTTTTATTACTGACCTACTGGTATCGGCAGGCAAGACAGTGGTTTTGGTGGTTGAAAATAGGTTCAGTAAAATTGTACATTTCATCGTATTACCGACACTTCCGAAGACACTACCTGGGGTGTTTATTAATGAGATGGTGAACTTTCATGGGGTTCCCTCTGATGTGGTGTCAGGAGGCCACTCGTAAGTAGGGGAACTGTCATGGGTGTGTTAGGTGTGACAGTCAGTCATTCTGGATCCAGCTGTACATGGTCATTGCACTTAGCTCTGCAGGCACCTTCTAGGTGTTGCATCTCTGCTGTGGAGTGATATTATTCTCCCTCTAGGAACTAGCAGTGATTTCCACCATCTGCTGCTGATTAACATACCCTTTCTGAATTTTTAAAATCCCTTTAATGGCTTCAGCAAGGCTCCGGTGATAGTTCTATTTCCCTCTGTCTAGTTGGAAGTACTCGTAGTTGACTAGTTCCTTCTTGGAGTTCCCTTGGAGAATAGCTGGCGTGATCTCTTTGGTGTCTTCTCAAGCTAAGTGTATTCCCTCGTTTGTTCACCTTATTTGTCTTTAGTTGTAGTGGGGGATGACTAGTGTGTACCCTGTCCTCTCCCTATCCAGGACCTATCGCTAAGAGCAGTCAGGGACTAAGCCCCTGCTTGGCAATAGGTGTGTAACCTATATAGAGACATTAGGGGAGACAGGGTAATGTCAGATCTGCCTAAGGGTCTAAACTTCTCTATTTCCTAGTGTTTGGGCTTCCCACCCCTTCCCATTATTGTGTGCCTAGCTCCTCCGTCACCCAGCATGACATTTTTGCAAAGTGCACAGTCACAATCTGTCCCTCAGTCCAGCTGCAACCTATACCTACACGAATGAAAGCATAATGGTGGCGGCACTTGTGATCCAGCCTTTAAACAGGCTGGGCCATGTGCTGAGCTATCCAATCACAGACATGCCAATACTTGTCATGGCTGTGATGGCTCCAAAAGTGGCCACAGTCTAAAAGCATGTTGATTGGCTGCACTTCAGCCTTTCAACAAGCATTATTAGACTGGTGAGCCAGAACTGGAAACCATACATACAGTAAAAAGTCCTTGTTTGTGGTTCGATAACGGAAACTAGGTATTTGGTACTGATCCTGAACTTTCCCATTTTGGTTCGGTCAACCTTATTTGGGATATTGAGTTTATTTGTTACCTTTTCTCTTATCATTGTACTCAAAATATCCCAGTTTTATTCTTGGCATCCTGAAAGCTTTCAGAGGGACTACCATTATTAGTCGCTTTCCAACTATCAAATTCAGTAGACTTATGATCAGCATTTCTGAAACTTTTACATGAAATCTCTTGTTTTTGATCAGGTTCTAACTTTTTTATTTTTCTTCCAGATCATTGTCTTAGTTTTATTCTGATAATGTTATGGATCAATTTATTTTTACCTATTATTCTAAATGATAACCTCCTTCATAGTTTAACACAAGTTACATTATAGAATCTAAGCCTTTTTGACTAGATCTAATTCTGCCAACTCATATTTATCCAATACATCTAAAATCTTCTCAGACAGTAACAAGTATGTTAACATGTGTCAGCAAGTCACATGTTATTTTCATACCTTGAATTAACTTGCATTAACTTAGTACCAATCATTGAAGAGGTGTGATTCTAACAAATTTCTTCAATGCCATCACTCAACATTTCAAGTTAAAGCTTTATGTCTTAGTTACCCAACATATTGCATGACCTAATCAATATCACTGTATATTTGTGGATAGGCCTTTAAAAACTAAAAATCTGCATGCGAGAATACAAAAGATTGTTTTGGGCTTCATAATGCTTGTGAACTTCTGATGTTTAACCCCTTAGTGACAGAGCCAATTTGGTACTTAATGACCAGGCCAATTATTGCAATTCTGACCACTGTCATTTTATGAGGTTATAACTCTGGAAGGCTTCAACGGATCCCGCTGATTCTGAGATTGTTTTTTCGTGACATATTGTACTTCATGTTAGTGGTAACATTTCTTCGATATTGCTTGCGATTATTTATGAAAAAAACGGAAATAGGGCGAAAATTTTTAAAATTTTGCAATTTTCAAACTTTGTATTTTTATGCCCTTAAATCAGAGAGATATGTCATGAAAAATAGTTAATAAATAACATTTCCCACATGTCTACTTTACATCAGCACAATTTTGGAAACAAAATTTTTTTTTGTTAGGGAGTTATAAGGGTTAAAAGTTGACCAGCAATTTCTCATTTTTACAACACCATTTTTTTTTAGGGACCACATCACATTTGAAGTCATTTTGAGGGGTCTATATGATAGAAAATAATGAAGTGTGACACCATTCTAAAAACTACACCCCTCAAGGTTCTCAAAACCACATTCAAGAAGTTTATTAACCCTTTACGTGCTTCACAGGAACTGAAACAATGTGGAAGGAAAAAATGAACATTTAACTTTTTTTTGCAAACATCTTAATTCAGAACCATTTTTTTATTTTCACAAGTGTAAAAACAGAAATGTAACCATAAATTTTGTTATGCAATTTCTCCTGAATACGCCAATACCCCATATGTGGGGGTAAACCACTGTTAGGGCGCACCGCAGAACTTAGAAGTGAAGGAGCGCCGTTTGACTTTTTCAATGCAGAATTGGCTGGAATTGAGATCGGACACCATGTCACATTTAGAGAGCCCCTGATGTGCCTAAACAGTGGAAACTCCCCACAAGTGACACCATTTTGGAAACTAGACCCCTTAAGGAACTTATCTAGATGTGTGGTGAGCACTTTGAACCCCCAAGTGCTTCACAGAAGTTTATAACGTAGAGCCGTGAAAATAATAAATCGCTTGTGTTTACACAAAAATGATCTTTTCGCCCACAAATTCTTATTTTCACAAGGGTAACAGGAGAAATTAGACCACTAACGTTGTTGTGCAATTTCTCCTGAGTACGTCGATACCCAATATGTGGGGGTAAACCACTGTTTGGGCGCACCGCAGAGCTTGGAAGAGAAAGAGTGCCGTTTTACTTTTTCAATGTAGAATTGGCTGGAATTGAGATCGGACGCCATGTCGCGTTTGGAGAGCCCCTGATGTGCCTAAACAGTAGAAATCCCCCACAAGTGACCCCATTTTGGAAACTAGACCCCCCATGGAACTTATCTAGATGTGTGGTGAGAACCTTGAATGCCCAAGTGCTTCACAGAAGTTTATAATGCAGAGCCGTGAAAATAAAAAATATTTTTTTTTTCAACAAAAGAGATTTTTTGCCACCAAATTTTTATTTTCACAAGGGTAACAAGAGAAATTGGACCCCAAAAGTTGTTGTCCAATTTGTCCTGAGTATGCTGGTACCCCATATGTGGGGGTAAACCACTGTTTGGGCGCACGGCAGAGCTCGGAAGGAAGGAGCGCCGTTTTGGAATGCAGACTTTGATAGAATGGTCTGCGGGTATTATGTTGCGTTTGCAGAGCCCCTGATGTACCTAACCAGTAGAAACCCTCCACAAGTGACCCCATTTTGGAAACTAGACCCCCCAAGGAACTTATCTAGATGTGTGGTGAGAACTTTGAATGCCCAAGTGCTTCACAGAAGTTTAGAATGCAGAGTCGTGAAAATAAAAAATATTTTTTTTTCCACAAAAAAGATATTGTAGCCCCCAAGTTTTTATTTTCACAAGGGTAACAGGAGAAATTGGACTGCAATAGTTGTTGTCCAATTTATCCCGAGTATGCTGATGCGCCATATGTGGGGGTAAACCACTGTTTGGGCGCACGGCAGAGCTCGGAAGGGAAGGAGCGCCTTTTTGGAATGCAGACCTTGATAGAATGGTCTGTGGGCATTATGTTGCGATTGCACAGCCCCTGATGTACCTAAACTGTAGTAACCCCCCACAAGTGACCCCATTTTGGAAACTAGACCCCCCAAGGAACTTATCTAGATGTGTGGTGAGAACTTTGAATGCCCAAGTGCTTCACAGAAGTTTAGAATGCAGAGTCGTGAAAATAAAAAATATTTTTTTTTTTCACAAAAAAGATTTTGTAGCCCCCAAGTTTTTATTTTCACAAGGGTAACAAGAGAAATTGGACCCCAGAAGTTGTTGTGCAATTTATCCCGAGTACGCTGATGCCCCATATGTGGGGGTAACCCACTGTTTGGGCGCACGGCAGAGCTCAGAAGGGAGGGAGCACCATTTGACTTTTTGAGCGCAAAATTGGCTGTCGTGTTTGGAGACCCCCTGATGTACCTAAACAGTGGAAACCCCCCAATTCTAGCTCCAACTCTAACCCCAACACACCCCTAACCCTAATCCCAACCTCATCCATAATCCTAATCACTAACCCTAACCATAATCACAACCCTTACCCCAAAACAACCCTAATGTCAACCCTAACCATAACACTAATCAAAACCCTAAATCCAACACACCCCTAATCCTAATCTCAACCCTAACCTCAAACCTAACCCTAATCCCAATACACCCCTAATCACAACCCTAACCTTAACCCTAATCCCAAACCTAACCCTAATCCCAAGCGTATCCCTAATGCCAACCCTAACCCTAATACCAACCCTAATCCAAACCCTAACCCTAATCCCAGCTCTAACCCTAACTTTAGCCCCAACCCTAGCCCTAACTTTAGCCCCAACCCTAACCCTAGCCCTAGGGCTACTTTCACACTTGCGTCGTTTGGCATTCCGTCGCAATCCGTCGTTTTGGACAAGAAACGGATCCTGCAAATGTGCCCGCAGGATGCGTTTTTTGCCCATAGACTTGTATTGCCGACGGATCGTGACGGATGGCCACACGTCGCGTCCGTCGTGCACTGGATCAGTTGTGTTTTGGCGGAGCGTCGGCACAGAAAAACATTCAATGAAACGTTTTTTGTACGTCGCATCCGCCATTTCTGACCGCGCATGCGTGGCCGTAACTCCGCCCCCTCCTCCCCAGGACATAGATTGGGCAGCGGATGTGTTGAAAAACTACAGCTGCTGCCCACGTTGTGCACAATTTTCACAACGTGCGTCGGTATGTCGGGCCGACGCATTGCGACGGCCCCGTACCGACGTAAGTGTGAAAGAAGCCTAACCCTAAGTTTAGCCCCAAGCCTAACCCTAAATTTAGCCCCAACCCTAACCCTAAATTTAGCCCCAACCCTAGCCCTAACCCTAGCCCTAACCCTAACCCTACCCCTAACCCTACCCCTAACCCTACCCCTAACCCTACCCCTAACCCTACCCCTAACCCTACCCCTAACCCTAACCCTACCCCTACCCCTAACCCTACCCCTAACCCTACCCCTAACCCTACCCCTAACCCTAATCCTACCCCTAATTTTAGCCCCAACTGCTGTTCTCCTGCCGGCCGGCAGATGGAGACAGATGGCGGGCGCACTGGGCATGCGTCCGCCATGTTCTGCTGCCGGCGGCCAGGAGGAGCAGCAAGAGGATCCAGGGACCTAGGTGAGTATGCTAGGGTCCCCGAATCCCCCTATTTCTCTGTCCTCTGATGTGCGATCACATCAGAGGACAGAGAATTACACTTTACTTTTTTTTGCGGTCGCCGGTAAACAGTTAATTACCGGCGATCGCAAAACAGGGGTCGGTAATACCGACCCCGATCATGCTCTTTGGGGTCTCGGCTACCCCCGGCAGCCGAGACCCCAAAGATTCTCCCGGTGCCGGCCGGTGGGCGCACTGCGCATGCGCCCGCCATTTTGAAGATGGCGGCGCCCACCGGGAGACACGAGGAGCATCGGGGGAGCTAGGTGAGTATTGGGGGGCCACCTGGGACCCCTTTTCTCTGTCCTCCGATGTGCGATCACATCGGAGGACAGAGAAATTAAAAAGAGATCGCTTTTTTTTTTTTTTTTGCGATCGCCGGTAAACGGTTAATTATCGGCGATCGCAAATGCGGGGTGGGTTAAAAACCCCCCGAATCATGTTCTCTGGGGTCTCGGCTACCCACGGCAGCCGAGACCCCGGAGAAAATCGGCCTGTGGGGGGCGCTATGGACTTTTTCCACAGCGCCGTTAATTAACGGCGCTGTGGTTTAAGTACCCTTAGCGGCCGCCGTTAAAAGGCGTATCGGCGGTCGCTAAGGGGTTAAAGGTAGTTTGAGAGCTTGAGTTTGAGTTTATCACAGGATTAATTGTCTTCATTTATGTTGTCACTAGTTGATCTTAATATTAATTTTGAAAAAATACATAAAGGTAGCAGATGACTAATAAGAACTAAGTGGTATATATGATTTTTTTATGCAAAATTTATGCTTCTTAAGTTAAGGACTGTTAAACCTACCTCAGTATAAGAATCTATGTACTTAGCTACTGGTTTTGCTAATTAGTTTTCATAGCATGAAATATGTGCTCATAAAGAAAACTTGTTACATCAATATTTTATACATATTCAATTACCAGCTTGTATAACAAAACAAAATGTGAGATATAAGTGTGCTATGCTGATAAATGTCAACTAGTTGTATATGAAATAAATCAAACGTACATTACTCAAAGATATTTTTGTAAACAGTAATAGTGATCAAAGCACAGTATATTCACACCGGTGGACACAATTACACGGCATTACATTGAGTCAAAGAACATTCATTTTCCTCATTACTTTATTGGACATAAAACCTCTAATACAACAAAAACGTGTTTGCATAAAAAAGATGGACAAGCATTGGCATGTGGATATATGGAAGAAGTTATTATGACACTTACATGCTGTGTCTAGACATCATTCCAATTGGAAGTTTAATACAGAGATGATGATGTTGCTAGGCAACAAAAAAACTCATATTAGATGCAAGGAGAAACTATATTTGTGTGTTCTTTGATATGCCTTGTCATTCTAAATATGCATATACAAGCTTTTTTTGCTTGTCCAGGCTCTTGGGAAAACAAAAAAAGGCATAGTGAAAGTCATGATTTGAAAAGTACTAATTACATTAACACCATCTGTAAAATTAGGATCGAAGTAAAAAATTGTGTCAATGCATTCACACCGTGTTCGAGTTGCATCAGAATGACACTAAGTTTGCACTTAATTTTCTTTGCAGCCATAATTTCTATACTATACAGTTAGAACGCAATTACAATACTTTAATTAGCCTTTCATAATTAAAAGTAAGTATGACTTTAGGTCAATGTTATAAAGCTATTAGTTAATTATAATACGATGACTTAAAGGGAATCTGTCAACACATTTGACTTATCTAAACTATTAATATGGACATGAAGGTTATAAAAGTCCTACCTGTGTGCTTTATTGGTGATGTCGATAAGTCATCTTTTATCACTTTTTATAAATGACCTTTTCCAAGATATGGGGAGGATGGCACCTAGTACGTAACTCTGCCTCCAGGGCTTATTTTACATGAAGGAGGAGTTACCAGATTGATGTTTAATGGCCGCTCTCTTCTCTTCTAATCTCACTGCAGAGCTGTGTGTGGTTATACCTGACACATTAGCAGGTTCCTCTCAGCTTCATCTTCCATCTGACAGGCAGACAGAGTTGCAATATTCTAGCAATAAATAGCTCAAAAGCTGCAAAATGTGTTTGCAAGAAGGCAAATTTAATTTCTCCTGTATTGTGTTAGTTATTTGTCTCACACTGGTAACTCCCTTTTTATTTATTATTATCTCTGGAGACCTACTCTCATGCAGATCAGTCAAAATATATATACCCAGCTAATACCCACAGATCATACCACTAATCAAAAGACCAGTATACATAGGGGTGCAATGATGTGTGTAAACAAAGGTTCAGTGCAAGAGCAAGAGAAATCAAAACAGAAAAAAGCACCAAAAGAACCAAAATACTAAAAATACAAAACTTTATTGATGTAACAATAAAACACATGATATAAAATCTTGAAAAAGTTACAGGGAAATGACAATAATACACCAGAACAAGGGTAGAATCGCAAAAAAAAAATCAGACAAACAAGAACACAGGCAGAGTAAACAAATTAAAACATAGAGGTCTGCTCAAAAGTGCAAGTGCATAGTGCAATAAAGAATACCCATTAGAGTAAATGTAAATGAGGAATGTATCCAAGGTACACTTTAACACAGAAAACTTTAACATTCATAAAGGCAAAAGAGCCATAATCAAAAATCATATGGAGCAAAGACCATACACAGAGGGTATATAGCAGCCTGAAAGTTTACATGAGAAAACGTGGCACCACTCACCCCAACATGGGTTTTGGTGTAGTGGTTTCTTCCGGGGATAGTATTCTGGTTCTTTTCGGGCTTTTTTCTGATTTGATTTCTCATGCAGAACAGTGTCCATAGCTTGGAACAGTTCATTTACATACAGAATAAGAAAAATACAGGTTTCTCTGGAATAAGACAGCAGATATTACGGTAAAATTTTATTCAGCTTCCTATGACTTGCAAACCCATTTAGACTGTGTAGGACCATTGAGCCTACTGATAAAATCTCTTTAGCTCCTTTTACGATTTTGGACATAGCAAGTACATCATTGATGGTAAATACTTACTGACCTTTGACGTATTGTGTGGCACTTTGACAATAGTCCTGGTGATCGCATTAAGGTGCCTGCTGTTTCTAACATCAAGATCACCTGGGCTCATCATCATGGGATGTTTTGATGCCCTCCCGCAAATATGATATAATTCTGAACAGCCAATCACAGCAATTTCAGTGTATCAGATAAATGAAATTGTCTGAAACACTGATGTCCAGCCTATGATTGGTGCTATAACACCACCCATGAAAGATGGAACCTAGCAATGCCAGCAACACCAGGACCAACTCTGATTGCTGCGATCAGATGATGATGCCGATCACACCAATCAAATTGCAAAGAGGAAATCTGACCTCAGTTTGAATACTAATTCCAACTTTCGACATGTTCAGGGCAGTCATACTGCTGTTCATTTGTGCTGTGCTGCGCCTTTTGATGCCACAAACTTTTTGAAGCTTGTGCCATCACTGCTGCTGGTGTTCCTGTGATTCCTGAAAGAAGAAAGATGTTCCTGATCGGTCCACATCCCTAGCTTTTTGGTAATCCACCCCAAATCCCTCTCTCCTTTTTAACCCCCTTTTCCTAACCAACTCCACACACCCCTTCTGCCACTGATAGATGATGAGTACTTGATTG
Organism: Ranitomeya imitator; assembly: GCF_032444005.1. Classification (NCBI taxonomy): domain Eukaryota; kingdom Metazoa; phylum Chordata; class Amphibia; order Anura; family Dendrobatidae; genus Ranitomeya; species Ranitomeya imitator. The sequence continues at coordinate 708,055,610 of NC_091283.1, read as the reverse complement.
CTGATCAGTACTCCATTTGTGCAACATGCAGCTGCAGAGTGCTGATCAGTGACACAAATCACTGATTGGCACTTGAGCTTACTGTTTCAGTGATGTGCATCTGATCAGCAGCTCGGCATCCTACAGTCGCCCAGCCACTGATCAGATGCACATCACTGATCAGCACCCTTGTATGCATTTGGCCCGGACTTTTTTCCAATTTTTGTACCCCCTTTTTGCACCACATGTGTATGTGCATCCTACAAACGTCGAGCTCTGGTCGGTGACACAAATTACTGATCAACTTCCAATTGTTTATTTTCTGTGGAAAAAGAATTGAATAAAAAAATTAGATTAATTGATAGGATTAGATTAGGGACAGTAAAATACACCATTGTAATTTGTGTCTACTAAAGTATTATTTACTGAATTTAGTCAGGTTTAGTGTTCATATAGTAAAGTGGAAAAAAGAAGCAACACAAAATTTAGATCTTTTCATAGGACTATATTAGAGGCAATAAAAACATAATGTAGTTTTCAGTATCTGCTACAGTATTTTTTTTTTTTTGTAAATTCTTTAGAATAGAGGTCGGAAACGTTACATGCATGAAGAGTCAAGATATTCAAACAAATCGTAACAATAGCAGCAAGCGAATCCATCCTCCAACTTTGGGGGTTGGGAATAGGGGGAAGGGGAAAGAATGGGGGAAAGGAGGAAAGATTAGGAGAAGTGAGGGAGGGGGAGGGGAGAAGAACCATAAACAAAACAAAACAAAACCAGTACATGTGGTTGTAGTACTTAAAAACAAACATTACGGTAGCATATATTCTCAGTATAAAATAGCATATATAGCAATATTAAGGAGCAATTGAACGAAATGTTCTCCATGGAAGCCAGTTCCTAACAAAACGATCATGGGCATGCGTCTCCCAGCTCGATAATTCCTCCATCCTGTGAATATGGTCAATTTTGTTGAACCACTCACCCTGTGTTGGAGGGACTGTACTTTTCCAGTGGATGGTTATTAAATGTTTTGCCGCACTAAGCATTAAGGGTAAAAGACCATGCTTAGTGGGTTTAAAATTATTTGTGGGGCACGAGAGAACGGCTTCAACCACCAGTAGGTCTGTTTTAATCAGCTTTAGTTTCTTAAGCGTTAGGTTAACTTCCTCCCAGAAGTCCCTAATCCCCACACATCCCCAAAATATATGAGCATGGTTTCCCTGGGCAGCCCGGCATCGCCAGCACAAGTCAGAGTCCGCCAAACCCAAATGATGGAGTTTGACCGGTGTCAAATGCCATCTAGTTAGTATCTTATAAGCACTTTCCTGCAATAAAATGCATCGAGAGAACCCCCTGGCAAACCTCAACATTTTGGAGATCTGGTCCTCTGAGAAGCCGAAATTAAGTTCGGATTCCCAGGAATAAATAAAAGATGGTTTAAAGGGCTGAGAGGGGGCTACTAGTTGATAATACGAGCGAGATATAATTTTATATCTAGCTGAGCCCGTTTTGAGCATGAGGTCTAGCCACGACCAATTTGATTTTTGAGGGAACCTTTTTCTGAATTCTGTGAGGATACGTTTAGTGTGGAGTTCCTGCAGGAAATTTTTTGGAGACTGCGTGGCATTGCCAGGCCAAATGTTGTTGTTAAGGATTCTACCTTCATAGACGCTAGTAAGGGAGTCCTTAGGGAGTTTTGACCATAAGTTGCATGAATCCTTAAAATCAGGATTAACTAGATAGGGGATAACTGCGATGGGTGTTAAGGATGAGGGGAATGAGTCTGATGGAAGTTCCTTCAAAACTGTCCGTCTAACGTGTAGGGTAGCTAGAGTTATTTCGTCTAGACCCAATGAAGTCGTTGGTTTCAAGTGTGACCACAGAAGAGGTATCCCTCCATTTTCCAGCAATGCTGCGTCAAGTATGTCCGACGTGCCCCTCTCTAGGTTGATAACTATTCTCAGCCATCTACTAAGGTGTATAGCTTTATAAAATATATAGGGGTCTGGTAATCCCAGACCTCCACAGGAAGTGGGACATGTTAACAATTTGAAAGGTAGCCTGGATGGTTTATTTTTCCATACAAATTTAATTATTGAGGACCTTATGGTTTTAAAGAATGTAAGGGGAAGACAGATAGGCACCATACTCATGAAATACAGTAGGATAGGCATAATGTAAGCTTTAAACACGTTAATACGTCCCATCCAGGACAAAGTGGGAAGATTGTATGATTTCATCAATGTTTCTAGTTTTTTTATTAGGGGGGAGAAGTTAGATCTGAATAGGTCTGTGGGGTCCCTAGTAATCCAAATTCCTAAATACTTAATAGAGGATGTGGACCAGGAGAAGGGGACTAGTTTTTGTAGAGTAAAAAGTTGAGTGGCTGATAAAGTTATATTAAGAGCTTCCGATTTTGTATTGTTAATTTTGAAATTTGAGAGTTTGCCAAAATGGTTGAGTATATTGAGGATAATTGGGAATGCATTGAGAGGATTAGAGACCAGGAAGAGCAGATCATCCGCAAATGCTAATGTTTTTATCTCTATTTTACCTATCCGTAGTCCCTGAATCTGAGCCTCCTGTCTAATTCTTTGTATGAGAGTTTCAATTACTAATATGAACAAGGAAGGGGATAGGGGACATCCCTGCCTGGTACCATTGTTAATATTAAACCCGTCGGATAGAACTCCATTCACCCGGACTCTGGCAGTGGGAAAGGAATACAAGGAGAAGACCGCTGTAATAAACTGGGGTGGAAAACCAAACCTGTGCAATACCCTCTCCATATATCTCCGGCTTACTCTATCAAATGCCTTCTCGGCGTCTGTAGACAAGAGAGCAAATGGCAGATTTCGCCGTCTAGCGTACATTATAGATTGAAGAGCCTTGGTCGAATTATCTCTGCCCTCCCATGTACAAAACCTGCCTGGTCCGAGTGAATTATTCTAGGGAGTATGTTACTTAGTCTAGTCGCCAAAAGTTTAGCCCATAGTTTCATATCAGTATTGAGCAGGGAAATAGGCCTATAGCTAGAGCAAAGGTTGGGATCCTTGCCTTCTTTTGGTAAAAATGTGATGTAAGCTTCTAGAGCTTGTTTCGGGGGGGATTGTCCCGTCAAAAAAGAATTGAATAATGTAACTATATGGGGTAGCAGGGGTTTCGCTAATTTCTTATAATAGATAATGGGGAGGCCGTCAGGACCTGGGGCCTTTCCATTGGGAATATTAGATAGAGTCTCCAATACCTCTTCCGGGGTAATTGGGGCTGTTAAGCTAGAGATGTCTTCTAACGATAATGAGGGAAGTTTCAAAGAGGAGAGGAATGTATCTATTTTATCTAAGGCTATCCCGGGCTCACCCATGTCCTCCGAAACCTCCAGATTATAAAGGTTCTCGTAGAATTGCTTAAATTCCTTGGCAATGTCTCTGGTCTCAGAAACAGTAAGGCCATCAGCTCCCCTCAACCGTGTGATAAAAGTACGTTCACTGCGTTTTCTCAGAAGAGAAGTCATGAGTTTGCTCCCTCTATTTCCATGAAGGTAAAACTTCTGTTGGCTTCTCAGGTATATCTTAGCGGAGTGTATGTTCAAGAGATTCTTTAAGGATCTTCTGAGCGAAATTAGTTCAGTCTGAGCTTTATTTGTCTGAGACATCTATTTTCAGTAAGCCAGGATGCATACAGTGTTCTCTTTATGTTGACTCTTTTTGTAGGTTTGATTCATATTTTTAAACAGATGAATGGTTGTTGTTTACCTCTTATATTAGCTCCTACAGTTTATTGCAGTATTATCTTTGCAAAACAGGGATGCAGGGTCACTGAACTATTATGTTTGCTGATATGTGATTAAGCATTATACCAGGCCATGACCTTTCTTGACTTGAAGCCATTGAAGGATAACCTATAAATATAATCAAACAATACAAACTAATCTCTTCATCCATTCCCCTTAATATGTGAATGATGGCTTGTAGAGCAGTTGTAAACTTTTAAAAAGGGATATGCCTCTGTAACAAGATCCAAGGGATTCAGAAATCCAAACAATCAGAGACTTTTTACAAAACCACTGCCATAAACATTGTACAGGACAGCAGCCAAGACATAATGGCTCCATCACAGGGCACACAGATTTGACATTCTACAGGATGCTAGCTTAACGGACCATGGCCTGGCTGAAAGAATATAGATCTGATTAATTTACCTTCACTGAATCCATGGATTCATTTTGGGAAATCAGGATTTGGACCCACCAGTCACCTAAGTCCCATGGATACACTTGGGGAAGCCAGGATTGAGACCCATCAGTTACCTAGCTCAATGGAGATGTTCAGACAAGCCAGGTTGTGACCCTCTGGTCACCTTGCCTAGCACCTCAATGGACTGTCAGCCTTCTAAGCTTGTCATTACATATTCTCTGTGTGTGCCAGAGGCAGGGGTAGTCAGCCCTGGAAGCGCATCGAATAAACGGCGAGTAAGCGAAAGGGTGAAACTCTGTAATTTGCACCATCTTGGGTATTTGCTGGGACTGTTGTATGTGTTATTTGCGTGTTTTGTGGTTCAATAAAGTATTGCACATTGTTTTACCCTCACCTTGTGCTATTTGAATAACATTAGGCTCTTGGTAAAAGGACAGCGGGCATTCAGTGAGATGATCCCTGGTCCATGTAGTCTTGAGCCAGCGGACTAAAGAATCCACTGACCCCCATGTCTCCACAGCACTAATTAGCATCTGGCTGTTGTTTTCTTGTTTTGTGTGAAGATAATTTAGATTATTTAACTGGACTAGTTTATGGACAGTAAAAATTTTATTGACAAGGCCGGTGATTCCATAATTTTTGCCAGGGGTTGTGTATGTTTATATATATATATATATATATATATATATATATATATATATATATATATATATATATATATAGTACAGACCAAAAGTTTGGACACACCTTCTCATTTAAAGTTTTTTCTGTATTTTCATGACTATGAAATTTGTAAATTCACACTGAAGGCATCAAAACTATGAATTTACACATGTGGAATTATATACTTAATAAAAAGTGTGAAACAACTGAAATTATGTCTTATATTCTAGGTTCTTCAATGTAGCCACCTTTTGCTTTGATGACTGCTTTGTACACTCTTGGCATTCTCTTGATGAGCTTCAAGAGGTAGTCACCGAGAATGGTCTTCCAACAATCTTGAAGGAGTTCCCAGAAATGCTTAGCATTTGTTGGCCCTTTTGCCTTCACTCTGCGGTCCAGCTCACCCCAAACCCGACTGGGTTCAGATCTGGTGACTGTGGAGGCCACATTATCTAGCGTAGCACCCCATCACTCTCCTTCTTGGTCAAATAGCCCTTACACAGCCTGGAGGTGTGCTTGGGGTCATTGTCCTGTTGAAAAATAAATGATGGTCCAACTAAACACAAACCGGATGGAATAGCGTGCCGCTGCAAGATGCAATGGTAGCCATGCTGGTTCAGTATGCCTTTAATTTTGAATAAATCTCCAACAGTGTCACAAGCAAAGCACCCCCACACCATCACACCTCCTCCTTATGCTTCACGGTGGGAACCAGGCATGTAGAGTCCATCCGCTCACCTTTTCTGCCCTGCAGAATGACATGGTGGTTGGAACCAAAGATCTCAAATTTGGACTCATCAGACCAAAGCACAGATTTCCACTGGTCTAATGTCCATTCCTTGTGTTCTTTAGCCCAAACAAGTCTCTTCTGCTTGTTGCCTGTCCTCAGCAGTGGTTTCCTAGCAGCTATTTTACCATGAAGGCCTGCTGCATAAAGTCTACTCTTAACAGTTGTTCTAGGGATGTGTCTGCTGCTAGAACTCTGTGTGGCATTGACCTGGTCTCTAATCTGAGCTACTGTTAACCTGCGATATCTGAGGCTGGTGACTCGGATAAACTTATCTTCAGAAGCAGAGGTGACTCTTGGTCGTCCCTTCCTGGGGCGGTCCTCATGTGAGCCATTTTCTTTGTAGCGCTTGATCGTTTTTGCCAGTGCACTTGGGGACACTTTCAAAGTTTTCCCAATTTTTCTGACTGACTGACCTTCATTTCTTAAAGTAATGATGGCCACTCGTTTTTCTTAGCTGCTTTTTTCTTGCCATAATACAAACTCTAACATTCTATTCTGTAGGACTATCAGCTGTGTATCCACCAGACTTCTGCATAACACAACTGATGGTCCCAACCCCATTTATAAGGCAAGAAATCCCACTTATTAATCCTGACAGGGCACACCTGTGAAGTGAAAACTATTCCCGGTGACTACCTCTTGAAACTCATAAAGAGAATGCCAAGAGTGTGCAAAGCTGTCATCAAAGCAAAAGGTGGCTACTTTGAAGAACCTAAAATATAAGACATATTTTCAGTTTTTTCACACTTCACACTTTTCTGTTAAGTATGTAATTCCACATGTGTTACTGCATAGTTTTGACGCCTTCAGTATGAATGTACAATTTTTATAGTCATGAAAATATAGAAAAATGTTTAAATGAGAAGGTGTGTCCAAACTTTTGGTCTCTACTGTAAATATATATATATATATATATATACATATATATATACATATACACACAATATATATATATATATATATATATATTTATATATACATACTATGTGTAGACATTTATTTTATCTATTCTATTCTAACCTGTCAGTGTGATTTTCTGTACACTACACTGAATTGCCAGCTTTGCTAAAGGACACTGGTGCGTATTTCTCGCAAGTTACACTTATAGTCCATGTGATGTGTGAGTTTGTCTCACACCCATAGACTTTCATTGGCGATTCTCGTCCGATATACGGTGCAAATTGCAGCATGCTGTGATTTCTCTCGCAGGTATAGTACGGCCAAGAAAACAATGGATGATAAGAGCTGCCCCATAAATTAACATTGGTCCGAGTGCGATGCGATTTTTTTATCACATACCACTCATCCGTATTTCTCGCTAGTGTGACCCCGGCCCTAAGTACGAGTATGCAGATTCCAAGCTTATATAAATATTTTTTTTGTTTGAGGTATTTAAGTGGTTGAAACTAAATTTGGAAATTTGTGAAAAAAATAAAATTTACTTTTAACCCCTAATATTTTCATTTTTCAGGATACGGAGCTCTAAGAGGGCTTATTTTTTGCTTCCTTTGTTGACTTTTTTATTAATACCATTTTAGAGTAGATACAATGTTTGATTACCTCTTATTGCATTATATTGCAATGGTGCCTAAAAATTGTAATTCAGGAATTTTGATTTATTTATTTCTTATGGTGTTTTCTAATCAGATTATTTACTTCTTTTTTTGATAGATTGGACTTTAATGAATGCAGTGATATCAAATATGTGTATTTTTCATTGTTTTACTTTTAATTGGGAAAATGCGGGTGATTGCAATGATTTTTTTCACCTTTGAAAAACGTTAACTTTTTGCTGTATTTAAAGGGCAGCATCTTATCTGCAAGTAAATCCTGAGTACAATGATGTGTCACTTAATTTACTGGGTGCGGACACTCTGGCACAATCAGAGCTTTTAGATTTAGCAAAGCATCATAGGTAAAAAGCTAGCCCCTCCCACACCAGGCTCTGTATATATATAGCTACAGACAGTGAGGTGCTTAACACAGATTATTATTATTATTATTATTTATTTATATAGCACCATTGATTCCATGGTGCTGTACATAAAAAAGGGTTACATACAAATTACAGATATCAATTACAGTAAGCAAACTAACAATGACAGATTTATAGAGGGGGGAGAAGACCTGCCCTTGCGGGCTTAAATTCTACAAGATGGTGGGGAAGGAGGCAATAGGTTGAGGTTTGCAGTAGCTCCGGTGTTGGTGAGGCAATATCTCTGGTAGTGATGAGGAGGCAGCGGAGTCAGTGCAGGCTGTAAGCTTTCCTGAACAGGTGGGTTTTCACTTTCCGTCTAAAGGATCCGAATGTAATTGATAGTCGGATGTGTTAGGGCAAAGAATTCCAGAGGATGGGGGATACTCAGGAGAAGTCTTGGAGGCGGTTGGGTGAGGAGCGAATAAATGTGGAGGAGAGAAAGAGGTCTTGCGAGGATCGGAGGTTGCGTGAGGGAAGATATCGGAAGATTAGGTCAGAGAAATATGGAGGAGACAGGTTATGAATGGCTTTGTAGGTCAGTATTAGTATTTTGAACTGGATACTCAGAGGAAATGGAAGCCAGTGAAAAGATTTGCAGAGGGGGGAAGTGGAGGAGTAGCGAGGAAAGAGATGAATTAGTCGTGCAGAGTTAAGGATGGACTGGAGAGGTGCAAGGGTGTTAGCAGGGAGGCTACAGAAAAGGATGAAACAGTAGTCAAGGCAGGAGTTGATGAGGGCATTCACAAGCATTTTAGTAGATTGACGGTTGAGGAAAGGACGGATTCTGGAGATATTTTTGAGCCGGAGGTGACAGGAGGTGGAAAGAGCTTGGATGTGTGGTTTGAAGGACAGGGCAGAGACAAGGGTAACTCTGAGGCAGCGGACTTCCGGTACAGGGGAGAGCGTGATGTTGTTAATTGCAATAGATAGGTCATGTAAGGAAGATCTATGAGATGGAGGAAAGATGATGAATTCAGATTTGTCCACATTGAGTTTGAGGAAGAGAGAGGAGAAGAAGGAAAATATGGCTGACAGACACTCAGGGATTCTGGACAGCAGAGAGGTGACATCTATGCCAGAGAGGTAGATCTGAGTGTTATCAGCATAAAGGTGGTACTGGAATTCATGGGACTTAATGAGTTGTCCCAGGCCAAGTGTTTAGATTGAGAAGAGTAAGGATCCTTGAACAGAGCCTTGGGGGACTCCAACAGAGAGAGGGCGGGATGAAATAGCAGTGTGGGAGTGGGAGACTCTGAATGTGCAGTTGGAAAGGTATGAGGAGATCCAGGATAGGGCGAGGTCTTTGATGCCAAAGGAGGAGAGGATCTGTAGTAGGAGGCAGTGGTCAACTGTGTCGAAAGCAGAGGACAGGTCTAGAAGGAGGAGTATGGAGTATTGTCCATTAGCTTTGGCTGTAAGTAGGTCTGTAGCAATTTTTGTCAGAGCTGTTTCAGTTGAGTGATGGGGTGGAAACCAGACTGTAGATTGTCAAAGAGCAAGTTAGATGAGATGTGGGAGTGAAGTTCAGCATGGACATGCTGCTCCAGGAGTTTGGAAGCGAATGGGAGCAGCAATATTGAGCAAAAGCTGGACATAGCATTTGGATTGAGGGTTGGCTTTTTAACCCCTTAATCCCATATGATGTACTATCCCATCAAGGTGACCTGGAACTTAATTCCCAGTGACGGGATAGTACGTCATACGCGATCGGCCGCGCTCACAGTTTGGAGCGCAGATGATCGCGGCCGGGTGTCAGCTGACTATCGCAGCTGACATTCGGCACTATGTGCCAGGAGTGGTCACGGACCGCTCCCGGCACATTAACCCCCAGCACACCATGATCAAACATGATTGCGGTGTGCCAGCGGTATAGGGAAGCATCGCGCATGGATGCGTGCTTCCCTGAGATGATCGGTACAAGGTCGAAGTGCTCACCTTGTACCGAGCATCTCCTCTCTGCAGGCCCCGGATCCAAAATGGCCACGGGGCTACTTCCGGGTCCTGCAGGGAGTACTTCCGGGTCAAGAGCAGGCTCTGGTAACTAAGCAGCAGGGCATGCCAGATCGCTGATCTGACACAGTGTTCTGCAAAGTGTCAGATCAGTGATCTGTCACTATACAATGTTGTCCCCCCTGGGACAAAGTAAAAAAGTAAAAAAAAAAATTTTTAGATGTGTAAAAAAAAAAAAATCCTAAATAATAAAAAAAATATTGCTCCCATAAATACATTTCCTTATCTAAATAAAAAAACAATAAAATTACACATATTTAGTATCGCCGCGTCCGTAACGACCCAACCTATAAAACTGTCCCACTAGTTAACCCCTTCAGTGAACACCGTAAAAAAAAAAACGAGGCAAAAAACAACGCTTTATTATCATACCGCCAAACAAAAAGTGGAATAACACGCGATTAAAAAGATGGATATAAATTACCATGGTACCGCTGAAAACGTCATCTTGTCCTGCAAAAAATGAGCCACCATACAGCATCATTAGCGAAAATATATAAAAGTTACAGTCCTCAGAATAAAGCGATGCAAAAATAATTTTTTCTATAAAATAGTTTTTATCGTATAAAAAGCGCCAAAACATAAAAAATTATATAAATGAGGTATCTCTGTAAACATACTGACCCGAAGAATAAATCTGCTTTATCCATTTTACCAAACGCGGAACGGTATAAACGCCAACTCAAAAGAAATTCATGAATAGCTGTTTTTTTGTCATTCTGCCTCACAAAAATCGGAATAAAAAGCGATCAAAAAATGTCACGTGCCGGAAAATTTCACCAATAAAAATGTCAACTCGTCCCGCAAAAAACAAGAACTCACATGACTCTGTGGACCAAAATATGGAAAAATTATAGGTCTCAAAATGTGGTAACGCAAAAAATATTTTTTGCAATAAAAAGCGTCTTTTAGTGTGTGATGCCAATCATAAAAATCCGCTAGAAAACCCGCTAGAAAAGTTAATCAAACCCCCATTCATCACCCCCTTAGTTGGGAAACATAAAAAAGATTTAAAAATGTATTTATTTCCATTTTCCCATTAGGGTTAGGGCTAGGGTTAGGGCTAGGGTTAGGGGTAGGGCTAGGGTTAGGGCTAGGTTTAGGGTTGGGGCTAGGGTTGGGGCTAGGGTTGGGGCTAGGGTTAGGGCTAGGGTTAGGGCTAGGGATAAGGATAGGGCTAGGGTTAGGGTTGGGGCTAGGGTTAGGGCTAGGGTTAGGGCTAGGATTAGAGCTAGGGTTAGGGCTAGGGTTAGGGTTGGGGTTAGGGTTGGGGCTAGGGTTAGGGTTGGGGCTAGGGTTGGGGCTAGGGTTAGGGTTGGGGCTAAAGTTAGGGTTGGGGCTAAAGTTATAGCTAGGGTTGGGGCATATGGGGTATCAGCATACTCTGCAAATGCATCGTGATGCCTGCAGACCAATCCATCTAAGTCTGCATTCCAAATAGCGCTCCTTCCCTTCCGAGCTCTGCCATGCGCCCAAACGGTGGTTCTTCCCCACATATGGGGTATCAGCGTACTTAGGACAAATTGGACAACAACATTTTGTTATAGGACTGGCGGAACGCACCAAGAAAGATGTAATAGATGCGTTCGCAGTCCAGGGTCCACCGTGCAGGTGAAAACCTGCTGCTAGTAAATGGCAGCGTAATATGGCGGTGGAAGTGAACCCGGTAAAGTGAACGCCCTGTCCGACAAGAGAGATAGAATAAATCCCACTCTCGCCCATTCCATAGGGAAACGTGACGTCAGGAGCTCAAGGTGTATGGAGCACTGGCTCACGAATCCGCGACATAGTTTACTGTCGCCAGCAAACTTGTCAGGAAGCGGGAGACGGGATAAAGTCGGAGCAGGGGTGGCAGCGGACAAACTGGCTGCGGCTACACTTGCAGCTTGAACAGCGACAGCAGTGACATCCACAGCTGAGGTTGAACGCTCAAGAGCCGCCAACCTTCCCTCCAGCTGCTGGATGTACCGCTGTGAATGCTGATCGTCCGCCATTTACTAGCCAGACCCTGGCGCTAGTGTTCTGTTAGAACTGGCGGAATGCACCAAGAAAGATGTAATAGATGCGTTCGCAGTCCGGGGTCCACCGTGCAGGTGAAAACCTGCTGCTAGTAAATAGCAGCGTAATATGGCGGTGGAAGTGAACCCGGTAAAGCCACAGGTCCGCAATACCGCACTAAAAAGTGCAAGCAAGGAGTCAGCGAACACAATCCCAAGACACAGGATTGAAGTCCGATTAGACCACTTGCTGACACAACACCGCAACTGGGTGTGTTAGGCAACTATAGTAATTAGAGCACCGAAGTGCGAACTGTGCCGTGCTGGCAGACACCACTTAGAACCCAGACGTGGGTCAGGAAGCGCACTACTGGCGCGTGGCGCCGCACTGGCGGTCACAGCAATAGACGCTGATACGTGTGTGACACGTTGAGTGGTTAGTTGGGCGCTAGATAGCAGTCATACTCCATACGCGAACAGTCATACAATAGGGTAGGGGTATTTAATGAACGACTTGCACTCACAACAAACACACGTATACAATTGTACACTAGCGCATGGCCGTGCGGTCATGCGCAGTTTATATAGTTGCAGCACAGGAAGTAGCTACAGAAGTTTTGCCCTTTCAGGACCTGCCAAGAGGACCAATGGGATGTGCTGCAGTGCCTGAGCATGTGACCCTCGATCTCCAACGGGAGATCTTGCCCTGGGCATGCTCAGTGTGTGCAAATAAGGACTTAGTCCCAGAGAAGCCCGCTCGCTGCTGCCCAGCACTGGCTTTAATGGCAAAAGCTGGAGAAGCAACAGCAAGCCTAAGCACCGAGTGAGACTGAGCCAGACGCAAGGACCGTCGTCTCTGCTGAGCAGGTTTACCTGCGGCAGGAGAGGAATGGGAGAGCGCAGCAGAAGCGGCCCGAGATTCCCCCTGTGCAGAAGCGGGAACTTGACCCCTAACACATTTGGGGTCCAATTTCTCTTCTTAACCTTGGGAAAATAAAAATTTGGGGGGCTAAAAAAACATTTTTGTGGGAAAAATAATAATTTTTATTTTCACGACTCTGCGTTATAAAATGTAGTGAAAAACTTGGTGGTTCAAAGCTGTCAAAACACATCTAGAAAAGTTCCTTAGGGGTCTAGTTTCCAAAATGGTGTCACTTGTGGAGGGTTTCTACTGTTTAGGTGCAGCAGGGGCTCTGCATTTACATTTGCGGTTGAGATTAGGGTTAGGGGTGTGTCAGGGTTAGGGGTGTGGTTAGGGTTATGGTTTGAATTAGGGTTAGGGGTGTGTTGGGGTTAGGTTTTCAGTTAGAATTGGGGGTTTCCACTGCTTAGGCACATTAGGGCTCTCCAAACGCGACATGGCGTCCGATCTAAATTCCAGCCAATTCTGCGTTGAATAAGTAAAACAGTGGTCCTTCCCTTCCGAGCTCTCCCGTGCGCCCAAACAGGGGTTTACCCCAACATATGGGGTATCAGCATACTCTGCAAATGCATCGTGATGCCTGCAGATCAATCCATCTAAGTCTGCATTCCAAATGGAGCTCCTTCCCTTCCGAGCTCTGCCATGCGCCCAAACGGTGGTTCCCCCCACATATGGGGTATCAGCGTACTCAGGACAAATTGGATAACAACTTTTGGGGTCGAATGTCTCCTGTTACCCTTGGGAAAATAAAAAATTGGGGGCGAAAATATATTTGTGAAAAAATAATATTTTTTATTTTTATGGCTCTGCATTATAAACTTTGGTGAAGCACTTGGTAGGTTAAAGTGCTCACCACACATCTAGATAAGTTCCTTAGGGGGTCTACTTTCCAAAATGGTGTAACTTGTGGGAAGTTTCAATGTTTAGGCACATCAGAGGCTCTCCAAATGCAACATGGCGTCCCATCTCATTTCCAGTCAATTTTGCATTGAAAAGTCATACGGCGCTGCGTCCCTTCTGAGCTCTGCCATGCGCCCAAACAGTGGTTTTCCGCCACATGTGGGGTATTGGCATACTCAGAACAAATGGCACAACTTTTGGGTCCAATTTCTTCTATTACCCTTGGGAAAAGAAAAAATTGGGGGCGAAAAGATCATATTTGTGAAAAAATATGATTTTTTATTTTTACGGCTCCGCATTATAAACTTCTGTAAAGCACTTGGTGGGTTAAAGTGCTCACCACACATCTAGATAAGTTCCTTAGAGGGTCTACTTTCCAAAATGGTGTCACTTGTGGGGAGTTTCAATGTTTAGGCACATCAGGGTCTCTCCAAACGCAACATGGCATCCCATCTCAATTCCAGTCAATTTTGCATTGAAAAGTCAAACGGCGCTCCTTCCCTTCCGAGCTCTGCCGTGCGCCCAAACAGTGGTTTACCCCCACATGTGGGGTATCGGCGTACTCAGAACAAATTGCACAACAACCTTTGGGGTACAATTTCTTCTCTTACCCTTGGGAAAATAAAAAATTAGGGACGAAAATATCATATTTGTGAAAAAAATATGATTTTTTTTATTTTTACGGCTCTGCATTATAAACTTCTGTGAAGCACTTGGTGGGTAAAAGTGCTCACCACACATCTAGATAAATTCCTTAAGGGGTCTACTTTCCAAAATGGTGTCACTTGTGGGGTGTTTCAATGTTTAGGCACATCAGGGGCTCTCCAAACGCAACATGGTGTCACATCTCAATTCCAGTCAATTTTGCATTGAAAAGTCAAACGGCGCTCTTTCTCTTCCGAGCTCTGCCATGCGCCCAAACAGTGGTTTTCCCCCACATGTGGGGTACTGGCATACTCAGAACAAATGGCACAACAACTTTTGCATCCCATTTCTTCTCTTACCCTTGGGAAAATAAAAAATTGGGGGCGAAAAGAACATATTTGTGAAAAAATATTATTTTTTATTTTTATGGCTCTGCATTATAAACTTCTGTGAAGCACTTGGTGGGTTAAAGTGCTCACCACACCTCTAGATAAGTTCCTTAAGGGGTCTACTTTCCAAAATGGTGTCACTTGTGGGGGGTTTCAATGTTTCGGCACATCAGGGGCCCTCCAAATGCAACATGGTGTCCCATCTCAATTCCAGTCAATTTTGCATTGAAAAGTCAAACGGCGCTCCTTCCCTTCCGAGCTCTGCCATGCGCCCAAACAATGGTTTACCCCTACATGTGGGGTATCGGCGTACTCAGAACAAATGGCACAACAACTTTTGATGTCCAATTTCTTCTCTTACCCTTGGGAAAATGAAACAAATTGGAGCTGAAATACATTTTTTGTGAAAAAAAGTTAAATGTTAATTTTTTTTAAACATTCCAAAAATTCCTGTAAAACACCTGAAGGGTTAATAAACTTCTTGAATGTGGTTTTGAGCACCTTGAGGGGTGCAATTTTTAGAATGGTGTCACACTTGGTTATTTTCTATCATATAGACCCCTCAAAGTGACTTCAAATGCGACGTGGTCCCTAAAAAATATTGGTGTTGTAAAAATGAGAAATTGCTGGTCAACTTTTAACCCTTATAACTCCCTAACAAAAAAAATTTTGGTTCCAAAATTGTGCTGATGTAAAGTAGACATGTGGGAAATGTTACTTATTAATTATATTACATGACATATCTCTGTGATTTAAGGGCATAAAAATTCAAAGTTGGAAAATTGCATAATTTTCAAAATTTTTGCCAAATTTCCATTTTTTCACAAATAAATGCAAGTTATATCGAAGAAATGTTACCACTATCATGAAGTACAATATGTCACGAGAAAACATTGTCAGAATCGCCAAGATCCGTTGAAGTGTTCCAGAGTTATAACCTCATAAAGAAACAGTGGTCAGAATTGTAAAAATTGGCTCGGTCATTAACGTGCAAACCTCCCTTGTGGCTTAAGGGGTTAAGGATAGGCGTGATTGTCGCATGTTTGAAAACAGAAGGAAATGTGCCAGAAGTTAGTGATAGGTTGAAGAGGTGGGTTAGGGACTGGATAAGAGTGGCGGGGAGGTTAAGAGGAGGTGGGATGGGATTGGGTCTAGCGCACAGGTGGTGAGGTGCGATTTGGAGAGGAGACAATTACGCTCCCCTTCACAGATGGGGTGCTGTTGAATATTTGTCCACATGCCTGATAGTCACAGCAATGTTAATCACCAGGTGATTAATCCTTCAGGCTTAGTAACAACCCCACACAGCCAGACATGTGACACATCATTTTGTTCAATGTTTAAACCTTTACTTCATGCTGTCCTCAGATTACATAGCAAAATTCTCCTCACAGATTCAATTTAATAATCCCAATATAGGACTTGAAGCTGGCCGCTTGTGCTGTACATATCAGTGTATTCTTCCTGTTGCCTCTTGCTTTCAATGACAGGGTCAATGAAGGTAGTGATGCCAGATTCCTTTTGATGCTCTTGTATTTTTAATTTTTCCTACGCTTTTTCCAACAGCAAAAGCTTCTTTTTAATTAACATAGGCAAATTATGACTTGTTTTTTGTAACAAGTTGTAGTTTAGAATAAATACTCATTTTATCTTCCAATGTTCTTAAAATTAGTAAAAAAAAATTCCCACACACAGACACCACTTGCTTTCTATAGTTCAGGCTCAGTTCCTGAACTTGCTAGATATGTGTGCAATTTTTCATAAAGTTTATACATTTGGTGTCTCACAGATATAGCATTTCTGTAGAGATTGACATTATTATGCAAAATAAAAAAGCAATTTTAGAATACTTTCTTACATTAATTGTTCTATGTAACAAATCCACACTATTTTGATTGCTTTAAAGAGTCAAAGAGTTCTGTACTTCAGAAAATACATTTTTAACTTTGATAAAAGAGTGTTTCCTGCTCTGGAGAATTCATCATAAGTATTGAATAATGGACAGTCTATTGATTTGTTAGTATTGTGTAATGCTCTATGTACCCTGCGGTGGGGCTGTAGGCAAATTGATCACTAACTGCTAGATTGGCCAAAAGAACACTCAATATTAAATTATTTTCCCAGTACTGTTATTCCCTGCAATTTGCTTTATTATCTTGCAATATAAAAGGTGGACACCCTTTAAAAACTTTCTCTGCAGTTATTAAAACATATCTGGGAAAGACCACTATGATTATCCTTTATGAAAGCTTCGTTTATGAATAATACACCAAAGCCTGTATTTCAATGAAGAACCATAAGTATGGAGGAGTGAAAAAGGGTAAAAAATGTAATTAGATAGAAATGCATGTAAATAAGTAATTAAACAATAGTTACGTTATTTTAAATTCCAACATTTCTCATCTTATGTTCAACCAATTAATATTCTTTGCAGATGGATTCGAAAATGTTCGTACTCCAAAGGGAAAATCAAATACATTCAGAAGCTAAAGAACAGTGAGAACCCAGCAAACACCTGGATGGAATACATACTTTGATATGGTTGTACTAAATTTATGGTGAATTATGGTGCAAGGCAGCATTTTATTTGAGTGAAAAAGGCATTTGAGAATAAAATACATATGTACAAAAAATACAAAACAGTATATTAGGCATGAACATCAATAGAACATTTACTCTTTTAATAACAAAAAAGTTTTATGCTTTTTTAAAATTCATTAAAATATATTTTTGTATTCTTATGTCCTGCATATTGTTGATTGGTTTAGTATGTTATGTTTCTGTGCATCGTTATACATTTTCTACATGTTATTAGAAGAGGTACTATTACATATGTTTACCGAGAGTGCCAAATTTTTATGAAAAGTCACAGTAATTTGAAAATGTGCTATGGTAAAGATATTATCTTTTATACCTTTAGAAAATTATTGACTGTCTCTGTAAATAATTACAAATATTGGTAAGAATTAGTGATGGGCGAGCACTAAAATGCTCGGGTGCTCATTGCTCGGGTCGAGCAAATTGGAGTACTCAGGTTCTCTGCCAGAACAACGAGCCCAATGTAAGTCTATGGGAGACCCGAGTATTTTTACCGCGATACCACGGGGGTCCTTTTAAGGTCTAAAGAAGTCTGAAAATTATGGAAACACTGCTCAAATGACACAGGTACATCATGGGGATCGCCCCTGGAAGCATTCCTGACTCCTAGTTCACAGCTTTAATCATTTTTTTCCGAGATTCATGCCATTTTTCCCAGTACCACAAAAAAAAAATGAAAATGAAACCAAAATAAGTTTTGCTTGGAAATATGTCAAGGTACATCCTTTGCAGGTTAATGACTTGCCTGTAATATTTAACCCCAGACTGATAATTTCCTCCCCCACTTAGGCTTAGTTCAGACGCAGCCTTTTTAAAGCATTTTTTAACTTTAACATTGCTTTCAACCACTACAAATGCATTCACTGGGAAATGTCATTGTAACATTTAACACCCCTAGTGGGCCATATGGTGTGTGACACATAAGGAGACCCAACTTGTTTCATGTGAGAAGAAGGGACTCTTAAAGTCACAGAGCCTATTTTTACTGGTGCATCAGGTGGCATGAATCTTCTTAAAGGGCCATTATGAAACAGTGGGTCTCCTAAGCTGTTTTAGCTTATGCTGTGAGTGGATGGGCTGCCAAGAATTATGACGCACCACAATACCCCTTTCATAAGATGTCCAGGAGGGCCTCCTGAAAAAATGTTGCATTAAATGCAAGGCCTGCCCTGCTACCAATTCATACGCCCCCCTTATGCCTTGGAACCCACATTCTTTATGGGCCCATGAAAATCCACTTCACAATATGCATTTTGTGCTCCATACTCCTTTGTTTTATACATTGGCAGGAAGGCGAGCCCTGCTGCATAGTCAGTCATATGCACCCCATTATGCCTTGGAACCCACATACTGGATGGGCCCATAAAAATCCACTTCACAATATGCATTTTGTACTCCCGTACTCCATGGTTTTACACATTGGCGGCAAGGCCTGCCCTGCTGCATAGTCAGTCATATGCACCCCATAAGGACTTGGAACCCACATAGTGGATGGGCCCAGGAAAATCCACTTCACAATATGCATTTTGTGCTCCATATTCCATTGTTTTATACATTAGCAGGAAGGCGAGCCCTGCTGCATAATCAGTCTTATGCACCCCATTAGTAGTGTTGAGCGATACCGTCCGATACTTGAAAGTATCGGTATCGGATAGTATCGGCCGATACCCGAAAAATATCGGATATCGCCGATACCGATATCCGATACCAATACAAGTCAATGGGACATCAAGTATCGGAAGGTATTCTCATGGTTCCCAGGGTCTGAAGGAGAGGAAACTCTCCTTCAGGCCCTGGGATCCATAGAGATGTGTAAAATAAAGAATTAAAATAAAAAATATTGATATGCTCACCTCTCCGGCGGCCCCTGGACTTCACGCTGCTATGCGGGAGGCTTCTTTGTTTAAAAAGCGCGCCTTTCGGACCTGTGAATGACGTCCCGGCTTCTGATTGGTCGCGTGCCGCCCATGTGACCGGCACGCGACCAATCAGAGGCCACGACGTCATTCGCAGGTCCTCAATTCCTAGAATTAGCAGTTTTGTGAATGAGAATGACGTCGCGGCTTCTGATTGGCCGCGTGCCGCCCATGTGACCGGCACGCGGCCAATCAGAAGCCACGACGTCATTCTCATTCACAAAACTGCTAATTCTAGGAATTGAGGACCTGCGAATGACGTCGCGGCCTCTGATTGGTCGTGTGCCGGTCACATGGGCGGCACGCGACCAATCAGAAGCCGGGACGTCATTCACAGGTCCGAAAGGCGCGCTTTTTAAACAAAGAAGCCTCCCGGATTGCAGCGTGAAGTCCAGGGGCCGCCGGAGAGGTGAGCATATCAATATTTTTTATTTTAATTCTTTATTTTACACATCCCTATTGATTCGATACCGATACCCGATATCACAAAAATATCGGATCTCGGTATCGGAATTCCGATACCGCAAATATCGGCCGATACCCGATACTTGCGGTATCGGAATGCTCAACACTACCCATTAGGCCTTGGAACCCACATACTGGATGGGCCCAGGAAAATTCACTCAAATGTTTTAATGGTATGATGGTTCCCTCTTTGCACAATTATTTACAGGAGAATTTTGCAATTTTATTTGACACTTTTTTTAACACTAAGGTTCAGATACGGCTTTAAAAAAGGCTAATACTTGCAATAAATTTTATTGCAAACTTCAAAATTCAAGGAATAGTATGATTGAATGGTGTGAGTGTGTACCCTTTTGTATATGTTAACATACACAGGTTAATAAGTACATATAAGGATTAAATAAATATAGTGATTACGTATGTATGAAGATTAACTACATACAGTATACTTACATCATCCACAAGAGGCTTTTAAACATCATCCATCTGGAATATCAGAGAAGCAACACCAAGACAGAGAACTCTTGGGAGATCACTTACACTGCTTGGGTGTCCACAATTATGCAGGTATCAGCACACTGTACATGTACAGGTACCCCAGTTTTGGCATCTGTCTTAGTCATGTTTCTCTGGTCTTATATAGTGAATAACACTATGTAGTAACTCTAGTTTCACACACACCTTCAAGTGGCCATTTTTTAAGGTTGGATGAAACTGAGATATCATGGAGCCATCAGACTTGGGGCCATAAACTCCTTGAAAATAAAAGCCACAAGGATTTAGATCAAACCCCCACAGTCATAGTTTCAGTAAACCTTAATGTTTTACAATGATAAACGGGAAACATATAGAAGTTTAGAACTGTTTGTGAAGTGAATAGACGAACATTTATCAATATTGTGTCACTAGTCTATGAGCATTGTCTGTCACATCGGTAAATGTTTTACAGGAAATGCAGCTATGTGATTGTCTGAGTGCATTCGGTATACTGTATTTCAATCTTGTTTACAAACCTCCATTTGCATATTCTCGATTTGTACATTTGAGGCAGACAAAGTTAAGGCTCACAAGGAGAGAAGCTAATATAATGGACAAAGATATATTTTTAATGAACTACTGAGGCAAAGTAACAGCATTGCTTTATCAGATTTATATGAAGTGTATTGTGTCCAATGTTAGCAACCAGGCAACACAAAAAGGAGCTTTTCAAGTGAGCTCTTTAAGGTACACAAATGTTATGAAGTGTTTGCCAACAAGAATGTGGTTTCACCAATGTAGGGTACCATTTTGACTAGTGCCATCACAGCCCCCCTTGACCAAATTTCACCGGCCTATAACAGTACAAAGCACGTTCACCCTGGTGATCTACTGGCAGGAACAGGACAGATTGCAAGAAACCGAGTTAAGAAGTAGGCCCAAAGTAATGTCATGCCCAATTCCCTAATGTGTTGTCCTTTTTGGACTTAAAAATATAGTGCCATCACAGCCCACATGCCCAAAATTCACTGGCCTATAACAATACAGACCACGTTCACCGTGGGGATCTAGTGGCAGTTAAACAAGAGGCATTGCAGGAGACAGAGTTAAGAAGTATGCGCAATGGAATGCCATGCCCAATTCCCCAATGTGGGGTCCTTTTTCGACTGATTAAAATAGTGCCGTCACAGTCCCCTAAGCCCTAAATGCACCGTAAAGACCACGTTCACCCTGGTGATCTACTGGCAGGAACAGGACAGATTGGAGGAGATCGAGTTAAGAAGTAGGCCCAAAGAAATGTCATGCCCAATTCCCCAATGTAAAATACTTTTAATAAAAAATAAAAGAATGACATGTAAAATACTTTTAATAAACAATAAAAGAATGACATGACATACCCCTTGGCCAAAATGCACCGTACGGAGCACATTGACCCTGGTGATCTAGTGGCAGGTACAAGACAGATTGCAGGAGACCGAGTTAAGAAGTTGTTAAGGACTGGCGGAACGCACCAAGTATAAGATGATATGGAACTAGGTGCGTTCGCAGTTCGAGGTCCACCGTGCAGGTAAAAACCCTGCTGCTAGTAAAGACGGACTATATGGCGGTACTATAAGAATACACACATGGGTTAAATTCACCCTGTGTGAAGGAAGCGACCCTGTTGCGTCACAGGACCGCGGTACCGCACATAGAGTGCAAGCAAGGAGTCTCTAATCTCAAACCCGAGACTGAGGATTTGAGTTCAGAAGACCTCATGCGCTCGACACCGCAACTGGGGTGTCAGAGAAACATAAATAATAATATATAAAGGCACGAGAGTGCGTGCGGTGCTGAACTGACGGATGCCACTAACCACCCAGGCTTGGGTCAGGAAAGCACAGAGAAAGCGCATGGCGCCGTACTGGCGGACACAGCAACTGGACGCTGTGATGTGTGTTACGTGCTGATGGCTAGTCGGGCGCTAGATAGCTACCTCCATTCACAAACAGACAACAACACTAGGAATGGGATATTTAGGAGCTTTCATCCTTCGACATACATCCATCTACACACACATAATATCAAAACAATACTAGCGCATGGCCGTGCGGTCATGCGCAGTTTATATAGTTGCAGCACAGGAAGCTGCTACCGAAGTTTTACCCTTTCAGGTCCTTCCTGGAGGACCAATGGGATGCGCTGCAGTACATGATCATGTGACCCTCGACCTCCAACGGGAGATCTTGCCCTGGGCATGCTCAGTGTGTGTAAAAAAGGACTTAGTCCCAGAGAAGCCTGCTCGCCGCAGATCAGTGCAGGGTACCATAGGAAAGCCAGAAAAGGCAGTAATGACCCTATGCACAGAATCAGCCTCAGCGAGACACCGGGAGTAACGTCTCCGCTGAGCAGACCTCACTGCGGCCGATGCAGAATGGGAGACCGCAGCAGACACGGATCGAGATTCCCCCTGTGCAGCAGAGGAAACTCGACTCCTAACAGAAGTAGGCCCAAAGAAATGTCATGCCCAATTCCCCAATGTAAAATCCTTTTTTAAAAAAATAAAAAAGTGGCATGACAGCCCCATTGGCCAAAATGCTTCGTACCAAGCACGTTGACCCTGGTGATCTAGCGGCAGGTACAGGACAGATTGCAGGAGATCGATTTAAGAAGTAGGCCCAAAGAAATGTCATGCCCAATTCCCCAATGTAAAATCTTTTTTTTTTTAATAAAAGAGTGGCAAGACAGCCCCTAGGCCAAAATGCACCGTACAGAGCACGTTGACCCTGGTGATCTAGTGGCAGGTACAGGACAGATTGCAAGAGATCGAGTTAAGAAATAGGCCCAAAGAAATTTCATGCCCAATTCTCTAATGTGTTGTCCTTTTTGGACTTAAAAATATAGTGCCATCACAGCCCACTTGCCCAAAATTCACCGGCCTATAACAGTACTGAGCACATGCACCCTGGTCATCTAGTGGCAGTTAAAGGACACATTGCAGGAGACAAACTTAAGAAGTAGGCCCAATGTAATGTACTACCCAATTCCCCAATGTGGGGTCCTGTTTTTACAAAATAAAATAGAGCCTTCACAGCCTCCGTGCCCAAAAATCACCAACCTATAACAGTACTGAGCATGTGCATCCTGGTCATCTAGTGGCAGTTAAAGGACAAATGTGTCCTGCAATGGCAGGAAACAGACTTAAAAAGTAGGCCAAATGTAATGTAATGCCCAATTCCCCAATGTGGGGTCCTGCTTTTACAAAATAAAGTAGTGCCTTCACAGCCACCGTGCCTTAAAATCACCGGCCTATAACAGTACTGAGCATGTGCACCCTGGTCATCTAATGGCAGTTAAAGGACACATTGCAGGAGACAGACATAAGATGTAGGTCAAATGTAATGTAATGCCCAATTCCCCAATGTGGGGTCCTGTTTTTACAAAATAAAAAAGTGCCTTCACAGCCCCCGTGCCCAAAAATCACCGGCCTATAACAGTACTGACTACGTGCACCCTGGTGGTCTAGTGGCAGTTAGTTAAAGGACACATTGCAGTAGACAGACTTAAGAAGTAGGCCCAATGTAATGTAATGCCCAATTCCCCAATGTGGGGTCATGTTTGTACAAAATAAAATATTGCCTTCACAGCCCCAGTGCCAAAAAATCACCGGCCTTTAACAGTACAGAGCAAGTTCACCCTAGTCATTTAGTGGTTCTGGATGATGAGGATGAGGATAAGGAAGAGGTAAACAACAAACAGACACATTGTGGAAGCATATACCCATGTGTGGTTGTGAATAGGTGCATGAGAATACACCTCCTCAAAAGAGAGAATGTATTTGAGGTTATGTTTCGCTGGTTTCACGTGGTGGTGTACAGAAGTCTTTCCTTATCCAGGCCGTGTTCATTTTTATAAGAATCAGCCTGTCAGAATATTCAATTGACAGGCGGATGCGCTTATCTGTGGTAATTCCACCAGTGGCACTAAAAACCCGCTCTGACAGAACGCTAGCAGCAGGGCAGGCCAGGACCTCCAAGGCGTAGAGAGCCAGTTCATGCCACGTGTCCAGCTTGGATACCCAATAATTAAAAGGCACAGAGGAATCACGGAGGACGTTTGTACGATCTGCAAGGTACTCCCTCACCATCTTCCCAAACATTGCACTTCTTGTGACAGCACCCCTTGCCTCTATGCCAGCATGATGGGAGGGTCTGAGAAAACTGTCCCAGAATGTTGCCATTTTTCCCCTGCCTGAGCTGGATTGCACTTCTGTCTCTCTCGCTTGGACTCCTTGGTTGTACAACAAACTCTGACGTCTGCTGCCAGCATTCTCACATGGGAATTTTCTAAGTAATTCCACTACAAGGGCCCTCTGGTACTGTACCAGTTTAGTACACCTCTCTGCCTCTGGTAGAAGAGATTGAAAGTTCTCCTTGTAGCGTGGGTCTAGAAGTGTCACCAACCAGTAATGAGTGTCACCCAAAATTTTGATAATCCGAGGGTCACATGAAATGCAGCACAACATAAAGTCAGCCATGCATGCCAGACTGCTAATAGGCAAGGCTTCCATGTCCTCATTAACAGGATGACTGACCATGCTGTCCTCCTCATCCTCACCCTCCTCCTCCCTGTCCTCAGGCCATCCCCGCTGAACAGAAGCTAATACAGATGTGTTTGTAGTACCGTCTATAGCGCATGAAAGTATCTCCTTTTCTTCCTCCTCCTCCTCCCCATTGCCTACCAATCCACATTGAGAAGACATGAGGCTGGGCTGAGTGTAATCCCCTGTATGTTTCCTTGCTTCATGTCCTCATGTTCCGCCACCAATGCATCCTCTTTGTGAGCAGAGAGGTTTTCAGAATCCTGAGAAATGGGATGGTGATGCTAATTATGGCGTCATCGCCGCTCACCATCTTGGTGCAGTCCTCAAAGTTTTGGAGGATGTTACATATGTCTGACATCCATGTCCACTACTGAGGTCTTATGTGTGGAGTCTGACCTGAAATTTGACAGCCTTGTTGATGTTGGTAGTCAACAAAGGCCCTTTTCTGCTCACAATTCCTTTCCAACATATGCAGTGTAGAGATTCAGTGCGTCGGGACATCACAGAACCATCGGTGAGCTGGAAGCAGAAAACGCTGCTGATGCACAGCAAGGGCGGCTGAAGCTGTAGCTGACTTTCTAAAATGGCCGGACGGTGTACTTTCACTAGCAGATCTGTCAGCTCCGGGTAGCTTTTCAGAAAATGTTGAACAACAAGGTTAAGCACATGGGCCAAGCAAGGTACGTGTGTGAGCTCACCTGGCGTCAGAACCGCCACCATGTTACTGCCATTGTCGCACATGACCATGCCTGACTGTAGGTTCAGCGGTGTCATCAAAAAATCTGACTGCTCTTTCAGCGCAGTCTACAACTCTTCTGCATTGTGCGGTTTGTCACCTAGGCAGATTAGCTCAGCACAGCCTGTTGCGGCTTGGCTGAGGCAGTGCCGCAGTGCTTCCAGCTTCTGACTGATGTGTTGCTTTCAGAGATGGAGGAGGAAGAGGAGGTCGTGCAGGAGCTATAGACTGTGGGGGCAACCAAGATTGACATAGGGCAAGCAATCCTCGGCATGGAAAGGATGTGTTCCATCCCAAGCTCCAACTGGGTCCTGGCTTCCACTATGTTAACCCAGTGTGCAGTCATTGAGATGTACTATCCCTGCCCACAAGCACTTGCCCACATGTACATGGTTAGGTGGACTTTCCCTGTAACAGTATTGTTGAGGTCACGGGTAATGTTGCGGGACACATTCTGGTGTAATGCCGGTATGGCACACCGGGAGAAATAGTGGCGACTGAGGACCGAGTACCTTGCGATGGCCGCCGCCATCAGGTTGCGGAAAGCTTCCGTCTCAACAAGCCTAAAAGGCAGCATTTCTAATACAAGCAGAAAAGAAATATTAGAATTGAGGACTATGTCCTGTGGGGCATTGGCGGGGTATTTCAGCTTGTCTTCCAAAGACTGGGTAAGAGACAACTGAAAGCTGTGATGGGACAAGGATGTAGATGGGCTTGCTGATGTTGCTGCTTGACTGTGATCCCCAACAGGTGCAGGGATAGAAGCATCTTGACATGCATGGTATACTGGGGATTGGCTTCTACGCAAAATAGTGGAAGAAGCAGTGGTGTGACCAGTAGGCAGTGGTCCTGTAGCCTGGGTTTCTCCCCACAAAGTTGGGTGCTTTGCATGCATGTGCCTGATCATGCTAGTGGTGGTAAGGCAGGTTGTTTTCCTAACCCTGCTGATGTGGGCATGGCATGTGCTGCAAATGGCCTGTTTGGGGTTATTGGTAGAGTCTTTAAAAAATAACCAGACTCGGGAAGATCTGACAGTTGGAAAGGCAACTTCCCTCATATTGCTGTTACCGGTAACAGATGCACGCCTTCTGTCTGTGGCCACCACATTGCTTCTTCTTGCCTGTTGGGGGGATATGCCTCCTTCCCCATTTGTGCTTCTGTTCTCGATATGCATGACCTCCCGCCAGGTTGAGTCAGTCACTATGTTATCCACCACCTCGTCTTCCACATCAGCACCCTGCTCCTCCTCCTGACTTTCTGGCAATTGTGTCTCATCATCGTCCACCTCTTGTGACACACACTTCCCCACCATCGCCTTAGCGTGACCGGTGCTGGTCAAAGCTTTGGGCAGCTCTACATGAGCTCTCATCTTTCCCCATTTCAAGTTGACAGGCAGAGAATTCTGAATCTTGAAATAAAAAATTGAAGAGCTCTTCAGAGTGTCCAAGTGTTGGATTAGTTGTCTCAGGGCACTCGGCATGGTGGGAGGAAGTAGGATCAGGATGAGGAATATCCTGGCCACACTCACGGCTACTCAGATTTGACCATGTGGAAAACAAGGTGGTGGTGGTGGCTAAGTGACAGGAAGCATTATCTGCTATCCAATCAACAACCATTTCACACTGCTCTGGCTTCAATAGTGGTGTGCTGCGGTCCCCTAGAAACTGGGACAGGAAGGTCGAGCGAGAACATGTCAGTCTTTGTTGTTGCCCACTTTCACATTGGCCACGGCCTCGTCCTCTGGATGCACCATCAGCACCACGTCCACTTCCTCGTTCCTTGCCCCTTGCCTTGCCCTTTTTAAATGGACTACTGCACTAATTCAAATGCTCAACACAAATGTCTTTATTAGTAGCAAAATAATATCTGATCAGTATGCCTGCAAATCTACAATTTTTCGAACCCAAACACCAAGCAGGCCTCAGCATGACCTAGCAGACTGTATTCAATTTTTGGGGCCTTTTTTAAGTTAATTTATGCAAAATGGTGCTGTATATAATTTGAGTATAAGAAAGCCAAAAAATTAGTACACCGGCCTACAATGTCCAAACTTGGAGCAGAGATATATGAGGGCTCTCACAGAAATACCACACTGGCAAATATGTGGCCTGTTTATATTATTGTATGCTAAATAGCGGTGCATATAATTTCAGTAACACACAGCAAAAGAAGGGGTCCTCCGGCCTACAATGACCAATCTTGGAGCAGAGATATATGAGGGCTCTCACAGAAATACCACACTGGCAAATATGTGGCCTTTTTATATTTTTGTATGCTAAATAGTGCAGTATATAATTTCAGTAACACACAGCAAAACAAAGTTGTCCTCCTGCCTACAATGACCAAACTTGGAGCAGAGATAAATGAGGGCTCTCACAGAAATACCACACTGGCAAATCTGTGGCCTGTTTATATTATTGTATGCTAAATAATGCTGTATAAAATTTCAGTAACACACAGCAAAAAAAGGGGTCCTACGGCCTACAATGACCAAACTTGGAGCAGAAATATATGAGAACTCTCACGGAAATACCACACTGGCAAATATGCGTCCTGTTTATATTATTGTATGCAAAATAGTGCTGTATATAATTTCAGTAAGGCCGGAGTCACACTACAACGAGATACGGCCGAGTCTTGCTGGTTAAAAGCAAGCTCTGGCACTGGCACTCCGGAGCAGAGCGTGCAGCTCCATGTGTTGCTATGCGGCCGCACGCTCCGCTGTGGAGTGCCAGTGCCAGAGCTTGGTTTTAACCATCGAGACTCGGCCGTATCTCTCTGTGTGTGATCCCGGCCTAACACACAGCAAAAAAAGGGGTCCTCCGTCCTACAATCACCAAACTTGGAGCACACAGATATATGAGGGCTCTCACGGAAATACCACACTGGCAAATATGTGGCCTGTTTATATTATTGTAAGCTAAATTGTGCTGTATATAATTTCAGTAACACACAGCAAAAAAAGCTGTCATCTGGCCTACAATGACCAAACTTGGAGCAGAGATATATGAGTGCTCTCACAGAAATACCACACTGGCAAATATGGGGCCTGTTTTTATTATTGTATGGTAACAAAGCAATATCTGTGTGTTAAATACAAATAGTACAGATAATCCTATAAACAATATAATCCCAATACAGCATGAAGGAATAATAAAACGTAACTTTTAATACTACAAAGTAACCTAAAAAAACAAATCACCCAAGTGGAAAATCACATGAATTGGGGCCAAGTCTCTACCATATAACGTAATGGTCCATAGAGACTAGTGAGCCCTATAACGGATAAAAAAGAACTCGACTGCAAAAACAACAGCCAGAATCCTTATTACTGAGGCAATGAACATGAAAAAGCTGTGCCACCCTGTATCATATATGGTCACAGCAAATCTCCTGCACTCAGTCGCATAAGACCAAAAAGACAGTCATAGCATATATTGTAAACAATGCCTGCTGGTACTTAATAAATATAAATAAGGAACGGTCTCAACAGTTCCACAACGAGGGCAACGGAGCGCCGGATATTCCCCTGTCAGGTAGACATCCAGGATACGAAGGGATGACAGTTCCTATATCAATCCCTATGGGGCTGTCAATAGTCTATCCCCAAAGCTCCTGCCCTTACAAGGGCAGTCCACAACTACCCCTATAAATAAAAAGCCATGCACTCTCCCTTATGGATTCGTCCCTACGCGTTTCGTCCAAGCCAACTCTTCAGGGGACATGTTTGTTTGCGGAGAAGGAGTGCCTATATATGAAAGAAGAGGGACATAAAGTCCTGCCATCCTCTATGCTGTCCTGCAGTTTTTTATTGTATGCTAAATAGCGCTGTATATAATTTCAGTAACACACAGCAAGAAAAGGGGTCCTCCGGCCTACAATGACCAATCTTGGAGCAGAAATATATGAGGGCTCTCACAGAAATATCACACTGGCAAATATGTGGCCTGTTTTTATTATTGTATTCTAAATAGTGCTGTATATAATTTCAGTAGCACACAGCAAAAAAGGGGTCCTACGGACTACAATGACCAAACATGGAGCACACAGATATATGATGGCTGTCACGGAAATACCACACTGGCAAATCTGTGGCCTTAGATTTTTTTTTAATGCTAAATAGTGCTGTATAGAATTTGAGCATCAGACAACCCAAAAATAAGTACACTGGCCTACAAGGCAAAAACTTGGAGCACAGCTATAGATGAGGCCTTTTTCGGTGAATTTAAAACACCAAAAAAAAAAAGCGGCACAAGGGTAGCACACACAACTATGCTACCTATGCCTGACAAACTATGATTTTTCAACAGCCCCCTCAGTTTGACAGAATGGACTGTATATTATTTTGGGGGAGGTAAATTTAAAAAAAAAAAAAAAATAGGTATATAGTAAAGAAGCTGCAGCAGCAGCAGACAGTTATGGAGCTTTGGGAAGGATGCAGTGGGAGCAATGGACGCACATACAGTGCCTGCAGGCCTTGCACTGATGTGGATATGCCATGCCATGCCTACCTAGTGCTGCAATATCGGGACCCACGAATTAGCCCTAAAAAGGACTGTTGGTTTCTCAGGAGTTGTGGATGTAAGAGTTGCAGATCAACACTAACTCTAAAACCACAATTCTGACCCTATATCGGCAGCAGCTCTCCCTACTCTCGCTGAAACAGGGACAGAATGCGGCGAGCAGGGCGGCGCCAGGTCTCTTATACTCGGGATGATGCTGTGCGGCCAAGCCAATTACTGCACGACCAAAACAAAGATGGCTGCGGCGTTTCTTGGCCTGGCAGACAATTCCTGCACTGTGATTGGTTCTCTAAAGTCCGCCAAAAACACTGGGTGGATACAACAGTAACCACCGAACAATCCCGAAATGCTCGCTGCTCGCCGAGTACACCGAGCATAGTGATACTCGGGCGAGGAACGAGCAGTGGCGAGCATGTTCACTCATCGCTAGTAATAATCTCAGTTATGGTGCTCAACTTATGAAAGCATTCATAACTAGTGTTGAGCATTCCGATACCGCAAGTATCGGGTATCGGCCGATACTTGCGGTATCGGAATTCCGATACCGAGATCCGATATTTTTGTGGTATCGGGTATCGGTATCGGAGGTGTAAAATAAAGAATTAAAATAAAAAATATTGTTATATTCACCTCTCCGGCGGCCCCTGGAACATCACCGCGAGTCACCGGCGTCCGGCAGGCTTCTTTGTTCAAAATGAGCGCCTTTAGGACCTGCGGAATTACGTCGCGGCTTCTGATTGATCGCGTGCCACCCATGTGACCGCCACGCGACCAATCAGAAGCCGCGACGTCATTCCTCAGATAAATTCCTAGAATGAGCGCCTTTAGGACCTGTGGAATGACGTTGCGGCTTCTGATTGGTCGCGTGGCGGTCACATGGGCGGCACGCGACCAATCAGAAGCCGCGACGTCATTCCGCAGGTCCTAAAGGCGCTCATTTTGAACAAAGAAGCCTGCCGGACGCCGGTTCCTCGCGGTGATGTTCCAGGGGCCGCCGGAGAGGTGAATATAACAATATTTTTTATTTTAATTCTTTATTTTACACCTCACTATGGATCCCAGGGCCTGAAGGAGAGTTTCCTCTCCTTCAGACCCTGGGATCCATCAGGATACCTTCCGATACTTGATGTCCCATTGACTTGCATTGGTATCGGATATCGGTATCGGCGATATCCGATACTTTTCGGGTATCGGCCGATACTATCAGATACCGATACTTTCAAGTATCGGACGGTATCGCTCAACACTATTCATAACATACACCACAATTGGTGCAAAAAATAAGTTTACTTTACCCTGACTTTAAAGGTTACCTTGGCTGATGCCGTGCAAGATTCGTTGTCAGCCAAAGTGATGGGGAGCACTTATAGCTGCATCTTATATTGCTCTGAGTGGTGACTGTAACAACGCTGATCTGTCTGCATCACTGAAAGCAGGCTCCTGAGAGGAATAAAGTTCATTTTCTCCCAGGTGCAACACTTTCATTATAGCGTTAGGACACTTTCATAATGCTATTAATCTGTAGATCAAAGTTGGAAACTCCAGCCCATGGGAAGATTCCAGGGACAATAATGCTTTGGTCATTGGCCCTGTTTTGCCAACTACCTACCTTTTAACTCCTCACTACACTGCAAACGCACACATGCAGCGTTCACAACTGAATGCTCTGGCGCATGCAATGAGTGATATGTCATAATTCTGGCCAAGGACAGAGTAAGGATGTTCTTTTTGGGCGGAGTTATAGTACTATGCACTCCAAACACTCTGATGATGAAGCCAGCAGTTGCATTGTCTGCTTTGTGATGTGTCATTTATATAAGCATCAGTCCCACTGTCTCCTCTGTAATGTGTAGACCAGCCCCACTGTCTCTTTTGTGATGCATACACAGTTATGGCCGAGTGTGTTGGCACCCTTACAAGTGTTCCAGAAAATGAAGTATTTGTCCAAGAAATGTTTTGCAATTTACTCATGTTTTGTTATAAACATGTTTATTTCCTCTGTGTGTATTGGAAAAACTTTAAAAAAAAAACAGAGAAAAAAAGCAAATTGGATATCATTTCACACAAAACCCCCAAAATGAACAAAGCCAAATGGTTTGCACCCTTCCAAAATTGGAGATAAAAAAAAATTGTTTCATGCATGTCATGCTCGTTCAAACTCACATATGGCAAGTAACAGGTATGGGCAATATGAAAATCACACCTGAAACCGGAAATCCTGCTGACGGACTTCTCCAGGGCCAGATGTTGATCCTGGTTCCATCACCTCCGGTTCTAAAAAGGGCTCCAACTCCCATATGTTGCTGCCTACAGTAACCTGAAATGTAGAAATTATAATTAGTACAAAACAAGTGTCAAAATCCTTGATAAGTAAGATACAAAATTCTCCATTTATGAATGGAGCTCTATGATGGGAGCAATAAAATTAAAGCACTCCAAATATAAATATAACTGTCCTGTCTCCACTCCTGGCTGTCTTTTCTTTCTCCCTGCTATATTTGTCTCCACCGTTTTGTGACATCACTCACGGTAAAGTAAATATGGTAATGGCAAGAGACATCTAGTAATGGATGATTTCTGTGAGTTCCGATTTTTTCCTTGCATCCATAGATTTAAATGGGTGAGTCTCATGATTTTCGGAATAAGGTCACATTGGCACTTTTAGTATGTGGTCAGAATTTTAAATCAGTATTTTTAAACCAAAACCAGAAGTGGGTGAAAAATGAAGATGCGCACTAATTTCTATTGTACTTTTCCTCTGATTGTTCCACTTCTGACTTACTTGACTTACAAATACTGAGGTAAAAAAAAATGACCAAATACCGAACGTGTGAACATAACCTAAAATTGAGCATGCTGCTATTTTTTTCACACCCCCTATTTGATGTGAGAAATACGTTCATCTGAATTGCCTCATTGAATAACATTAGTCTGAGTAAAATACTTTATTTGATAGCATGCATCCGATTTCTACAGTTGTATGCATGAACTTTAAAGCACTATTGTATCAAAAGGCATAAAGTGTACAATTTTGCACGCTTAAGCAAAAGCATAAGCTATCAGCACACTATAAATGGTTCTATTACTGGCCCAAAAATGCCTAGCAATGTTTTGACTTCATATCCTCCAATCTATTCTAAACTATGCTGCCCAAATAATCCACCTGTTACCCAGCTATTCACCGGCCTCTCCCCTCTGTCAATCCCTGCACTGACTCACCATTCTCCAAAGACTCCTTTTCTGAACCCTCAGTTTGGCATACAAAGCCATCCACAACCTATCTCCTCCATACATCTATGACCTCATCTCCCGGGCACGCAACCTCCAATCCTCACAAGTTCTCCTTCTCTATTCCCCTCTTATCTGCTCTTCCCACAATCGCATAAAATATTTCTCCCACACATCACTCCTACTCTGGAACACCATCGAACCCCATTGAATCAAATGGCAGGCAAATACAAACACATACAAACACATGGAAAACACATAGAAGACACCTTAAAAGGTGTCCAAAAGCTGACAAACTGCTCAGAAGACACAACAAACATGAAAAAGTCACAGCTACATATAGTTCATGCGAAAAGAAAAGAGGTGGAGGAGTAAAAGGAGGAGGAGGAGACACAGATATAGGCATGTCATGCCCTTCTAAAATCAAGAAAGGCTGGAGTAAAAATCTAAACTCACTCTATCAACACCCAGACGTCTTGACTAGGGTTGAGCGAAACGGATCGTTCATTTTCAAAAGTCGCCGACTTTTGGCAAAGTCGGGTTTCATGAAACCCGACCCGATCCCTGTGTGGGGTCGGCCATGCGGTGCGCGACTTTCGCGCCAAAGTCGCGTTTCGTATGACGCGCTTGGCGCCATTTTTTTCAGCCAATGAAGGGGCGTGGGCAGAGCGATGACATAGGTCTTAGGGGCGTGGACGCCTATCGCCATGTTGTCGCTTGTGCGCTGTAGCGATTTGCACTGTGTAACACCAGCTTTTCAGTTCAGGGACGGATGGACGGAGGGGAGAGAGAGAGAGAGAGAGAGCGAGAGAGAGAGAGAGAGAGAGGGAGAGAAAAAAAAAAAAAATATTTCCCATTGGATTTGCATTGGGTTTCGTGTTTCGGTCGATCCTCGACTTTTCGCCATAATCGGCCGATTTCACTCGACTCGACTTTTGAGATAGTCGGGTTTCGCTCAACCCGGCTCGACCCTAAAAAAGTCAAGGTCGCTCAACCCTAGTCTTGACCAAAAAAAATAAAAATAAAAAAATCTTTAGGTAGAATAGCGGCGGGTCCATTCAGAACACTTTCCTTAGAAGACGTAGTGGTACCCCCGTTGGGAGTTGTGCCAAAAAATGAACCCAATGAATTCAGACTAATCCACCATTTGTCATATTCAAGGGGCAGGTCTGTAATCGACAACATCGACGCGGAACCTCCTTTGACGAGGCAATCAGGCTGGTCAAGAAGTTGGTAAGGGGCACCCTAATGGCCAAAACAGACAATGAGGGGGCGTTCCGGTTACTACCTGTGCCTCCGAATAGTGTCCTCCCATTGAGCTGCTTCTGAAGGAGCATACTACATAGATCGCTATTTGCCCATGGGGTGCTCCATATCCTGCTCACTATTTGAGGCATTTAGTTGCTTCCTCGAATGTGTCATCATGGACGTTTGTAAGGCGGCACATATTATCCATTAGCTCACCCAAAAGATTTGCCACAGTGTGAAAACATGTGGTAGTCTGTTATGACCTGGTGGTTAAGAGGCCACACTGATATGACCTGGTGGCTAAAACGCAACATGGGATGAGCTCTGAGAAGGTGGTATCTCTACTGACCGCAGTCCCTAATCCTAACAACAACACTAGAAATAGCCATGGGATGTTCCTGACTCTCCCTAGACACCTCTTCACAGCCTAAGAAATAACTACCCCTAAAGAAGGAAATAGAAAGCTATCTTGCCTCAGAGAAACCCCCAAAAGGAAAGACAGCCCCCACAAATATTGACTGTGAATGGAGAGGGAAATGACGTACAAAGAAATGAAATCAGAATTCAGCAAAGGAGGCCAATACTAAACTTGATAGACAGAGAGAAAAGGATACTGTGCGGTCAGTATATAAAAACTACAAAATCCACGCAGAGTGTACAAAAATGAACTCCACACCGACTCACGGTCTGGAGGGGCAAATCTGCTTTCCCAGAGCTTCCAGCTAGCCTGAATAAGACATAGTGACAAGCTGGACAAAAAGAGACATATATGCAAAGCAATAGAGTCCAAACAAATGGACAAACAAAAGCTAGCAAAAACTTATCTTTTGCAGACAAGGACTGGCCATATGAGAAATCCAAGGAGAGAACAAAATCCAACCAAGAACATTGACAGCAGGCATGAACAAAAGCTCAGAGTAGGTTTAAATAACAAACCCAGGCAAGGTGATTAGTGAAGGCAGCTGCTACAGCTACCTAAAGAAGCAGCAGTTCCACTCGAAACCACCAGAGGGAGCCCAAGGGCAGAACTCACAAAAATACCATTAGCAACCACAGGAGGGAGCTCCAGAATGGAATTCACAACAGTACCCCCCTTTGAGGAGGGGTCACCGAACCCTCACCAGAGCTCCCAGGCCGTTCAGGACGAGCCAAATGGAAAGCACGAACCAAATCGGCAGCATGAACATCGGAGGCAACAACCCAAGAATTATCCTCCTGGCCATAACCCTTCCACTTGACCAGATACTGAAGCTTCCGCCTCGAAAAACGAGAATCCAAAATCTTCTCCACCACATATTCCAATTCCCCCTCAACCAACACCGGAGCAGGAGGATCAATGGAGGGAACCATAGGTACCACATATCTCCGCAACAAGGATCTATGGAACACATTATGAATGGAAAAGGAAGCTGGAAGGGCCAAACGAAAAGACACTGGATTGATCATTTCAGAAATCTTATAAGGTCCAATAAAGCGAGGCTTGAACTTAAGGGAAGAAACCTTCATAGGAACATGACGAGAAGACAACCAGACCAAATCACCAACACGAAACCGGGGACCAACACACCGACGACAGTTAGCAAAACGTTGAGCCTTTTCCTGAGACAACGTCAAATTGTCCACCACATGAGTCCAAATTTGCTGCAACCTGTCCACCACGGAATCCACACCAGGACAGTCAGAAGGCTCCAGCTGCCCTGAAGAAAAACGAGGATGAAAACCAAAGTTACAAAAGAAAGGCGAAACCAAGGTAGCAGAGCTAGCCCGATTATTAAGGGCAAACTCGGCCAACGGCAAAAAGGTCACCCAATCATCCTGATCAGCAGACACGAAGCATCTCAAATAGGTTTCCAAGGTCTGATTGGTTCGCTCCTTTTGGCCATTTGTCTGAGGATGGAATGCTGAAGAAAAAGACAAATCAATGCCCATTCTAGCACAAAAGGACCGCCAAAACCTAGAAACGAACTGGGAACCTCTGTCAGACACAGTATTCTCCGGAATACCATGCAAACGAACCACATGCTGAAAAAATAATGGAACCAAATCAGAGGAGGAAGGCAACTTAGGCAACGGCACCAAATGGACCATCTTAGAAAACCGGTCACAAACCACCCAGATGACAGACATCTTCTGAGAAACAGGAAGATCAGAAATAAAATCCATGGAAATATGCGTCCAGGGCCTCTCAGGAATAGGCAAAGGCAAAAGCAACCCGCTGGCACGGGAACAGCAAGGCTTAGCCCGAGCACAGGTCCCACAGGACTGCACAAACAAACGCACATCCCGCGACAAGGAAGGCCACCAAAAGGACCTAGCCACCAAATCTCTTGTACCGAAAATCCCAGGGTGACCAGCCAACACCGAACAATGAACCTCAGAAATTACCCTACTAGTCCATTTATCAGGAACAAACAATTTCCCCACAGGACAGCGGTCAGGTTTATCAGCCTGAAACTCCTGAAGTACCCGCCGCAAATCAGGGGAGATGGCAGAAAGGATCACCCCCTCCTTGAGGATCCCAGCCGGCTCAAGAACTCCCAGAGAATCAGGCAAAAAACTCCTAGAAAGGGCATCAGCCTTCACATTCTTAGATCCCAGAATATACGAGACCACAAAATCAAAACGTGAGAAAAACAGAGACCACCGAGCCTGTCTAGGATTCAACCGCTTAGCAGACTCAAGGTAAATCAGATTCTTGTGATCAGTCAAGACCACCACACGATGCTTGGCTCCCTCAAGCCAATGTCGCCACTCCTCAAGTGCCCACTTCATAGCCAACAACTCACGATTGCCGACATTATAATTACGCTCAGCAGGCGAAAACTTTCTGGAGAAGAAAGCACATGGTTTCATGAAAGAGCTATCAGAATTTCTTTGAGACAAAACGGCCCCTGCCCCAATCTCAGAAGCATCAACCTCAACCTGAAAAGGGAGAGAAACATCTGGCTGACGCAACACAGGGGCAGAAGTAAAACGACGTTTAAGCTCCTGAAAGGCCTCAACAGCCGCAGAGGACCAATTCACCACATCAGCGCCCTTCCTCGTCAAAGCGGTCAGAGGCTTCACCACACTAGAAAAATTAGCAATAAAGCGGCGATAAAAATTGGCAAAGCCCAAAAATTGCTGAAGGCTCTTTACAGATGTAGGTTGAGTCCAATCATGAATGGCCTGGACTTTATCAGGGTCCATTTCAATAGCCGAGGGGGAAAAAATGAAACCCAAAAAAGAAACCTTCTGAACTCCAAAGAGGCACTTAGACCCCTTCACAAACAACGCATTAGCACGAAGGACCTGAAATACCATCCTAACCTGCTTCACATGAGACTCCCAATCATCGGAGAAAACCAAAATATCATCCAAATACACAATCATGAATTTATCCAGATAATTCCGGAAGATATCATGCATAAAGGACTGAAATACCGATGGAGCATTAGAGAGCCCGAATGGCATCGCAAGATATTCAAAATGGCCTTCGGGCGTATTGAATGCTGTTTTCCATTCATCACCTTGTTTAATACGCACGAGATTATACGCCCCTCGAAGGTCGATTTTAGTAAACCAACTGGCACCCTTAATCCGAGCAAACAAATCAGAAAGTAAAGGTAAGGGGTACTGGAATTTGACAGAGATCTTATTGAGAAGGCGATAATCTATACAGGGTCTCAAGGAGCCATCCTTCTTGGCAACAAAAAAAAATCCCGCTCCCAACGGTGACGAAGACAAGCGAATATGCCCCTTCTCCAAGGACTCCTTTACATAACTCTGCATAGCGGCATGCTCTGGCACAGACAGATTGAAAAGTCGGCCCTTAGGGAACTTACAGCCAGGAATCAAATTAATGGTACAATCGCAGTCCCTATGAGGAGGCGGGGAACTGGACTTGGGCTCATCAAATACATCCTGGAAATCCGACAAAAACTCAGGAACTTCGGAAGAAGGGGACGAGGAAATGGACATCAAAGGAATATCACTATGTATCCCCTGACAACCCCAACCAGTTACAGACATAGATCTCCAATCCAGCACTGGGTTATGTACCTGTAACCATGGAAAACCCAGCATAACAACATCATGCAAATTATGCAACACCAAAAAGCGAATATTTTCCTGATTTGCTGGAGCCATGCACATGGTTAACTGAGTCCAGTACTGAGGTTTAATCTTGGCCAATGGCGTAGCATCAATCCCCCTTAAGGGAATAGGACTCTGCAAAGGCTCCAAGGAAAAACCACAGCGCTTGGCAAATTCTAAGTCCATTAAGTTCAGGGCAGCGCCAGAATCCACAAATGCCATAACAGAAAAGGATGACAATGAGCAAATCAGGGTAACAGACAAGAGAAATTTAGGCTGTACAGTACTAATGGTAACAGACCAAGGAACCCTCCTAGTACGCTTAGGGCAAACAGAAATAGCATGAGCAGAATCGCCACAGTAAAAACACAGGCCATTCTGACGTATGAATTTCTGCCTTTCTGCTCTAGTCAAAATCCTATCACATTGCATAGGCCCAGGACTTTGCTCAGAGGACACTGCCATATGGTGCACCACCTTGCGCTCACGCAAGCGCCGATCAATCTGAATGGCTAGAGACATAGATTCGCTCAAACCGGTAGGCGTAGGAAAGCCCACCATAACATCTTTAAGGGTTTCAGAAAGACCTTTTCTGAAAATAGCAGCCAGAGCCTCTTCATTCCATTTAGTGAGCACAGACCATTTTCTTAATTTCTGGCAGTATAACTCTGCCGCTTCTTGACCCTGACACAGGGCCAACAGTGTTTTCTCAGCATGCTCTACAGAGTTAGGTTCGTCATACAATAATCCGAGCACTTGAAAAAATGCATCTACATTCAATAATGCCGGATTCCCTGTTTCAAGAGCAAAAGCCCAGTCTTGAGGACCACCACGCAGTAAGGATATGATAATTTTTACTTGCTGAATGGGATCACCAGAAGAACAGGGTTTCAAAGCAAAAAACAATTTGCAGCTATTTTTAAAGTTCAAAAACTTGGATCTGTCCCCAAAAAACAAATCAGGAGTAGGAATTCTAGGCTCTAGAGCCGGAGTCTGGACAATATAATCTTGGATCCTCTGGACTCTTGCACCAAGTTGATCCACACGAGAATACAAACCCTGAACCTCCATACCAGAGCATATATCCAGCACCACCCAGATATCAAGAGGAAAAAAAAGACAGAACAGAGCACAGAAAAAAAAAATGGTTCAGAACTCTTTTTCTTTCCTTCTTTTGAGATGCATTTAATTCATTTTTGGCCTGCTGTACTGTTATGACCTGGAGGTTAGGAGAGGCCACACTGATATGACCTGGTGGCTAAAACGCAACATGGGACGAGCTCTGAGAAGGTGGTATCTCTACTGACCGCAGTCCCTAATCCTAACAACAACACTAGAAATAGCCGTGGGATGTTCCTGACTCTCCCTAGACACCTCTTCACAGCCTAAGAAATAACTACCCCTAAAGAAGGAAATAGAAAGCTATCTTGCCTCAGAGAAACCCCCAAAAGGAAAGACAGCCCCCCACAAATATTGACTGTGAATGGAGAGGGAAATGAAATCAGAATTCAGCAAAGGAGGCCAATACTAAACTTGATAGACAGAGAGAAAAGGATACTGTGCGGTCAGTATATAAAAACTACAAAATCCACGCAGAGTTTTCAAAAATGAACTCCACATGCAAATCTGCTTTCCCAGAGCTTCCAGCTAGCCTGAATAAGACATAGTGACAAGATGGACAAAAAGAGACATATATGCAAAGCAATAGAGTCCAAACAAATGGACAAACAAAAGCTAGCAAAAACTTATCTTTTGCAGACAAGGACTGGCCATATGAGAAATCCAAGGAGAGAACAAAATCCAACCAAGAACATTGACAGCAGGCATGAACAAAAGCCCAGAGCAGGTTTAAATAACAAACCCAGGCAAGGCGATTAGTGAAGGCAGCTGCTACAGCTACCTAAATAAGCAGCAGTTCCACTTGAAACCACCAGAGGGAGCCCAAGGGCAGAACTCACAAATATACCATTAGCAACCACAGGAGGGAGCTCCAGAACAGAATTCACAACAGTAGTCCACCTGTGAGAAGAAGAGAGCTCGAGGGAGAGTGGACACCCCAGAAGGGGTTAGATTGAGAAAGAAAGAAGGTGGTGTAGCTTGCTTCATGGGTGGGGTACTCTGCTGAGTAGCAGAAATTGCTACTAGGCCCAAAAGGATTTCCTGGGCCAGATGCCGCTAAAAAATAGTACTTAGGTAAACAGACGGTGTAGCTCGCTTCATGGGTGGGGTACTCTGCTGAGTAGCACTAAATTCTATTAGGCCCAAACGGATCTCCTGGGTTAGATGCCGTTACAAAATAGTACTTAGGTAAACAGGCGGTGTAGCTTGCTTCATGAGTGGGGTACTCTGTTGAGTAGCACAAAATGCTATTAGGTACAAAACGATTTCCTGGCCTAGATGCAGTTAAAAATTAGTAATTAGATCAACAGGCAGTGTAGCTTGCTTCATGGGTGGGGCACGCTGCTGAGTAGCACTAAATTCTACAAGGCCCAAACGGATTTCCTGGGCTAGATGCCGTTACAAAATATTAGTTAGGTAAAAAGGCGATGTAGCTTGCTTCATGGGTGGGGTACGCTGCTGAGTAGCACTAAATTCTACCAGGCCCAAATGGATCTCCTGGGCTAGATGCCGTTACAAAATAGTACTTAGGTAAACAGGCGGTGTAGCTTGCTTCATAGGTGAAGTATGCTGCTAAGTAGCACCAAATTCTATTAGGCCCAAAAGGATTTTCTGGGCTACATGCCGTTAAAAATAGTACTTAGGTAAACTTGGGCTACTCTGCTGACTAGCAGACAATGAAGCTTTGGAGCAGACCTCTGAATCCCAGGCCATAGTATGAGGAAACAACTCTGCAAACGACCCCACCCACCTGGAATTGATGATGGCAACTTCATGTAAAACTCAAAAAGGGGACTAAATAAAAGAGTCTCCATTTTTTCCAAAAATTTGGCCACAGACACCACTTAAGTGGCATCAATTTCGCCAGAGTTTTTTAAAACGGATGGTGAGGTGATTTTCAAAAATCATCAAGCTTTTAGTCTCCCCAAGATGACACATGGGTAGAAAAGTCCTTGTGGATCCAGGATTTGTTCATCTTGATGAATGTTAGTCTGTCTACATTGTCACTGGACAGCCGCGTGCGCTTATCTGTCAGCACACCACCAGCAGCGTAGAACACACATTCAGAGAGAACGCTGGCTGCGGGGCACGACAAGATCTTCAAGGCGTGAGTGGCGAGCTCAGGCCATTTTTCAAGATTGGAACCCCAAAATGAGCAAGGGTCCAGTTCCACTGTCATGGCATCGATGTTAACTTGGTGATATTCTTGTACCATCCTCTCTAGGCGCTGGCTGTGCGTCAGACTTCTTGTCTCCTGTGGCCTTGCAAAGGATGGTCTAAAAAAATCTTGAAATGATGGGAAAAAATTGCTGTTACCACCAGATACGATGTTACTGTTACAGTTTGAGTGATGACTCGATAGTCCCACGGTTGGCAAGTTAGAACTCAGAGATTGACTAAGCGCACCACTGGTGTTTTGTGGAAAAGCAGATGTTAGATTATGTAACAGTCTCTGCTGATACTCCTGCATGCGTGAATCCCTTTCTATGGCAGGAATTATTTTGACAAATTTGCTTTTGTACCGAGGACGTGGCAACCCAGTAGTCGGCATTACTTCGGATTCTGACAATCCGGGGGTAATGTTGCAGGTAGTGCAGCAAGAAGGCACTCATGTGTCTTGCGCATCCAGGAGGACCAAGTCCTTCTTGTCTTGGTGGTGGCGAGGTGAGAATCATGCTTCCTTCATCTGCCCTCTACCCCAACCTCGCACAACAGAAATTTGATCAAGGTCTCCCTCATCTGATGAGTCTTCCATGCCCAGTGCCAGTTCATCCTCCACTTCTCCCTCGTCTCCTGCACCTTCCTCAACAGTTTGGCTGCTACCATGCCCCTCGGTAACCCCTCTCCCCCAGCCTACAATGCCAGCCACCTTGGTGCTGCCAACCTTCTTGACCTTGGAGATATGATCCCTTTTGCATACGACTCCTCCTGTTCCTCCTCCTCCTCCTCGTGTTCCACCATCTGACTCCGAACACTGTGTAAGGTGTGCTCCAGCATGTAAATCACCGCAATGGTCATGCTGATAATGACATCGTCAGCAGCACTAAAGATCTTCGTTGCTATTTCAAAACTGTCACTTTCATTAATTAAAATCACAATAGTGACCATAGGAGAACAAAGTGCCAGTGTTTAAAACCAACAACGAAAACAGAAAACAACCACAAAGCAGAACACAGGTAAAAACCAAATGGAACAGTATTTGTAAATCACTCATATGTCTCAAGGGTTTTATGCATATGGTGTTTAACAACAAATGAGCAAGATCAGCAAAAATATGGAGCGGGCTGAACCCCGTTCTGTTATATTTAAACCACCGATAACACCAGAATACATATATGCCTCACAAACCTATTTGTGCATATCAGCATATGTTCAGCAGGTGTTTATGCGTGGGTGCATTTATTTATAGCGTCTTGGTTTATACTCATCTGTGGGACCGATACTGTCAGCGGTGCCTCCTCAGAGAGTCCGGGATCTAGATGCTGATCATGCCGTTCTATCCACTGATCCCGTTTAGTGCCTATGTCTCCCGACGCTTTTCTTCTTTTGATTCATCAGGGAAGTGATGACATACGTACTACCGCATGTACGAGCAATGCTCGTACATGCGGTAGTACGTATGTCATCACTTCCCTGGCATAGGCACTAAACGGGATCAGTGGATACAACGGCATGATCCGCATGAACATATGCTGATATGCACAAATAGGTTTGTGAGGCATATACAGTGGGGCAAAAAAGTATTTAGTCAGTCAGCAATAGTGCAAGTTCCACCACTTAAAAAGATGAGAGGCGTCTGTAATTTACATCATAGGTAGACCTCAACTATGGGAGACAAACTGAGAAAAAAAAATCCAGAAAATCACATTGTCTGTTTTTTTAAAATTTTATTTGCATATTATGGTGGAAAATAAGTATTTGGTCAGAAACAAAATTTCATCTCAATACTTTGTAATATATCCTTTGTTGGCAATGACAGAGGTCAAACGTTTTCTGCAAGTCTTCACAAGGTTGCCACACACTGTTGTTGGTATGTTGGCCCATTCCTCCAT
Organism: Ranitomeya imitator; assembly: GCF_032444005.1. Classification (NCBI taxonomy): domain Eukaryota; kingdom Metazoa; phylum Chordata; class Amphibia; order Anura; family Dendrobatidae; genus Ranitomeya; species Ranitomeya imitator. Next base: position 708,012,119 of record NC_091283.1, on the reverse strand, counting down.
GCAGATCTCCTCTAGAGCAGTGATGTTTTTGGCTTTTCTCTTGGCAACACGGACTTTCAACTCCCTCCAAAGGTTTTCTATAGGGTTGAGATCTGGAGACTGGCTAGGTCACTCCAGGACCTTGGAATGCTTCTTACGAAGCCACTCCTTCGTTGCCCTGGCGGTGTGGTTTGGATCTTTGTCATGTTGAAAGACCCAGCCACGTTTCATCTTCAATGCCCTTGCTGATGGAAGGAGGTTTGCACTCAAAATCTCACGATACATGGCCCCATTCATTCTTTCATGTACCCGGATCAGTCGTCCTGGCCTCTTTGCAGAGAAACAACCCCAAAGCATGATGTTTCCACCACCATGCTTTACAGTAGGTATGGTGTTTGATGGATGTTACTCAGTATTCTTTTTCCTCCAAACACGACAAGTTGTGTTTCTACCAAACAGTTCCAGTTTGGTTTCATCAGACCATAGGACATTCTCCCAAAACTCCTCTGGATCATCCAAATGCTCTCTAGCAAACTTCAGACGGGCCCGGACATGTACTGGCTTAAGCAGTGGGACACGTCTGGCACTGCAGGATCTGAGTCCATGGTGGCGTAGTGTGTTACTTATGGTAGGCCTTGTTACATTGGTCCCAGCTCTCTGCAGTTCATTCACTAGGTCCCCCCGCGTGGTTCTGGGATTTTTGCTCACCGTTCTTGTGATCATTCTGACCCCACGGGGTGGGATTTTGCGTGGAGCCCCAGATCGAGGGAGATTATCAGTGGTCTTGTATGTCTTCCATTTTCTAATTATTGCTCCCACTGTTGATTTCTTCACTCCAAGCTTGTTGGCTATTGCAGATTCAGTCTTCCCAGCCTGGTGCAGAGCTACAATTTTGTTTCTGGTGTCCTTTGACAGCTCTTTGGTCTTCACCATAGTGGAGTTTGGAGTCAGACTGTTTGAGGGTGTGCACAGGTGTCTTTTTATACTGATAACAAGTTTAAACAGGTGCCATTACTACAGGTAATGAGTGGAGGAAAGAGGAGACTGTTAAAGAAGAAGTTACAGGTCTGTGAGAGCCAGAAATCTTGATTGTTTGTTTCTGACCAAATACTTATTTTCCACCATAATATGCAAATAAAATTTTAAAAAAACAGACAATGTGATTTTCTGGATTTTTTTTTCTCAGTTTGTCTCCCATAGTTGAGGTCTACCTATGATGTAAATTACAGACGCCTCTCATCTTTTTAAGTGGTGGAACTTGCACTATTGCTGACTGACTAAATACTTTTTTGCCCCACTGTATGTATTCCGGTGTTATCGGTGGTTTAAATATAACAGGAGCTCGATGACTCGATGAGATCATTGTAGGGAGATTGAAATTGTATTACAGTCCTTGTATTTTTTCATATATCTTCCAGCCATTTTCTGCCACTTACATTGTGTTGTTTTATGCACAGGGCCTGAGGTTTGGTTTAGTCTCCCCCCAAAAAAAGTGAGATTCAAATTATCACAAAGTGGATATATTTCAGTCCTGTTAGTTTGTGGTATATCAGCCAGCCACTTTCTGCCACTTACATTGTGTTGTTTTATGCACAGGGCCTGAGGTTTCGTTTAGTCTCCCCCCCAAAAAAGTGAGATTCAAATTATCACAAAGTGGATATATTTCAGTCCTGTTAGTTTGTGGTATATCAGCCAGCCACTTTCTGCCACCTTAATTGTGTTGTTTTATGCACAGGGCCTGAGGTTTGGTTTAGTGTGCCCCCCCAAAAAAAGTGAGATTCAAATTATCACAAAGTGTATATATTTCAGTCCTGTTAGTTTGTGGTATATCAGACAGCCACTTTCTGCCACTTACATTGTGTTGTTTTATGCACAGGGCCTGAGGTTTGGTTTAGTCTCCCCCCCAAAAAAGTGAGATTCAAATTATCACAAAGTGGATATATTTCAGTCCTGTTAGTTTGTGGTATATCAGCCAGCCACTTTCTGCCACCTAAATTGTGTTGTTTTATGCACAGGGCCAGAGGTTTGGTTTAGTGTCCCCCCATAAAAAAATGAGATTCAAATTATCACAAAGTGGATATATTTCAGTCCTGTTAGTTTGTGGTATATCAGCCAGCCACTTTATGCCACTTAGTTTGCGTTGTTATATACACTGGGCCTAAGTTGTGTTTCAGTCTCCCAAAAAGGGGAGATTCAAATTCTCACAAAATGGATATACTTCTGTCCTCTTAGTTTGTCGTATATCAGCCAGCCGCTTTCAGCCACATACATTGTGGGTTTTTTTGCACAGGGCCTGATTTTTTGTTCAGTCTCTCCCCCCCCCCCGCAAAAAAAAAGGGAGATTTAAAATCTCAACACGTTTATATACACGTTCTACCTTGTTTTACAGTACCATATAACGGATGTTATTTTGGTTAGACTTTCCAAAAAATGATGAAGTCAGGTGGAAGAGGCTGTGGGCGGTGGTTACGAGCTGGTACTGATGGTGGTAGTGGTGCATCTGGTGGTAGTAGCAAAAGCACAATAGCACCTAAGGCTGGAGGTGTTGAGGCAGCATCATCGTCTGGCTACAATAGGCCTCAAAGGTTCCCTTATCTGGGAGTAGGAAAATGGCTTTTAAAGCCGGAGCAGCAGGAAAAAGTTTTGGCTTGCTTTGCTGACTCAGCCTCTTGCTCTTTTGTCTCCTCTTCAGAAAGTTCCAAATATAAAAGCAGCGAGTCGTCAGTGGATGCTCCAGGTCAGGAACAAGACGTTTCCTTGAGTCTTTCACCAAAACCAAAAGTGAAGGATGCATCAGGTGACACTACAGGTTACTCCATGGAGCTTTTTACACATACCATGCCTGGGTTAGAACGGAAAATTGTTAACTGCCTACTACAAGATGAATCGGACATGGAGTGCACTGATGCACAGCCACAGCTAGATTATATTGCTGTTCCATTGACTCAGATCACTACATTGCCCTCGCAGTGTACTGAGCCAGAATCTGACCCTGATGAGAGTATGGTGCCCCGTCCCGAATGCTATTGCACCCTACACGGTGACACAGAGGAAGTTGCACATGACATTGAAGAGGAGATGATAGATGACCGAGTTGTTGACCCAGATTGGCAGACATTGCGGGAAGAGGGTGCCGCTGCCAGTAGCTCAGAAGTGGAGGAGGATGATCCACAGCAGCCATTTACATCACAACAACTGTCATCTGGCAGGCCCATATCAGGCCAAAATCGTTTGTCAAAAACAAAAACAGGTTGAGGACAGCGTGGCCATCCGGTGAAAGTAGCACAGCGTGCAATGGAACCAGCAGGCATGGCCAGGGACATTACATGTCTATCACGGCACACTGGGTTAATGTGGTGGATGCAGGGTCCACAGGGGACAGCCATAGTGGGACAGTTCTGCCTAGTCCACGGTCTAGGAAACAGTTGGCTGTAGACGTTCGCAACCCCTCCTCCTCCTCCTCCAGAAGCGAAAGCTCGTCTACAGAGCACAGTCACACGACCACTCCATCTACAGCTGCCAGTGTTGCACACAAGAGTAGTGTATAATCGGGTACTTTCGTCAAACTCAATCTGACAGGTGCCCCACCCCTATCAGAGTGTATCAAAGTGTGTAACCCCGCCCCTCCCCTGTCTGACAGCTGGTAGCCAGCTGTCTCTCCTTGGCTGATTTCCCCTTTTGATATAGTTTGATATTGTTGATTTGATTCTGGGATAACACCAAGCTGTTTATTTTTATATCCTATTAGATTTTCATTTTATACGTAGCAGCGAGCTTGCTTCTGTAAGATGTATTTTATTCACAGTGTTTATTCATCATCATTAACACACCCAGCTGTTTATTTGTGTCTCTACTAACCATTAACTAAATGATGGTCTTCTCATTTACAAAAACTATTTCTTACGTAAACACAGGATTCTCATTTTACACAAACATAAAAAGGCAGTTTTAACTAATTGCTACCAGACCGCAACCACAGAAAAAACACATTTTAAGATAGCTGTAACTAATTTAAAATATTTATTGTCACATGCCACCCAGAAAGGTCAATAAACAAGCATGACGTAAGCAACAAAAAACAGATGTGGAAGCACACACAGAGGCTTAAAATATTTATTGTCACATAACACAACTACAGGAAAAGCCGCATTATAAGACAGTTTAACTAATTGTTAGCACATGTTAGCTAACAATGGGGGTAATGTCCTGGTCAGACATTTAGATCAACGAAGGTGGCAAAGACACATACATTTTTGTTGAATCTGATAACGGCTATCTGAACAAAGGGTTAAGCCTGAAAATCTTGAAGCCACAAAATCTGATACGATTCTATCATTATTCTGCAAGTCAGGCGTTAAATGTTGTAAAACCTTCTTAAATGGTAAGCCTCGCGCTAAATGGTGTAATACATATATGCAATAATGGCCGCATACACGACTATACAAATCCTGGATTTGCACGTTCTGATAACAATAAGAGTCACAATTCTTGTTCAGGAATTTCACAAAACCGCGTGGAAAGATAATATTGTCCGCACGAAAGCCGTAACTATAAAAAAATAATCCCGTCTCATCATCGCAGAGTATGATTAATACCCAGTGGCGTCCAGCTTGATTCGCCGGGTCTGTATTCACGATATATGCCACGGGTCTCTGAGTCACTCTTTCTTCCAGAAGAAAATCACACGGAAAGACACCGGCGAATATGCGGTCTGTATAATTATCAGCCCGTACTACCGCTGTAAGCTGCAGACTGTCCATTGTTACTTAATTAAAATTGTACAAGATCTCTCGCCTATTATTAATTTCCAGAATGGTGTGGTTGACTGCAAAAACAATCATATTTATCGTGTGGGGTGTCGCTAGCGCAAAGCGGACTTCAGCACGCAGGTTACCTGTTTTAATGAGCGAGAATTGGCCTCCAGGCTCTTGATCAGGCGATAAATCAAAAGCAAATAGCGTGAATCCAGACATAAATTCTTCACGATCTATCGCCATGGCACAATCAGCCTTTTGCTTGCCAGATATATGGGCAAGCGCCATATGCTCTCTGATGGCTAAATCATCATTAAAATTAGGATTATAAGGTCTCGCGGGTATCTGCTGGCCGTCCAGATATAATGCCGCGTGGTTGACGTGGTAGTGGTGAAAGTCCTGTGGGTTTTTTGTATAAGAACCGCTGAAGGCCTCATTATCTACAAACCCCAATATAACAGTTTTTGGTATCTGTCCTGGAAGAGGTTCTTGTGGTTCGTGATCTGTGACCCTGCGGCGATGATGTACACTTTCAGGCATGTTCGGTCAATAGCATACTTGGCTGTTGCGGATAGGAGGGCCTGGCTGTGACCGATTCGGACAGCCGGAGATACCTGCACTCTTTTCACATAGAGAGCAGCCTGCGAGATTTGCACCTTCAGCGGCTCGGCTTCTGTGGACATGAGGCAGAAAGTATCCTTATTTCTTGATAGCTTAACCTTAAGGTCAAGGCCATTCAATATTAACTTTGGTTGATTAAATATATCGCCAAAAATGGGCCCCAAGAGGTCGATGGGTTTTGAGCGAGAAGCGGCACTGGCTCTTTTGATAAACCCAGCATTTGCGCCATCCAAGCGCCTGTCATTATGATTCCCCGCAGTGTCTTTATAGAACAAACCGGCTGTAAATTGTGATGCCAGCGTCTGCGAGCTGTAATTTAAAAGGGTGAGATAAGCCGGTCTCCCAGAGTAATATCGACCTGGTTACAAAGAGTGGCTAGAGGGTAGTTTATGAGCGCCACACGCGTACCATCGGCGATAGCCGTATTATCCTGCTTCACGATGCGACAGCTTATGTACAGCAGCGTGTTGTTCAGATCATAATAATAATCGCCGCTACCAGATATGTAAAATTCCAACGGTCCATTGTCTGACAGAGCCCCAACCGGCTGTACTTCTACAAATAGAGATTTCTCTATACTTGTTTGGGTCGGGGGTACGTCAAAAATATCCAGTTCAGATTTTGCGCACTCTACAGAAGCGTCATGCAGGAAAGCCTTGATAACTGATTAGAAGATGTCGTCCACAGAGCATCTTACTCGCTTCTGACGGGTGCGTCTCTTGGTGGTAGTTTTATTCATGAGCATCGGCGGTAAAGGCGGGCAAGCGCGCCTCTTTCTATTTTGTGCTTTTTTAGCGACATAAACTATTCCAGATCCGTCTTGCTGAGGTGGTGTGTTTATCCTTTTCATAAGGGCCGTTGAGGCTGTCGTGACGGCGTCCGCCGAAATGTTCCGGACCGCCATCTTAACGTGCGGTTTTACTAATTCTAAGCCTTTTCTGAAAAGCGGCACGGCACGACGAAATAAGCCTTTAAATATCCCGGCCAGGTCAGAGCCATACATGTACTCACTCCTGCGGAATCCCTCTAGCCCGTGCCCCGACTGGGCAGTATAGTAGCGGGCATAAACAGCGGGATCTCCATACACCCTTTGAGACACCATTTTATCGTGTCAATACTGTTGATGTCTAAAATGTAATCGCACTATACACTTGCCGTATCTGAATTTAACTGGCGTACCCTGGTCCGACATGACTGTAACGTTTATGGAGTCAAAGTGTTGTTTGCACAGCGGTATGTAATCGGGCCACGAGTAGCACACCGTGACAATATCATTATCATCACCGATAACTTCTACAGTTCGTAACAGTTAAACGTAACTGTCCCCTACAAGCTGATGTTGAATTATATCAGTTTATACAAAAAGCGAATAAAAACCGGCCTTTGAATCGGGGCAAAAGCGGCGATTCCACGGCATTAAAGCAACGGGGTAGTCAACGACGGTCTGTAGGCCGAAAATAAATTTTAACTTAGTGCCCAGAGCAAACTATATAGGGGCCGTGTCGGGCAGGATCACCTCTCGGCGTAGCTCATCATACCGTATTCTGTAGGCAGGCGTGGATAAATTCAGCGCTTCTATTCGGGCATTGACCACGCCAACCAGCTTATGAATGGTCGAGTAAAATCCTAATTTTATGTGATACTGTTCTAACGGTTCGTTGTGTTTAGCCGCGTAGAAGTTCCCTTCAAAAGCCTCAAACGTGTTCCACGTATGGGGGTACTGTATTTCCATTAACGCCACCTCATAATCTGCTGAAAGATGAACGGCCCTCGCTAACTTGGTATTGTAATCCGATATGGTGTTATCGGGATAGATTTTAATTGAGGAATTACTGGGTAATGTGACGAAAAACGAACCCGCTTCCATGGTTATATATCTGTCAACTCCGAAGCCGGGATCCAACTATTGAATTTTTCGAGGTACCCTAGCCATTTGACGAAGCAGTGACACGTTTTTTTCTCAAAATCTTTTCTACTCTGTAGACACGATTCTCATCCATAGGTATTTTAAATACTATGCTAAATAAGATTAAAATAGATAAATCTCCGGGTCCGGATGGCATACACCCACGAGTACTAAGAGAACTAAGTAATGTAATAGATAAACCATTATTTCTTATTTTTAGTGACTCTATAGCGACAGGGTCTGTTCCGCAGGACTGGCGCATAGCAAATGTGGTGCCAATATTCAAAAAGGGCTCTAAAAGTGAACCTGGAAATTATAGGCCAGTAAGTCTAACCTCTATTGTTGGTAAAATATTTGAAGGGTTTCTGAGGGATGTTATTCTGGATTATCTCAATGAGAATAACTGTTTAACTCCATATCAGTATGGGTTTATGAGAAATCGCTCCTGTCAAACCAATCTAATCAGTTTTTATGAAGAGGTAAGCTATAGACTGGACCACGGTGAGTCATTGGACGTGGTATATCTCGATTTTTCCAAAGCGTTTGATACCGTGCCGCACAAGAGGTTGGTACACAAAATGAGAATGCTTGGTCTGGGGGAAAATGTGTGTAAATGGGTTAGTAACTGGCTTAGTGATAGAAAGCAGAGGGTGGTTATAAATGGTATAGTCTCTAACTGGGTCGCTGTGACCAGTGGGGTACCGCAGGGGTCAGTATTGGGACCTGTTCTCTTCAACATATTCATTAATGATCTGGTAGAAGGTTTACACAGTAAAATATCGATATTTGCAGATGATACAAAACTATGTAAAGCAGTTAATACAAGAGAAGATAGTATTCTGCTACAGATGGATCTGGATAAGTTGGAAACTTGGGCTGAAAGGTGGCAGATGAGGTTTAACAATGATAAATGTAAGGTTATACACATGGGAAGAAGGAATCAATATCACCATTACACACTGAATGGGAAACCACTGGGTAAATCTGACAGGGAGAAGGACTTGGGGATCCTAGTTAATGATAAACTTACCTGGAGCAGCCAGTGCCAGGCAGCAGCTGCCAAGGCAAACAGGATCATGGGGTGCATTAAAAGAGGTCTGGATACACATGATGAGAGCATTATACTGCCTCTGTACAAATCCCTAGTTAGACCGCACATGGAGTACTGTGTCCAGTTTTGGGCACCGGTGCTCAGGAAGGATATAATGGAACTAGAGAGAGTACAAAGGAGGGCAACAAAATTAATAAAGGGGATGGGAGAACTACAATACCCAGATAGATTAGCGAAATTAGGATTATTTAGTCTAGAAAAAAGACGACTGAGGGGCGATCTAATAACCATGTATAAGTATATAAGGGGACACTACAAATATCTCGCTGAGGATCTGTTTATACCAAGGAAGGTGACGGGCACAAGGGGGCATTCTTTGCGTCTGGAGGAGAGAAGGTTTTTCCACCAACATAGAAGAGGATTCTTTACTGTTAGGGCAGTGAGAATCTGGAATTGCTTGCCTGAGGAGGTGGTGATGGCGAACTCAGTCGAGGGGTTCAAGAGAGGCCTGGATGTCTTCCTGGAGCAGAACAATATTGTATCATACAATTATTAGGTTCTGTAGAAGGACGTAGATCTGGGTATTTATTATGATGGAATATAGGCTGAACTGGATGGACAAATGTCTTTTTTCGGCCTTACTAACTATGTTACTATGTTACTATGTTATTTTTTGCAGATCTTCCTTATAAAATGACCCCTCTACAGCCTCGCCGGCTAAATCACTGATTTTATAAAGAGGTTTATGAAATTTATTGGAGATGGCGGTAATTAAAAAAATCTCTTTGCTGTACGATTTTTTATAGCCCTTACAGAAGGTCCCCTTATAGCGCGATATTCTGACATGATCCCCGACCTTTAAAGACGGTTTAATCAGTTTATTAGTAATAGTAGAACTGTAAATATTGCGCCAGATTTGCATCGTGTTTTGCAAACTCACTTCAGCGGGACTACAGCGTATGGTAGAATGATAAGTATGATTGTAGATATGCACCAAATCCGGTAAAATATCAATATACCTAAAGGTATTATGCTGCGTAAGATAGCACCACATACGGGTTTTTAATGTGCGATTAAAACGCTCTATCATAGCGGCTTTTACATCATTGTTGGTAAAAAAGTGATGAATATTATGCATATTACATAGTTGCTTGAGTTGTGAATTTATAAATTCTTTGCCGCGATCCATCTGCAATTTCTTCGGTATGCGCTTATCATTTTGAAATATAAATTTGAACGATCTGGCTACGGCCGCCCCAGTCTTGTTTGATAAGGCCACGCACCATGCGTATCTCGATAGAGTATCAATCACCATCAGGATATATTTGACATTATCATTTTCCCTTGAATAGTCAATTAAACTTACGAAATCCGCCTGCCACTGCGCATCAATGTCCGAAACGTAAGTTTTATTTGTCAAAAAGCGTTTTCTAGCAGGCTTGTGTAGCGTGTAGGCGTCTTGTTTATTCAGCCACGCAATCACATCAGATTTCTTTATTCCGAGCTCCCGTGTCTCTCTAAATAATTTGTCAATTCCGCAGAACGACCCGGGTGCTTTAGGGCTAAAATATTGTTTCTCTAATATGTGGTCATACGAATTAGACGCCATGATTGATTAAAATAATTGTGTCTCGATGATCAATAACCGCCGGCTTCTTTCAGAAATCCAATTGTATAAAATTTCCGGTTTTAATCCGACTATATCATGTGTGAGTTAATACATGCAATAATTGTCTGTATGGGTGTGTTCTGGGTGTTAACAGAAGGCGTGTGGCGGGGCGTAACTGGGTGTGCTTCTGGGTGTTAACAGCTGGCTTGTTTTCTGGCAGTCAGAATAAATACAGCTATCTGTACCACTGCACTACACCAGACATCCCCCAGAAGTCAGCCCAGGCTAATCTCTGAACTATTCTAAATGTAAGTATATGCATAGCTCAGTATTATTCTACTTTGTCTTATTATTCGCAAATGCTTAATTATATTTAACTATGTATAGCTAAAACCATAATTAAGGTTGTTATCTGTTTTAATAATTAATTTAACCGTATATTTATTATGACATAATTTGTGTAATACAGTAGTTAATAGCTGTTAATACAGCCTAACAAGCGTATTCACCGCTTACTTATTACACTATGTATAGCTAAAACCATAATTAAGGTTGTTATCTGTTTTAATAATTAATTTAACCGTATATTTATTATGACTAGTGTTGAGCGACACCTTCCGATATCGGAAAGTATCGGTATCGGATAGGATCGGCCGATATTCAAAAAATATCGGATATCGCCGATACCGATACCCGATCCCAATGCAAGTCAATGGGACCAAAATATCGGAATTAAAATAAACCCTTTCTTGCCTTGTAGGTTCATTCTACATGAAGGAAAACAACTAAGAATAATGCCGGATGTATTTGGGGAGGTGGCTGAGACATTAAAGTCATAGAGGTTTATCCCAATCAAATAGAATAGCATGTTTTTTTTTTTTTTTTAAGACGTTCGGAGTTACAAAGTTATTGACTATGTAAATTTTTTTTTTTATTTTGTCAGATATTGATGTTTCACTATTCCACGCCCTTCCCCTTCTTTTTTTTCTTTTTTTTTTTTTCTTTTCCCACACTTTCATCTTCATCATCATCAGCATCTTTGACATCAACTTCTTCTTCACCTTATTCATCTTCTTCTTCATCCTTTACCTTTTTTTTTTTTTTTTATTACATTCTTCATATTCATTTTATTCAACTATTATTATTCTTCCTATTCTACATATTCTTTTTATTCCACTGTTATTATTCTTCCTATTCTACTTCTTCATCATATTCTCATTTGTGACAGGCATTCCCGTAGTTGTTATCTATAAAAGTTGGAAGATTACACCTTCCGTTCTGCCAGTCACAAAAGTTACATTTGTCCGCGTTCAGTTTGGCCTGCAGCATCAGGCTTTATCCAGGGGCACCACGAGGAGGAACGGACTCACTCCCATACACTGCTTAGTCTTCTTCTGCATATAATTTAGATAATATCTTTTGCTCTGATATTAAGTCTTATGCTTAATGTTCTTCTGCTCTTTGTTCTGCAGCCTCATGTTCTTCTGCTTCTCGGTCTTCCATGTTGTCGTCTCCAGGGTCGTCGTCTCCAGTGTCGTCATCTCCGCCGTCGTCGTCTCAGCCGTCGTCGTCTCCGCCGCCGTCGTCTCCGCCGCCGTCGTCTCCGCCGTCGTCGTCGTCATCGGGGTGGTCTTCCGGGTCGTCGTCATCGTCATCGGGGTGGTCTTCCGGGTCGTCGACTTTAGGGTCTTCAACTTGGAAATGTAGCAGAAGGTACAAGAAGGCTGAGAAAATGCCAAGAACCAGCTGATGGAACTGGAACTCGGATGGCTACCCGAAGGTTCAAGAGCCTATGGAACTACGGAGGACCAGCTGACGTTACTGGAACCCGGTTACTAAGCAGGAGGTACCCGTGCTAAAAAACACTACCAAGGACCGCCTGATGTTGGCGGAACTCGGATACCCAGAAGGAGGCACCTAAGCCAAAGGCTCTGCCCGGAACCAGCTGACGGTACTGGAACCAGGATGGGGAGCAGAAGGTACAAGAGCAAAAGACACTGCCGAGAACCAGCTGACGGTACTGGAACCCGGATGGGTAGCCGAAGGTCCAAGAGCCAATGGAACTACCGAGGACCAGCTGACGTTACTGGAACCCGGTTACTAAGCAGGAGGTACCCGTGCCTGAAAGCACTACCAGGGACCACCTGACGTTGGTGGAACTTGGATACCCAGAAGGAGGCACCTAAGCCAAAGGCTCTGCCCGGAACCAGCTGACGGTACTGGAACCAGGATGGGGAGCAGAAGGTACAAGAGCAAAAGACACTGCCGAGAACCAGCTGACGGTGCTGGAACCAGGTGGTGGACCCGAAGGCCCACAGGAGAGGAGAGAACAGCTAGGCCGCGAGGCAGCCGCAGTTACCGAACCCCAACAGTCCTACAGGGGGAGCTGGGCCTACTGGCACTACAGAACCAGCCTTGACTACCAGTTCACGCAGCCCACATAGGAAGCTCCTAAACTGGAGGCACCCTGGAGTTGGCTAACCCGACAGCACCACGACGGGGCAAGCATAGGCGTCTCAGTGAGCTTGACACAACCCGGAAACAGCTGATGGTGCTGAAACCAGGCTTGGCACGAGGGAGTACCTGTGTCAAAAACACTGCCGAGAACCAGCTGGCGTTGCTGGAACCCAGATGCGTTGCCCCAGTGTGCAAGAGCCAATGGCACGACCGAGGACCAGCTGGCGGTGCTGGAACCCGGTTACTAAGCTGTAGGTGCCCGCGCTTAAAAGCACTACCAAGGACCGCCTGGCGTTGGCGGAACTCGGATACCCAGGAGGAGGCACCTAAGCCAAAGGCTCGGCCCGGAACCAGCTGACGGTGCTGGAACCAGGTGGTGGACCCGAAGGCCCACAGGAGAGGAGAGAACAGCTAGGCCGCGAGGCAGCCGCAGTTACCGAACCCCAACAGTCCTACAGGGGGAGCTGGGCCTACTGGCACTACAGAACCAGCCTTGACTACCAGTTCACGCAGCCCACATAGGAAGCTCCTAAACTGGAGGCACCCTGGAGTTGGCTAACCCGACCGCACCACGACGGGGCAAGCATAGGCGTCTCAGTGAACTTGACACAACCCGGAAACAGCTGACGGTGCTGAAACCAGGCTTGGCACGAGGGAGTACCTGTGACAAGAACACTGCCGAGAACCAGCTGGTGGTGCTGGAACCTGGATGCGTTGCCCCAGTGTGCAAGAGCCAATGGCACCGAGGACCAGCTGACGGTGCTGGAACCCGGTTACTAAGCTGTAGGTGCCCGCGCTTAAAAGCACTACCAAGGACCGCCTGGCGTTGGCGGAACTCGGATACCCAGGAGGAGGCACCTAAGCCAAAGGCTCGGCCCGGAACCAGCTGACGGTGCTGGAACCAGGTGGTGGACCCGAAGGCCCACAGGAGAGGAGAGAACAGCTAGGCCGCGAGGCAGCCGCAGTTACCGAACCCCAACAGTCCTACAGGGGGAGCTGGGCCTACTGGCACTACAGAACCAGCCTTGACTACCAGTTCACGCAGCCCACATAGGAAGCTCCTAAACTGGAGGCACCCTGGAGTTGGCTAACCCGACCGCACCACGACGGGGCAAGCATAGGCGTCTCAGTGAACTTGACACAACCCGGAAACAGCTGACGGTGCTGAAACCAGGCTTGGCACGAGGGAGTACCTGTGACAAGAACACTGCCGAGAACCAGCTGGCGGTGCTGGAACCCGGATGCGTTGCCCCAGTGTGCAAGAGCCAATGGCACCGAGGACCAGTTGACGGTGCTGGAACCCGGTTACTAAGCTGTAGGTGCCCGCGCTTAAAAGCACTACCAAGGACCGCCTGGCGTTGGCGGAACTCGGATACCCAGGAGGAGGCACCTAAGCCAAAGGCTCGGCCCGGAACCAGCTGACGGTGCTGGAACCAGGTGGTGGACCCGAAGGCCCACAGGAGAGGAGAGAACAGCTAGGCCGCGAGGCAGCCGCAGTTACCGAACCCCAACAGTCCTACAGGGGGAGCTGGGCCTACTGGCACTACAGAACCAGCCTTGACTACCAGTTCACGCAGCCCACATAGGAAGCTCCTAAACTGGAGGCACCCTGGAGTTGGCTAACCCGACTGCAACACGACGGGGCAAGCATAGGCGTCTCAGCGAGTTTGACACAACCCGGAAACAGCTGACGGTGCTGAAACCAGGTTTGGCACGAGGGAGTACCTGTGACAAAAACACTGCCGAGAACCAGCTGGCGGTGCTGGAACCCGGATGCGTTGCCCCAGTGTGCAAGAGCCAATGGCACCGAGGACCAGCTGACGGTGCTGGAACCCGGTTACTAAGCTGTAGGTGCCCGCGCTTAAAAGCACTACCAAGGACCGCCTGGCGTTGGCGGAACTCGGATACCCAGGAGGAGGCACCTAAGCCAAGGGCTCGGCCCGGAACCAGCTGACGGTGCTGGAACCAGGTGGTGGACCCGAAGGCCCACAGGAGAGGAGAGAACAGCTAGGCCGCAAGGCAGCCGCAGTTACCGAACCCCAACAGTCCTACAGGGGGAGCTGGGCCTACTGGCACTACAGAACCAGCCTTGACTACCAGTTCACGCAGCCCACATAGGAAGCTCCTAAACTGGAGGCACCCTGGAGTTGGCTAACCCGACTGCAACACGACGGGGCAAGCATAGGCGTCTCAGCGAGTTTGACACAACCCGGAAACAGCTGACGGTGCTGAAACCAGGTTTGGCACGAGGGAGTACCTGTGACAAAAACACTGCCGAGAACCAGCTTGCGGTGCTGGAACCCGGATGCTTTGCCTATCAAACATTGTCTTCCTACAGCCCCAACTAGCGGTGTTGGAGCAAAGGGTAAGCAGGGGGAGCAGAGTTTAGGCCGAAGCCTGCACTGGAGTCAGCTTTGTGTCTGCGTTGCGTTTGCAGGACACTTTGCCGGCTACACAGTGGGGGAACAGCAGGCGGTGCTGAACCCCACTAACACATTGGCTGGTGTTTTTCTCTGTGCAGCTAGCACTTCCGGGCAAAAACTAGCGTTGTTACAGCCCAGGGTCAGCAGGAGGAGGAGAGGAGCAGAGTGTAGGCCGAAGCCTAGTTGAACCAATTTCAAAGGTAACCTTTAACCACCCCTCAGGTGTTACAAAGTACAAGAGCCACACCTTGTGCAGCATTGACCCTCCGTCACATACAACTGATCTGACAGGCGCTTCTCTTTTACTTTCATTTCTCCTTCCTCACCAGATTGTGAGGAAACCCCCTCCCTCCAGGTAGTCTCCTGTCTCTTGAAGGTCTGTGAAACCTGATATCACAGTTGGATTTCAGAGCTTCAGGGGAGAGGCTATAGCTGCACAGATCTCTCAGGCTCATTGTATGTGAATACGTCACATTCAGTAAAGTTGGTATTTTATGTTTTTATTCATCACAATAGTTTATTTAGCTTGTTTTATGAATGTATAGCACACAATGTGAGGATATTTCATAGATATAAGGGAGATTTTATAAAAGAAAGTGTGCTGCTCAGGCATATACAGTAGTTCCCTAACATATTCCTTCTCTTGCTTCAGATTATCTGCTGAAATGGAGAGGAAAATGTACAATTTATCCAAACAACTTGATGTTGAGGAAGTAACAAACATGCTGTTAGATGATAGAGACCTCACACTGAATGAGGATTTAGGAGAGGAAAGTGAGATTGATTCTCATGATGAGGTGGAAGAATGTGTCCTGGATTCTGAAACAGAGCAAGATGGTGACAGTGGTGAGGATGAAGAAGTTGGATCATATTATATTGGAAAAGATAAAAATACTAAATGGAACAAGAAGCCATTCCAGAAAAAATGTAGGGAACCTTTAAACATTATTACTTACCTTCCTGCAGTAATAGGAACTGCACGTAATGCAAAAACTGCAGTTGAATGCTGGAACAGTATATTTACAGATGACATTCTGGACTCTATTGTCACATATACCAACCAATATATAGACATTATAAAGGACAAGTACATCTGCAACAGAACCATCAAGCCCACAGATGAAATAGAACTGCGTGCTTTTTTTGGATTACTGTACCTTGCAGGAGCTTATAGGGCAAATAGACAAAGTTTGGAGGAACTTTGGGGTAAAGATGGGGATGGAGTTGAAAAATTTAGCCTTGTTATGTCCATAAACAGATTCAAGATTCTAATTCGTTGCCTTCGGTTTGACGACAGAACTACCCGAACCGAACGCAAAACACATGACCGACTTGCTCCAATTCGTGATATATTTCAAAGATTTGTTATAAACTCTAAACAAACTTATTACCCTGGAGAGAATCTCACTATTGACGAAATGCTCCCTGGTTTTCGTGGTAGATGTGCCTTTCATCAATATATTCCATCAAAGCCAAACAAATATGGAATAAAAATTTATGCCCTTGTTGATGCCAGTAAGACCTACACTTACAACCTGGAAGTTTATGCAGGAAAACAACCAGAAGGTCCTTACTGTGTGAGCAACAAACCCATTGATGTTGTAAAAAGACTGGCTGAACCCTTATTTGGATCGGGTCGCAATATTACAGCTGACAATTGGTTTACAAGTTGTGATCTGATTGATTATCTGAAAATTCAGAAGCTGTCATATGTGGGAACTGTAAGAAAAAACAAAAGGGAATTGCTGCCACAGTTTGTAAGTGTGAAAGAGAGACAACAGTACAGCAGTATGTTTGCATTCCATAATGGAAAGGCTTTAGTTTCCTATGTACCACATGCCAAAAAAATCGTACTTCTTCTATCAACACTTCATGATGATGCTGCCATCGATCCTGGGACTGGGGCAGAAAAAAAACCGGAGATAATTACATTTTACAATGCCACCAAAGGGGGTGTGGATACAGCAGATCAGATGTGCTCCACTTTCAACGTCAGCAGAAACATCAAATGCTGGCCAATGGTCATATTTTTTGCTATGTTGAATTTGGGTGGTATAAATTCACAAGTAATTTATCTTGAAAACAAGCTTGAACCACTCCGTAGACGATTGTATCTGAAAAAATTGGCCCATGAACTAGTACTTGGAGAGCTACGCAGGAGAAGCGTGAAAACAATCGGTATCCCCTCTCGCCTTCAAGTTCAGCTCAAAAGGTTCCGCCCAGAAGATGATGGTGAAAAGTCACCATCTGCACCACCTCACAAAAGAAGGAGATGCACCACCTGCCAAACGGAAAGCGGAACCAGAAGGCTTTCAAATTATGAATGTCTCAAATGTCATAAAGCAATTTGCCTGACACATGCAAAAATGGTGTGTAATTCTTGCTATTTGCTCTGCAAGTGTGACTTTTCTGGGGAAACCTCAGCATCTACTTCTGATTGAATATGTTTTTAATAGTACTTAAGGTACCTTAAAATTAAGTTTGTGTTCAAAAATTTTCTTTGTACATTTTTTTGAGAGAGTCGAAATGGGGACTATTTGGCGGGAGTTTTGAAAAGTTTGTATTTCATAGTTATTAGTTTTATGTTAAGTAAATGTTTTTTTTGCAACTGATTATGTGTAGTCTCTTTTATTACATCCCTATGAAGGTCACTGATCACTTTTAGAGCACTGAAATTGCAAACATTAGATATTATAGGTATTTTTCCAGCAGGCGCCTGACAGGCACATTGTATGTGAACTCGTTAGTCCGAATATTGTATGTGACGGAGGGTTAATGCTGCACAAGAAAAGGTTGCTCTATTAATTTGTCTACTTGCACACGCTGAATGCAACACGTACACAATTTAGCCCATTCTACAGTCAAACTGTAGTTGAGGCGTGACTTGTATTTTTAAGGAGACGCAGCATAGGTGTCCCAAATAACGCCTTTGTGCTTGGCGCAGCTTCCTGAGCGTTGTTTTTTGCTGTACAGGAGTCTGCGCTCTTGTGTTATCCCTTGGCAATGCCCTGTTAGCACTGCCCGTCTTATGACCTCATTTCATGTTGGCCGGTGCGGTTAACGATGGCCATAAATCCCAGACCCACACTGCCTTTTCATAAAGTCACACTGCGGTGCTGGGATTCGTGGCCTTGAGCAGTAAATATTTTCGACGCTCACACACGTCCTTACACCTGCTTCAGACTGGGCGGCCTCTGCTGATCCCTTTTCGCATGCCGCGGCCAGGAGGCCGCACAGTCTGAAGAAGGCGGAAGGAGATGAGTGACGACAGGCAAACATATGCACTGCTCGTGCCCATAAACCACACCCTCGCTGACAAAATAAATAAGACAACGAGGGGCGTTGTTTCACGCAGGGCGGATGCACAGGCGCAGCCAGCTAACCATGATGTCAAAAGACGGGAAGCGCTAACAATGGGGGTGCTGCGTGTCATTAAAAAGGAAAGTCACACCTCAGGGACATTGTAATGGTCTCAATGAGACACATTTTGTACGTGTTGAGTTCCACGTGGGCAAGGAGAAAAAGTCAGCCACCTTGTACAAATGCAGCAGTACTGCTGAACAAGGTGGCTGTTATACATAGAAACACCTGGGGGTGGGGGGCAGGCTCCCTTCAATTTCAATTCATGTGCCTGCATGGCGTTTGCAGGGCACGTTGCCGGCTACACAGCTGGGGAACAGCTGGCGGTGCTGAACCCCACTGACACATTGGCTGGTGTTTTTCTCTGTGCAGCTAGCACTTCCAGGCTAAAACTGGTGGTGTTATGAGCCCAGGGTCAGCAGGAGGAGGAGAGGAGCAGAGTGTAGGCCAAAGCCTGCACTGGTGGCAGCTTTTGTTCTGTTGTGCCTGCGTGGCGTTTGCAGGTCACGTTGCCGGCTACACAGCTGGGGAACAGCTGGCGGTGCTGAACCTCACAAACACATTGGCTGGTGTTTTTCTCTGTGCAGCTAGCACTTCCAGGCTAAAACTGGCGGTGTTATGAGCCCAGGGTCAGCAGGAGGAGGAGAGGAGCAGAGTGTAGGCCGAAGCCTAGTTGAACCAATTTCAAAGGTAACCTTTAACCCCCCCCTCAGGTGTTGCAAGGTACAAGAGCCACACCTTGTGCATCATTAATGCTGCACAAGTAAAAGGTTGCTCTCTTAATTTTGCTACTTGCACACGCTGAATAAAACACGTACACTATTTAGCCCATTCTACTGTAAAACAGTAGTGGAGGCGTGACTTGTCTTTTTAAAGAAAAGCAGCACAGGTGTCGAAAATAACACCTTGGTGCATGGGCGCAGCTTCCTGAGCGTTGATATTTGCTGTACAGGAGTCTGCGCTCTTGTTATCCCTTGGCCATGCGCTGTGAGCGATGCCTGTCTTCTCACCTCATTTCATGTTGGCCGGTGCGGTTAGCGATGGCCATGAAACCCAGACCCGCAGTGTCTTTTAATAAAGTCACACTGCAGAGCTGGGATTCGTGACCTTGCGCAGTAAATTTTGTCGCCTGTCCCTCATGTCCTTACACCTGCATCAGACTGGGCGGCCTCATCTGATCCCTTCTCGCATGCCGCGGCCATGAGGCCGCACATTCTGAAGAAGGCGGAAGGAGATGAGTAAAGACAGGCGAAGATATCCACTGCTCGTGCCCATCAATCACACCCTCGCAGTCAAAATAAGCAAGACAACGAGGAGCGTGGTTTCAGGCAGGGCGGACGCACAGCCGCAGCCAGCCAACCAAAGATGTCAGAAGACGGGCAGCGCTAACAAGGGGGGTGCTGCGTGTCATTAAAAAGGAAAGTAACACCTCAGGGACATTGTAATGGTCTGTAATGAGACACATTTTTTCCGTGTTTAATTAAACGTGGGCAAGTAGACAAAGTCAGCCACCTTGTACAAATGCAGCAGTACTGCTGTACAAGGTGGCTGTTATACATAGAAACACCTTGGGGTGGGTGGCAGGGTCCCTTTAATTTCAGTTCATGTGCCTGCGTGGCATTTGCAGGTCACGTTGCCAGCTACACAGCAGGGGCACAGCTGGCGGTGCTGAACCCCACTAACACATTGGCTGGTGTTTTTCTCTGTGCAGCTAGCACGTCCGGGCAAAAACTGGCGGTGTTAGAGCCCAGGGTCAGCAGGAGGAGGAGAGGAGCAGAGTGTAGGCCGAAGCCTGCACTGGTGGCAGCTTTTGTTCTGTTGTGCCTGCGTGGCGTTTGCAGGTCACGTTGCCGGCTACACAGCTGGGGAACAGCTGGCGGTGCTGAACCCCACTAACACATTGGCTGGTGTTTTTCTCTGTGCAGCTAGCACTTCCAGGCTACAACTGGCGGTGTTATAGCCCAGGGTCAGCAGGAGGAGGAGAGGAGCAGAGTGTAGGCCGAAGCCTAGTTGAACCAATTTCAAAGGTAACCTTTAACCCCCCTCAGGTGTTGCAAGGTACAAGAGCCACACCTCGTGCAGCATTAATGCTGCACAAGTAAAAGGTTGCTCTCTTAATTTTGCTCCTTGCACACGCTGAATAAAACACGTACACTATTTAGTCCATTCTACTGTAGAACAGTAGTGGAGGCGTGACTTGTCTTTTTAAAGAAAAGCAGCACAGGTGTGGAAAATAACACCTTGGTGCATGGGCGCAGCTTCCTGAGCGTTGTTATTTGCTGTACAGGAGTCTGCGCTCTTGTTATCCCTTGGCCATGCGCTGTGAGCGCTTCCTGTCTTCTGACCTCATTTCATGTCGGCCGTTGCGGTTAGCGATGGACATGAATCCCAGACACACAGTGTGTTTTCGAAAAATCACACTGCGTGGCTGGGATTCGTGGCCTTGTGCAGTAAATATGTTTGCCGCTCACACATGTCCTTACACCTGCTTCAGACTGGGCGGCCTCATCTGATCCCTTATCGCATGCCGCGGTCATGAGGCCACCCAGTCTGAAGAAGGCGGAAGGAGATGAGTGAACACAGGCAAACATATGCACTGCACATGCCCATCAATCACATCCTCGTTGTCCAAAAAAATAAGACACCGAGGGGCGTTGTTTCGAGCAGGGCAGACGCACAGGCGCAGCCAGCTAACCAATGATGCCAAAAAACGGGCAGCGCTAACAAGGGTGGTGCTGCGTATCATTAGAAAGGAAAGTCACACCTCAGGGACAGTGGAATGGTCTCAATGAGACACATTTAGTACGTGTTTAAGTAAACGTGGGCAAGGAGAAAAAGTCTGCCACCTTGTACAAATGCAGCAGTACTGCTGTACAAGGTGGCTGTTATACATAGAAACACCTGGGGGTGGGGGGCAGGCTTCCTTCAATTTCAGTTCATGTGCCTGCGTGGCGTTTGCAGGACACGTTGCCAGCTACACAGCAGGGGAACAGCTGGCGTTGCTGATCCCCACTGACACATTGACTGGTGTTTTTCTCTGTGCAGCTCGCATGTCCGGGCAAAAACTGGCGGTGTTAGAGCCCAGGGTCAGCAGGAGGAGGAGAGGAGCAAAGTGTAGGCCGAAGCCTGCACTGGTGGCAGCTTTTGGTTGGTTGTGCCAGCGTGGCTTGTGCTGGACACGATGCCGGCTACACAGCAGGGGAGCAGCTGGCGTTGCTGAACCCCACTAACACATTGACTGGTGTTTTTCTCTGTGCAGCTCGCATGTCCGGGCAAAAACTGGCGGTGTTAGAGCCCAGGGTCAGCAGGATGAGGAGAGGAGCAAAGTGTAGGCCGAAGCCTGCACTGGTGGCAGCTTTTGGTCGGTTGTGCCAGCGTGGCTTGTGCTGGACACGATGCCGGCTACACAGCAGGGGAGCAGCTGGCGTTGCTGAACTCCACTAACACATTGGCTGTTGTTTTTCTCTGTGAAGCTCGCATTTCCAAGAGGCACCCTGGAGTTGGCTAACCCGACAGCACCACGACGGGGCAAGCATAGGCGTCTCAGTGAGCTTGACACAACCCAGAAACAGCTGATGGTGCTGAAACCAGGCTTGGCACGAGGGAGTACCTGTGTCAAAAACACTGCCGAGAACCAGCTGGCGTTGCTGGAACCCAGATGCGTTGCCCCAGTGTGCAAGAGCCAATGGCACGACCGAGGACCAGCTGGCGGTGCTGGAACCCGGTTACTAAGCTGTAGGTGCCCGCGCTTAAAAGCACTACCAAGGACCGCCTGGCGTTGGCGGAACTCGGATACCCAGGAGGAGGCACCTAAGCCAAAGGCTCGGCCCGGAACCAGCTGACGGTGCTGGAACCAGGTGGTGGACCCGAAGGCCCACAGGAGAGGAGAGAACAGCTAGGCCGCGAGGCAGCCGCAGTTACCGAACCCCAACAGTCCTACAGGGGGAGCTGGGCCTACTGGCACTACAGAACCAGCCTTGACTACCAGTTCACGCAGCCCACATAGGAAGCTCCTAAACTGGAGGCACCCTGGAGTTGGCTAACCCGACCGCACCACGACGGGGCAAGCATAGGCGTCTCAGTGAACTTGACACAACCCGGAAATAGCTGACGGTGCTGAAACCAGGCTTGGCACGAGGGAGTACCTGTGACAAGAACACTGCCGAGAACCAGCTGGCGGCGCTGGAACCCGGATGCGTTGCCCCAGTGTGCAAGAGCCAATGGCACCGAGGACCAGCTGACGGTGCTGGAACCCGGTTACTAAGCTGTAGGTGCCCGCGCTTAAAAGCACTACCAAGGACCGCCTGGCGTTGGCGGAACTCGGATACCCAGGAGGAGGCACCTAAGCCAAAGGCTCGGCCCGGAACCAGCTGACGGTGCTGGAACCAGGTGGTGGACCCGAAGGCCCACAGGATAGGAGAGAACAGCTAGGCCGCGAGGCAGCCGCAGTTACCGAACCCCAACAGTCCTACAGGGGGAGCTGGGCCTACTGGCACTACAGAACCAGCCTTGACTACCAGTTCACGCAGCCCACATAGGAAGCTCCTAAACTGGAGGCACCCTGGAGTTGGCTAACCCGACCGCACCACGACGGGGCAAGCATAGGCGTCTCAGTGAACTTGACACAACCCGGAAACAGCTGACGGTGCTGAAACCAGGCTTGGCACGAGGGAGTACCTGTGACAAGAACACTGCCGAGAACCAGCTGGTGGTGCTGGAACCCGGATGCGTTGCCCCAGTGTGCAAGAGCCAATGGCACCGAGGACCAGCTGACGGTGCTGGAACCCGGTTACTAAGCTGTAGGTGCCCGCGCTTAAAAGCACTACCAAGGACCGCCTGGCGTTGGCGGAACTCGGATACCCAGGAGGAGGCACCTAAGCCAAAGGCTCGGCCCGGAACCAGCTGACGGTGCTGGAACCAGGTGGTGGACCCGAAGGCCCACAGGAGAGGAGAGAACAGCTAGGCCGCGAGGCAGCCGCAGTTACCGAACCCCAACAGTCCTACAGGGGGAGCTGGGCCTACTGGCACTACAGAACCAGCCTTGACTACCAGTTCACGCAGCCCACATAGGAAGCTCCTAAACTGGAGGCACCCTGGAGTTGGCTAACCCGACCGCACCACGACGGGGCAAGCATAGGCGTCTCAGTGAACTTGACACAACCCGGAAACAGCTGACGGTGCTGAAACCAGGCTTGGCACGAGGGAGTACCTGTGACAAGAACACTGCCGAGAACCAGCTGGCGGTGCTGGAACCCGGATGCGTTGCCCCAGTGTGCAAGAGCCAATGGCACCGAGGACCAGTTGACGGTGCTGGAACCCGGTTACTAAGCTGTAGGTGCCCGCGCTTAAAAGCACTACCAAGGACCGCCTGGCGTTGGCGGAACTCGGATACCCAGGAGGAGGCACCTAAGCCAAAGGCTCGGCCCGGAACCAGCTGACGGTGCTGGAACCAGGTGGTGGACCCGAAGGCCCACAGGAGAGGAGAGAACAGCTAGGCCGCGAGGCAGCCGCAGTTACCGAACCCCAACAGTCCTACAGGGGGAGCTGGGCCTACTGGCACTACAGAACCAGCCTTGACTACCAGTTCACGCAGCCCACATAGGAAGCTCCTAAACTGGAGGCACCCTGGAGTTGGCTAACCCGACTGCAACACGACGGGGCAAGCATAGGCGTCTCAGCGAGTTTGACACAACCCGGAAACAGCTGACGGTGCTGAAACCAGGTTTGGCACGAGGGAGTATGTTGTGAATTCTGTGGCTGAGTTTACTTCTGTGGTCACAAGTGGTATTGCAGTCTCTGGGCTTCCTCCCTCAGGTGTTTTGGTGAGCTCGTTGGCTGCCTTGCTATTTAGCTCCACCTGAGTCTGTCTTCCTTGCTCCTTGTCAATGTTCCAGTGTTGGATCTGAGCTACTGCATCTTTCCTTGGGCCTGCTGCTCTGCTAGATAAGTGCTTCTAGTTTGTTTTCTGTTTTTTCTGTCCAGCTTGCTATTATCTTTTGCTGGAAGCTCTGAGAAGCAAAGGGGTGCACCGCCGTGCTGTTAGTTCGGCACGGTGGGTCTTTTTGCCCCTTTGCGTGGTTTTCGTTTTAGGGTTTTTTGTAGACTGCATAGTTCTCTTTGCTATCCTCGCTCTGTCTAGAATATCGGGCCTCACTTTGCTGAATCTATTTCATTCCTACGTTTGTCTTTTCATCTTGCTAACAGTCATTATATGTGGGGGGCTGCCTATTCCTTTGGGGTATTTCTCTGAGGTAAGTCAGGCTTGTATTTCTATCTTCAGGCTAGTCAGCTCCTCAGGCAGTGCCGAGTTGCATAGGTAGTGATAGGCGCAATCCACTGCTGCTTATAGTTGTGTGAGGATAGATTAGGTACTGCGGTCTACAGAAATTCCACGTCTCAGAGCTCGTCCTATTGTTTTTGGTTATTGCCAGATCTCTGTATGTGCGCTGAGTACTGCACGCTGTGTTGCCTGATTGCCGGCCACAACAGTACAAGGAGCCACACCAATGATTCCCAATAGAGGGAAAAAAGAAATCCTGACATCATTTTTTTTTCTTAGCTCTGTCTTCAGTCTTTTTTTTCCCCTAGACATTAGAGTGCTTCAGGACACAGCTGTGGACATGGATATTCAGGCTCTGTGCTCCTCAATGGATAATCTCGTTGTAAATGTACAAAAGATTCATGATACTATTGATCAGAAATCGATGCTAGAACCAAGAATTCCGATTCCTGATTTGTTTTTTGATGACAGAACTAAGTTCCTGAGCTTCAGAAATAATTGTAAGCTATTTTTGGCCTTGAAACCTCATTCTTCTGGTAATCCTATTCAACAGGTTTTGATTATTATTTCTTTTTTGCGCGGCGACCCACAGGACTGGGCGTTTTCTCTTGCACCAGGAGATTCTGCATTGAGTAATGTTGATGCGTTTTTCCTGGCGCTCGGATTGCTTTACGATGAGCCTAATTCAGTGGATCAGGCTGAGAAAAATCTGCTGGCTTTATGCCAGGGTCAGGATGATGTAGAAGTATATTGTCAGAAATTTAGGAAGTGGTCAGTACTCACTCTGTGGAATGAATCTGCACTAGCGGCTTTGTTCAGAAAGGGTCTCTCTGAAGCTCTTAAGGATGTAATGGTGGGATTTCCTATGCCTGCTGGTTTGAATGAGTCTATGTCCTTGGCCATTCAGATCGGTCGTCGCTTGCGCGAGCGTAAATCTGTGCACCATCTGGCGGTATTGTCTGAGAGTAAACCTGAGCCTATGCAGTGCGACAGGACTATGACTAAAGTAGAACGGCAAGAACACAGACGTCTGAACAGGCTGTGTTTCTATTGTGGTGATTCTACTCATGCTATTTCTAATTGTCCTAAACGCACTAGGCGGTTCGATAGCTCTGCCGTTATTGGTACTGTACAGTCCAAATTCCTTTTGTCCATTACCTTAATGTGCTCTTTGTCATCGTATTCTCTCATGGCGTTTGTGGATTCAGGCGCTGCCCTGAATCTGATGGATTTGGATTATGCTAAACGTTGTGGATTTTTCTTGGAGCCTTTGCGGTGTCCTATTCCGTTGAGAGGAATTGATGCTACACCTTTGGCCAAGAATAAGCCTCAGTACTGGGCCCAGCTGACCATGTGCATGGCTCCTGCACATCAGGAAGTTATTCGCTTTCTGGTACTGCATAATTTGCATGATGTGGTCGTGTTGGGGTTGCCATGGCTACAAACCCATAATCCAGTATTGGATTGGAACTCTATGTCGGTAACCAGCTGGGGTTGTCAGGGAGTACATGGTGATGTTCCATTTTTGTCTATTTCGTCATCCATTCCTTCTGACATCCCAGAGTTCTTGTCGGACTTTCAGGATGTATTTGAAGAGTCCAAGTCTGATGCCCTACCTCCGCATAGGAATTGTGATTGTGCTATCGATTTGATTCCTGGTAGTAAATTCCCTAAGGGTCGTTTGTTTAATTTGTCCGTACCTGAACACACCGCTATGCGCAGTTATGTGAAGGAGTCCCTGGAGAAGGGACATATTCGCCCATCGTCGTCACCATTGGGAGCAGGGTTCTTTTTTGTAGCCAAGAAGGATGGTTCGCTAAGACCGTGTATTGATTACCGCCTTCTTAATAAGATCACTGTTAAGTTTCAGTATCCCTTGCCATTGATTTCTGACTTGTTTGCTCGGATTAAGGGGGCTAGTTGGTTTACTAAGATTGATCTTCGTGGTGCGTATAATCTGGTGAGAATCAGGCAGGGAGATGAATGGAAAACGGCATTTAATACGCCCGAGGGTCATTTTGAGTATCTGGTGATGCCGTTCGGACTTGCCAATGCTCCATCTGTTTTTCAGTCTTTTATGCATGACATTTTCCGTGAGTATCTGGATAAATTCTTGATTGTTTACTTGGATGACATTTTGATCTTCTCAGATGATTGGGAGTCTCATGTGAAGCAAGTCAGAATGGTTTTCCAGGTACTGCGTGCTAATTCCTTGTTCGTGAAGGGATCAAAGTGTCTCTTCGGTGTGCAGAAAGTTTCATTTTTGGGGTTCATCTTTTCCCCTTCTACTATCGAGATGGATCCGGTTAAGGTTCAGGCCATCCAGGATTGGACTCAGCCGACATCTCTAAAAAGTCTGCAGAAATTCCTGGGCTTTGCTAATTTTTATCGTCGCTTCATCTGTAATTTTTCTAGCATTGCCAGACCATTGACCGATTTGACCAAGAAGGGTGCTGATTTGGTTAATTGGTCTTCTGCTGCCGTGGAAGCTTTTCAGGAGTTGAAGCGTCGTTTTTGCTGTGCTCCTGTGTTGTGTCAACCTGATGTTTCTCTTCCGTTCCAGGTCGAGGTTGATGCTTCTGAGATTGGTGCAGGGGCGGTTTTGTCACAGAGAGGTTCTGGTTGCTCAGTGTTCAAACCATGTGCTTTCTTTTCCAGGAAATTTTCTGCTGCTGAGCGTAATTATGATGTGGGCAACCGAGAGTTGCTGGCCATGAAGTGGGCATTCGAGGAGTGGCGTCATTGGCTTGAGGGTGCTAAGCATCGCGTGGTGGTATTGACTGATCATAAGAACCTTACTTATCTTGAGTCTGCCAAGCGCTTGAATCCTAGACAGGCCCGTTGGTCGTTATTTTTTGCTCGTTTTGATTTTGTGATTTCATACCTTCCGGGCTCTAAAAATGTGAAGGCGGATGCTCTGTCTAGGAGTTTTGTGCCCGACTCTCCGGGGTTATCTGAGCCGGCGAGTATCCTCAAGGAAGGAGTCATTGTGTCTGCCATCTCCCCTGATTTGCGGAGAGTGTTGCAGAAATTTCAGGCTAATAAACCTGATCGTTGTCCGGCCGAGAAACTGTTCGTCCCTGATAGGTGGACTAGTAAAGTTATCTCTGAACTTCATTGTTCGGTGCTGGCCGGTCATCCAGGAATCTTTGGTACCAGGGAGTAGGTTGCTAGATCCTTCTGGTGGCCATCTCTGTCACGGGATGTGCGTGCTTTTGTGCAGTCCTGTGGAATTTGTGCTAGGGCTAAGCCCTGCTGTTCACGTGCCAGTGGGTTGCTTTTGCCCTTGCCGGTCCCGAAGAGGCCTTGGACACATATTTCGATGGATTTCATTTCTGACCTTCCCGTTTCTCAAAAAATGTCGGTCATTTGGGTGGTCTGTGATCGCTTTTCTAAAATGGTCCATCTGGTGCCCTTGGTTAAATTGCCTTCCTCCTCTGATTTGGTGCCTTTGTTCTTCCAGCATGTGGTTCGTTTACATGGCATTCCTGAGAATATTGTTTCTGACAGAGGTTCCCAGTTTGTCTCGAGGTTCTGGCGAGCCTTTTGTGGTAGGATGGGCATTGACCTATCCTTTTCCTCGGCTTTCCATCCTCAGACTAATGGCCAGACCGAACGAACCAATCAGACCTTGGAAACATATCTGAGATGTTTTGTTTCCGCTGACCAGGATGATTGGGTGTCATTTTTGCCGTTGGCTGAGTTCGCCCTTAATAATCGGGCCAGCTCGGCTACCTTGGTCTCTCCATTTTTCTGCAATTCTGGGTTCCATCCTCGTTTCTCTTCAGGACAGGTTGAGTCTTCGGACTGTCCTGGTGTGGATTCTGTGGTGGACAGGTTGCAGCAGATCTGGACTCAGGTAGTGGACAATTTGACCTTGTCCCAGGAGAAGGCTCAGCTTTTCGCTAATCGCAGACGCCGTGTGGGACCCCGACTTCGTGTTGGGGATCTGGTTTGGTTATCTTCTCGTCATATTCCTATGAAGGTTTCCTCTACTAAATTTAAACCTCGTTTTATTGGTCCGTATAGGATTTCTGAGATTCTCAATCCGGTGTCTTTTCGTCTGACCCTCCCAGACTCCTTTTCCATACATAATGTATTCCATAGGTCGTTGTTGAGGAGATACGTGGCACCTATGGTTCCATCTGTGGAGCCTCCTGCCCCTGTTTTGGTGGAGGGGGAATTGGAGTATATTGTGGAGAAGATTTTGGATTCTCGTGTCTCTAGACGGAAACTCCAGTATCTGGTCAAATGGAAGGGTTATGCTCAGGAAGATAATTCCTGGGTTTTTGCTTCTGATGTCCATGCCCCAGATCTTGTTCGTGCCTTTCATGTGGCTCATCCTGGTCGGCCTGGGGGTTCTGGTGAGGGTTCGGTGACCCCTCCTCAAGGGGGGGGTACTGTTGTGAATTCTGTGGCTGAGTTTACTTCTGTGGTCACAAGTGGTATTGCAGTCTCTGGGCTTCCTCCCTCAGGTGTTTTGGTGAGCTCGTTGGCTGCCTTGCTATTTAGCTCCACCTGAGTCTGTCTTCCTTGCTCCTTGTCAATGTTCCAGTGTTGGATCTGAGCTACTGCATCTTTCCTTGGGCCTGCTGCTCTGCTAGATAAGTGCTTCTAGTTTGTTTTATGTTTTTTCTGTCCAGCTTGCTATTATCTTTTGCTGGAAGCTCTGAGAAGCAAAGGGGTGCACCGCCGTGCTGTTAGTTCGGCACGGTGGGTCTTTTTGCCCCTTTGCGTGGTTTTCGTTTTAGGGTTTTTTGTAGACTGCATAGTTCTCTTTGCTATCCTCGCTCTGTCTAGAATATCGGGCCTCACTTTGCTGAATCTATTTCATTCCTACGTTTGTCTTTTCATCTTGCTAACAGTCATTATATGTGGGGGGCTGCCTATTCCTTTGGGGTATTTCTCTGAGGTAAGTCAGGCTTGTATTTCTATCTTCAGGCTAGTCAGCTCCTCAGGCAGTGCCGAGTTGCATAGGTAGTGATAGGCGCAATCCACTGCTGCTTATAGTTGTGTGAGGATAGATTAGGTACTGCGGTCTACAGAGATTCCACGTCTCAGAGCTCGTCCTATTGTTTTTGGTTATTGCCAGATCTCTGTATGTGCGCTGAGTACTGCACGCTGTGTTGCCTGATTGCCGGCCACAACAGGAGTACCTGTGACAAAAACACTGCCGAGAACCAGCTTGCGGTGCTGGAACCCGGATGCTTTGCCTATCAAACATTGTCTTCCTACAGCCCCAACTAGCGGTGTTGGAGCAAAGGGTAAGCAGGGGGAGCAGAGTTTAGGCCGAAGCCTGCACTGGAGTCAGCTTTGTGTCTGCGTTGCGTTTGCAGGACACTTTGCCGGCTACACAGTGGGGGAACAGCAGGCGGTGCTGAACCCCACTAACACATTGGCTGGTGTTTTTCTCTGTGCAGCTAGCACTTCCGGGCAAAAACTAGCGTTGTTACAGCCCAGGGTCAGCAGTAGGAGGAGAGGAGCAGAGTGTAGGCCGAAGCCTAGTTGAACCAATTTCAAAGGTAACCTTTAACCACCCCTCAGGTGTTACAAAGTACAAGAGCCACACCTTGTGCAGCATTGACCCTCCGTCACATACAACTGATCTGACAGGCGCTTCTCTTTTACTTTCATTTCTCCTTCCTCACCAGATTGTGAGGAAACCCCCTCCCTCCAGGTAGTCTCCTGTCTCTTGAAGGTCTGTGAAACCTGATATCACAGTTGGATTTCAGAGCTTCAGGGGAGAGGCTATAGCTGCACAGATCTCTCAGGCTCATTGTATGTGAATACGTCACATTCAGTAAAGTTGGTATTTTATGTTTTTATTCATCACAATAGTTTATTTAGCTTGTTTTATGAATGTATAGCACACAATGTGAGGATATTTCATAGATATAAGGGAGATTTTATAAAAGAAAGTGTGCTGCTCAGGCATATACAGTAGTTCCCTAACATATTCCTTCTCTTGCTTCAGATTATCTGCTGAAATGGAGAGGAAAATGTACAATTTATCCAAACAACTTGATGTTGAGGAAGTAACAAACATGCTGTTAGATGATAGAGACCTCACACTGAATGAGGATTTAGGAGAGGAAAGTGAGATTGATTCTCATGATGAGGTGGAAGAATGTGTCCTGGATTCTGAAACAGAGCAAGATGGTGACAGTGGTGAGGATGAAGAAGTTGGATCATATTATATTGGAAAAGATAAAAATACTAAATGGAACAAGAAGCCATTCCAGAAAAAATGTAGGGAACCTTTAAACATTATTACTTACCTTCCTGCAGTAATAGGAACTGCACGTAATGCAAAAACTGCAGTTGAATGCTGGAACAGTATATTTACAGATGACATTCTGGACTCTATTGTCACATATACCAACCAATATATAGACATTATAAAGGACAAGTACATCTGCAACAGAACCATCAAGCCCACAGATGAAATAGAACTGCGTGCTTTTTTTGGATTACTGTACCTTGCAGGAGCTTATAGGGCAAATAGACAAAGTTTGGAGGAACTTTGGGGTAAAGATGGGGATGGAGTTGAAAAATTTAGCCTTGTTATGTCCATAAACAGATTCAAGATTCTAATTCGTTGCCTTCGGTTTGACGACAGAACTACCCGAACCGAACGCAAAACACATGACCGACTTGCTCCAATTCGTGATATATTTCAAAGATTTGTTATAAACTCTAAACAAACTTATTACCCTGGAGAGAATCTCACTATTGACGAAATGCTCCCTGGTTTTCGTGGTAGATGTGCCTTTCGTCAATATATTCCATCAAAGCCAAACAAATATGGAATAAAAATTTATGCCCTTGTTGATGCCAGTAAGACCTACACTTACAACCTGGAAGTTTATGCAGGAAAACAACCAGAAGGTCCTTACTGTGTGAGCAACAAACCCATTGATGTTGTAAAAAGACTGGCTGAACCCTTATTTGGATCGGGTCGCAATATTACAGCTGACAATTGGTTTACAAGTTGTGATCTGATTGATTATCTGAAAATTCAGAAGCTGTCATATGTGGGAACTGTAAGAAAAAACAAAAGGGAATTGCCGCCACAGTTTGTAAGTGTGAAAGAGAGACAACAGTACAGCAGTATGTTTGCATTCCATAATGGAAAGGCTTTAGTTTCCTATGTACCACATGCCAAAAAAATCATACTTCTTCTATCAACACTTCATGATGATGCTGCCATCGATCCTGGGACTGGGGCAGAAAAAAAACCGGAGATAATTACATTTTACAATGCCACCAAAGGGGGTGTGGATACAGCAGATCAGATGTGCTCCACTTTCAACGTCAGCAGAAACATCAAATGCTGGCCAATGGTCATATTTTTTGCTATGTTGAATTTGGGTGGTATAAATTCACAAGTAATTTATCTTGAAAACAAGCTTAAACCACTCCGTAGACGATTGTATCTGAAAAAATTGGCCCATGAACTAGTACTTGGAGAGCTACGCAGGAGAAGCGTGAAAACAATCGGTATCCCCTCTCGCCTTCAAGTTCAGCTCAAAAGGTTCCGCCCAGAAGATGATGGTGAAAAGTCACCATCTGCACCACCTCACAAAAGAAGGAGATGCACCACCTGCCAAACGGAAAGCGGAACCAGAAGGCTTTCAAATTATGAATGTCTCAAATGTCATAAAGCAATTTGCCTGACACATGCAAAAATGGTGTGTAATTCTTGCTATTTGCTCTGCAAGTGTGACTTTTCTGGGGAAACCTCAGCATCTACTTCTGATTGAATATGTTTTTAATAGTACTTAAGGTACCTTAAAATTAAGTTTGTGTTCAAAAATTTTCTTTGTACATTTTTTTGAGAGAGTCGAAATGGGGACTATTTGGCGGGAGTTTTGAAAAGTTTGTATTTCATAGTTATTAGTTTTATGTTAAGTAAATGTTTTTTTTGCAACTGATTATGTGTAGTCTCTTTTATTACATCCCTATGAAGGTCACTGATCACTTTTAGAGCACTGAAATTGCAAACATTAGATATTATAGGTATTTTTCCAGCAGGCGCCTGACAGGCACATTGTATGTGAACTCGTTAGTCCGAATATTGTATGTGACGGAGGGTTAATGCTGCACAAGAAAAGGTTGCTCTATTAATTTGTCTACTTGCACACGCTGAATGCAACACGTACACAATTTAGCCCATTCTACAGTCAAACTGTAGTTGAGGCGTGACTTGTATTTTTAAGGAGACGCAGCATAGGTGTCCCAAATAACGCCTTTGTGCTTGGCGCAGCTTCCTGAGCGTTGTTTTTTGCTGTACAGGAGTCTGCGCTCTTGTGTTATCCCTTGGCAATGCCCTGTTAGCGCTGCCCGTCTTATGACCTCATTTCATGTTGGCCGGTGCGGTTAACGATGGCCATAAATCCCAGACCCACACTGCCTTTTCATAAAGTCACACTGCGGTGCTGGGATTCGTGGCCTTGAGCAGTAAATATTTTCGACGCTCACACACGTCCTTACACCTGCTTCAGACTGGGCGGCCTCTGCTGATCCCTTTTCGCATGCCGCGGCCAGGAGGCCGCACAGTCTGAAGAAGGCGGAAGGAGATGAGTGACGACAGGCAAACATATGCACTGCTCGTGCCCATAAACCACACCCTCGCTGACAAAATAAATAAGACAACGAGGGGCGTTGTTTCACGCAGGGCGGATGCACAGGCGCAGCCAGCTAACCATGATGTCAAAAGACGGGAAGCGCTAACAATGGGGGTGCTGCGTGTCATTAAAAAGGAAAGTCACACCTCAGGGACATTGTAATGGTCTCAATGAGACACATTTTGTACGTGTTGAGTTCCACGTGGGCAAGGAGAAAAAGTCAGCCACCTTGTACAAATGCAGCAGTACTGCTGAACAAGGTGGCTGTTATACATAGAAACACCTGGGGGTGGGGGGCAGGCTCCCTTCAATTTCAATTCATGTGCCTGCATGGCGTTTGCAGGGCACGTTGCCGGCTACACAGCTGGGGAACAGCTGGCGGTGCTGAACCCCACTGACACATTGGCTGGTGTTTTTCTCTGTGCAGCTAGCACTTCCAGGCTAAAACTGGTGGTGTTATGAGCCCAGGGTCAGCAGGAGGAGGAGAGGAGCAGAGTGTAGGCCAAAGCCTGCACTGGTGGCAGCTTTTGTTCTGTTGTGCCTGCGTGGCGTTTGCAGGTCACGTTGCCGGCTACACAGCTGGGGAACAGCTGGCGGTGCTGAACCCCACTAACACATTGGCTGGTGTTTTTCTCTGTGCAGCTAGCACTTCCGGGCAAAAACTAGCGTTGTTACAGCCCAGGGTCAGCAGGAGGAGGAGAGGAGCAGAGTGTAGGCCGAAGCCTAGTTGAACCAATTTCAAAGGTAACCTTTAACCACCCCTCAGGTGTTACAAAGTACAAGAGCCACACCTTGTGCAGCATTGACCCTCCGTCACATACAACTGATCTGACAGGCGCTTCTCTTTTACTTTCATTTCTCCTTCCTCACCAGATTGTGAGGAAACCCCCTCCCTCCAGGTAGTCTCCTGTCTCTTGAAGGTCTGTGAAACCTGATATCACAGTTGGATTTCAGAGCTTCAGGGGAGAGGCTATAGCTGCACAGATCTCTCAGGCTCATTGTATGTGAATACGTCACATTCAGTAAAGTTGGTATTTTATGTTTTTATTCATCACAATAGTTTATTTAGCTTGTTTTATGAATGTATAGCACACAATGTGAGGATATTTCATAGATATAAGGGAGATTTTATAAAAGAAAGTGTGCTGCTCAGGCATATACAGTAGTTCCCTAACATATTCCTTCTCTTGCTTCAGATTATCTGCTGAAATGGAGAGGAAAATGTACAATTTATCCAAACAACTTGATGTTGAGGAAGTAACAAACATGCTGTTAGATGATAGAGACCTCACACTGAATGAGGATTTAGGAGAGGAAAGTGAGATTGATTCTCATGATGAGGTGGAAGAATGTGTCCTGGATTCTGAAACAGAGCAAGATGGTGACAGTGGTGAGGATGAAGAAGTTGGATCATATTATATTGGAAAAGATAAAAATACTAAATGGAACAAGAAGCCATTCCAGAAAAAATGTAGGGAACCTTTAAACATTATTACTTACCTTCCTGCAGTAATAGGAACTGCACGTAATGCAAAAACTGCAGTTGAATGCTGGAACAGTATATTTACAGATGACATTCTGGACTCTATTGTCACATATACCAACCAATATATAGACATTATAAAGGACAAGTACATCTGCAACAGAACCATCAAGCCCACAGATGAAATAGAACTGCGTGCTTTTTTTGGATTACTGTACCTTGCAGGAGCTTATAGGGCAAATAGACAAAGTTTGGAGGAACTTTGGGGTAAAGATGGGGATGGAGTTGAAAAATTTAGCCTTGTTATGTCCATAAACAGATTCAAGATTCTAATTCGTTGCCTTCGGTTTGACGACAGAACTACCCGAACCGAACGCAAAACACATGACCGACTTGCTCCAATTCGTGATATATTTCAAAGATTTGTTATAAACTCTAAACAAACTTATTACCCTGGAGAGAATCTCACTATTGACGAAATGCTCCCTGGTTTTCGTGGTAGATGTGCCTTTCGTCAATATATTCCATCAAAGCCAAACAAATATGGAATAAAAATTTATGCCCTTGTTGATGCCAGTAAGACCTACACTTACAACCTGGAAGTTTATGCAGGAAAACAACCAGAAGGTCCTTACTGTGTGAGCAACAAACCCATTGATGTTGTAAAAAGACTGGCTGAACCCTTATTTGGATCGGGTCGCAATATTACAGCTGACAATTGGTTTACAAGTTGTGATCTGATTGATTATCTGAAAATTCAGAAGCTGTCATATGTGGGAACTGTAAGAAAAAACAAAAGGGAATTGCCGCCACAGTTTGTAAGTGTGAAAGAGAGACAACAGTACAGCAGTATGTTTGCATTCCATAATGGAAAGGCTTTAGTTTCCTATGTACCACATGCCAAAAAAATCATACTTCTTCTATCAACACTTCATGATGATGCTGCCATCGATCCTGGGACTGGGGCAGAAAAAAAACCGGAGATAATTACATTTTACAATGCCACCAAAGGGGGTGTGGATACAGCAGATCAGATGTGCTCCACTTTCAACGTCAGCAGAAACATCAAATGCTGGCCAATGGTCATATTTTTTGCTATGTTGAATTTGGGTGGTATAAATTCACAAGTAATTTATCTTGAAAACAAGCTTAAACCACTCCGTAGACGATTGTATCTGAAAAAATTGGCCCATGAACTAGTACTTGGAGAGCTACGCAGGAGAAGCGTGAAAACAATCGGTATCCCCTCTCGCCTTCAAGTTCAGCTCAAAAGGTTCCGCCCAGAAGATGATGGTGAAAAGTCACCATCTGCACCACCTCACAAAAGAAGGAGATGCACCACCTGCCAAACGGAAAGCGGAACCAGAAGGCTTTCAAATTATGAATGTCTCAAATGTCATAAAGCAATTTGCCTGACACATGCAAAAATGGTGTGTAATTCTTGCTATTTGCTCTGCAAGTGTGACTTTTCTGGGGAAACCTCAGCATCTACTTCTGATTGAATATGTTTTTAATAGTACTTAAGGTACCTTAAAATTAAGTTTGTGTTCAAAAATTTTCTTTGTACATTTTTTTGAGAGAGTCGAAATGGGGACTATTTGGCGGGAGTTTTGAAAAGTTTGTATTTCATAGTTATTAGTTTTATGTTAAGTAAATGTTTTTTTTGCAACTGATTATGTGTAGTCTCTTTTATTACATCCCTATGAAGGTCACTGATCACTTTTAGAGCACTGAAATTGCAAACATTAGATATTATAGGTATTTTTCCAGCAGGCGCCTGACAGGCACATTGTATGTGAACTCGTTAGTCCGAATATTGTATGTGACGGAGGGTTAATGCTGCACAAGAAAAGGTTGCTCTATTAATTTGTCTACTTGCACACGCTGAATGCAACACGTACACAATTTAGCCCATTCTACAGTCAAACTGTAGTTGAGGCGTGACTTGTATTTTTAAGGAGACGCAGCATAGGTGTCCCAAATAACGCCTTTGTGCTTGGCGCAGCTTCCTGAGCGTTGTTTTTTGCTGTACAGGAGTCTGCGCTCTTGTGTTATCCCTTGGCAATGCCCTGTTAGCGCTGCCCGTCTTATGACCTCATTTCATGTTGGCCGGTGCGGTTAACGATGGCCATAAATCCCAGACCCACACTGCCTTTTCATAAAGTCACACTGCGGTGCTGGGATTCGTGGCCTTGAGCAGTAAATATTTTCGACGCTCACACACGTCCTTACACCTGCTTCAGACTGGGCGGCCTCTGCTGATCCCTTTTCGCATGCCGCGGCCAGGAGGCCGCACAGTCTGAAGAAGGCGGAAGGAGATGAGTGACGACAGGCAAACATATGCACTGCTCGTGCCCATAAACCACACCCTCGCTGACAAAATAAATAAGACAACGAGGGGCGTTGTTTCACGCAGGGCGGATGCACAGGCGCAGCCAGCTAACCATGATGTCAAAAGACGGGAAGCGCTAACAATGGGGGTGCTGCGTGTCATTAAAAAGGAAAGTCACACCTCAGGGACATTGTAATGGTCTCAATGAGACACATTTTGTACGTGTTGAGTTCCACGTGGGCAAGGAGAAAAAGTCAGCCACCTTGTACAAATGCAGCAGTACTGCTGAACAAGGTGGCTGTTATACATAGAAACACCTGGGGGTGGGGGGCAGGCTCCCTTCAATTTCAGTTCATGTGCCTGCATGGCGTTTGCAGGGCACGTTGCCGGCTACACAGCTGGGGAACAGCTGGCGGTGCTGAACCCCACTGACACATTGGCTGGTGTTTTTCTCTGTGCAGCTAGCACTTCCAGGCTAAAACTGGCGGTGTTATGAGCCCAGGGTCAGCAGGAGGAGGAGAGGAGCAGAGTGTAGGCCGAAGCCTAGTTGAACCAATTTCAAAGGTAACCTTTAACCCCCCCTCAGGTGTTGCAAGGTACAAGAGCCACACCTTGTGCATCATTAATGCTGCACAAGTAAAAGGTTGCTCTCTTAATTTTGCTACTTGCACACGCTGAATAAAACACGTACACTATTTAGCCCATTCTACTGTAAAACAGTAGTGGAGGCGTGACTTGTCTTTTTAAAGAAAAGCAGCACAGGTGTCGAAAATAACACCTTGGTGCATGGGCGCAGCTTCCTGAGCGTTGTTATTTGCTGTACAGGAGTCTGCGCTCTTGTTATCCCTTGGCCATGCGCTGTGAGCGATGCCTGTCTTCTCACCTCATTTCATGTTGGCCGGTGCGGTTAGC
The DNA here is from genome assembly GCF_032444005.1 of Ranitomeya imitator. Lineage (NCBI taxonomy): Eukaryota > Metazoa > Chordata > Amphibia > Anura > Dendrobatidae > Ranitomeya > Ranitomeya imitator. Next base: position 707,974,325 of record NC_091283.1, on the reverse strand, counting down.
GATGGCCATGAAACCCAGACCCGCAGTGTCTTTTAATAAAGTCACACTGCAGAGCTGGGATTCGTGACCTTGCGCAGTAAATTTTGTCGCCTGTCCCTCATGTCCTTACACCTGCATCAGACTGGGCGGCCTCATCTGATCCCTTCTCGCATGCCGCGGCCATGAGGCCGCACATTCTGAAGAAGGCGGAAGGAGATGAGTAAAGACAGGCGAAGATATCCACTGCTCGTGCCCATCAATCACACCCTCGCAGTCAAAATAAGCAAGACAACGAGGAGCGTGGTTTCAGGCAGGGCGGACGCACAGCCGCAGCCAGCCAACCAAAGATGTCAGAAGACGGGCAGCGCTAACAAGGGGGGTGCTGCGTGTCATTAAAAAGGAAAGTAACACCTCAGGGACATTGTAATGGTCTGTAATGAGACACATTTTTTCCGTGTTTAATTAAACGTGGGCAAGTAGACAAAGTCAGCCACCTTGTACAAATGCAGCAGTACTGCTGTACAAGGTGGCTGTTATACATAGAAACACCTTGGGGTGGGTGGCAGGGTCCCTTTAATTTCAGTTCATGTGCCTGCGTGGCATTTGCAGGTCACGTTGCCAGCTACACAGCAGGGGCACAGCTGGCGGTGCTGAACCCCACTAACACATTGGCTGGTGTTTTTCTCTGTGCAGCTAGCACGTCCGGGCAAAAACTGGCGGTGTTAGAGCCCAGGGTCAGCAGGAGGAGGAGAGGAGCAGAGTGTAGGCCGAAGCCTGCACTGGTGGCAGCTTTTGTTCTGTTGTGCCTGCGTGGCGTTTGCAGGTCACGTTGCCGGCTACACAGCTGGGGAACAGCTGGCGGTGCTGAACCCCACTAACACATTGGCTGGTGTTTTTCTCTGTGCAGCTAGCACTTCCAGGCTACAACTGGCGGTGTTATAGCCCAGGGTCAGCAGGAGGAGGAGAGGAGCAGAGTGTAGGCCGAAGCCTAGTTGAACCAATTTCAAAGGTAACCTTTAACCCCCCTCAGGTGTTGCAAGGTACAAGAGCCACACCTCGTGCAGCATTAATGCTGCACAAGTAAAAGGTTGCTCTCTTAATTTTGCTCCTTGCACACGCTGAATAAAACACGTACACTATTTAGTCCATTCTACTGTAGAACAGTAGTGGAGGCGTGACTTGTCTTTTTAAAGAAAAGCAGCACAGGTGTGGAAAATAACACCTTGGTGCATGGGCGCAGCTTCCTGAGCGTTGTTATTTGCTGTACAGGAGTCTGCGCTCTTGTTATCCCTTGGCCATGCGCTGTGAGCGCTTCCTGTCTTCTGACCTCATTTCATGTCGGCCGTTGCGGTTAGCGATGGACATGAATCCCAGACACACAGTGTGTTTTTGAAAAATCACACTGCGTGGCTGGGATTCGTGGCCTTGTGCAGTAAATATGTTTGCCGCTCACACATGTCCTTACACCTGCTTCAGACTGGGCGGCCTCATCTGATCCCTTATCGCATGCCGCGGTCATGAGGCCACCCAGTCTGAAGAAGGCGGAAGGAGATGAGTGAACACAGGCAAACATATGCACTGCACATGCCCATCAATCACATCCTCGTTGTCCAAAAAAATAAGACACCGAGGGGCGTTGTTTCGAGCAGGGCAGACGCACAGGCGCAGCCAGCTAACCAATGATGCCAAAAAACGGGCAGCGCTAACAAGGGTGGTGCTGCGTATCATTAGAAAGGAAAGTCACACCTCAGGGACAGTGGAATGGTCTCAATGAGACACATTTAGTACGTGTTTAAGTAAACGTGGGCAAGGAGAAAAAGTCTGCCACCTTGTACAAATGCAGCAGTACTGCTGTACAAGGTGGCTGTTATACATAGAAACACCTGGGGGTGGGGGGCAGGCTTCCTTCAATTTCAGTTCATGTGCCTGCGTGGCGTTTGCAGGACACGTTGCCAGCTACACAGCAGGGGAACAGCTGGCGTTGCTGATCCCCACTGACACATTGACTGGTGTTTTTCTCTGTGCAGCTCGCATGTCCGGGCAAAAACTGGCGGTGTTAGAGCCCAGGGTCAGCAGGAGGAGGAGAGGAGCAAAGTGTAGGCCGAAGCCTGCACTGGTGGCAGCTTTTGGTTGGTTGTGCCAGCGTGGCTTGTGCTGGACACGATGCCGGCTACACAGCAGGGGAGCAGCTGGCGTTGCTGAACCCCACTAACACATTGACTGGTGTTTTTCTCTGTGCAGCTCGCATGTCCGGGCAAAAACTGGCGGTGTTAGAGCCCAGGGTCAGCAGGAGGAGGAGAGGAGCAAAGTGTAGGCCGAAGCCTGCACTGGTGGCAGCTTTTGGTCGGTTGTGCCAGCGTGGCTTGTGCTGGACACGATGCCGGCTACACAGCAGGGGAGCAGCTGGCGTTGCTGAACCCCACTAACACATTGGCTGTTGTTTTTCTCTGTGAAGCTCGCATTTCCGGGCAAAAACTAGCGGTGTTAGAGCCCAGGGTCAGCAGGAGGAGGAGAGGAGCAGAGTGTAGGCCGAAGCCTAGTTGAACCAATTTCAAAGGTAACCTTTAACCCCCCCTCAGGTGTTGCAAGGTACAAGAGCCACACCTTGTGCAGCATTAATGCTGCACAAGTAAAAGGTTGCTCTATTTAGTTTGCTCCTTGCACACGCTGAATAAAACACGTACACTATTTAGCCCATTATACTGTCAAACAGTAGTGGAGGCGTGACTTGTCTTTTTAAGGAGACGCAGCACAGGTGTCAAAATTTACACCTAGGTGGTGGGCGCAGATTCCTGAGCGTTGTATTAGCTGTACAGGAGTCTGCGCTCTTGTTATCCCTTGGCCATGCGCTGTGAGCGATGCCTGTCTTCTCAACTCATTTCATGTTGGCCGTTGCGGTTAGCAATGGATATGAATCCCAGGCCCACAGTGTGTTTTAAAAAAATCACACTGCGTGGCTGGGATTCGTGGCCTTGTGTAGTAAATATGTTTGCCGCTCACACATGCCCTTACACCTGCTTCAGACTGGGCGGCCTCAGCTGATCCCTTATCGCCTACCACGGCCAGGAGGCCTCACAGTCTGAGGAAGGCGGAAGGAGATGAGTTAAGACAGGCGAACATATGCACTGCACATGCCCATCAATCACACCCTCGCAGTCAAAATATATGAAACGAGGGGGGTTGTGTCGGGCAGGGCGGACGCACAGGCACAGGCAGCCAACCAATGATGTCAGAAGACGGGCAGCGCTACCAAGGGGGGTGGTGCGTGTCATTAAAAAGGAAAGTCACACCTCAGGGACATTGTAATGGTCTGTAATGAGACACATATTTTACGTGTTTAATTCTACGTGGGCAAGGATAAAAAAACAGCCACCTTGTACAAATGCAGCAGTACTGCAGTACTAGGTGGCTGTTATACATAGAAACACCTGGGGGGTGGGGCCAGGTTCCCTTTAATTTCAGTTCATGTGCCTGCGTGGCGTTTGCAGGTCACGTTGCCGGCTACACAGCAGGGGAACAGCTGGCGTTGATGAACCCCACTAGCACATTGGCTGGTGTTTTTCTCTGTGCAGCTAGCACTTCCGGGCAAAAACAAGCGGTGTTTGAGCCCAGGGTCAGCAGGAGGAGGAGAGGAGCAGAGTGTAGGCCGAAGCCTGCACTGGTGGCAGCTTTTGTTCTGTTGTGCCAGCGTGGCTTGTGCTGGACACGTTGCCGACTACACAGCAGGGGAACAGCTGGCGGTGCTGAACCCCACTGACACATCACCTAGTGTTTTTTCTGTGTAGACAACACTTCCAGGTGGCAACTGACAGTGTTGAAACCCAGGGAATCAAAGAGGAGCAGAGTGTAGGCCGAAGCCTGCAGTGGAGCAAGTTGAAAGGGAACCTTTAACCCCCCCCCAGGCATTTGTTGCTGAAAGAACCATCTTGTACAGCAGTAATACTGCACATGGAAAATGGTGGCTCCGAAAATTATGCTCCTTGCAAACGCTGAATTACACACTCATATAATGTGTCCCCTCACACCGTCAAACCATCCCGGAAGTAGGACTTTCCTTTGTAATGTGACACAGCACAGCCGTCATTCCAACCCCCTTGGTGCCGTGCGCCACCTCCTCAACGTTGTATGGTTCTGTCACGGAGCCCGCGCTGTAATGTTATCCCTTGGCCATGCACAGTTAGCGGTGCCCGTCTTCTGACATCATGTAGGTGTCAGGCTGGCAGTGCCTGTGCGTCCAAGCTGCCCGAGATCCAACCTTGCAGTGTAATCTAATGTAGTCCCACTGCGGGCCAGGGATCCATGGGCATACGCAGTACATATCATCGCCTCTCACTCACCTCCTTCCTGCTTCTTCAGACTGTGTGGCGTCACGGCCGTGGCATGCTATTAGGGATCAGCTGACGCCGCCTAGTCTGAAGAAGCGTGAAGAAGGGGAGTGAGAGGCTAGTATATGCACTGCGCATGGCCATGGATACCAGGCCCACTGTGGGATCACATTAGACGACACTGCGAGGTGTGATTTCGGGCAGCGTGGACGCACAGGCGCAGCCAGGACGACAACAAATGATGTCAGAGGACGGGCAGCGCAAACTGTGCATGGCCAAGGGATAACATAACAGCGCAGGGTCCATGACGGAATCAAACAACGCTAAGGAGGCAGCGCACGGTGCCAAGGGGGTAGCAATGACGGCTGTGCTGCGTCACATTACAAAGGAAAGTCCCACCTCCGGGACGGTTGGACGGTGTGAGGGGACACATTATATGAGTGTGTAGTTCAGCGTTTGCAAGGAGCATAATTTCAAGAGCGACCTTTCCCTTGTGCAGCATTAGTGCTGCACATGGTGGCTCTTTCAGTAACAAACGCCTGGGGGGGGGGGGACAGGTCCCCTTACATTTTAGTTGTGCCAGCGTGGCGGTCGCATGACACGTTGCCGGATACACAGCTGGGGATCAGCTGACGTTACTGAACCCCAATAACAGAGGAGCGACTGTTGACTGTGCACACAGCACTTCCAGGCACCAACTGGTGGTGTTAGAGCCCAGGGACAGCAGGAGGAGCAGATTGGAGGTATTGCCGCACACACAGCTGGGGATCAGCTGACGTTACTGAACCCCAATAACAGAGGAGCGACTGTTGACTGTGCACACAGCACTTCCAGGCACCAACTGGCGGTGTTAGAGCCCAGGGACAGCAGGAGGAGCAGATTGGAGGTATTGCCGCACACACAGCTGGGGATCAGCTGACGTTACTGAACCCCAATAACAGAGGAGCGACTGTTGACTGTGCACACAGCACTTCCAGGCACCAACTGGCGGTCTTAGAGCCCAGGGACAGCAGGAGGAGCAGAGGAACAGAGTGTAGGCCGAAGCCTGATTGGAGCAAGTTGAAAGGGAACCTTTAACACCCCCCCAAGACGTTTGTAGCTGAAAGAGCCATCTTGTGCAGCACTAAGGATGCAAAAGGAAAAGGTGGTTCTTTTAATTATGCTCCTTGCAAACACCGAAGTAAACACTAAAAATGTGTCCCCTTATACCATTAAACCGTCCCGGAGGTGCGAATTTCCTTCGTAATGGGACACAGCACAGCTGTCATTCCTATCCCCTTGGTGCCGTGCGCTGCCTCCTCAGCGTTGTTTTAAGCTGTCACGGAGCCTGCGCTGTTCTGTTAGCCCTTGGCCATGCCCAATTAGCGCTGCCTGTCTTCTGACATAATTTGGTGTCAGGCTGTCAGTGCCTGTGCGCCCACGCTGCTCCAGATCCCACCTCGCAGTCTCGTCTAACGTAATCCCACTGCGGGCCTTGGAACCATGGGCATGCACAGTGCATATCCTCGACTCTCACTCCCCTCCTTACCTCTTCTTCAGACTGTGCGGTGTCACGGCCGTGGCATGCTATTAGGGATCAGCTGACGGCGCACAGTCTAAAGAAGGCGGAGGGAAATGAGCGAGAGCCCGAGGGGAAGATATGCACTGCGCATGCCCATGGATCCCAGGCCCGCAGTGTGACTCAATCAGAAGACACTGCGAGGCGGGATCTCGGGCAGCGCGGCCGCACAGGCGCAGCCAGCCTGACACCAAATTATGTCAGAAGACAGGCAGCGCAGATAGGGCATGGCCAAGGGATAACAGAACAGCGCAGGCTCCGTGACAGCTTAAAACAACGCTGAGGAGGCAGCGCATGGCACCAAGGGGGTAGGAATGACGGCTGTGCTGCGTCACATTACGAAGGAAAGTCCCAGCTCCGGGACAGTATAACGGTATCAGTGAACACTAGGGTTGAGCGAAACGGGTCGAACATTTTCAAAAGTCGCCGACTTTTGGCTAAGTCGGGGTTTCATGAAACCCGATCCGACCCCTGTGCGGGGTCGGCCATGCGGTACGCGACTTTCGCGCCAAAGTCGCGTTTCAATGACGCGAAAAGCGCCATTTCTCAACCAATGAAGGTAAACGCAGAGTGTGGGCAGCGTGATGACATAGGTCCTGGTCCCCACCATCTTTGAGAAGGGCATTGCAGTGATTGGCTTGCTGTCTGCGACGTCACAGGGGCTATAAAGAGGCGTTCCCGCCGACCGCCATCTTACTGCTGCTGATCTGAGCTTAGGGAGAGGTTGCTGCCGCTTTGTCAGAAGCAGGGATAGCGTTAGGCAGGGTCCATTAACCACAAAACCGCTTGTGCTGCAGCGATTTGCACTGTCCAACACCACCCTCGGTGTGCAGGGACAGTGGAAGTTTTTTTTTTTTTTTTCCCCCTCAGCGCTGTAGCTCATTGGGCTGCCCTAGAAGGCTCCCTGATAGCTGCATTGCTGTGTGTACGCCGCTGTGCAAACCAACTGCTTTTTTCAAAGCACAAATCCTCTTGTTCCTTCCTTTCTGCACAGCTATCTTTTTTGTTTGTCCACACTTTTTATTTGATTTGTGCATCAGTCCACTCCTTATTGCTGCCTGCCATACCTGGCTGAGATTACTGCAGGCAGGGAGATAGTAATTGTAGGACATTCCCTGTTTTTTTTTTTTTTTGGTGGGAGATTAAGATTGGCAATTTGGCATTTCTGCTAGAGTGCCATCCCTGTGTGTGCCATCTCTCTCACATAGTGGGCCATAGAAAGCCTTTTCATTTTTCTGTATTTTTTTTTGTGGGGTGTATAAATTCTCCCTGATAAAAATACAGTGGGAGATTAATATTAGCCTTTGGGCTTGTGTGCCAGTCCTGAGTGTGCCATCTCTCTCACAAATAGTGGGCCATAGAAAGCCTATTTTATTTTTTTTTGGGTTTTATAAATTTTCCCTGAAAAAAGGGAGATTAATATTGGCCTCTGGGCTTGTGTGCCAGTTGTGAGCGTGCCATCTGTGCCAGCCCTGAGCGTGCCATCTCTCTCACAAATAGTGGGCCATAGAAAGCCTATTTAATTTTTTTTTTTGGTTTTATAAATTCTCCCTGAAAAAAAGGGAGATTAATATTGGCCTCTGGGCTTGTGTGCCAGTTGTGAGCGTGCCATCTGTGCCAGTCCTGAGCGTGCCATCTCTCTCACAAATAGTGGGCCATAGAAAGCCTATTTAATTTTTTTTTTGGTTTTATAAATTTTCCCTGAAAAAAGGGAGATTAATATTGGCCTCTGGGCTTGTGTGCCAGTTGTGAGCGTGCCATCTGTGCCAGTTGTGAGCGTGCCATCTCTCTCACAAATAGTGGGCCATAGAAAGCCTATTTAATTTTCTTTTTGGTTTTATAAATTTTCCCTGAAAAAAGGGAGATTAATATTGGCCTCTGGGCTTGTGTGCCAGTTGTGAGCGTGCCATCTGTGCCAGTCCTGAGCGTGCCATCTCTCTCACAAATAGTGGGCCATAGAAAGCCTATTTAATTTTTTTTTTGGTTTTATAAATTCTCCCTGAAAAAAAGGGAGATTAATATTGGCCTCTGGGCTTGTGTGCCAGTTGTGAGCGTGCCATCTGTGCCAGTCCTGAGCGTCCCATCTCTCTCACAAATAGTGGGCCATAGAAAGCCTATTTAAATATTTTTTTGGTTTTATAAATTCTCCCAGAAAAAAAGGGAGATTAATATTGGCCTCTGGGCTTCTGTGCCAGTCCTGAGCGTGCCATCTGTGCCAGTCCTGAGCGTCCCATCTCTCTCACAAATAGTGGGCCATAGAAAGCCTATTTTTTTTTTGGGGGGGGTTTTAGAAATTCTCCCTGAAAAAAAAAGGGAGATTAATATTGCCCTTTGGGCTTGTGTGCCAGTACTAAGCGTGCCATCTCTCTCTCTCTCTCTCTCTCAGTCAGTGGGCCATAGAACGCCTATTTTTGGTTTTATTTGTTTTCTAAATTCTCCCTGAAAAAATCATTTTATTTTATTTGGTTTCTAAATTCTTCCTGATAAAATCATATTTTTTTTATTATTTTTTTTTCTAAAGTCTCCCTGAAAAAAACAAAACAAAAAAAAAAACAAACAAAAAAAACAGTGGGGGATTAATATTGGCCTTTCTGCTTGTGTGCCAGTCTTGACTCCTGTGTGCGTCATCTCTCACTCAGTGGGCCATAGAACGCCTATTTTTTGTTTTATTAGTTTTATAAATTCTCCCTGAAAAAATCATTTTATTTTATTTGGTTTCTAAATTCTTCCTGATAAAATCATATTTTTTTTATTATTTTTTTTTCTAAAGTCTCCCTGAAAAAAAAAAAAAAAAAACAGTGGGAGATTAATATTGGCCTTTCTGCTTGTGTGCCAGTCTTGACTCCTGTGTGCGTCATCTCTCAGTCAGTGGGCCATAGAACGCCTATTTTTGGTTTTATTTGTTTTATAAATTCTTCCTGAAAAAATCATTTTATTTTATTTGGTTTCTAAATTCTTCCTGATAAAATCATATTTTTTTTATTATTTTTTTTTCTAAAGTCTCCCTGAAAAAAAAAAAAAAAAAACAACCAAAAAAAACAGTGGGAGATTAATATTGGCCTTTCTGCTTGTGTGCCAGTCTTGACTCCTGGGTGTGCCATCTCTCTCTCTCTCTCTCTCTCTCTCTCTCTCTCCAATTGTGGTCCATAGAAAGCCTATATTTTTTTTCCTTGATTTGGGTTCCAAAATCTACCAGAGAAAATAACTACATCAATCATTGGTAGAAAAATATTGGCCTCTGGGCTTGTGTGCCACTCCTGACTCCTGTGTGCGTCATCTCTCAGTCAGTGGGCCATAGAACGCCTATTTTTGTTTTTATTTGTTTTATAAATTCTCCCTGAAAAAATCATTTTATTTTATTTGGTTTCTAAATTCTTCCTGATAAAATCATATTTTTTTTATTATTTTTTTTTCTAAAGTCTCCCTGAAAAAAAAAAAAAAAAAAAAAACAAACCCCCCAAAAAAATGGGAGATTAATATTGGCCTTTCTGCTTGTGTGCCAGTCTTGACTCCTGGGTGTGCCATCTCTCTCTCTCTCTCTCTCTCTCTCTCTCTCTCTCTCTCTCCAATTGTGGTCCATAGAAAGCCTATATTTTTTTTCCTTGATTTGGGTTCCAAAATCTACCAGAGAAAATAACTCCATCAATCATTGGTAGAAAAATATTGGCCTCTGGGCTTGTGTGCCACTCCTGATTCCTGTGTGCGTCATCTCTCACTCAGTGGCCCATAGAAAGCATATAGTTTGTTACATTTGTTTTCTAAATTCTCCCTGCAAAAATCTATTTTTTTTTTTTTTTGGGGGTTTCTAAAGTGTTCCTGAAAAAAATAAAAATAAAAAAAAAATAATAGTGTGACATTAATATTAACATTTGTGCTTCAGTGACAGTCCTGCGTGTGGGGCATCTCTCTAATTTGCAGCCACCAAAAACAGAGTGTGTAACATTGGGCCTGATTTTCGCTGTGGTCTCACCAACCTGTAAAGGGGTAGCTAAATCATACTGAAGTTATAGCTCACCGTGTAAGTTGTGTGACTGCAACAAATAACGTTAGTTTGGTTACGTTTTTAAAACAATGAGGAAGTCTAGTGGAAGAGGTCGTGGCCGGGGGCGTTCATTGTCAGCTGGTAATGAGGGTAGTGGTAGTGGTGGAGCATCAGGTGGTCGTGGGGAAAAAAATATTGCACCTAAGTCTGGAGCTGTGGAGCCAGGTTCGTCGTCCGGCTACACAAGGCCTCGAACGCTCCCTTTTCTGGGATTAGGAAAACCGCTTTTAAAGCCGGAGCAGCAAGAGCAAGTTTTGGCTTATCTTGCTGACTCAGCCTCTAGCTCTTTTGCCTCCTCTCGTGAAACTGGTAAAAGTAAAAGCAGCGCGTCGTTAGTGGATGTTCACGGTCAGGGACAAGTCACTTCCTTGTCCTCTTCAGCAAAAACAACAACAGAGAAGAATGCAGCAGGCGACACAACGGGTTACTCCATGGAGCTCTTTACACATACCGTCCCTGGCTTAGAAAGTGAAGCAGTTAACAGTCCATGCCCATTACAAGTTGAATCTGACATGGAGTGCACTGACGCACAGCCACAGCCAGACTACTATGCTGGTCCTTTGACTCAGACCACAACATTGCCCTCGCAGGGTGCTGATCAAGAATCAGACCCTGATGAGACTATGTTGCCCCATCACGAACGCTATACCACCAAACGACACGGTGACACAGACGAAGTTGCGCAGGAGGTACAAGAAGAGTTATTAGATGACCCAGTTCTTGACCCCGATTGGCAGCCATTGGGGGAACAGGGTGCAGGCGGCAGCAGTTCTGAAGCAGAGGAGGAGGAGGGGCCGCAGCAGGCATCAACATCGCCACAGGTTCCATCTGCCGGGCCCGTATCTTGCCCAAAACGCGTGGCAAAGCCAAAACCTGGTGGAGGACAGCGTGGCCATCCGGTTAAAGCTCAGTCTGCAATGCCTGAAAAGGTATCCGATGCTAGAAAGAGTGCAGTCTGGCATTTTTTTAAACAACATCCAATTGATCAGCGCAAAGTCATCTGTCAAAAATGTTCTACTTCCTTAAGCAGAGGTCAGAATCTGAAAAGTCTCAATACTAGTTGCATGCATAGACATTTAACCACCATGCATTTGAAACCTTGGACTAACTACCAAACGTCCCTTAAGGTTGTTGCACCCTCGGCCAATGAAGCTAGTCATCAACGCAACATCCCTTCCGGCAGTGTAGGACCACCATTTAGCGCACCACCTGCTGTATCTGTGCAGGTATCTTTGCCAGGCCAAAGCAGTCAGGGTCAGGGAATCACCAGTTTCGTAGTAGGAAACACTGCATCTAGGGCACCGGCGGCAACAATACCATCTCCCACCGTCTCTCAGTCTGCCATGTCCACCGGCACCCCCGCTAGTTCCACGATCTCCAGCTCTCCAGTCCAGCTCACCCTACATGAGACTATGGTTAGAAAAAGGAAATACTTAGCCTCGCATCCGCGTACACAGGGTTTGAACGCCCACATAGCTAGACTAATCTCGTTAGAGATGATGCCCTACCGGTTAGTTGAAAGCGAAGCTTTCAAAGACCTGATGGACTACGCTGTACCACGCTACGAGCTACCCAGTCGACACTTTTTTTCCAGAAAAGCCATCCCAGCCCTCCACCAGCATGTTAAAGAGCGCATCGTCCATGCACTCAGGCAATCTGTGAGCACAAAGGTGCACCTGACAACAGATGCATGGACCAGTAGGCATGGCCAGGGACGTTACGTGTCCATCACGGCACACTGGGTAAATGTGGTGGATTCAGGGTCCACAGGGGACAGCAAGTTTGGGACAGTTCTGCCTAGCCCACGGTCTAGTAAACAGTTGTCTGTAGCCGTTCGCACCCCCTCCTCCTCCTCCTCCTCCTCGTCCTCCTGCAGAAGCAAGAGCTCGTCCACAGACCGCAGTCGCACAAACACTCCATCCGCACCTGCCACTGTTGCACACCAGGTCTCCCATTATGGGGCAGCTACTGGCAAACGTCAGCAGGCTGTATTGGCTATGAAGTGTTTGGGCGACAATAGACACACCGCGGAAGTTCTGTCCGAGTTCTTGCAGCAAGAAACGCAGTCGTGGCTGGGCACTGTAGATCTTGAGGCAGGCAAGGTAGTGAGTGATAACGGAAGGAATTTCATGGCTGCCATCTCCCTTTCCCAACTGAAACACATTCCTTGCCTGGCTCACACCTTAAACCTGGTGGTGCAGTGCTTCCTGAAAAGTTATCCGGGGTTATCCGACCTGCTCCTCAAAGTGCGTGGACTTTGCGCACATATCCGCCGTTCGCCTGTACACTCCAGCCGTATGCAGACCTATCAGCGTTCTTTGAACCTTCCCCAGCATCGCCTAATCATAGACGTTGCAACAAGGTGGAACTCAACACTGCACATGCTTCAGAGACTGTGCGAACAGAGGCGGGCTGTTATGTTTTTGTGGGAGGATACACATACACGGGCAGGCAGTAGGATGGCAGACATGGAGTTGTCAGGTGTGCAGTGGTCGAAGATTCAAGACATGTGTCAAGTCCTTCAGTGTTTTGAGGAATGCACACGGCTGGTTAGTGCAGACAACGCCATAATAAGCATGAGCATCCCCCTAATGCGTCTGCTGATGCAAAGTTTGACGCACATAAAGGATCAGGCGTCTGCACCAGAGGAAGAGGAAAGCCTTGATGACAGTCAGCGATTGTCTGGTCAGGGCAGTGTACATGACGAGGTACCGGGCGAAGAGGAGGTGGAGGATGAGGAGGATGATGGGGATGAGTATATTTTTAATGAGGAAGCTTTCCCGGGGGCACGGGAAATTGGTGGCGTGGCAAGGCCGGGTTCTGGTTTTTTGAGGGACACAAGTGACGTAGATTTGCCTGCAACTGCCCCTCAACCAAGCACAACCGCAGATTTGACAACGGGAACTTTGGCCCACATGGCGGATTATGCCTTGCGTATCCTCAAAAGGGACACACGCATTACAAAAATGATGAACAATGACGATTACTGGTTGGCCTGCCTCCTTGATCCTCGCTATAAAGGCAAATTGCAAAATATTATGCCACATGAGAACTTGGAACTAATATTAGCAACAAAACAATCAACTCTTGTTGACCGTTTGCTTCTGGCATTCCCTGCACACAGCGCCCGTGATCGTTCTCACACGAGCTCCAGGGGCCAGCAGACCAGAGGTGTTAGAGGGGCAGAAATCAGAAGTGGCGTTGGCCAGAGGGGTTTTCTGACCAGGTTGTGGAGTGATTTTTCTATGACCGCAGACAGGACAGGTACTGCAGCATCAATTCAAAGTGACAGGAGACAACATTTGTCCAGTATGGTTACAAACTATTTTTCATCCCTTATCGACGTTCTCCCTCAACCGTCATTCCCATTTGATTACTGGGCATCCAAATTAGACACCTGGCCAGAATTGGCAGAATATGCATTGCAGGAGCTTGCTTGCCCGGCAGCTAGTGTCCTATCAGAAAGAGTATTCAGTGCTGCAGGTTCAATACTAACAGAAAAAAGGACTCGTCTGGCTACCCAAAATGTAGATGATCTAACCTTCATTAAAATGAACCACAACTGGATTTCAAAATCTTTTGCCCCACCCTGCCCGGCTGACACCTAGCTTTCCTATGAAAAGGTCTTGCCTGTGGACTATTCTGAATGACTTTTCCAATCTCGTAATTTTCTTCACCTGATTGTCCAGCATACGACATGTTTCCACCTCACGAAATGGCCAAACTCCCCACACGGGGCCGTGCTATCGCCACTTTGCGCTTGGACCCTTGAGAGTGCTGTTTGTCTGAAGAGGTGGGTGTGGCCGCTTTTGGTCGACGGCACTGCCACTGGGTCCCTCATAGTACAATAAAGTGTCTCTGGCGGTGGTGGTGCGCACCCAACGTCAGACACACCGTTGTAATATGAGGGGCCCTGTGCCTGTACCGCCGGCCACAAGACAGTTCCCCCCCCAGCTCAAACAGTGCTCTACCACTAGCAAAATTATCTCTCACAGCTTCACCAATGTGTAGTCTAGGCGCTGACATCCTTCAATGCCTGGCACTGACAATACCATTGTTTTGACATTTTTGTTATGTTAGGCCTTCGAAGCCTGTCTGCGGTCCCTTCTTTCTACAACTACTACACTGACCAGGCCACTGCTGGCCGTGTTACCCTGGAACCAATTTAAAAGTGCCTACAGTCAGCCCAATTTTGTTATGTTAGGCCTTCGAAGACTGTCTGCCGTCACTCCTTCCACTAGACTTCCACTGACCATACACTGCTGCCCATGTACCCCTGGAACCAATTTAAAAGTGCCTACAGCCAGCCCAATTTTGTTATGTTAGGCCTTCGAAGCCTGTCTGCGGTCACTCCTTCCACTAGATTTCCACTGACCAGACCACTGCTGCCCGTGTACCCCTGCAACCAATTTAAAAGTGCCTACAGCCAGCCCAAGTTTGTTATGTTAGGCCTTCGAAACCTGTCTGCGGTCACTCCTTCCACTAGACTTCCACTGACCAGACCACTGCTGCCCGTGTACCCCTGGAACCAATTTAAAAGTGCCTACAGCCAGCCCAAGTTTGTTATGTTAGGCCTTCGAAGCCTGTCTGCGGTCACTCCTTCCACTAGACTTCCACAGACCAGACCACTGCTGCCCGTGTACCCCTGGAACCAATTTAAAAGTGCCTACAGCCAGCCCAAGTTTGTTATGTTAGGCCTTGGAAGCCTGTCTGCGGTCACTCCTTCCACTAGACTTCCACTGACCAGACCACTGCTGCCCGTGTACCCCTGGAACCAATTTAAAAGTGCCTACAGCCAGCCCAAGTTTGTTATGTTAGGCCTTCGAAGCCTGTCTGCGGTCACTCCTTCCACTAGACTTCCACAGACCAGACCACTGCTGCCCGTGTACCCCTGGAACCAATTTAAAAGTGCCTACAGCCAACCCAAGTTTGTTATGTTAGGCCTTGGAAGCCTGTCTGCGGTCACTCCTTCCACTAGACTTCCACTGACCAGACCACTGCTGCCCGTGTACCCCTGGAACCAATTTAAAAGTGCCTACAGCCAGCCCAAGTTTGTTATGTTAGGCCTTGGAAGCCTGTCTGCGGTCACTCCTTCCACTAGACTTCCACAGACCAGACCACTGCTGCCCGTGTACCCCTGGAACCAATTTAAAAGTGCCTACAGCCAGCCCAAGTTTGTTATGTTAGGCCTTCGAAGCCTGTCTGCGGTCACTCCTTCCACTAGACTTCCACAGACCAGACCACTGCTGCCCGTGTACCCCTGGAACCAATTTAAAAGTGCCTACAGCCAGCCCAAGTTTGTTATGTTAGGCCTTGGAAGCCTGTCTGCGGTCACTCCTTCCACTAGACTTCCACTGACCAGACCACTGCTGCCCGTGTACCCCTGGAACCAATTTAAAAGTGCCTACAGCCAGCCCAAGTTTGTTATGTTAGGCCTTCGAAGCCTGTCTGCGGTCACTCCTTCCACTAGACTTCCACAGACCAGACCACTGCTGCCCGTGTACCCCTGGAACCAATTTAAAAGTGCCTACAGCCAACCCAAGTTTGTTATGTTAGGCTTTGGAAGCCTGTCTGCGGTCACTCCTTCCACTAGACTTCCACTGACCAGACCACTGCTGCCCGTGTACCCCTGGAACCAATTTAAAAGTGCCTACAGCCAGCCCAAGTTTGTTATGTTAGGCCTTGGAAGCCTGTCTGCGGTCACTCCTTCCACTAGACTTCCACTGACCATACACTGCTGCCCATGTACCCCTGGAACAAATTTAAAAGTGCCTACAGCCAGCCCAAGTTTGTTATGTTAGGCCTTCGAAGCCTGTCTGCGTCCCGTTCTTTCAACTACAACTACATTGACCAGGCCACTGATGGCCGTGTTCCCCTGGAACCAATTTTAACTTGCCTACAGCCAGCCCTATGTTATTATGTTAGGCCTTCGAAGCCTGTCTGCGTCCCGTTCTTTCAACTACAACTACACTGACCAGGCCACTGATGGCCGTGTTCCCCTGGAACCAATTTTAACTTGCCTACAGCCAGCCCAATGTTAGGCCTTTGATGCCTGTCTGCCGTCACTCCTTCCACTAGGCCTCCACTGACCTGTCTATTGCTGCCCGTGTACCCCTTGAACCAACATCATTAAATATAAAAAAAATTAATTTGATTATAAAAAATAAGATCGTGTTGAGATCTCAAATGCAGACATTTTAACAATCAAAACAAACACACAACAAATATCTGGAACTGTACTACAAAGGTCCAACAGCTACAATTTCTTTCTCCTGCAAGAAGTTAACTGAAAGTTTTTTGGAGTTGTTAACACAGATATGGCATCCACCGAGTGTTGTCCTGTCGCGTCTCCTTTAAATTATTTCCAATAAGATGTTAAACTATTAATTTAATAAAATCAATAATTAAAAAAATAATTGAGTAAGTCAAAAGCACATTGCAAATAAACATTAATTACAAATCAAGAAGCATGGCGCGTCCGAGGGTGAGTAGATACCGAATAAGAATATAATCACCCTCGGACGCGCAATGCTTATTTACAACAGCCTTCCTTCCTAAGAATCAGCCCTTCCGTGGTGTAGAGAGAGGTTGTGTTACACTCCAAGGTGTTCCCCAGGTTGCCTTTCCTGAGCTTCGATCTTCCGGCTCTCGTTTAGTAGCTGTTGGAAACTACGCTGCATTAGGCCTACTAATTGTGTATGGGTGAAACAGTGGCGCATCTGCGGTCCCTCCTTCCACTAGGCCTCCACTGACCTGTCTACTGCGGCCCGTGTACCCCTTGAACCAACCTAATAAAATATTTAAAAAATTAATTTGATTATAAAAAATAAGATCGTGTTGAGATCTCAAATGCAGACATTTTAACAATCAAAACAAACACACAACAAATATCTGGAACTGTACTACAAAGGTCCAACAGCTACAATTTCTTTCTCCTGCAAGAAGTTAACTGAAAGTTTTTTGGAGTTGTTAACACAGATATGGCATCCACCGAGTGTTGTCCTGTCGCGTCTCCTTTAAATTATTTCCAATAAGATGTTAAACTATTGATTTAATAAAATCAATAATTAAAAAAATAATTGAGTAAGTCAAAAGCACATTGCAAATAAACATTAATTACAAATCAAGAAGCATGGCGCGTCCGAGGGTGAGTAGATACCGAATAAGAATATAATCACCCTCGGACGCGCAATGCTTATTTACAACAGCCTTCCTTCCTAAGAATCAGCCCTTTCGTGGTGTAGAGAGAGGTTGTGTTACACTCCAAGGTGTTCCCCGGGTTGCCTTTCATGAGCTTCGATCTTCCGGCTCTCGTTTAGTAGTTGGTGGAAACTACGCTGCATTAGGCCTACAAATTTGGTATGGGGTGTAGAGACAGGTTGTGTTACACTCCAAGGTTTTCACCAGGTTGCCTTTCCTGAGCTTCGATCTTCATGCTCTCGTTTAGTAGTTGTAGAAAAGTACGCTGAATTAGGCCTACAAAATGGGTA
This sequence comes from Ranitomeya imitator, assembly GCF_032444005.1. Classification (NCBI taxonomy): domain Eukaryota; kingdom Metazoa; phylum Chordata; class Amphibia; order Anura; family Dendrobatidae; genus Ranitomeya; species Ranitomeya imitator. Next base: position 707,956,931 of record NC_091283.1, on the reverse strand, counting down.
TGGGGTGGAGAGAGATGGTGTGTTACACTCCAAGGTGTTCCCCAGGTTGCCTTTCCTGAGCTTCGATCTTCCGGCTCTCGTTTAGTAGCTGTTGGAAACTACGCTGCATTAGGCCTACTAATTGTGTATGGGTGAAACAGTGGCGCATCTGCGGTCCCTCCTTCCACTAGGCCTCCACTGACCTGTCTACTGCGGCCCGTGTACCCCTTGAACCAACCTAATAAAATATTTAAAAAATTAATTTGATTATAAAAAATAAGATCGTGTTGAGATCTCAAATGCAGACATTTTAACAATCAAAACAAACACACAACAAATATCTGGAACTGTACTACAAGGGTCCAACAGCTACAATTTCTTTCTCCTGCAAGAAGTTAACTGAAAGTTTTTTGGAGTTGTTAACACAGATATGGCATCCACCGAGTGTTGTCCTGTCGCGTCTCCTTTAAATTATTTCCAATAAGATGTTAAACTATTAATTTAATAAAATCAATAATTAAAATAATAATTGAGTAAGTCAAAAGCACATTGCAAATAAACATTAATTACAAATCAAGAAGCATGGCGCGTCCGAGGGTGAGTAGATACCGAATAAGAATATAATCACCCTCGGACGCGCAATGCTTATTTACAACAGCCTTCCTTCCTAAGAATCAGCCCTTTCGTGGTGTAGAGAGAGGTTGTGTTACACTCCAAGGTGTTCCCCGGGTTGCCTTTCATGAGCTTCGATCTTCCGGCTCTCGTTTAGTAGTTGGTGGAAACTACGCTGCATTAGGCCTACAAATTTGGTATGGGGTGTAGAGACAGGTTGTGTTACACTCCAAGGTTTTCACCAGGTTGCCTTTCCTGAGCTTCTATCTTCAGGCTCTCATTAAATTGTGGTTAAATGGAACAACTGCATTTGGCGTACTAGTTGGTTTGGGGCCTACTATCGGTGTCTGCCGCTCCTTGCTGTTCTCCTGGTTTCCTGTCCTGAAATTCCATTTTCAGCCTCTCGTTAAGTAGTTGTTAATGTTAAACTGCATTTGGCCTACTAGTTGGGTTGGGGCCTACTATCGGTGTCTGCCACTCCTTGCTGTTCTCCTCCACTGAACAAAGCTGTGCCGCCTGTTTACTACGGTTGCCAATTTTGAACTGCATTTCGACTACTTACTGATTTGGCCCTACTCTCTGTGTCAGCCTCTCATTCCAGTTGTCCTCCACTGCAATGCCCCCTGGTTATTCCTGTGTTACCAATTTTGAACTGCATTTAGCCCACTTTCTTCTTTGGGCCTATATCTGTGTTTCCACTTCATCGTGCCCATTGCCCAGCCAGTGATAGATGAGTCTGCTGGTACATTGACCCATAACGCAACATTCCCCGTGCACGCTACACAACAACATTGTGACCCTGCTGAAAGTCAGGTTGCTCTTCCCGCATACCATACCACCTTACACGGGGACAAAGAGGAAGGTGCAGATGAAAGTGCAGGTTCCTTCATCAGGTGGGGGGAGGAATACTAGTTGGCGACGTCACTGGCACAGGGCCTCTCATAGTACGCAAAAGTGTTGCTGCCGGTGGGAGGCGCCCCCGCCGTGCAAACACACCGCTGTACTTTGAGGGGCCCTGTGCCAGTGCCAATGCCAACGAGTGGGCCCCCCCTGCTTGCTCAGGTTCACAGCACTTGCAAAGTTGAAATACTTACCTCTCCCTGCTCCACTGCCGTGACGTGGTCCAGATTTCCTGGGCCCACTAATTACTTGAACCAGCCCTACCCCCCACAACTTTAGCCAAATGACCCCCAATTTCAAATGCCTTCCAATTATTATAAGGTAAATTACGCTTGACAAGCTTCATTAAGAAGAATGGATGGTTTTGACATTAAAATGGGCACTCTAGGTGTTTTCCTGGCCCCCACTCACTGCCGACTATGCTGCCCCATTGACTTGCATTGGGTTTCGTGTTTCGGTCGATCCCGACTTTACGTCATAATCGGCCGATTTCACTCGACCCGACTTTGGACATAGTCGGGTTTCGCAAAACCCGGCTCGACTCTAAAAAGGTCAAGGTCGCTCAACTCTAGTGAACACATTTTATAAGTGTTAAGTTCTGCGTGTGCAAGGAGCTAAAAAAAAAGAGCTACCTTTTCCTTGCGCAGCATTACTGCTGCACAAGATGGCTCTTTCAGTAACAAACGACGGGGGGGAGGACAGGTTCCCTTACATTTAGGTTGTTGTGCCAGCGTGGCGGTCGCAGGACACATTGCCGGCTACACAGCTGGGGATCAGCTGACGTTACTGAAACCCAATAACACTGGGTCGTATGTTTTTACTGTGCAGCCTGCACTTCTGAGCCGCAACTGGCGGTGTTGGAGCGCAGGAATAGCAGTTCAGGTGGTAGAAAGATGAACACAGCAGGAGACCTGGATGACACCCAATTACTTAATCAGGCAGAGGAGTGGCAAATTCCTGCGAGATCCAGGCCTGGTTCATTTTCAGGAAAGTAAGCCGGTCAACGTTATCGGAGGATAGTCGCATGCGACGGTCTGTTAGTACACCACCTGTGGCACTAAAGACACGTTCCGATAAGACACTAGCCGCAGGGCAAGCCAGCACCTCCAATGCATGCCAGTATGCATCCTTAGCTCTGGCCATGTATCCAGCTTAGAGACCCAAAACTTGAATGGGGAAGAGCCGTCTGGGAGTACAGTAAGAGGGCAAGCCATGTAGTCTGTCACCATCTGACGGAACCGTTGCCTCCTGCTGACTGGAGCCGCCGGTGATGGTGTAGACATTTGGGGCGGGCACACAAAAGTGTGCCAGAGTTGTGCCATACTGGGCTTGCCTTGGGCAGAGGCACTGCTTCTGCTCCCTCTTTGGGCAGAGCCTCCCCCACTGCCTCGACGCACTGAGCTGCTTTGTAAAGCACTAGCAGCACTCCTCTCAGTTGGACAGGAGAAGATGATGGAATTCACCAGTGTGTCGTGGTACTCCCGCAATTTACGCTCCCGGGTCAACGCAGGGATGAGGTTTTGGACGTTGTCCCGGTAGCGAGGATCGAGGAGGGTGAACACCCAATAATCAGGCATGTTGAGAATGTGGTTGATGCGGCGGTCGTTTCTCAGGCACTGCAGCATGAAATCCACCATGTGCTGCAGAGTGCCAACTGGCCCAGAAACGCTGTCCCCTGCTTGAGACATGATCTCTGCCCGCTCGTCATCACCCCACCCTCGCTGTACACACTGATCACTGGACAATTGTGTCGCTCCCTCCTCTGGACGGAGCTCTTCCTCCTCCATTGACTCCTCCTCATCCTCCTCACAAATTGGCCCCTGCGTACCCCTTTGTGAGGAACCACGTGGCGCTGACTCTCCAGAAGCTGATGGAAAAGGTGACTCCTCATCCTCCACCTCTTCCACAACATCATCCCTTAACCCTTGCAAAGTTTGCTGAAGCAGGCAGATAAGGGGGACAGTCATGCTGACTAGTGCATCATCTGCACTTGCCATCCGCGTGGAATAATCAAAAGGACGCAAAACCTGGCAGACGTCCTTCATAGTGGCCCACTCTGTGGTTGTGAAGTCTGATCGGCGCTGACTGCGACTTCTTTGCGCCTGATGCAGCTGGTACTCCATAACTGCTTGCTGCTGCTCACACAACCGCTCCAACATATGTAACGTGGAATTCCACCGGGTAGGTAGGTCACATATGATGCGGTGTTCCGGAAGGCGGAATCGGCGCTGCAGAGCAGCAATGCGTGATCTGGCCAAGCTGGAACGCCGCAAGTGAGCACACTCTAGGCGGACCTTGTGCAGCAGGGCATCAAGATCCGGATAGTCCCTCAGAAAACTCTGCACAACCAAATTGAGCACATGTGCCAGACATGGGATGTGAGTGAGGTTGCCAAGGGCCAAAGCTGCCACCAGATTTCGGCCATTGTCACACACTACCATGCCTGGCTGGGGATTCGCTGGCAGTAACCACACATCGCTCTCCTGCTTGATGGCATTCCAGAGCTCCTGCGCTGTGTAGCTTCGATGCCCCAATGAAACTAGTTTCAAGACGGCCTGCTGACGTTTGGCCACGGCTGTGCTCATGTCGGTCATAGGTAAACGTTCACGGGTCCATGTGGAGGTGGACTGTGACGGATCCTGCAGAGAGGAATCTGAGGAACTGGTGTAAGAGGAGGAGTCGATGCGTACAGACTGGATTCCTGCAATCCTTGGAGTGGGCAGGACACGTCCTGCGCCACTCGCACGATCTGTACCTGGCTCAACAACATTAACCCAATGGGCAGTGAGGGAAACATATCGCCCCTGTCCATGCTGACTGGTCCACGCATCGGTGGTGAGGTGGACCTTGCTACTGACGGCGTTCAGTAGCGCATGTTTTATGTTTGCCTCAACATGCCTGTGCAGGGCAGGGACAGCCTGCCTGCTGAAGTAAAAGCGGCTGGGCACCTTGTACTGTGGGACTGCCAATGCCATCAAGTCACGGAAGCTGTCAGTCTCCACCAGCCTGAACGAGAGCATTTCCAGGGACAACAGTTTGGCAATGCCTGCATTCAGAGCCTGTGCTCGGGGGTGGTTGGCCGAGAATGCCCACCTTTTCTCCCATGCCTGTACTACCGATGGCTGTAGAGTAGACTGGGAGTGTGAGGATGACTGGGAAGGTGGTGCTGTGGGTGGAATTACACTAGGTCTCTGGACAACAGTGGAGGAAGAGGCAACACGAGATGAAGAGGTGGTAGCTGCCGCTGTTGGTTGGCCTACGTCTTCACTGTGTTTCTGTAACTCCACCGCGTGCCTGGTCCGCACATGTTTCCACATATTTGTGGTATTGAGGTTGCTGACATTTTAACCTCTTTTTACTTTCTGATGACACAGCTTGCATTTGACAAAACAAATGTCATCTGCAACTGTGTCAAAAAAGGACCAGGCACTGCAAGTCTTGGGAGCGCCCTTTTTGGCTTTGGAAAGAGACAGGCTCCTAACGGGTGCCAAAGTGGAGGCTACAGGCTCCGCAGTCTTCCCCCTCCCTCTCCCTCTTTGGCCCGTAAGGGGAAGCTCTTCCTCAGAGCTGCTCCTACCACCTTCCTGTTCCTCACGCCACGATGGGTCAAGGACCTCATCATCTCCACTACCCTCTGCCACCAACTGCTCCTCCTGGGTAGTCTCGGATGCACAGTACGCATCAGAAAGCGGCACCTGAGTTTCATCATCAGATGCGTACTGCGCTGTGGTCACCGGAGGCACTGGCCCACCTGCCTCTTCAGAGTCAGAGAGAAAAAGCTGTTGGGCATCACTGCACACTGCCTCTTCTTTCATTTCTCCAATGCTGCTTGGCTGGCCCCCTGTTTCCAAGCCAAGAGATTCAGAGAACAGAAGTAGAGACGGCTCCTGTCCTGGACTCTCTGACTGCCTGGCCAATTTGGCAGGTGGTGAAGAGACAGATGGCTGCTCTCCAGTGCTCTGTGCCTGAGAGGATGTGGCACTAACTGAAGTCGATGCCGAGGCGTTAGCTGCCATCCACCCGACAACGGCTTCAATTTGGTCTTCAAAGCTGCGCATGAAGGACTGTTCCCTGCTGAAACTGAGTGACGACGAGTCACCGGCGCCCGCAGCAGGCACAGAATCACCACGTCCTCTCCCTGCTCCTCTCCCTGCTCCGCGCCCACGCCCACGTGCCTTACTCCCTGCCCTCTTCATCTTGGTTGACAGATAAAGATAAGCAGAAAAGTACTAAGGCCTTAGTGTGCTTATTCCTGAAATGCTCCTCCTAACAGGTGTAAGAAACACTAATGTTGTAAAGTGTGGACTAAACTTTATTATTTTTCAAATGTGGCCTACACAAGTGTTAAGTTGTGTTTGGTGAACTTTACTTTTTTTTTTGTGCAGATCGGGCTACAGAGCTAGTTTAAATCACACGGAGACCGTGCAGACAGCCGTAAACGGCGCTGCAAGGCCAAAAAACCCTCCTCTAGGTTATCCTATGTAGTGTTTTTCCACTATTTAGCTGGAGACGGGTGGAAAGACACTAATAGGAATTTTTTTTTTTAAATTTTAAACAGGCTGCACTATTAGAAAAAAAGTAAATTGTTTTTCAAGGTATGAGGCAGTAACGCACCCTGAGCTGAATCCAACCGGCTATAGCTGCACACAGACTACAGGGCGAGCTGCGCTCACACAGAGACCGTGCAGACAGCCGTAAACGGCGCTGCAAGGCCCAATAAACCCCCTCTAGGTTATCCTATGTAGTGTTTTTCCACTATTTAGCTGGAGACGGGTGGAAAAACACTAATAGGATTTTTTTTTTTAAATTTTAAACAGGCTGCACTATTTGAAAAAAAGGAAAATTTTTCTCAAGGTATGAGCCAGTAACGAACCCTGAGCTGAATCCAACCGGCTATGGCTGCACACAGACTACAGGGCGAGCTGGGCTCACACGGAGACCGTGCAGACAGCCGTAAACGGCGCTGCAAGGCCCAAAAACCCCCCTCTAGGTTATCCTATGTAGTGTTTTTCCACAATTTAGCTGGAGACGGGTGGAAAAACACTAATAGGAAATTTGAGAAAAAATGTGCAGCAGGCTGCACTATGAGCAAAAAAGGACAACTGTGTGAGGCAGTGTGAACCCCCCCTGAGCTGAATACAACCGGGTATATGGCTGCACACAGACTACAGAGTGAGCTGCACACACACACACACACACACACAGAGACCTTGCAGAACGCTGTTAAAACAGCGCTGCAAGGCAAGAGCAAGGTGAACAGTGAAGAACACACAGCGTTTTGCTAAATTAGCCTTTGGAAAGGAAAATAAAGCAATTAGCTAGCTCAACTGGCCCTCAGTTAGAACACAGCGACCTGTCCCTAACTGAAATCACAGCAGAGTGAGCGCAAAATGGCGGCAGCTTTTTTTATAGTGCAGAGTGACATCATTTCAGCAGCCAATCACAGCCTTGCCAGTACTTACATGCCCACCATGCTAAACAGGATGTGCCCACACTTCCAATCATTCCTCATTGGCAGCTGCGTTCTGTTTGAATTCTGGGAACTTCCGATTCCGGTATCCGATACGCGGGAAGTATCGGAATTCGGTATCGGAATTCCGATACCGCAAATATCGGCCGATACCCGATACTTGCGGTATCGGAATGCTCAACACTAATTATGACATAATTTGTGTAATACAGTAGTTAATAGCTGTTAATACAGCCTAACTAGCGTATTCACCGCTTACTTATTACATATGTTTTGTTTAACATAGACATATTTATAGTCATATTCATACACTAGGCGCAAATTTATTTGTTGCGGTATATAAATGAGTTTATCTGTGGTGGTGTGGGATTAATATAGATAGCACAAAAAATGTACACAGATAATTTATTTTAGATGGAATCCCAAAATTTTTCGGCTTTTTCTGACCAAGTTGAGGATTCGGTATTAGGTATGTTTCACGCTTTATATAAATGCATCTGTTAGTGTGCCATTCTAAGTTTTGTATATTATTTTTATATCGCTTTATTCTTTCTTGTTTAAGATGAATTTATCAGGAACATCCCCGATGATGTAGATGAATTTATCAGGAACATCCCCGATGATTTTTTAAACAGCTTCAGCGTGCCTGCTCTGGAGTGTGATACAGCTGGGGCTGCGTATAGTAACACTAATGAAGCTGCCGCAGCTGTATGGCATTTGACACAAGACATCATAGGTGCGTTGTGTGTCTGTGTGTGTGTGTGTATATAGCTTTTAAGTATTTAGACGTGTAAATTTATATTAACTCTTTACAGATGTCGTCCTGAATATGTTTTAAGTATTTAGACGTGTAAATATATATTAATTCTTTACAGATGTCGACATGTTTCCAGAACCAATTACCTCGGAACACAATCAGATGCCTGTTGAGGACCTGTTGTGCCAGACCCCCACACCGAGAAACAGCCATGTTTCTAGAGCCCCTAAAAAACCGCGAGGACCGGAGGGCAAGAAAGGAAAAGGTAGCAATCGTGTGAAAACTCATTTTTGCACAGCCGCTCTGAGAAAATCCCCAATTGCCGCTACTAAGGCCTATATCTTTATTTATAGCTTGTAAAGTGAAGCCTAGGAGAATTGTATACACAAAAGAGAATATACCGCAGCTAATGGAGAACCTCACAGAAGCTCCAGAATCCGCCACGGCAATCATTCACCACACATCGCTAGCCTGTAAGTGTATATTTTGGTATACCTGCACAGTCTCTGTACAATCAATGATACACGGGCTTCACCAATGAGAACCTGACCCCCACACATATCTGACACATGTATAATCTTTCCTGCAGCTAGGCGCAGCGACATGCGGTGGTCTCGCACATATCTGACACATGTATAATCTTTCCTGCAGCTAAACACAAAGTCATGAAAAAAACGCCACCAGCACCACTACAGCCGCTACAGATCGCCGAGAATGGCGAAGCACCAGTGTGGACAGCAATACAGTCTGCTAATGGACCTGTTAGAACAACCCCGGTATCACCGATCTGTGTGGTGCAGGGCGCAGGAAACCCTGTGCCGATGGACCAGCGTGAAATACTCAATTCAAGTGCCGGACAGCCATCGACCAGCAGTGTGAATGACCCGGCGCTACTATATCCAGAAGTGAAAATCAAAACAGTAATCCCATGATTGGATAGAGATAATATTATAGTGATAGGTTCTATTGTCCCACAATATTAATCCCAATCTCTAATATAACCCCGTTCTGGAATCATATAGAAACAAACGCGTATTTAGAAACATCAGATAACACACTTTATTAGAATAAAATCAGAAATACACAACTCTAAAAATAACACCCATAGGTAGATGAGCCAAAAAATACAAAAAATTGCACCACTACTGAGCGGTAAGTCCTGCAAAACCTAGTAACTCATACTACTTTAAGTGTTTGCTGTATACGGTGGAACTCCTAAAAAAGGGATCCCTACAGATCACCACACATGCACATATAGATACCACGTAACTGAGCCAAACGGCAATATCAAAGTGGCATATACTAGCAATACGGCAGATAATAGACAAAACAAACACCCATACTGGCAAGTGCCATAATGAACAGATGTAACAGGGACTCACCAAAGCTCAGGAGATGGTGCCACAACCCCCAGAAGTGGTAGAGAAGTGGTAGAGGCACCCCGAAAACTTAAGTGAAAAACAAAGCATATTACAGAGCCAGCAAGCACATCCAGTGCCGTGGGTGCCGCAGCTCCGCTGGCTGGTGAAGCGCTTGTTTGCGCGATTGATCAGCTCGCTGATGGTAAGCAATCATCCGTAGAACCGCTCATTATATGCGTGACACACACTATGCAACCGCCCGCTGCATGTCTAACTGTACCTGCTAATTCTTCTGGGGCCGGCCCCTCAGGAGCCTCTAATTTGGGTGACATATCTCATGTCTGTGTATCTAACTCTGTTAATGTTAAGAAACGGTTAAAGAGGTCGCTACCAGCGGATGTTAAGGTGTGTAAAAAGCCAAGGATTCAGGTGGCATCTACAAATCTGCTGCATGAATCCATCGGCTGGGGCCCCGCTGAAATGTCTGTGTTTCAGGAACAGTTCAGCCGCTACTTAACCTACAAACTCTGGGCCCCCAAAATAATGTTTTTTGTGATACTTTTGAAAAATTATTATCAACACAAATCCCAACACATGCTAATAAGGTCGAACTATCCGCACTCCGGAACCTGCAACTGGATGGCGAGATAACAACTACAGCGACCCCATTATGACTGAATATGGTCGGCTACGGCATGCATAAACTGCCTAAACCCGCACTACCCAGGCATAATAGGGCTAGAGTTATAAAGAGGACTCTAAAATTGTTGGTCAGCGCTAGACGGGCGCTATGCGCTAGGAGGCGTCGTGGTGGCATGTGTCCTGCATTACCTCTACAGACACCCCAGCCGTCGTCACAAGAGTCAGAACAGCATTCACATAGCCGAGACAACTCTGCAGATGCCACGCCTGCATCTATGCAAAATTCACAAGCCTCAGACGCTGGCGCTGTCGCTGATAGTAATGTGCGGAGCCCCGATCATACAGTATTTTTGCAACACATCCATCATGAAAGGGCCCTCCGCAATTTCAACGGCCATATACATACACATCATTTTAGATTTGTAAATTTGGAGCGTGTACGATCATTTGTAGAGGGCTTGAATATTGTTCATGACGGCATTCAGGCATTACTGGATAGAATCATCAGGGACATTGAACCTGGCGACTTTGTACAGTTAAGGCTTGATGCCAGCGATACTTTAGACCCTATTTTCCCTACAAAACAAACCCGTGAAGATTTTAATTCTGAATCTTTTTTAAATGCCGTTGCCAGCACACTTCAAAGTAACGCTGAATGCATATCATCCAATTCGCTAAAGCTAGTCGTCACCATCATTAAAAACTGACGCGGTGGTGCAAACACAGCCCTGGGCATCCCTGATGGGCAATTAGTGAGTTTTAGCGACATCCCGGCATTTGAAAAATATTTGGGGGTCACCATTAAAGTACTGTACTATAGCCAGGGTGATTGGCGTTACTTTCAGAGCGACAATACAGCTAATGGTAAAACAGTATTCATATTGTTCCATGATAATCACTACTATGGTATCAAAAATATGAAGGGTTTTATCGGGGCTGATTACTTTTGTGAGGTCTGCAATTCAGTGTTTCACCACAAAAACAATCATTCCTGCCAGTATTTTTGTAAAGCCTGTCAGAGAGAGAATTGTGTAGAAAGCAGTGCCGACCAGCAGCCCAGATGTCCTGTTTGCAGAGTTTATTGCCGTTCGAGCGAGTGCTTAGATTATCACACACAATTGGCTGTAGGCGACCCAGCATTCTGCAGGCTTAAAACATTTTGTGATAAATGCAACCATTTTGTTCTCAGAAATAGCGAAACAGAGCATAAATGTAATAGTTTGCGCTGTCCTGTATGTCGCAAACATATAAATAAATTTGATGCCCATCTTTGTTACATGCGGAAGTATGTAGCACAGGATGAGTCAGACTGTTATATCTTTTATGATTTTGAATGTATGCAGGAGACAGGCACGCACATCCCGAATTATATTTATGCTACAATGCTGTATGGTCACCCCTCCTGGGAGTTTGAGGGTGATACCTGTACACATGATTTGTACAGTTCTTTACAAGCGGTAAATTTTCAGATCATACATTTATTGCCCACAATGGTGGAAGATACGACTCATACTTTATTGTTAAGGAACTGATTTCTGAAAAAACTACAATAACAGCTGATAACCCAAGGTGGCTGTCTCTTGTGTGTGACGCTACCCGATTTGTCTATAAGGTTCATAGACTATCTAAATTTTATTCCCATGAAACTCAGTAAATTACCACAGGCCATGGGTTTTTTAGGTGGCAAAGGACATTTTCCACACTTTTTCAATACCAGAGAAAACCAAAACTATGTAGGTCCCATACCTGATGTAAAATATTATGGGGTGGAGTACATGTCACCTGGTGAGAAGGTAGAGTTCCTGGAGTGGTATGAGACACAGGTAAATACAACTTTTGACTTCAAGGCCGAACTAAAATCTTATTGCAAACAAGATGTTGAAATTTTGAGACACGCCTGCGAGATCTATAGAGAGCGTATTATGCAGATGACACAGAAAAATGTTAAAAAATACTGTAAGCATCAAAAGCAACGGATTGTAGTGAGCAGATGTGTTGATCCTTTTCAGCTCATCACCCTGGCCTTGTTGTGTATGACAATGTGCAGGTTTAAATTTCTTCCAAAAAAGACAATCGCCATTTTACCTGGTGATAATTATCACAAGGCAAAAAAGCGCTACTCGACACCCGCTATACAATGGCTCATGTATGTAGCCCACTCCGAGAACATTGACTTATAGCACGCTTTGAGAGGCGGTGAAAAACAAGTCGGGAAATATTTTCTAGATGGTTATGCCTATGTTAGCGGCCAACACATAGCCTTTGAATTTCAGGGGTGTTTTTACCACGGATGTCCCGTGTGCTATAATGAAAATGACAGGAATAAGGTCACAAGCACGTCCTACTGTCAGTTATATTATACCTTTTTAGCTAAAAAACATTACTTACAGTGCTGCGGGTACACAATAAGGGTGATGTGGTAGCATGAGTGGAATGAAATGGTTGAAAATGATTCTAACCTTTAAGCATTTCTCCACCAGATGGAGTTTCCCATTCCTTTAGACCCCCGTGATGCGCTTTATGGCGGCCAAACTACCGCCATTAAGCTCTATCACCATTTGGAAGAAGAGGAGACTTTACATTACTACTAGAGTTGAGCGACCTTGACCTTTTTAGAGTCGAGCCGGGTTTCGCGAAACCCGACTATCTCAAAAGTCGGGTCGAGTGAAATCGGCCGATTATGGCGAAAAGTCGGGATCGACCGAAACACGAAACCCAATGCAAGTCAATGGGGCAGCATAGTCGGCAGTGAGTGGGGGCCAGGAAAACACCTAGAGTGCCCATTTTAATGTCAAAACCATCCATTCTTCTTAATGAAGCTTGTCAAGCGTAATTTACCTTATAATAATTGGAAGGCATTTGAAATTGGGGGTCATTTGGCTAAAGTTGTGTGGGGTAGGGCTGGTTCAAGTAATTAGTGGGCCCAGGAAATCTGGACCACGTCACGGCAGTGGAGCAGGGAGAGGTAAGTATTTCAACTTTGCAAGTGCTGTGATCCTGAGCAAGCAGGGGGGGCCCACTTGTTGGCATTGGCACTGGCACAGGGCCCCTCAAAGTACAGCGGTGTGTTTGCACGGCGGGGGCGCCTCCCACCGGCAGCAACACTTTTGCGTACTATGAGAGGCCTGTGCCAGTGACATCGCCAACTAGTGTTCCTCCCCCCACCTGATGAAGGAACCTGCACTTTCATCTGCACCTTCCTCTTTGTCCCCGTGTAAGGTGGTATGGTATGCGGGAAGAGCAACCTGACTTTCAGCAGGGTCACAATGTTGTTGTGTAGCATGCACGGGGAATGTTGCGTTATGGGTCAATGTACCAGCAGACTCATCTATCACTGGCTGGGCAATGGGCACGATGAAGTGGAAACACAGATATAGGCCCAAAGAATAAAGTGGGCTAAATGCAGTTCAAAATTGGTAACACAGGAATAACCAGGGGGCATTGCAGTGGAAGACAACTGGAATGAGAGGCTGACACAGAAAGTAGGGCCAAATCAGTAAGTAGTCGAAATGCAGTTCAAAATTGGCAACCGTAGTAAACAGGCGGCACAGCTTTGTTCAGTGGAGGAGAACAGCAAGGAGTGGCAGACACCGATAGTAGGCCCCAACCCAACTAGTAGGCCAAATGCAGTCTAACATTAACAACTACTTAACGAGAGCCTGAAAATGGAATTTCAGGACAGGAAACCAGGAGAACAGCAAGGAGTGGCAGACACCGATAGTAGGTCCCAAACCAACTAGTACGCCAAATGCAGTTGTTCCATTTAACCACAATTTAATGAGAGCCTGAAGATAGAAGCTCAGGAAAGGCAACCTGGGGAACACCTTGGAGTGTAACACACCATCTCTCTCCACCCCATACCCATTTTGTAGGCCTAATGCAGTGTACTTTTCTACAACTACTAAACGAGAGTCGGAAGACCGAAGCAATGGCAAGGAAACCTGGGGAACACCTTGGAGTGTAACACACCATCTCTCTCCACCCCATACCCAATTTGTAGGCCTAATGCAGTGTAGTTTCCAAGAACTACTAAACGAGAGCCGGAAGATCGAAGCTCAGGAAAGGCAACCTGGGGAACACCTTGGAGTGTAACACACCCTCTCTCTACACCCCATACCCAATTTGAAGGCCTAATGCAGTGTAGTTTCCAAGAACTACTAAACGAGAGCCGGAAGATCGAAGCTCAGGAAAGGCAACCTGGGGAACACCTTGGAGTGTAACACACCCTTTCTCTACACCCCATACCCAATTTGAAGGCCTAATGCAGCGTAGTTTCCAACAACTACTAAACGAGAGCCGGAAGATCGAAGCTCAGGAAAGGCAACCTGGGGAACACCTTGGAGTGTAACAAACCCTCTCTCTACACCCCATACCCAATTTGTAGGCCTAATGCAGCGTAGTTTCCGACAACTACTAAACGAGAGCATGAAGATCGAAGCTCAGGAAAGGCAACCTGGGGAACACCTTGGAGTGTAACACACCCTCTCTCTACACCCCATACCCAATTTGAAGGCCTAATGCAGTGTAGTTTCCAAGAACTACTAAACGAGAGCCGGAAGATCGAAGCTCAGGAAAGGCAACCTGGGGAACACCTTGGAGTGGAACACACCATCTCTCTACACCCCATACCCAATTTGAAGGCCTAATGCAGCGTAGTTTCCAACAACTACTAAACGAGAGCCGGAAGATCGAAGCTCAGGAAAGGCAACCTGGGGAACACCTTGGAGTGTAACACAACGTCTCTCTACACCACGGAAGGGCTGATTCTTAGGAAGGAAGGCTGTTGGAAATAAGCATTGCGCGTCCGAGGGTGATTATATTCTTATTAGGTATATACTCACCCTCGGACGCGCCCTGCTTCTTTATTTGGAATGAATGTTTATTTGCAATGTGGTGTTGACTTTCTCTATTATTTTGGTAATTAATGATTTTATTATTTTCATTGTTTTGCATCTTCTCGGCAATAATATAAAGAAGACGCGACAGGACAACACTCGGTGGATGCCATATCTGTGTTTTCAATTTAAAAAACCTTTCAGTTAAATACTTGCAGGATAAAGTAATTGTAGCTGGTGGCCATTTTTAGTACTGTACCAGATTTTAGTTGTGTGTTTGTTTTTAATGTTAAAATGTCTGCATTTGATATCTCACCAGTATTTTCTTTTTTATAAGCAAAATACTTTTTTTTTATTTTATGATGTTGGTTCAAGGGGTACACGGGCAGCAGTAGACAGGTCAGTGTAGGCCTAGTGGAAGGAGGGACCGCAGACAGGCTTCGAAGCCCTAACATAATAAATTGGGCTGCCTGTAGGCAGTTTAAAATTGGTTCCAGGGGAACACGGGCAGCAGTAGACAGGTCAGTGGAGGCCTAGTGGAAGGAGGGACCGCAGACAGGCTTCGAAGCCCTAACATAATAAATTGGGCTGCCTGTAGGCAATTTAAAATTGGTTCCAGGGGAACACGGGCAGCAGTAGACAGGTAAGTGGAGGCCTAGTGGAAGGAGGGACCGCAGACAGGCTTCGAAGGCCTAACATAATAAAATGGGCTGGCTGTAGGCAATTTAAAATTAGTTCCAGGGGAACACGGGCAGCAGTAGACAGGTCAGTGGAGGCCTAGTGGAAGGAGGGACCGCAGACAGGCTTCGAAGGCCTAACATAATAAAATGGGCTGGCTGTAGGCAATTTAAAATTGGTTCCAGGGAAACACGGGCAGCAGTAGACAGGTAAGTGGAGGCCTAGTGGAAGGAGGGACCGCAGACAGGCTTCGAAGGCCTAACATAATAAATTGGGCTGCCTGTAGGCAATTTAAAATTGGTTCCAGGGGAACACGGGCAGCAGTAGACAGGTAAGTGGAGGCCTAGTGGAAGGAGGGACCGCAGACAGGCTTCGAAGGCCTAACGTAATAAAATGGGCTGGCTGTAGGCAATTTACAATTGGTTCCATGGGAACACGGGCAGCAGTAGACAGGTCAGTGGAGGCCTAGTGGAAGGAGTGACGGCAGACAGGCATCAAAGGCCTAACATCATAACATTGGGCTGTTGGCAATTTAAAATTGGTTCCAGGGGTACACGGGCAACAGTGGTCTGGTCAGTGGAAGTCTAGTGGAAGGAGTGATGGCAGACAGGCTAAGAAGGCCTAACATAACAAAATTGGGCTGGCTGTAGGCAAGTTTAAATTGGTTCCAGGGGAACACGGCCAGCAGTGGCCTGGTCAGTGTAGTAGTTGTAGAAAGAACGGACCGCAGACAGGCTTCGAAGGCCTAACATAACAAAAATGTCAAAACAATGGTATTGTCAGTGCCAGGCATTGAAGGATGTCAGCGCATAGACTAAACATTGGTGAAGCTGTGAGAGATAATTTTGCTAGTGGTAGAGCACTGTTTGAGCTGGGGGGGGGGAACTGTCTTGTGGCCGGCGGTACAGGCCCAGGGTCCCTCATATTACAATGGTGTGTCTGACGTTGGGTGCGCACCACCACCGCCAGAGACACTTTATTGTACTATGAGGGACCCAGTGGCAGTGCCGTCGACCAAAAGCGGGCACACCCACCTCTTCAGACAAACAGCACTCTCACGGGTGCTGGCGCAAAGTGGCGATACCACGGCCCCGTGTGGGGAGTTTGGCCATTTTGTTAGGAGTAAACATGTCGTATGCTGGACAATCAGGTGCAGAAAATTACGAGATTGGAAAAGTCATTCAGAAGAGTCCACAGGCAAGACCTTTTCATAGGAAAGTTAGGTGTCAGCCGGGCAAGGTGGGGCAAAAGATTTCGAAATCCAGTTGTGGTTCATTTTAATGAAGGTTAGATCATCTACATTTTGGGTAGCCAGACAAGTCCTTTTTTCAGTTAGTATTGAACCTGCAGCACTGAATACTCTTTCTGATAGGACACTAGCTGCCGGGCAAGCAAGCTCCTGCAATGCATATTCTGCCAATTCTGGCCAGGTGTCTAATTTGGATGCCCAGTAATCAAATGGGAATGACGGTTGAGGGAGAACGTCGATAAGGGATGAAAAATAGTTTGTAACCATACTGGACAAATGTTGTCTCCTGTCACTTTGAATTGATGCTGCAGTACCTGTCCTGTCTGCGGTCATAGCAAAATCACTCCACAACCTGGTCAGAAAACCCCTCTGGCCAACGCCACTTCTGATTTCTGCCCCTCTAACACCTCTGGTCTGCTGGTCCCTGGAGCTCGTGTGAGAACGATCACGGGCGCTGTGTGCAGGGAATGCCAGAAGCAAACGGTCAACAAGAGTTGATTGTTTTGTTGCTAATATTAGTTCCAAGTTCTCATGTGGCATAATATTTTGCAATTTGCCTTTATAGCGAGGATCAAGGAGGCAGGCCAACCAGTAATCGTCATCGTTCATCATTTTTGTAATGCATGTGTCCCTTTTGAGGATACGCAAGGCATAATCCGCCATGTGGGCCAAAGTTCCAGTTGTCAAATCTGCGGTTGTGCTTGGTTGAGGGGCAGTTGCAGGCAAATCTACGTCACTTGTGTCCCTCAAAAAACCAGAACCCGCCCTTGCCACGCCACCAATTTCCAATGACCCCGGGAAAGCTTCCTCATTAAAAATATACTCATCCCCATCATCCTCGTCATCCTCCACCTCCTCTTCGCCCGCTACCTCGTCCTGTACACTGCCCTGACCAGACAATGGCTGACTGTCATCAAGGCTTTCCTCTTCCTCTGGTGCAGACGCCTGATCCTTTATGTGCGTCAAACTTTGCATCAGCAGACACATTAGGGGGATGCTCATGCTTATTATGGCGTTGTCTGCACTAACCAGCCGTGTGCATTCCTCAAAACACTGAAGGACTTGACACATGTCTTGAATCTTCGACCACTGCACACCTGACAACTCCATGTCTGCCATCCTACTGCCTGCCCGTGTATGTGTATCCTCCCACAAAAACATAACAGCCCGCCTCTGTTCGCACAGTCTCTGAAGCATGTGCAGTGTTGAGTTCCACCTTGTAACAACGTCTATGATTAGGCGATGCTGGGGAAGGTTCAAAGAACGCTGATAGGTCTGCATACGGCTGGAGTGTACAGGCGAACGGCGGATATGTGCGCAAAGTCCACGCACTTTGAGGAGCAGGTCGGATAACCCCGGATAACTTTTCAGGAAGCACTGCACCACCAGGTTTAAGGTGTGAGCCAGGCAAGGAATGTGTTTCAGTTGGGAAAGGGAGATGGCAGCCATGAAATTCCTTCCGTTATCACTCACTACCTTGCCTGCCTCAAGATCTACAGTGCCCAGCCACGACTGCGTTTCTTGCTGCAAGAACTCGGACAGAACTTCCGCGGTGTGTCTGTTGTCGCCCAAACACTTCATAGCCAATACAGCCTGCTGACGTTTGCCAGTAGCTGCCCCATAATGGGAGACCTGGTGTGCAACAGTGGCAGCTGCGGATGGAGTGGTTGTGCGACTGCGGTCTGTGGACGAGCTCTCGCTTCTGCAGGAGGACGAGGAGGAGGAGGAGGAGGAGGGGGTGCGAACGGCTACAGCCAACTGTTTCCTAGACCGTGGGCTAGGCAGAACTGTCCCAAACTTGATGCGCTCTTTAACATGCTGGTGGAGGGCTGGGATGGCTTTTCTGGAAAAAAAGTGTCGACTGGGTAGCTCGTAGCGTGGCACAGCGTAGTCCATCAGGTCTTTGAAAGCTTCGCTTTCAACTAACCGGTAGGGCATCATCTCTAACGAGATTAGTCTAGCTATGTGGGCGTTCAAACCCTGTGTACGCGGATGCGAGGCTAAGTACTTCCTTTTTCTAACCATAGTCTCATGTAGGGTGAGCTGGACTGGAGAGCTGGAGATCGTGGAACTAGCGGGGGTGCCGGTGGACATGGCAGACTGAGAGACGGTGGGAGATGGTATTGTTGCCGCCGGTGCCCTAGATGCAGTGTTTCCTACTACGAAACTGGAGATTCCCTGACCCTGACTGCTTTGGCCTGGCAAAGAAACCTGCACAGATACTGCAGGTGGTGCAGAAAATGGTGGCCCTACACTGCCGGAAGGGATGTTGCGTTGATGAGTAGCTTCATTGGCCGAGGGTGCTACAACCTTAAGGGACGTTTGGTAGTTAGTCCAAGCTTGCAAATGCATGGTGGTTAAATGTCTATGCATGCAACTTGTATTGAGACTTTTCAGATTCTGCCCTCTGCTTAAGGTAGTTGAACATTTTTGACAGATTACTTTGTGCTGATCAATTGGATGTTGTTTAAAAAAATGCCAGACTGCACTCTTTCTAGCATCGGATACCTTTTCAGGCATTGCAGACTGAGCTTTAACCGGATGGCCACGCTGTCCTCCAACAGGTTTTGACTTTGCCACGCGTTTTGGCCAAGATACGGGCCCGGCAGATGGAACCTGTTGCGATGTTGATGCCTGCTGCGGCCCCTCCTCCTCCGCTTCAGAACTGCTGCCGCCTGCACCCTGTTCCCCCAATGGCTGCCAATCGGGGTCAAGAACTGGGTCATCTATTACCTCTTCTTGTAGCTCGTGTGCAACTTCGTCTGTGTCACCGTGTCGGTCGGTGGTATAGCGTTCGTGATGGGGCAACATAGTCTCATCAGGGTCTGATTCTTGATCAGCACCCTGCGAGGGCAATGTTGTGGTCTGAGTCAAAGGACCAGCATAGTACTCTGGCTGTGGCTGTGCATCAGTGCACTCCATGTCAGATTCAACTTGTAATGGGCATGGACTGTTAACTGCTTCACTTTCTAAGCCAGGGACGGTATGTGTAAAGAGCTCCATGGAGTAACCCGTTGTGTCGCCAGCTGCATTCTTCTCTGTTGTTGTTTTTGCTGAAGAGGACAAGGAAGCGACTTGTCCCTGACCGTGAACATCCACTAACGACGCGCTGCTTTTACTTTTACCAGTTTCACGAGAGGAGGCAAAAGAGCTAGAGGCTGAGTCAGCAAGATAAGCCAAAACTTGCTCTTGATGCTCCGGCTTTAAAAGCGGTTTTCCTACTCCCAGAAAAGGGAGGGTTCGAGGCCTTGTGTAGCCAGACGACGAACCTGGCTCCACAGCTCCAGACTTAGGTGCAATATTTTTTTTCCCACGACCACCTGATGCTCCACCACTACCACTACCCTCATTACCAGCTGACAATGAACGCCCCCGGCCACGACCTCTTCCACCAGACTTCCTCATTGTTTTAAAAACGTTACCAAACGAACGGTATTTGTTGCTGTCACACAACTTACACGGTGAGCTATAACTTCAGTATGATTTAGCTACCCCTTTACAGGTGGGTGAGACCACAACGAAAATCAGCCACAATGTTACACACTCTGTTGTTGTTGGCAACAAATGAGATGGCACACACGCAGGACTGTCACTGAAGCGCAAATGTAAATATTTATCTCCCACTGATTTGTGTTTGTTTTTTTTAAAAGGGAGACTTCAGAAAAAAAAAAAAATTTAAAAAAAATTATTTTTTACAGAAGAATTTATAAAACAAATAAAATGAAATGATTGTTTCAGGGAGAATTTAGGAAAAAAAAAAAAAAAAAGGCTTTGTAGGGCCCACTGAGTGAGAGAGGACGCACACAGGAGTCAGGAGTGGCACACAAGCACAGAGGCCAATATTAATCTCCCACCGATTGATTTAGTTATTTTTTTTGGTAGATTTTGGAACCCAAATCAAGCAAAAAAATTAATAGGCTTTCTACGGCCCACAATTGGGGAGAGAGAGAGAGATGGCACACCCAGGAGTCAAGACTGGCACACAAGCAGAAGGGGCAATATGAATCTCCCACAGATTTTTTTTTTTTTTTTTTTTTCAGGGAGACTTGAGAGAAAAAAAAATACAAAAAAAATGATTTTTTTCAGGAATAATTTAGAAACCAAAGAAAATAAAATGATTGTTTCAGGGAGAATTTAGAAAACAAATAAAACAAAAAATAGGCTTTCTAGGGCCCACTGAGTGACAGATGACACACACAGGAGTCAGGAGTGGCACACAAGCCTAGAGGCCAATATTAATCTCCCACTGATTGATTTAGTTATTTTTTTTGGTAGATTTTGGAACCCAAATCAAGCAAAAAAATTTATAGGCTTTCTATGGCCCACAATTGGGGAGAGAGAGAGAGATGGCACACCCAGGAGTCAAGACTGGCACACAAGCAGAAGGGGCAATATGAATCTCCCACAGATTTTTTTTTTTTTTTCAGGGAGACTTTAGAGAAAAAAAAATACAAAAAATATGATATTTTTCAGGAATAATTTAGAAACCAAAGAAAATAAAATGATTTTTTCAGGGAGAATTTAGAAAACAAATAAAACAAAAAATAGGCTTTCTAGGGCCCACTGAGTGACAGATGACGCACACAGGAGTCAGGAGTGGCAGACAAGCCCAGAGGCCAATATTAATCTCCCACTGATTGATTTAGTGATTATTTTTGGTAGATTTTGGAACCCAAATCAAGCAAAAAAATTTATAGGCTTTCTATGGCCCACAATTGGGGAGAGAGAGAGAGATGGCACACCCAGGAGTCAAGACTGGCACACAAGCAGAAGGGGCAATATGAATCTCCCACAGATTTTTTTTTTTTTTTTTTTTCAGGGAGACTTTAGAGAAAAAAAAATACAAAAAAAATGATTTTTTTTCAGGAATAATTTAGAAACCAAAGAAAATAAAATGATTTTTTCAGGGAGAATTTAGAAAACAAATAAAACAAAAAATAGGCTTTCTAGGGCCCACTGAGTGACAGATGACGCTCACAGGAGTCAGGAGTGGCACACAAGCCCAGAGGCCAATATTAATCTCCCACTGATTGATTTAGTGATTTTTTTTGGTAGATTTTGGAACCCAAATCAAGCAAAAAAATTAATAGGCTTTCTATGGCCCACTATTTGTGAGAGAGATGGCACGCTCAGGACTGGCACACAAGCCCAGAGGCCAATATTAATCTCCCATTTTTTTTTTTTCCAGGGAAAATTTATAAACCCAATAAAAAAAATAATAATAAATAGGCTTTCTATGGCCCACTATCTGAGAGAGAGAGATGGCACGCTTAGGACTGGCACACAAGCCCAAAGGCCAATATTAATCTACCACTGATTGATTGATTGATTTTTTCAGGTAGAATTATGAACCCAAATCAACCAAAAAAATAAATAGGCTTTCTATGGCCCACTATTTGTGAGAGAGATGGCACGCTCAGGACTGGCACACAAGCCCAGAGGCCAATATTAATCTCCCACTTTTTTTTTTTTTCCAGGGAAAATTTATAAACCCAATAAAATAATAAAAAAATAGGCTTTCTATGGCCCACTATCTGAGAGAGAGAGAGATGGCACGCTTAGGACTGGCACACAAGCCCAAAGGCCAATATTAATCTCCCACTGATTGATTTATTGATTTTTTCAGGTAGAATTTAGAACCCAAATCAAGCAAAAAAATTAATAGGCTTTCTATGGCCCACTGAGTGAGAGATGGCACACACAGGAGTAAGGAGTGGCACACAAGCCCTGAGGCCAATATTTTTCTCCCACTGATTGATGTTGTGATTTTTTCTGGCAGATTTTGGAACCCAAATCAAGCAAAAAAATAAATAGGCTTTCTATGGCCCACTGAGTGAGAGATGACACAGACAGAGATGGCACTCTAGCAGAAATGTCAATCTTAATCTCCCACAAAAAAAAAAAATAGGAACTGTCCTTCAATTACTATCTCCCTGCAGTAATCTCAGCCAGGTATGGCAGGCAGCAATAAGGAGTGGACTGATGCACAAATTAAATAAAAAGTGTGGACAAACAAACAAGATAGCTGTGCAGAAAGGAAGGAACAAGAGGATTTGTGCTTTGAAAAAAGCAGTTGGTTTGCACAGCGGCGTACACACAGCAATGCAGCTATCAGGGAGCCTTCTAGGGCAGCCCAATGAGCTACAGCGCTGAGGAAAAAAAAAAAAAAAGGAGCTTCCACTGTCCCTGCACACCGAAGGTGGTGTTGGGCAGTGGAAATCGCTACAGCACAAGCGGTTTTGTGGTTAATGGACCCTGCCTAACGCTATCCCTGCTTCTGACGAAGCGGCAGCAACCTCTCCCTAAGCTCAGATCAGCAGCAGTAACATGGCGGTCGGCGGGAACTCCCCTTTATAGCCCCTGTGACGCCGCAGACAGCAAGCCAATCACTGCAATGCCCTTTTCTAAGATGGTGGGGACCAGGACCTATGTCATCACGCTGCCCACACTCTGTGTTTACCTTCATTGGCTGAGAAATGGCGCTTTTCGCGTCATTGAAACGCGACTTTGGCGCGAAAGTCGCGTACCGCATGGCCGACCACGCACAGGGGTCGGATCGGGTTTCATGAAACTCGACTTCGCCAAAAGTCGGCGACTTTTGAAAATGTTCGACCCGTTTCGCTCAACCCTAATTACTACGATTTCACCAGTCTGTACCCCTTTGTAAACAAAACTAAAACATACCCTGTAGGCCACCCAGACATCATCTATGACAATTTTGAATTCATTAAAAAATACTTTGGCATTGCTAAAGTCAAGGTCTACCCGCCGAGAGATTTATTTGTTCCAGTTATGCCGGTAAATCTCAACAAAAAATTAATGTTTCCCCTTTGCTACACATGCGCTGCAAATTCCCAGGCAGATATTTGTGCCCATAGTGATGAAGAACGTGCACTGACCGGCACCTGGTGCACTATAGAGCTCGAGATGGCGATAGAAAAAGGGTATCGGATCGCGCACATCTATGAAATATGGCATTTTCCTAAAACCACTGATGATCTGTTTGCTCCCTACATTAAATTACATCTTAGGGATAAGCAGGAAGCCTCTGGTTATCCTAGTTGGTGTACTGATGACGCCAAGAAAAGGCAGTACATTGACTCTTTTCTTGAAAAAGAAGGTGTCCAATTGCGGCCTGAAAATATAGCTGTCAATCCTGCTAAGAGACAGATCTCCAAGCTTTTCTTAAATCCTTAATGGGAAAGTTTGCTCAGAGATCTAATCTATCATGTACCACCATTGTTAGGGATCCAGATGAGTTTTTTAAGTATTTGTTCCTGCCTTACTATGACATTTCGATGTTACATTTCCTTGATGATGACACCGCAACCGTTAACTGGAAATATGCAAAAAGCCACCACACACTCAACAAAAACACAAACATTTTTATAACAGCGTATTTTACAACAGCGTATGCTCGGTTAGAGCTCTATTCGCTGCTGGAGCGGCTGCAGGAGAGGTGCCTTTATCACGACACAGATTCAGTTATTTTTGTACAGAGAGATGGTGAGTGGCAGCCGCCTTTAGGCGATTACCTGGGAGAGCTGACCAGTGAAATACCCGATGGTACACATATCACAGAATTTGTATCCGCGGGCCCCAAAACTTACGGATACAAACTCAACACCGGTAAAACTGTCTTAAAAGTTAAAGGAATAACACTAAATGTTGGTAACTCTCAATCTATTTATTTCAACAGTCTAAAAGATCTAGTTCTGGACTACCCGTGCAATTCTGCCACAGAAACTCAGAAACGTATTGTCGTACAGCAGCCGTCCATTGTGAGAAATAAAAAGTACTGGGATATTGAAACAAGGCCATTACGCAAAACACAAAAGTGCGTTTGTACAAAGAGGCGACTATTAGACGATTTCACAACATTACCTTTTGGGTATTAGTCGAGTATTGTGATGGATGCGCATCTGCAACACCCATTCTCATGCATTCTAGCAGGCCTGTCTAATTCTGGAAAGAGCTATTTTGTAAAACAGCTGCTATATAATATTGAAACTAATTTTTCTCAGAAACCTGATAATATTGTATGGTTTTATTCGTGTTGGCAAAAACTATATGATGAAATCTCTCTCTCTTTTCCCCACGCCAGATTTGTGGAGGGTCTGCCGAATACATTCGTAGATGACGAATTATTTCCACCGGAGAAGGTGAATTTGGCGATTGTTGATGATCTCATGGAGAGTGCTAGTGAAAATTGTGAGATAGAAAAAGCCTTTACCAAGTATGTGCACCACAGAAATCTCAGCATTTTCTACCTGGTACAAAACATATTTTGTCAGGGTAAGAAAAGCCGTACGATAAATTTAAACACAAAGTACATGGTGCTTTTTAATAACCCCCGAGATAAATTACAAATTTTAACTCTGGCTCATCAGATGTATCCCGGAAAAACACATTTTTTCCTAGAAGCTTTTGAGGATGCCACACGGGACCCTTACGGGTATTTGCTTGTAGATTTGAGAGCTAATACCCCTGAGGATCTGCGCTTAAGGACCGGGTTGTTTCCACCTGTGTTGCCTGCTGTCTATGTTCAAAAGACAAACCCTTCTAAAAAGTGAATTTTACCCGGTATCAGACATTCTACGCTGTGTGTGTTGTGATGTAAAGATGTCTGAGAGGCTCTGGCGTAACTGGGCGCTCTTAAAAACCCTGGTGAAAGCAACCCCCGCTGTCAGAAAGTCTATTTTGCGCAATGCAAGCAATGATTTAATTACAGCCATAGGCGAGATTGCTTTAAACATCTTAAAAGGCAGGATTCCGCTGAAAGAGCGCCAAAAAGGTATATTAAAGAAGTGGTGTAAAGCTATAAGAACCCTGAGCGACAGATCTCAGCCCATAAAGAAAAAGAAGCGCCTACTAAAGCAGGCCGGCGGCTTTATCGGGCCTCTTTTAGCTTTTGCAATTCCAATAATAACAAGCCTGCTTGCAGGAAAATAATGGAGCATAGAGAGAAAATGTATCTAGTGCCCAAACAGGAGCTAGACAAACTAAGACCCGGTACTACAGATAACATACGCGACAGTGTTATTCGCCGCCTTGATGGTGAAATTAGCGACATTTTACAACGTCGTGACATTCCTGATGATGTGAAAATTAAAATGTATAGCTCCGTGCTACAACGCTACTTGGTACATACGTGTCACAGCTCAAAAGAAGTAACGGCTTTAAATCTCGTTAGCACTCCTGATCCTGGACAGCAACAATTGCCAAATACCGACTCTGATAAAAATCAAGAGGTCGCTGAAATTGTCAGTCATATAAACCAAAGATATAAAAAGAATGGTGAATTTTTACTAAACAGGTTACTGCAGAATAAAAATGTTACAGCCTGGAATAATAAAGCCAAATTTATTTTCAAAGGATCCGTAATACCAGGGTCAATGACCGGCCGGAATTTACCTCCGGGTTGGGATTCATTTATGCATGCTATGCCCAAGCTAAATATACCGTCTACAGTTGTGGGTAATCCCACTACTAGGAAGCTTTTAGATGAATTAAAAACTTCCACCGGCGAGACACACGCTGTATCTACTCCACAGAAGTTAACCCCGACGCCACGTACAATTCAGTCTTTACATTTCCCGTCATTAGGCACCACACGTGGAACTCTAATGCCTAAAAAAAGGTCTCTACCATTGCTATAAACCATGTGGCTCACGATGTAAAGAATGTACTGGATAAATGCTGTACTTGACTTGTAACGCTATATTAATTATTTTGTAAGAAGTGTAATGATGTATGTTCATTGTACTATTTAATGTTTTTTACTTTTTATATTCTGTAAGAATTTTTATATTATTGAAATGTCTTTGAGATGTATTTATTTTGCAACAATAAAAATCTTTTTAAATTTTTACAATATCGTGTCTTTGGTTTTTTATAATCGTATAAAACACACCGCTTCTTACTTGCGGGTGTTGTAATATGGCCACATACATAATGTGCCCATATAATGAGACTGGTGTTATAAACCACGTGTAAAAATGAGAATCCTAGGATATAATTATATAACTGGCCCATCTAATAGGATATAATTATATAACTGGCCCATCTAATAGGATATAACTACATAACGGGCCCATCTAATAGGAGATTATCAAAATCTAATATAAAACAAATACGGGGGATAACATCAAACTGTATCAAATTAAAATATATCAAACTATATCAAAAGGGGAAGTCAGCCAGACTCAGGGACAGCTGGCTAACAGCTGTCAGATAGGAGGCGGGGCGGGGTTACACACTTTGATACACTTTGATAGGGGCGGGGCACCTGTCAGATTGAGTTTGACGAAAGGACCCGATTATACACTACTCACAAGGTGTCCCATTATCGAACAGCTAGTGGTAAGCGTCAGCAGGCTGTGTTAGAAATGAAGTGTTTAGGTGTGTATTGCCAAGTTTTTAACACTAAGGTTCAGATATGGCTTTAAAGAAGGCTACTACTTGCGATATAACGCAATTTTATTTCAAAATACAAAATTAAAGGAATGGTATGATTGAATAGTATGATTGCGTACACCTTTGTATATGTTAAGATACAAAGTACATACAGTATAAGGATTAAATTCATATAATGGTTAAGTACATATAAGGATTAAATACATATAATGATTAAGTACATATACTCACATCATCCATCACCAAGGAGCTTTTAAACATCATCCGTCTGGAAAATCAGAGAAGCAACACCAAGACAGAGAACCCCTGGAAAATTCACGCACATTAAGGAGTTGGCGACTGCAGCCGAGGAGGAGGGAAGCCTTGATGACAGTCAGCCATTGTCTGCTCAGAAACTTCTCCTGGATGAGGTGGAGGATGAAGAGGAGGAGGAGGATGATGATAGGGATGAATATTTATGGGAGGAGGATGCTGCACCTAGGGCAATAGAAACTGGTGGCATTGCAAGGTCAGGTACAGGGTTTTTGCGGGCCACAAGTGATGTTAATTTGTAAGAATGTGCTCCTCAGCCCAACACAAGCAGGAAATTGACACCTGGAACATTGGCCCACATGGCAGAGTATGCCTTGCGTATCCTAAAAAGGGACCCCCAAATTATAAAAATGATGACCGATGATGATTACTGGTTGGCCTGCCTCCTGGATCCATGATACAAAGGAAAATTACAAAATATAATGCCACATGAGAACCTTAAGCAAATATTGGCTACCAAACAAGCAACTCTTGTAGACTGTTTGGTTCAGGCATTCCCAGCACACAGCGGCGTTGATGGTTCTCACACGAGCTGTAGGGGGCAACATGGCAGAAGTGTTAGAGGTGCACAAATCCGAAGTGGCGTTGAACAGAGGGGTTTTATTACCAGGTTGTGGAGTGATTTTGCAATGACCGCAGTCACGACAGGTACTGCTGCATCAATTCAAAGTGACAGGAGACAGCATTTGTCCAGTATGGTTACCAACTATTTTTCCTCCCTTATCGATGTTCTCCCTCACAGGTCATTTCCCTTTGATTACTGGGGATCTAAATTAGTCTTGGTCTGAATTGGCAAAATATGCATTACAGGAGCTCGCTTGCCCAGCTGCTAGTGTGCTATCAGAAAGAGTCTTCAGTGCTGCTAGTTCAATACTGACCGAAAAAAGGACACGTCTGGCTACCCGAAATGTTGATGATCTAACCTTCATTAAAATGAACCAATCATGGATTTCAAATAATTTTGCCCCACCTTCCCCTGCTGACACATAGCTTGCCTGAAAAATGTCTTGCTTTTGGCCTCCTCTTGCTGACTTCTCCAATTCCTCCATTTGCAGCTGCTGAATCTCCACCATAGGCCATTTTTATACCTCCTTAAATGGGCTGACTCCCCCCACAGGGCCGTGGTCAACACTTGGCGCAAGCACCCGTGCGAGTGCTGTTTGACTGGACAGGTGGGTGTGCCCACTCTTGGGCGACGGCACTGGCACAGGGTCCCTTATAGTACAATGAAGTGTCTCTGATGGTGGTGGTGCACAACCAACGTCAGACACACCGTCGTAATATGAGGGGCCCTGTGCCAGTACTGCCTCGCACGAGAAAGTATTCCCCCCAGCTCGAACAGTGCTCTACCACTTGCAAAACTTACCTCTCCCTGCTTCACCACTGTGTAGTCTGTGCTGTTAAATCCTTCAATGGCACTGCCAATACAAATTTGTTGAAATGATAGATGATAGTAAAAATATACAGGGGCCCTGGCCTCCATTTAGACCAGTTAATACTTTGCGCCAACTACCACTGTCTGCTACTCAGCAGAGGAGCCCACCCCTGTACCTAGATATGCCACCAGCTTATTTATGAACATTTGTTTGGCTGACATTTAGCCCACTTTATTATTTTGGCCTACTAACTGTGTCAGCCACTTATTACAGTTGTCCTCCACTGAACAAAGCAATGCCACCTGTGTACTCCTGTTACCAATTTTGAACTGCATTTAGCCTACTTACATACTTGGGCCGAGTAACTGTGTCAGCCTCTCATTACAGTTGTCCTCCTCCACTGAACAAAGCTATGCCGCCTGTGTACTCCTCTTACCAATTTTGTACTGCATTTAGCCGACTTACTTACTTACTAGGGCCTAGTAACTGTGTCAGCCTTTCATTACAGTTGTCCTCCTCCACTGAACAAAGCTATGCCACCTGTGTACTCCTCTTACCAATTTTGAACTACATTTAGCCTACTTTTTTATTTTAGGCCTACTAAGTCAGTGTGAGCCTCTCATTACAGTTGTCCTCCTCCACTGAACAAAGCAATGCCACCTGTGTACTCCTGTTACCAATTTTGAACTGCATTTAGCCTACTTACTTATTTGGGCCTAGAAACTGTGTGAGCCTCTCATTACAGTTGTCCTCTGCTGAACAAAGCTATGTCGCCTGTGTACTCCTCTTACCAATTTTGAACTGCATTTAGCCTACTTACTTATTTGGGCCTAGTAACTGTGTCAGCCTCTCATTACAGTTGTCCTCCTCCGCTGAACAAAGCTATGCCGCCTGTGTACTCCTCTTACCAATTTTGAACTGCATTTAGCCTACTTTTTTATTTTAGGCCTACTAAGCCTGTGTGAGCCTCTCATTACAGTTGTCCTCTGCTGAACAAAGCAATGTCGCCTGTTTAGTCCTGTTACCAATTTTGAACTGCTCTTAGCCTACTTTTTCATTTTGGGCCTATATCTGTGTTTCCTCTTCATCCTGCCCATTGCCCAGCCACTGCTAGATGAGTCTGCTGGTACATTGACCCAGACTACTACATTCCCCTTGCACTCTACACAGCCAGAATATGACCCAGATGAAAGTCAGATTCCCCTTCCTGCATACTATACCACCTTACACAGGGACAAAGAGGAAGGTGCAGATGAAAGTGCAGGTTCCTTCATCAGGTGGGGGAGCATACTCATTGGCACTGGCACAGGGCCCCTCATAGTACGCAAAAGTATTTCTGGCAGTGGGAGGCGCCGCCCGCCATCAAACACACCGCCGTACTATGAGGGGCCCTGTGCCAGTGCCAACTAGTGGGCCACCCCTGCTTGCTCAGGATCACAGCACTTGCAAAGTTGAAATACTTACCTCTCCCTGCTCCACCGCCGTGACGTATTCCACGTTTCCTGGGCCCACGAAAATCTTGAGCCAGCCCTACCCCCCCTCACAACTTTAGCCAAATGACTCCCTGTTTTCAATGCCTAACTATTATTATAAAGTAAATTAAGACTGACAAGCTTAAGAAATAAGAATTTATGTTTTTGGCATTACAATGGGCACTGTAAGTGTTTACCTGTCCTCCACTCACTGCCGACTTTGATTCCCCATTGACTTGCATTGGGTTTCGTGTTTCGGTCGGCCCCCGACTTTTCGCAATAATCGACCGATTTCACCTGACCCGACTTTTGAGAAAGTCGGGTTTCGCAAAACCCGACTCAATTCTAAAAAAGTAAAAGTTGCTCAACTCTACTTTTCAAAGCATTTTATACATATGTTCTGGTGTAAAACCTTTTTATGAATTAAGGCCAAAGTTTATATTTAGGATTACTGAATATTAAGATCTGCTTTACAGTAGCTAAATTTTATATATTCAAAATATGTAAAATTACCCTTCAATTCCAAATTTGTAATATCTTTAATTTTTGTTGTAAGTTCACTTCATCTGTGAGAGACAGAATCTAAAAATAATTTTAAATAATTCAATTGCATTCTTTTGCATGAAATAAGTATTTGAAAACCTTCCAACCAGCAAGAATTCTGACTCTCACAGCCCTTTAAGTTTTTCTTAAAGAAGTCCTCCTACTCTCATCTCATTACCTTTTCTTAATTGCAGCTGTTTGAACTCACTACCTGTATAGAAGACACCTGTCCACACACTCAATCATGCTCCAAACTCTCCAGTATAGCCAAGACTAAAAATATGTCTAAGGACAACAGGGACAAAATTGTAGACCTGCACAAGGCTGGGATGGACTACAGGACCATAGGCATGCAGCTTGGTGAGAAGGCAAAAACTGTGGGAACAATTATTAGGAAATGGAAGAATCACAAGATGATGGTCAATCTTTCTCAGTCTTGGGCTCCATGCAAGATCTCGCCTCATGGGGAGAGGATGATTCTAAGAAAAGTCGTTAATCAGCCCAGAACTACATAGGAGGACCTGGTCAATAACCTGAAGAAAACTGGGAACACAGTCTCAAACATTACCGTAAGTGACACATTATGCTGTCAATGATTAAAATCCTGCAGAGCAGGCAAGATCCCCTGGCTCACATCAGCACATGACCAGGCCCATTTGAAGTTCACCAATGACCATCCTTATGATCCAGGAAGGCATGTTATCAGATGAGACCAAAATAAAACTTTTTGGGATCAACTCTCATTGAAGGAAGAATGAATAGGCTTATGTATTGTGAGATTTCGGGGAATAATCTGCTTCTCTCAGTAAGAGCATTGAAGATGAGTTGTGGCTGGGTCTTCCAGCATGACAATGACCCAAAACATACATCCAGGGCAACTAAGGAGTGGCTTTGTGAAATGCATTTCAAGGTCCTGGAGTGGCCTAGACAGTTTCCAGACCTGAACCCAATAGAAAATCCTTGGATGGAGCGAAGATCGATGTTTCCCAGCGACAACCCAGAAACCTGAAAGATCTGGAGAAAATCTGAATAAAGGAGTGGAAACTGCAAACTTGGTCAAGAATAGCGATGAGAGAATATGTTCAAAAAACAATTGCCAAACATAAATTTGGCACGAATATGGCATATTCGATTTGTGATCGAAAACACGAGCAAAGTTTCATAAAATCAGTAAAAATCGTTAACATTTGGTAAAAGTGCAATAAAAAATTTGCATTGCCATTAAAGTATTTTCACAACTTTGGCTAGGATAGTGGTGGTGTATGCTGAGCATGGTGCATGTGTTTGATAAGAGTAGGGGGTGGGGAGAGCATGCTTCTAATTTTATTTATAACTTTATGTGTGTACATTGTGGCTAGCCAATCAGGGAGCAGGAAATCTCTACAATGTCCAGATGCAGTGGCTTGAGTAATTGGCTGCTGAAATTACATGTCTCTCTCTATATATAAATAGCTGACATCTTATTTTAGTACCGTAGTACCCATTTTGTCAGTATAACAGCACAGAGAGGCCTCTACTGAGGCTGGGCCTGGGGGTTTGATAGATTTTACCTAGTTAATTAGGCAGTTGTTTATAAGTCAGATAGTTTAGATAACTAGCTCCTTTTGTGGCTGTGAAATTGGCCTTCCAGCACATTTTTTTTCTTGTGCATTAGTGAGGTCCTCAGACACATATAGCAGGGCACATTTCATAGAAGTGTGTTGTGCACTGCTTCTCTTGTGCTCATGCATAAGTAGAGGCTTCAACATCTTATTTTTTCAGTTTCAAAACATGATACAGCATGCCATATCTCACAGCTGTTGCAGAGTGAAAACAAAATTATGTTGCTAAACATGATACAACATGTCACATCCCACTTTGTCATCTAGTGGCAGTGGAATTAATTTTTGTGCAAAGCTGTTTTAGAGTAAAAAAAAAGTTTTTTTCTTTTGTTAAACGAGCTATAGGACGCTATATCCTAGCTTGCCATATTGTTTTCTGTGACAAACATGATGCAGCAGGCTAGATCAGAGTTTGAAATTGTTTCAGCATATATTTTATGTTATACAAGCATCATCCACACTAAAAAAAGTATTTTCTTTTTACAAACATGATACAGTAGGACAGATTTCAGTTTGAAATTGTTTCAAACAAATACAGTTGTGCTCAAATTTTACATACCCAGGCAGAATTTTTGCTTTCTTGGTCTTTTTTCAGAGAATATGAACGATAGCATCAAAATGTTTTATTCCACTCATGGTTAGTTTTTGGGTGAAGCCATTTAGTGTCAAATTACTGTATTTTCTCTTTTGAAATCGTAATGACAACCCAAAATATACAAATGACCCTAATCAAAAGTTTACATACCCTGGGGATTTTGGCCTGATTACATGCACAGAAGTTGACATAAATTGGCTTCACCAGCTACTAAGGATAACATCCTCACCTATGACCTGTTTGCTTGTAATCAGTGTGTATGCATAAAAGCGGAGTGAGTTTCTGGGATCCAGACAGACTCTTGCAACTTTCATCCAGCCACTGATGTTTCTGGATTGTGATTCATGGGGAAAGCAAAAGAATTGTCCATGCATCCACAGGAAAAGGTAGTTGAACTGTATAGAACAGGATCGGATACTTAAAGATATCCAAGGAATTGGTAATGCCAGTCAGCAGCGTTCAAAGTGTGATTAAGTGATGGAAAATCAGGGCTCTGTAAAAACAAAACCATGGTCAGGTAGACCAACAAAACTTTTGCCCACTACTGCCAGGAATATTGTTCGGGATGCAAAGAAAAACCCACAAATAACATCAGCTGAAATAATGGATTCTCTGAAAACTAGCGGTATGGCTGTGTCAAGTTGCACAATAAGGAGACACTTGAAGAAAAATGGGCTGCAAGGTTGAGTCTCTCAAATGCCACAAAGTATCTTGCCTACAATAAGCAAAACAGCACAGAGACAAGCTTCAAAACTTTTGGAACAAGGTAATTTGGAGTGATGAGACCAAAATTGAACTTTTTGGCCACAACCATAAACGTTACATTTGGAGAGAAGTCAACAGGGCCTATGATAAAAAGAATACCATTCCTACAGTAAAGCATGGAGGTGGATCGCTGATGTTTTGGGGCTGAGATATGTCGGCCAGCACCTGGCAACAATAAGAATTTTTTTCTATTGATTTTGACCACTGCAATAGACCCTATCACAGTGATCAAAATAAACCAAAAGTAAATCAAACATATCACCCCTTTAGTTAGTAAAAATAATAAAATAAAAAAAGTGTTTATTTACTTTTTTCCATTAGGGTTAGGATTGGGCTAGGGCAAGGATTAGGGTTGGGGCTAGGATTAGGTTTGGGGCTAGAGTTAGGGTTAGGGTTGGGCTAGAGTTAGGGTTGGGCTAGGGTTAGGGTTGGGGCTAGGTTTAGGGTTGGGTTAGAGCTAAGTTTAGGGTTGGGCTAGGGTTAGAGTTTGGGCTAGGGTTAGGTTTGGGGTTCTATGGTTAGGTGGAGGTAAGGGTTGTGTTAGGGTTACCATTGTGGTTAGGCTTATGGTTATGGTTGGGATTATGGGTTAGAGTTGGGATTAGGGTTAGGGATGTGTTAGGGTTAGGGTTGTGGTTAGGGTTAAGATTGGGATTAGGGTTTGGGGTGTGTTGGATTAGGGTTTAAGTTAGAATTGGGGGTTTCCACTGTTTAGGTACACAAGGGGGTCTCCAAACGCAACATGGCACCAAACATTGATTCCAGCATATTTTGCGTTCAAAAATTAAAACAGTGCTCCCTGCCTTCTGAGCCCTGTCAAGCACCCAAGCTGGATTTCCGCATATTTAGGAAATATTGCACAACAAATTTTATGGTCCATTTTCTCCTGATACCCTTGTGAAAATAAAAAAAATGATTCCAAATTTTTAGTGAAAAAAATGTTCGTTTTTTCCTTCCATATTGCTTTAGTTCTCGTGAAGCACCTGAAGGGCCAATATGCTGCTAGGGATAGCGGAATGCACTGAATAAATATAGATGTTTATTATTGGTGTTTTCGCAGCCCGGGATCCACCGTGCAGGAGGAACCTGCTGCTAGTGAATGGTGGCACTATTAGGCAGTATAAGCTAGCTCTTTTACTTCACAGAGCAACCGTGAAAGGAAAGCACTTGGCCTAGTTAGACTCACAGGGGCGCAAGCTAACTGCCGAACTGATAGCAGTCAGTAGTCATGCAAACACACAATCTCCTCACTGGAGGAGCCGGTATTCTAGGGGCTTATTTCAGCCGGGTCCCTGAATACATACACAACACACAATCTCCTCACCAGAGGTGCCGATATTCTAGGGGCTTATTTCAGCCGGGTCCCTGAATACATACATACATAACCACATTGGCGCAAAGCACATAACTTAGATTGATACTAGTGCATCACCGTGTGGTCACGGGCACCTTTTATAGCTGCAGCAAGTACAGGACCTTCCCAAAATGACCAATGGGAGGCTGCCACAGAAGTTGAGCACCTTCAGGACCTTCCTAGAGGACCAATGGGGTTTGCTGCAGTATTTAAGCATGTAACCCTTGATCTCCAATGAGAGATCTTACCCTGGGCATGCTCAGAAGGGGAAAAGTAGGACTTAGTCTCAAAGACATTTGCTCGCCGCTGCCCAGTACTGGGTACAATGGCAGAAGCTGGAAAGGCAGCAGTAACCCTTTGCACAGAGTCAGACTGAGCAAGACGCTGGGACCGACGTCTCCGCTGAGCCAGGAGAAGAATGGGAGACCACAGTGGAGATGGCCCGAGATTGCCCCTGTGCAGAGGTGGGAACCTGACCCCCAACATATGCTTCTTGAATTTGGTTTTGCGCACCTTGAGGGGGCAGTTTTCAGAATGGTGTCAATTTGGGTATTTTCTGTTATATCGAACCCCCAAACTCAATTCAAATGTGAGGTGGTTTTGTAAATTTTTTAGGAAAAATGAGAAATCACTGGTCGACATTTAACCCTTATAACATCCTAACTAGGGATGAGCGGGTATGGAAATATTCGGAATAGCTATACTCGTAATGAGTAGGTCTTAATACGCAGGTATTCGCAACGAGTAGCGAGTCCAT
This sequence comes from Ranitomeya imitator, assembly GCF_032444005.1. Classification (NCBI taxonomy): domain Eukaryota; kingdom Metazoa; phylum Chordata; class Amphibia; order Anura; family Dendrobatidae; genus Ranitomeya; species Ranitomeya imitator. Next base: position 707,921,257 of record NC_091283.1, on the reverse strand, counting down.
TGCAAGTCAATGGGTGCGAGAAAAAAATCACACAGCGCTCGCACCGTGCTAGTGCTTTCCGATTTTTACTCACCAGTGTCCTTTTGAAAAGCCGGCAATTCATATGCGGCTTTAGTAAAATCACACTGACAGGTTAGAATAGAATGGATAGAAGATGTACTGTATATACACATAGAATAGGTCAGGTGCATATATATATATATATATATATATATATATTATATATATACATACAGTTGAGTCCATATATATTTGGACAGAGATAACATTTTTCAAATTTTGGTTATAGACATTACCACAATGAATTTTGAACAAAACTATTTTTGCTACTGCACTTGGGGACACTTTCAAAGTTTTCCCAATTTTTCAGACTGACCGATCTTCATTTCTTAAAGTAATGATGGCCACTCTTTATTCTTTACTTAGCTGCTTTTTTCTTGCCATAATACAAATTCTAACAGTCTGTTCAGTAGGACTATCAGCTGTATATCCACCAGACTTCTGCACAACACCACTGATGGTCCCAACCCCATTTATAAGGCAAGAAATCCCACTTATTAAAAACCTGACAGAGCACAACTATGAATTGAAAACCATTCCCGGTGACTACCTCTTGAAGCTCATCAAGAGAATGCCAAGAGTGTGCAAAGCAGTCATCAAAACAAAAGGTTGCTACTTTGAAGAACCTAGAATATAAGACATAATTTCAGTTGTTTCACACTTTTTTGTTAGGTATTTAATTCCACATGTGTTAATTTATAGTTTTGATGCCTTCAGTGTGAATGTACAATTTTCATAGTCATGAAAATACAGAAAAATCTTTAAATGAGAAGGTGTGTCCAAACTTTTGGTCTGTACTGTATATATATGTCAGTGACACATATATATATATATACTGTATATCTTTGTATTGTATAGATATATAGATAGAAGATTAGTCAGTAATTCATTTGTTGGCTTCTGTAAAATCAATGCAGGAGCCGGCGGGATAGGAGACATAGTTTGATATATAGATGTGTGTGACAAATACAATTAGTATACTATGTGTGCAAATTACGGGACTTGTATTTAATAAAATATTTTTTTCAGGGAAAAAAATGGAGTGGGCTCTTGCACAATTTTCTGCTCCAGAGAGGAAAAGCCAGTGGCTGGGGGCCGATGTTTATAGCTTAGGAAGGGGTTAATACCCATAAATCTTTCCAGGCTATGAATCTCAGCCCACAGCTGTATATTTAGCCTTATGTGGCTATTAAAATAGGGGGACCCATTAACAAATGACCTGGGATCTCCTATAGTTAATAGCCATAAAAGGCTGTGCAGATAGCTGTGGGCTGATATTCATAGCCTAGGAAGGGACTATGGTTAATAACGCCCCGGCTACAAACACCAGCTCACAGCCACCTCAGAAATGGTGCATTTGTAAGTGCTGAAATTGATGCCACTTTGACGCTGTCTGCCACTAATTTTAAAATATGGAGGGTCCTGATTGGGTTTCTCCATCTGCTGGGTTTGCTGTAGTGGATGACATGTTGGTCCCTATTATATTATTTCTACTCTCCTGAAAATGATGCCACTTTGCTGGTGTCTGCCTCTAATTTTGGAAATGCTTACACTCCTGGTTGAGTCTCTTCTGCTTGGTTGGCTGTAGTGGAGAGGAGTCGGCCCCCATTATGCCAGTTCTACTCTATTGAAATTGATGCTACTTTGGTTGTGTCTGACACTAATTTTTTGAAATGTGTAGACTTTTGGTTAGGTGTCATGTATGTTGCCTGTAGCAGGAGGCCGCTGAGACAGGCAGGCTTCCACAACCTTTGAGTCAACTATCCATGTTACTATTCTTATATTTTTCTGACAATAGAAGTCGACGAAACTGATATTTGTGCCACCTGAGTGTGGCTGAGCATCACAGCAGGTTGAGCTGTTGCATGTGCATCAGAGCTCTCAGCACAGCAGACTTACATTGATCCCTCACCCAATTCATCTTAATTTGAAGTTTAATTCAAAGCTGTAAATGCTGACCCAGACACTCAGGGGTGTCAAACTGCATTCCTCGAGGGCCGCAAACAGGTCATGTTTTCAGGATTTCCTTGTACTGCACGGGTGATAATTTAATCACCTGCACAGAATGATTCCAGTACCTTGTGTAATGCAAAGGAAATCTTGAAAACACGCATGGTCTGAGGCCCTCGAGGAATGCAGTTTGACACCCCTGCAGACCCTGATACCACATGCATAACTGTTTGCTGCAGTGCCATTCGGAAATTTGTGCTGTGAGTGAACTGAGGCCACTTTGCTGGTGTCTGCCCATAATTTGATGTGTTTTGGCAGCTTTTGGGCCCATTTAAAGGTGTTGTGCATGCGTTTGTTTTGCCTCCCATAAACTACAATAACGTTCTGATATGTTTGATGAATATTCAAAGAATAAATCGGCGAATATTGCAAAAGCGGCAATCCTAATCCAAACCGAACATTGTAATATTTATTCATCTCTAGTCAAGCACTACAGAAAATGTCTGACCTCTTTAATTGCAAATAAAGGTTTATGTACCAAATATTAAGTTCTATTTTTCTATTGTATCAAATACCTATTTCCTAAAATAAAATGCGAATTAATTATGTAAAAATCAAACAATGTGATGTTCTGGATTTTTTTTATGAGATTCTGTCTCACAGTTGAATTGTACCTATGATAAAAGTTACAGATCTCTCCATTTTTGTAGGTAGGAAAACTTGTACCATACCATGCGAAAGAGACATCAATAAAACGCTTCTAGCTAACAAAATCCACACATAGTCACTTTCACATATTAAGAATACTAAATACATACTGGAAATCCTTATACCTTTTCAAAGGAAACTTGATTTTATCATGAAAACGCTAGACATATTGTCATTGTATACAGTAACAAAACCAAAAAACAACTTCACACAAGGCAAATGTCAAGAATATATATATATATATATATATATATATATACATATATAATCTTTATTTGAAGACTATTATATAAAAATTCACAGCAGATACCACAAGTACAAGAAAAACGGTGGGATACCAACGAACTACCTGCCCCAAATCCTACTTAGTAGTGCAGTGCAGCATAAAATTAGCACAAAATAAATAACTGCAGGACAAAAAAAAACCCTTCATGTGCAGAACAGGGCCAATTAGTGCAAATATGCATTTATATAAATAATAAATATACTCAAGTAAAATATATTAGTAATGTAGTAAAGACCCTGTATAAGCACAGTAAGGGTGACACGTAATACTTACAGAGGCTTATATATACAGCATAAATATTTGAACATAAGGCATAGTTACCATAGGGAAGTGTATGGAGGACCCACCACACCCGTCGACCACACCCTGGACAAGAAATGCTTCGTCCAGGGTGTGGTCGTCAGGTGTGGTGGGTCCTCCGTACACTCCCCTATGGTAACTATGCCTTAAGCCACCACGGCTTAGTAATGGAGAGGCATCTAACCAACATGACCCATGGTAAAAAACCTGAAAATAGTGAAAAACATATCTTTATTGTTCTTAGGATTATTCCATAAGATAGTTATTCTCCAACAAAGCAAATGAACAGTGCTATATGTCAAACAGTATTTTTTTTTGTTTTACAAACTTGGAAAATTGCATCTAATTTAAACATTACTCATATTGCAGGCATGTACAGAAAATTAGTTGCATAATGACTAGTGTTGAGCGATACCGTCCGATACTTGAAAGTATCGGTATCGGATAGTATTGGCCGATACTAGAGTTGAGCGACCTTGACCTTTTTAGAGTCGAGCCGGGTTTTGCGAAACCCGACTATGTCCAAAGTCGGGTCGAGTGAAATCGGCCGATTATGACGTAAAGTCGGGATCGACCGAAACACGAAACCCAATGCAAGTCAATGGGGCAGCATAGTCGGCAGTGAGTGGGGGCCAGGAAAACACCTAGAGTACCCATTTTAATGTCAAAACCATCCATTCTTCTTAATGAAGCTTGTCAAGCGTAATTTACCTTATAATAATTGGAAGGCATTTGAAATTGGGGGTCATTTGGCTAAAGTTGTGGGGGGTAGGGCTGGTTCAAGTAATTAGTGGGCCCAGGAAATCTGGACCACGTCACGGCAGTGGAGCAGGGAGAGGTAAGTATTTCAACTTTGCAAGTGCTGTGAACCTGAGCAAGCAGGGGGGGCCCACTCGTTGGCATTGGCACTGGCACAGGGCCCCTCAAAGTACAGCGGTGTGTTTGCACGGCGGGGGCGCCTCCCACCGGCAGCAACACTTTTGCGTACTATGAGAGGCCCTGTGCCAGTGACGTCGCCAACTAGTATTCCTCCCCCCACCTGATGAAGGAACCTGCACTTTCATCTGCACCTTCCTCTTTGTCCCCGTGTAAGGTGGTATGGTATGCGGGAAGAGCAACCTGACTTTCAGCAGGGTCACAATGTTGTTGTGTAGCGTGCACGGGGAATGTTGCGTTATGGGTCAATGTACCAGCAGACTCATCTATCACTGGCTGGGCAATGGGCACGATGAAGTGGAAACACAGATATAGGCCCAAAGAAGAAAGTGGGCTAAATGCAGTTCAAAATTGGTAACACAGGAATAACCAGGGGGCATTGCAGTGGAGGACAACTGGAATGAGAGGCTGACACAGAGAGTAGGGCCAAATCAGTAAGTAGTCGAAATGCAGTTCAAAATTGGCAACCGTAGTAAACAGGCGGCACAGCTTTGTTCAGTGGAGGAGAACAGCAAGGAGTGGCAGACACCGATAGTAGGCCCCAACCCAACTAGTAGGCCAAATGCAGTCTAACATTAACAACTACTTAACGAGAGGCTGAAAATGGAATTTCAGGACAGGAAACCAGGAGAACAGCAAGGAGTGGCAGACACCGATAGTAGGCCCCAAACCAACTAGTACGCCAAATGCAGTTGTTCCATTTAACCACAATTTAATGAGAGCCTGAAGATAGAAGCTCAGGAAAGGCAACCTGGGGAACACCTTGGAGTGTAACACACCATCTCTCTCCACCCCATACCCATTTTGTAGGCCTAATGCTGTGTACTTTTCTACAACTACTAAACGAGAGTCGGAAGACCGAAGCAATGGCAAGGAAACCTGGGGAACACCTTGGAGTGTAACACACCATCTCTCTCCACCCCATACCCAATTTGTAGGCCTAATGCAGCCTACTTTCCGACACCTACTAAACGAGAGCATGAAGATCGAAGTTCAGGAAAGGCAACCTGGGGAACACCTTGGAGTGTAACACACCATCTCTCTCCACCCCATACCCATTTTTTAGGCCTAATGCAGTGTACTTTTCTACAACTACTAAACGAGAGTCGGAAGACCGAAGCAATGGCAAGGAAACCTGGGGAACACCTTGGAGTGTAACACACCATCTCTCTCCACCCCATTCCCCATTTTTTAGGCCTAATGCAGCCTACTTTCCGACACCTACTAAACGAGAGCATGAAGATCGAAGCTCAGGAAAGGCAACCTGGGGAACACCTTGGAGTGTAACACACCATCTCTCTCCACCCCATACCCATTTTGTAGGCCTAATGCTGTGTACTTTTCTACAACTACTAAACGAGAGTCGGAAGACCGAAGCAATGGCAAGGAAACCTGGGGAACACCTTGGAGTGTAACACACCATCTCTCTCCACCCCATACCCAATTTGTAGGCCTAATGCAGCCTACTTTCCGACACCTACTAAACGAGAGCATGAAGATCGAAGCTCAGGAAAGGCAACCTGGGGAACACCTTGGAGTGTAACACACCATCTCTCTCCACCCCATACCCAATTTGTAGGCCTAATGCAGCCTACTTTCCGACACCTACTAAACGAGAGCATGAAGATCGAAGCTCAGGAAAGGCAACCTGGGGAACACCTTGGAGTGTAACACACCATCTCTCTCCACCCCATACCCATTTTTTAGGCCTAATGCAGTGTACTTTTCTACAACTACTAAACGAGAGTCGGAAGACCGAAGCAATGGCAAGGAAACCTGGGGAACACCTTGGAGTGTAACACACCATCTCTCTCCACCCCATTCCCCATTTTTTAGGCCTAATGCAGCCTACTTTCCGACACCTACTAAACGAGAGCATGAAGATCGAAGCTCAGGAAAGGCAACCTGGGGAACACCTTGGAGTGTAACACACCATCTCTCTCCACCCCATACCCATTTTGTAGGCCTAATGCAGCGTACTTTTCTACAACTACTAAACGAGAGCATGAAGATCGAAGCTCAGGAAAGGCAACCTGGTGAAAACCTTGGAGTGTAACACAACCTGTCTCTACACCCCATACCAAATTTGTAGGCCTAATGCAGCGTAGTTTCCACCAACTACTAAACGAGAGCCGGAAGATCGAAGCTCATGAAAGGCAACCCGGGGAACACCTTGGAGTGTAACACAACCTCTCTCTACACCACGAAAGGGCTGATTCTTAGGAAGGAAGGCTGTTGTAAATAAGCATTGCGCGTCCGAGGGTGATTATATTCTTATTCGGTATCTACTCACCCTCGGACGCGCCATGCTTCTTGATTTGTAATTAATGTTTATTTGCAATGTGCTTTTGACTTACTCAATTATTTTTTTAGTTATTGATTTTATTAAATTAATAGTTTAACATCTTATTGGAAATAATTTAAAGGAGACGCGACAGGACAACACTCGGTGGATGCCATATCTGTGTTAACAACTCCAAAAAACTTTCAGTTAACTTCTTGCAGGAGAAAGAAATTGTAGCTGTTGGACCTTTGTAGTACAGTTCCAGATATTTGTTGTGTGTTTGTTTTGATTGTTAAAATGTCTGCATTTGAGATCTCAACACGATCTTATTTTTTATAATCAAATTAATTTTTTAAATATTTTATTAGGTTGGTTCAAGGGGTACACGGGCCGCAGTAGACAGGTCAGTGGAGGCCTAGTGGAAGGAGGGACCGCAGATGCGCCACTGTTTCACCCATACACAATTAGTAGGCCTAATGCAGCGTAGTTTCCAACAGCTACTAAACGAGAGCCGGAAGATCGAAGCTCAGGAAAGGCAACCTGGGGAACACCTTGGAGTGTAACACAACCTCTCTCTACACCACGGAAGGGCTGATTCTTAGGAAGGAAGGCTGTTGTAAATAAGCATTGCGCGTCCGAGGGTGATTATATTCTTATTCGGTATCTACTCACCCTCGGACGCGCCATGCTTCTTGATTTGTAATTAATGTTTATTTGCAATGTGCTTTTGACTTACTCAATTATTTTTTTAGTTATTGATTTTATTAAATTAATAGTTTAACATCTTATTGGAAATAATTTAAAGGAGACGCGACAGGACAACACTCGGTGGATGCCATATCTGTGTTAACAACTCCAAAAAACTTTCAGTTAACTTCTTGCAGGAGAAAGAAATTGTAGCTGTTGGACCTTTGTAGTACAGTTCCAGATATTTGTTGTGTGTTTGTTTTGATTGTTAAAATGTCTGCATTTGAGATCTCAACACGATCTTATTTTTTATAATCAAATTAATTTTTTTTATATTTAATGATGTTGGTTCAAGGGGTACACGGGCAGCAATAGACAGGTCAGTGGAGGCCTAGTGGAAGGAGTGACGGCAGACAGGCATCAAAGGCCTAACATTGGGCTGGCTGTAGGCAAGTTAAAATTGGTTCCAGGGGAACACGGCCATCAGTGGCCTGGTCAGTGTAGTTGTAGTTGAAAGAACGGGACGCAGACAGGCTTCGAAGGCCTAACATAATAACATAGGGCTGGCTGTAGGCAAGTTAAAATTGGTTCCAGGGGAACACGGCCATCAGTGGCCTGGTCAGTGTAGTTGTAGTTGAAAGAACGGGACGCAGACTGGCTTCGAAGGCCTAACATAACAAACTTGGGCTGGCTGTAGGCACTTTTAAATTTGTTCCAGGGGTACATGGGCAGCAGTGTATGGTCAGTGGAAGTCTAGTGGAAGGAGTGACCGCAGACAGGCTTCGAAGGCCTAACATAACAAACTTGGGCTGGCTGTAGGCACTTTTAAATTGGTTCCAGGGATACACGGGCAGCAGTGGTCTGGTCAGTGGAAGTCTAGTGGAAGGAGTGACCGCAGACAGGCTTCCAAGGCCTAACATAACAAACTTGGGCTGGCTGTAGGCACTTTTAAATTGGTTCCAGGGGTACACGGGCAGCAGTGGTCTGGTCTGTGGAAGTCTAGTGGAAGGAGTGACCGCAGACAGGCTTCCAAGGCCTAACATAACAAACTTGGGCTGGCTGTAGGCACTTTTAAATTGGTTCCAGGGGTACACGGGCAGCAGTGGTCTGGTCTGTGGAAGTCTAGTGGAAGGAGTGACCGCAGACAGGCTTCCAAGGCCTAACATAACAAACTTGGGCTGGCTGTAGGCACTTTTAAATTGGTTCCAGGGGTACACGGGCAGCAGTGGTCTGGTCAGTGGAAGTCTAGTGGAAGGAGTGACCGCAGACAGGCTTCCAAGGCCTAACATAACAAACTTGGGCTGGCTGTAGGCACTTTTAAATTGGTTCCAGGGGTACACGGGCAGCAGTGGTCTGGTCAGTGGAAGTCTAGTGGAAGGAGTGACCGCAGACAGGCTTCCAAGGCCTAACATAACAAACTTGGGCTGGCTGTAGGCACTTTTAAATTGGTTCCAGGGGTACACGGGCAGCAGTGGTCTGGTCTGTGGAAGTCTAGTGGAAGGAGTGACCGCAGACAGGCTTCCAAGGCCTAACATAACAAACTTGGGCTGGCTGTAGGCACTTTTAAATTGGTTCCAGGGGTACACGGGCAGCAGTGGTCTGGTCAGTGGAAGTCTAGTGGAAGGAGTGACCGCAGACAGGCTTCCAAGGCCTAACATAACAAAATTGGGCTGGCTGTAGGCACTTTTAAATTGGTTCCAGGGGTACATGGGCAGCAGTGTATGGTCAGTGGAAGTCTAGTGGAAGGAGTGACGGCAGACAGTCTTCGAAGGCCTAACATAACAAAATTGGGCTGACTGTAGGCACTTTTAAATTGGTTCCAGGGTAACACGGCCAGCAGTGGCCTGGTCAGTGTAGTAGTTGTAGAAAGAAGGGACCGCAGACAGGCTTCGAAGGCCTAACATAACAAACTTGGGCTGGCTGTAGGCACTTTTAAATTGGTTCCAGGGGTACACGGGCAGCAGTGTTCTGGTCAGTGGAAGTCTAGTGGAAGGAGTGACCGCAGACAGGCTTCCAAGGCCTAACATAACAAACTTGGGCTGGCTGTAGGCACTTTTAAATTGGTTCCAGGGGTACACGGGCAGCAGTGGTCTGGTCTGTGGAAGTCTAGTGGAAGGAGTGACCGCAGACAGGCTTCGAAGGCCTAACATAACAAACTTGGGCTGGCTGTAGGCACTTTTAAATTGGTTCCAGGGGTACACGGGCAGCAGTGGTCTGGTCTGTGGAAGTCTAGTGGAAGGAGTGACCGCAGACAGGCTTCGAAGGCCTAACATAACAAACTTGGGCTGGCTGTAGGCACTTTTAAATTGGTTCCAGGGGTACACGGGCAGCAGTGGTCTGGTCAGTGGAAGTCTAGTGGAAGGAGTGACCGCAGACAGGCTTCCAAGGCCTAACATAACAAACTTGGGCTGGCTGTAGGCACTTTTAAATTGGTTCCAGGGGTACACGGGCAGCAGTGGTCTGGACAGTGGAAGTCTAGTGGAAGGAGTGACCGCAGACAGGCTTCCAAGGCCTAACATAACAAACTTGGGCTGGCTGTAGGCACTTTTAAATTGGTTCCAGGGGTACACGGGCAGCAGTGGTCTGGTCAGTGGAAGTCTAGTGGAAGGAGTGACCGCAGACAGGCTTCCAAGGCCTAACATAACAAACTTGGGCTGGCTGTAGGCACTTTTAAATTGGTTCCAGGGGTACACGGGCAGCAGTGGTCTGGTCTGTGGAAGTCTAGTGGAAGGAGTGACCGCAGACAGGCTTCGAAGGCCTAACATAACAAACTTGGGCTGGCTGTAGGCACTTTTAAATTGGTTCCAGGGGTACACGGGCAGCAGTGGTCTGGTCTGTGGAAGTCTAGTGGAAGGAGTGACCGCAGACAGGCTTCCAAGGCCTAACATAACAAACTTGGGCTGGCTGTAGGCACTTTTAAATTGGTTCCAGGGGTACACGGGCAGCAGTGGTCTGGTCAGTGGAAGTCTAGTGGAAGGAGTGACCGCAGACAGGCTTCCAAGGCCTAACATAACAAACTTGGGCTGGCTGTAGGCACTTTTAAATTGGTTCCAGGGGTACACGGGCAGCAGTGGTCTGGTCAGTGGAAGTCTAGTGGAAGGAGTGACCGCAGACAGGCTTCCAAGGCCTAACATAACAAACTTGGGCTGGCTGTAGGCACTTTTAAATTGGTTCCAGGGGTACACGGGCAGCAGTGGTCTGGTCTGTGGAAGTCTAGTGGAAGGAGTGACCGCAGACAGGCTTCCAAGGCCTAACATAACAAACTTGGGCTGGCTGTAGGCACTTTTAAATTGGTTCCAGGGGTACACGGGCAGCAGTGGTCTGGTCAGTGGAAGTCTAGTGGAAGGAGTGACAGCAGACAGGCTTCCAAGGCCTAACATAACAAAATTGGGCTGGCTGTAGGCACTTTTAAATTGGTTCCAGGGGTACATGGGCAGCAGTGTATGGTCAGTGGAAGTCTAGTGGAAGGAGTGACGGCAGACAGTCTTCGAAGGCCTAACATAACAAAATTGGGCTGACTGTAGGCACTTTTAAGTTGGTTCCAGGGTAACACGGCCAGCAGTGGCCTGGTCAGTGTAGTAGTTGTAGAAAGAAGGGACCGCAGACAGGCTTCGAAGGCCTAAGATAACAAAAATGTCAAAACAATGGTATTGTCAGTGCCAGGCATTGAAGGATGTCAGCGCCTAGACTACACATTGGTGAAGCTGTGAGAGATAATTTTGCTAGTGGTAGAGCACTGTTTGAGCTGGGTCGGGAACTGTCTTGTGGCCGGCGGTACAGGCACAGGGCCCCTCATATTACAACGGTGTGTCTGACGTTGGGTGCGCACCACCACCGCCAGAGACACTTTATTGTACTATGAGGGACCCAGTGGCAGTGCCGTCGACCAAAAGCGGCCACACCCACCTCTTCAGACAAACAGCACTCTCAAGGGTCCAAGCGCAAAGTGGCGATAGCACGGCCCCGTGTGGGGAGTTTGGCCATTTCGTGAGGTGGAAACATGTCGTATGCTGGACAATCAGGTGAAGAAAATTACGAGATTGGAAAAGTCATTCAGAATAGTCCACAGGCAAGACCTTTTCATAGGAAAGCTAGGTGTCAGCCGGGCAGGGTGGGGCAAAAGATTTTGAAATCCAGTTGTGGTTCATTTTAATGAAGGTTAGATCATCTACATTTTGGGTAGCCAGACGAGTCCTTTTTTCTGTTAGTATTGAACCTGCAGCACTGAATACTCTTTCTGATAGGACACTAGCTGCCGGGCAAGCAAGCTCCTGCAATGCATATTCTGCCAATTCTGGCCAGGTGTCTAATTTGGATGCCCAGTAATCAAATGGGAATGACGGTTGAGGGAGAACGTCGATAAGGGATGAAAAATAGTTTGTAACCATACTGGACAAATGTTGTCTCCTGTCACTTTGAATTGATGCTGCAGTACCTGTCCTGTCTGCGGTCATAGAAAAATCACTCCACAACCTGGTCAGAAAACCCCTCTGGCCAACGCCACTTCTGATTTCTGCCCCTCTAACACCTCTGGTCTGCTGGCCCCTGGAGCTCGTGTGAGAACGATCACGGGCGCTGTGTGCAGGGAATGCCAGAAGCAAACGGTCAACAAGAGTTGATTGTTTTGTTGCTAATATTAGTTCCAAGTTCTCATGTGGCATAATATTTTGCAATTTGCCTTTATAGCGAGGATCAAGGAGGCAGGCCAACCAGTAATCGTCATCGTTCATCATTTTTGTAATGTGTGTGTCCCTTTTGAGGATACGCAAGGCATAATCCGCCATGTGGGCCAAAGTTCCCGTTGTCAAATCTGCGGTTGTGCTTGGTTGAGGGGCAGTTGCAGGCAAATCTACGTCACTTGTGTCCCTCAAAAAACCAGAACCCGGCCTTGCCACGCCACCAATTTCCCGTGCCCCCGGGAAAGCTTCCTCATTAAAAATATACTCATCCCCATCATCCTCCTCATCCTCCACCTCCTCTTCGCCCGGTACCTCGTCATGTACACTGCCCTGACCAGACAATCGCTGACTGTCATCAAGGCTTTCCTCTTCCTCTGGTGCAGACGCCTGATCCTTTATGTGCGTCAAACTTTGCATCAGCAGACGCATTAGGGGGATGCTCATGCTTATTATGGCGTTGTCTGCACTAACCAGCCGTGTGCATTCCTCAAAACACTGAAGGACTTGACACATGTCTTGAATCTTCGACCACTGCACACCTGACAACTCCATGTCTGCCATCCTACTGCCTGCCCGTGTATGTGTATCCTCCCACAAAAACATAACAGCCCGCCTCTGTTCGCACAGTCTCTGAAGCATGTGCAGTGTTGAGTTCCACCTTGTTGCAACGTCTATGATTAGGCGATGCTGGGGAAGGTTCAAAGAACGCTGATAGGTCTGCATACGGCTGGAGTGTACAGGCGAACGGCGGATATGTGCGCAAAGTCCACGCACTTTGAGGAGCAGGTCGGATAACCCCGGATAACTTTTCAGGAAGCACTGCACCACCAGGTTTAAGGTGTGAGCCAGGCAAGGAATGTGTTTCAGTTGGGAAAGGGAGATGGCAGCCATGAAATTCCTTCCGTTATCACTCACTACCTTGCCTGCCTCAAGATCTACAGTGCCCAGCCACGACTGCGTTTCTTGCTGCAAGAACTCGGACAGAACTTCCGCGGTGTGTCTATTGTCGCCCAAACACTTCATAGCCAATACAGCCTGCTGACGTATGCCAGTAGCTGCCCCATAATGGGAGACCTGGTGTGCAACAGTGGCAGGTGCGGATGGAGTGTTTGTGCGACTGCGGTCTGTGGACGAGCTCTTGCTTCTGCAGGAGGACGAGGAGGAGGAGGAGGAGGAGGGGGTGCGAACGGCTACAGACAACTGTTTACTAGACCGTGGGCTAGGCAGAACTGTCCCAAACTTGCTGTCCCCTGTGGACCCTGAATCCACCACATTTACCCAGTGTGCCGTGATGGACACGTAACGTCCCTGGCCATGCCTACTGGTCCATGCATCTGTTGTCAGGTGCACCTTTGTGCTCACAGATTGCCTGAGTGCATGGACGATGCGCTCTTTAACATGCTGGTGGAGGGCTAGGATGGCTTTTCTGGAAAAAAAGTGTCGACTGGGTAGCTCGTAGCGTGGTACAGCGTAGTCCATCAGGTCTTTGAAAGCTTCGCTTTCAACTAACCGGTAGGGCATCATCTCTAACGAGATTAGTCTAGCTATGTGGGCGTTCAAACCCTGTGTACGCGGATGCGAGGCTAAGTATTTCCTTTTTCTAACCATAGTCTCATGTAGGGTGAGCTGGACTGGAGAGCTGGAGATCGTGGAACTAGCGGGGGTGCCGGTGGACATGGCAGACTGAGAGACGGTGGGAGATGGTATTGTTGCCGCCGGTGCCCTAGATGCAGTGTTTCCTACTACGAAACTGGTGATTCCCTGACCCTGACTGCTTTGGCCTGGCAAAGATACCTGCACAGATACAGCAGGTGGTGCGCTAAATGGTGGTCCTACACTGCCGGAAGGGATGTTGCGTTGATGACTAGCTTCATTGGCCGAGGGTGCAACAACCTTAAGGGACGTTTGGTAGTTAGTCCAAGCTTTCAAATGCATGGTGGTTAAATGTCTATGCATGCAACTAGTATTGAGACTTTTCAGATTCTGACCTCTGCTTAAGGAAGTAGAACATTTTTGACAGATGACTTTGCGCTGATCAATTGGATGTTGTTTAAAAAAATGCCAGACTGCACTCTTTCTAGCATCGGATACCTTTTCAGGCATTGCAGACTGAGCTTTAACCGGATGGCCACGCTGTCCTCCACCAGGTTTTGGCTTTGCCACGCGTTTTGGGCAAGATACGGGCCCGGCAGATGGAACCTGTGGCGATGTTGATGCCTGCTGCGGCCCCTCCTCCTCCTCTGCTTCAGAACTGCTGCCGCCTGCACCCTGTTCCCCCAATGGCTGCCAATCGGGGTCAAGAACTGGGTCATCTAATAACTCTTCTTGTACCTCCTGCGCAACTTCGTCTGTGTCACCGTGTCGTTCGGTGGTATAGCGTTCGTGATGGGGCAACATAGTCTCATCAGGGTCTGATTCTTGATCAGCACCCTGCGAGGGCAATGTTGTGGTCTGAGTCAAAGGACCAGCATAGTAGTCTGGCTGTGGCTGTGCGTCAGTGCACTCCATGTCAGATTCAATTTGTAATGGGCATGGACTGTTAACTGCTTCACTTTCTAAGCCAGGGACGGTATGTGTAAAGAGCTCCATGGAGTAACCCGTTGTGTCGCCTGCTGCATTCTTCTCTGTTGTTGTTTTTGCTGAAGAGGACAAGGAAGTGACTTGTCCCTGACCGTGAACATCCACTAACGACGCGCTGCTTTTACTTTTACCAGTTTCACGAGAGGAGGCAAAAGAGCTAGAGGCTGAGTCAGCAAGATAAGCCAAAACTTGCTCTTGCTGCTCCGGCTTTAAAAGCGGTTTTCCTAATCCCAGAAAAGGGAGCGTTCGAGGCCTTGTGTAGCCGGACGACGAACCTGGCTCCACAGCTCCAGACTTAGGTGCAATATTTTTTTCCCCACGACCACCTGATGCTCCACCACTACCACTACCCTCATTACCAGCTGACAATGAACGCCCCCGGCCACGACCTCTTCCACTAGACTTCCTCATTGTTTTAAAAACGTAACCAAACTAACGTTATTTGTTGCAGTCACACAACTTACACGGTGAGCTATAACTTCAGTATGATTTAGCTACCCCTTTACAGGTTGGTGAGACCACAGCGAAAATCAGGCCCAATGTTACACACTCTTTTTTTGGTGGCTGCAAATTAGAGAGATGCCCCACACGCAGGACTGTCACTGAAGCACAAATGTTAATATTAATGTCACACTATTATTTTTTTTTTATTTTTATTTTTTTCAGGAACACTTTAGAAACCCCAAAAAAAAAAAAAATAGATTTTTGCAGGGAGAATTTAGAAAACAAATGTAACAAACTATATGCTTTCTATGGGCCACTGAGTGAGAGATGACGCACACAGGAATCAGGAGTGGCACACAAGCCCAGAGGCCAATATTTTTCTACCAATGATTGATGGAGTTATTTTCTCTGGTAGATTTTGGAACCCAAATCAAGGAAAAAAAATATAGGCTTTCTATGGACCACAATTGGAGAGAGAGAGAGAGAGAGAGAGAGAGAGAGATGGCACACCCAGGAGTCAAGACTGGCACACAAGCAGAAAGGCCAATATTAATCTCCCATTTTTTTGTTGGGTTTGTTTTTTTTTTTTTTTTTTCAGGGAGACTTTAGAAAAAAAAATAATAAAAAAAATATGATTTTATCAGGAAGAATTTAGAAACCAAATAAAATAAAATGATTTTTTCAGGGAGAATTTATAAAACAAATAAAAACAAAAATAGGCGTTCTATGGCCCACTGACTGAGAGATGACGCACACAGGAGTCAGGAGTGGCACACAAGCCCAGAGGCCAATATTTTTCTACCAATGATTGATGTAGTTATTTTCTCTGGTAGATTTTGGAACCCAAATCAAGGAAAAAAAATATAGGCTTTCTATGGACCACAATTGGAGAGAGAGAGAGATGGCACACCCAGGAGTCAAGACTGGCACACAAGCAGAAAGGCCAATATTAATCTCCCACTGTTTTTTTTGTTTGTTTTTTTTTTTTTTTTTCAGGGAGACTTTAGAAAAAAAAATAATAAAAAAAATATGATTTTATCAGGAAGAATTTAGAAACCAAATAAAATAAAATGATTTTTTCAGGGAGAATTTATAAAACAAATAAAAACAAAAATAGGCGTTCTATGGCCCACTGACTGAGAGATGACGCACACAGGAGTCAGGAGTGGCACACAAGCCCAGAGGCCAATATTTTTCTACCAATGATTGATGTAGTTATTTTCTCTGGTAGATTTTGGAACCCAAATCAAGGAAAAAAAATATAGGCTTTCTATGGACCACAATTGGAGAGAGAGAGAGAGAGAGAGAGATGGCACACCCAGGAGTCAAGACTGGCACACAAGCAGAAAGGCCAATATTAATCTCCCACTGTTTTTTTTGTTTGTTTTTTTTTTTTTTTTTCAGGGAGACTTTAGAAAAAAAAATAATAAAAAAAATATGATTTTATCAGGAAGAATTTAGAAACCAAATAAAATAAAATGATTTTTTCAGGGAGAATTTATAAAACAAATAAAAACAAAAATAGGCGTTCTATGGCCCACTGACTGAGAGATGACGCACACAGGAGTCAGGAGTGGCACACAAGCCCAGAGGCCAATATTTTTCTACCAATGATTGATGTAGTTATTTTCTCTGGTAGATTTTGGAACCCAAATCAAGGAAAAAAAATATAGGCTTTCTATGGACCACAATTGGAGAGAGAGAGAGAGAGAGAGAGATGGCACACCCAGGAGTCAAGACTGGCACACAAGCAGAAAGGCCAATATTAATCTCCCACTGTTTTTTTTGGTTGTTTATTTTTTTTTTTTTCAGGGAGACTTTAGAAAAAAAAATAATAAAAAAAATATGATTTTATCAGGAAGAATTTAGAAACCAAATAAAATAAAATGATTTTTTCAGGGAGAATTTATAAAACAAATAAAAACAAAAATAGGCGTTCTATGGCCCACTGACTGAGAGATGACGCACCCAGGAGTCAAGACTGGCACACAAGCAGAAAGGCCAATATTAATCTCCCACTGTTTTTTTTTTTTTTTTTTTTTTTCAGGGAGACTTTAGAAAAAAAAATAATAAAAAAAATATGATTTTATCAGGAAGAATTTAGAAACCAAATAAAATAAAATGATTTTTTCAGGGAGAATTTAGAAAACAAATAAAACCAAAAATAGGCGTTCTATGGCCCACTGACTGAGAGAGAGAGAGAGAGATGGAACGCTTAGTACTGGCACACAAGCCGAAAGGGCAATATTAATCTCCCTTTTTTTTTAGGGAGAATTTCTAAAACCCAAAAAAAAAAAAAATAGGCTTTCTATGGCCCACTATTTGTGAGAGAGATGGGACGCTCAGGACTGGCACAGATGGCACGCTCAGGACTGGCACAGAAGCCCAGAGGCCAATATTAATCTCCCTTTTTTTCTGGGAGAATTTATAAAACCAAAAAAATATTTAAATAGGCTTTCTATGGCCCACTATTTGTGAGAGAGATGGCACGCTCAGGGCTGGCACAGATGGCACGCTCACAACTGGCACACAAGCCCAGAGGCCAATATTAATCTCCCTTTTTTCAGGGAAAATTTATAAAACAAAAAAAAAAATTAAATAGGCTTTCTATGGCCCACTATTTGTGAGAGAGATGGCACGCTCAGGACTGGCACAGATGGCACGCTCACAACTGGCACACAACCCCAGAGGCCAATATTAATCTCCCTTTTTTCAGGGAAAATTTATAAAACAAAAAAAAAAATTAAATAGGCTTTCTATGGCCCACTATTTGTGAGAGAGATGGCACGCTCAGGACTGGCACAGATGGCACGCTCACAACTGGCACACAACCCCAGAGGCCAATATTAATCTCCCTTTTTTTCAGGGAGAATTTATAAAACCAAAAAAAAAAATTAAATAGGCTTTCTATGGCCCACTATTTGTGAGAGAGATGGCACGCTCAGGGCTGGCACAGATGGCACGCTCACAACTGGCACACAAGCCCAGAGGCCAATATTAATCTCCCTTTTTTCAGGGAAAATTTATAAAACCAAAAAAAAAATTAAATAGGCTTTCTATGGCCCACTATTTGTGAGAGAGATGGCACGCTCAGGACTGGCACAGATGGCACGCTCACAACTGGCACACAAGCCCAGAGGCCAATATTAATCTCCCTTTTTTTCAGGGAGAATTTATAAAACCAAAAAAAAAATTAAATAGGCTTTCTATGGCCCACTATTTGTGAGAGAGATGGCACGCTCAGGGCTGGCACAGATGGCACGCTCAGGACTGGCACACAAGCCCAGAGGCCAATATTAATCTCCCTTTTTTTCAGGGAGAATTTATAAAACCCCCAAAAAAATAAAATAGGCTTTCTATGGCCCACTATTTGTGAGAGAGATGGCACACTCAGGACTGGCACACAAGCCCAAAGGCCAATATTAATCTCCCACTGTATTTTTATCAGGGAGAATTTATACACCCCACAAAAAAAAATACAGAAAAATGAAAAGGCTTTCTATGGCCCACTATGTGAGAGAGATGGCACACACAGGGATGGCACTCTAGCAGAAATGCCAAATTGCCAATCTTAATCTCCCACCAAAAAAAAAAAAAAAAAAAAAACAGGGAATGTCCTACAATTACTATCTCCCTGCCTGCAGTAATCTCAGCCAGGTATGGCAGGCAGCTACTATCTCCCTGCCTGCAGTAATCTCAGCCAGGTATGGCAGGCAGCAATAAGGAGTGGACTGATGCACAAATGAAATAAAAAGTGTGGACAAACAAAAAAGATAGCTGTGCAGAAAGGAAGGAACAAGAGGATTTGTGCTTTGAAAAAAGCAGTTGGTTTGCACAGCGGCGTACACACAGCAATGCAGCTATCAGGGAGCCTTCTAGGGCAGCCCAATGAGCTACAGCGCTGAGGGGAAAAAAAAAAAAAAAACTTCCACTGTCCCTGCACACCGAGGGTGGTGTTGGACAGTGCAAATCGCTGCAGCACAAGCGGTTTTGTGGTTAATGGACCCTGCCTAACGCTATCCCTGCTTCTGACAAAGCGGCAGCAACCTCTCCCTAAGCTCAGATCAGCAGCAGTAAGATGGCGGTCGGCGGGAACGCCTCTTTATAGCCCCTGTGACGTCGCAGACAGCAAGCCAATCACTGCAATGCCCTTCTCTAAGATGGTGGGGACCAGGACCTATGTCATCACGCTGCCCACACTCTGCGTTTACCTTCATTGGCTGAGAAATGGCGCTTTTCGCGTCATTGAAACGCGACTTTGGCGCGAAAGTCGCGTACCGCATGGCCGACCCCGCACAGGGGTCGGATCGGGTTTCATGAAACCCCGACTTAGCCAAAAGTCGGCGACTTTTGAAAATGTTCGACCCGTTTCGCTCAACCCTAGCCGATACCCGAAAAGTATCGGATATCGCCGATACCGATATCCGATACCAATACAAGTCAATGGGACACCAAGTATCGGAAGGTATCCTGATGGTTCCCAGGGTCTGAAGGAGAGGAAACTCTCCTTCAGGCCCTGGGATCCATATTAATGTGTAAAATAAAGAATTAAAATAAAAAATATTGATATGCTCACCTCTCCGGCGGCCCCTGGACATCACCGCGGGTAACCGGCAGGCTTCTTTGTATAAAATGAGCGCGTTTAGGACCTGAGAATGACGTCGCGGCTTCTGATTGGTCGCGTGCCGCTCATGCCACGCGACCAATCAGAAGCCGGGACGTCATTCGAAGGTCCTAAATTCCTAGAATGAGGAGTTTAGTGCCTGAGAATGACGTCGCGGCTTGTGATTGGTCGCGTGGTGGTCACATGAGCGGCACGCGACCAATCAGAAGCCGCGACGTCATTCTCAGGTCCTAAACGCGCTCATTTTAAACAAAGAAGCCTGCCGGTTACCAGCGGTGATGTCCAGGGGCCGCCGGAGAGGTGAATATATCAATATTTTATATTTTAATTCTTTATTTTACACATCACTATGGATCCGATACCGATTCCTGATACCACAAAAGTATCGGAACTCGGTATCGGAATTCCGATACCGCAAGTATCGGCCGATACCCGATACTTGCGGTATCGGAATGCTCAACACTAATAATGACTTTTAACATTTTAACGACCGATCGACCAAACCTCTGCATGACCAGCTCTATCCTCACCTACTGTATTCTCACCCATCCCTTGTAGATTGTGAGCCTTTGCGGGCAGGGTCCTCACTCCTCCTGTACCAGTTATGACTTGTATTGTTTAAGATTATTGTACTTGTTGAACACGGATCTAAAAATGTATGCGAGACTAATGGCAAACAGAATGGCTGTCGTGCTGCCTCAGCTGATTTCCCTGTCTCAATCTGGATTTGTGAAAGGTAGAGAGGGGAAGGACAATACGTACAAAGTCTTGCACCTTATGCAGTATGCAAAACTTAAGAAAATACCAATTGCACTGATGGGCTTAGATGCGGAGAAGGCCTTCGATAGGGTTGACTGGATCTTCCTACAGGAAGCACTGCTAAGATTTGGCTTCCCCCCATCTTTGATATTGGCTATCATGGGAATGTATTCCGCACCCTCAGCTAGGATCAGAATGAGTGGGTCGCTCACAGACTCATTTCAGATACTTAATGGCACAAGACAAGGCTGTCCGCTATCGCCGCTACTCTTTGTACTCTCAATTGAGCCTCTGATTCAGGCCATGCATCAATGCGTTGATATTGAAGGCCTTGATATTCAAGGCACCCATTTTAAGGTGACGGCGTTTGCGGATGACCTATTATTAATCATTTCAAAACCATTAAGAAGCATTCCAGCCATTATGAACACTTTGGAGAGATATAGCAAACTTTCCAATTTTAAAATAAATGAATCCAAATCTGAGTTACTAAACATTGGATTACCTAATAATATAATCAATAGCCTTAAATCGACATTCCCCTTTCCTTGGAGGCTGAAAAGTTTGACATATTTAGGTATACAGTTATGCGTCTCGGATAAAGATTTCTTCATTCTTAATTATACTCGACTATATTAAAGCACTACCGCACTCATCCGCTCTTGGAAAGACACATTCCCATCTTGGATAGGCAGGAAAAATATTTTAAAAAGCATAATTCTCCCAAAATTTATCTACATTCTCAACATGCTTCCAATACACTTGCCGTGCTCCTATCTAGCTAAAGTGCATTCTTTATTTTTTAAATATATCTGGCAAAATGGTAAATCACGCATTAACACCAAAACGCTTTCTCTCCCGAAAGACTTGGGAGGGATTGGAGCTCCAGACATCTCAAAATACTACCAAGCAGCCCACATTACAAGAACGATCCACTAGATCAGGAAATCAGAGGATAAACAATGGTTAAGCATTGAAGAAGCATTGTCCCCTATTCCTCTGCATTCATTACTACTAGGTCACATAGATGATTCGATTCCACCTATACTAAAAAATATCCACACCTCAGCTACTTTTAAAGTATGGAGGAAAGTTGGCTCTACACTGTCGCCCTCCCTCTCACCATTGACCATGGTAACTGACCTTTTGGACACATTGCCCAGCTGTGCGGCCCATATCCCACTTGACCAATTAATCGTGGATGGGACACTAATTCCCCTACAATATGTGCTTCAAATTCCGGGACTCTCAGGCCTGACATTTTTGCAATATAGTAAACTTTCTCATATCATCCGTCACCACCGCCAATCAACAGACTTTAGTAGACCATTAACCCCTTATGAAACTCTATGTGCCAGATCGAAGATACCCACTAGGACTCTCTCGACAATATACCAATCCTTACTTCAAACAGACACCTCAATTAAAAGAGCATATCTAGCTCGATGTGAAAAGGACCTAGCCACTTCCTTTTCAGATCCTCAAATCAAGTATATATATAAAAATTCACATGGCCCCTCGACCTGTGTGCACATTCAGGAAAACTCGTTCAAAATTATTTCCAGATGGTATTTAACCCCTAGTCAAATCAAATTCTGACTGCTGGAGATGTGAGGGAGATATGGGCAACTTCTTACATATGTGGTGGTCCTGCCCATCCCTCACACCCTTATGGAAGGGGATAACCTCTATCATTCAAGACTTACTAGGGAAAAACATTGTTTTAAATCCGGAAAATGTTTTCCTGAACCTGCCACTATGGCCAGGCAACGAAAATGCTTCCAAACTGTCTCAATTCATCATAGCAGCAGGTAAATCCTTGATCCCCTCAAATTGGAACACTAAAGATATACCTACAATTAAGCAAATTTACCTCAAAATAGACCAATTGTACCGCATAGAGGAACTCGCAGCCAAAACTAACCACTCCTTTACTAAATTTCATAGTATCTGGAACCCTTGGACCCGATTCAGGACTCAACCTATGTTCCATTCTGAACTATAAATACTAAATAAACGCACCTATCCCAATGTGTCCCCCTCCCCCCCCCCTCCTCCTCACCACACCCCTCCTTCTTTTTTTTGTTTTCCTCTCTCTTATTCCCTCTTACTTACACTTCTTCATTACTTCTTTTTTGAGTTGATTATTGCTTCAATAATATTTCTCTTTACAAGAGAATAATTGTTTGGTACTTTGCTTACTGTTGCTGTTATTACTGCCTTTGGGAAACTAATAGCAAAGTTCCTGTTGATCTGTTTCCTTGTACCATCTTGAAATGCTCTTAATTGTTTATTGATCATTATGATACTATTTCATGCTCTCTTGAAATGTTTGTTAATCTTATAAAAACTCTTTGCAATAAAAAGAACATTTAACCCCTTTACCCCCAAGGGTGGTTTGCACGTTATGGACCGGGCCAATTTTTACAATTCTGACCACTGTCCCTTTATGAGGTTATAACTCTGGAACGCTTCAACGGATCCCGGTGATTCTGACATTGCTTTCTCATGACATATTGTACTTCATGATAGTGGTAAAATTTCTTTGATATTACCTGCGTTTATTTGTGAAAAAAACGGAAATTTGGCGAAAATTTTGAAAATTTCGCAATTTTCCAACTTTGAATTTTTATGCAATTAAATCACAGAGATATATCACACAAAATACTTAATAAGTAACATTTCCCACATGTCTACTTTACATCAGCACAATTATGGAACCAAAATTTTTTTTTGTTAGGGAGTTATAAGGGTTAAAAGTTGACCAGCAATTTCTCATTTTTACAACACCATTTTATTTTAGGGACCACATCTCATTTGAAGTCATTTTGAGGGGTCTATATGATAGAAAATACCCAAGTGTGACAACATTCTAAAAACTGCACCCCTCAAGGTTCTCAAAACCACATTCAAGAAGTTTATTAACCCTTCAGGTGTTTCACAGGAATTTTTGGAATGTTTAAATAAAAATTAACATTTAACTTTTTTTCACAAAAAATTTACTTCAGCTCCAATTTGTTTTATTTTACCAAGGGTTACAGGAGAAAATGGACCCCAAACATTGTTGTACAAGTTGTCCTGAGTACGCTTATACCCTATATGTGGGGGTTAACCACAGTTTGGGCGCATGGCAGAGCTCGGAAGGGAAGGAGCGCCATTTGACTTTTCAATGCAAAATTGACAGGAATTGAGATGGGACGCCATGTTGCGTTTGGAGAGCCACTGATGTGCCTAAACATTGAAATCCCCCACAAGTGACACCATTTTGGAAAGTAGACCCCCTAAGGAACTTATCTAGAGGTGTGGTGAGCACTTTGACCTACCAAGTGCTTCACAGAAGTTTATAATGCAGAACCGTAAAAATAAAAAATCATTTTTTTTTCACAAAACTTATCTTTTCGCCCCCAATTTTTTATTTTCCCAATGGTAAGAGAAGAAATTGTACCACAAAAGTTGTGGCACAATTTGTCCTGAGTACTCTGATACCCCATATGTGGGGGTAAACCATTGTTTGGGCGCATGGGAGAGCTCGGAAGGGAAGGAGCGCCGTTTGACCTTTCAATGCAAAATTGACAGGAATTGAGATGGGACGCCATGTTGCGTTTGGAGAGCCACTGATGTGCCTAAACATTGAAACCCCCCACAAGTGACACCATTTTGGAAAGTAGACCCCCTAAGGAACTTATCTAGAGGTGTGGTGAGCACTTTGACCCGCCAAGTGCTTCACAGAAGTTTATAATGCAGAATCGTAAAAATAAAAAATCATTTTTTTTTCACAAAAATTATATTTTTGCCCCCAATTTTTTATTTTCCCAATGGTAAGAGAAGAAATTGGACCACAAAAGTTGTGGCACAATTTGTCCTGAGTACTCTGATACCCCATATGTGAGGGTAAACCATTGTTTGGGCGCATGGGAGAGCTCGGAAGGGAAGGAGCGCCGTTTGACCTTTCAATGCAAAATTGACAGGAATTGAGATGGGACGCCATGTTGGGTTTGGAGAGCCACTGATGTGTCGGGGTCGTCACGACAATACCCTTCATCCACCAGTCATTCCAAATCAGATTAGGAGCATGTTGGTACCGGATAAGAATGAGTCAGACACAATGCTGGTTCAAACTCATTGCACGCTCGTGTGTAACGTCACAGCAACAACTACTTTATTTTCTAATACACAACATTACATGGTCCATTGGGGGAAGGTGTGCAGAGGGCGGGGTTAGGCGGGGTTTAAGCAATGTATCTAGTATTCAGTCTTTCTGATTGGCTCTGACATCATCTGATGAATCTTTCTTTGTCCACATCTTGTTAAGTTTCGAATACCAGAGAAATGTTACTTGTCCTTCTGGAATGTGTAACTTGTTCCTTCAGCCTGAAAGTGGGGCAAAGGTGAATACTGGCAGCCATCTTAAATACAGTTAAATTTGCATTAGCAAGCGAAGGGGACAAACTTATTGTTTCACAGCATAAGAGTATATAAAAGTACAAAAGTGTATAAAGACATATATTTTTACCTTGACAATCCCCCCTAAACACTAAGTTTTTCCCTAAAAAGAAAGATCCTTCGAGACTGTCCATGTGATGGGGAAAGGGGAGGTGGATTTCTTCATCCAGACACCTCAGAAGCTCTCCCCTTGTGAGAGGCCTCCAGGCAGCTGAACCCTTCACTAGCTTCACATGGAGTTCTCCTACTGTCCCTAAACTAAATCTCTTTGCATCATCTGAGAGTAAGGGGTTTTGTCTATCTTCTTGAGGGGGACATACTTGGGGATCTCCCCTGGATCAGTGCCATTGTACTCTAGTGGGTCTACTTCTTGGTTGAGGAAAGTGCTAGTCGGAGTTGCCTCAGTGATAACCTTTTTATACAGGGGAATAACACAACAGAGGATTATCGATCCAACTACAAGAAAAGCAATCAGTACTAGACAAGCTTGTTGAAGGAATCCTTTGAGCCCACCCAACCAACCGGAAAAGAAAGATGTGTCTACTCCTGCATTAGTTTTTAATTCTGCTGCTAACCCATTTATCTTCTTAAGGGCTAGTCGGTTTTGGAGGGTCATTCTAGTGTTAGGGCTAAACCCCTCAACTATACCTTGGAAAGCATCACAGATAAAATTGACAAACCTTTGTTCACTGTAATATATGTAATTGATCCAATCAACATTTTTATTAATCTGCACCTGTGGGATTAAAGAAACAAAGATAGCATAGATCTGGTTCTGGGCTTTAAACTGGTCAGGCACCCCCCTTGGCACTCCAATGCCATCGACATATACCAATGGATCTTCTTCATAACTCATGTGGAGCTGATCGAGACTTCTCCTCTTTCTGGTATATTCATCAGGTATCTCCGGATCCCAAGGTAAAATCTTGAACTGCACAGCTAGTTTAACAAGGGTGCATTGACCTATCCAGGCATTAGGCAACCTAGGATGGAGCTTACCATCTCCACATAACCAATAAATGTCGTACATGTACTGTGTATGATTAGCTAGCAAATCAGTATCTAGGGAACTGTTCTCTTTGCAGAAACCTGTCTCGAAGACCCCTACTGGTGTACCTGTAGTGTCGTGGGAATTATAGCAGGTATAATTA
Organism: Ranitomeya imitator; assembly: GCF_032444005.1. Lineage (NCBI taxonomy): Eukaryota > Metazoa > Chordata > Amphibia > Anura > Dendrobatidae > Ranitomeya > Ranitomeya imitator. Next base: position 707,895,366 of record NC_091283.1, on the reverse strand, counting down.
TCAGCTAATACGGTTATCCCTCCTGGGACCTTTAGTTTAGGTGCTTCATGAATTAGTGGGACATAATCTGAGCAATCAGTGGGCTTTAGACCCTTCAACAGATTCATAACACAGGTAGTGGTATTGTCATCAGGAAAAAACAATGCATGTGTGTATAGATGTGTATTCGCTGCAGCACAAGCAATACATCCTACAGAGATATTCTGGACTCGTACATTGTATCTTACCCATTCTAACCATAAATTTGTCCTTGGGGCTGTTTGTGTTTCTATGGAGAAGACTTCTTTGCCAACTAAGACCTGGAATGGGGATTACTTTGTTAACTATATTTTGCAAACGTTCACCTGGGCCTGTTTTAGCTGTACTGGTAACGGGGGCCTTGGTTGGTCTGAAGCTAATATCCTGGAGCTGTATATGGCCTAAATTCCCATAGTATCCACTATTAAACACATTATGAAAATATCTTCCCAGCACAATTGTTATCTCTGGTAACACATATATAATACTGGATAATTCCCTCTACCACCCGCTGAGTCTCGGGGCACTTGACTACATTGCAGAAATCAAATCACCAGATATTTACCAGGGCCATTAGGTTTACCCAGAGAATAGTGGCACCGGAATTCTTATTTACAATAGGGGCCGAGGAGGTAGGGATGAGGATGACCCCTGGCCTCAGGACCAAAAACAACAGCAACATTATCCTTCGATCACCACTGTGACTAAGCACTGGTTTGGTCTCTTTTGCAGTGTGCAGCATAGATTCAGGTGCTCTTTCCTTCAAGTTTTACTGACATAGCTTTTCACGACCATAAAACCACCAGACTTCAAATTGTGACCAATATCGGTTTCTGCTGAATCTGGAAGGGAAGAAAAAACTAAAACATGGGTGTTAGCAACATTTTTACTAAGCTGAATAACATATTGAACAGCACAGTCAGTTTCTTCTGACAACTACTAAGACTGAAAATTTGCAACTGAGAACCTAGCACCAAACAATATCTCATATGGGGACAGGACATGTTTTGCCTTAGGGGTAGTACGAACGTGTAAGAGCCCTGGCCATGGAGCCGTAGTCTCCTGCATCACTTTGGTCAATTGTCCCTTCAGTGTGCCGTTCAGCCTCTTAACTTTCCCACTGGATTGTGGAGAGTATGGAGGGCTACAGTGGATCCAAGCATTGTCAGAACCTCCTGATACACAAGAAGAAAAGGCCGGGCCTTGGTCACTTTCAACAACTTCTGGAACACCATATCTGCATATAACTTCCATCACCAGTTTCTTTGCTGTGGTCTTTGCAGTCACGTTGGTAACGGAGAATGCTTCTGGCCAACTGGAGAACATGTCGACAACCACCAGACAATATTCATACCTTCCAGACTTCGGCAACGTGATGTGGTCCTGTCGTCCACCTGGAGCTTTTGGAAAGGATAGTCGGGCTTAGCAAGATACTTCGGGGGTACACGTTGAAGTTGACCAGGATTGCAGGTCTGACAGATACCTCGATGTGTGGGCCCATGCGCCCACGTGGCAATAGCAGGGTACATCTGCTTAGGGAGACACACAAGTTGGTCCTTTTTCCAGCGACCATTGTCCATACGTGCTCCATCAGCTTTCCACTGCTTCACTTCTTCCTTTGGAGACATTCTCTGCATCGTCATTAAGCTGTCTCGCGGGGTCCGACAGAAAACCTCAGTCTGGCATAGATCATCAGGTTCCTGTAGAGTCAGTGTTTCTTGTAACTGTTTACGCTGAGAGCGTGTGGTCACCATAGCTGGTATGGTCAGTTCAACGGGCAGAAGAGCAGCGGCTTTTGCTTGCATATCCGCAAAGGTGTTACCAACAGTCTGTGGACTGTTCCTAGTACCGTGCTCCTTAACTTTGATAATGGCCACCTGGGTAGGTAATTCGATTGAGTCCATGAGGGCTTTAACAGCTTTAGCATTCTTCACTGAGTCCCGGCAGTAGTAACAAATCCTCGATTGGTCCATAGAGCTCCGAAATCATGAGCAATACCAAATGCATACTGTGAGTCCGTGTATATATTAGCCCGTCTGTCTTTGGCCAAAGTACATGCAGTAGACAGATCCTGAAGTTCTGCTTCTTGTCCTGACAGGGAGGGAGTGAGTGCAGCTCCGTGCACTACAGTGTCTTCCGTAGTAACAGCGTATCCTGTGTGGAGTCTGCCAAAATCATCAGCATATCTTGAACAGTCTTTCAGGGCCTTGTAGAGAGATTGCATTATGCGGGATGTGTCCGGTATTCACTGACAACAATAAGTACATAGTCCAAGAAAATGTTGGAGTTCAGTCTCATCCTTTGTAGCTGACGGATATTTTTCTTTCTTCTGTGAGGTGTCTGGCACCCTGAAGGAGACAGTGACCCAAAAATATCACTTGACCAAAGCAGAACCGAAGTTTCGAGGCCGAAACCTGACAGTTCAGATCTGCCAGATACTTGCGAAAACTAACAGTGGCAACAATGGCTTCCTGCTCTGTCTGTGCACACAACAAAAAACAAAAAAAAAATTACCCACATACTGAAGTAACGTGACATAGGCATATTCTAACTGACAGGGTTAACAACACTATCCCCCCTATTTTTTTTTTTTTTCAACTGATTGGGAAAGGACATGTGAGGTACACATCTCATTATACTCATCTACATAGGGGTTATATAACATAAATACCATCTGACCATCATCTTAGCTCACCAACTCTCTAGGTCTGCTCAGGTGCACTTATACGTCCATCATATTATCTTTGTCTGTAAAATGGGAAAGGTTTGTTCTCAGGGTCAGCCAATTATTTTAGCGTAGCTAGCTAGTCAGAGGGCTTCCAGGGATAATACTCCTGTATCTGTCTTACACTACCTGGTGTGGTTGGTTCTCTGGTGGTGGGGGTGACTAGATGACCGGTTGGGGGTGACATGACATGCTGGTCTACAGCTCCTTCCCAAAAGGATTACTGTCAGCCTACTCCCAAAATTAATGTCCCCACTACCCACAATCCTGTGTCAGCTTTTTATTTCACTACATGTGATCTTATCTGGACAGGAATCAGTGTAATTCACTTAGATTGGGTTGCAGCACAGATTATACAAGTATTTCTCCAGTCTGGGTTTGTCTGACCGCAATATTTACAAATCCATCTGTCCTGTCTTGGTCTGAGAATTAACATGGCGAGAGAGATTTCCAGACACAGGGTTAAAATGAATATTGGAGCGTAAGACTGGATTTGTGTAAGGGAAGGGGAGCTGGAGCTGAAGTCTTCTGCTTCTTGGGCCACTGATAAGGAAGCGAGCTGCGAGTTGTGTCCTTGAAGCTGCGAGGGGAGGGGGACTAGAGAGCGAGTGAGGATTGCTGCAGCTGCTGATACAGACTGGGTTAAGTTCTTCTGGAAACTTTGGCCCCCCTTTCTCTGGCCCGCAGCACAAAGAGGAGAAGTCACAAACAATTCGCGCAGGGGTTCACCCCTCCCATCAGCTACGAACACAGATAAAAATTTACAGCATTCCTCAACACAAAAGAAAACAATAACGCAGCTATTTGACTCCCTCCTCCCATGGGGTGTTTTGGAAAACCATAGTAATGGAATACAGCAATTCTCAGACTCAATTAATTTCTACAAAACCTTCACACAACTCATTTGCCAGAACACAATAGAAAAACTAATAATTGAGGTATTTTATAGCCAAACACGGGCTCTGCATCCTTTCATCTTTCCTCTCCATCAACCTTTTTGCTCGTTCTTTAAACCTCGCGCAACTCGCAGATGAGCTTGCACTTGTTCTAACAGTCCTTCATCTTTCAACATTCTTGACTGCCTTCTTGCCCTCCCGTGACTCTACTATTGTCTTGACTTCCACAGCATCCTCATCTAACTCGTGGGGCACGGACTTCTTCTTTAAGAGATGTAACATGACTCACAGAATACTACGCCCTTCTGCAGTAGGCCGCTGACAGCGACAGCAACACTTGTGTCCTAACACGGAGCCTCGCGCTCCACGTGTTATGAATAAAGAGCCTCGCGCTCAATATTTTTCCCTAACCTAAACACCAGTGATTACAGTCTGCCCTGTCACGATATTCTAAACATTGGGAGGCGGTCTCCTAGTGAGACCCCTCCACTGAGATTCTGGTGGTCCCCCCACTTGGGACGTCTTAATTACCAATGTGATTCTGGTGGTCCCCCCACTTGGGACGTCTTAATTACCAATGTGATTCTGGTGGTCCCCCCACTCGGGACGTCTTAATTACCAATGTGATTCTGGTGGTCCCCCCACTTGGGACGTCTTAATTACCAATGTGATTCTGGTGATCCCCCCACTTGGGACGTCTTAATTACCAATGTGATTCTGGTGGTCCCCCCACTTGGGACGTCTTAATTACCAATGTGATTCTGGTGGTCCCCCCACTTGGGACGTCTTAATTACCAATGTATGTGCGTGCAATATCACAGAGGCTACGTCTCCTATCCCAATCCACAAACTTCTCAATCTTTCACTCTATCACTACTAGGCAACAGTCACGGGTAGGGTGGTTGAATTGAGTACAATGACCGGTGGAGGAGGTGTGGTGTACACGAGGACGCGCAGAGTGCGACGTCTCTCAGTTGCTGGTTCGAAGCGTGGCACGGGATCGCGCTCTGTCTCACCACTAGTGTTGAGCATTCCGATACCGCAAGTATCGGGTATCGGCCGATACTTGCGGTATCGGAATTCCGATACCGAGATCCGATACTTTTGTGGTATCGGGTATCGGTATCGGATACATAGAGATGTGTAAAATAAAGAATTAAAATAAAAAATATTGATATATTTACCTCTCCGGCGGCCCCTGGTGAGTCCGCGGGTAACCGGCAGGCTTCGTTGTTCAAAATCAGCGCTTTTAGGACCTGAGAAACACGTCCCGGCTTCTGATTGGTCGCGGGCCGCCCATGTGACCGCCACGCGACCAATCACAAGCCGCGACGTCACCGCAAGCTATTAGCGCGCTCATTTTTGAAAAATGAGCGCGTTAATGACTTTCAAAGACGTTGCGGCTTGTGATTGGTCGCGGCCACGCGACCAATCACAAGCCGCGACGTCACCGCAAGCTATTAGCGCGCTCATTTTTGAAAAATGAGCCCGTTAATGACTTTCAAAGACGTAGCGGCTTGTGATTGGTCGCGGCCACGCGACCAATCACAAGCCGCGACGTCACCGCAAGCTATTAACGCGCTCATTTTTAAAAATGAGCGCGTTAATGGCTTTCAAAGACGTAGCGGGTTGTGATTGGTCGCGGCCGCGACCAATCACAAGCCGCGACGTCACCGCAAGCTATTGATGCGCTCATTTTTAAAAATGAGCGCGTTAATGGCTTTCAAAGACGTAGCGGGTTGTGATTGGTCGCGGCCGCGACCAATCACAAGCCGCGACGTCACCGCAAGCTATTGACGCGCTCATTTTTAAAAATGAGCGCGTTAATGGCTTTCAAAGACGTAGCGGGTTGTGATTGGTCGCGGCCGCGACCAATCACAAGCCGCGACGTCACCGCAAGCTATTGACGCGCTCATTTTTAAAAATCAGAAGCCGGGACGTGTTTCTCAGGTCCTAAAAGCGCTGATTTTGAACAAAGAAGCCTGCCGGTTACCCGCGCTGACTTCAGGGGCCGCCGGAGAGGTAAATATATCAATATTTTTTATTTTTATTCTTTATTTTACACCTCCCTATGGATCCCAGGGCCTGAAGGAGAGTTTCCTCTCCTTCAGACCCTGGGAACCATGAGAATACCTTCCGATACTTGATGTCCCATTGACTTGTATTGGTATCGGATATCGGTATCGGCGATATCCGATATTTTTCGGGTATCGGCCGATACTATCCGATACCGATACTTTCAAGTATCGGACGGTATCGCTCAACACTACTCACCACTCGACCGGTCACTCCCCAGACCCAAGGAGACCACAGACTAACCAATAACGGCTGAAACACTGGCAAGTGTGACACATACATAGTATGCGATCTCCACTTACCGTGTTTAGAGGGTGATCAGTCCTTGAGGTCAGCCACTACGGGTGTCGTCCACAGACGTCCAGGCATGGGTCCAGGGGGTCTCGGATTGCGGGCCACGCCCCACGTTGGTTGCGCCAAATTGTCGGGGTCGTCACGACAATACCCTTCATCCACCAGTCATTCCAAATCAGATTAGGAGCATGTTGGTACCGGATAAGAATGAGTCAGACACAATGCTGGTTCAAACTCATTGCACGCTCGTGTGTAACGTCACAGCAACAACTACTTTATTTTCTAATACACAACATTACATGGTCCATTGGGGGAAGGTGTGCAAAGGGCGGGTTAGGCGGGGTTTAAGCAATGTATCTAGTATTCAGTCTTTCTGATTGGCTCTGACATCATCTGATGAATCTTTCTTTGTCCACATCTTGTTAAGTTTCGAATACCAGAGAAATGTTACTTGTCCTTCTGGAATGTGTAACTTGTTCCTTCAGCCTGAAAGTGGGGCAAAGGTGAATACTGGCAGCCATCTTAAATACAGTTAAATTTGCATTAGCAAGCGAAGGGGACAAACTTATTGTTTCACAGCATAAGAGTATATAAAAGTACAAAAGTGTATAAAGACATATATTTTTACCTTGACAGATGTACCTAAACATTGAAACCCCCCACAAGTGACACCATTTTGAAAAGTAGACCCCCTAAGAAACTTATCTAGATGTGTGGTGAGCACTTTGACCCAATAAGAGCTTCACAGAAGTTTATAATGCAGAGCCGTAAAAACAAAACAAAAATTTTTTTCCACAAAAATAATTTTTTAGCCCCCAGTTTTGTATTTTCCTGAGGGTAACAGGAGAAATTAGACCCCAAAAGTTGTTGTGCAATTTGTCCTGAGTGCGCTGATACCCTCTATGTGGGGGAGAACCAGCGTTTGGGCGCATGGGAGGGCTCGGAAGGGAAGGAGCGCCATTTGGAATACAGACTTAGATGGAATGGTCTGCAGGCGTCACATTGTGTTTGCAGAGCCCCTAATGTACCTAAACAGTAGAAACCCCCACAAGTGACCCCATATTGGAAACTAGACCCCCCAAGGAACTTATCTAGATGTGTTGTGAAAACTTTGAGCCCCCAAGTATTTCACTACAGTTTATAACGCAGAGCCGTGAAAAAAAAAAAAATTCCCCTCAAAATTATTTTTTAGCCCCCAGTTTTGTATTTTCTCGAGGGTAAAAGGAGAAATTGGACCCCAAAAGTTGTTGTCCAATTTGTCCTGAGTGCGTTGATACCCCATATGTGGGGGGGAACCAGCGTTTGGGCGCATGGGAGGGCTCGGAAGGGAAGGAGCGCCATTTGGAATGCAGACTTAGATGGAATGGTCTGCAGGCGTCACATTGCGTTTGCAGAGCCCCTAATATACCTAAACAGTAGAAACCCCCACAAATGACCCCATATTGGAAACTAGACCCCCCCACGAACTTATCTAGATGTGTTGTGAGAACTTTGAGCCCCAAGTGTTTCACTACAGTTTATAACGCAGAGCCGTGAAAATAAAAAATCTCTTTTTTTCCCACAAAAATTATTTTTTAGCCCCCAGTTTTGTATTTTCCCAAGGGTAACAGGAGAAATTGGACCCCAAAAGTTGTTGTCCAATTTGTCCTGAGTGCGTTGATACCCCATATGTGGGGGGAACCAGCGTTTGGGCGCATGGGAGGGCTCGGAAGGGAAGGAGCGCCATTTGGAATGCAGACTTAGATGGAATGGTCTGCAGGCATCACATTGCGTTTGCAGAGCCCCTAATATACCTAAACAGTAGAAACCCCCACAAGTGACCCCATATTGGAAACTAGACCCCCCCACGAACTTATCTAGATGTGTTGTGAGAACTTTGAGCCCCCAAGTGTTTCACTACAGTTTATAACGCAGAGCCGTGAAAATAAAAAATCTCTTTTTTTCCCACAAAAATTATTTTTTAGCCCCCAGTTTTGTATTTTCCCAAGGGTAAAAGGAGAAATTGGACCCCAAAAGTTGTTGCCCAATTTGTCGTGAGTACGCTGATACCCCATATGTTGGGGTAAACTCCAGTTTGGGCACACGGGAGAGCTCGGAAGGGAAGGAGCACTGTTTTACTTTTTCAATGCAGAATTGGATGGAATTGAGATCGGTCGCCATGTCGCGTTTGGAGATCCCCCTGATGTGTCTAAACAGTGGAAACCCCCCAATTATAACCGAAACCCAAATCCAAACACACCCCTAACCCTAATCCCAACGGTAACCCTAACCACACCTCTAACCCAGACACACCCCTAACCCTAATCCCAACCCTATTCCCAACCGTAAATGTAATCCAAACCCTAACCCTAACTTTAGCCCCAACCCTAACTGTAGCCTTAACCCTAACCCTAGCCCTAACCCTAGCCCTAACCCTAGCCCCAACCCTAACCCTAGCCCTAACCCTAGCCCTAGCCCTAACCCTAACCCTAGTCCCAACCCTAGCCCTAGCCCTAACCCTAGCCCTAACCCTAGCCCTAACCCTAACCCTAGCCCTAACCCTAACCCTAGCCCTAGCCCTAACCCTAGCCCTAACCCTAGCCCTAACCCTAGCCCTAACCCTAGCCCTAGCCCTAACCCTAGCCCTAACCCTAGCCCTAGCCCTAACCCTAGCCCTAGCCCCAACCCTAGCCCTAGCCCTAACCCTAGCCCTAACCCTAGCCCTAACCCTAATGGGAAAATGGAAATAAATACATTTTTTTCATTTACTTTTATAGCGGGTTTTTTAGCGGATTTTTATGATTGGCAGCCGTCACACACTGAAAGACGCTTTTTATTGCAAAAAATATTTTTTGCGTTACCACATTTTGAGAGCTATAATTTTTCCATATTTGAGTCCACAGAGTCATGTGAGGTCTTGTTTTTTGCGGGACGAGTTGACATTTTTATTGGTAACATTTTCGGGCACGTGACATTTTTTGATCGCTTTTTATTCCGATTTTTGTAAGGCAGAAAGACCAAAAACCAGCTATTCATGAATTTCTTTTGGGGGAGGCGTTTATACCGTTCCGCGTTTGGTAAAATTGATAAAGCAGTTTTATTCTTCGGTTCAGTACGATTACAGCGATACCTCATTTATATCATTTTTTTATGTTTTGGCGCTTTTATACGATAAAAACTATTTTATAGAAAATAATAATTATTTTTGCATCGCTTTATTCTGAGGACTATAACTTTTTTATTTTTTTGCTGATGTTGCTGTATGGCAGCTCATTTTTTGCGTGACAAGATGTCGCTTTCAGCGGTACCATGGTTATTTATATCCGTCTTTTTGATCGCGTGTTATTCCACTTTTTGTTTGGCGGTATGATAATAAAGCGTTGATTTTTGCCTCGTTTTTTTTTTTTTTCTTACGATGTTTACTGAAGGGGTTAACTAGTGGGCCAGTTTTATAGGTCGGGTAGTTACGGACGCGGCGATACTAAATATGTGTACTTTTTTTTTTTTTTTTTTTTATTTAGATAAAGAAATGTATTTATGGGAATAATATTTTTTTTTTTTTTCATTATTTAGGATTTTTTTTTTTTTTACACACTTGGAAATTTTTTTTTTTACTTTTTTACTTTGTCCCAGGGGGGGACAATACAGATCGGTGATCTGCCAGTTTGCACAGCACTCTGACAGATCACCGATCTGTCTCAGAGTGCTGCAGCGTTACCAAGTGCCTGCTCTAAGCAGGCACTTGGTAAGCCACCTCCCTCCCTGCAGGACCCGGATCCGCGGCCATCTTGGATCCGGGACTTTCTGCAGGGAGGGAGGTAGGAGACCCCCGGAGCAATGCGATCACATCGCGTTGCTGCGGGGGTCTCAGGGAAGCACGCAGGGAGCCCCCTCCCTGCGCGATGCTTCCCTGCTCCGCCGGCACATCGCGATCATCTTTGATCGCGGTGTGCAGGGGGTTAATGTGCCGGGGGCGGTCCGTGACCGCTCCTGGCACATAGTGCCGGATGTCAGCTGCGATAAGCAGCTGACACCCGGCCGCGATCGGCGGCGCTGCCCCCGTGAGCGCGGCCGATCGCGCTGGACGTAATATTCCGTCCTTGGGAATTAAGGCCCACCCCACATGGACGGAATATTACGTCCAATGGCAGAAAGGTGTTAAAAAAAAGAAAAAAAAAAAAAGATTATTGTACTTGTTTTTATTATGTATACCCTCCTCACATGGAAATTGCCATGGAATAAATTGCGCTATAACAATAAATAATAATAATAATTTTTCTTTTGCAATAGCTCATTTATTGTAATGTATGAAAACCTTAATAAAGGTATCAAATCCATAGCTTGACAAAAACTATACTTGAGAGTATTATTGCTTACAAGTGTAGTATTATAATCTTTTATAATCTTTTATTTTTATATAGCGCTAACATATTCCGCAGCGCTTTACATTTTTTGCACACATTATCATCACTGTCCCCAATAGGGCTCACAATCTAAATTCCCTATCAGTATGTCTTTGGAATGTGGGAGGAAACCGGAGTACCCGGAGGAAACCCACGCAAGCATGGAGAGAACATACAAACTCTTTTGCAGATGTTGTCCTTGGTGGGGTTCGAACCCAGGACTCCAGCGCTGCAAGGCTGTAGTGCTAACCACTGCGCCACCGTAGTATTAAAAAGAGTTGGATTTTTTCCTCAAAGAATTACAATTTTTTACCTAAACATGCAGCATGCAGTAAATTAAATCACAAAGAGAGTAATGAGAGGTAGCAAGCTTACTGTAAGATAAATGGCAAGCCGATCTCAATATCAAATTAAACCTGCTTCAGTGGAGAATAATTAGGTGTGATATATTTGCCACTTTTTAATGTTCTCAGGAATAGATTAATACATTTTAAATTCAAAGGGTTTTCCAGAAGATGAGTGCTTGAATAATATTTCATTTACAAAGTTGATAGTATCATTTTGAGGACAATGCAACATTTAATAGAATAATTGTTTATATGGTTGAGTTTATAGAATTTATAATTATGACACATACATATGGTCTTAGATAATCTTATACACACACGAGCTATTGTGCAAAAGTTTTAGGCAGGTGTCAAAAAATGCTGCAAAGTAAGAATGTTTTCAAAAAGAGTTTAATATTTATTAACTAGATGCAAAATGAAAGAACAGAAGGAAAATATCAAGCTACCCATTATTTGATTTTACCAAGCCCTTGGTCTTCAAAACAGCATCAAAACAACTATTCTTCTTGGTACACTTGCGCACAATCTTTTAAGGAATTTAAGGAATTTGGCAGGGAGATCATTGCAAACCACAGATCCTGTGTCGCTGTCGTGTTTTGCAAATCTTTCTATCTTTTCATATAATCCCAATCAGATTCATTGATGTTCAGATATGGACTCCGTGTGTGTCATATCAACACTTCCAGGACTCCATTTTTTTAATGCTGAATATAGGTATTAAGCCCTTCATGACATTTGAAGGACATTTACATCAAATGTCATGTCCTTGCCTTTGATACAAGTTTGCAAGCTTACCCATCTTTCCTGGCACATGGCTGCTAATTTAATCTGGCAGCGAGATTTAACATGTTTCAGCAGGAAGTGAATCCGTAGCATGATTGCAGGGCGTTGATGGGTATTCATGAAGCCAGTAGTCTGCTAATGACACCTGTGCCTGTTAGTATGATCCTCCTATGAGGACCTGCCCGTGGGTCTTATTCATAGGAGATTGTGATTTCTACTATACGTAGCAGTGCTGAATCACTACTTGGTATAGCACAAGCAATCAAATGACCCATACACTGGTATAAGAATAACAGAAATACCTCTTAGCACAAGCACTTTTTATTTGCTGCATGGCATGGTCCTACCTATAATAGTGGCCAGACATAACCCCTTAGTGATAGAGCCAATTTGGTACTTAATGACCAGGTCAATTTGTACAATTCTCACCACTGTCAATTTGTGGTTATAACTCTGGAACTCTTCAATGTATCCCACTGATTTTGAGAATATTTTTTCATGGCATATTGTACTTCATGTTAGTGGTAACATTTCTTCAATATGACTTGCATTTATTTATGAAAAAAATGGAAATATGTCGAAAATCTAGAAAATTTAGCAATTTTCAAACTTTGAATTTTTTCATCCTTAAATCAAAGAGATATGTCACACAAGGTCCTTAATAAATAATATTTCCCACATGTCTACTTTACATCAGAACAATTTTGGAAACTTTTTTTTGTTAGGAAGTTATAAGGGTTAAAATTTGACCAGCGATTTCTCATTTTTACAACACCATATTTTTTAGGGACCACATCTCATTTGAAGTCACTTTGAGGGGTGTACATGACAGAAAATTCCCAAAAGTGACACCATTCTAAAAATAGCACCTCGCAATGTGCTCAAACCCACATTCAAGAAGCTTATTAACCCATTATGTGCTTTACAGGAACTGAAGCAATGTGGAAGGAAAAAATGAACATTTACTTTTTTTTCACAAACATTTTAATTCAGAACCATTTTTTTTATTTTCACAAGTGTAAAAAGAGAAAATGAACCACAAAAGTTGTTGTGCAATTTCTGCTGAACACACTGATACCCAATACATGGGGGGAAACCACTGTTTGGGCTCACGGCAGATCTCAGAAAGAAATGAGCGCCGTTTGATTTTTTCACACAGAATTGGCTGGAATTGAGATCGGATGCCATGTCACATTTGGAGAGCCCCTGTTGTGCCTAAAAAGTGGAAATCCCCCACAAGTGACATCATTTTGGAAACTAGACGCCCAAAGGACTTTTTGAACACAAAATTGGCTGGAATCATTGGTGGCACCATGTCCCGTTTGTACACCTGATGTACAGTACCTAAACAGTGGCAACCCCCAAATTCTAACTCCAACCATAACTCCAACACACCCTTAACCTTAATCCCAACCCTAACCACAATCCTAACCCCAACACACCCCCTAACCCTGATCCCAACCCTAACCATAACCATAACCACAAACCTAACCCAAACACATCCCTAACCCCAACCCTAACCATAATCCTAGCCACAACTCTAACCCCAACACACCCCTAACCCTAATCCCAACCCAAACTATAATTCTAACCACAAACCTAACCCCAACACAACACTAATCCTAATCCCAACCCTATACATAACCCAAACCTCAACCCTAACCCCAACACACCCCTAACCCTAATCCCAACCCTTACAATAATCCTAACCACAACCCTAACCACAACCCTAACCCCAACAAACCCCTAACCCTAATCCCAACCACAACCCTGACACCAACACACCCCTAACCCTAACCACAACCCTAACCATAACTCTAACCACAAACCTAAACCCAACACACCCCTAACCCTAATCCCAACCCTATCCATAACCCTAACCACAACCCTAAACCCAACACACCCCTAACCTTAATCCCAACCCTAACCATAGCCCTAAACACAAACCTAACCCTAACACACCTCTAACTCTAATCCCCACCCTAATCTTAATCTCAACCCTCGCCATAGCACTAATGCAAACCCTAGCGCTAACACTAACCTTAAGGCTAGAATCAATCACACTAGTGTATTATACGGATGAATGCTATGCAATAAAAAATCACATAACACTCGGACGAGAGTTAATCTATGGGGAAGCTCACATTACCTTTTTTTCTCGGGCGTATTCTACATGTAAGTGAAATCGCAGCATGCTGCGATTTTACATGTATATCGGCCAAGTCTCGCCACTTCAAGTCTATAGATGCAAGAAAAATCGGACACCACATGGACTATCTGTGTGTCTTTTGAGGAATACGCACACATTTTCCTTATTTCAGCCCATTGAACCATTAAATTAATTGGGGAAAAGAATTGATAAATGTAAAGCCATATGCATGTCTTACAGATGTTATACAGATACTTAGATGCAAGGAAATCGCATCATCGCATTGCAAATGGCTTACATACGGATCATCATATGGAAAACATATGGAGAACAATACTGCTATTCTCGGGTGAGAAAATCGGACCGATTTTTCATATGTTAAGTGTGTCACCGGCCTAATGCTAACCCTAACCCTAATGCTAACCCTAACACTGACCCAAACGCTATCTTCAACACTAAGGCTAACCCTAACGCTAGCGCTAACTTAACTTTATCCCAACTCACTTTAGCTCAACTCTAACCCTAATGGCAACAAAGAAATAAATATATATTTTTTATTTTATTATTATTCCCTAAGGGGGGTGATAAAGGAGGGTTTACTTACTATTTTTTAATTTTGATTATTGTTATAGGGTCTATCACAGTGATAAAAATGAACCAATAGGAAAATTTTCCTATTGTTGCGGGGTTCCAGCCGGCAGATTTCAGCGGGCGCTCTGCGCATGTGACTGCCATATACTCCCAGAAGAAGATGCTGGGGGACATCACAGTGGGACAGCAGAGACTCCATAAGTACAGAGATGGATCAGGGGACCCTATTTCTCTCTCCTCTGATGTGATCACACATCAGAGGAGAGAGAAATTAAATGGAATATTGTACTTTTTTTGTGGTCGCCGTTATACCGTTACTAATGGCAATCACAACACTGAGTTTGGTAAAAACCTACCCAAGTCATGTTCTCTGGGGTCTCTACCTCCATTAGCCAAGACTATGAATAAATTCTGTATCTGGGGGGTGCTATAACCTTAAATCTCTGCGCCGTTAAAAAGCATCGCTGTGGTTTATGTACCCTTAACTGCTGCCTTTAAAAGGCGTATTGGCGGTCATTAAGAGGTTAAATATTTGCACATTGTGAGTTATTATTTACTTGAGTTTCTGAAACTATACATCTATGTATATTGTTGAATTGTCTCTTACCCAACCTCCCAACAGTCTATTCAATAGGACTATCAGCTGTGTATCCACCAGACTTCTGCTCAACACAACTGATGGTCCCAACCCCATTTATAAGGCAAGAAATCCCACTTATTAACCCCTTCATGACACAGCCTATTTAGACCTTAATGACCTGGCCATTTTTTGCAATTCTCACCAGTGTTCCTTTATGAGGTAATAACTCAAGAATGCTTCAACGGATCCTAGCAATTCTGAGACTGTTTTTTCATGACATATTGGGCTTCATGATAGCAGTAAATTTAGGTCGATAATTTTTGCATTTACTTGTGAAAAAAACAGAAATTTGGCGAAAATTATGAAAATTTTGCAATTTTCAAATTTTGAATTTTCATTCTGTTAAACCAGAGAGTTATGTGACACAAAATAGTTAATAAATAACATTTCCCACATGTCTACTTTACATCAGCACAATTTTGGAAACACTTTTTTTTTGCTAAGAAGTTATAAGCGTTAAAATTTGACCAGCGATTTCACAATTTTACAACAAAATTTACAAAACCATTTTTTTAGGGACCACCTCACATTTGAAGTCAGTTTGAGGGGTCTATATGGCTGAAAATAGCCAAAAGTGACACCATTCTAAAAACTGCACCCCTCATGGTGCTCAAAACCATATTCAAGAAGTTTATTAACCCTTTAA
This sequence comes from Ranitomeya imitator, assembly GCF_032444005.1. Classification (NCBI taxonomy): domain Eukaryota; kingdom Metazoa; phylum Chordata; class Amphibia; order Anura; family Dendrobatidae; genus Ranitomeya; species Ranitomeya imitator. The sequence continues at coordinate 707,879,819 of NC_091283.1, read as the reverse complement.
GTGTTTCACAACAGCAGAAGCAACATGGAAGGAAAAAATGAACATTTAACTTTTTAGTCACAAAAATGATTTTTAGCAACAATTTTTTTATTTTACCAAGGGTAAAAAGTGACACTGGACCCTGAAAGTTGTTGTCCAATTTGTCCTGAGTACGCTGATACCCCATATGGGGAGAACCACTGTTTGGGTGCACGACAGGGCTCGGAAGGGAAGGAGCACCATTTGACTTTTTGAATAAAAAATAGGCTCCAATCTTTAGCGGATACCATGTCGCGTTTGGAGCTCCCCCACAAGTGACCCAATTTTGGAAACTAGACCCACTAAGAAACTTATCTAGCTGCATAGTGAGCACTTTCAACCACCAGGTGCTTCACAAATTGATCTGTAAAAATGAAAAAGTACTTTTTTTCACTCAAAAATTATTTTAGCCTCAATTTTTTCATTTTCACATGGGCAACAGGACAAAATGGATCCTAAAATGTGTTGGGCAATTTCTTCTGAGTACACCGATACCTCACATGTGGGAGTAAGCCACTATTTTGGCACACGGCAAGGCTCAGAAGGGAAGGAGCGCCATTTGACTTTTTGAATGAAAAATTAGCTACAATCATTAGCGGACACCATGTTGCGTTTGGAAAGCCCCTGTGTGCCTAAACATTGGAGCTCCCCCACAAGTGACTCCATTTTGGAAACTAGACCCCCCAAGGAACTTATCTAGATGCATAGTGAGCACTTTGAAACCCCAGGTGCTTCACAAATTGATCTGTAAAAATGAAAAAATACTTTTGTTCACCAAAAAATTATTTTAGCCTACATTTTTTCATTTTCTCATGGGTAACAGGATAAAATGGATCCTAAAATTTGTTGGGCAATTGCTCCTGAGTACACCGATACCTCACATATGGGGGTAAACCCCTATTTCGGCACACGGCAAGGCTCGGAAGGGAAGGAGCGCCATTTGACTTTTTGAATAAAAAATTTGCTACAATCATTAGCAGACACCATGTCTGCGTTTGGAGAGCCCCTGTGTGCCTAAACATTGGAGCTCCCCCACAAGTGACCTCATTTTAGAAACTAGACCTCCCAATGAACTAAACTAGATGTGCGGTGAGCACTTTGAACCCCCAAGTGCTTCACAGAAGTTTATAATGTAGAGATGTTAAAATAAAAATCCTATTTTTTCCACAAAAATTATCTTTTCACCCACAAATTTTTATTTTCCCAAGGGTAACAGGAGAAATTAGACCTCAGAAGTTGTTGTGCTATTTGTCCTGGAATGCTATGTTGGGGTAAACCACTGTTTGGGGGCATGGCAGGGCTCAGAACAGAGGGAGCACCCTTTGACTTTTTGAACACAAAATTGGCTGGAATCATGGAGGGGCCATTTTGTGTTTGGAGACCTCCTTAGGCCTCTTTCACACTTCAGTTATTTGGCGTCAGTCTAAAACCGCCATTTTCCTCAAATAACGGATCCGTCATTTTTTTTGACGGATCCGTTATTTTCCCATAGACTTGCATTAGTGACGGATTGTGACGGATGGTCGTCCGTTCCATCCGCCATGCGACGGATCCGTCGACATTTGGCGGACGTTTTCTGAAAATAGACGGACATTGGAACGTTTTTTGTCAACGCCGAAATGGCGGATCGCGACGGATCCGTCGCGTCCGCCATTCCATAGAATGGGCGCCTATGGGCGACGGATCCGCCGCAACCGTTTTTTCGGCGGATCCGTCGCCCCAATCCGTTTTTTCCATTGCGCATGCTCCAAAAAGTAGATACTTCTCCCAGACAACCCCCAAGTAACGGATCCGTCAAAAAAACGGATCCGTTAGAACCGTTTTCGCAACAATTGTGACGGATCCGTCAATCCGTCACTATGTCGGTAGTGACTGACGCCAAAAGACTGAAGTGTGAAAGAGGCCTTATGTACCTAAACAATAGAAACCCCCAATTCTAACTCCATCCCTTACCCCAACACACCACTATCCCTAATCCAACCCTAACCATAAACCTAACGCAGAGCCGTGTAAATAAAAAAATCATTTTTTCTTTCCTCAAAAATTATTTTTTGGCCCTCAATTTTTTTTCACAAAGGTAACTGGAGAAATTGGACCCCAAAAGTTTTTGTCCAGTTTGTCCTGAGTAGCTGATACCCTATATCTGGGGGCGAACCACTGTTTGGGCATATGTCGGGGCTCATAAGGGAAGTAGTGACGTTTTGAAATGCAGACTTTGATGGAATGGTGTGCGGGCGTCACGTTGCGTTTGCAGAGCCCCTGATGTGCCTAAACAGTAGAAACCCACCACAAGTGATCCCATTTTGGAAACTAGAACCTCAAGGAACTTATCTAGATGTGTCGTGAGCACTTTGAACCCCTAAGAGCTTCACAGAAGTTTATAATGCAGAGCCGTGAAAATAAAAAATCATTTTTCTTTTCTCAAAAAAATTATTATTAGCCCTCAATTCTTTATTTTCACAATGGTAGAAGGACAAATTGGACCCCAATTTTTGTTTTCCAGTTTGTCCTGAGTACGCCGATACCCCATATGTGGGGGTAAACCACTGTTTATGTGCACGTCGGGGCTTGGAAGGGAGGGAAGCAAGATTGGCTGGAATCAATGGTAGCACCATGTCGCGTTTGGGACCCCCTTATGTGCCTAAACAGTGGAAACCCCTCAATTCTAACTCAAACCCTAACCGCAAAACACCCCTAACTCTAATCCCAACCCTAACCATAACCCCAACACACCACTAACTCTAATCTTATTCCTAATTCCAACCCCAACCATAACTCTAATTCCAATCCTAACCCTAAGGCTATGTGCCCACATAGCGGATTCATGTGTGGATTTTTCCGCACCGTTTTTGAAAAATCTGCAGGTAAAAATCATTGCATTTTACCTGCGGATTTCCTGCGGATTTCCTGCGCTTTTTGTACGGATTTCACCTGTGGTTTTACACCTGCGGATTCCTATTGAGGAGCAGGTTTAAAACGCTGCGGAATCCGCACAAAGAAATGACATGCTGCGGAAAATACAACTCAGCATTTCTGCATGATATTTTCCGCACCATGAGCACAGCAGATTTGCTTTTTCATAGGTTTACATTGTTCTGTATACCGCACGGAAAACTGCTTTGAATCCGCAGCCAAATCTGCACCGTGTGCACATACCCTAATTCCAACCCTAATTCTAACCTTAACTATAACTATAATTCTAACTCTAACCCTAATTCTAACCCTAACACTAGTTCTAACCCTAACCCTAGTTCTAACCCTAACCCTAATTCTAACCCTAACCCTAATTCTAACCCTAATTGCAACCCTAGCCGTAACCCTAACCCTAGTTCTAACCCTAAGGCTTCTTTCAGACTTGCGTCGTGTGACATATGTTGCAATCCATCGTTTTAGGAAAAAAACGGATCCTGCATATATGCCTGCAGGATGCGTTTTTTCCCATAGACTTGCATTGACGACGGATCGCAACATATGGCCACACGTCAAGTCCGTCGTGCACTGGATCCATCGTGTTTTGACGGACCGTCGTCATGAAAAAACATTCAAGGGAACATTTTTTCGTACGTCGCATCCGCCATTTTCTACTGCGCATACGCGGTTGGAACTCCGCCCCCTCCTCCCCGGACTTCAGAATGGGCAGCGGATGTGTTGAAAAACTGCATCCGTATGTCGCACCAACTCTTAGCGACGGAGCCGTACCGACGCAAGTGTGAAAGAAGCCTAACCCTAGCCCTAACCCTAGCTCTAACCCTAACCCTAGCCCTAGCCCTAACCCTAACCCTTATTCTAACCCTAACCCTAGTTCTAACCCTAACCCTAGTGGAAAAATAAAAATAAATATAATTTCTTTATTTTATAATGTTCCCTATCTATGGGGGCGATAAAGGGGGGCTATTTACTATTTTTTTTATTTTGATCACTGTGATAGTATTGATCACAGTGATCAAAATGAATGAACGAATCTGCCAACTGGCAGATTCGGCGGGCGCACTGCCCATGCACCCGCCACTTTGCAAGATGGTGGTGACCATCCTGGAAGCTGGACAGACACCGGGTGGGACCCCAGGACTCGATAAGTATGGGGGGATGAGATCGGACAGCGGGGGCGCCGGAAAGGATGGGGGGTGCCAGACAGGACGGGGGGCGGAGGGGAGAGGAGTGCAGCGGGGACAGAACGCAGGGGTAGGAAAGGCTGATAGCGGCGCCAGATCACCACTGTCAGTTAGTGGGGTTGCAGATTGGGGTCTCCAGCCATGGCCGATGACATTGCAGCTTCGGCCATGGCTGGATTGTAATATTTCATCAATTTTCATTGCTGATATATTACGATTGCTCTGATTGGCTGTTGAAAGTGAAACAGCCAATCAGAACGATCGTAGCCACGGGGGGGGGGAAGGGCGAATCCACCCCCTGGGCTGAATTACCACTCCCCCTGTTCCTGTAGGTCAGGTGAAATTGGAGTAAACCCTATCACCCGGCCTGCAGGAACGCGATCATTCTGTGACACAGCATATAATAATCATAATCTTTATTTATATAGCGCCAACATATTCCGCAGCGCTTTACAGTTTAACAGTTTTAAACACAACAGTCATAGGTAACGTTAACAATACAATAAAGCAAAATAAGACGACCCTGCTCGTAAGAGCTTACAATCTACAATGAGGTGGGGGAGATACAAAGTACAGGTGTGTATTTACAGTGATGTATTTACAATGATGGTCCAGCCATCTTCTGGGGGTGGGGGGTAGATGGAGATAGTGATTGGGCTACACACACAAACATAAAATGACTTTGATTAGTTAACATGGTAGGCTGCTCTGAATAAATGTGTTTTGAGCGAGCGCCTAAAACTATGCAAGTTGTGGATGGTCCTAATATCTTGGGGTAGAGCATTCCAGAGGATTGGCGCAGCGCGGGAGAAGTCTTGGAGTCGGGAGTGGGAGGTATGGATTAGTGCAGAGGTTAGCCAAAAGTCATTTGCAAAGCGCAGCGGTCGGCTTGGCCGATAGACCGAAATGAGGGAGGAAATGTATGGGGGTGCCGCACTTTGGAGAGCTTTGTGGGTGAGAACAAGTACTTTGAATTGTATCATGTAATGAATGGGCAGCCAGTATAATGACTGGCGAAGAGCGGATGCATCTGAGTAACGATTAGCCAGATGGACAACCCTGACTGCCGCATTAAGGATGGACTGGAGAGGGGAAAGTCGAGTGAGGGGGAGGCCAATTGATAGAGCGTTGCAGTAGTCCAGGCGGGAGTGGATTAGGGCAACAATGAGGGTTTTTGTTGTCTCCATGGTGAGAAAACGGCGGATTCTAGAGATGTTCTTTAGGTGTAAGCGGCAGGAGCAGGCAAGAGATTGTATGTGGGAGGTGAAGGAGAGATCGGAGTCAAACATAACACCCAGACAGCGTAACTGCTGCCGGAGTGTTATGATGGTGCCACCCACGGAGAGGGAAATGTCAGATTTAGGGAGGTTAGTAGAAGGCGGGACCAGAAGACGTTCAGTTTTGGAGAGGTTGAGTTTCAGATAGAGATCGAACATGATGTTGGAGACTGCAAACAGACAGTCAGTGGCGTTCTGTAGTACAGCGGGGGTAAGGTCAGGGGATGACATGTATAGTTGTGTGTGATCAGCATAAAGATGGTACTGAAAGCCAAATCTGATGATGGTCTGTCCAATTGGGGCTGTGTAGAGGGAGAAGAGAAGGGGCCAAGGACTGAGCCCAGAGATACCCCAACAGTGAGAGGAAGAGGAGATGAAGTGGAGCCAGAGAACAGAACACTCAAGGAGCGATCAGAAAGGTAGGAGGAGAACCAGGAGAGAGCAGTGTCCTTAATGCCTAGTGACTGGAGCCTAGAGAGTAAGAGAAGGTGGTCAACAGTGTTGAAAGCTGCAGAAAGGTCGAGGAGAATGAGCAGAGAGTGGTCACCGTTACATTTTGCTGTCAGAAGGTCATTGGTCACCTTGATGAGTGCAGTTTCTGTGGAATGTAGGGGGTGGAAACCGGACTGTGAAGGGTCTAGGAGGGAATGAGTGGAGAGGTAATGTGTAAGGCGGGAGTAGATCAGGCGCTCCAAGAGTTTTGAGATGAAGGGGAGATTGGAGACCGGTCTCTAGTTGTTTGTGCTGGATGGATCGAGGATGGGTTTCTTTAGTAATGGAGTAATGATAGAGTGTTTGAAGGAGGAGGGGAAAATGCCAAAGGAGAGGGAGAGATTAAAAATTGTAGTTAGGTGAGTTGTGACGACTGGAGAGAGAGACTAGTGGAGGTGTGAGGGAATGGGGTCGGTGGTGCATATAGTTGGATGAGAAGAGGAGAGGAGCTTGGAGACTTCTTCTTCTGTAATGGGATCGAATGTGGAGAGTGAGCCAGGGCTGTTTCACTCTGTGGAGGTTCTGAGGGTGAGGGGAGCTACTTGGTCAAGGGTGCTTCTAAGAGTGTCATTGTAGTGATGTACAGAGAGATCAGGACAGGAAAAAGAAGAGATTAGGGACAATGATGAGTGTAAAGAGTCTGAAAGTGTATGAGGGTTAATGGCATGTAGATTTCTGAATGTGTGGTAGGTAGGAGAGTGCTGGGGTGGGTGTTATGATGCGGTGGTCTAGGAGCAACATGGATCGAGCTCTGAGGGAAGTGGTAACTGTACTGCCTGCAGTCCCTAAGCTCAACACAACACTAGAAGTAGCCGTGGAATGCTCCTAACTCTCCCTAGGCATCTCGTCACAGCCTAAGAGCTAACTACCTCTAAAGACAGAAGCAGGAAAACTATCTTGCCTCAGAGAAAATCCCAAAAGGATAGATTAACCCCCCACAAATAATGACTGTGAGTGGAGAGGAAAAAGACATACACAGAATGAAACCAGGATGAGCACAGGAGGCCAGTCTAGCTTGATAGATAGGACAGGATGGAATACTGTGCGGTCAGTATAAAACACTACAAAAATCCACGCAGAGTTTACAAAAAAAATCTCCACACCTGACTGAATTAATTCATACTGATAACGCTGGACAAACATAGAAAGCACTGAAGTCCACAATCTGTGAACAGAAAAGCGCAAGCAAAAACTTAGCTTTGCTGAACTGGTCAGGATAACAGGGAAATCCAAAAAGATGTGAATCCAACCAGGAACCATTTACAAGTGGCACTGGCTGAAGGAACAGCCAGGCCTAAATAGCCGAGCAGAAGAGATGATAAGTGGAGGCAGCTGATGACAGCTAACTCCAAGGAGCAGCCATACCACTTGAAACCACAAGAGGGAGCCCAAGAGCGGAATTCACAACAGTACCTCCCCCTTGAGGAGGGGTCACCGAACCCTCACCAGAGCCCCCAGGCCGATCAGGACAAGCCAAATGAAAAGCACGAACCAAATCGGTGGCATGGACATCGGAGGCAACAACCCAAAAATTTTCCTCCTGGTCATAACCCTTCCACTTGACAAGATACTGAAGCCTCCGCCTCGAAAAACGAGAATCCAAAATCTTCTCAACCTCATATTCCAACTCTCCCTCAACCAACACCGGGGCAGGAGGGTCAACCGAGGGAACAACGGGCACCACATATCTCCGCAACAAAGATCTATGGAAAACATTATGAATGGCAAAAGAGGCTGGAAGAGCCAAACGAAAAGACACCGGATTAATAATTTCAGAAATTTTATAAGGACCAATAAACCGAGGCTTAAACTTAGGGGAAGAAACCTTCATAGGAACATGATGAGAAGACAACCAAACCAAATCCCCCACACGAAGCCGGGGACCAACACACCGATGGCGGTTAGCAAAACGTTGAGCCCTTTCCTGAGACTGAGTGAACTAATCAAAACTTGGAGACCTATTTGAGATGCTTTGTGTCTGCTGCTTTGTGTCTGCAAATTGTCCACCACATGAGTCCAAATCTGCTGCAGCCTGTCCACCACAGAATCAACACCAGGACAATCAGAAAGCTCAACCTGCCCAGAAGAAAAACGAGGATGAAAACCAAAATTACAAAAGAAAGGTGAAACCAAAGTAGCCGAACTAGCCCGATTATTAAGGGCAAACTCGGCCAACGGCAAGAAAGACACCCAATCATCCTGATCAGCAGACACAAAGCATCTCAAATAGGTCTCCAAGGTCTGATTAGTTCACTCAGTTTGGCCATTAGTCTGAGGATGAAACGCCGAAGAAAAAGACAAATCAATGCCCATCCTAGCACAAAAGGCCCGCCAAAATCTAGAGACAAACTGAGAACCTCTGTCAGAGACAATATTCTTCGGAATGCCATGCAAATGAACCACATGCTGAAAAAATAATGGAACCAGATCTGAAGAGGAAGGCAACTTAGGCAAAGGTACCAGATGGACCATTTTAGATAACCGGTCACAAACAACCCAGATAACAGACATCTTCTGGGAAACAGGAAGATCCAAAATAAAATCCATAGAAATATGTGTCCAGGGCCTCTCAGGGACCGGCAAAGGCAAAAGCAACCCACTAGCGTGGGAACAGCAAGGCTTGGCCCGGGCGCAAGTCCCACAGGACTGCACAAAAGCACGCACATCGCGCGACAAGGAAGGCCACCAAAAGGACCTACCAACCAAATCTCTGGTACCAAAAATCCCAGGATGACCAGCCAACTCTGAACAATGAACCTCAGAAATAACCTTACTTGTCCATCTATCAGGAACAAACAGCTTCCCCACTGGACAGCGGTCAGGCCGATCAGCCTGAAATTCCTGAAGCACCCGCCGCAAATCAGGGGAGATAGCAGAAAGAATCACCCCCTCTTTAAGAATGCCAACCGGCTCAAGGACTCCAGGAGAATCAGGTGAAAAACTCCTAGAGAGGGCATCAGCCTTAACATTCTTAGATCCCGGAAGATACGAGACCACAAAATCAAAACGGGAGAAAAACAGGGACCATCAAGCCTGTCTAGGATTCAGCCGCTTGGCCGACTCGAGGTAAATCAGATTCTTATGATCGGTCAGGACCACAATGCGGTGTTTAGCTCCCTCAAGCCAATGTCGCCACTCCTCAAACGCCCACTTCATAGCCAACAACTCCCGATTGCCGACATCATAATTGCGTTCCGCAGGCGAAAACTTTCTTTAAAACAAAGCACATGGTTTCATCAAAGAACCATTAGACTCCCTCTAAGACAAAACGGCCCCTGCCCCAATCTCAGAAGCGTCGACCTCAACCTGAAAAGGAAGAGAAACATCCGGCTGACGCAACACAGGGGCAGAAGTAAATCGGCGTTTAAGCTCCTGAAAGGCCTCAACAGCCTCAGAGGACCAATTCGTCACATCAGCGCCTTTCTTCGTCAAATCAGTAAGGGGCTTAACCACACTGGAAAAGTTGGCAATGAAACAGCGATAGAAATTAGCAAAGCCCAAAATTTTTTGAATGCCCTTCACAGATGTGGGTTGGATCCAGTCATGAATAGCTTGGACCTTAACTGGATCCATTTCTATAGACGAAGGAGAAAAAATAAAACCCAAAAAAGAGACCTTCTGAACTCCGAATAGGCACTTAGACCCCTTCACAAACAAAGTATTATCATGAAGGATCTGGAACACCATCCTGACCTGCTTCACATGAGACTCCCAATCATCGGAAAAAATCAAAATATCATCCAAATATACGACCATGAATTTATCAAGATAATTGCGGAAAATATCATGCATGAAAGACTGGAACACAGATGGAGCATTAGAGAGCCCAAATGGCATCACAAGATATTCAAAATGGCCTTCGGGCGTATTAAATGCAGTTTTCCATTCGTCACCCTGTTTAATACGAACAAGATTATATGCCCCTCGGAGGTCAATCTTAGTAAACCAACTAGCCCCCTTAATCTGAGCAAACAAATCAGTAAGCAAAGGCAAGGGGTATTGGAATTTGACCGTGGTCTTATTAAGAAGATGATAATCAATACAGGGTCTCAAGGAGCCATCCTTCTTAGCAACAAAAAAAAACCCGCTCCCAACGGTGACGAAGAGGGCCGAATATGCCCCTTCTCCAAAGACTCCTTAACATAACTCCGCATGGTGGCATGCTCTGGCACAGACAGATTGAAAAGTCGGCCCTTAGGGAACTTGCAACCAGGAATCAAGTTAATAGCACAATCACAGACCCTGTGCGGAGGAAGGGAACTGGACTTGGGCTCATCAAATACATCCTGGAAATCCGACAAAAACTCAGGGACCTCAGAAGAGGGGGAAGAGGAAATTGACATCAAAGGAACGTCACTATGTACCCCTTGACAACCCCAACTAGTTACCGACATAGTTTTCCAATCCAGCACCGGATTATGTTCCTGTAACCATGGAAAACCCAGTACAACAACATCATGCAGTTTATGCAACACCAGAAAACAGCAATCTTCCTGATGTGCTGGAGCCATGTACATAGTCATCTGTGTCCAGTACTGAGGTTTATCCTTGGCCAAGGGTGTAGCATCAATACCCCTCAAAGGAATAGGGCTCTGCAAAGGCTGCAAGGAAAAACCACAGCGCCTGGCAAATTCTAAGTCCATTAAGTTCAGGGCAGCGCCTGAATCCACAAATGCCATGACAGAAAAGGACGACAATGAGCAAATCAGGGTCACAGATAAGAGAATTTTAGGCTCTATAGTACTATTGGTAACAGACCTAGCAACTCTCTTAGTACGCTTAGGGCAATCAGAGATAACATGAGCAGAATCACCACAGTAAAATCACAGCCTATTCCGACGTCTGAATTCCTGCCGTTCTGTTCTAGTCAAAATCCTATCACATTGCATAGGTTCTGGACTCTGCTCAGAGGATACTGCCATATGGTGCACAGCTTTGCGCTTGCGCAGACGCCAATCGATCTGAATGGCTAGAGACATAGATTCGCTCAAACCGGCAGGCGTAGGAAAGCCCACCATAATATCTTTAAGGGTTTCAGAAAGACCTTTTCTGAAAATAGCAGCCAGAGCCTCTTCATTCCATTTAGTGAGCACAGACCATTTTCTAAATTTCTGGCAGTATAACTCTGCCGCTTCCTGACCTTGACACAAGGCCAGCAGGGTTTTTTCTGCATGATCCACAGAATTTGGTTCATCATACAATAATCCGAGCGCTTGAAAAAATGCATCAACATTCAATAATGCCGGATCCCCTGTTTCAAGAGAAAAAGCCCAGTCTTGAGGGTCACCACGCAGCAAGGATATGATGATTTTTACTTGCTGAATGGGATCACCAGAAGAACGGGGTTTCAAAGCAAAAAACAATCTGCAGTTATTTCTAAAGTTCAAAAACTTGGATCTGTCCCCAAAAAACAAATCAGGAGTAGGAATTCTAGGCTCTAAAGCCGGAGTCTGGACAACATAGTCCTGGATACTCTGTACTCTGGCAGCAAGTTGATCCACACGAGAAAACAAACCCTGAACATCCATGCCAAAGCATATATCCTAAACCACCCAGAAATCAAGAGGAAAAAAAAAACCAGAGCACAGAAAAAAAAATGGTTCAGAACTTTCTTTTCCTTCTTTTGAGATGCATTTAATTCATTTTTGGCCACTTGTACTGTTATGATGCGGTGGTCTAGGAGCAACATGGAACGAGCTCTGAGGGAAGTGGTAACTGTACTGGCCGCAGTCCCTAAGCTCAACAAAACACTAGAAGTAGCCGTGGAATGCTCCTAACTCTCCCTAGGCATCTCGTCACAGCCTAAGAGCTAACTACCCCTAAAGACAGAAGCAGGAAAACTATCTTGCCTCAGAGAAAATCCCCAAAGGATAGATTAGCCCCCCACAAATAATGACTGTGAGTGGAGAGGAAAAAGACATACACAGAATGAAACCAGGATGAGCACAGGAGGCCAGTCTAGCTTGATAGATAGGACAGGATGGAATACTGTGCGGTCAGTATAAAACACTACAAAAATCCACGCAGAGTTTACAAAAAAAATCTCCACATTTGACTATGAATTAATTCATACTGATAACGCTGGACAAACATAGAAAGCACTGAAGTCCACAATCTGTGAACAGAAAAGCGCAAGCAAAAACTTAGCTTTGCTGAACTGGTCAGGATGACAGGGAAATCCAAAAAGATGTGAATCCAACCAGGAACCATTTACAAGTGGCACTGGCTGAAGGAACAGCCAGGCCTAAATAGCTGAGCAGAAGAGACGATAAGTGGAGGCAGCTGATGACAGCTAACTCCAAGGAGCAGCCATACCACTTGAAACCACAAGAGGGAGCCCAAGAGCAGAACTCACAAAAGTGCCACTTACAACCACCGGAGGGAGCCCAAGAGCGGAATTCACAACAGGTGGGCGAGGAATTGTGAGTGTGAAGGATAGAATGTTGTGGTCAGAGAGGGAAAGCGGTGAGTTATCTAGGTAGGAGATTGAACAGAGCCGGACAAAGACCAGGTCCAGGGTGTTACAGTCTTTGTGTGTTTCAGAGGTTGAGAGCTGTGAGAGGCCTAGAGAAGTGGTTAGTGATAGAAGCTGGGATGCAGATGTGGAAGTGGGGCTGTTAATGGGGATGTTGAAGTCTCCCAGGATAATGGTTGGGAGTTCTAAGAACATGAAGTGCGGCAGCCAGGCAGAGAAATGGTCCAGGAAGTGTGTGGGTGAGCCTGGGGGCCGGTATATGACCGCTACTCTGAGGGAGATGGGACGGAAGAGCCTGATGGTGTGGACTTCAAAAGAAGGGAATGAGAGCGATGGAACTGGGGGTATAACCTGGAATGTGCATTGTGGGGAGAGGAGTATGCCGACTCCACCACCTGGTCTGTTTGTGGGTCTCGGGAATGAGAAAATTGTAAGCCACCATGGGAAATGGCAGCAGGGGAGACAGTGTCAGAGTCCTGGATCCAGGTTTCAGTGAGGGCCAACAGATTCAGAGAGTTGTTCACAAAGTAGTTGTGCAGGAAAGGAAGCTTGTTACATACAGAACGTAGATGCCAAAGGGAACAATTGAAAGAGAGGGATGAGGGAGTGCAAGTAATATTAATAAGGTTAGTATGGTTTTGATATGAGGTAGGGTAGCGGTTGAGGTTAGGGGATGGGGGACCGGGGTTAGGGGAGATGTCTCATGAAATCAGTAGGAGTAAGAAGATAAAAAGCAAGCAGTTTTTGGAAGTGTATGAAGTTTTTTGTGCAGTGTGTTTGGGCAAGGTGGGCTGAGGTTTTTAAGGAAGGTGAGAAGTGCATGGGAGCTGTACATGGGAGAGGGAAGTATAGAGGGGCTGATGTATATGAGTTGTGATGGAGGGGGTTTGGGCAGTGGATGTGGATTGCAAGGGAACATAGGAGGATAGGAATAAAGCACATGGATAGAAGGGAGAGCAGAGCGTGGGTTACCTGACTCCTGCCCTGACTAACTGCCATGGAATAACTGCTGCCAATCCTTCACAGGTCAGATTGGCACCGACTTTCATGAAGCATACGCTGTGTCACAGGTCGGGAAGGGGTTAAACCTGACAGTGCCCACCTGTGAAGTTAAAACCATTTCCGGTGACTACCTATTGAAGCTCATCAAGAGAATGCTACGAGTGTGTAAAGCAGTCATCAAAGCAAAAGGTGGCTACTTTGAAGAACCTAGAATATAATAAATATTTTCAAGTGTTTCACACTTTTTTTTTAAGCATATCATTCCACATGTGCTATTTCATAGTTTTGATGCCTTCCGTGTGAATTTACAATTTCATAGTCATGAAAATACAGAAAAATCTTTAAATAAGAAGGTGTGTCCAAACGTTTGGTCAGTACTGTATGCATAATGAGTTCCTGAATGCACTACAATAAAATGGCACCATCATTGCCATGGGCAGGACATGCATAGCCATCTCTAAAATATGTAAATTAGTTAAAGTCAGTGTCAATGCAAAATTTCAAACAAAGGAGTTAGGTTAATGAGCAAGCAGTATTGTTTAATTCAAAGACCAGAAGCCAGCGAAGGGAATGGGATATACAAAGATAGGCATAAAGAGACCCTGTGCAAAGCTCAGCCATGTTACAATTGAATCTAGTTAGCATAACACTTCAGGAAGGAAAAAAAAAGTGGAATTATTCTGCGAAGGTATCAATTTAACCCTCCGTCAGGAACAATGGATCTGACAGGCGCAGCTCTTCTACTTTCATTTCTCCCTTCTCACCAGATTTTCAGGAAACCCCCTCCCTAGATAGTCTCCTGGCTCTAGCTGCTGTGTGAAACCTGATACCACAGTTGGTCTGCAGAGCTTCAGGAAGGAAGATATAGCTGTGCTGGCTTCTCAGGCTCATTGGTCCTGAACACATCACACTTTATAAGGTTGGTATGTAATGTTTTTAGTCATTACTATTGTTTATTTAGCTTGTTTTATGAATGGATAGGGAAAGGTTTGTGGATATTTCATATAAATAAGGCAGATTTTCTTACAAATGAAAGTGTGCTTCTCAGGCACATTGTTCCCTAATGCATATTCTCTCTCTCTTGCTTCAGATTATCTTCTGAATTGGAGAAGAAAATGTATGATCTTTCAAAACCCCATCATGTTGAGGAAGTGAGAAACATGCTGTTAGATGATGATGATGATGCAGACCCCACAATGAATTAGGATTTTGAAGAAAGTAAGATTGATTCTCATGATGAGGTGAAAGTTTGTGAACTAAATTCTGAAACAGAGCAAGATGGTGACAGTGATGGGGAGGAAGAAGATATAGAATCTTATTATATGGGAAAAGATTTTAAAAAAACAAATGGAACAAGAATCCACCCATAAAAAAATGCATGGAACCTCATAACATTACCACTCACCTTCCTGCAGTTATGGGAACAGCACATAATGCAAAAACTGCAGCTGAATGCTGGAATACTTTTTTCACATTCTGGACTCTATTGTCATATACACTAATCAATATATAGACAATACAAAGCACAAGTTCATCTGTGACAGAATCCTGAAGCCCACGGATAAAATCGAACTGCGTGCATTTTTTGGATTATTATACCTTGCTGGAGCTTATATTTTTGCGCGCGTTTTTTCGTGCGTCGCGCGTTGCGTCGCCGACGCAGGGCGGCGCAACGCTAGTGTGAACGTAGCCTTACTGTGACAGGGAGAAACCAGTACAGCAGTATGTTTGCATTCCATGATGGAAAGGTTTTGGTTTCCTATGTACCACGTGAAAAAAAAATGTACTTCTTCTCTCAACGCTTCATAATGATGATGCCATCGATCCTAAATCTGAAGCACAACAAAAACCAGATTTTGTTACATTTTATAATGAAACCAAAGGGGGTGTTGACACAGCTGATGTAACGCTCGCGCTGAGACTGGTTAGCGCGGGCGCCTGGGGGTGTGGCCCCACTGGACCACAGACCGAACTTCCCTGGAAGGGGCGTAACTAAGTAGCTTCCTAGGTGTTCGCTGGAGCCTCTGATGGTGAGGTCAGACTTGTGCAATAGGAAGCTATCAGGTACCACTCCAGGGTGGAGTCGGACTGTGGATACTGATCCCACCGGGGACAAGACACGGGCAGGCAGGCACGGCTGTGACACTGGCTGACAGACAGGTATGGCAGAGGCCCTGATGGGTGGACTGGCTTGACGGAGATACAGGCTGGCAGACGGGTGCGGCTGGCACTCAGGCAGACAGGCGGGCACGGCTGGCACTGGCAGACAGGACTGATACTCTGGTGGGAACTGGTATTCAGATGGATGTATGGAAACAGGTAAGAACCTGTTCAGACTGGATAATATAAAGAAACAGGTAGAGACCAGTATGGAAAGTTGCAGAATAAAGATAAAGCAAGAGTGGAAGAAAAGCTGAATCACAGGAGGCGGAGTAAGAGTAGGAGGTGGAGCTAAGAGAAGAGAAGGAGAAGGCAGAGCTATGAGCAGAGAAGGAGAGAGCAGAGCCAAGGATGGAGCCGCAGGGGGCGGAGCCAAGAGCAGAGACGCTAGAGGTGGTGTCAAAAGCGGAGATGATGGGGGCGGAGCCAAGAGCGGACACGCTGGAGGCGGAGCCAAGAGCTAAAGACGTAGAACCGCAAGGAGCGGAGCCAGGTAGAACCGCAAGGAGCGGAGCCAGATAGAACCATAAGGAGCGGAGCCGCAGAGCAAGAGCAGGACAGAGCCGCAGAGCAAAGCCACAAAGTGCAGAGCAAGGTCAGAGTGCAGAGCTGAGAGCAAAGCCACAGAGTGTAAAGCAAGGTCAGAGTGC
The DNA here is from genome assembly GCF_032444005.1 of Ranitomeya imitator. NCBI lineage: Eukaryota > Metazoa > Chordata > Amphibia > Anura > Dendrobatidae > Ranitomeya > Ranitomeya imitator. The sequence goes on along the minus strand of NC_091283.1, from coordinate 707,863,633 downwards.
AGAGTAAAGTTACAGAGAGCAGAGCTGAGAGAAAAGCTGAGAGACACAGAACCACAGGTTGTGGTAGAACTGAGCAGAGAGAAGCAGAACCACAGACAGTGGTGAACAGAGCAGAAAGATAAGGCGGAGGTACACACAGCAGAGTGGGAAATGACAAATGACAAAGGAGAAACAGGAACGGACATAGACCAGAGTTCAGACAGGAACGGACACGGATACACAAACAGAACACAGATGAAGGCCTGCAGTATTGCAGCCCTCTGAGACAGGAAACAGACACGACCTGGCAGCTCAGTAGCAAATGCTAACTGAGAGGAATAGTTTGCTCAGGCATCCTCCAATGGGTGAGGATGCCTTAAGTATCAGAGGCCTCAAGGCTATTGGCCAGGAACACCCAAGGGAGGTGCACACAGTCTCAATAAGAATCCGGAGTGGCTGGCGCCGCCCCCCTATGCACACAGCCAGGAAGTGTACACAGAGCAAGCCGCCATGAAGCACATGGCATGGAACCGGCAGCAGACAGATCTCACAGCATGGCACTGGGTGAGTGAGTTGATGTAACAGAAAGGTGGGGAATGGAAGGCCATGCAGTGATGCCGGCAGGGTTGTTACAGCTGATCAGATGTGCTCAACTTTCAGCGTCAGCAGAAACACCAAGCGCTGGCCAATGGTCATATTTTTTGCTATGCTAAATTTGGGTGGATTAAATTCACAAATCCTTTACCTTGAAAACCAGCTTGAACCACTCCGTAGACGATTGTACCTGAAAAAATTGGCCCATGAACTAATGCTTGGAGAGCTACGCAGGAGAAGTATGAAAACCATCGGTATCCCCTCTGACCTTCAAGTTAGGCTCAAAAGATTCCGCCCAGATATTGATGCTGAAAATCAAACACCTGTAACACCTCCCAAAAGAAGGAGATGCACCACCTGCACTATGGAAAGCGGGAACAGAAGGCTTTCTAATTATGAATGTCTCAAATGTCATCATGGAATCTGCCTGACAAATGCAAAAATGTATTGCAATTCTTGCTCCTTGCTTTGCAAATGTGTTTTTTCTGGGGAACCTACAGGATCTAATTCAGATTAGTGTGTAATATTATTCTAGGTGCCTAGAAAATGTTTTTGTGCTAAAATGTTTTCGTTTTAATAACCGTTACTTGATATCATTGGGGGCTATTTGGTGGGAGTTTTGAAATTTGTGTATATCAAAGTTATTACTTTTATGTTGAGTAAATGGGTTTGTTTTGCACCTGATAATGTGTAGTCTCTTTTATTACATCCCTATGAAGGTCTATGATCACTTTTAGATCACTGAAATTGAGAAAATTAGATATTCTAGGCATTTTTCTAGCCTGCGCTTGACAGGCACATTGTTCCATTACGAGTTAGTGTGAATATTGTTCCTGACGGAGGGTCAATCTTTATTACAGTGCCCAAACAGTCATGTGTATACATTAGATTCCAAGTTTGTGCACACAGGTTTTCTTAACTAAAATGCCAAGAGGAAACTGAAGGAAGATCTGATCCCATTGTCTAAAATAAGATGATTTTTTACTAGTATATTTCAATACCTGTTGTGCTGCATAGGTGGGAATTAGTCTACTCCTAAGTAGTGATAAGCAAATTTGTTCAAAAAACAATGTCCAAACAAAAAATCAACACGAGCATGGCACATTCGGATTCATGATGGGAAACATCATCAAAATGTTATAAAATTGGAAAAAATCAGAAACATTCAGTAAAAAAGTATGGGAAAATATTTGCATTTCCATTAGACTATTTTTAGCACTTTGGCTACGATAATGGTGGTGTATGATGAGCATGGGGCATGTGTTTGATGAGGGTAGGGAGCTTGCAGAGCTCAGGAGCAGTGTAAATGTAAACAGTAATCATTTTTCTTCTAACTTTATGTGTGCACATTGTTGGTAGCCAATCAGGGAGTAGGAAACATCCACAATGTTCTGACACAATGGCGTATGTTACTGGCTGCTGAAATCACATGTTCCTCTCCATACAAAGATATGGCATCTTGTTTTAGTACCATTTTTACATTGTACCAGTGCAGAGAGGCTGCTCCTAGTACTGGCACTGTTAACAGCAAGATTTTAGGTAGTTAGCTAGGTAACTGTTTATTAGTCAGATAGTTTAGCTAGCCAGTGTCCTGTGTGGCTGGAAAATCAAGTTTCCAGAAGATTTTTTTTTATGCCATAACTGATGTCCACAAAGACAGCAGGGCACATAGTTACATAGTTACATAGTTATTAAGGTTGAAGGAAGACTTTAAGTCCATCTAGTTCAACCCATAGCCTAACCTAACATGCCCTAACATGTTGATCCAGAGGAAGGCAAAAAAAACCCATGTGGCAAAGAGTAAGCTCCACCTTGGGGAAAAAATTCCTTCCCGACTCCACATACGGCAATCAGACTAGTTCCCTGGATCAACGCCCTATCAAGTAATCTAGTGTATATACCCTGTAACATTATACTTTTCCAGAAATGTATCCAGTCCCCTCTTAAATTTAAGTAATGAATCACTCATTACAACATCATATGGCAGAGAGTTCCATAGTCTCACTGCTCTTACAGTAAAGAATCCGCGTCTGTTATTATGCTTAAACCTTTTTTCCTCCAAACATAGAGGATGCCTGTCATGATCCCAATGGCAGGGGATCACTAAAGGACAAGCACAGATACAAACAAGCTCTAGGGCGATGGAACCTGAGCTGACCGCGACCCTGAACCTAACACACAAATAAAAGTAGCCGGGGAACGTGCCTACGATGATCCTAGACGTCTCGCTCCAGCTGAAGATCTAACTTCCCCTATTAGAAGAAACACAGACCTCTCTTGCCTCCAGAGAAATCCCCCACAGAAATAGCAGCCCCCCACATATAATGACGGTGAAATGAGAGGAAAGCACATACGCAGTATGAAAACAGTTTCAGCAAAATGAGGCCCGCTAAAGCTAGATAGCAGAGGATACAAAAGTGAACTGCGCGGTCAGCGAAAAACCCTTCAAAAAACCATCCTGAAATTACTTGAACTCATGTGCCAACTCATGGTACATGAGGAGCAATTTCAGCCCACTAGAGCAACCAGCAGCAAGAATCACATATCTGCAGGCTGGACTAAAAACCAAATAAAGCAAAACACCAAAACAGGAAAATCCAAACTTAGCTTGACCAGAAGGTTCTAGGAGCAGGGAGCAGAGGTAACAAGACACACTGGATACATTGATAACCGGCGAGGAAATGCCAGCAAAGCCAGGTTAAATAGGAAACTCCCATATCCTGATGGAACAGGTGGAACCCAGAGACCCAGGAAAGACAAGTCACCCAGTACCATCAGTAACCACCAGAGGGAGCCCAAAAACAGAACTCACAACAGATGCCCCCTTGTCCCTGTTTCAGGTCTATGATTAAAAAGATCATCAGAAAGGTCTTTGTACTGTCCCCTCATATATTTATACATTAACATAAGATCACCCCTTAGTCTTCGTTTTTCCAAACTAAATAGCCCCAAGTGTAATAACCTATCTTGGTATTGCAGATCCCCCAGTCCTCTAATAACCTTGGTCGCTCTTCTCTGCACCCGCTCTAGTTCAGCTATGTCTTTCTTATACACCGGAGACCAGAACTGTGCACAGTATTCTAAGTGTGGTCTTACAAGTGACTTGCATAGAGGTAAAATTATGTTCTCCTCATGAGCATCTATGCCTCTTTTAATGCATCCCATCATTTTATTTGCCTTTGTAGCAGCTGCCTGACACTGGCCACTAAATATGAGTTTGTCATCCACCCATACACCCAGGTCTTTTTCATTGACGGTTTTGCCCAGAGTTTTAGAATTAAGCACATAATTATACATCTTATTACTTCTACCCAAGTGCATGACCTTACATTTATCCCCATTAAAGCTCATTTGCCATTTATCAGCCCAAGCTTCTAGTTTACATAAATCATCCTGTAATATAAAATTGTCCTCCTCTGTATTGATTACCCTGCAGAGTTTAGTGTCATCTGCAAATATTGAAATTCTACTCTGAATGCCCTCTATAAGGTCATTAATAAATATGTTAAAAAGAAGAGGGCCCAATACTGACCCCTGTGGTACCCCACTGCTAACCGCTACCCAGTCCGAGTGTGCTCCACATGTCATACAAGTGTGTTGTGCACTGCTTCTATTGTGTTCCATGCATGAGTAGTCCATTTTAAATCTAATTTTGTCACTTGCTAAATGTGAAACAGCATGCTATATCCCATCTTGTAATTTAAGAGTGTGGTGACATTGTTCTGTGATTTCAACTGTTGTGCATGAAAAAAATTGCAGTTGCTACCATGATTCAAAATGCAATATCTCACCTCATTTAGTTTCGATGAAAATCCACTTTCTGCATAGCTCATGCACATTAAAAAAAATAATATTTTTTTCTGTTTCTAAACCTGATACAGCCTGCCATATCCGAAATTGTAATTTTGTGGTGGCGAAAAAAACCTTTCTGCAGAACTCATGCAGATTAAAAAAAATGTTTTTCTGCTTCAAAACGTGATAGAACCCGCCATATCCCAGGTTGTAATGTTGTGGCGGTGATATGAAGCTGTCTGCATACCTCAACAGACGTTATAAAAAAAAATATGTTGCTAAACTTCATACAACCCTCTGTATCAAATGTTGTAATTTTGTAGTAATGAAATAAAGCTGTCTGCAGACCTCATGCGCATGAAAAAAGATATTTTTTCTGCTGCTAAATGTGATAGAGCCAGCCATGTCCCACCTTGTCTTTTAGTGGCATCGAAATTGTTCTGTGTGCATAGCTTTTGCGCATTAAATATATTTATTTTAAAAAAAGTGATCCAGCAGCCGAGATCCGTGTTCAAAATTGTTTTGAGCTTATTTTCTAGATTATACAGGCCTCATCCACACTAAAAATATTTTTTTTCTGTTACTAATGTGATACAATAGGGTTGCTCCTGCTCACTATGCTCCGCTCTATAGGCCTCAAGGACACAGCCCATTCCTGGTTCTCCTTCTACCTCTCTGACCGCTCCTTCACTGTATCTTTTGCCATCTCCTCTTCCTCTCTTCATCCCCTTACTATCAGGGCCCGCAGGGCTCAGTCCTAGGCCCCCCTCTTCTCTCTATACACTGCCCTATTGGACAAATAGTCAGCAGACGTGGGTTCCAGTATCATCACTATGCTGATGACACCCAATTATACACTTCTTCCCCTGACATCACCCCTACCCTAATTCAAAATACCAAGGATTGTCTGTATGCTGTCTCTAACATCATGTCCTCTCTCTATCTGAAGCTAAATCTCTCTAAAACAGAACTTCTTGTGTTTCTCCTTTCTACTAACCTCACTATACCCAACATCGAAATTACCCTGGAGGGTTCAACCATAACTCCGCTGTCTTGGGGTCATATTGACACCGAACTTTCCTTTACTCCCTATATCCGATCACTCACTCGCTCTTGTCACCTCCATCTTAACACATATCCAGAATCCGACCCTTTCTCACCTTTGAAACTGCTAAGACTCTTACAGTCGCTCTTATTAATTCTAGCCAGGACTACTGCAACTCTCTTCTGATTGGTCTTTGTTTTACCAAACTTTCTCCTCTCCAATCCATCTTGAATGCTGCAGCCAGGGTCATATTTCTGTCCAGCCGCTTCATTGATGCCTCCATCTTGTGCCAGTCATTACACTGGCTACCTATTCGCTACAGAGTCCAGTATAAACTCGTCTCTCTCACTCACAAAGCTCTCCACAGTTCTGCACCGCCGTATATCTCCTCTCTCATCTCTGTCTATCACCCTACACGTGCCCTCAGTTCTACAAATGACCTAAGACTAATATCCCCCGTAATCCAAACCTCGCACCTCCATCGCAAAGACTTCTCTCGTGCTGCGCCAGCTCTCTGGAATGCTCTTCCACCGAGATGATCAGCCCCGACCTATTCAAGCGTGCTTTAAAAACTCATCTCTTCAAAAAAGCCTACCACATCAACTAATCAGTAAACTAACTTTGCCCTGTTTCTTCCTTCCAAATATTATTCTGAATCTGCACCCTACTATTCATCTGTCTCCACCCTCCACCCTCCACCCTCCATGCACATGATAACTGCACTTGATACTTGACTATTGCACTTAAACAACAGGCTGATGACCGGATCATGCAGCTTTATATGAAAATCCCTATTTATTATAATTGCCAGACCTGAAATAACAAGAACTTTTCACCTATTGTGTCCCCCATTTCCTTGTAGATTGTAAGCTTGCGAGCAGGGACCTCACCCCTAATGTCACTGTTTAAATTGTCTTAACTTGTATTGAATTTATTGTCTGTACATGTCACCGCTTAATTGTAAAGTGCTGCGGAATATGTTGGCGCTATTTAAATAAAAATTATTATTATTATTATTATTATTAGATCTCATTTTGAAAATGTTTGTAGCATCTAGTCAATGTTATACAGGCCTCATTTACAGGCCCAAAAATATTTTGTCGGTTACTAACGTCACACAGTATGGGAGATCAATTTTAAAATTGTTTGGAGCATATCTTCCTTGTCATATAGCCCTCATCCACATTTAACCCCTTAACACCCTGAACTTTTTTCGGTTTAGCGTTTTCGTTTTTCGCTCCCCGCCATACCTTTTTTTGTTTTACCATCAATATGACCATGTGAGGGCTTATTTTTTGTGGGATGAGTCGTACTTTTGAACGAGGCCATTGATTTTACCATATCGTGTACTAGAAAATAGGAACAAAAATTCCAAAAGCAATGAAATTGCAAAAAAAGTGCAATCCCACACTTGTTATTTTTGTTTGGCTGTTTTGCTAGGTTCACTAAATGCTAAAACTGAACTGCCACTATGATTCTCCAGATCAATACGAGTCCATAGACACCAAACATGTCTAGGTACTTTTTTATCTAAGTGGTGAAAAAAAATTCCAAACTTTGCTAAAAAAATGTGCAATTTTCCAATATCTGTAGTATCTCCATTTTTCATGATCTGAGGTCTTTTTTTTGAATGTCAAGCTGACTTTTTTAATGATACCATTTTGTTCCAGATTCATTCTTTTGATCGCTCGTTATTGCATTTTAATGCAATGTCGCGTTGACCAAAAAATGTAATTCTGGCGTTTTGAATTTTTTATCACTATGCCGTTTAGCGATCAGGTTAATTCTTTTTCTTAATAATATATTGGGCGATTCTAAACTCTCTGATACCATATATGTGTTGGTTTTTTAAATTGTTTTATTTTGAACTAGATGGCAGCCCGAAAGAATCGGGAGTCTAGAATCCATATATACTTTATTTATTCAAATGTAAGAATAATACAATTAATAAATAATAGTAAGAAAGAACAAAAATAATAGGCAGTATATGGAGAAAACACCAAACAAAAGTTCAAAATTGGTGTGAAAATGTCACTGAACCACTTCACAACTAAATATATATAGTTTTGGTAAATGGTATTATAATTTTTTTGACAAAATTCGGCAGGAGCTTGAAGAGCAACGTCACTGAGCCCGCCTCCACGCAGTAGAAACTTGCTGTGAGGTAAAAATTCAAAAATCACACCAAAATGGCGGGCGGAGTGTGTCACAGTACGGCACGTTTCTGATTGGTCGCTCGCAGCAGGCGGCAACCAATCAGACACTGGACACTGTTGACGTCACTTATCTCCGGACATTAGCTCCGGACATTAGCTCCGGACATTATCTCCGCACATTAGCTCCGGACATCAGCTCCGGACATTAGCTCCGGACAAAGCCACGGAAGTTGGCAGAAATTGCAGGAAGTAGTATTCTAGGCAATTAATCTCCGGACATTAGCTCCGGACATTAGCTCCGGACATTAGCTCCGGACATTAGCTCCGGACAAAGCCACGGAAGTTGGCACAAATTGCAGGAAGTAGTATTCTAGGCAATTATATATTAGATGGGGCGAAAGAGGGATGATTTGAACTTTAAGAAAATTAAATTATTTTTTACATATTTATAAAAACACTTTTTTTAACTTTTGCTATGATTCAGTAGCATCCTTGGGAGGCTAGTACCTGGTACAACTTGATTGGCTCAGCTACATAGAGGCGATGTTCAGATCTCTTCTATGTAGCTGAACTGCTGAGTTGCCATGAGTGCTGACCACAGGGTGGTGCTAATAGCAATCCGGCATCAACAACCAAAATGTCTCATGGAGACATCTGGTTGTCATGCTGATGTGCTGATAACCCCCGATCATGTGACTGGGGGTCACCGGTGCGTGCATTTCCGGCTGGAAGGCACGAAGCGCTTGTTGAATGCCACTGTCAGAGTTTGTCATTTAACTAATTAATAGGTGCGGGTGGATCACGATTTCACGTGTGCCTATTACGGGCACATGTCAGCTGTTCAAAACAGCTGACATGTCCTAGCTTTGATGTGGGCTCACCGCCAGAGTCCACATCAAAGCATGGGTACTGCCATCAGGCGTACTATTCCATCCATTGTAGACAAAAATCACAAGAACACAGGCAGAGATGCTGACCTGTCCAGGGCCTCCAAACAGTTGCTCTAACCAAAGTGCAGCGGGCCCAAATAAAGACGGCAAATACACAGGTGCAATAATACCGATAAGGCAGCCAGCCTACAATCAGGAATTGCCGCTTGGTACACCTATGCAAACAAATAATCTGTATGTGGCATGATCACACAGAAACGCAGAGCATATGGCTCAAAGCCTATTAATGATGCCATATAGCAGGCTAACTATTGCTGACTATAATGCATCCTGTGTGAACAGAGGCCACAGTTTACAGAGCCATCTAGGTCCCAGCTGCACCCTGAAAAGATATAAAGTGCACAAAAGCATAACAATGTATGCAAGGTATTGGTTGATATTATGGCCACAATACTTAAGCCGGCAACCTACATCAAGGGTCCTTAAATATTGCTGGCCCTAATCTAACAAAAAAACACCATAAGAGGAAAAACCTCCACTATTCTAGACAAAAAAACACAAGAACATAGGTCGAGATGCTTACCTGTCCAGGGCCTCCAAACAATTGCACTAACCAATTTGCAGCAGACCCAAATAAAGATGGCAAATTCCATCTGTTGCCAGAAAGGGGTTCAACAAATCGTATTCCTGTTACTAACTTCATACAGAAGGGAGATCTCACTTTGAAATTGTTTGAAGCATCTAGTCAATGTTATACAGGCCTCATCGACAGGCCAAAAAATATTTATTTTGTTACTAACATCATACAGTACAGTAGATCTATCCTTAAAATTGTTTGGATCATCTAATCTATGTTATACAGGCCTCATCCACAACCCCCCAAAAAATTCTTCTGGTACTAACATCATACAATAGAAGATATTTTACTTTGAAATTATTTGCAGCATCTAGTCAATGTTATACAGGCCTCATCCACAGGCATATAAAAAATTGTCCGTTACTAACATCATACAGTAGGTGAGATCTAAATTTAAAATTGTTTGAAGCATATCTTCTTTGTCATACAGTCATAGTAACATAGTAACATAGTTACTATGTCAGCTGTTCTAAAAATTCTTCTGGTACTAACATCATACAATAGAAGATATTTTACTTTGAAATTATTTGCAGCATCTAGTCAATGTTATACAGGCCTCATCCACAGGCATATAAAAAATTGTCCGTTACTAACATCATACAGTAGGTGAGATCTAAATTTAAAATTGTTTGAAGCATATCTTCTTTGTCATACAGTCCTTATTCAAGTGTAAACAATTATTTATTCTGTTACTAACTTTATATAGTAGGGAAGATCTCACGTTGAAATTGTTTGGATCATCTCGTCTATGTTATTCAGGCCTCATCCACACTGAAACAATTCTTTAATCTGTGACTAACTTGATTCAGCATGCCATGTTTCACCTTCTAATGTAATGTTGCTAAAATTCAGCTGTGGTGCATAGAAAAAAATTTTTTAGATGCTAAAACTGTGCTAATAGCACAATATCTGAGCAACATGACTGTTGTAAGGGGGATTAGGCTTGGTGTTCAATGTTTTTGTGGGGTAGGTGGCAATGTTTGTGAAAGCAAAAGTGAATAAACAATGTCACATCCTATCCAAAGACAACTGACAAATTGTATTAATGGATTTTGTAGTTTTTAATATGCTGCATTGTTCTCCCATTTTTGCAGTCTGTGATATCTTTATTGGGACTTCTGTGTCTGCTGTTGCTGTGGCTGCAGATGTTAACATTAATTTGTGGAAATGTGAACATTCCCTGTTGGGTGTCCATCTGCTGGGTTCTACTGTGATGAAATTGAAACCACTTTGGTGGTTGGGTGTCCATCTGCTGGATTGGGTGTAGTGGAAGACCTGTCGGTCCCTATTATGCTAATTCTATTGTAGTACAAATAATGCCACTTTGGTGGTATCTGCCACTAATTTGTGTAATTTGTGTAAACGTGTACTCTCTTGGATTGGTGTCCATCTGCTGGGTTGTGTGTAGTGGAAGTCCTATCGGTCCATATTAATACTATTTCTACTGTGGTGAAATTGATGCAGTTTGAAAGTGTCTACAAATAATTTATGGAAATGTTTAGACTCCTAGTTGGGTCTCCTACATGTGTGCTGCCTATGGCAGTAGGCCTCCTATACCAGCATTCCTTCACTCCCTTTGAGTCAACTACCCATGTTACTATCCTTAGATTTTTTTTTAGACATTGGTAGTCTACTAAAATGATATTTGTGCCACCTGAGTGTGGCTGAGAATCAATTTCATTTTTTTAATCAATTATATAGTGCCAATAATTCAACATGTCAAGATTGCTTCAAGAATGTTTTGACACTGCAGCATGGGCAGGGGCAAGCAACTGGCAAAATGTACTTTTGAATGGTGGATAGAACCCACTGGCAATCCAGTAGTCAGCACTATTTAGAATCATAACTATACGGGTAACAATCATGTTGCAGATAGTGCTAGAACAAGGCACTCATAGGTCGGTCTCTTCCATGAAGTCCAAGTCCACAGGGTGTTGTTGGCAGGATAACACTCAAGCGTTCTTCCTCCATTTCTTTTCTGACAACCACAGACAATAAAAAGGGAATCGTTATCATCTTCTTCTCCTAACTGTTGTGCGCCCATCACCTCTTACTCCTTTTCCTGGTTCTTCTCAATTTGTTCCTTCCATGGCAGCCACCTTTGAGATAACAGACCTGAACTTATAGATGTTGTTAACCTAAAGGCATCCTCTTTGCATCCTCCTATTCCCCCGGGGACCACCACCACCTCCTCCTCATCCAGACTGTTTAAAATATGCTCGAACTTGTAGATGACAGTAATAGTGGTGCTGATGACTGCATTGCCAGCGCTAACCATCTTAGTAGCTATTTTGAAAATGTTCAGAAGGGTGCAGAGGTCCTTCATCTATGTCCACTCCACAAGTGTGAATTGCACTGCTTCCATACTACATTGTGCTAGGCTATGCAAATGTAATACTGCACCAGATCTCGGCACTGCTGCCACAGTCACTGCAACATGTGCAGAGTTTAATTCCATGGTGTCGACACATCTCATATCAACCGGTTAACTGGTAGTCTGAAAGATCTCTGTAGCAACTGATGTGGAAAGGTGGAAGTGAGCACACAACGACAGTAGTTTCTGCAACAGTGCATCCAGGATGGGACAGTGATGTAGGAATTGTTGCACCATAACGTTGCGGATACGACCCAAGCAAGGCATGCGTGTGAGGTTAGCCTGGCTTAGCCACCACAAGGTTTGCAGCATTATAGCACACGGCCTTCCCTGGCTCCAGGTTTAGTGTAGACAGCCATTGTTCAAACTCGGCATGGATAGCTGTCCACAAATTTTGATCTGTATGACTGCGATCTCCAAGGCATATTAATTTAAACACTGCCTGATTATGGCTGCAGAATAAGGAGATGGGGGAGATTCTCTCTGCAGTATTGGATCTTGTGTCTCATTAAGACAGATGTTGAGGGTGCAAATGGAGGCCCTAGTGGAGGTGGAGGAGGCAGAAGCACTGGATGAACTGTTAGATACAGATGTTTGTTCTGCAAGACTTGGTATGTAGTGACACCTTGGTGTCTAGTGCTTTAATTCTCCATCCTCTTCTCCATCCATGTGCACTAGTTTAGTTCTCCAACCCAAGCTGTTTAGTAGTTTAGTTCTCCAACCCCTGTTGTTTATTAGTTTAATTCTCCATGTTCTGGTGTATTTTTGCTTCATTCTACAATCATAGCTGTTTAGTAGTTTGATTCTCCAACCACTGTTGTCTGTGAGTTTAGTTATCCATCTTATAGTGTGTAGCTTTTAGTTCTCCATCCCCATGCGCCCTGCCACTTTGGGGATTGCATACAAACAAAACTGGAGCATATAATCAAAAATAAAGTAAGAAATATTTAATAGAAATTTTCAATACATACAAGGCAATACATAAGTGAAAACTGTATCAATAACAGGGCTGTTTAGAACAGGTATCGGGTGCACAAGAAATGTGGTCTAACACAACAAAAATGGTGTGAATAGGGAGAGCGTATTATTAGAAAAATTTTCCATATAAAGTGACTGTGCTACCAATTCAAAAGAAATATTATAGGTACAGATGTGCAAACCCTAACAGTAAAGTACTGAACACCTTCTATTTGCGCAGGAACACCGAACACAGACTTCACCCGGAAGTCCGTGCTATTGTTCAGGTTCGGCTGCCCATACACAGGGTGTTTGTCACGCTGTCATGTGCATGACAGCGCAGCAAACACTGCTTCTGATCGGCAGTGAAATCATCCCTGCAGGTCAGAGAGCTGCGGTTCCCAGGCTTTCTAAAGACAGAGTGAGCACTCAGCTGTGATCAGAGGCATAAAGTTCACCTCCAGTCATGGACGTTAGCTGATGGTGCAACACCCGCTAGGGCCGTGGGGTACTCGAAACCAGGTCAGATGGTTCTTAAAGGGGTGGTCACGGCAGCAACTGACCTGGTCCGTGGCCCTGGGCATGCAATAAAAGTGGAAGAGGGAAATGTTTGTAGGGGATTGTTCGTGATGCCACCTGTCGTGTTTGGCTATAAACGGCCGACACTGCTTAAGGAGCCTGCTGGGGCCAATGGTGATTGCTCCCCACAGGTAGAGAGGAGGCCCCAGGGCTACAAGAACATTCTATGAGGGGTTGTGGATGTTGGGGTGCAGGAATATTTAGAGGACACAGGGACTGTAGGTTCTTTAACTTTAATTGTAGATGCAGTCTGGAGCACAGGTAACAGGTGGTATTGGAGATCCAGACAGCTTGAAAACAATTCAGAAACTCTCTAGGCAGGTGGATTTGGAAGCCTTCCTACTGTGCTGTTTTCAAGGTTCTTGATGCTTTATGCTCTTTTCAAGTCCTTCTCTCTCTCTGTCCTTTAAGTGAAATACTACCCGCATGGCAGGCAGCTCGAGCCTTTTCCAGGTGTCACTCCTGTGTGGTGACTCCGGGCTCTAGTTTGCTGCTGTGCCTTCAGGTGTCAGTTGTGGCCAGGAGACCTGCAATCGTCGGTCCTCTGGTTTCTGTTGCTAGGCATGCAGCCCCCATACAAGCACGGACTCCAGTGTCCGATCCATTTGCGCTCAGTCCTGTAGTGAGCTCAGCCGCAGCTCCACTCCCAGGCACTCCACACTTGCTTCCTCTTTCTTCACTGTCTGCTTCCTCTCTCTCCCTCTCTTGGACTCAAACTCACTAACCCAGCCTCCAGACCAGAACTTATAGGGCAGCTCCCCTGAAATTGGGTTTAGAGCACCCCCTTCGGTCTGGAGTCAGGAAAGTGTTGAATGCCAGTGTTACCTGCTAAGGGGATCCCTTCTTATTTCCAGGCATGGCATCACCCCCTGTGAGGGAGGCAATGCCACTGTGGCAACCAGACTCCTGGGGTTCCACAATGGGGCTACTGCTCCCATCATCCGGCGCCTGCTGCCGCTAATAACAGTGAGAGCAGGAGCAGCTGATGGGAGTATTCATTAGTCAGCTCCTGCGCAATGAACAAATAATAAAAAAAGACTTGGGTTCCCTTGTTTTTTGATAATCAGCCAGGCAACCCTCAGCTGTCAGCTTCAGTAAGGCTGGTTATCAAGACTAGAGGGATACCCATACGTATTTATTAATTATTTAAATAAATCATTTAAAAAAAATGTGGGGTCTCCCTATTTTTGACAACCAGCCTTCCTAAAGCAGACAGCTGGGAGCTGGTATTCTCAGACTGGTGATGGGCCATGGATATTGCACCCCAGCCTAAAAATAGCAGCATGCAGCAGCCTAGAATAGGCACATATACAGTTAGGGCCAGAAATATTTGGACAGTGACACAATTTTCGCGAGTTGGGCTCTGCATGCCACCACATTGGATTTGAAATGAAACCTCTACAACAGAATTCAAGTGCAGATTGTAACGTTTAATTTGAAGGGTTGAACAAAAATATCTGATAGAAAATGTAGGAATTGTACACATTTCTTTACAAACACTCCACATTTTAGGAGGTCAAAAGTAATTGGACAAATAAACATAACCCAAACAAAATATTTTTATTTTCAATATTTTGTTGCAAATCCTTTGGAGGCAATCACTGCCTTAAGTCTGGAACCCATGGACATCACCAAACGCTGGGTTTCCTCCTTCTTAATGCTTTGCCAGGCCTTTACAGCCGCAGCCTTCAGGTCTTGCTTGTTTGTGGGTCTTTCCGTCTTAAGTCTGGATTTGAGAAAGTGAAATGCATGCACAATTGGGTTTAGATCTGGAGATTGACTTGGCCATTGCAGAATGTTCCACTTTTTGGCACTCATGAACTCCTGAGTAGCTTTGAATGTATGCTTGGGGTCATTGTCCATCTGTACTATGAAGCGCCGTCCAAACAACTTTGCAGCATTTGGCTGAATCTGGGCTGAAAGTATATCCCGGTACACTTCAGAATTCATCCGGCTACTCTTGTCTGCTCTTATGTCATCAATAAACACAAGTGACCCAGTGCCATTGAAAGCCATGCATGCCCATGCCATCACGTTGCCTCCACCATGTTTTACAGAGGATGTGGTGTGCCATGGATCATGTGCCGTTCCCTTTCTTCTCCAAACTTTTTTCTTCCCATCATTCTGGTACAGGTTGATCTTTGTCTCATCTGTCCATAGAATACTTTTCCAGAACTGAGCTGGCTTCTTGAGGTGTTTTTCTGCAAATTTAACTCTGGCCTGTCTATTTTTGGTATTGATGAATGGTTTGCATCTAGATGTGAACCCTTTGTATTTACTGTCATGGAGTCTTCTCTTTACTGTTGACTTAGAGACAGATACACCTACTTCACTGAGAGTGTTCTGGACTTCAGTTGATGTTGTGAACGGGTTCTTCTTCACCAAATTAAGTATGCGGCGATCATCCACCACTGTTGTCATCCGTGGACGCCCAGGCCTTTTTGAGTTCCCAAGCTCACCAGTCAATTCCTTTTTTCTCAGAATGTACCCAACTGTTGATTTTGCTACTCCAAGCATGTCTGCTATCTCTCTGATGGATTTGTTCTATTTTTTCAGCCTCAGGATGTTCTGCTTCACCTCAATTGAGAGTTCCTTTGACCGCATGTTGTCTGCTCACAGCAACAGCTTCCAAATGCAAAACCACACACCTGGAATCCACCCCTGACCTTTTAACTACTTCATTGATTACAGGTTAACGAGGGAGATGCCTTCAGAGTTAATTGCAGCCCTTAGAGTCCATTGTCCAATTACTTTTGGTCCCTTGAAAAAGAGGACGCTATGCATTACAGAGCTATGATTCCTAAACCATTTCTCCGATTTGGATGTGGAAACTATCATATTGCAGCTGGGAGTGTGCACTTTCAGCCCATATTATATATATAATTGTATTTCTGAACATGTTTTTGTAAACAGCTAAAATAACAAAACTTGTGTCACTGTCCAAATATTTCTGGCCCTAACTGTATTAGATGCTTAAATTCTGTTGCTTTGACTGGCTCTTCCCACATGCTCTATAGTGGTGGCAAGGGGGTTCATATTTGTGGGGTTGATGTCACCTTTGTATTGTCAGGTGACATCAAGCCCACGGCTTAGTAATGGAGAGTCGTCTATAAGACACCTATCCATTACTAATCCTACAGTTGTATGGTAAATAAAAACAAAGGTAGAATAAAGTCTTTTATATGAAATACAACAAAACACAATTTTATTTTTTTATTTAAAAATAGCAAACACAGTTGCACTCACCTAACACCCTATTCCCTTGAATCCCTTGTCTTCTGTAATAAATCTAAAATAAAAAACAACAATATCCCTGACCAATCTGTTGTTCTATCCCATGCTGTAATCCATTTCTGGGGATAAATATTATTCAACCTGGACGTTGCGAAGATGCAACCGTTCAGGCTGAGAACCACTGGTGCTGAACTGCTGCAAGTGTAGCCTCAGTGACCGGCAGTGACGTCGTTGAGGTTACCTCTGGTCACTGAGGCTGCGTTCGCAGATGGGCTGGACTGCAGTGACCTCGGTGAGATCCCGTCTAGCACTGTGAGAGTTGTGTGTTTTGTTTTATTTCAAATGAAAGACTTTATTTTGGCTGTGTGATTATTACAATACAACTATAAGATTAGTAATGGATAGCTGTCTTACAGAAGCCTCTCCATTATTAAGCCTTGGGCTTGATGTCACCGGACAATGCAAAGTTGGCATCAACCACACAAATATGAACACCACTTGCCACCACTACAAGGTTTGTGGGAAGACCTGGGCAAAGCACCAGAATTGGAGCATCTAATAGATGTACCTTTCCTGGGCAGCTTCAGGAAGCTATCTTTAGGTTGGTGGGAATATCCAGGCACCTTACCAGCCTGAGAATACCAGCCACCAGCTGTCTGCATTTAGCAAGGCTGGTTGTCAAAAATGTGGGGGACATTTTTTTTAATTATTTATTTAAATCATTAAAAAATACGGATTGGAGACCCCTCTAATCTTGATAACCAGCCTTCCTGAAGCTGACAGCTGAGGGTTGCAGCCCCAGCTGTGAGTTTTGCCTGGCACATTATCTAAAATACAGGGGAATTCATGCTGTTTTTTTAATGATTTATTTACAGCGCAGGAGCTGTCTAATGAATACTCCCATCAGTTGCTCCTGCTCTTGTTGTTATTAGCGGCAGCAGACATCGGATGATCGGAACAGTAGTCCCTTCAGCTGACACCAGTGATCGGAGGTAAACTTTATACCTCCGATCAAAGTTGAGCCCTCACGCTGTCTTTTGACAGCATGGGAACTGCGGTTCTCTAACCTGCCGGGATAATTTCACCACCAATCATAAGTAGTGTTTGCTGCTCTGTCGTGTACATGGAGGAACACAAAAAGCTGCTGGACTGTGAGAGAGGTTCAGGCAGAAATTTTGAGGTGGTTTGAAAAAGAGGGAGTTTGCTTGGTATGTAAGATCAATCAAAAGCATCAGGCATGTCCACTTCCGTATCAGATGACAGACTCTCAGTCAGCCAACTATAGGGGGTAAACAAGTGGAGGTTATGCGGCCGGAGACCTGTGTGACAACACTTGCCATGGTGAGGGAGGAGGAAGAATCAGAAGATGCGGTTGATTGGGTGGACAAAGGTTGGCAGAGCCCACTAGTCTGCATTTTAGCACAGTGAGTTTCCCAGATTAATCCATGTTAATTTCACATGTGCCAGTTGATGTATGTAGTAGTCAAATTATTGCATTTAATTTATCTCTACTCAGACAGATAGCATGACTTTTTACATCTTTGCTCTTCTGAAATAAAACTCATGCTAGGCAATTGCAGACCTGCGAATGCTGCTGGCCACTGACAGAGTTGGGGCTCAGGATACATTGCTTGTCTTGGTTGCATAACTCTGTGTCTTCGGGAAGATGCAACATAACCTCCTCCTTCTCCTCTGCTGAGCTACTACGCTGTATGTCTCTGAGTTTACTCAAAGTGTGATATCCTATCACATCATCATCTTCTCTGTTCTCCCACTCCTTACCCTGAGAGTTACCATCCTCCTCTTCCTGCCCTGACAGCACAGTACAGTCTGCGGGCATTTCAAGTATTTGAGTCTCATCATGAATGGCTCACATCCACCCAATAGGGTTAATGTCAGTTGATGAGGGTTTGGATTCTGCTCAGACACTAGTTTGTCCAGCCCTGGATCAAACGGAAAAAATTTTTGGGCATCAGAGCAAATGATTTCCTCTTCTTGACTTTGTGAATCTTTAGAATACACAGCCGATGCCCATGGCATAGTTTGTGTGAACATATCTGCAGACTCTGTCGCCTGTCGTTCCCAACAATCACTTCGGTGGTTGGAGAGCAATTATGTGGGGAAGAACAAGGGTATTTAGGGTGCAACCTCTGAAGATTGCACTGTGTGTGATGGTAAGGTGGAGGAAGAGGAGAATAGGCCACTTGATGCAGCACTTACCATCTACTCGAGCACATGTTCCTTCTGGCCCTCATCTACAAAGCGTACCATTGTGTGGCTGCAAAGAAGGTAGCAGGTCCTGTAACAGAAGTTTCAAAAATGTTGCACAATTGCTCACTGCAGCAAAACAAACCTATTTCTTATCCCTCATATCATACTTGTCTCACAACTCTAAACATCCATTCAGTACTTTCAATTCTCACCAGCTCCCACTCCCTCTCCTCTCATCTCAGCTGAAGACTTTGCCTCATCACCTGTTAACTTGACTCAATAATATCCCACCTTATTCCAAACCTTACCACAGGCTTCATTCCAAGCCTAACCCACCTCTTCAACCTGACACTAACAACTTGTGTCTTCCCCTCCTGATTGAAAGATACCTGTTGTGAATTCTGTGGCAGAGCTCCCTCCTGTGGTCACAAGTGGTACTTCGGCTGATTCTCTCTGTGAGCTTCTGTTGGTGGAGGGAAGTGGTACTGCGGCTTCTGAGTTTCCTCCCTCAGGTGATCTGGTGAGGTCGTTAGGTGCTTCTCTACTTAACTCCACCTAATGCTTTGATCCTGGCTTCCTGTCAATGTTCCAGTGTTGGACTTGATTTTCCCTGGATCATTCCTGTGGCCTGCAGCTCTGCATAGCTAAGTTCTTCTTTGCTATTTGTTTGCTATTTTTTCTGTCCAGCTTGTCTAATTTGTTGCTGGAAGCTCTGGGACGCAAAGGGTGTACCTCCGTGCCGTTAGTTCGGTACGGAGGGTCTTTTTGCCCCCTTTGCGTGGTTTTCTTTAGGGTTTTGTGTAGACCGCAAAGTTACCTTTCTATCCTCGCTCTGTTAAGAAAGTCGGGCCTCACTTTGCTGAATCTATTTCATCTCTACGTTTGTCTTTTCATCTTAACTCACAGTCATTATATGTGGGGGGCTGCCTTTTCCTTTGGGGTATTTCTCTGAGGCAAGGTAGGCTTATTTTCTATCTTCAGGCTAGTTAGTTTCTCAGGCTTTGCCGAGTTGCATAGGCAGAGTTAGGCGCAATCCACGGCTGCCTCTAGTGTTGTTTGGAGAGGATTAGGGATTGCGGTCTGCAGAGTTCCCACGTCTCAGAGCTCGTTCTATGATTTTGGGTTATTGTCAGATCACTGTATGTGCTCTGACCGCTATGTCCATTGTGGTACTGAATTGCCTTTCATAACAGTACAGGAAGCCCAAAGTACTAATGATTCTCAATAGAGGGAAAGGAGAAGTTCTGAGACCATTTTTTTTCTTTGCACTGTGTTTTGCCTTTTTTTTCCCCTAGACATTTGGGTGGTTCAGTACACAGGTGTAGCGATGGACATTAGAAGTCTGTCTTCATTTGTGGATCAGCTCTCGGCAAGAGTACAAAAGATTCAAGACACTATTGATCAGAAATCTATGTTAGAACCAAGAATTCCGATTCCTGATTTGTTTTTTGGAGATAGAACTAAGTTTCTGAGTTTCAAAAATAATTGTAAATTATTTCTGGCCTTGAAACCTCGCTCCTCTGGTGATCCAGTTCAACAGGTTTTGATTGTTATTTCTTTTTTGCGCGGAGACCCTCAGGACTGGGCATTTTCTCTTGCGCCAGGAGATTCTGCATTGAGTAATATCGATGCGTTTTTCCTGGCGCTCAGATTGCTGTATGATGAACTTAATTCAGTGGATCAGGCAGAGAAAAATTTGCTGGCTCTTTGTCAGGGTCAGGATGAGATAGAGGTATATTGTCAGAAATTTAGAAAGTGGTCCGTGCTCACTCAATGGAATGAATCTGCGCTGGCAGCTATGTTCAGAAAGGGTCTCTCTGAAGCCCTTAAGGATGTCATGGTGGGATTTCCTATGCCTGCTGGTTTGAATGAGTCTATGTCTTTGGCCATTCAGATCGGTCGACGCTTGCGTGAGCGTAAATCTGTGCACCATTTGGCGGTATTACCTGAGCTTAAACCTGAGCCTATGCAGTGCGATAGGACTTTGACCAGAGTTGAACGGCAAGAACACAGACGTCTGAATGGGCTGTGTTTCTACTGTGGTGATTCCACTCATGCTATCTCTGATTGTCCTAAGCGCACTAAGCGGTTCGCTAGGTCTGTCACCATTGGTACGGTACAGTCAAAATTTCTTCTGTCCATTACCTTGATCTGTTCTTTGTCATCGTATTCTGTCATGGCATTTGTGGATTCAGGCGCTGCCCTGAATTTGATGGACTTGGAGAATGCTAAGCGTTGTGGGTTTCTCTTAGAGCCCTTGCAGTGTCCTATTCCATTGAGAGGAATTGATGCCATGCCTTTGGCCAAGAATAAGCCTCAATACTGGACGCAGCTGACCATGTGCATGGCTCCTGCACATCAGGAGGTTATTCGCTTTCTGGTGTTGCATAATCTGCATGATGTGGTCGTGTTGGGGTTGCCATGGCTACAAGCCCATAATCCAGTATTAGATTGGAAATCCATGTCGGTGTCCAGCTGGGGTTGTCAGGGGGTACATGGTGATGTTCCATTTCTGTCAATTTCGTCATCCACCCCTTCTGAGGTTCCAGAGTTCTTGTCTGATTACCGGGATGTATTTGATGAGCCCAAGTCCGATGCCCTACCTCCGCATAGGGATTGTGATTGTGCTATCAATTTGATTCCTGGTAGTAAATTCCCAAAAGGTCGACTGTTTAATTTGTCCGTGCCTGAGCACGCCACTATGCGCAGTTATGTGAAGGAATCCCTGGAGAAGGGGCATATTCGCCCGTCATCGTCACCATTAGGAGCAGGGTTCTTTTTTGTAGCCAAGAAGGATGGTTCGCTGAGACCTTGTATAGATTACAACCTTCTAAATCAGATCACGGTTAAATTTCAGTACCCCTTGCTATTGTTATCTGATTTGTTTGCTCGGATTAAGGGGGCTAGTTGGTTCAACAAGATAGATCTTCGTGGTGCGTATAATCTGGTGCGAATCAGGCGAGGAGATGAATGGAAAACTGCATTTAATACGCCCGAGGGTCATTTTGAGTATCTAGTGATGCCATTCGGACTTGCCAATGCTCCATCAGAGTTTCAGTCCTTTATGCATGACATCTTCCGAGAGTACCTGGATAAATTCCTGATTGTGTACGTGGATGACATTTTGATCTTCTCGGATGATTGGGAGTCTCATGTGAAGCAGGTCAGAACAGTTTTTCAGGTCCTGCGTGCTAATTCTTTGTTTGTGAAGGGATCAAAGTGTCTCTTTGGTGTGCAG
Organism: Ranitomeya imitator; assembly: GCF_032444005.1. Lineage (NCBI taxonomy): Eukaryota > Metazoa > Chordata > Amphibia > Anura > Dendrobatidae > Ranitomeya > Ranitomeya imitator. Next base: position 707,841,947 of record NC_091283.1, on the reverse strand, counting down.
AAGGTTTCATTTTTGAGGTTCATCTTTTCCCCTTCTACTATCGAGATGGATCCTGTTAAGGTCCAAGCCATCCATGATTGGACTCAGCCGACATCTCTGAAAAGTCTGCAAAAGTTCCTGGGCTTTGCTAATTTTTATCGTCGCTTCATCTGCAATTTTTCTAGTATTGCCAAACCATTGACCGATTTGACCAAGAAGGGTGCTGATTTGGTCAATTGGTCTTCTGCTGCTGTGGAAGCTTTTCAAGAGTTGAAGCGTCGTTTTTCTTCTGCCCCTGTGTTGTGTCAACCAGATGTTTCTCTTCCGTTCCAGGTCGAGGTTGATGCTTCTGAGATTGGAGCAGGGGCTGTTTTGTCGCAGAGAGGTTCTGTTTGCTCAGTGATGAAACCATGTGCTTTTTTTTCCAGGAAGTTTTCGCCTGCTGAGCGAAATTATGATGTGGGCAACCGAGAGTTGCTGGCCATGAAGTGGGCATTCGAGGAGTGGCGTCATTGGCTTGAGGGAGCTAAGCATCGCGTGGTGGTATTGACTGATCATAAGAACTTGACTTATCTTGAGTCTGCTAAGCGGTTGAATCCTAGACAGGCTCGTTGGTCGCTGTTTTTTGCCCGTTTTGACTTTGTGATTTCGTACCTTCCGGGCTCTAAAAATGTGAAGGCGGATGCTCTGTCTAGGAGTTTTGTGCCCGACTCTCCGGGTTTGTCTGAGCCGGCGGGTATCCTCAAGGAAGGAGTAATTGTGTCTGCCATCTCCCCTGATTTGCGGCGGGTGCTGCAAAAATTTCAGGCTAATAAACCTGATCGTTGTCCAGCGGAGAGACTGTTTGTCCCTGATAGGTGGACCAATAAAGTTATCTCTGAGGTTCATTGTTCGGTGTTGGCTGGTCATCCTGGAATCTTTGGTACCAGAGAGTTAAGGTACCGTCACACTAGACGATATCGCTAGCGATCCGTGACGTTGCAGCGTCCTCGCTAGCGATATCGTCCAGTATGACAGGCAGCAGCGATCAGGCCCCTGCTGTGCTGTTGCTGGTCAGGGAAGAAAGTCTAGATCTTTATTAGGTCGCTGGACTCCCCAGAGACATCGCTGAATCGGTGTGTGTGACACCGATTCAGCGATGTCTTCACTGGTAACCAGGGTAAACATCGGGTAACTAAGCGCAGGGCCGCGCTTAGTAACCCGATGTTTACCTTGGTTACCATCCTAAAAGTAAAAAAAACAAACACTACATACTTACCTACAGCCGTCTGTCCTCCAGCGCTGTGCTCTGCTCTCCTCCTGTACTGGCTGTGAGCGTCGGTCAGCCGGAAAGCAGAGCGGTGACGTCACCGCTCTGCTTTCCGGCCGCTGTGCTTACACAGACAGTACAGGAGGAGTGCAGAGCACAGCGCTGGAGGACAGACAGCGGTAGGTAAGTATGTAGTGTTTTTTTTTTTTTACTTTTAGGATGGTAACCAGGGTAAACATCGGGTTACTAAGCGCGGCCCTGCGCTTAGTTACCCGATGTTTACCCTGGTTACCGGCATCGTTGGTCGCTGGAGAGCGGTCTGTGTGACAGCTCTCCAGCGACCAAACAGCGACGCTGCAGCGATCCGGATCGTTGTCGGTATCGCTGCAGCGTCGCTAAGTGTGACGGTACCCTTAGTGACTAGATCATTTTGGTGGCCGTCTCTGTCGCGGGATGTGCGTGCTTTTGTGCAGTCCTGTGGGATTTGTGCTCGGGCTAAGCCCTGCTGTTCTCGTGCCAGTGGGTTGCTTTTGCCCTTGCCGGTCCCGAAGAGGCCTTGGACACATATCTCTATGGATTTTATTTCTGATCTTCCCGTTTCTCAAAAGATGTCAGTCATTTGGGTGGTCTGTGATCGCTTTTCTAAGATGGTCCATCTGGTACCCTTGTCTAAATTGCCTTCCTCCTCTGATTTGGTGCCATTGTTCTTCCAGCATGTGGTTCGTTTACATGGCATTCCAGAGAATATCATTTCTGACAGAGGTTCCCAGTTTGTTTCAAAGTTTTGGCGAGCCTTTTGTGGTAGGATGGGCATTGACTTGTCTTTTTCCTCGGCTTTCCATCCTCAGACTAATGGCCAGACCGAACGAACCAATCAGACCTTGGAAACATATCTGAGATGCTTTGTTTCTGCCGATCAGGATGACTGGGTGTCCTTTTTGCCTTTGGCTGAGTTCGCCCTTAATAATCGGGCCAGCTCGGCTACCTTGGTTTCGCCATTTTTCTGCAATTCTGGGTTCCATCCTCGTTTCTCTTCAGAACAGGTTGAGTCTTCGGACTGTCCTGGTGTGGATACTGTGGTGGACAGGTTGCAGCAGATTTGGACTCATGTAGTGGACAATTTGACCTTGTCCCAGGAGAAGGCTCAACGTTTCGCTAATCGCAGACGCCGTGTGGGTCCCCGACTTCGTGTTGGGGATCTGGTTTGGTTATCTTCTCGTCATATTCCTATGAAGGTTTCCTCTCCTAAGTTTAAACCTCGTTTCATTGGTCCGTATAGGATTTCTGAGGTTCTTAATCCTGTGTCTTTTCGTCTGACCCTTCCGGATTCTTTTTCCATACATAACGTATTCCATAGGTCATTGTTGCGGAGATACGTGGCACCTATGGTTCCATCTGTTGATCCTCCTGCCCCGGTTTTGGTGGAGGGGGAATTGGAGTATATTGTGGAGAAGATTTTGGATTCTCGTGTTTCTAGACGGAAACTGCAGTATCTGGTTAAATGGAAGGGTTATGCTCAGGAAGATAATTCCTGGGTTTTTGCCTCTGATGTCCATGCTCCCGATCTTGTTCGTGCCTTTCATGTGGCTCATCCTGGTCGGCCTGGGGGCTCTGGTGAGGGTTCGGTGACCCCTCCTCAAGGGGGGGGGTACTGTTGTGTATTCTGTGGCAGAGCTCCCTCCTGTGGTCACAAGTGGTACTTCGGCTGATTCTCTCTGTGAGCTTCTGTTGGTGGAGGGAAGTGGTACTGCGGCTTCTGAGTTTCCTCCCTCAGGTGATCTGGTGAGGTCGTTAGGTGCTTCTCTACTTAACTCCACCTAATGCTTTGATCCTGGCTTCCTGTCAATGTTCCAGTGTTGGACTTGCTTTTCCCTGGATCATTCCTGTGGCCTGCTGCTCTGCATAGCTAAGTTCTTCTTTGCTATTTGTTTGCTATTTTTTCTGTCCAGCTTGTCTAATTTGTTGCTGGAAGCTCTGGGACGCAAAGGGTGTACCTCCGTGCCGTTAGTTCGGTACGGAGGGTCTTTTTGCCCCCTTTGCGTGGTTTTCTTTAGGGTTTTGTGTAGACCGCAAAGTTACCTTTCTATCCTCGCTCTGTTAAGAAAGTCGGGCCTCACTTTGCTGAATCTATTTCATCTCTACGTTTGTCTTTTCATTTTAACTCACAGTCATTATATGTGGGGGGCTGCCTTTTCCTTTGGGGTATTTCTCTGAGGCAAGGTAGGCTTATTTTCTATCTTCAGGCTAGTTAGTTTCTCAGGCTTTGCCGAGTTGCATAGGCAGAGTTAGGCGCAATCCACGGCTGCCTCTAGTGTTGTTTGGAGAGGATTAGGGATTGCGGTCTGCAGAGTTCCCACGTCTCAGAGCTCGTTCTATGATTTTGGGTTATTGTCAGATCACTGTATGTGCTCTGACCGCTATGTCCATTGTGGTACTGAATTGCCTTTCATAACAGATACCTCTATTACACCCATCTTCAAAAAGCCCACCCTTGACCCATCTTCTGTGTCTATCTCTTGCACTATCTCATTTCTCCCCTATGCCTCCAAACTACTGGAACAACACATCCATTTTGAACTGTCCTCCCACTTTTCCTATTGCTCCCTCTTTGGCCACTTACAATCTGGCTTAAAATGGCACCATTCCACTGAAACTGCCCTGACCAAGTCACCAATGTCAAATAACAGCCAAAAAATCAAAGTAGCACTAGCTTGTGCTCCCCCTTCTTCTTGGCCTGGCATCAGCCTTTAACACTGTGGACCATTCCCTCTTACTACAGACTTAATGATCTTTTGCATTACAGATTTGACCCTTTGTTGGATCTCCTAGTACCTAACCTGGCATCAGCCTTTAACACTGTGGACCATTCCCTCTTACTACAGACTTTATGATCTCTTGCATTACAGACTTGGCCCTTTGTTGGATCTCCTATTACCTAACCGACAGGACATTAAATGTCTCTCACTCACAGATCACCTCCTTATCTTGCCCCCATGCATCATTGCCACCAAGGTTTAGTTGTAGGACCAGGCCTATGCTTATGAAGCATACTCCCTCCCTCCTAATCGGACTGCCCGTATCAACGTAAGGTCTTCCCAGCCTATAGCTGGGCGACATCTTCTATTTAAGGCTCTTTCTCCAATATGGAGGTGCCAAAGCTAGGTTGTTAGTTTGCCTTGCATGTTAGTTAATTGTCAGGTTCCCCAGGGCCACCTGTCTGCTTGTCTACCCTGTACCCACCTGATTGTATCTGTCTGTGTTCTTCTATCCATCAGCTTGTCCAGATCGCACCTGCCTATACACTCCCTGACAGAAGTTATGTCGCTTATCCCTGTTATGTAAATAAAAGCTGACGTTAAATTCATCCATTGGTTGTATAAATTATTCTTTTGAAAGCTGAAACCCTCCAAAATGTGGTTTATGTTAAGAAAATAAATTGGCATCAATGCAGAAATGTTGATCAGTTGATGGACACAGAATGGTCAGATTTTAGCAAGACAAAAGTTTTGTCGCCTACAGAAAGTAATGTGATATTCAAACAAATAATTAACTTAAAATGCAAATATATGTTGCATAACATTGGTGAATGAAATTGTGGTGCTATTAGAGTCTGATCAATATTTCTGCATTGATGCCAATTTATTTTCTTAACCTAAACCACATTTCGGATGGTTTAACCTTTCATAAGAATAATTTATACAACCAATGGATGAATTTAACATCAGGTTATAAGCTTTTATTTACATAACATGGATAAGCGACACAACTTCTGTCAGGGAGTGTACCCATCTACCTAACACCGGGTCCAGGCCACATCTGCCAGTGCTTTTCTGTTCCTCAGCTGTTCCTATTTGCATCCGTGTTTCCAGTGATGCTACAGCAACCGTCTGTAGGTCAGTAGCACCTGGTATCACCTCTTTGTCCCTCTTTAGGTCCAGTTTTTCACCTGCTGCGCTTATCCACATTGAGATTTGGTATGCCACCTAGTTACGCCCATCCAGGATTTCTGAGGGATATGGCACAGTATTTCTATCACCTTGCCTGTTACAGTCTCCATCTACTGGGTTGGCTATAGTGTAAGAGGTGTCGGTCTTTATTATACTACTTCTACTGTCATAAAATTGATGACACTTTGTTTGTAGACTCCTGGTTGAGTCTCCTTTATGACTGTTGCCTGTATCAGTAGGCCTCCGAGAGCGTCAGGCCTTCACTTCCTTTGAGTCAAATACTCGTGTTACTATAATTTGATTTTTCTGACAATAGTAGTCTGCAAAACTGATATTTGTGTCACCTCAGTGTGGCTGAGCAGGTTAAGCTGTTGCATGTGATATCAGGATTCCCAGCATATCAGGCCTCCACGGATCCCCCACCCACCTCATCTTAATGTGACATTCAATTCAAATCTGTAAATGTTGGACCAGACCCTGATACCTCATGCATGGCTGATTTCTGCCGTTCCATGATACAATTTGTTCTGTGGGTGAATTTTTCTGGTGTCTGCCCCTCATTTGATGTGTTTTAACAGCTTTTGGACTAATTTGAATGTGTTGTGTATATGTTTGTTTTTGCCTCCCATTGAAAACTGTATTTTCTACAAACTCGGCATGAATCAATAATACTGGTGAATAGACAAAACATTATGGTAATATAAACTAGAATGATCATCTTGCTTCCCAACTTGTCAGTCACTTCTTGCACTCTCCCTGAGATCAAAATAATATTTGTGTTTGGGCCACTTCTCTTGCTATACAGAGACTTTCAATAAGATAAACAGAGAATTTCCAAGCCAAGGACTATTCCGTATGATGTCTACAGCAATTGCCTTAAGTCTACTGTATATACCGCCACTAATATAGGAGTTAAGCTAAACTGTATATATGCTTGCAAGGTTTATTTGTATTATAGAAAAGATTACATAAATTGCATTGGTTTTGAACTTTTGTATTATTAAGTAGAAACATAATGTAATATTTTAAACATATCCTTTAAACATTATCATGTGTTAAAACTTAATATGCATTGCCTTGAAATATTTCTCCTCACTGTGTAAATTCACATGCATAGTGTTACCAAGGCTATTGTGCAACCTAAAGAAAAGTCACCATGCAGCATAGATACAGCGCTGAACAGGGCACAAGGACACAAATATTATTGTATCTATTCAGCCATGGTAATGGCTGTGGGAGACAGGCCAGTAGCAATTCAGAATGCAGTTCATCCACTGATTCACCACCAGCCTGACTTGTCTGATAAATGGTAAGATGTCAAGCTAGCTGTGAATCAAAGTGAATGAACTTCAATGTACAGCGAGAAAGTATGACTGCGAGAAAAGAACTCATGGGGTGGGGAATGGAAGGAAAGAGAAATTCTGTTTCTTCAAAGGAAACTGGTAGAACATGTATCGTATAAAGGTAAATGCATTCAGCAATTTACAAAAAATTGAGAAATTGATTTCAGGTCTATAAAAGGAATATGTACGCAGTTTCTGTGGTTCCGTATGCCAGTTTTCTATTTTCTTAACACCCATAAGGAAAGAAATTTGTGTTTGACTAAAAGTAAAAATATATGTAATTTTTCCATTTATTTTTACTGTAACCCCTTAAAGACCATGCTTTCGTAGATGTTAGAGACCAAACATTTTGTCTCTTTTTTATTGTCGCTTTTAAAGAGCTATAATGTTTTACTTTTTCCATGCTCTTTGTTCATCTCTTTATGCGTGTTGAGCTGTATTTTTCAAAGTATTATCTATCTATTATCTACCACTTTCCTATCATGTCATTTTTCTATTTTTACACTTTTGTCTTTTCCTTCCCTTTTGTTTTTGTTGGCAACCTGTTTGAGGGCTTGTTTTTATTCATACAAAGGGTTAAAACAATAATAATTTAAAAATCCATTGTGCAAAGTTACAGCTACAATTTTTGTACCAACACACTTTCACTTCTTATTTAATTGTTGGTGGAGTCAAGATGACCAAACAAAAATGGAATTCTGGTGCTTTGATTTTTTTTCTTTATGGCATTTACTGTATGACCTAAACCATTTTGTATTTTAACTAGTGTTGAGCGATACCGTCCGATACTTGAAAGTATCGGTATCGGATAGTATCGGCCGATACCCGAAAAATATCAGATATCGCCGATACCGATATCCGATACCAATACAAGTCAATGGGACATCAAGTATCGGAAGGTATTCTCATGGTTCCCAGGGTCTGAAGGAGAGGAAACTCTCCTTCAGGCCCTGGGATCCATAGGGATGTGTAAAATAAAGAATTAAAATAAAAAATATTGATATGCTCACCTCTCCGGCGGCCCCTGGACATCACGCTGGTAACCGGCCGGCTTCTTTGTTTAAAATGAGCGCCTTCAGGACCTGCGAATGACGTCGCGGCTTCTGATTGGTCGCGTGCCGCCCATGTGACTGGCATACGACCAATCAGAAGCCGCGACGTCATTCGCAGGTCCTTAATTCCTAGAATTAGGAGTTTTGTGAATGAGAATGACGTCGCGGCTTCTGATTGGTCACGTGCCGGTCACATGGGCGGCATGCGACCAATCAGAAGCCGCGACGTCATTCGCAGGTCCTGAAGGCGCTCATTTTAAACAAAGAAGCCGGCCGGTTACCAGCGTGATGTCCAGGGGCCGCCGGAGAGGTGAGCATATCAATATTTTTTATTTTAATTCTTTATTTTACACATCCCTATTGATCCGATACCGATACCCGATACCACAAAAGTATCGGATCTCGGTATCGGAATTCCGATACCGCAAGTATCGGCCGATACCCGATACTTGCGGTATCGGACGATACCCGATACTTGCGGTATCGGAATGCTCAACACTAATTTTAACCTGTTCCCAATATGGCTATTTTCCAGTTTTATGTTTTTGTTTTTTCTTCTTTTAAGAACATAATTCCTTTATTTTTCTGTTGACATACCTATATAGGGGCATGTTTTTTGCAGGGCGGGTTGTCATTTTGAAAAACACCATTCATTTTATTATGTGATGAACTTGAAAACAATTCTAAGTGGAGCAAAATTGGTAAAAAAAACACAAATTTCACTTTTTTAACTTTTGTTTACTATGTTTATGTTACTGTAAAAATGACCTGGAAATATGATTTTACAGGTCAGTGCGATCATTGAGATATCAAAAGTTCTTAGCCTTTTTGACATTTTTATTTATACCATTTTGGGTTACAGCCAATGCTTTAATGTCATGTTACTGTATTTTTTGCAGTGTTGAGCAGGTCAAAAAATATCTTTGTGGTATTTAGATTTTGTCTCATTTGGTCACTTAACATTTAATCTGGTTACTTAATTTTATATTGTGATAGATTGGACATTACTGACATAATAATACCTCTTAAGTGTATTTTTTTCATTTCTTTATTTTTAGTAGGGAAAATTGGGTGATTTAGTCATTTTTTATTGTTTTCATATTTTTTAAAAATATATTATTTCTCATTTCACTGTACTTGCTATTCCCTTTAAGAAACTTGAACCTGCTTGTGCTAGGGCTGATTTCACCACCCTGCACACCCAGGCAAGTGCCAGGGCCTTGAGTAAGCCGAGTTGCCCACTCACTGTCAGGGACACCAGAGCGCTATGGTGAACATCAATTGGGGGGCCCAGTGCTTACATGGGCACTGCCACCAGGCTTTCTCCCATCATGCTTTAATCTTTTTAAAAGGCTTACATCTCTCTTTGTTTTTCCAGAGCTCTGGTCTTGTCCCCATCTTCTAACTTTGTCATGTCTCAGGGCAGAGGGCACAATAACAAAACTACAGCGCGCCCTTTGTGCTCAGCAGTGCAGAGGGTCAGAAGATACTGAGGAGACCGGAGAGGCAGCCTGCAAAGAACGATGAGAGGTGAGCATTTGATTAATTATTTTTATTGTATGAAACATTATATGGGTCCCATTCTGTAGGGAGCATTATAAGGGACCTATTCTGTAGGGAGCATTATATGGGGTAAATTATTCTGTGTGGAGCTGTATATGGGGCCTATTATCTTATTTGGAGCCTTAAATGGGGCCCATTTTTCTGTATGGAGCATTACATGGGGCTCACTGTTTTGTCTGGAGCAATAAATGGGGCTATTATTCTGCATTGATCAATAAATGGGGACCATTGTTCTATATAGAACAATATATGGGCCCCATTATTCGGTATGGAGAATTCTATGGGGCACATTCTGAATGGAGCATTATATGGAGCCTTTGATTAATAAGAATGGTCATTCCTCTCTGCTTGCTTGGACAAATTTGACTTTGATCCCAAATTCTGTAAATGGATTCAAATGTTATTTGTGACCCTTGAAGCTAAAATTGTGCTAAGTAATATAACATAAATATATAAATAATATAACAAAAATGTGTGTTAATTAGTGATGGATGAGCACTAAAATGCTAAGATGCTCGACTCGTTGCTTGGGTCGAGTAAATTGGAATACTCGGGTACTCGACCTGTGCAACGAGAACAATGTTAGTCTATGGGAAACCCGAGTATTTTTACCACGATCCCCTGGGGTCCTTTTAAGGTCTAAAAATGTCTGAAAATGATGGAAACACTACTCAAATGTCAAGGGGACATCATTGGGATCGTCCCTGGAAGCATTTCTGACTCCTAGGTCACAGCTGTAAGCAATGTGTCTGGAGGAGAGAAGGTTTTTCCACCAACATAGAAGAGGATTCTGTACTGTTAGGGCAGTGAGAATCTGGAATTGCTTGCCTGAGGAGGTGGTGATGGCGAACTCAGTCGAGGGGTTCAAGAGAGGCCTGGATGTCTTCCTGGAGCAGAACAATATTGTATCATACAATTATTAGGTTCTGTAGAAGGACGTAAATCTGGGGATTTATTATGATGGAATATAGGCTGAACTGGATTGGCAAATGTCTTTTTTCGGCCTTACTAACTATGTTACTATGTTAATGTTGTCAGAGTTTCACACCATTTTTACAAGTGCACCAAAAAACATGCAAAAACAAAACCAAAATGGATTTTGCTGGGAAATATGTTAAGGTACATCCTTTCCAGGATAATGACTTGGATATAAGGCAAAATAATTAACCCCAGACCAAAATGTTCCTCCACCACTTTGGCTATGTTCACATGCAGTGTTTTTATGCGTTTTTCAACTTTAATATTGCTTTCAACCAATACAAATGCAGTCATTGGGAAATGTCATTGTAACATTTAACAATCCTAGCTGGCTATGTGGTGTGTGACACATAAGGAGACACATCTTGTTTCATTTATGAAGGAAGTACTATTAAAGTCCCAAAGCCTCCTATGATGGTATTGCATATGCAGTGAGTGGCTGGGCTGCCAAGAATTACAGCGCACCCCAATAGCCCTTTCACGAGAGGTACAGGAGGGCTTCCTGAAAAAATTTTGCATTGAATGCAAGGCCTGCCCTGCTATCAAGTCATATGCACCCCAATAGGCCTTTGAATCCAGGTACTGGATGGCCATAGGAAAACCCACTTCACATTATTCATTTTGTACTCCTATACTGTTTTCTTATGTATTGACTGCAAGGCCTGCCCTGCTACCAAGTCATATGCACCCCAATAGGCCTTTGAATCCAGGTACTGGATGGCCACAGGAAAACCCACTTCACATTATTCAGTTGGTCCTGGCATACTGTTTTCTTATGTATTGACTGCAAGACCTGTCCAGCTACTAAGTAATATGCACCCCAATAAGCCTTTGAACCCAGGTACTGGATGGCCGCAGGAAAACCCACTTCACATTATTCAGTTGGTCCTGCCATACCTTTTTTTATGCATTAACTGCAAGGCTTGCCCTGCTAAAAAGTCATATGCACCCCAATAAACCTTTGAACCCAGGTACTGGATGGCAACAGGAAAACTCACTTCACATTCTTCAGTTGGTCCTGCCATGCTGTTTCCTTTTACATAAATGCAAGGGAAGCCTTGACCCAAATTTGCACACACCCCAATCCTCCTTGGAAGAAATATGGAGGAGGGCCTCAAAAAACTGTCCCATTACAAATGAGCGTGTCTCTTAGACTTGTAATGCCCATACACTAAGTGCATGGATTGACAAAAATTTCCCCATGGGGGTACATTTAAAAAAAAAAAACTTTTTATGGGGATCATAGACACCCTTGCCAAAAAATTGACTGGCTGCAGCAGCAAGGAACACGTTAACCTTAATGATCTAAAAACTAGGCCTAATTTAAAGGAGCAACTCTCTTAGACTTGTAATGCCCATGCACTAAGTGTATGGGCTGACAAACATTTCCCCTGGGAGAGTAAAATTATTTTTTGGTTCAAATTAGTAAAAGGCATCATAAAAGCATTCTTGCACAAAAATTTAGTGACTTTTGCATCACGAAATACGTTCACCCTGGTGTTTTCATGGTTATGGATGATGAGGATGAGAATAAGGAGGAGGATAACACCAAATAGACCAAATCAGGAATGGTATACCCATGTGTGATTGTGAAGAGGTGCATGAGAATACACTTCCACAAAAAAGACAATGTATTTGAGGTTATGCTTCGCTGTTTTCATTCGGTGGTGTACAGAAGTCTTGCCCAATTCAGCTCTTGTTCATTTTTATAAGAGTCAGCCTGTCAGCATTTTCAGCTGACAGGCAGATGCGCTTAGTTATCAGTTATAATTTCACCAGCGGCACTAAAAACCCGCTCAGACAGAACACTAGCAGCAGGACAGGCCAGGGCCTCTAAGGCGAAGAGAACCAGCTCATGCCACATGTCCAGCTTGGACATCCAAAAGTTAAATGGCACAGATGAATCCCGTAGGACTTTTGTACGATCAGCAAGGTATTCCCTCAGCATCTTCCCAAACATGACACTTCTTGTGACAGCACTAGTGTTGAGCATTCCGATACCGCAAGTATCGGGTATCGGCCGATATTTGCGGTATCGGAATTCCGATACCGAATTCCGATACTTCCCGCGTATCGGATACCGGAATCGGAAGTTCCCAGAATTCAAATTGAACGCAGCAGCCAATGAGGAATGAATGAAAGTGTGGGCACATCCTGTTTAGCATGGTGGGCATGTAAGTACTGGCAAGGCTTGGATTGGCTGCTGAAATGATGTCACTCTGCACTATAAAAAAGCGCTGCCGCCATTTTGCGCTCACTCTGCTGTGATTTCAGTTAGGGACAGGACGCTGTGTTCTAACTGAGGGCCAGTTGAGCTAGCTAATTGCTTTATTTTCCTTTCCAAAGGCTAATTTAGCAAAACGCTGTGTGTTCTTCACTGTTCACCTTGCTCTTGCCTTGCAGCGCTGTTTTAACAGCGTTCTGCAAGGTCTCTGTGTGTGTGTGTGTGTGCAGCTCACTCTGTAGTCTGTGTGCAGCCATATACCCGGTTGTATTCAGCTCAGGGGGGGTTCACACTGCCTCACACAGTTGTTCTTTTTTGCTCTTAGTGCAGCCTGCTGCACATTTTTTCTCAAATTTCCTATTAGTGTTTTTCCACCAGTCTCCAGCTCTATTGTGGAAAAACACTACATAGGATAACCTAGAGGGGGGTTTTTGGGCCTTGCAGCGCCGTTTACGGCTGTCTGCACGGTCTCCGTGTGAGCCCAGCTCGCCCTGTAGTCTGTGTGCAGCCATAGCCGGTTGGATTCAGCTCAGGGTTCGTTACTGGCTCATACCTTGAGAAAAATTTTCCTTTTTTTCAAATAGTGCAGCCTGTTTAAAATTTGAAAAAAAAAATTCCTATTAGTGTCTTTCCACTCGTATCCAGCTAAATAGTGGAAAAACACTATATAGGATAACCTAGAGGAGGGTTTTTTGGCCTTGCAGCGCCGTTTACGGCTGTCTGCACGGTCTCCGTGTGAGCCCAGCTCGCCCTGTAGTCTGTGTGCAGCCATAGCCGGTTGGATTCAGCTCAGGGTTCGTTACTGGCTCATACCTTGAGAAAAATTTTCCTTTTTTTCAAATAGTGCAGCCTGTTTAAAATTTGAAAAAAAAAATTCCTATTAGTGTCTTTCCACTCGTATCCAGCTAAATAGTGGAAAAACACTATATAGGATAACCTAGAGGAGGGTTTTTTGGCCTTGCAGCGCCGTTTACGGCTGTCTGCACGGTCTCCGTGTGAGCCCAGCTCGCCCTGTAGTCTGTGTGCAGCCATAGCCGGTTGGATTCAGCTCAGGGTTCGTTACTGGCTCATACCTTGAGAAAAATTTTCCTTTTTTTCAAATAGTGCAGCCTGTTTAAAATTTGAAAAAAAAAATTCCTATTAGTGTCTTTCCACTCGTATCCAGCTAAATAGTGGAAAAACACTATATAGGATAACCTAGAGGAGGGTTTTTTGGCCTTGCAGCGCCGTTTACGGCTGTCTGCACGGTCTCCGTGTGAGCCCAGCTCGCCCTGTAGTCTGTGTGCAGCCATAGCCGGTTGGATTCAGCTCAGGGTGCGTTACTGCCTCATACCTTGAAAAAAATTTTCCTTTTTTTCAAATAGTGCAGCCAGTTTAAAATTTGAAAAAAAAAATTCCTATTAGTGTCTTTCCACTTGTATCCAGCTAAATAGTGGAAAAACACTATATAGGATAACCTAGAGGAGGGTTTCTTGGCCTTGCAGCGCCGTTTACGGCTGTCTGCACGGTCTCCGTGTGATTTAAACTAGCTCTGTAGCCCGATCTGCACCAAAAAAAAGGTTAAGTTCACCAAACACAACTTACACTTGTGTAGGCCACATTTGAAAAATAATAAAGTTTAGTCCACAATTTACAACATTAGTGTTTCTTACACCTGTTAGGAGGAGCATTACAGGAATAAGCACACTAAGGCCTTAGTACTTTTCTGCTTATCTTTATCTGTCAACCAAGATGAAGAGGGCAGGGAGTAAGGCACGTGGGCGTGGGCGCGGAGCAGGGAGAGGAGCAGGGAGAGGACGTGGTGATTCTGTGCCTGCTGCGGGCGCCGGTGACTCGTCGTCACTCAGTTTCAGCAGGGAACAGTCCTTCATGCGCAGCTTTGTCGGAGAGCGCCGTGCACCGCTGCTGCGTGAAGACCAAATTGAAGCCGTTGTCGGGTGGATGGCAGCTAACGCCTCGGCATCGACTTCAGTTAGTGCCACATCCTCTCAGGCACAGAGCACTGGAGAGCAGCCATCTGTCTCTTCACCACCTGCCAAATTGGCCAGGCAGTCAGAGAGCCCAGGACAGGAGCCGTCTCTACTTCTGTTCTCTGAATCTCTTGGCTTGGAAACAGGGGGCCAGCCAAGCAGCATTGGAGAAATGGAAGAAGAGGCAGTGTGCAGTGATGCCCAAAAGCTTTATCTCTCTGACTCTGAAGAGGCAGGTGGGCCAGTGCCTCCGGTGACCACAGCGCAGTACGCATCTGATGATGAAACTCAGGTGCCGCTTTCTCGTGCGTACTGTGCTGCTGAGACTACCCAGGAGGAGCAGTTGGTGGCAGAGGGTAGTGGAGATGATGAGGTCCTTGACCCATCGTGGCGTGAGGAACAGGAAGGTGGTGGGAGCAGCTCAGAGGAAGAGCTTCCTCTTACGGGCCAAAGAGGGAGAGGGAGGGGGAAGACTGCGGAGCCTGTAGCCTCCACTTTGGCACCCGTTAGGAGCCTGTCTCTTTCCAAAGCCAAAAAGGGCGCTCCCAAGACTTGCAGTGCCTGGTCCTTTTTTGACACAGTTGCAGATGACATTTGTTTTGTCAAATGCAAGCTGTGTCATCATAAAGTAAAAAGAGGGAAAAATGTCAGCAACCTCAATACCACAAATATGTGGAAACATGTGCGGACCAGGCACGCGGTGGAGTTACAGAAACACACTGAAGATGTAGGCCAACCAACAGCGGCAGCTACCACCTCTTCAGCTCGTGTTGCCTCTTCCTCCAGCTCACGCACAGCTGGTTTGGCTTCCTCCCAGAGACCTTGTGTAATTCCACCCACAGCACCACCTTCCCAGTCATCCTCACACTCCCAGTCTACTCTACAGCCATCGGTAGTACAGGCATGGGAGAAAAGGCGGGCATTCTCGGCCAACCACCCCCGAGCACAGGCTCTGAATGCAGGCATTGCCAAACTGTTGTCCCTGGAAATGCTCTCGTTCAGGCTGGTGGAGACTGACAGCTTCCGTGACTTGATGGCATTGGCAGTCCCACAGTACAAGGTGCCCAGCCGCTTTTACTTCAGCAGGCAGGCTGTCCCTGCCCTGCACAGGCATGTTGAGGCAAACATAAAACATGCGCTACTGAACGCCGTCAGTAGCAAGGTCCACCTCACCACCGATGCGTGGACCAGTCAGCATGGACAGGGGCGATATGTTTCCCTCACTGCCCATTGGGTTAATGTTGTTGAGCCAGGTACAGATCGTGCGAGTGGCGCAGGACGTGTCCTGCCCACTCCAAGGATTGCAGGAATCCAGTCTGTACGCATCGACTCCTCCTCTTACACCAGTTCCTCTGATTCCTCTCTGCAGGATCCGTCACAGTCCACCCCCACATGGACCCGTGAACGTTTACCTATGACCGACATGAGCACAGCCGTGGCCAAACGTCAGCAGGCCGTCTTGAAACTAGTTTCATTGGGGCATCGAAGCCACACAGCGCAGGAGCTCTGGAATGCCATAAAGCAGGAGAGCGATGTGTGGTTACTGCCAGCGAATCTCCAGCCAGGCATGGTAGTGTGTGACAATGGCCGAAATCTGGTGGCAGCTTTGGCCCTTGGCAACCTCACTCACATCCCATGTCTGGCACATGTGCTCAATTTGGTTGTGCAGAGTTTTCTGAGGGACTATCCGGATCTTGATGCCCTGCTGCACAAGGTCCGCCTAGAGTGTGCTCACTTGCGGCGTTCCAGCTTGGCCAGATCCCGCATTGCTGCTCTGCAGCGCCGATTCCGCCTTCCGGAACACCGCATCATATGTGACCTACCTACCCGGTGGAATTCCACGTTACATATGTTGGAGCGGTTGTGTGAGCAGCAGCAAGCAGTTATGGAGTACCAGCTGCATCAGGCGCAAAGAAGTCGCAGTCAGCGCCGATCAGACTTCACAACCACAGAGTGGGCCACTATGAAGGACGTCTGCCAGGTTTTGCGTCCTTTTGATTATTCCACGCGGATGGCAAGTGCAGATGATGCACTAGTCAGCATGACTGTCCCCCTTATCTGCCTGCTTCAGCAAACTTTGCAAGGGTTAAGGGATGATGTGGTGGAAGAGGTGGAGGATGAGGAGTCACCTTTTCCATCAGCTTCTGGAGAGTCAGCGCCACGTGGTTCCTCACAAAGGGGTACGCAGGGGCCAATTTGTGAGGAGGATGAGGAGGAGTCAATGGAGGAGGAAGAGCTCCGTCCAGAGGAGGGAGCGACACAATTGTCCAGTGGTCAGTGTGTACAGCGAGGGTGGGGTGATGACGAGCGGGCAGAGATCATGTCTCAAGCAGGGGACAGCGTTTCTGGGCCGGTTGGCACTCTGCAGCACATGGTGGATTTCATGCTGCAGTGCCTGAGAAACGACCGCCGCATCGACCACATTCTCAACATGCCTGATTATTGGGTGTTCACCCTCCTCGATCCTCGCTACCGGGACAACGTCCAAAACCTCATCCCTGCGTTGACCCGGGAGCGTAAATTGCGGGAGTACCACGACACACTGGTGAATTCCATCATCTTCTCCTGTCCAACTGAGAGGAGTGCTGCTAGTGCTTTACAAAGCAGCTCAGTGCGTCGAGGCAGTGGGGGAGGCTCTGCCCAAAGAGGGAGCAGAAGCAGTGCCTCTGCCCAAGGCAAGCCCAGTATGGCACAACTCTGGCACACTTTTGTGTGCCCGCCCCAAATGTCTACACCATCACCGGCGGCTCCAGTCAGCAGGAGGCAACGGTTCCGTCAGATGGTGACAGACTACATGGCTTGCCCTCTTACTGTACTCCCAGACGGCTCTTCCCCGTTCAAGTTTTGGGTCTCTAAGCTGGATACATGGCCAGAGCTAAGCCAGTATGCATTGGAGGTGCTGGCTTGCCCTGCGGCTAGTGTCTTATCGGAACGTGTCTTTAGTGCCGCAGGTGGTGTACTAACAGACCGTCGCATGCGACTATCCTCCGATAACGTTGACCGGCTTACTTTCCTGAAAATGAACCAGGCCTGGATCTCGCAGGAATTTGCCACTCCTCTGCCTGATTAAGTAATTGGGTGTCATCCAGGTCTCCTGCTGTGTTCATCTTTCTACCACCTGAACTGCTATTCCTGGGCTCCAACACCGCCAGTTGCGGCTCAGAAGTGCAGGCTGCACAGTAAAAACATACGACCCAGTGTTATTGGGTTTCAGTAACGTCAGCTGATCCCCAGCTGTGTAGCCGGCAATGTGTCCTGCGACCGCCACGCTGGCACAACAACCTAAATGTAAGGGAACCTGTCCCCCCCCCCCCCCCCCCGTCGTTTGTTACTGAAAGAGCCATCTTGTGCAGCAGTAATGCTGCACAAGGAAAAGGTAGCTCTTTTTTTTTAGCTCTTTGCACACGCAGAACTTAACACTTATAAAATGTGTTCACTGATACCGTTATACCGTCCCGGAGCTGGGACTTTCCTTCGTAATGTGACGCAGCACAGCCGTCATTCCTACCCCCTTGGTGCCATGCGCTGCCTCCTCAGCGTTGTTTTAAGCTGTCACGGAGCCTGCGCTGTTCTGTTATCCCTTGGGCATGCCCTATTTGCGCTGCCTGTCTTCTGACATAATTTGGTGTCAGGCTGGCTGCGCCTGTGCGGCCGCGCTGCCCGAGATCCCGCCTCGCAGTGTCTTCTGATTGAGTCACACTGCGGGCCTGGGATCCATGGGCATGCGCAGTGCATATCTTCCCCTCGGGCTCTCGCTCATTTCCCTCCACCTTCTTTAGACTGTGCGCCGTCAGCTGATCCCTAGCATGCCACGGCCGTGACACCGCACAGTCTGAAGAAGAGGGAAGGAGGGGAGTGAGAGTCGAGGTTATGCACTGTGCATGCCCATGGTTCCAAGGCCCGCAGTGGGATTACGTTAGATGAGACTGCGAGGTGGGATCTGGAGCAGCGTGGACGCACAGGCACTGACAGCCTGACACCAAATTATGTCAGAAGACAGGCAGCGCTAATTGGGCATGGCCAAGGGCTAACAGAACAGCGCAGGCTCCGTGGCAGCTTAAAACAACGCTGAGGAGGCAGCGCACGGCATCAAGGGGATAGGAATGACAGCTGTGCTGTGTCCCATTACGAAGGAAATTCGCACCTCCGGAACGGTTTAACGGTATAAAGGGACACATTTTTAGTGTTTACTTCGGTGTTTGCAAGGAGCATAATTAAAAGAGCAACCTTTTCCTTTTGCATCCTTAGTGCTGCACAACATGGCTCTTTCAGCTACAAACGTCTTGGGGGGGGGGGTTAAAGGTTTCCTTTCAACTTGCTCCAATCAGGCTTCGGCCTACACTCTGTTCCTCTGCTCCTCCTGCTGTCCCTGGGCTCTAACACCGCCAGTTGGTGCCTGGAAGTGCTGTGTGCACAGTCAACAGTCGCTCCTCTGTTATTGGGGTTCAGTAACGTCAGCTGATCCCCAGCTGTGTGTGCGGCAATACCTCCAATCTGCTCCTCCTGCTGTCCCTGGGCTCTAACACCGCCAGTTGGTGCCTGGAAGTGCTGTGTGCACAGTCAACAGTCGCTCCTCTGTTATTGGGGTTCAGTAACGTCAGCTGATCCCCAGCTGTGTATCCGGCAACGTGTCATGCGACCGCCACGCTGGCACAACTAAAATGTAAGGGGACCTGTCCCCCCCCCCCCCTAGGCGTTTGTTACTGAAAGAGCCACCATGTGCAGCACTAATACTGCACAAGGGAAAGGTCGCTCTTGAAATTATGCTCCTTGCAAACGCTGAACTACACACTCATGTAATGTGTCCCCTCACACCGTCCAACCGTCCCGGAGGTGGGACTTTCCTTTGTAATGTGACACAGCACAGCCGTCATTGCTACCCCCTTGGCACCGTGCGCTGCCTCCTTAGCGTTGTTTGATTCCGTCATGGACCCTGCGCTGTTATGTTATCCCTTGGCCATGCACAGTTTGCGCTGCCCGTCCTCTGACATCATTTGTTGTCGTCCTGGCTGCGCCTGTGCGTCCACGCTGCCCGAAATCACACCTCGCAGTGTCGTCTAATGTGATCCCACAGTGGGCCTGGTATCCATGGCCATGCGCAGTGCATATACTAGCCTCTCACTCCCCTTCTTCACGCTTCTTCAGACTAGGCGGCGTCAGCTGATCCCTAATAGCATGCCACGGCCGTGACGCCGCACAGTCTGAAGAAGCAGGAAGGAGGTGAGTGAGAGGCGATGATATGCACTGCGCATGCCCATGGATCCCTGGCCCGCAGTGGGACTACATTAGATGACACTGCAAGGTTGGATCTCGGGCAGCTTGGACGCACAGGCACTGCCAGCCTGACACCTACATGATGTCAGAAGACGGGCACCGCTAACTGTGCATGGCCAAGGGATAACATTACAGTGCGGGCTCCGTGACAGAACCAAACAACGTTGAGGAGGTGGTGCCCGGCACCAAGGGGGTTGGAATGACGGCTGTGCTGTGTCACATTACAAAGGAAAGTCCCACTTCCGGGATGGTTTGACGGTGTGAGGGGACACATTATATGAGTGTGTACTTCAGCGTTTGCAAGGAGCATAATTTTCGGAGCCACCATTTTCCATGTGCAGTATTACTGCTGTACAAGATGGCTCTTTCAGCAACAAATGCCTGGGGGGGGGGGTTAAAGGTTCCCTTTCAACTTGCTCCACTGCAGGCTTCGGCCTACACTCTGCTCCTCTTTGATTCCCTGGGTTTCAACACTGTCAGTTGCCACCTGGAAGTGTTGTCTACACAGAAAAAAACACTAGGTGATGTGTCAGTGGGGTTCAGCACCGCCAGCTGTTCCCCTGCTGTGTAGTCGGCAACGTGTCCAGCACAAGCCACGCTGGCACAACAGAACAAAAGCTGCCACCAGTGCAGGCTTCGGCCTACACTCTGCTCCTCTCCTCCTCCTGCTGACCCTGGGCTCAAACACCGCTAGTTTTTGCCCGGAAGTGCTAGCTGCACAGAGAAAAACACCAGCCAATGTGTTAGTGGGGTTCAGCAACGCCAGCTGTTCCCCTGCTGTGTAGCCGGCAACGTGACCTGCAAACGCCATGCAGGCACAGGAACTGAAATTAAAAGGGAACCTGGCCCCACCCCCCCAGGTGTTTCTATGTATAACAGCCACCTAGTACAGCAGTACTGCTGCATTTGTACAAGGTGGCTGACTTTTTCTCCTTGCCCACGTGGAACTCAACACGTACAAAATGTGTCTCATTGAGACCATTCCACTGTCCCTGAGGTGTGACTTTCCTTTGTAATGATACGCAGCACCCCCCTTGGTAGCGTTTCCCGTCTTTTGTCATCATGGTTAGCTGGCTGCGCCTGTGCATCCGCCCTGCTAGAAACAACGCCCCTCGTTGTCATATTTATTTTGTCAGCGAGGGTGTGGTTTATGGGCACGAGCAGTGCATATGTTCGCCTGTCTTAACTCATCTCCTTCCGCCTTCTTCAGACTGTGCGGCCTCCTGGCCGTGGTAGGCGATAAGGGATCAGCTGAGGCCGCCCAGTCTGGAGCAGGTGTAAGGACATGTGTAAGCGGCCAACCTATTTACTGCACAAGGCCACGAATCCCAGCCACGCAGTGTGATTTTTTGAAAACACACTGTGGGTCTGGGATTCATGTCCATCGCTAACCGCAACGGCCGACATGAAATGAGGTCAGAAGACAGGAAGCGCTCACAGCGCATGGCCAAGGGATCACAATAGCGCAGACTCCTGTACAGCAAATAACAACGCTCAGGAATCTGCGCCCAGTACCTAGGTGCAAATTTTTACACCTGTGCTGCGTCTCGTTAAAAAGACAAGTCACGCCTCCACAACTGTTTGACAGTATAATGGGCTAAATAGTGTACGTGTTTTAGTCAGCGTGTGCAAGGAGCAAAACAAATAGAGCAACCTTTTACTTGTGCAGCATTAATGCTGCACAAGGTGTGGCTCTTGTACCTTGCAACACCTGAGGGGGGGGTTAAAGGTAACCTTTGAAATTGGTTCAACTAGGCTTCGGCCTACACTCTGCTTCTCTACTCCTCCTGCTGACCCTGGGCTCAAACACCGCTAGTTTTTGCCCGGAAATGCTAGCTGCACAGAGAAAAACACCAGCCAATGTGTTAGTGGGGTTCAGCACCGCCAGCTGTTCCCCTGCTGTGTAGTCGGCAACGTGTCCAGCACAAGCCACGCTGGCACAACCGACCAAAAGCTGCCACCAGTGCAGGCTTCGGCCTACACTTTGCTCCTCTCCTCCTCCTGCTGACCCTGGGCTCAAACAACGCCAGTTTCTGCCCGGACATGCTAGCTGCACAGAGAAAAACACCAGTCAATGTGTCAGTGGGGTTCAGCACCGCCTGCTGTTCCCCCGCTGTGTAGCCGGCATCGTGTCCAGCACAAGCCACGCTGGCACAACCGACCAAAAGCTGCCACCAGTGCAGGCTTCGGCCTACACTTTGCTCCTCTCCTCCTCCTCCTGCTGACCCTGGGCTCTAACACCGCTAGTTTTTGCCCGGACATGCAATCTGCACAGAGAAAAACACCAGTCAATGTGTCAGTGGGGTTCAGCAACGCCAGCTGTTCCCCTGCTGTGTAGCTTGCAACGTGACCTGCAAACGCCACGCAGGCACATGAACTGAAATTGAAGGGAGCCTGCCCCCCACCCACAGGTGTTTCTATGTATATCAGCCACCTTGTACAGCAGTACTGCTGCATTTGTACGAGGTGGCTGACTGTTTCTCCTTGCCCACGTGGAACTCAACACGTACAAAATGTGTCTCATTAGAGACCATTACAATGTCCCTGAGGTGTGACTTTCCTTTGTAATGACACGCAGCACCACCCTTGTTAGCGCTGCCCGTCTTTTGACATCATTGGTTAGCTGGCTGCGCCTGTGCATCTCCCCTGCTCGAAACAACGGCCCTCGGTGTCTTATTTTTTTGGACAGCGAGGGTGTGATTGATGGGCATGTGCAGTGCATATGTTTGCCTGTGTTCACTCATCTCCTTCCGCCTTCTTCAGACTGGGTGTCCTCATGGCCGCGGCAGGCGATAAGGGATCAGATGAGGCCGCCCAGTCTGAAGCAGGTGTAAGGACATGTGTGAGCGGCAAACATATTTAGTGCACCAGGGCACGAATCCCAGCACCGCAGTGTGATTTTTTAAAAACACACTGTGGGTCTGGGATTCATGTCCATCGCTAACCGCAACGGCCGACATGAAATGAGGTCAGAAGACAGGAAGCGCTCACAGCGCATGGCCAAGGGATCACAATAGCGCAGACTCCTGTACAGCAAATAAGAACGCTCAGGAATCTGCGCCCAGTACCTAGGTGCAAATTTTGACACCTGTGCTCCGTCTCGTTAAAAAGACAAGTCACGCCTCCACAACTGTTTGACAGTATAATGGGCTAAATAGTGTACGTGTTTTAGTCAGCGTGTGCAAGGAGCAAAACAAATAGAGCAACCTTTTACTTGTGCAGCATTAATGCTGCACAAGGTGTGGCTCTTGTACCTTGCAACACCTGAGGGGGGGGTTAAAGGTAACCTTTGAAATTGGTTCAACTAGGCTTCGGCCTACACTCTGCTCCTCTACTCCTCCTGCTGACCCTGGGCTCAAACACCGCTAGTTTTTGCCCGGAAATGCTAGCTGCACAGAGAAAAACACCAGCCAATGTGTTAGTGGGGTTCAGCACCGCCAGCTGTTCCCCTGCTGTGTAGTCGGCAACGTGTCCAGCACAAGCCACGCTGGCACAACCGACCAAAAGCTGCCACCAGTGCAGGCTTCGGCCTACACTTTGCTCCTCTCCTCCTCCTGCTGACCCTGGGCTCAAACAACGCCAGTTTCTGCCCGGACATGCTAGCTGCACAGAGAAAAACACCAGCCAATGTGTTAGTGGGGTTCAGCAACGCCAGCTGTTCCCCTGCTGTGTAGCTTGCAACGTGACCTGCAAACGCCACGCAGGCACATGAACTGAAATTGAAGGGAGCCTGCCCCCCACCCACAGGTGTTTCTATGTATATCAGCCACCTTGTACAGCAGTACTGCTGCATTTGTACGAGGTGGCTGACTTTTTCTCCTTGCCCACGTGGAACTCAACACGTACAAAATGTGTCTCATTAGAGACCATTACAATGTCCCTGAGGTGTGACTTTCCTTTGTAATGACACGCAGCACCCCCATTGTTAGCGCTGCCCGTCTCCTGACATCATTGGTTGGCTGGCTGTGCCTGTGCGTCCCCCCTGCCCGACACAACGCCCCCCGTTGTCTCATATATTTTGACTGCGAGGGTGTGATTGATGGGCACGAGCAGTGCATATGTTCCCCTGTTTTCACTCCCCTCCTTCCGCCTTCTTCTGACTGTGCGGCCTCATGGCCGCGGCATGCGATAAGGGATCAGCTGAGGCCGCCCAGTCTGAAGCAGGTGTAAGGACATGTGTGAGCGGCGATCATATTTACTGCACAAGGCCACGAATCCCAGCACCGCAGTGTGACTTTAGGAAAAGCCACTGTGGGTCTGGGATTTATGGCCATCGTTAACCGCACCGGCCAACATGAAATGAGGTCATGAGACGGCCTGCACTAACAGGGTATTGCCAAGGGATAACACAAGAGCGCAGACTCCTGTACAGCAAATAACAACGCTCAGGAATCTGCGCCCAGTACCTAGGTGCAAATTTTGACACCTGTGCTGCGTCTCGTTAAAAAGACAAGTCACGCCTCCACAACTGTTTGACAGTATAATGGGCTAAATAGTGTACGTGTTTAATTCAGCGTGTGCAAGGAGCAAAATTAAATAGAGCAACCTTTGACTTGTGCATCATTAATGCTGTTCAAGGTGTGGCTCTTGTACCTTGCAACACCTGAGGGGGGGGTTAAAGGTAACCTTTGAAATTGGTTCAACTAGGCTTCGGCCTACACTCTGCTCCTCTACTCCTCCTGCTGACCCTGGGCTCAAACAACGCCAGTTTCTGCCCGGAAATGCTAGCTGCACAGAGAAAAACACCAGCCAATGTGTTAGTGGGGTTCAGCACCGCCAGCTGTTCCCCTGCTGTGTAGTCGGCAACGTGTCCAGCACAAGCCACGCTGGCACAACAGAACAAAAGCTGCCACCAGTGCAGGCTGCGGCCTACACTTTGCTCCTCTCCTCCTCCTCCTGCTGACCCTGGGCTCTAACACCGCTAGTTTTTGCCCGGACATGCAATCTGCACAGAGAAAAACACCAGTCAATGTGTCAGTGGGGTTCAGCAACGCCAGCTGTTCCCCTGCTGTGTAGCTTGCAACGTGACCTGCAAACGCCACGCAGGCACATGAACTGAAATTGAAGGGAGCCTGCCCCCCACCCACAGGTGTTTCTATGTATAACAGCCACCTTGTACAGCAGTACTGCTGCATTTGTACAAGGTGGCTGACTTTTTCTCCTTGCACACGTGGAACTCAACAAGTACAAAATGTGTCTCATTACAGACCATTACAATGTCCCTGAGGTGTGACTTTCCTTTTTAATGACACGCAGCACCCCCATTGTTAGCGCTGCCCGTCTCCTGACATCATTGGTTGGCTGGCTGTGCCTGTGCGTCCCCCCTGCCCGACACAACGCCCCCCGTTGTCTCATATATTTTGACTGCGAGGGTGTGATTGATGGGCACGAGCAGTGCATATGTTCCCCTGTTTTCACTCCCCTCCTTCCGCCTTCTTCTGACTGTGCGGCCTCATGGCCGCGGCATGCGATAAGGGATCAGCTGAGGCCGCCCAGTCTGAAGCAGGTGTAAGGACATGTGTGAGCGGCGATCATATTTACTGCACAAGGCCACGAATCCCAGCACCGCAGTGTGACTTTAGGAAAAGCCACTGTGGGTCTGGGATTTATGGCCATCGTTAACCGCACCGGCCAACATGAAATGAGGTCATGAGACGGCCTGCACTAACAGGGTATTGCCAAGGGATAACACAAGAGCGCAGACTCCTGTACAGCAAATAACAACGCTCAGGAATCTGCGCCCAGTACCTAGGTGCAAATTTTGACACCTGTGCTGCGTCTCGTTAAAAAGACAAGTCACGCCTCCACAACTGTTTGACAGTATAATGGGCTAAATAGTGTACGTGTTTAATTCAGCGTGTGCAAGGAGCAAAATTAAATAGAGCAACCTTTGACTTGTGCATCATTAATGCTGTTCAAGGTGTGGCTCTTGTACCTTGCAACACCTGAGGGGGGGGTTAAAGGTAACCTTTGAAATTGGTTCAACTAGGCTTCGGCCTACACTCTGCTCCTCTACTCCTCCTGCTGACCCTGGGCTCAAACAACGCCAGTTTCTGCCCGGAAATGCTAGCTGCACAGAGAAAAACACCAGCCAATGTGTTAGTGGGGTTCAGCACCGCCAGCTGTTCCCCTGCTGTGTAGTCGGCAACGTGTCCAGCACAAGCCACGCTGGCACAACAGAACAAAAGCTGCCACCAGTGCAGGCTGCGGCCTACACTTTGCTCCTCTCCTCCTCCTCCTGCTGACCCTGGGCTCTAACACCGCTAGTTTTTGCCCGGACATGCAATCTGCACAGAGAAAAACACCAGTCAATGTGTCAGTGGGGTTCAGCAACGCCAGCTGTTCCCCTGCTGTGTAGCTTGCAACGTGACCTGCAAACGCCACGCAGGCACATGAACTGAAATTGAAGGGAGCCTGCCCCCCACCCACAGGTGTTTCTATGTATAACAGCCACCTTGTACAGCAGTACTGCTGCATTTGTACAAGGTGGCTGACTTTTTCTCCTTGCACACGTGGAACTCAACAAGTACAAAATGTGTCTCATTACAGACCATTACAATGTCCCTGAGGTGTGACTTTCCTTTTTAATGACACGCAGCACCCCCATTGTTAGCGCTGCCCGTCTCCTGACATCATTGGTTGGCTGGCTGTGCCTGTGCGTCCCCCCTGCCCGACACAACGCCCCCCGTTGTCTCATATATTTTGACTGCGAGGGTGTGATTGATGGGCACGAGCAGTGCATATGTTCCCCTGTTTTCACTCCCCTCCTTCCGCCTTCTTCTGACTGTGCGGCCTCATGGCCGCGGCATGCGATAAGGGATCAGCTGAGGCCGCCCAGTCTGAAGCAGGTGTAAGGACATGTGTGAGCGGCGATCATATTTACTGCACAAGGCCACGAATCCCAGCACCGCAGTGTGACTTTAGGAAAAGCCACTGTGGGTCTGGGATTTATGGCCATCGTTAACCGCACCGGCCAACATGAAATGAGGTCATGAGACGGCCTGCACTAACAGGGTATTGCCAAGGGATAACACAAGAGCGCAGACTCCTGTACAGCAAATAACAACGCTCAGGAATCTGCGCCCAGTACCTAGGTGCAAATTTTGACACCTGTGCTGCGTCTCGTTAAAAAGACAAGTCACGCCTCCACAACTGTTTGACAGTATAATGGGCTAAATAGTGTACGTGTTTAATTCAGCGTGTGCAAGGAGCAAAATTAAATAGAGCAACCTTTGACTTGTGCATCATTAATGCTGTTCAAGGTGTGGCTCTTGTACCTTGCAACACCTGAGGGGGGGGTTAAAGGTAACCTTTGAAATTGGTTCAACTAGGCTTCGGCCTACACTCTGCTCCTCTACTCCTCCTGCTGACCCTGGGCTCAAACAACGCCAGTTTCTGCCCGGACATGCTAGCTGCACAGAGAAAAACACCAGCCAATGTGTTAGTGGGGTTCAGCACCGCCAGCTGTTCCCCCGCTGTGTAGCCGGCATCGTGTCCAGCACAAGCCACGCTGGCACAACCGACCAAAAGCTGCCACCAGTGCAGGCTTCGGCCTACACTTTGCTCCTCTCCTCCTCCTCCTGCTGACCCTGGGCTCTAACACCGCTAGTTTTTGCCCGGACATGCAATCTGCACAGAGAAAAACACCAGTCAATGTGTCAGTGGGGTTCAGCAACGCCAGCTGTTCCCCTGCTGTGTAGCTTGCAACGTGACCTGCAAACGCCACGCAGGCACATGAACTGAAATTGAAGGGAGCCTGCCCCCCACCCACAGGTGTTTCTATGTATAACAGCCACCTTGTACAGCAGTACTGCTGCATTTGTACGAGGTGGCTGACTTTTTCTCCTTGCCCACGTGGAACTCAACACGTACAAAATGTGTCTCATTACAGACCATTACAATGTCCCTGAGGTGTGACTTTCCTTTGTAATGACACGCAGCACCACCCTTGTTAGCGCTGCCCGTCTTTTGACATCATTGGTTAGCTGGCTGCGCCTGTGCATCTCCCCTGCTCGAAACAACGGCCCTCGGTGTCTTATTTTTTTGGACAGCGAGGGTGTGATTGATGGGCATGTGCAGTGCATATGTTTGCCTGTGTTCACTCATCTCCTTCCGCCTTCTTCAGACTGGGTGTCCTCATGGCCTCGGCAGGCGATAAGGGATCAGATGAGGCCGTCCAGTCTGAAGCAGGTGTAAGGACATGTGTGAGCGGCAAACATATTTACTGCACCAGGGCACGAATCCCAGCACCGCAGTGTGATTTTTTAAAAACACACTGTGGGTCTGGGATTCATGTCCATCGCTAACCGCAACGGCCAACATGAAATGAGGTCATAAGACAGGAAGCGCTCACAGCGCATGGCCAAAGGATCACAAGAGCGCAGACTCCTGTACAGCAACTAACAACGCTCAGGAAGCTGCGCCCATGCAAAAAGGTGTTGTTTTCGACACCTGTGCTGCTTTTCTTTAAAAAGACAAGTCACGCCTCCACTACTGTTAAACAGTATAATGGGCTAAATAGTCTACGTGTTGCATTCAGCTTGTGCAAGTAGACAAATTAATAGAGCAACCTTTTACTTGTGCAGCATTAATGCTGCAGAAGGAGTGGCTCTTGTTCTTTGTAACACCTGAGGGGGGGTTAAAGGTAACCTTTGAAATTGGTTCAACTAGGCTTCGGCCTACACTCTGCTCCTCTCCTCCTCCTGCTGACCCTGGGCTCTAACAACGCTAGTTTTTGCCCGGAAATGCTAGCTGCACAGAGAAAAACACCAGCCAATGTGTTAGTGGGGTTCAGCAACGCCAGCTGTTCCCCCGCTGTGTAGCCGGCATCGTGTCCAGCACAAGCCACGCTGGCACAACCGACCAAAAGCTGCCACCAGTGCAGGCTTCGGCCTACACTTTGCTCCTCTCCTCCTCCTCCTGCTGACCCTGGGCTCAAACACCGCTAGTTTTTGCCCGGAAATGCTAGCTGCACAGAGAAAAACACCAGCCAATGTGTTAGTGGGGTTCAGCACCGCCAGCTGTTCCCCTGCTGTGCAGCTTGCAACGTGACCTGCAAACGCCACGCAGGCACATGAACTGAAATTGAAGGGAGCCTGGCCCCCACCCCCAGGTGTTTCTATGTATAACAGCCACCTTGTACAGCAGTACTGCTGCATTTGTACAAGGTGGCTGATGTTTTCTCCTTGCCCACGTGGAACTCAACACGTACAAAATGTGTCTCTTTGAGACCATTCCACTGTCCCTGAGGTGTGACTTTCCTTTCTAATGATACGCAGCACCCCCCTTGGTAGCGCTTCCCGTCTTCTGACATCATTGGTTGGCTACTTGCGCCTGTTCGTCCGCCCTGCCTGAATAAAATGCTCCTCGTTGTCTTAATTATTTTGACTGCGAGGGTGTGATTGATGGGCACGAGCAGTGCATATCTTCGCCTGTCTTAACTCATCTCCTTCAGCCTTCTTCAGACTGTGCAGCCTCATGGCCGCGGCATGCGAGAAGGGATCAGCAGAGGCCGCCCAGTCTGAAGCAGGTGTAAGGACGTGTGTGAGCGGCCAAAATATTTACTGCTCAAGGCCACGAATCCCAGCACCGCAGTGTGGCTTTATGAAAAGACACTGTGGGTCTGGGATTTATGGCCATCGTTAACCGCACCGGCCAACATGAAATGATGTCATAAGATGGGCAGCGCTAACAGGGCATTGCCAAGGGATAACACAAGAGCGCAGACTCCTGTACAGCAAATAACAACGCTCAGGAAGCTGCTCCAAGCACCAAGGCGTTATTTTGGACACCTGTGCTGCGTCTCATCAAAAAACCAAGTCACGCATCCACTACAGTTTGACTGTAGAATGGGGTAAATTGTGTATGTCTTTCATTCAGCGTGTGCAAGTAGACAAATTAATAGAGCAACCTTTCACTTGTGCAGCATTAATACTGCACAAGGTGTGTCTCTTGTACTTTGTAACACCTGAGGGGGGGGTTAAAGGTTTCCTTTGAAATTGGTTCAACTAAGCTTCGGCCTACACTCTGCTCCTCTCCTCCTCCTCCTGCTTCAACACGGGCTCTAACATCGCTAGTTTTTGCCCGCAAGTGCTAGCTGCACAGAGAAAAACACACGCCATTGTGTTAGTGGGGTTCAGCAACGCCAGCTGTTCCCCCAGTGTGTAGCCGGCAAAGTGTCCTGCAAACGCAACGCAGACACAAAGCTGCCTCCAGTGCAGGCTTCGGCCTACACTCATCTCCCCCTGCTTACCCTTTGCTCCAACACCGCTAGTTGGGGCTCTAGGAAGACAATCTTTAATAGGCAAGGCAACGCATCCGGGTTCCAGCACCGCCAGCTGGTTCTCGGCAGTGTTTTTGTCACAGGTACTCCCTCGTGCCAAGCCTGGTTTCAGCACCGTCAGCTGTTTCCGGGTTGTGTCAAGCTCACTGAGACACCTATGCTTGCCTCGTCGTGGTGCGGTCGGGTTAGCCAACTCCAGGGTGCCTCCAGTTTAGGAGCTTCCTATGTGGGCTGCGTGAACTGGTAGTCAAGGCTGGTTCTGTAGTGCCAGTAGGCCCAGCTCCCCCTGTAGGACTGTTGGGGTTCGGTAACTGCGGCTGCCTCGCGGCCTAGCTGTTCTCTCCTCTCCTGTGGACCTTGGGGTCCACCACCTGGTTCCAGCACCGTCAGCTGGTTCCGGGCCGAGCCTTTGGCTTAGGTGCCTCCTCCTGGGTATCCGAGTTCCGCCAACGCCAGGCGGTCCTTGGTAGTGCTTTTAAGCGCGGGCACCTACAGCTTAGTAACCGGGTTCCAGCACCGTCAGCTGGTCCTCGGTCGTGCCATTGGCTCTTGCACACTGGGGCAACGCATCCGGGTTCCAGCACCGCCAGCTGGTTCTCGGCAGTGTTTTTGTCACAGGTACTCCCTCGTGCCAAGCCTGGTTTCAGCACCGTCAGCTGTTTCCGGGTTGTGTCAAGCTCACTGAGACACCTATGCTTGCCTCGTCGTGGTGCGGTCGGGTTAGCCAACTCCAGGGTGCCTCCAGTTTAGGAGCTTCCTATGTGGGCTGCGTGAACTGGTAGTCAAGGCTGGTTCTGTAGTGCCAGTAGGCCCAGCTCCCCCTGTAGGACTGTTGGGGTTCGGTAACTGCGGCTGCCTCGCGGCCTAGCTGTTCTCTCCTCTCCTGTGGACCTTGGGGTCCACCACCTGGTTCCAGCACCGTCAGCTGGTTCCGGGCCGAGCCTTTGGCTTAGGTGCCTCCTCCTGGGTATCCGAGTTCCGCCAACGCCAGGCGGTCCTTGGTAGTGCTTTTAAGCGCGGGCACCTACAGCTTAGTAACCGGGTTCCAGCACCGTCAGCTGGTCCTCGGTCGTGCCATTGGCTCTTGCACACTGGGGCAACGCATCCGGGTTCCAGCACCGCCAGCTGGTTCTCGGCAGTGTTTTTGTCACAGGTACTCCCTCGTGCCAAGCCTGGTTTCAGCACCGTCAGCTGTTTCCGGGTTGTGTCAAGCTCACTGAGACACCTATGCTTGCCTCGTCGTGGTGCGGTCGGGTTAGCCAACTCCAGGGTGCCTCCAGTTTAGGAGCTTCCTATGTGGGCTGCGTGAACTGGTAGTCAAGGCTGGTTCTGTAGTGCCAGTAGGCCCAGCTCCCCCTGTAGGACTGTTGGGGTTCGGTAACTGCGGCTGCCTCGCGGCCTAGCTGTTCTCTCCTCTCCTGTGGACCTTGGGGTCCACCACCTGGTTCCAGCACCGTCAGCTGGTTCCGGGCCGAGCCTTTGGCTTAGGTGCCTCCTCCTGGGTATCCGAGTTCCGCCAACGCCAGGCGGTCCTTGGTAGTGCTTTTAAGCGCGGGCACCTACAGCTTAGTAACCGGGTTCCAGCACCGTCAGCTGGTCCTCGGTCGTGCCATTGGCTCTTGCACACTGGGGCAACGCATCCGGGTTCCAGCACCGCCAGCTGGTTCTCGGCAGTGTTTTTGTCACAGGTACTCCCTCGTGCCAAGCCTGGTTTCAGCACCGTCAGCTGTTTCCGGGTTGTGTCAAGCTCACTGAGACACCTATGCTTGCCTCGTCGTGGTGCGGTCGGGTTAGCCAACTCCAGGGTGCCTCCAGTTTAGGAGCTTCCTATGTGGGCTGCGTGAACTGGTAGTCAAGGCTGGTTCTGTAGTGCCAGTAGGCCCAGCTCCCCCTGTAGGACTGTTGGGGTTCGGTAACTGCGGCTGCCTCGCGGCCTAGCTGTTCTCTCCTCTCCTGTGGACCTTGGGGTCCACCACCTGGTTCCAGCACCGTCAGCTGGTTCCGGGCCGAGCCTTTGGCTTAGGTGCCTCCTCCTGGGTATCCGAGTTCCGCCAACGCCAGGCGGTCCTTGGTAGTGCTTTTAAGCGCGGGCACCTACAGCTTAGTAACCGGGTTCCAGCACCGTCAGCTGGTCCTCGGTCGTGCCATTGGCTCTTGCACACTGGGGCAACGCATCCGGGTTCCAGCACCGCCAGCTGGTTCTCGGCAGTGTTTTTGTCACAGGTACTCCCTCGTGCCAAGCCTGGTTTCAGCACCGTCAGCTGTTTCCGGGTTGTGTCAAGCTCACTGAGACACCTATGCTTGCCTCGTCGTGGTGCGGTCGGGTTAGCCAACTCCAGGGTGCCTCCAGTTTAGGAGCTTCCTATGTGGGCTGCGTGAACTGGTAGTCAAGGCTGGTTCTGTAGTGCCAGTAGGCCCAGCTCCCCCTGTAGGACTGTTGGGGTTCGGTAACTGCGGCTGCCTCGCGGCCTAGCTGTTCTCTCCTCTCCTGTGGACCTTCGGGTCCACCACCTGGTTCCAGCACCGTCAGCTGGTTCCGGGCCGAGCCTTTGGCTTAGGTGCCTCCTCCTGGGTATCCGAGTTCCGCCAACGCCAGGCGGTCCTTGGTAGTGCTTTTAAGCGCGGGCACCTACAGCTTAGTAACCGGGTTCCAGCACCGTCAGCTGGTCCTCGGTCGTGCCATTGGCTCTTGCACACTGGGGCAACGCATCCGGGTTCCAGCACCGCCAGCTGGTTCTCGGCAGTGTTTTTGTCACAGGTACTCCCTCGTGCCAAGCCTGGTTTCAGCACCGTCAGCTGTTTCCGGGTTGTGTCAAGCTCACTGAGACACCTATGCTTGCCTCGTCGTGGTGCGGTCGGGTTAGCCAACTCCAGGGTGCCTCCAGTTTAGGAGCTTCCTATGTGGGCTGCGTGAACTGGTAGTCAAGGCTGGTTCTGTAGTGCCAGTAGGCCCAGCTCCCCCTGTAGGACTGTTGGGGTTCGGTAACTGCGGCTGCCTCGCGGCCTAGCTGTTCTCTCCTCTCCTGTGGACCTTGGGGTCCACCACCTGGTTCCAGCACCGTCAGCTGGTTCCGGGCCGAGCCTTTGGCTTAGGTGCCTCCTCCTGGGTATCCGAGTTCCGCCAACGCCAGGCGGTCCTTGGTAGTGCTTTTAAGCGCGGGCACCTACAGCTTAGTAACCGGGTTCCAGCACCGTCAGCTGGTCCTCGGTCGTGCCATTGGCTCTTGCACACTGGGGCAACGCATCCGGGTTCCAGCACCGCCAGCTGGTTCTCGGCAGTGTTTTTGTCACAGGTACTCCCTCGTGCCAAGCCTGGTTTCAGCACCGTCAGCTGTTTCCGGGTTGTGTCAAGCTCACTGAGACACCTATGCTTGCCTCGTCGTGGTGCGGTCGGGTTAGCCAACTCCAGGGTGCCTCCAGTTTAGGAGCTTCCTATGTGGGCTGCGTGAACTGGTAGTCAAGGCTGGTTCTGTAGTGCCAGTAGGCCCAGCTCCCCCTGTAGGACTGTTGGGGTTCGGTAACTGCGGCTGCCTCGCGGCCTAGCTGTTCTCTCCTCTCCTGTGGACCTTGGGGTCCACCACCTGGTTCCAGCACCGTCAGCTGGTTCCGGGCCGAGCCTTTGGCTTAGGTGCCTCCTCCTGGGTATCCGAGTTCCGCCAACGCCAGGCGGTCCTTGGTAGTGCTTTTAAGCGCGGGCACCTACAGCTTAGTAACCGGGTTCCAGCACCGTCAGCTGGTCCTCGGTCGTGCCATTGGCTCTTGCACACTGGGGCAACGCATCCGGGTTCCAGCACCGCCAGCTGGTTCTCGGCAGTGTTTTTGTCACAGGTACTCCCTCGTGCCAAGCCTGGTTTCAGCACCGTCAGCTGTTTCCGGGTTGTGTCAAGCTCACTGAGACACCTATGCTTGCCTCGTCGTGGTGCGGTCGGGTTAGCCAACTCCAGGGTGCCTCCAGTTTAGGAGCTTCCTATGTGGGCTGCGTGAACTGGTAGTCAAGGCTGGTTCTGTAGTGCCAGTAGGCCCAGCTCCCCCTGTAGGACTGTTGGGGTTCGGTAACTGCGGCTGCCTCGCGGCCTAGCTGTTCTCTCCTCTCCTGTGGACCTTCGGGTCCACCACCTGGTTCCAGCACCGTCAGCTGGTTCCGGGCCGAGCCTTTGGCTTAGGTGCCTCCTCCTGGGTATCCGAGTTCCGCCAACGCCAGGCGGTCCTTGGTAGTGCTTTTAAGCGCGGGCACCTACAGCTTAGTAACCGGGTTCCAGCACCGTCAGCTGGTCCTCGGTCGTGCCATTGGCTCTTGCACACTGGGGCAACGCATCCGGGTTCCAGCACCGCCAGCTGGTTCTCGGCAGTGTTTTTGTCACAGGTACTCCCTCGTGCCAAGCCTGGTTTCAGCACCGTCAGCTGTTTCCGGGTTGTGTCAAGCTCACTGAGACACCTATGCTTGCCTCGTCGTGGTGCGGTCGGGTTAGCCAACTCCAGGGTGCCTCCAGTTTAGGAGCTTCCTATGTGGGCTGCGTGAACTGGTAGTCAAGGCTGGTTCTGTAGTGCCAGTAGGCCCAGCTCCCCCTGTAGGACTGTTGGGGTTCGGTAACTGCGGCTGCCTCGCGGCCTAGCTGTTCTCTCCTCTCCTGTGGACCTTCGGGTCCACCACCTGGTTCCAGCACCGTCAGCTGGTTCCGGGCCGAGCCTTTGGCTTAGGTGCCTCCTCCTGGGTATCCGAGTTCCGCCAACGCCAGGCGGTCCTTGGTAGTGCTTTTAAGCGCGGGCACCTACAGCTTAGTAACCGGGTTCCAGCACCGTCAGCTGGTCCTCGGTCGTGCCATTGGCTCTTGCACACTGGGGCAACGCATCCGGGTTCCAGCACCGCCAGCTGGTTCTCGGCAGTGTTTTTGTCACAGGTACTCCCTCGTGCCAAGCCTGGTTTCAGCACCGTCAGCTGTTTCCGGGTTGTGTCAAGCTCACTGAGACACCTATGCTTGCCTCGTCGTGGTGCGGTCGGGTTAGCCAACTCCAGGGTGCCTCCAGTTTAGGAGCTTCCTATGTGGGCTGCGTGAACTGGTAGTCAAGGCTGGTTCTGTAGTGCCAGTAGGCCCAGCTCCCCCTGTAGGACTGTTGGGGTTCGGTAACTGCGGCTGCCTCGCGGCCTAGCTGTTCTCTCCTCTCCTGTGGACCTTCGGGTCCACCACCTGGTTCCAGCACCGTCAGCTGGTTCTCGGCAGTGTCTTTTGCTCTTGTACCTTCTGCTCCCCATCCTGGTTCCAGTACCGTCAGCTGGTTCCGGGCAGAGCCTTTGGCTTAGGTGCCTCCTTCTGGGTATCCAAGTTCCACCAACGTCAGGTGGTCCTTGGTAGTGCTTTCAGGCACGGGTACCTCCTGCTTAGTAACCGGGTTCCAGTAACGTCAGCTGGTCCTCGGTAGTTCCATTGGCTCTTGGACCTTCGGCTACCCATCCGGGTTCCAGTACCGTCAGCTGGTTCTCGGCAGTGTCTTTTGCTCTTGTACCTTCTGCTCCCCATCCTGGTTCCAGTAACGTCAGCTGGTTCCGGGCAGAGCCTTTGGCTTAGGTGCCTCCTTCTGGGTATCCGAGTTCCGTCAACGTCAGGCGGTCCTTGGTAGTGCTTTTTAGCACGGGTACCTCCTGCTTAGTAACCGGGTTCCAGTAACGTCAGCTGGTCCTCGGTAGTTCCATAGGCTCTTGAACCTTCGGGTAGCCATCCGAGTTCCAGTTCCATCAGCTGGTTCTTGGCATTTTCTCAGCCTTCTTGTACCTTCTGCTACATTTCCAAGTTGAAGACCCTAACGTCGACGACCCGGAAGACCACCACGATGACGACGACACGGAAGACCACCCCGATGACGACGACGACGACGGCGGAGACGACGACGGCGGAGATGACGACACTGGAGACGACGACCCTGGAGACGACAACATGGAAGACCGAGAAGCAGAAGAACAAGAGGCTGCAGAACAAAGAGCAGAAGAACATTAAGCATAAGACTTAATATCAGAGCAAAAGATATTATCTAAATTATATGCAGAAGAAGACTAAGCAGTGTATGGGGGTGAGTCCGTTCCTCCTCGTGGTGCCCCTGGATAAAGCCTGATGCTGCAGGCCAAACTGAACGCGGACAAATGTAACTTTTGTGACTGGCAGAACGGAAGGTGTAATCTTCAAACTTTTATAGATAACAACTACGGGAATGCCTGTCACAAATGAGAATATGATGAAGAAGTAGAATAGGAAGAATAATAACAGTGGAATAAAAAGAATATGTAGAATAAGAAGAATAATAATAGTTGAATAAAATGAATATGAAGAATGTAATAAAAAAAAAAAAATAGGTAGAAGATGAAGAAGAAGATGAATAAGGTGAAGAAGTTGATGTCAAAGATGCTGATGATGATGAAGATGAAAGTGTGGGAAAAGAAAAAAAAAAAGAAAAAAAAGAAGGGGAAGGGCGTGGAATAGTGAAACATCAATATCTGACAAAATAAAAAAAAAATTTACATAGTCAATATCTTTGTCACTCCGAACGTCTTAAAAAAAAACAAAAAACATGCTATTCTATTTGATTGGGATAAACCTCTATGACTTTAATGTCTCCGCCACCTCCCCAAATACATCCGGCATTATTCTTAGTTGTTTTCCTTCATGTAGAATGAACCTACAAGGAAAGAAAGGGTTTATTTTAATTCCGATATTTTGGTCCCATTGACTTGCATTGGGATCGGGTATCGGTATCGGCGATATCCGATATTTTTTGAATATCGGCCGATCCAAACCGATACCGATACTTTCCGATATCGGAAGGTATCGCTCAACACTAGACAGCACCCCTTGCCTCTGTGCCGGCAGGATGAGAGAATCTGAGAAAACTGTCCCAGAACTTTGCCATTGTTCCCCTGCATGTGCTGGATTTTACTTCTGTCTCTCTTGCTTGTACTACTTGGTTGTACAACAAACTTTGATGTCTGCTGCCAGCGTGCTCACATGGGAATTTTCGAAGTAATTTTGCTGCTGGTACTGCACCATTTTAGTATACCTGTCTGCCTCTAGAAGAAGAGATTTAAAGTGCTCCTTGTAGTATGGGTCTAGAAGTGTCAACAAACAGTAATGAGAGTCACTACAAATTTTAATAATGCAAGGGTCACGTGAAACGCAGCGCAACATAAAGTTAGCCATGCATGCCAGACTGCTAATAGGCAAGACTTCCGTGTCCTCACCAACAGGACGACTGACCATGCTATCCTCCTCATCCCTGTCCTCAGGCCATCCAAGCTGAGCAGACGGTATGACAGCTGTGCTTGTAGTACTGTCTATATCACATGAAAGGAGCTCCTGTTGTTCCTCCTCCTCTTCTTCCTCATTGTCTACCAATCCATATTGGGACAACATGAGGCTGGCTGAGTGTAATCACCCAGTATGGTTCCTTCCTCCATGTCCTTGTGCTCCGCCTGCAATGCATTCTTTTTAATTGTGAGCAGAGAGGTTTTCAGAATGCAAAGAAGTGGGATGGTGATGCTATTTGTGGTGTCATCACCGCTCACCATCTTAGTGCAGTCCTCAAAATTTTTGAGGATGGTACATATGTCTGACATCCATGTCCACTCCTGAGGTCTTATGTGTGGAATCTGAACTGAATATCGATGGCCTTGTTGATGCTGGTAGTCAACAACTGCCCTTTTCTGCTCACAAATCCTTTCTAACATGCGCAGTGTAGAGTTCCAATGCGTGGGGACATCACACACCAGTCGGTGAGCCAGAAGATGCAAACGCTGCTGATGCACAGCAAGGACAGCTGAAGCTGTTGCTGACATTCTAAAATGGGCAGATAGGTGGCGTACTTTAACTAGCAGATCCAGCAGCTTTGGGTAGCTTTTGAGAAAACCATGAGGTTAAGCACATGGGTCAGTCAAGGTACGTGTGTGATCTCACCTTGCCTCAGAGCCACCACCAGGTTCCAGCCATTGTCCCACACAACCATGTTTGGCTGAAGGTTCAGCTGTGTCAGCCAAAAATCTGACTGCTCTTTCAGCACTGTCCACGACTCTTCAGCACTGTGCGGTTTGTCTCCTCCTAAGCAGATTAGCTGCAGTACATCCTGCTGCCGCTTTCAGCTTCTGACTGATATGCTCATTTCATAGAAGGAGGCTGAAGAGGAGGAGGTGCAGGAGCTGGAGACTGTGGGGGCAACCGTGATTGATGTAGGGCTCGCAATCCTTGGCGTCCGGAGGATGTGTTTCATCCCAAGGTCCGACTCGGTCCAGACTTCTAATGTGTTAACCCAGTGTGCCATCAGTGAGATGTACTATCCCTGCTCACTAGCACTTGTCCATATGTTTCTGGTTAGGTGGAATTTCCCAATAACAGTATTGTTGAGGGTTCGGGTAACGTTGTGTGAAACATGCTGGTATAATTCCAGTACAGCACACCGGGATAAATAGTGCCAACTGGGGACCGAATCCCTTGGAACTGCCATCACCATCAGGTTCCAGAAAACTTCCATCTCAACGAGACTAAAAGGCAATATTTTGAGCACAAGCAGAAGAGAAATGTGAGAATTTAGTAATTTGGCCTGTGGGGAGTTGGCTGCGTATTTCCGCTTTTGTTCCAATGACTGTGGTATAGAAAACTGAAGGCTGCACTGGGAAAAGTACCTGGATGGGCTTGATGATGGTGCTGGTTGACTGTGGGAAATAATAGGTGCAGAGCATGATGCATCTTTACCTGCACCGTGGACTGGGGATTGGCTTCTACACAAAACAGTGGAAGAAGCAGGGCTGTAACATGCAGACAGTGTTCCTGGATCCTGGGGCCTTCTTTGCGGCCATGTGTTTGATCATGCTGGTGGTGGTCAGGCTGGTAGATTAGCTACCTATGCTGATGTGGGCATGGCAAGTGCTGCAAATGGCCTGTTTGGGGTTATCGGCAGAGTCTTTAAAAAATTACCCGACTTGGTGTTAGGTGTCAAGTTACCGCCACTGCACAGAGGGAATCTTGAACCATCTCCACTGCGGTTTCCAATTCTC
This sequence comes from Ranitomeya imitator, assembly GCF_032444005.1. Classification (NCBI taxonomy): domain Eukaryota; kingdom Metazoa; phylum Chordata; class Amphibia; order Anura; family Dendrobatidae; genus Ranitomeya; species Ranitomeya imitator. The sequence goes on along the minus strand of NC_091283.1, from coordinate 707,803,055 downwards.
CTCCAGCTGCAATGGAGCCTGCTCAGCAGAGACGTCGGTCCCAGCGTCTGGCTCAAGCTGATATTGTGCGGCTGGTTACTGCTGTCCTTCTATGCTCACCCATTGTAACCAGTACTGATCAGCGGCGATCGGACATCCCTGGGACTAAGTTCTGCTTTTCTTCTTCTGAGCATGCCCAAGGGACAACTTCTCATTGGAGATCAGGGGTCACATGCTCAGATCCTGTAGCAGCTCCAATTGGACCACTAGGAATATCCTGGAGAGATTACGCTATAAAAGGTTTGCATTGGCCGCACAGTGATGCGCTAGTGTAAATTTATTATCATGTGTGTGTGGATGACTGCCTGTCGATGGATGAAAGCTCTGAATCATCCCCATCCCTAGCGTTGTTGACTGTTCGCGAATGGTGGAAGCTACCTGATAGTGCTATCCCACACAGCAAGCATATGATACTGCGTCTGATAGCAGTGACCACCAATGCGGCACTGTGCGCTAATAGAGCGCTTTCCTGGCCCAAGCCTGGGTTGTTAGTGGCATCCGCCAGAGAGGCACTGCATGCACTCTTGTGCAGTAAATTTTTAGTCCTATCAATCTCTGACACCCCAGTAGTGGTGTCGAGCGCAAGAGGTCTAGAGGAACTCTTTCCCTGATTTTTGGGACAGAGTTCTGTGACTCTTTGCTTGCGCTCTTTATGCTGTGCTGCGGCCCTGTGACGCAACAGGGTTCGCTTCCTTCATACCTGGTGAAGCTAACCCATGTGTGTATGCACATTATACTGCCAAATAGTCCGTCATTACTCAGCAGCAGGATCCATCTCTGCACGTTGGACCCCAGGCTGAGAACGCACCTTATACCATCCTTATAATTATTTGGTGCATTCCGCTAGCCCTAACATTACACTAGCACCAGGGTCTGGCTAGTAATGGCAGACGAACAGCGACTACAGTGGTACATCCAGCAGATGGAGGGAAGGTTGGCAGCTCTCGAGCGCACAACCTCAGCTGTGGATGTTACCGCAGTAGCTGTTCAGACTGCTAACGTGGCTGCAGCTAGTTTGTCCACTGCCACCCCTGTTCTGACTTTATCCCGCCTCCTGCTCCCAGATACATACTCTGGCGATAGCAATTCATGCAGGGGATTCGTGAACCAGTGTGCAATACACCTTGATCTCCTCAGAGCGGGCTAAAGTGGGATTTATTACTTCTCTCTTGTCGGGCAGGGCGTTGGAGTGGGCTACTCTGCTTTGGGAGCACGACGATAATGTGGTGTAGAGTTCTTCGCGGTTCCTGAGAACTCTCAAGCAGGTCTTTTGGGGACCTCAAGTCAACCATGATACAGCGCTCCAACTACTGGCACTGACACAGGGCTCATGCGTACTCAGCAATTTTTCCATCCACTTCTGGACATTAGCGTTTGAACATTAGTGGCCGGATAAAGCCCTCATCCCTGTATTTTGGAGGGGACTGGCTGATCATGTGAAGGACGATTTGGCCACTAGGGAGATTCCTGCCACACTGTAGGAGGTAATAGCTGTAGCAACTCGCATCGACCTCCGTTTTAACAAGCGAAGTTTGGAGCAAGCACAGTGTAGGCAGAGGTTTTGGCTGGCTCCCACCTTCACCAAACCTCTGGAATATCTGTCATGATCCCAATGGCAGGGGATCACAAAAAGGACAAGCACAGATACAAACAAGCTCTAGGGCGATGGAACCTGAGCTGACCGCGACCCTGAACCTAACACACAAATAAAAGTAGCCGGGGAACGTGCCTACGATGATCCTAGACGTCTCGCTCCAGCCGAAGATCTAACTTCCCCTATCAGAAGAAACACAGACCTCTCTTGCCTCCAGAGAAATACCCCACAGCAAATAGCAGCCCCCCACATATAATGACGGTGAAATGAGAGGAAAGCACATACGTAGTATGAAAACAGTTTCAGCAAAATGAGGCCCGCTAAAGCTAGATAGCAGAGGATACAAAAGTGAACTGCACGGTCAGCGAAAAACCCTTCAAAAAACCATCCTGAAATTACTTGAACTCATGTGCCAACTCATGGTACATGAAAAGCAATTTCAGCCCACTAGAGCAACCAGCAGCAGAGAATCAAATATCTGCAGGCTGGACTAAAAACCAAATTAAGCAAAACACAAAACAGGAAAATCCAAACTTAGCTTGTCCAGAAGGTTCTAGGAGCAGGGAGCAGAGGTAACAAGACACACTGGATACATTGATAACCGGCGAGGAAATGCCAGCAAAGCCAGGTTAAATAGGAAACTCCCATATGCTGATAGAACAGGTGGAACCCAGAAACCCAGGAAAGACAAGTCACCCAGTACCATCAGTAACCACCAGAGGGAGCCCAAAAACAGAACCCACAACAAATATCCAGTCCAGGCATCCAAGCCACATGAGGTCCTGGAGGTGTCACGAGCGAGATCTAAGTCCCGAACCGCTCGTGTACACAAGGTCTGACATGTCTACCAGCAGTCAGGACATCTTGCCTCCAGATGTTCCCAGCGGTCGGGAAAAGGTCAGCATCTAGTGGTTGTAGGAGGAGGTACACTAGACCCGGCGACGTTTTCCTCCAAATTGTCCTTCAAATGGGCAATTACCATAGGCCTATTCACTCTTATGGAAGAGCTTTGTATGGATTCCGGAGCAACTCACAATTTTATGTCATCTGCCTTCGCCCAACCGCACGCAATACCCCTGGTGATGCTCACCAAACCTGTGACCGTATAAATGGTAAATGGGTCGACACTACCCTCACAGATAGCACACCAGACCATCCCATTTACCTTATCCATATCTCCATCCCATCAGGAGATTATCTCCCTCCTAGTAATTCCCGAGAGAATTGATGAGGTTCTGTTAGGGACACCATGGCTACGCTACCACTCTCCTCATATTGAGTGGTCCTCAGGGAGAATTATGGGATGGAGTGAATCTTGCGAGAGTAGATGTCTGAGGGAATGCATTCAGGTTGCTACTACTCAAGTACCAACAAATCTTTCCTCTCTCCCCAAGCACTATTGGCCCTATGCGGACGTGTTCTCCAAGAGGGCTGCGGAGACCCTTTTGCCCCTATGACTATTCTATTGACCTCTTGCCTAGTGCTAAACCTCCCCGGGGTCGAGTCTATCCCCTGTCTCTCCCGAAGACGGAGGCGATGACACAACACATTCAGGAGAATCTGGCAAGAGTATTCATTAGGAAGTCAGTGTCACCTGCGATGGTGGGGTTCTTCTACATGCAGAAGAAAAACAGAGAATTTCATACATGCATAGATGACAGGTGTCTTAACGCCATCACTGTTAAGAACAAATACTCTCTGCCTCTGATATCTGAGCTATTCGATAGGTTGCGGGAAGTGAGGGTATTTACTAAGCTTAATCTGTGGGGTGCTTACAACTTGATTCATATCCATGAGGAGGACAAATGGAAGATTGCATTTAACACCAGGAATGGGCACTATGAATACCTGGTGATGCCCTTCAGGCTCTGAAATGCTCCTGCCGTTTTCCAAGACTTTGTGAATGACATCTTCCGGGATATGCTCACAACCTCGGATGTAGTCTATCTGGATGATATTCTCATCTACTCTCCAGATTTAGATTCCCACCGGAGAGATGTTTGCAAAGTCTTCAACCTCCTATGGGCAAACTCCCTTTATGCCAAGTCGGAGAAGTGTGTGTTTGAGAAGGAGTCCTTAGCTTTCCTTGGCTATAACATCTCTGCCCAGGGATTGGCTATAGTTCCTGCCAAGCTACAGGCTGTGATGCACAGGCAGGAACCGCATTTTCTCAAGTCGGTGAAGCGCTTTATTGGGTTCATCAACTATTATCGCCACTTCATTCCCCACTTCTCAACCTTGGTAGCTCCCCTGGTTGCCCTCATCAAGAACTGAGCTAATCCCAATTTGTAGCCGGAGGAGGTCTCCAAGGCCTTCCTCTCTATTAAGTCTCATTTTGCTAGCATTGCCATCCTACATAACCCCGATGTAGATAAACCTTTTATTATGGAGGTGGATGCTGGAGCAGTCCTCTTCCAAATGAATGCTCAAGGTCGGAAGCATCCTTGCTTCTTTTTCTCCAAGACCTTCAGACCAGCGGAGAGGAATTATTCCATCATCGACAGGGAGTTACTAGGTATGAAATTGGCCTTCTCAGACTGGAGACACCTCCTGAAGGGGGCTCATTTTCCCTTACAAGTGTATACGAACCACAAAAATGTGGTTTATTTACAGACTGCCCAGCGGCTAAACTTTTGCCAGGCTAGATGGTCCTTGTTCTTCTCCCGCTTCCACTTCACCCTACACTATCTTTTCGGGGAGAATAACATCCTTGTCAATGCTCTCTCTCACTCTGTAGTGTCATCTGAGCTTCTGGCGAGGACATACTGGTGGCCATATATGGCCCGTGATGTCAGAGACTATTTTCGGGCATGTGTCTCCTTCGTCAAGAATAAGTCTCCTCGACAATGGCCTGCTGGGCTATTTTACCCCCTGCAGGTGGCGGACAGGTCCTTGGAAATGGTTGAGATGGACTGTGTGGTGGGCTTACCCAAGTCCCGTTGCTGCACCTTTACTTGGGTAGTCACTGACCATTTTTCAAAAATGGTGCACTTGGTGCCTCTCCCATGGCTACCTTCTGCAGGGGCCTTGGCGGCATTGTTTATTAAGCACATTTTCCGCCTACACGGTATGCCAGACAAAATTGTCAGTGACCGGGGTCCCCAGTTTGCATCTCGGTTCTGGAGAGAGCTTTGTCGTCTTCTCAGCATCAAGCTGAATCTCTCTTCAGCATACCATGCTGTGACGAATGGGTATGTAGAGAGAGCCAACCAGACACTGGTCACATACCTGTGACATTTTGTCTCAGCCATGCAGGATGACTGGGCATCCTTGCTACCATGGGCGGAGTTTGCGCTGAACAACGCCGTAGCTGACTCCACTGGGCAGACCCATTTCCTCCTTAATTATGGCCAGCATCCACGGGTTCCTGTACTCATGCCCGTGTTTTCCGTCGACTTCCAGGGTTGCAGACTGGGCTGTGGAGGCACGTGACATTTCGGACCATGCACAGAATGCTTTAGATAAGCCCCTGATGCCGGTGGGCTTACCTCACCCACGATTTTCGGGGTGACAGGTTCCCTTTAAAGGATGCATGAAAACTTATTATTTTGTGATCACTACAAACAATTTCAAATTGAGAGCTACCCTACAGTATGATTTTAGTAACAGAAAAAAATTGTTTGGGCATATGAATGAGGCCTGTATAACATTGACTAGATGCTAAAAGCAATTTCAAAGTTAGATGTCCACTACTGTATGACGTTAGTAACCGCAGACATTTTGTTGAGCCAGTGTATGAGACCTCTGAAGCATTGAATAGATGCTACAAACAATTTGGAATTGAGAAGTTTTGTACTGTATGACGTTAGTAGCAAAATCAATATTTTTGGGCCTGTCGATGAGGCCTGTATAGCATTGGCTAGATGCTACAAACAATTTGAAATTGAGAAGTTCAGTGACGGGGAAAGTCCGATTAGTCCCTCCCCTACTCCCCTGCACTCACTGCCCGGCGCCTGCTCCGTATTCCCCTCCGCTCACTGCTCACACAGGGTTAATGGCAGTGGTAACGGCCCGCGGTGTAACGCACTCCGTTACCGCTGCTATTAACCCTGTGTGTCCCCAACTATTTACTATTGATGCTGCCTATGCAGCATCAATAGTAAAAATATGTCTTGTTAAAAATAATAAAAAAAACAAAAAACCTGCTATACTCACCCTCCGCCGCCTTTCCCGCTCCTCGGGACGCTCCCGGGACCGCTCTATTGCAAGTGGCAGCTTCCAGTCCCAGGGCTGGTGTGCGACAAGGACCTGCCGTGACGTCATGGTCATGTGACCGCGACATCATCACAGGTCCTGCTCATACCAGCCCTGGGACCGGAAGCTGACTCTTGCAATGGAGCGATCCCGGGAACGTCCCGAGGAGTGGGAAAGGCGGCGGATGGTGAGTATAGCAGGACTTCAACGGGCCTTCGGAAGGTGAGTATATGTTTATTTATTTTTTTAAGTCTCTATACTACGTGGCTCTGTGCTGGCCAATATACTACGTGACTGGGCAATATACTAAGTGGCTCTGCTATATACTATGTGGCTGGGCAATATACTACGTGACTGGGCAATATACCGTACTACGTGGGCTGTGCTATATACTATGTGGCTGGGCAATACGTGACTGAGCAATATACTACGTGGCTGGGCAATATACTATGTGACTGGGCAATATACTACGTGGCTGGGCAATGTACTACATCGCTGGGCAATATACTACGTCACTGGGCAATATACTACGTCGCTGGGCAATATACTATGTGGCTGGGCAAAATACTACATGGCTGGGCAATATACTACGTAGCTGGGCAATATACTACGTGCCTGGGCAATATACTACATGGCTGGGCAATATACTATGTCACTGGGCAATATACTACGTGGCTGGGCAATATACTACGTGGCTGGGCAATATATTACGTGGCTGGGCAATATACTACGTGGCTGGGCAATATACTACGTCACTGGGCAATATACTACGTTGCTGGGCAATATACTACGTGGCTGGGCAATATACTACATGACTGGGCAATATACTACGTGGCTGGGCAATATACTACATCACTGGGCAATATACTACATTGCTGGGCAATATACTACGTGCCTGGGCAATATACTATGTGGCTGGGCAATATATTATGTGACTGGGCAATATACTACGTCACTGGGCAATATACTACGTGGCTGGGCAATATACTACATCGCTGGGCAATATACTATGTCGCTGGGCAATATACTCTGTCGCTGGGCAATATACTACGTGGACATGCATATTCTAGAATACCCGATGCGTTAAGAATCGGGCCACCATCTAGTATATATATATATATATATATATATACAGTATATATATATATATATATATATAAATATATATGAAAATCAGGAAAGCGCTAGGGCACAGGATGCTGCGGACTCCCAGGATTCATATGTTTGATACAGAACTAGAGTACGTGCATAGATAGATATATTTATGTAGACATTGAGACAGAAAAAGGATTTGCATGGGTCATCAACAAAATAGTACACGAGAGCACATCAACCCAAAAAAATGTATTCCATAATACATGGTACAAGGAAATGGCAACAGTTACGCTACTGCTGGAGATGCTGCCATGGGACAGCTCCTGGCCCATTGAAAAAGTCACAGTACTTCTCCCTGCAAATCGTCGCATCATCAGATTTCCTTCCGGATCCAAGACTTTCCGAGCCTGAAACCCTGTGCTCTTCTAGACGCCATTCACTCTGGGTTACATCTCCGTTTGCAGGGTCAACATAGTCAACATATTGTGGAGGGCTGGATGCACTGGCATCACGGCGGCGTAGAAAGTTGTGCAGGACGCAACAGGTAAGCACCACAGAGTCAATAGATGAGAGTTTCATGTTGAGTGCAGTGTGGAAAACCCGAAATCGGTTTGCCATAATACCAAAAGCATTCTCCACAACACGTCGAGCTCTGGAAAGTCTGTAATTAAAAATGCGTCACTCCGGTATCAGAGTTTTCTGGGAGAAATGGCTTCAGAAGGTTGGGATGCAGTGGGAACGCCTCATCTCCGACAAACACAAAGTTCATGTTTTCAGTAGTGTCGCTGTTGGGCGGCAAGGCCAGTTTGTGTTCTTTCAAGCGATCCCCAAAATCGGTGTGCTCCAAAACTCCACCATCAGATACTCTCCCGTTGATCCCTACAGCCACACTTATAAATTCATAGTTTCCATTAACGAGGGCCATGAGAATAACGCTGAAATAACCCTTGTAATTGTAGAAAAATGAGCCATAGTGTGGTGGTTGGGTGATGCGGACATGTTTCCCATCCAAGGCCCCACCGCAATTTGGGAACTGCCATTGCTGCTGAAATCCATGGGAAATCTGTTTCCAATCATCCTGGGTCTCCGGGAAAGGCATGTAAGTGTGGTTTAAAGCTGAGACGATTGCATTACATGTCTCTGCGATGATGACGCTGAGCAGGGATCGGGAAATAGCTGCGCAGTAATGCAAGTCTTGCATAGACCTGCCAGTCGCCTGGAACCGCAGCATGACAGCCAGTCTCTCATCCACAGGGACAGCAGCTCGCATCCTGGTATTTTGCCGCCTGATAGAAGGTTCCACAGCAGCAAGTAGCACATTAAAGGAATCCTTCGACATTCGCAGATAGTTCCTAAAATCATGCGGGTTGTTCTCCTGCAGTTCTTTTATTAGGCCCATATGGGACAATTGATTCCTCTTCTGCAGCCACTGTCTGGTCTACATGCGGCACAGTCGCTTAGTATGAGTGTTCCGCACGTGAGCCTCCTGCTGGCGGTGAGCTTCAACCAACAACGCAGCCGCTACAATCACAGGTACATCTGTAATAGACATGGCAACCTGAAAAAGCCAAAAAAAGAATTAGTACTTATGATTAGCTAAACTGACACAATACATCCAATACTGTAAGGTAGCGTTCACACATCGCGTATTTGCCGCATATTATACATCCGTTAAATAAGCAGGGCTAATAAGCAGTGTTGACGCAACAGCCGTTCCCCATAGATACCCTAAAATCACTGTACAAGCCACTGAAATGCTGAAACCAGGACAATGAGCGCTGTGGCTTGAAACCGGGAACGCCAAAGAGTGATTTCAGGAGCCAGCGCCACAACCGCGACGTTGTGCATAAACGGAGATGCTATAGCGATGCGGATCACGTGGCATCACGCCTGAGTCAAGGACCTCCTCTGGACATGGTTAGGCGGTGCCGTTCAGCATCATTCCAGGTAAAATGGCGGCGAGACAGCGTTGTGCTCTTCTTGGCTAGAAGTTTTTTGTCTCTAAAATGTCTGCCTGGGACTAAGAGGGTCTTGAGACAGCACCTGCCCACAAGAACCTGCACAAGCAGGAGGTGCTGCGCCTCATTGCTCGCCTGATGGAGAGGCGATTCGGCATCCACCGCAGTGCGCTGCAGCTGCGCAAGAAGTGGGCAGACTTGAAGTTCAAGACCCCACAGCTTCTGGCAGAGTTGCGGGCAGAGACAAGTCGTGGCAAGTACCAGTATGGGGGAATCGGGTGACGCACGCTGCCAGGAGGGGGGAATCGGGAGACTCGCGCTCGTGGTTGCCAACTTGTCCTGGAATTCCTGGAAAAACATGCCACTTTTTCCTCATGTCCGTATTGTCCGAGAGGAAAATGCGGTGTCCGTGAAAAATGGTCAGGTCAGGGGTTCCAGAATCTCCACCAACATATAAAATTTTGGGATGTCCGCAATTTTTATCTATATTGTCCAGAAATCATTTAGGAGGAGATTGGCAACCCTGCGCGCGCTGCCGGGAGGGGGAAATCAGGAGACGCGCGCTGCCGTGAGGCACTTCCTAGTGATGCAATAATACGTGTCCCAGGCCACGCAGAGCATTGAACACCAGATCCCAGACAATGCAGAGTATAGCATAACTGGGATCTCTATTTTCTATATATGTACGTACATTTGGCGACTCAAAATTTCATTTGGCTCCTAACTTAAGCCGCAATGGCGCCTAGGTATTTTTTTCTGGAGCCCTGTACTTTTGGTGTCTAAACATTGCGGTTCTTTAATGTTTGTGTAGAGAGACGGCGCCGGCAACAGGCACCAGCCAGCAGTTCATCCGCCACCAGCAGCAGCCCACAGCCTGGGCGGTCACGTATGTGACCCATCATTCATTGCAATTTTATTACTGCATACGGGACATTAGAGGGGAGCTGAAATATTGTATACATTACAGATGCAGTAAGGACCAGGTGCACTAGCACCCCTCCGCTAGCCTCAACACCTCCCTTCCGCCACTCATCTTCTTCCCCCAGGTTGGCGGTATTCTCCCCAGAGGCGAGCATTGGTAAGTGACCAAAACTGCGAGCGGATTCCCACAGCGTGTTCAATTGTTAACCAGATATGTATTTGCTTCCTTTTAGCTGTGGCAGCTGCGGCACAAGCAAGGGGTTGGGAGGTCAGCAGTTCTTCCGCATCTTCCGGGGATGAGCAACTGGCGTCCCTTCTCCGTAAGTATACAGACAGTGGGAGGGTGTTATGACCTGGTGGTTAGGAGCACCCAGCACGACCTTATAGTTAATCTCACACAGGACAAGCTCTGGGATGTGGGAGCTCTGCTGACCGCAGGCCCTAATCCTATCACAACAACTAGAAATAGCCGTGGAGCGTTCCTGACACTCCCTAGATGCCTCTTCACAGCCTAAGAGCTAGCTAGCCCTAGAGATAGAAAATAAAGCCTACCTTGCCTCAGAGAAATTCCCCAAAGGAAAAGGCAGCCCCCCACATATATTGACTGTGAGTAAAGATGAAAGTCACAAACGCAGAAATGAAACAGGTTTCAGCAAAGGGAGGCCAGACTTACTAAACAGACTGAGGATAGGAAAGGTATCTTTGCGGTCAGCACAAAAATTACAAAAGACCACGCAGAGTGTGCAAAAAGACCTCCACACTGACTAATGGTGCGGAGATGCCACTCTGCATCCCAGAGCTTCCAGCTAGCAAGACAAAATCATGATAACCAGCTGGACAAGGAAACAGTGAACAAATAATAACTATCAGGAACTTAGCTTCTGCTGGAGAAGACAGGTCACCAGAAAGATCCAAGAGCAAACTGAACCAATGCAGGAACATTGACAGCTGGCATGGAGTAACAATCTGAGTGGAGTTAAATAGAGCAACCAACCAAAGGATAAACCACGTCACCTGTGTAAGGAACCTCAGAAGCAGCAGCTTCACTCACAGCCACCAGAGGGAGTCCATGGACAGAACTCGCCGAAGTACCATTCACGACCACAGGAGGGAGTTCGACAACAGAATTCACAACAGTATCCCCCCTTGAGGAGGGGTCACCGAACCCTCACCAGAGGCCCCAGGCCGATCAGGATGAGCCAAATGAAAGGCACGAACTAGATCGGCAGCATGAACATCAGAGGCAAAAACCCAGGAATTATCTTCCTGACCATAACCCTTCCACTTGACCAGGTACTGGAGTTTCCGTCTCGAAACACGAGAATCCAAAATCTTCTCCACCACATACTCCAACTCCCCCTCAACCAACACTGGGGCAGGAGGATCAACGGAGGGAACCATAGGCGCCACGTATCTCCGCAACAACGACCTATGGAACACATTATGGATGGCAAAAGAAGCTGGAAGGTCCAAACGAAATGACACAGGATTAAGAACTTCAGAAATCTTATATGGCCCAATGAAACGAGGCTTAAACTTAGGAGAGGAAACCTTCATAGGAACATGACGAAATGACAACCAAACCAAATCCCCAACAGGAAGTCGGGGACCAACACAGCGTCGGCGGTTAGCGAAACGTTGAGCCTCCTCCTGGGACAATGTCAAATTGTCCACCACATGAGTCCAAATCTGCTGCAACCGGTCCACCACAGTATCCACACCAGGACAGTCTGAAGGCTCAACCTGCCCTGAAGAAAAACGAGGATTGAAACCAGAATTACAGAAAAAAGGCGAAACTAAAGTAGCCGAGCTGGCCTGATTATTAAGGGCGAACTCAGCCAAAGGCAAGAAGGACACCCAATCATCATGATCAGCAGAAACAAAGCATCTCAGATATGTTTCCAAAGTCTGATTAGTTTGTTCGGTTTGGCCATTAGTCTGAGGATGGAAAGCCGAAGAAAAAGACAAATCAATGCCCATCTTAGCACAAAAGGACCGCCAAAACCTCGAAACAAACTGGGAACCTCTGTCCGAGACGATGTTCTCTGGAATGCCATGCAAACGAACCACATGCTGGAAAAACAATGGCACCAAGTCAGAGGAGGAAGGCAATTTAGACAAGGGTACCAAATGGACCATCTTAGAGAAGCGATCACAAACCACCCAAATGACCGACATCCTTTGAGAAACAGGGAGATCAGAAATAAAATCCATGGAAATATGCGTCCAGGGCCTCTTCGGGACCGGCAAGGGCAAAAGCAACCCACTGGCACGAGAACAGCAGGGCTTAGCCCGAGCACAAGTCCCACAGGACTGCACAAAAGAACGCACATCCCATGACAAAGAAGGCCACCAAAAGGATCTAGCCACCAAATCTCTGGTACCAAAGATTCCAGGATGACCAGCCAACACCGAACAATGAACCTCAGAGATAACTCTACTAGTCCATCTATCAGGGACAAACAGTTTCTCCGTAGGACAACGGTCAGGTCTATCAGCCTGAAACTTCTGCAGCACGCACCGCAAATCAGGGGAGAAGGCAGACAAAATTACCCCCTCTTTAAGAATACCCGCCGGCTCCGGAACACCCGGAGAGTCAGGCACAAAACTCCTTGACAGGGCATCAGCCTTCACATTCTTAGATCCCGGAAGGTATGAAACCACAAAATCAAAACGGGAGAAAAAGAGCGACCATCGAGCCTGTCTAGGATTCAACCGTTTGGCAGACTCGAGATAAGTCAAATTCTTGTGATCCGTCAAGACCACCACGCGATGTTTAGCTCCTTCAAGCCAATGTCGCCACTCCTCGAATGCCCACTTCATGGCCAACAACTCTCGATTGCCAACATCATAATTGCGCTCAGCAGGCGAGAATTTTCTAGAAAAGAAGGCACATGGTTTCATCACCGAGCCATCAGAACTTCTTTGCGACAAAACAGCCCCTGCTCCAATCTCAGAAGCATCAACCTCGACCTGAAACGGGAGCGAAACATCTGGCTGGCACAACACAGGGGCAGAAGAAAAACGACGCTTCAACTCCTGAAAAGCCTCTACAGCCGCAGAGGACCAATTGACCACATCAGCACCTTTCTTGGTCAAATCAGTCAACGGTTTAGCAATACTAGAAAAATTAGCGATGAAGCGACGGTAAAAATTAGCAAAGCCCAGGAACTTCTGCAGGCTCTTCACAGATGTCGGCTGAGTCCAATCATAAATGGCCTGAACTTTAACAAGGTCCATCTCGATAGTAGAAGGGGAAAAAATGAAACCCAAAAATGAAACCTTCTGAACTCCAAAGAGACACTTTGACCCCTTCACAAACAAGGAATTCGCACGAAGGACCTGGAACACCATTCTGACCTGCTTCACATGAGACTCCCAATCATCCGAAAAGACCAAAATGTCATCCAAATATACAATCATGAATCTATCCAGGTACTCTCGGAAGATGTCATGCATAAAGGACTGAAACACAGATGGAGCATTAGAAAGCCCGAATGGCATAACCAGGTACTCAAAATGGCCCTCGGGCGTATTAAATGCTGTTTTCCATTCATCGCCCTGTTTAATTCGCACAAGATTATACGCCCCTCGAAGATCTATCTTGGTGAACCAACTAGCCCCCTTAATCCGAGCAAACAAATCAGACAGCAGCGGCAAAGGATACTGAAATTTGACTGTGATCTTATTAAGAAGGTGGTAATCAATACAAGGTCTCAAAGAGCCATCCTTCTTGGCCACAAAAAAAGAACCCTGCTCCCAATGGTGACGACAGGCGAATATGACCTTTCTCCAAGGATTCCTTTATATAACTCCGCATAGCGGCGTGCTCTGGCACAGATAAATTAAACAGATGGCTCTTAGGAAACTTACTACCAGGAATCAAATTAATAGCACAATCGCAATCCCTATGAGAAGGTAGGGCACCGGATTTGGGCTCTTCAAATACATCCCGGTAATCTGATAAAAACTCAGGGAATTCAGAAGGAGTGGAAGGCGAAATTGACAACAATGGAACATCACCATGTACCCCCTGACAACCCCAGCCGGACACAGACATAGATTTCCAATCCAACACTGGATTATGGACCTGTAGCCATGGCAACTCCAAAACGACCACATCATGCAGATTATGCAGCACCAAAAAGCGAATATCCTCCTGATGTGCAGGAGCCATGCATATGGTCAATTGAGTCCAGTACTGAGGCTTATTCTTGGCCAAAGGCGTAGCATCAATTCCTCTCAATGGAATAGGATACTGCAATGGCTCCAAGAAAAAACCACAGCGCCTGGCAAACTCCAAGTCCATCAAATTCAGGGCAGCGCCTGAATCCACAAATGCCATAACAGAATAGGACGACAGAGAGAAAATCAGAGTAACGGACAAAAGAAATTTAGACTGTAGCGTACCAATGGTGGCAGACCTAGCGAACCGCTTAGTGCGCTTAGGACAATCGGAGATAGCATGAGTGGATTCACCACAGTTAAAACACAGCCCATTCCGACGTCTGTGTTCTTGCCGTTCAGCTCTAGTCAAAGTCCTATCACACTGCATAGGCTCAGGCCTATGCTCAGAGAATACCGCCAGATGGTGCACAGCTTTGCGCTCACGCAAGCGCCGATCGATCTGAATGGCCAAGGACATAGACTCATTCAGACCAGCAGGCGTGGGAAATCCCACCATGACATCTTTAAGGGCTTCAGAAAGACCCTTTCTGAAAATTACCGCCAGGGCACACTCATTACACTGAGTAAGCACAGACCACTTTCTAAACTTCTGACAGTACACCTCCGCTTCATCCTGACCCTGACACAAAGCCAGCAAGATTTTCTCTGCCTGATCCACTGAATTTGGTTAATCATAAAGCAATCCAAGCGCCAGAAAAAACGCATCAACATCACGCAATGCTGGATCTCCTGGCGCAAGGGAAAATGCCCAGTCTTGAGGGTCACCACGCAACAAAGAAATAATGATTTTTACTTGTTGAACGGGGTCACCAGAGGAGCGGGGTTTCAAAGCTAGAAACAGTTTACAATTATTTTTGAAATTCAAGAACTTAGATCTATCCCCAGAAAATAAATCAGGAATAGGAATTCTAGGCTCTAACATAGGATTCTGAACCACAAAATCTTGAATGTTTTGTACCCTTGCAGTGAGATGATCCACACAAGAGGACAGACCTTGAATGTCCATCTCTACACCTGTGTCCTGAACCACCCAAAGATTTAGGGGAAAAGAAAGACAAAACACAGTGCAAAGAAAAAAAAATGATCTCAGAACTTCTCTTATCCCTCTATTGAGATGCATTAATACTTTGGACCAGCTGTACTGTTATGACCTGGTGGTTAGGAGCACCAGGCACGACCTGATAGTTAAACTCACACAGGACAAGCTCTGGGATGTGGGAGCTCTGCTGACCGCAGGCCCTAATCCTATCACAACAACTAGAAATAGCCGTGGAGCGCTCCTGACACTTCCTAGACGCCTCTTCACAGCCTAAGAGCTAGCTAGCCCTAGAGATAGAAAATAAAGCCTACCTTGCCTCAGAAAAATTCCCCAAAGGAAAAGGCAGCCCCCCACATATATTGACTGTGAGTAAAGATGAAAGTCACAAACGCAGAAATGAAACAGGTTTCAGCAAAGGGAGGCCAGACTTACTAAACAGACTGAGGATAGGAAAGGTATCTTTGCGGTCAGCACAAAAACTACAAAAGACCACGCAGAGTGTGCAAAAAGACCTCCACACCGACTAACGGTGCGGAGATGCCACTCTGCATCCCAGAGCTTCCAGCTAGCAAGACAAAATCATGATAACCAGCTGGACAAGGAAACAATGAACAAATAATAACTATCAGGAACTTAGCTTCTGCTGGAGAAGACAGGTCACCAGAAAGATCCAAGAGCGAACTGAACCAATGCAGGAACATTGACAGCTGGCATGGAGTAACGATCTGAGTGGAGTTAAATAGAGCAACCAACCAAAGGATAAACCACGTCACCTGTGTAAGGAACCTCAGAAGCAGCAGCTTCACTCACAGCCACCAGAGGGAGTCCATGGACAGAACTCGCCGAAGTACCATTCACGACCACAGGAGGGAGTTCGACAACAGAATTCACAACAGGAGGGGTTATCGGTGGGATGTCACATTTGACAGCGAGAAAAAAAAACGTTCTCGCCCTCTGTGACAGGACCAAATTGAGTGTGTAGTAAATCTCAGGGTATGTTCACACATGCCGTATTTGCAGCATAATCACCATCCGTTCTCCGACCTCTTCTATCCACAGAAACACCCACCGTGAGACAGCTGTTGACCAGGCAGAAGTGCCTGGAGAAGACAGCAGCGCGCCTGCTGGAGGCCGCAACACAGATGTCGCAGCAAGTAAAGCAGCAGGGTCGTACGCTACGACACCTGTTGGCCCACCGCCATGGGAGGATTTGAATTTTTTTTCCTTTTTTGTTTTATAGTTGTAAAAAATACACGATTTATATTACCGTTATGTTGCGTGCTGATTTAATTAGCTAGCGGAACAGGCCAGGGCCAGCCAAGCCAAGGCAGACACAAAAGAGTTGGTTTACCTTTCCATATAGTGTGCGCACAAAATGGCAGCCAGCGCAAAAGAGTATGCTAACCGCCTCCTAACGTGCCTCCATCTTGTGCGTCCGCTTGCCAGATGCACAAGATGGCTGCTAGAGATGTTTTATACATCATTTTACCAAGTACATAGAAAAGCATTGCTGCATAGCCATAACTATACACAGAAGAAACAAACAATTCAAAGATATTTCATACCGTTGATGAGCAAGAAAAGATCTGATGAAGACCCCTGCAGTATACTGAGTATGGAGTTCCGGACAGAACGCTCCCGGGAGAAGAGGATTGTAGCTGGCGGAGGGTCGTTCCGGACAGGACGCTGGAAAGGCAGAACGTGAAGACGCAGCTCTCAAAAAATATGGAATGACTGAATCACTGTAGAGTTGCGGTTTATATTCTGGAACGCCGGGACGTCACATCCTGGGTGTCTCACTGTGGAGAAACACACCTATCTGGCTACGTTGCAATGCCCCTATGTGTGTCGGATCAGTACACTCCGGCTGTTTAACATGGAGCTAACAACCAGCGAGAACGATAAGTGAGTCGCTATTACGTCACTGGATCGCTCCTGCATCGTTCTGGAGTTGCTGTATTTGACGTCTCTACAGCGACCTAAACAGCGACGCTCCAGCGATCTAGTTTAGGTCGGATCGTTGTCTATATTGCTGCAGCGTCACTGAGTGTGACGGTGCCTTTACCGTAGCCCAGTGTTGGGCTAGGGATAGGGCTCGGCTAGGGTTAGAGTTGGGGCTAGGGTTAGGGTTGGGGCTAGGGTTAGAGTTGGTGCTAGGGTTGGGCTAGGGTTAGGGTTGGGCTAGGGTTAGGGTTGTGGTTAGTGTTATGATTAAGGTTGGGATTAAGGTTAAGTATGTGTTAGGATTAGGATTGTGGTTAGGGTTACAGTTAGGATTGAGATTAGGGATAGGGGTGTGTTGGGGTAAGGGTGGGAGTTAGAATTTGGGAGTTTCCACTACTTAAGTACATCAGGGGGTCTTCAAATGCGACATGGCGTCCATCATTGATATAAGCCAATTTTGTGTTCAAGAAGTCAAATGGTGCTCCCTGCCTTCTAAGCCCTGACATGTGCACAAACATTGTCTCTCCCTTACATACGGAGTATCAACGTGCTCAGGAGAAATTGCAAAATAAATTTTGCCATCCATTTTCTTCTGAAGCTCTTGTAAAAATTAGAAAAAAATGGTTCCAAAGTAACTTTTTGAAAAAAAAAGTAAAATGTTAATTTTTTCTTTCCACATTGCTTTAGTTCTCGTGAAGTACCTGAAGGGTAAATAAACTTCTTGAATGTGGTTTTGCACATTTTGATGGGTACAGTTTATACAATGATGTCACTTTTGCATATTTTCTGCTATATTGACACCTCAAATGTGAAGTGGTCCCTAAAAAATGGTTTTGTAAATTTTGTTGGAAAAATGAGAAATTGCTGGTCAAATTTTAACACTTATAACGTCATAATAAAAAAACTATGTTTCCAAAATTGTGCTGATGTAAAGCTAACATGTGGAAAATGTTATTTATAAACTATTTTGTGTGATACTACTCTCTGATTTAAGGGTTCGAAAATTAAAAGTTTGAAAATGGCAACAATTTTGCCAAATTTCCATTTTATTCCTTAAATAAACGCAAGTTATAGTGAACAAATTTTACCACTATTATGAAGTACAATATGTCATGAAAAACATTCTCAGAATCAGTGGGATATGTTGAAGCGTTCTAAAGCTGTAACCTCATAAAGTGATAGTAGTCAGAGTTGTAAAAATTGGCTTGATCATTAACCCCTCTGTGACCTTAGACGTACTATCCCGTCGAGGTGCCCTGGGCTTATCTGACCCTGGACGGGATAGTACGTCATAGCCGATCGGCCGCGCTCACGGGGGGAGCGCGGCCGATCGCGGCCGGGTGTCAGCTGCTTATCGCAGCTGACATCCGGCACTATGTGCCAGGAGCGGTCACGGACCGCCCCCGGCACATTAACCCCTGGCACACCGCGCTCAAAGATGATCGCGATGTGCCGGCGGTGCAGGGAAGCACCGCACAGGGAGGGGGCTCCCTGCGGGCTTCCCTGAGCCCCCCGCAGCAACGCGATGTGATCGCGTTGCTGCGAGGGTCTCCTCACCTCCCTCCCTGCTCGAGCCCCGGATCCAAGATGGCCGCGGATCCGGGTCCTGCAGGGAGGGAGGTGGCTTCACAGAGCCTGCTTAGAGCAGGCACTGTGAAGGCTGCAGCGCTGCATGTCAGATCAGTGATCTGACAGAGTGCTGTGCAAACTGTCAGATCACTGATCTGTGATGTCCCCCCCTGGGACAAAGTAAAAAAGTAAAAAAAAAATTTTCCAAATGTGTAAAAAAAATAAAAAAAAATATTCCAAAATAATGAAAAAAAAAAAAAATATTATTCCCATAAATACATTTCTTCATCTAAATAATAAAAAAAAACCAATAAAAGTACACATATTTAGTATTGCCGCGCCCGTAACGACCCGACGTATAAAACTGTCCCACTAGTTAACCCCTTCAGTAAACACCGTAAGAAAAAAAAAAAAAAAACGAGGCAAAAAACAACGCTTTATTATCATACCGCCGAACAAAAAGTGGAATAACACGCGATCAAAAGGACAGATATAAATAACCATGGTACCGCTGAAAGCGTCATATTGTCCCGCAAAAAAAGAGCCGCCATACAGCATCATCAGCAAAAAAGTAAAAAAGTTATAGTCCTGAGAATAAAGCGATGCAAAAATAATTATTTTTTCTGTAAAATAGTTTTTATCGTATAAAAGCACCAAACCATAAAAAAATGATATAAATGAGGTATCGCTGTAATCGTACTGACCCGAAGAATAAAACTGATTTATCAATTTTACCAAACGCGGAACGGTATAAACGCCTCCCCCAATAGAAATTCATGAATAGCTGGCTTTTGGTCATTCTTCCTCACAAAAATCGGAATAAAAAGCGATAAAAAAATGTCACGTGCCCAAAAATGTTACCAATAAAAACGTCAACTCGTCCCGCAAAAAACAAGACCTCACATGGCTCTATGGACTCAAATATGAAAAAATTATAGCTCTCAAAATGTGATAACGCAAAAAATATTTTTTGCAATAAAAAGGGTCTTTCAGTGTGTGACGGCTGCCAATCATAAAAATCCGCTAAAAAACTCGCTATAAAAGTAAATCAAACCCCCCTTCATCACCCCCTTAGTTAGGGAAAAATAAAAAAAAATGTATTTATTTCCATTTTCCCATTAGGGCTAGGGTTAGGGCTAGGATTAGGGTTAGGGTTAGGGTTAGGGCTAGGGTTAGGGCTAGGGTTAGGGCTAGGGCTAGGGCTAGGGTTAGGGCTAGGGCTAGGGTTAGGGTTAGGGCTAGGGTTAGGGCTAGGGTTAGGGCTAGGGTTAGGGTTAGGGTTAGGGCTAGGGTTAGGGCTAGGGTTAGGGCTAGGGTTAGGGCTAGGGCTAGGGTTAGGGCTAGGGTTAGGGCTAGGGTTAGGGCTAGGGTTAGGGTTAGGGTTAGGGCTAGGGTTAGGGCTAGGGTTAGGGCTAGGGTTAGGGTTAGGGTTAGGGCTAGGGTTAGGGCTAGGGTTAGGGCTAGGGTTAGGGTTAGGGTTGGGGCTACAGTTAGGGTTGGGGCTAAAGTTAGGGTTAGGGTTTAGATTACATTTACAGTTGGGAATAGGTTTGGGATTAGGGTTAGGGGTGTGTCAGGGTTAGAGGTGTGGTTAGGGTTACCGTTGGAATTAGGGTTAGGGGTGTGTTTAGATTAGGGTTTCAGTTATAATTGGGGGGTTTCCACTGTTTCGGCACATCAGGGGCTCTCCAAACACGACATGGCGTCCGATCTCAATTCCAGCCAATTCTGCGTTGAAAAAGTAAAACAGTGCTCCTTCCCTTCCGAGCTCTCCTGTGTGCCCAAACAGGGGTTTACCCCAACATATGGGGTATCAGCGTACTCAGGACAAATTGGACAACAACTTTTGTGGACCAATTTCTCCTGTTACCCTTGGGAAAATACAAAACTGGGGGCTAAAAAATAATTTTTGTGGGAAAACAAAAAGATTTTTTTATTTTCACGGCTCTGCGTTATAAACTGTAGTGAAACACTTGGGGGTTCAAAGTTCTCACAACACATCTAGATAAGTTCATTGAGGGGTCTAGTTTCCAATATGGGGTCACTTGTGGGGGGTTTCTACTGTTTAGGTACATTAGGGGCTCTGCAAACGCAATGTGACACCTGCAGACCAATCCATCTAAGTCTGCATTCCAAATGATGCTCCTTCCCTTCCGAGCCCTCCCATACGCCCAAACGGTGGTTCCCCCCCACATATCGGGTATCAGCGTACTCAGGACAAATTGGACAACAACATTTAGGGTCCAATTTCTCCTGCTAACCTTGGAAAAATACAAAACTGGGGGCTAAAATATAATTTTTGTGGAAAAAAAATATTTTTTATTTGCATGGCTCTGCGTTATAAACTGTAGTGAAATACTTGGGGGTTCAAAGCTCTCACAACACATCAAGATGAGTTCCTTAGGGGGTCTACTTTCCAAAATGGTGTCACTTGTGGGGGGTTTCTACTGTTTAGGTACATTAGGGGCTCTGCAAACGCAATGTGACGCCTGCAGACCATTCCATCTAAGTCTGCATTCCAAATGGCGCTCCTTCCCTTCCGAACCCTCCCATGCGCCCAAACGGTGGTTCCCCCCCACATATGGGGTATCAGCGTACTCAGGACAAATTGGACAACAACTTTTGGGGTCCAATTTCTCCTGTTACCCTAGGGAAAATACAAAACTGGGGGCTAAAAAATAATTTTTGTGGGAAAAAAATTTTGTTTTATTTTTATGGCTCTGCATTATAAACTTCTGTGAAGCCCTTGGTGGGTCAAAGTGCTCACCACACATCCAGATAAGTTCCTTAGGGGGTCTACTTTCCAAAATGGTGTCACTTGTGGGGGGTTTCAATGTTTAGGCACATCAGTGGCTCTCCAAACGCAACATGGCGTCCCATCTCAATTCCTGTCAATTTTGCATTGAAAAGTCAAACGGCGCTCCTTCCCTTCCGAGCTCTCCCATGCGCCCAAACAGTGGTTTACTGCCACATATGGGGTATCAGCGTACTCGGGACAAATTGGACAACAACTTTTGAGGTCCAATTTCTTCTCTTACCCTTGGAAAAATAAAAAATTGGGGGCAAAAATATAATTTTTGTGAAAAAATATGATTTTTTATTTTTACGGTTCTGCATTATACACTTCTGTGAAGCACTTGGTGGGTCAAAGTGCTCACCACACCTCTAGATAAGTTCCTTAGGGGGTCTACTTTCCAAAATGGTGTCACTTGTGGGGGGTTTCAATGTTTAGGCACATCAGTGGCTCTCCAAACGCAACATGGCGTCCCATCTCAATTTCTGTCAATTTTGCATTGAAAAGTCAAACTGCGCTCCTTCCCTTCCGAGCTCTCCCATGCGCCCAAACAGTGGTTTACTGCCACATATGGGGTATCAGCGTACTCAGGACAAATTGGACAACAACTTTTGAGGTCCAATTTCTTCTCTTACCCTTGGAAAAATAAAAAATTGGGGGCAAAAATATAATTTTTGTGAAAAAATATGATTTTTTATTTTTACGGTTCTGCATTATAAACTTCTGTGAAGCACTTGGTGGGTCAAAGTGCTCACCACACATCCAGATAAGTTCCTTAGGGGGTCTACTTTCCAAAATGGTGTCACTTGTGGGGGGTTTCAATGTTTAGGCACATCAGTGGCTCTCCAAACGCAACATGGCGTCCCATCTCAATTCCTGTCAATTTTGCATTGAAAAGTCAAATAGCGCTCCTTCCCTTCCGAGCTCTCCCATGCGCCCAAACAGTGGTTTACTGCCACATATGGGGTATCAGCGTACTCAGGACAAATTGGACAACAACTTTTTGGGTCCAATTTCTCCTGTTACCCTTGGTAAAATAAAACAAATTGGAGCTGAAGTAAATTTTTTGTGTAAAAAAGTTAAATGTTCATTTTTATTTAAACATTCCAAAAATTCCTATTAAACACCTGAAGGGTTAATAAACTTCTTGAATGTGGTTTTGAGCACCTTGAGGGGTGCAGTTTTTAGAATGGTGTCACACTTGGGCATTTTCTATCATATAGACCCCTCAAAATGACTTCAAATGAGACGTGGTCCCTAAAAAAAAATGGTGTTGTAAAAATGAGAAATTGCTGGTCAACTTTTAACCCTTATAACTCCCTAACAAAAAAAAAAATTGGTTCCAAAATTATGCTGATGTAAAGAAGACATGTGGGAAATGTTACTTATTAAGTATTTTGTGTGACATATCTCTGTGATTTAATTGCATAAAAATTCAAAGTTTGAAAATTGCGAAATTTTCAAAATTTTCGCCAAATTTCCGTTTTTTTCACAAATAAACGCAGGTACTATCAAAGAAATTTTACCACTATCATGAAGTACAATATGTCACGAGAAAACAATGTCAGAATCACCAGGATCCGTTGAAGCGTTTCGGAGTTATAACCTCATAAAGGGACAGTGGTCAGAATTGTAAAAATTGGCCTGGTCATTAACGTGCAAACCACCCTTGGGGGTAAAGGGGTTAAGTACCAAATTGGCTCTGTCACTAAGGGGTTAAACAGCATATACCGATGCTTCTCACAAAACTAGAATATTAGCAAAAAGTCAAATTTATTTCAGTTTTTCAATACAAAAAGTGAAACTCATTTATTATATAGTCATTACAAACAGAGTGATCTATTTCAAGTGTTTATTTTTGTTAATGTTGATAAGTATAGCTGCGGGCAGCACAGTGGCGCAGTGGTTAGCACAGCAGCCTTGCAGCGCTGGAGTCTGGGCACTCCGGTTTCCTCCCACATTCCAAAGACATACTGATAGGGAATTTAGATTGTGAGCCCAAATGGGGACAGCGATAATAATGTGTGCAACCTGTAAAGCGCTGCGGAATATGTTAGCGCTATATAAAAATAAAGATTATTATTATTATAACAGCCAATGAAAACCGAAAAAGTCATTATCTCAGAAAATTAGAATAATTAACAAAAAACACCGGCAAAAGCTTTGTAGGTGTTTAACAAGGTCCCTTAGTCTGTTTCAGTAGGCTCCACAATCATGCTGAAGATGGCTGAATTGACTGATGTCAATAAAGCAGTCATTGACACACTCCCTAGGATGATAAGCCACAAAAGGTCATTGCTAAAGAAGCTTGCTGTCCACAGAGTGCTGTATCCAAGCATATTAATGGAAAGTTGAGTGGAAGGAAAAAGTATGGTAGAAAATGTTGCACAAGCAACCGGGATAACTGCAGCCTTGAAAGGATTGTTAAAAATTTGGGGGAGATTCGCAAGGAGTGTACTGCTGCTGGAGTACTGCTGCTGGAGTCATTGCTTCAAGAGCCACCACACACAGATGTATGCAGGACATGGGTTACAAGTGTCGCATTCCTTGTGACAAGCCACTCATAACCAATAGATAATGCCAGAAGCGCCTTACCTGAGCCACGGAGAAAAAGAACTGCATTGTTACTCAGTGGTCCAAGGTATTTATTTCAGATGAAAGTACATTTTGCATTTAATTTGGAAATCAAGGTCCCAGAGTCTGGAGGAAGAGTGGAGAGGCACAAAATCCAAGCTGCTTACGGTCCAGTGTCAAGTTTCCACAGACAGTGATGGTTTGGGTAGCCATTTCATCTGCTTGTGTAGGCCCATTATTTTTAATCAAGACCAAAGTCATTGCAGCCATCTACCCAGTAATTTTAGAGCACTTCATGCTTCCCTCTGCCGACAAGCTTTTTGGAGATGGAAATTTCATTCTCCAGCAGGATTTGGCATCTGTCCACACTGCCAAAAGTACCAATACCTGGTTTAAAAACAACAGTATAACTGTGCTTGATTGGCCAGCAAACTCGACTGACCGTAAACCCTTAGAGAATCTAAGGGGGATTGTCAAGAGAGGGAAGAGAGACACCAGACTCAACAATGCAGATAAGCTGAAGGAGTTTATCAAAGCCACCTTGGCTTCCATAACACCTCAGCAGTGCCACAGGCTGATCGCCTCCATGCCACGCCGCATTGATGCAGTAATTGATGCAAAAGGAGCCCCGACCAAGTATTGAATGTATTTGCTGAACTTTCATTTCAGTAGGTCAACATTTCAGATTTTAATATCATTTTTTAAGCTGGTGTTAAAATGTATTATACTTCTATACTGAGATAATGACTTTTGGGTTTTCATTGGCTGTAAGCTATCATCAACATTAACAGAAATAAACACATAAATAGATCACTCTGTTTGTAATGACTCTATATAATATATGAGTTTCATATCACAGAAGAAAGCATCCTTTGTGACACATATCTTCCCTCACATACAGCACCAGTAACCCCGTCACAGTATACACCTATACATATAATTGGGTGCTCAATTAATTTAGTAGTGTGAACATTATCTCACATTTCAAAATGTAGCACAAAGAAATAATTGGGTTGAGGATGCAAATAAAGCCCAGAAATTTTTCCAAACCCACCCACAGGGAAATTAATGGGAAAGAAACTCTGCTCACAGCAGACATTTTATGAAAGCCCTGGGCCCACAGATTCGCACAGTAGGAACACCCCTCCTCCCAGCATGGGGCCTCCTGTGACCGCTATCCTCCTGCAGCAGCGACCCTGTTTCCTTTGATCCAGCAACACCACAGTCACCCCCATTCCCAAGGAAAGCTACCATAAAATCGGACTATATTACACACCACTATTTAAAAAAATTGGTTTGGTAATTTCCTCCTCAAAATTTGGGGTGTGTCTTATGGTCCTGTACGTCATATAGTTTACAAAATATGGAATGTCAAGGGTTAAATTTCCATATTATGTAAGATAGATAGCTCACCCACCAAAATTTCACTAGAGAACTACATATGTTCTGGGATGATGCCTCATGGACTTTGCATACAGGCATATCCATTATTTCCTATTGAAGACATGGACTTAAAAACTAAATGGGAGGAGTCCTGTACCCAATGTTCCATGACGTTTTTGGAGTCATTAATTGGATATTATAGTCAAACACTTACTTGTTTGGAAATAGAAATATCTACATTACAACAACATTTGACCACATATCTTTCCTGCTGATGAACTGACTACTTTGAAGAAAAAATTGGATAATCATCTACATGAATGAGATAAAGACATTCAACTGTCAAAGGGTAAAAAGTTCCAATGCAATATTTCTGATTTTCAATCAAGTAAGGCCTATCGCCGGAAGACCCAAAAACCTACCACTTTGTGCTCTTTCTCTTCTCCCTCTATTGCATCTTCTGAGACAGAATCCAACACTTCTACAAACAGTGACAGTAGGAGAACTTGGAGTTTAAAAGGTTAAAAGACATATTTTATAGATTTTAAAATCTTTGTGATATGGTAGTAATTACATAGTGCAAAAAAGACAGACAGGTAACAATTGTTGATGGATTATACACATGAAATAGACATTAAATTATACCTACTAGGCAAACATGGAATCTCTTAAAGTGGTAAGACAACATTCTTAATAATCTTTATTTTTATATAGCACTAACATATTCCGCAGCGCTTTACAGTTTGCACACATTATCATCGCTGTCCCCGATGGGGCTCACAATCTTAATTTCCTATCAGTATGTCTTTGGAATGTGGGAGGAAACCGGAGTGCCCAGAGGAAACCCACGCAAACACAGAGAAAACATACAAACTCTTTGCAGATGTTGTCCTTGGTGGGATTAGAACCCAAGACTCTAGCGCTGCAAGGCTGCTGTGCTAACCACTGAGCCACCATGCTGCCCATTCAACATTCAAAATTGTGCACAGTTATGTTACATAATATTGTTTGACTATTCACGGAGAGACCACCTTACCTATTAATAGAGTCAGCCTGACTTGCTACCACAAACATTAAAGTCCCTAATGCATGTTTCATTTGTTGAGGAACCTGCTTTTTTGAGGGGAATTGGTATCAGCAGCAAATACTAGGTCCGCTATGTATCCATGGAAGCGGTCACTTGGTCACAGTTACGTGATCCACTACCAGCAACAGGGAAGGCGGCACATAAGGCGCACTTCATCCATTATTACTTTGTTCCTGGCACACTTTTTTATTTTTTATTTTTAAAGTAAAAGATTGTAAATCATTTAAATATCTGTTAAAATAGCAAGCTAACATAGGTGTCACAAAAGCTGTTTGCATCTGTATTTTGCTAAAAATCCTGTCAAGCCACTGAAGTATATATGATTTATTTTCATGCCGTCAAGCTTTCACTTATTTAAGATAATATCTGCTGTGACATTCTCTAAATGAGCTCCTTATCTAGAAGTATTTCACAGAAATAAAAATAAAAATGCAGGACCATTCCATTTTCTCTATGAATGCATTAGCTATTACAGGTAGAAGTGTTATGAGTGATCAAGCTGCAGTAAGAGGGAGTAATAAATAATAAAATCATAAAAAATAATGTTAAACGCAAAATAAGCTTTCAAAATAACAACGTGTTTATGATATAAAATCTTTGATAAAACAAACTATTTCATAGCAATTATTTAGGAAAATCCTATAAGATGTGTTAAAAAATCCTTATTTTGGTAGTCTAAGAAGTAGCACATATACAGTGAAGAGCAAAAAAGGTAACAATGTTTTGAACTTTTGACTTTCAGGCCATGTCTCATTATCCACTTCTGATTTTAACTTGAGACTGCCATAATTTTTTAGACAATCATTTTGGATATACTTTAAACAAAAACCAAGGAGAGAAATCTACCCCAATAATGATATGAATTTCAAGTAGATACACAAACCTAAACCGAAAAAAAGTACTTGAGAAAATATACTGAAACACAAGTCATATAAAACCAAATATTTTATTGTTATAAGACACTAGACAAAACTGAACACAGACATTTGGAGGAGGCACATGATTCAAGTACCAGAAGCACTTATAAAGGGGCAAATGTAATGATTTTAATTTATAATTATAGTCATACCCTTGCTTCCGGTTAAATTATTAGTACATGCATGAGCATTGATGAGGAAAACAAAAGAGCAACTCCTGTGTGGGGTTGAGGCACAGAACGCCAACATGAGCACTGGTAAGGATTATCATATGCACTCTGCACCTTATACTATTTAATATTGGCAGGACTCTTATATGCACTTTGCACTTTGTACACTTAGAATACCTATAAGGGCTTTTATATATATATATATATA
Organism: Ranitomeya imitator; assembly: GCF_032444005.1. Lineage (NCBI taxonomy): Eukaryota > Metazoa > Chordata > Amphibia > Anura > Dendrobatidae > Ranitomeya > Ranitomeya imitator. Next base: position 707,775,381 of record NC_091283.1, on the reverse strand, counting down.
TATATATATATATATATACTGTATATATATATACATATATATCCACTTATTTGGATAAATTGATGGCATTAATTATGCCCTTTTGTTTTCCTCATCATTGCTCATGCGTGTACTAATACAGTAATTTAACCGGAAGCAAGGGTATTATAATTATAAATTAAAAACATTACCTTTGCCCCTTTATAAGTGCTTCTGGTACTTGTATCATGTGCCTCCTCCAAATGTCTGTGTTCAGTTTTGTCTAGTGTCTTATAACAATAAAATATTTGGTTTTATATGACTTGTGTTTCAGTATATTTTCTCAAGTAATCATCTTGGATATGTCATACTTAAATTTGACCTGCAACTATTTAACATATGATTAGTTATGCAGATTCTTATCATGTCACTGGTTTGGTTCTGTTTCACTCCTAAAGATTTAAATTTAAATTTTTGTTATTTTGTTAGTATTTTTTAAAACCACCTTTGGTTTCTACCACTGCTTGAATCCTTCTGGGCTTGCTCTTATTGATGCATACTGGTTGACTCACTTGGGTATGTATACAGTTTTTTCTTCCATTCTATCAACAAATGTATGTTTGGTTTGAGGTTTAGGGACCTCTAGTTCATTGTCATTGAGCCATTTCTTCACCAATCTCGACATATGCTTTGTGTTGTTGTCATGTTGGAACATTATGACATCATTTTTATACCCAGAGAACTTGAGTGTACAATGTAATTCATCTTGTAGGATGCTCACATATAGCTCTGCATTGAGACCTCCATCGATGCTGGTTAAGTATCCAATGCCTTTGGCTATGAAACAACCTCATATCATCAGGCTTCCTCCACCGAACTTGACTTTCCTTCAATTTCTCAATCCATTAGCCCCTTTTTACCTTGCTTCTTTCAGAGCCTAGTCTATTGACTTTCATGTCATAATTCCAAGTCACCCTTTTCAAATCTTTAAATGTTCACTTTTCATACTTGCAAACGCGAACGAACGCTTCTTATGACAGTATTGAAGTTGAGGCTATTTCACTTTTCTGGGCCACCATTCCAGACTTGTGTAACATGCATTTCACGTTGCTTGCATCCATGTCTGTGATCTCACTACTAAGAAGCATACAGCCATTTCCACTGCCATGTTTGTCGCACCAGAACTGATAGACTTTGGGATGAGCAGACAGGTTGACTCTGATATTTTGCTTGGATGTCCACCTTTTGGCTTCTGACTGGATGGACTGACTTCATTTTGCATTCTTCCAACTGTCATGACTCTCACATGATGCAGTTTGCCAATTTTCTTGGCCAAGAGACCGATATCAAAGAGCTGAATGGTGCTATTTCTCATTTCTTGGGAAATCGTCTTCTTGGCTGATCCTCGATTTGAAACAATGACCATTCATTCAGGAATCAACTTAATAGTACATTGAGCTATTAGGGAATGTGAGAACTGGTTGTATTTTGTAGCATTCAGGAAGAAAAATATTTTTTCATCACCTGGAGCAAAACAGTAAAAATGCAGTGACATGACAAGAATCTGCATAGCTAATCACATGCTTAATAGTTGCAAGTCAAATTTATGCATGTAATAGCCAAGATAATTGCCTATAAAATGAAGGTAGTCTCATATAATCAAAGCAGTTGTGGATGGTGAGATTTGGAAAGTGAAAGTCAAAAGTTCAAAACATTGTTACCCTTTATCTCGTCACTGAATTTTAAACATTATTATAATGTACAATAACAAATTGTATTGTGGTACCGTGTTAGCCAGAAAAATGGATGTGAATACTTTTCTGCCCAATGATGACAAAAGTATTCTAGAAGTGATACCTTTATTGGCTTACCAGAAAATAATATGTTTGCAAGCTTTTAGAGCACAGTGGCTCCTTCTTCAGGCGGATTACAAATAGATTAATAAGAAAAAAGCACAACATTTAATGAATACTACAGTAGGACATTTGTTCAGGGTGTGTTTAGGTGTGATGTCTCCTAAAGATAAGCCAAGGAAATCAAATTAGGCATTTTCTTACAAATGGAGAGGCAGTGGGAATAATGTTCTTAGTTATCTGGAGGGCATCTGGTGGAGTGTGAATTGTATTCATGTAGTGAGTTATAAATCCAGGTGGACCTGTCGTGTGGATTGAATATTCATTATCTTAATGAGCAGGGACATGAAAATGCAGTAAGAGCTGCTGGCACCGGAATGAGATGCAGTGAGAAGAAGGTAAGTAGGATGCTTTTGCTTTTTTTATAGGAGCCATGCATACAAGGATAGGGGATAAGGAGCCATGCATACAGGTATGAGGAGCCATGCATACAAGGACAAGGACAGGGATGGAGAGCCATGCATAAAAGGACAGGGATGGGGAGCCATGCATACAAGGAAGAGATGGGGAGCTATGCATACAAGGACAGGGATGGGGAGCCCTGCATACAAGGACAGGGATGGGGAGCCATGCATACTGGGATAGGGATTAGGGGACAATGCATACCTGGCTTATTCTTGAGTCAATAAGTTTTTCCTGTTTTTGTGGCAAAATTAGGTGCCTTAGCTTATACTCAGGTCTACTTATACATGACTGTATATGGTAACTAAAAATGAAAATAAAAAACACAGGGGAAGGGTGAGTGGTTTCAACATCAAACACAGATTTTTTACCCAGGTGTTCTGCCCACATACTGGAGTTCTGCGTATTTGAGCAGTATGTTAGGGCTAGCGGAACGCACCAAATAATAAGACAGATAGAGTATGGTGCGTTCGCAGCCCGGGGTCCACCGTGCAGAGATGGAACCTGCTGCCAAGTAATGACGGACTATATGGCGGTACTCATAAGTATACACACGTGGGTTAAACTTCACCCAGTGTGAAGGAAGTGATCCTGTTGCGTCACAGGACCGCGGTACCGCACATAGAGCGCGAGCAAGTAGTCAGCGAACTCAAGCCCAACTAGGATTGAAGTCCGATTAGACCCTTGCTGGCACAACACCGCAACTGGGTGTGTAAAGAAACTAAATAACAATTTTAAGGCACAAGAGTGCATGCGGTGCCGCACTGACGAACGCCACTAACCACCCAGGCTTGGGTAAGGAAAGCACAGAGGAAGTGCACGGCGCCGTACTGGCGGTCACAGCAACTGGACGCTGTAATGTGTGATTAGTGCTGTAGGCTAAGTCAGGCGCTAGATAGCAACCATACTCCTTCCGCGAACAGGCATTCAATAGGATAGGGGTATCCAAGGACGACTTGCACTCACAACATACACACATTAACAATTGTACACTAGCGCATGGCCGTGCGGTCATGCGCAGTTTATATAGTTGCAGCACAGGAAGTGGCCACAGAAACTTTGCCCTTCCAAGACCTGCCAAGAGGACCAATGGAATGTGCTGCAGAGCCTGAGCACATGACCCTCGATCTCCAACGGGAGATCTTGCCCTGGGCATGCTCAGTGTGTGCAGACAAGGACTTAGTCCCAGAGAAGTCCGCTCGCTGCTGACCAGCACTGGCTTTAATGGCAGGAGCTGAAGAAGCAGCAGTAACTCTCTGTACAGAGTGAGACTGAGCAAGACGCTGGGACCGACGTCCTTGCTGAGAAGACTCCACTGCGGCTGGATGAGAATGGGAGACCGCAGCGGAGATGGCTCGAGATTCCCCCTGTACAGAAGCGGGAACTCGGGACCTAACATTACCACCCCTCCTAGGGCCCCCCCCTCCTTGGGCCTCGCTACGCTCGAAGGCAGCAATGAGCGGTGGGGCCCGAATGTTTTCAGCAGGCTCGCATTACCTGTCCTCCGGGCCATAACCCTTCCAATCCACCAGATAGAACTTTTTGCCGCGTACCACCTTGCACCCCAAAATAGCGTTCACCTCGTAATCGTCCGTAGACGAACCCGATGTCCCGGCAGATGACTCGGAAAACCGGGACATGTATACGGGTTTCAAGAGGGACACATGAAAGGTGTCGGTGATACCCAAGCGTGGAGGAAGAGCCAAACGGTAGACCACAGGATTAACCCGTTCAAGAACCTTGAAGGGACCCAAGTAGCGAGGAGCAAACTTAGTGGACTCAACTCGCAGCCTGATGTTACGGGCGGAGAGCCACACCAAGTCGCCAGGAGCAAAGGTCGGAGCGGGGCGCCGATGAACATCGGCGGAGGACCTCATTCTCTCCTTGGAGGCCCGAATGGCATCCTGCGTGCGGTCCCCAATGTCCCGTGCTTCCACAGCCCAGTCTGCCACCCTGGAGTCAGCAGAAGACATAGGCATGGGCACAGGAACACGCGGATGCTGGCCGTAATTTAGGAGGAATGGAGTCTGACCGGTGGAGTCAGCTACGGCATTGTTAAGTGCAAACTCTGCCCACGGTAGCAAGGATGCCCAGTCATCCTGCCTGGCAGAAACAAAATGTCGTAAATATGTGACCAAGGTCTGGTTGGCCCTCTCTACCAACCCATTCGTCTCGGGATGATATGCCGAAGAGAGATTTAACTCAATACTGAGTAGACGACAAAGCTCTCTCCAGAATCGAGACGCAAACTGGGGACCCCGGTCACTAACAATTTTGTGTGGCATACCGTGTAGGCGAAAGATATGCTTGACGAACAAAACAGCCAACGCCCGTGCAGAAGGTAGCCGTGGAAGAGGCACCAAGTGCACCATTTTGGAAAAATGGTCGGTGATCACCCAGATAATGGTGCAGTTACGAGACTTGGGTAAGCCCACCACAAAGTCCATACCGACCATCTCCCAGGGCCTGTCCGCCACCGGCAGAGGATAAAGCAAACCAGCTGGCCGTTGCCGAGGAGTCTTGTTCTTGGCGCAAGAAACACACGCCCGAACATACTCTGCGACATCACGAGCCATATGCGGCCACCAGTATGTCCTCGCCAGTAACTCAGATGTCCTTTTGGTACCAAAATGTCCACCCACCCTGGACGAGTGTGCCCAAGAGAGAACCTCCGGTCGCAAACTGGATGGAACAAAAGTCTTGCCCAGGGGCACAGACTCTAGCGAAACCGGGGCTACAGTTCTCAAGCTCTCGGTGGGGACAATAAGCCGAGGCTGCTCCTCCTCCTCCGCAGATGACACAACGGAGCAAGAGAGAGCATCGGCCCGAATGTTCTTCTCCCCAGAAAGAAAATGGAGGGTGAAATGAAACCGGGAGAAGAATAAGGACCATCTGGCCTGGCGAGAATTCAACCGCTGGGCTGTCTGCAGGTACACCAAATTTTTATGGTCTGTGAAGACTTGGAAGGGAAAATGTGCTCCCTCCAAGAGATGTCTCCACTCCGAGAAAGCCAACTTCATGGCTAGCAACTCCCTGTCCCCGATGGAATAATTCCTCTCTGCTGGTGAGAGGGTCTTGGAGAAAAAGAAGCAAGGATGCTTCCGACCTTGAGCATCCTTTTGGAAGAGGACTGCTCCAGCACCAACAGAAGAGGCATCCACTCCATGATAAATGGCTTATCAACATCGGGGCGATGTAGGATGGGAGCGCTAGCGAAGTGTGACTTTATAGAGTTAAAGGCCTTGGAGACCTCCTCAGACCAAAATTTGGGATTCGCCCCCTTTTTGGTGAGGGCAACCACGGGAGCTACCAAAGTTGAGAAGTGCGGAATGAACTGGCGATAATAATTAATGAACCCCATAAAGCGCTGCACCGCTTTAAGAGAATGGGGTTCCTGCCAGTCCATCACAGCCTGTAGTTTAGCAGGATCCAAAGCCAATCCCTGGGCAGAGATGATGTAGCCTAGGAAAGGTAAGGACTCCTGCTCAAGCATACACTTCTCCAACTTGGCATAGAGAGAGTTTGCCCGTAGGAGGTCGAAGACTTTGCAAACATCTCTCCGGTGGGAGTCAATATCTGGAGAGTAGATGAGAATATCATCCAGATAGACTACGACCAAGGTGGAAAGCATATCCTGGAAGATATTGTTCACAAAGTCTAGGAAAACGGCCAGGGCATTACAGAGCCCGAAGGGCATCACCAGATATTCATAGTGCCCATCCCTGGTGTTAAAAGCCGTCTTCCATTCGTCCCCCTCACGGATGCGAATCAGGTTGTAAGCACCCCGCAGATCTAGTTTAGTAAATACCCTTGCTCCCCGAAGCCTATCGAAGAGCTCAGATATCAAGGGCAAAGGATACTTATTTTTAACGGTGATGGCATTAAGACCCCTGTAGTCTATGCATGGACGTAGTTCCCCATTCTTCTTCTGCACGAAGAAGAACCCTGCCCCAGCAGGTGACACTGACTTCCTAATGAATCCTCTTGCCAGATTTTCCTGGATGTACTGTGACATTGCCTCCGTCTCCGGGAGAGATAGCGGATAGACTCGACCCCGGGGAGGCTCAGCACCAGGCAAGAGATCAATAGGACAGTCATAGGGGCGATGGGGCGGAAGGATCTCCGCCGCCTTCTTGGAGAACACGTCTGCATAAGACCAATACTGCTTGGGGAGAGAGGAAAGATCTGCGGATACCTCAGTAGTAACAACCTGAACGCACTCCCTCTGACACCTACCCCCACAAGATTTGCCCCATCCCAGGATTCTGCCAGAAGACCACTCGATATGAGGAGAGTGGTACCGTAGCCAAGGTATTCCCAACAGGATCTCATCAATTCCCTCAGGAATGACGAGCAGAGATATAATCTCCTGATGAGAAGGCGACATGGACAGAGTAAAAGGGATGGTCTGGTGTGTTATCTGTGAGGGCAGTGTCGACCCATTCACCACTCGTACCGTTACTGGTTGAGCTAGCATAACCAGGAGTATTGCGTGACGTTGGGCGAAGGCAGAAGACATAAAATTGCCCTCCACCCCAGAATCCACGCAGAGCTCTACCGAGTGGGAGAATGAGCCTATAGTAATTGTCCCCTTAAAGGACAATTTAGAGGTAAACGTCGCCGTGTCTAGTGCACCTCCACCTACTACCACTAGACGCTGACGTTTCCTCGACCGCTGAGAACATCTGGTGGCTAGATGTCCCGACTGCTGGCATACATGACAGACCTTGAGTGCTCCTGCGGTCCGGGACTTAGATCCCGCTTGTGACACTCCCCTGGCCTCATGTGACTCAGGAACCAGAACCAGAGATTCCAGAGGTTTGGCGAAGGTAGGAGCCAGCCGAAACCTCTGCCTACACTGGGCTCGCTCTAACCTCCGCTCGTTAAAACGGAGGTCAATTCGAGTGGAGACAGTTATTAACTCCTCCAGTGTGGCAGGAATCTCCCAAGTGGCCAGAGCGTCCTTAACGTGGTCAGCCAGGCCCCTCCAAAATATGGGGATAAGAGCTTTATCCGACCAATCCAGCTCAGAAGCTAAAGTGCGGAATTGGACGGCAAAATGACTGACCAAGGACTCACCCTGAGTTAATGCCAGCAGTTGGAGCGCAGTATCATGGGTGACTTGAGGTCCTAAAAAGACCTGTTTCAGAGTGCTCAGAAACAGCGGAGCACTCTGCACCACATGATCGCCACGCTCCCACAGCGGCGTAGCCCATTCCAACGCCCTGTCCGACAAGAGAGATACTATAAATCCCACCTTAGCCCGCTCTGTAGGAAAACGTGCAGCCAGGAGCTCGAGGTGAATAGAGCACTGACTCACAAATCCCCTACAAAATTTGCTATCACCAGAAAATCTTTCTGGCAGCGGGAGGCGAGAAAATGTCGGAACAGGGGTGGCAATGGGCAGGGTTGCTGCAGCCACGCTAGCAGCCTGTACAGCAACTGCGGTAACATCCACAGCTGAGGTTGCGCTCTCAAGAGCCACCAACCTACCCTCCAGCTGCTGGATATACCGCAAGGATTGCTGTTTGTCCGTCATTACTAGCCAGACCCTGGTGCTAGTGTAATGTTAGGGCTAGCGGAACGCACCAAATAATAAGACAGATAGAGTATGGTGTGTTCGCAGCCCGGGGTCCACCGTGCAGAGATGGAACCTGCTGCCAAGTAATGACGGACTATATGGCGGTACTCATAAATATACACACGTGGGTTAAACTTCACCCAGCGTGAAGGAAGCGATCCTGTTGCGTCACAGGACCGCGGTACCGCACATAGAGCGCGAGCAAGTAGTCAGCGAACTCAAGCCCAACTAGGATTGAAGTCCGATTAGACCCTTGCTGGCACAACACCGCAACTGGGTGTGTAAAGAAACTAAATAACAATTTTAAGGCACAAGAGTGCATGCGGTGCCGCACTGACGAACGCCACTAACCACCCAGGCTTGGGTAAGGAAAGCACAGAGGAAGTGCACGGCGCCGTACTGGCGGTCACAGCAACTGGACGCTGTAATGTGTGATTAGTGCTGTAGGCTAAGTCAGGCGCTAGATAGCAACCATACTCCTTCCGCGAACAGGCATTCAATAGGGTAGGGGTAATCCAAGGACGACTTGCACTCACAACATACACACATTAACAATTGTACACTAGCGCATGGCCGTGCGGTCATGCGCAGTTTATATAGTTGCAGCACAGGAAGTGGCCACAGAAACTTTGCCCTTCCAAGACCTGCCAAGAGGACCAATGGAATGTGCTGCAGAGCCTGAGCACATGACCCTCGATCTCCAACGGGAGATCTTGCCCTGGGCATGCTCAGTGTGTGCAGACAAGGACTTAGTCCCAGAGAAGTCCGCTCGCTGCTGACCAGCACTGGCTTTAATGGCAGGAGCTGAAGAAGCAGCAGTAACTCTCTGTACAGAGTGAGACTGAGCAAGACGCTGGGACCGACGTCCTTGCTGAGCAGACTCCACTGCGGATGGATGAGAATGGGAGACCGCAGCGGAGATGGCTCGAGATTCCCCCTGTGCAGAAGCGGGAACTCGAGACCTAACACAGTATATGGTGTATGCTAACAGAGGTATTATGTCAAATTTCCCTTTATAACGGGATGTGTGGGTAAGATTTTAGAACTAGCAGCATATATATTGAGCATGTTTCAGTACTCAGATTATTATTTATAAGGCTGAAACCTGAAGAATTGTGTGGAGCATATTAATGTTTTAATGTAAAAAAATGTCCAACTGCACAGCCAAATATCAACATCAAGCTACTAGATACACACTTAATGAGAAAGTGAGAAGGGTAACACAACAAACAAATTATAGTAATAGAATATATGGAGATTGAGAGTAGAAATTTGACCTTTCCACAATGTACAAAAGTTTACAAAAATTAACCCAAGGGGTATGTATCATGCACACTAAAATAACATATCTTTATCTAGAAGTTGTGAGACTGGCGCAAAGCCTGCCAAGATGAATGACTCTCTTTTTTTGTGGGTCTGCTGTTGCCATGTGTAATAAAGGTGATATCTTTAAAAAAAATTGCCACACATTGCTTGATATATTAATTTTAACATAACACCTCTGTGAGGGCACTTGTCAAAAATAAAGCCAGGAAAAAATTTTTCATAAGTATAAAGCATTCAATATGAGAAAGGTTTATGTTAAGGGACGTGGATATGGTGGTGCCAGCCAAGGCTATGTTACAGATCAGAAAGCAACTGGATCTCGTTCTAACTTCCTGTCAAAATTCGGTCAGCATGCTACACCCCTGACAAACCCAGACAATTGCAAGGATGTTATGTGCTGGATAGCAGACATAGGCTCCAGTGTGTTGACAAGCAGCACAATGAAGACTTCCTCTAAATACTCAACCTTGTTCCTACTTCCTCCCACCATCAAGATTCACAGGAGACATATCAGTCCAACGCTGGCCACTCTGAAGAACTGTTTACGTTTTCTTGTACATTGTCAGACCTCTCAATGTACACCACTAAAGAGGGTCATGAGGAGTTGTAGTGCAGGGATGCCCAAACATTTGAGTACCCATGACAAGGAGAAAGCCACATTTGGGAAGATCAATTCATGTCTGAAGAGGTGCAGGATAATTATGGCTCACAGTTGCCATCAGGTCAGCCTAAAATCGCAACTGAGAAGGAGGATCAGATTGAGGAATTAGAAGCCGATGTGGTTGATGATGAGGCCACTGATCCAACCTGGCACGGTTGCATACCTAGTGAGCACAGCGGTGCAGACAGGAATGGGTCCGTAGCACAAAAACAGGCAAGAAATGTAGTGGTTTTACCAGAGGGAGCACTCGGTCAACTGTTCCACAAAGTTCCCCCACTCGTCTGTAATATGCAGCAACTGCCATACTAAGCTAAGAAAAGGCAAGAACACTGTCAACCTGAGCACCACGCAGCATGTAGAAGCACATGGCAGCCAAATGCCTCAGTAGGTGGGTGGAATGCCTGGGTACAAAATATGTGTCTGAGGATAAAACAACTGCACCTTCCCCTGAGATACGGCCTTCCATGTCTGCTGTCCATGAAGCAGGCGCTGATGCCTCCTGCCCAAAATCTGCAGTTGCACAGACACAACAGTCAGCAACCACATTCAGTTCATTGTCGAAGCGCAGCATTCATTTGTCTCTGCCCAAGATGTTTAACACAGAGCAGAAATATCGACCCACCCACCTACAGGACAAAATGCTAAACACCCACATAGACAGATTGGTAGCCCTAGAAATTTTGCTATTTTGACTTGTGGGAACTGAGTCTTTCCATGACCTATTGGTGGTGGCAGCCCCATGGTACTCAATTACCATCGAGCACTATTATTTCCGGTTTGCCGTCAAAGCACTTGTTACACAATGTCAGCCATGCTCTGGCCAACACAGTCACAAAGAAGGTCTTCTTTACCATAGACACGTGGACAAGTTCTTGTGGACAGGGATGATACATCTCTCTTATACACTGGCTAAACCTGATGGAGTCTGGGACAAAGTCAGAGGCTAGGACATCACACATCTTAGTGACACCAAGAATAACGGGCCCATCTTCCATCAGGGTTTCAGTCTCCTTGTATTCTATTTCCTGTCTCTCCTCTTCCTCCTCATCCTCAGCTGAACTAGCCTCCTCATCACTCCCCAGCTGGGAGTTCTGTAGTACTTACTTGGCGAAGCGGCAGCATGCTCTGCTGAAGCTCATCTATTTAGGTGATAATGCTCACAATGCACCAGAGCTGTTGAAATGGATAAAAAACTATATCGATCAATGGCTCTCCCCACTGAACCTCCAACCGGGTCTGGTCGTGTGCGATAATGGGCGTAACTTTATGGCAGCTTTAAAGCTCTGCAATATGGTACACGTTCCATGCATGGCCCATGCACTGAACTTGGGTGTACAGCGGTTTTTAAAAACATACCCTGACTTGCTGGACCTACTTATCAAGGTATGACGTGTCAGCAGCTATTTTCGAAAGTCATCTCAGTCTTTCGCCGGTCTGGTCTCACTGCAGCAGCACTTTAATTTGCCTTGTCACTGACTGATTTGTGACTTGCCCACATGGTGGAATTTGGCTTTTTATATATAAACAAGGCTTAGTGAGCAGAAATGAGCAGTGTCTGAATTCCAGCTCTTCAATGCCCATCAGAGTAATACTCAGCCCCCACACATAACAACTGCCAAGTGGGTGTGGATCACTGACATATGTGAGGTTCTTCAAAATATTGAGTACTGCACCAAGATGGTGAGTGCTTATGACACTGTTATCAGAGTAACCATCCAGCTGCTCTGTCTATTAAAGCATCTGCTGCAGTATCTCAAAGAGGAAGCTGTAAATGCCGAGCAGATGACTATGGAGCAATATTTTACAGTGGCTGATACCACACAACCCAGCCTCAACTACAATAAACGACCACATGTGTTTTAATTACAGCAGGTCCAATACCCCTCCACAGAGAGAGAGAATTTTAGTCTAAGAAGAGGTTTCACATGTACCCATTCAGATGGAGACGTTTATTCTCAGCGAGGAAAGGCAAGTTTAGGACCTGGTATAAGAGAGATGCCGTAAAGTGGCTACCAGGTACACATAAAATTGGCCATTTTTATGTGCTAAACGCTCTCATTTTTCATATTTCTAGTGCAGTAATGCAGTTCAATTTTTGTGTTTCATGTTTGCATGTTTTAGCGCTGCAGTGTGCTGCCTTATTTACTTAGCTATGTACGAGTTGGCAACTTTAGGTTTAGCACCTGTTCACACTTAGTCTATGTTTGGATGTGACGGTCAGGGTTTTGAAATGTATTCTTTAGCCTTCTGATTTAGCACTCCGCCTCCTAGCCACATGTGTTTTAATTACAGCAGGTCCAATACCCCTCCACAGAGAGAGAGAATTTTAGTCTAAGAAAAGGTTTCACATGTACCCATTCAGATGGAGACGTTTATTCTCAGCGAGGAAAGGCAAGTTTAGGACCTAGTATAAGAGAGATGCCGTAAAGTTGTTTCCAGGTACACATAAAATTGGCCATTTTTATGCGCTAAACGCTCTCATTTTTCATATTTCTAGTGCAGTAATGCAGTTCAATTTTCGTGTTTCATGTTTGCATGTTTTAGCGTTGCAGTGTGCTGCCTTATTTACTTAACTATATACGAGTTGGCAACTTTAGGTATAGCACCTGTTCAAACTTAGTCTATGTTTGGATGTGATGGTCAGGTTTTTGAAATGTATTCTTTAGCCTTCTGATTTAGCACTCCGCCTCCTAGCCACATGTGTTTTAATTACAGCAGGTCCAATACCCCTCCACAGAGAGAGAGAATTTTAGTCTAAGAAGAGGTTTCACATGTACCCATTCAGATGGAGACGTTTATTCTCAGCAAGGAAAGGCAAGTTTAGGACCTGGTATAAGAGAGATGCCGTAAAGTGGCTACCAGGTACACATAAAATTGGCCATTTTTATGCGCTAAACGCTCTCATTTTTCATATTTCTAGTGCAGTAATGCAGTTCAATTTTCGTGTTTCATGTTTGCATGTTTTAGCGCTGCAGTGTGCTGCCTTATTTACTTAACTATATACGAGTTGGCAACTTTAGGTTTAGCACCTGTTCACACTTAGTCTATGTTTAGATGTGACGGTCAGGTTATTGAAAAGGCAGCAAAGATTGAGACAGAGAGACTCATTGCCAGAGAGAGTAAAAATAATCCCAAAATATTCTTTAACTACATAAATAGTAAGAAACTAAAAAATGATAGTGTTGGCCCCCTTAAAAATAGTCTGGGTGAAATGGTGGATGAGGATGAGGAAAAAGCCAATATGCTAAATGACTTTTTTTCATCAGTATTTACACAAGAAAATCCCATGGCAGACAAAATGACTAGTGATAAAAATTTCCAATTAAATGTCACCTGCTTAACCCAGCAGGAACTGCGGCGGCGTCTAAAAATCACTAAAATTGACAAATCTCTGGGCCCGGATGGGATACACCCTCGAGTACTGCAGGAATTGATAGAGTCATTGATAGACCATTATTTTTAATCTTTAAAGACTCCATAATAACAGGGTCTGTACCACAGGACTGGCGTATAGCAAATGTGATGCCAATATTCAAAAAGGGGACAAAAACTGAACTCGGAAATTATAGGCCAGTAAGCATAACCTCTACTGTGGGTAAAATCCTGGAGGGCATTCTAAGGGATGCTATACTGGAGTATCTGAAGAGGAATAACCTCATGACCCAGTATCAGCACGGGTTTACTAGGGACCGTTCATGTCAGACTAATTTGATCAGTTTCTATGAAGAGGTAAGTTCCGGATTGGACCAAGGGAACCCAGTGAATGTAGTGTATATGGACTTTTCAAAAGCTTTTGATACGGTGCCACACAAAAGGTTGATACATAAAATGAGAATAATGGGGATAGGGGAAAATATGTGCAAGTGGGTTGAGAGCTGGCTCAGGGATAGGAAACAAAGGGTGGTTATTAATGGAGCACACTCGGACTGGGTAGCGGTTAGCAGTGGGGTTCCACAGGGGTCAGTATTGGTCCCTCTTCTTTTTAACATATTTATGAATGACCTTGTAGGGGGCATTCAGAGTAGAATTTCAATATTTGCAGATGACACTAAACTCTGCAGGGTAATCAATACAGAGGAGGACAATTTTATATTAAAGGATGATTTATGTAAACTAGAAGCTTGGGCTGATAAATGGCAAATGAGCTTTAATGGGGATAAATGTAAGGTCATGCACTTGGGTAGAAGTAATAAGATGTATAATTATGTGCTTAATTCTAAAACTCTGGGCAAAACCGTCAATGAAAAAGACCTGGGTGTATGGGTGGATGACAAACTCATATTCAGTGGCCAGTGTCAGGCAGCTGCTACAAAGGCAAATAAAATAGTGGGATGCATTAAAAGAGGCATAGATGCACATGAGGAGAACATAATTTTACCTCTATAGAAGTCACTAGTTCGACCACACTTAGAATACTGTGCACAGTTCTGGTCTCCGGTGTATAAGAAAGACATAGCTGAACTAGAGCGGGTGCAGAGAAGAGCGACCAAGGTTATTAGAGGACTGGGGGGTCTGCAATACCAAGACAGGTTATTACACTTGGGGCTATTTAGTTTGGAAAAACGAAGACTAAAGGGTGATCTTATTTTAATGTATAAATATATGAGGGGACAGTACAAAGACCTTTCTGGTGATCTTTTTAATCATAGACCTGAAACAGGGGCAAGGGGGCATCCTCTGCGTTTGGAAGAAAAAAGGTTTAAGCATAATAACAGACACGGATTCTTTACTGTAAGAGCAGTGAGACTATGGAATTCTCTGCCGTATGATGTTGTAATGAATGATTCATTACTTAACTTTAAGAGGGGACTGGATACCATTCTGGAAAAGTATAATGTTACAGGGTATATACACTAGATTCCTTGATAGGGCGTTGATCCAGGGAACTAGTCTTATTGCCGTATGTGGAGTTGGGAAGGAATTTTTTTCTCCAATGTGGAGCTTACTCTTTGCCACATGGTTTTTTTTTGCCTTCCTCTGGGTCAACATGTTAGGGCATGTTAGGTTAGGCTATGGGTGGAACTAGATGGACTTATAGTCTTCCTTCAACCTTAATAACTATGTAACTATGTAACTATGTATGTGAGTAATAAGCTTCGGCACTCCTTTGCCTGTATGAATTGACCTATAATGCTCCCGAAAACGCACATACATGGGGTGTTTGGTTTTACCCACATAATAGAATCTACATGGACAGAAGAGAACATAAACGACATGATCCGTTTTACAGGTAAAGAAATCCATTACTGGATGCTCAATCGCTCCTATGCTTAGGACCCGACTGGTGACATGGAGTTCACAGAAGGGGCAATGCCCACATCTGCGGTTGCCCTTAGGGGCCCCTCTCTTTTCCAACCAATTTTTAACCTCTTCCTTCTCAATGCGGTTCCTCACCAACTTGTCCCCTAATTTAGTGCTCCGTCTGTTCGCTATTAACGGGCCCCTGGCTACCACCTCCGCTGGATCCTTATCATTTTCTAAGATGTGCCAATTTCTTCTGATTGAAGCTCTAATTTGCTGATACATGCTACTGTACCTGATGCAAAAATTTAATCTTTTGTCTCTTTTTTTCTCTTTATTACCCGCTGACACACTGCTCCCCTGAATCTTTGTGTATGTCGCTCCACCATTTCTTACCTTCTCGAATGCTGTATTCAACAATTCCTTTGGATATCCTCTTTGTCGGAATCTGTCATACAGCTCCCCTGACTGTCTCAAGAAGCCCTCCTCTGTGTTGTTGACCCTTCTGGCCCTCAGGAATTGGCTATATGGTAGTGAATGTTTAACATGTACAGGGTGGAAGCTGTCATAGTGCATCATCATATTCATCGCTGTTGGTTTTCGGTGGATCGATGTACAAAGTAACCCATCTTTGATTTCTACCAGTACATCTAAAAATTCTAACCGCTGCCCTCCAAAAGAAGCCGTAAAAGTCATATTCATCGTGTTATGTGTGTAAAGGTGGGCCACAAATTCGTGAAAGACTTCTGCCGACCAATGCCACACGATGAATATGTTATCGACGTATCTCAAATATAATTTGACATGCTTTAAATACGTATTCTCTATGTAGTATATGTACTTCTCAAAAAGCCTTAGATATAAGTTTGCGAACGTGCACGCTGCCAGAGTTTCCATCGCAGTTCCAACCTCCTGTCGGTACCACCTATCCATGAAAGTGAATGCATTATGGGATAGAACAAATGATAATCCCTCACACACAAAATCTATGAAATGGCAATTTTTGCCCACCGTACTGAGTATTTAGCGGATGGCCTGAACCCCCATATTTTGGGGAATCCTAGTATACAAACTTTCAACATCAATTGATGCCATGGCAAAATTTGGTTGCCACTTGCCATGTAAACCGCTGTACATTACTCAAAAATTCATTAGTGTCTCTCAGATAAGACGGCATATCCTTCAATAATGGACGTAAAAGCCAATCGATGTACTGGGACAGGGGCTCAGTGAGCGACCCTATCCCAGACATGATGGGTCTACCCGGTGGGGAAACGGTCGATTTGTGAATCTTGGGAATGTGGTACCAATGTGGTTTCGATGGGAATTCCGGCAGCAGTCTCTCGGCTTTCCTTTGTGATATAACTCCTAAATGTACGTACTTTCTCAGGTATGACCTTAAATCATTTTTATACCTGAGCCCCGGATTCTCATCCAATGGCTTATATGTCCTGGTATCTGACAGCTGTCTAGTGGCTTCCGCTATATACAGGGGTCTAGGGAGCAAGACCCCCTTGCCCCCTTTATCAGCCAGTCTAACCACCGTGTCACTCCACCCTTTGATCTCTGATAATGCCTTCACTTCTGGATCTGTCAACTTGGCTGGAGCCTGGTGATACACTAAAGCCTCTATGTCCCTGATCACCTGTGTTTCAAATAGGTCAATTAAATTGCCCGGTGTTACTGGGGGCATATAATTAGAGGGAACACCTGCCAAAAAGGGACTAAATAACTCAGTTACATTATTGGTCATACCCTCCTCCACCTCCGCTAGATCTACCCACAATCTAGCATATCTGATGATATCTAGTGATGTATCCCTATTCGCTAGAAAGCCCAAAGGGCCAATACTGCATGGGCTTTCACCTTCTAAAATCACATCAGTAGGGGATTTATTCAAGAAGGTTTTATGTAGGTGAATTTTTCTTACCGATTTAAACAAGTCAATCCTGAAATTAACAAAGTCAAACTCTTCAGGGATGTTATACCCCAATCCTTTGGAAAGCAATGATAAATGAGTCAAATGATGTTCAGTGAGATTCAATATGGACTCCTCCAAGGGAGTGACTAATATCTGCGTGTCCATGATATGTGCCTCCTTTTGTGTGTGAGGGATTATCATTTGTTCTATCCCATAATGCATTCACTTTCATGGATAGGTGGTACCGACAGGAGGTTGGAACTGCGATGGGAACTCCGGCAGCGTGCACGTTCGCAAATTTATATCTAGGGCTTTTTGAGGAGAAGTACATATACTCCATAGAGAATACGTATTTAAAGCATGTCAAATTATATTTGAGATACGTCGATGACATATTCATCGTGTGGGATGGGTCGGCAGAAGTCTTTCACGAATTTGTGGCCCACCTTTACACACATAACACGATGAATATGACTTTTACGGCTTCTTTTGGAGGGCAGCGGTTAGAATTTTTAGATGTACTGGTAGAAATCAAAGATGGATCAATTTGTACACCGATCCACCAAAAACCAACAGCGATGAATATGATGATGCACTATGACAGCTTCCACCCCGTACATGTTAAACGTTCACTACCATATAGCCAATTCCTGAGGGTCAGAAGGGTCAACAACACAGAGAAGGGCTTCTTGAGACAGTCAGGGGAGCTGTATAACAGATTCCAATAAAGAGGATATCCGAAGGAATTGTTGAATACAGCATTTGAGAAGGTAAGAAATGGTGAAGAGACATACACAAAGATTCAGGGCAGCAGTGTGTCAGCAGGTAATAAAGAGAAAAAAAAGACAAAAGATTCAATTTTTGCTTCAGGTACAGTATCATGAATCAGCAAATTAGAGCTTCTATCAGAAGAAATTGGCACATCTTAGAAAAAGATAAGGATCTAGCGGAGGTGGTTGCCAGGGGCCCGTTAATAGCGAACAGACGGAGCACTAGATTAGGGGACAAGTTGGTGAGGAACCGCATTGAGAAGGAAGAGGTTAAAAATTGGTTGGAAAAGAGGGGGGGCCCCCTTCTGTGAACTCCATGTCACCAGTCGGGTCCTAAACATAGGAGCGATTAAGCATCCAGTAATGGATTTCATTACCTGTAAAACGGATCATGTCGTTTATGTTCTCTTCTGTCCATGTAGATTCTATTATGTGGGTAAAACCATACGCCCCATGTATGTGCGTTTTTGGGAGCATTATTGGTCAATTCGTAAAGGCAAAGGAGTGCTGAGACTTATTACTCACATAGGAGAGGTACATGGAGGGAATCCGGGAGTTCTCTCCTTCGCAGGCATTGAAAGGGTCCTCTCACCGGCGCAGGGATTGGCACAAGCTCCTCCTCAGACGCGAGTCGGAGTGGATAATGCGTACTAACGCAATGGGGCCGACAGGATTCAATGATAAGTTGGACATGTCGGTCTTTTTGTAACTATTGAAGGAAAGACGATTGCGACAGCATGGTACATGGTTAGTAAAGTGGCATTCTCCTTCATGCTAGCCGTTCATTTGCAGGACTGGGGGTAACCATTAGGATAGTTTACAGTTTAATAATTGTTGTTTCTGTTAATTGTGCTACTTTATTTGTTCAACTGATATGGTTTGTGGATGCTTTACATTGTTTTAATCATGTTTTAAATGTTTTTGTGGTTTTTGTGATTTGTATCTCATGGCCAGGTGGGAGGAACTGGGAATGGGAGGGACGTGCCGTGGCTGGGGCATATGATCCCCCCTCCCGGCATCTTTCCACATACAGACCCGTGGAAGCGCAGAGTGTGCGCAAAATGGCTGTCGTCGTTACACTGCTCACATGAGCTTCTTGTTCACTCTCCTGACCATGAAATTTTAATGGATTTCTAATAAAGTCAAGTCAAGCTTCTAACCGGTGAGTGCCCTCCTTTCTTTTTCTTCGCTACAAGTTAATATGAGTTTTTAGTCTGCGCTAAAAAGGAAACTCCCAATCTCAGCTTCATGTCAGTCCAGCATGGATGGTCTGAAGAGGAAGAGGAGAAGGTGATGCATCATGAGGAAGAGAGGATGGTTAGAATTTCTCCTGATGGGAATACTTAAAGTTGAACTCTTTCTAGTCTGCCACACATGGCACAGTTCATGTCCAGATGCCTTTCCCAAGACCGTCGCGTGAAAGACATTTTTGTCCACCACAAAATACTGGCTGTGCACCTTTCTTGACCCACAGTACAAAGAGAAATGTATTTCTCTCATGCTGGAGCCAGACATGCTATTTTCAATGCATGCATGCTGGATGGCCATTGTTGAAAAGCTGCTGTAAAGATTACCCCCAGACAGTGCTCCTGGTAGAGGTACCAACTCATTTCACCCGCAAGGATTACAGGGGAGGGACAAACACAACAGGTGCTATTGAGGGGGGGAAAAGTCCACCAACTGGTCCATTTTCATGAAGCGGTCACATCAGCAAGGGCTATCTGTGGTTGTAACAATGACCAGGATGGAGAAGTTGACCAAGATGATGAAGGACTATTTATGTGACCATACCAGCATCCTTGTTGAATCTTAAGTGCCTTTTAACTTATTGATATCCAAGCTGCACACTTGGCCCAACCTCTCCTTGTATGCCTGGAGATGCTTCCACGCCCTGCCGCAAAGTGTGTTGTCTGATTGGGTTTTTAGTTCAGCCGATGTAATCCTAATGGATAGGTGCACATTAGTGTTGAGCATTCCGATACCGCAAGTATCGGGTATCGGCCGATACTTGCGGTATCGGAATTCCGATACCGAGATCCGATATTTTTGTGATATCGGGTATCGGTATCGGAAGTGTAAAATAAAGAATTAAAATAAAAAATATTGTTATATTCACCTCTCCGGCGGCCCCTGGACATCAGCGGGAGGATCCGGCATCCGGCACGGCTTCTTTCTTCAAAATGCGCGCCTTCAGGACCTGTGGAATGACGTCCCGGCTTCTGATTGGTCGCGTGCCGCCCATGTGACCGCCACGCGACCAATCAGAAGCCGCGACGTCATTCCTCAGCTAAAGTCCTAGAATGAGCGCCTTCTAGGACCTGAGGAATGACGTCGCGGCTTCTGATTGGTCGCGTGGCGGTCACATGGGCGGCACGCGACCAATCAGAAGCCGGGACGTCATTCCACAGGTCCTGAAGGCGCGCATTTTGAAGAAAGAAGCCGTGCCGGACGCCGGATCCTCCCGCTGATGTCCAGGGGCCGCCGGAGAGGTGAATATAACAATATTTTTTATTTTAATTCTTTATTTTACACTTTAATATGGATCCCAGGGCCTGAAGGAGAGTTTCCTCTCCTTCAGACCCTGGGATCCATGAGGATACATTCCGATACTTGATGTCCCATTGACTTGTATTGGTATCGGATATCGGTATCGGCGATATCCGATATTTTTCGGGTATCGGCCGATACTATCCGATACCGATACTTTCAAGTATCGGACGGTATCGCTCAACACTAGTGCACATGCCTATCAATGGAAAATGCAGACAGGCTGACTCTTCTAAAATTGAGCAAGGGCTGAATTACCTCCAAGTTTGTAAGCACAGAGGATGACAGCAACCAAACTTAAATGTGACACAAGTTTTCTTTTTTGGAAGTTATCTTAACGTCCATGCCTTTATATACAAACCAATTTTGATTTGGAAATCACGTCCAATTCCTCCTACTTCTGCAACAAGTATTTAGTGGTTATATATGGATGCCCCATGAGGGTAACGTTTTAAAATTTTTAAAACCTTTGTACATTGTGAAATGGTAAAACTTGTACTTCTTATCTCTAGCAATTATAATAACTTCAAAATTATTGTGAGGTCCCCTTCACGACCTTTTTCAGCATGTATGATACACGCCCTTGGGGTATTTTTGGAAACATTTGCACATTGCGCAATGGTGAAACTTGTACTTCTTATCTCTATCAATTATATTAACTGCAAAATGTTCAGCCCTCACCTCACATTACTTTGGAATACACCCCCGTGCCGTGAAGTTTATGCACCAAAAAAGTTACCTGCATAGAAGATTGGTGAGTGCTGCCGTGTTTCTTTACATTTCATAACTGCAAAATGTATTGCGAGGTCCCCATCATGGCCTATTTCAGCGTGTATGACACAGCCCCTGTAGGTAATTTTAGGAAACATTTGCACATAAGAAATTGTGAAGCTTGAATTTCCTATCTCTAGCTATTCTAATAAATGCAAAATTATTGTGAGGTCCCCATCATGGCACTTTTCAGCATGTATGATATGGATCCCTTGGGAAATGTTTGGAAAGCTTTGTACATTGTGCAATGGTAAAACTTGTGTGAGGATCTGATGTTGTGGGCTATAAACATCACCTAGGCAGGTTAACAATGCAACTATTTTTATTCTGTACATCCATGGTTGTACAACAAATCCATGTTGATGGCCAATATACAATGTCCTCAGTGTTAGGACTGGCGGAACGCACCCAGAAAGATGATATAGATGCGTTCGCAGTCCGAGGTCCACCGTGCAGGTGAATACCCGCTGCTAGTAAATTGCAGACTATATGGCGGTACGCTAAAGTAAACACACGTGGGTTCAACCTCACCCAGTGTGAAGGAAGCAATCCTGTTGCGTCACAGGACCGCGGTACCGCACCTAAAGCGCGAGCAAGCAGTCAGCGTACTTAACCCCAACTGGGATTGAAGTCCGATTAGACCCTTGCTGGCACTACACCGCAACTGGGTGTGTAAGGAAACTAATCAGAAATATATAAATGCACAGGAGTGCGAGCAATGCCGCACTGACGGACGCCACCAACCACACAGGCTTGTGTATGGAAAGCGCTAGGCAAGCGCACGGCGCCGTACAGGCGAACACAGCAAGAGGACGCTGTAATGTGTGTATCGTGCAGAAGGTTAGTCGGGCGCTAGATAGCTACCAACATCCGCGAGCAGACAACAACTCTAGGGAGGGATATTTAGGAGCTTTCATCCATCGACATACATCCATCTACACACACACATATATAATTATGAGACAATACTAGCGCATGGCCGTGCGGTCATGCGCAGTTTATATAGTTGCAGCACAGGAAGTGGCTACAGAACTGTTGCCCTTCCAAGACCTGCCAAGAGGACCAATGGGATGTGCCGCAGAGCCTGAGCACCTGACCCTCGATCTCCAACGGGAGATCTTGCCCTGGGCATGCTCAGTATGTGCAGACAAGGACTTAGTCCCAGAGAAGTCTGCTTGCTGCTGACCAGTACTGGCTTTAATGGCAGAAGCTAGAGAAGCAGCAGTAACTCTTAGAACAGAGTGAGATTGAGCAAGACGCTGGGACCGACGTCTTTGCTGAGCAGTCTCCACTGCGGCTGGAACAGAATGGGAGACCGCAGTGGAGATGGCTCGAGATTCCACCTGTGCAGAAGCGGGAACTCGACCTCTAACATTACCCCCCCTCCTAGGGCCCCCCCCTCCTTGGGCCTCGCTACGTTCGAAGGCAGCAATAAGCTGCGGAGCCCGAATGTGCTCAGCTGGCTCCCAGGACCTATCCTCAGGGCCGTAACCCTTCCAGTCCACCAAAAAATATTTTTTGCCACGTACCACCTTGCACCCCAAGATAGCGTTCACCTCGAAATCGTCCGTAGACGAACCCGATGTCTCGGCAGATGACTCAGAAAACCGGGACATGTATACGGGCTTAAGGAGGGACACATGAAAGGTGTCGGTGATACCAAGGCGTGGAGGAAGAGCCAGACGGTAGACCACAGGATTAACCTGTTCGAGGACCTTGAAGGGACCCAAGTAGCGAGGAGCAAATTTAGTGGACTCAACTCGCAGCCTGATGTTACGGGCGGAGAGCCACACCAAGTCGCCAGGAGCAAAGGTCGGAGCGGGGCGCCGATGAGCATCGGCGGAGGACCTCATTCTCTCCTTAGAGGCCCGAATGGCATCCTGAGTGCGGTCCCAAATATCCCGTGCCTCCACAGCCCAGTCTGCCACCCTGGAGTCTGCGGAAGACACGGGCATCGGCACAGGTACCCGTGGATGCTGACCATAGTTGAGGAGGAATGGAGTTTGTCCAGTGGAGTCGGCTACGGTGTTGTTCAGTGCAAACTCTGCCCATGATAGCAAGGATGCCCAGTCATCCTGACTGGCTGAAACAAAATGTCGCAGGTATGTGACCAAGGTCTGGTTGGCCCTCTCTACCAACCCATTCGTCTCGGGATGATAAGCGGAAGAGAGATTCAACTCAATACTGAGTAGACGACAAAGCTCTCTCCAGAACCGAGACGCAAACTGGGGACCTCGGTCACTGACAATTTTGTCAGGCATACCATGTAGGCGGAAGATATGTTTAATGAACAACGCTGCCAAGGCCCGTGCAGAAGGTAACCGTGGTAGTGGCACCAAATGCACCATTTTTGAGAAATGATCGGTGATGACCCAAATAATGGTACAGCCGCGAGATTTGGGTAAACCCACGACAAAGTCCATCCCGACCATCTCCCAGGGCCTATCTGCCACTGGCAAGGGATAGAGCAACCCAGCTGGCCTTTGACGCGGAGATTTATTTTTGGCGCAGGAGACACATGCCAGAACATAATCCCTGACATCCCGGACCATTTGCGGCCACCAGTACGTCCTCGCCAGTAGCTCAGATGTCCTTTTTGTCCCAAAGTGTCCACCCACCCTGGACGAATGAGCCCAAGAGAGAACCTCCGGTCGCAAATTAATGGGCACGAAAGTCTTGCCCGGAGGCTCAGACTCCAGTGAAACCGGCGCTACGGTTCTCAGGCTCTCAGCAGGGACAATAAGCCGAGGCTCCTCTTCCTCCTCCTCAGTTGACATAAGGGAGTGAGAGAGAGCGTCGGCACGAATATTCTTCTTCCCGGCGAGATAATGCAGAGTAAAATGGAACCGGGAGAAAAATAAGGGCCATCTGGCCTGACGAGAATTCAGCCGCTGGGCTGTGTGTAAATACACCAAATTTTTGTGGTCCGTGAAGACCTGGAAAGGAAACCGTGCACCCTCCAGAAGATGTCTCCACTCCGAAAAGGCCAACTTCATCGCTAGCAACTCCCTATCCCCGATGGAGTAATTTCTCTCCGCTGACGTAAAGGTCTTTGAGAAAAAGAAGCATGGATGCTTCCGACCTTGAGCATCCTTTTGATAGAGGACTGCTCCAGCACCAACGGATGAGGCATCCACCTCCATTAGGAATGGCTTATCAACATCGGGGCGATGTAAGATGGGAGCGCTAGCAAAGTGGGACTTAATAGAAGTGAAGGCCTTGGAGACCTCTTCCGACCACAATTTGGGATTTGCTCCCTTCTTGGTGAGGGCTACCAAGGGAGCTACCAGAGTTGAGAAGTGGGGAATGAACTGGCGGTAATAGTTAATGAACCCCATAAAGTGCTGCACCGCTTTAAGAGAATGGGGCTCTTGCCAGTCCATCACAGCCTGTAGTTTGGCAGGATCCATAGCCAATCCCTGGGCGAAGATGATATAGCCCAGGAACGGTAAAGACTCCTGCTCAAACATACACTTCTCCAACTTAGCATAAAGAGAGAGTTTGCCCGTAGGAGGTCGAAGACTCTGCCAACATCTCTCCGGTGGGAGTCCATATCTGGAGAAAAGATGAGAATATCATCCAGATAGACTACAACTGAGGTGGAAAGCATATCCCGGAAGATGTCGTTGACAAAGTCTTGGAAAATGGCTGGAGCATTACAGAGCCCGAAGGGCGTCACCAGATACTCATAGTGCCCATCTCTGGTGTTAAACGCCGTTTTCCATTCGTCCCCCTCACGGATGCGAATCAGGTTATAAGCACCCCGCAGATCTAATTTAGTAAACACTCTAGCTCCCCGAAGCCTATCGAAGAGCTCGGATATCAGGGGCAAAGGATACTTGTTCTTAACCATGATAGAGTTAAGACCCCTGTAGTCTATGCATGGACGTAGTTCCCCATTCTTCTTCTGCACGAAGAAGAACCCTGCCCCAGCAGGTGACACTGACTTCCTGATGAACCCTCTTGCCAGATTCTCTTGAATGTACTGAGACATGGCCTCCGTCTCCGGGAGAGATAATGGATAAACTCGACCCCGGGGAGGCTCCGCACCAGGCAAGAGATCGATAGGACAGTCATAGGGGCGATGGGGCGGAAGGGTCTCCGCCGCCCTTTTGGAGAATACGTCTGCATAAGACCAATATTGCTTGGGGAGAGAGGATAGATCTGCGGGTACCTCTGTAGTAGCAACCTGAACGCACTCTCGGTGACACCTACC
The DNA here is from genome assembly GCF_032444005.1 of Ranitomeya imitator. Classification (NCBI taxonomy): domain Eukaryota; kingdom Metazoa; phylum Chordata; class Amphibia; order Anura; family Dendrobatidae; genus Ranitomeya; species Ranitomeya imitator. The sequence goes on along the minus strand of NC_091283.1, from coordinate 707,750,074 downwards.
CCCACATGATTCACCCCATCCCAGAATTCTGCCAGAGGACCACTCGATGTGAGGAGAGTGGTACCGTAACCAAAGTATCCCCAACAGGATCTCATCAATCCCCTCAGGAATGATGAGCAGAGATATCATCTCCTGATGGGATGGTGACATGGACAGAGTAAAAGGGATGGTCTGATGTGTTATCTGTGTGGGAAGTGTCGACCCATTCACCACTCGTACCGTTACTGGTTGAGATAGCATAACCAGAGGTATTGCGTGACGTTGGGCGAAGGCAGAAGACATAAAATTGCCCTCCGCCCCAGAATCCACGCAGAGCTCTACCGAGTGGGAGGATGAGCCAAAAGTAATTGTCCCCTTGAAAGACAATTTGGAGGCAAACGTCGCAGTGTCTAGTGCACCTCCACCTACTACCACTAGACGCTGACGTTTCCTCGACCGCTGATGACATCTGGTGGCAAGATGTCCTGACTGTTGGCATACATGGCAAAGCTGGAGTGCACGGGCGGTCCGGGACTTAGATCCCGCTCGTGACACCACCTTAGGTTCATGGGGCTCAGGAGCCTGGACTGGGAATTCTAAAGGTTTGGCGAAGGTGGGAGCCAGCCGAAACCTCTGCCTACACTGGGCTCGCTCTAACCTCCGCTCGTGAAAACGGAGGTCAATACGAGTGGATAGAGTTATTAATTCCTCCAGTGTGGCGGGAATCTCCCTAGTGGCCAGGGCGTCCTTAACGTGGTCAGCCAGCCCCCTCCAAAATATAGGGATAAGGGCTTTATCCGACCTCTCCAGCTAAGATGCTAGAGTGCGGAAGTGGACGGCAAAAAGGCTGACCAAGGACGAGCCCTGAGTCAATGCCAACAGTTGGAGCGCCGTATCATGGGTGACACGAGGTCCTAAAAAGACCTGTTTCAGAGTGCTCAGGAATAACGGAGCACTCTGCACCACAAGATCGTCACGCTCCCACAGCGGCGTAGCCCACTGCAACGCCCTGTCCGACAATAAGGAAATGATAAAGCCCACCTTAGCCCGCTCTGTAGGGAAACGAGAGGCCAGAAGCTCGAGATGTATTGAGCACTGACTCACGAAAGCCCTACAGGACTTACTGTCACCAGAAAATTTCTCTGGTAGCGGGAGGAGAGATAGCGTCGGTACAGGGGCAGCAGTGGACAAGGTAGCTGCAGCCACACTTGCAGCCTGAACAGCGACAGCAGTAACATCCACAGCTGAAGTTGAACGCTCTAGAGCCGCCAACCTTCCCTCCAGCTGCTGGATGTACCGCTGTAAACGCTGATCGTCCGCCATTTACTAGCCAGACCTTGGCGCTAGTATTATGTTAGGACTGGCGGAACGCACCCAGAAAGATGATATAGATGCGTTCGCAGTCCGAGGTCCACCGTGCAGGTGAAAACCCGCTGCTAGTAAATTGCAGACTATATGGCGGTACGCTAAAGTAAACACACGTGGGTTCAACCTCACCCAGTGTGAAGGAAGAAATCCTGTTGCGTCACAGGACCGCGGTACCGCACCTAAAGCGCGAGCAAGCAGTCAGCGTACTTAACCCCAACTGGGATTGAAGTCCGATTAGACCCTTGCTGGCACTACACCGCAACTGGGTGTGTAAGGAAACTAATCAGAAATATATAAATGCACAGGAGTGCGAGCAATGCCGCACTGACGGACGCCACCAACCACACAGGCTTGTGTATGGAAAGCGCTAGGCAAGCGCATGGCGCCGTACAGGCGAACACAGCAAGAGGACGCTGTAATGTGTGTATCGTGCAGATGGTTAGTCGGGTGCTAGATAGCTACCAACATCCGCGAGCAGACAACAACTCTAGGGAGGGATATTTAGGAGCTTTCATCCATCGACATACATCCATCTACACACACACATATATAATTATGAGACAATACTAGCGCATGGCCGTGCGGTCATGCGCAGTTTATATAGTTGCAGCACAGGAAGTGGCTACAGAACTTTTGCCCTTCCAAGACCTGCCAAGAGGACCAATGGGATGTGCCGCAGAGCCTGAGCACCTGACCCTCGATCTCCAACGGGAGATCTTGCCCTGGGCATGCTCAGTATGTGCAGACAAGGACTTAGTCCCAGAGAAGTCTGCTTGCTGCTGACCAGTACTGGCTTTAATGGCAGAAGCTGGAGAAGCAGCAGTAACTCTTAGAACAGAGTGAGATTGAGCAAGACGCTGGGATCGACGTCCCCGCTGAGCAGACTCCACTGCGGCTTGAACAGAATGGGAGACCGCAGTGGAGATGGCTCGAGATTCCCCCTGTGCAGAAGCGGGAACTCGACCTCTAACACTCAGTCTGCTAGTTTCCAATCTGAGATTGGTAGTTCCACTGGGTCCCTACCAGGCGATACCCACTGTCTCCCAACTTTTGGTGGGCCCACAGATTTTGTATCTCCAGACAGTATTGTGTGCAGTCACAGCCTATGTTCCTCCAGATGACAGATATCATGACCATTGCTCATGGATACCCCTCCAGCCAACAATCAATCTCCCAAACTCCATAGATCATCCATCCATCCCAGCTTGGATCCTCTCCCATTGAAATCACTCCAACAATTCCTGATTAGAGATAGGTGGACACCTGGATTTTCAGATCGGGTGGGTTCAGCTGAACTGTCTTAAAAAGTTTGGGTTCGGGTGCCAGAACAGTACCCGGACCCGATCTTGAATCCAGACCCCAATCACTTGAATGTGGTTCCCGAACATTTAGTGTTTGCTGCACTGTAATGTGCATTATAGAGCAGCAAACACCACTTCTGATCAACGGAGAAATCATCCCCACCGCTCAGAGAGCCGTGGTTCCCATGCTGTCAGAAGACAGTGTGAGTGCTCTGCTGTGATCGGAGATATAAGGTCTATCTTTGGTCACTAGTGTCAGCTGATGGGACAACTGCTTCCATCATCTGACACCTGCTGCCGATAATAACAGTGAGAGCAGAAGCGGTTGATGGGAGTATTCATCTGCCGCCCCTGCTGCTCCATTACTAATCCTATAGTTGTATTATAAATACACAACCAGAATAAAGTAATTGAATTGAAAAAATGACAAAGACTGCTTTAATAATCTAAATTGAAGCATATTTACGACCTCACCTAATTCCACCAAAGCCCTCGTTCTCATGTAATAAACCATAAATAATAAAACAACAATGTACCATACCTGTCCACCGTTTTGTCCCATGCTGTAATCCATGTCTGGGGAAAACAGTTTTCAAACTGGATGGTGCCAAGACGTGACCGTCCAGGCTGAGAACCATTGGGGAATGAACTGCCTTGAGCACAGCCTCTGTGACTGGAGATGACGTCATAAAGGTTACCTATGGTCACTGAGGCTCCGTTCGCAGCCAGATTGAACTGCGGTGACCTCAGTGAGATCCCCGCTAGCACCGTGTGCTGATTTTGCTGAATCCAAATATTTCATTATATGCTCATCACTAACCATTAACATGAAGTACAACATGCAATAAAAAAAAACATTCTCAGAATCTTTGGGATCCATTGAAGAGTTCCAGAGATATTACTTCATAAAGTGACACTGGTTAGAATTGAAAGGGTTAAGATCTCGGCGCATTAAACAACATTCTTCTCTATAAGGTACCCATTTTGTATATCCATAACCTTTTTTGTACATTTTTTCTCAATCTGGAGAACAACAGCCAATACATGTTTCCATGTAGGGATCCGCTTGGAACACAATAAATAGCCTGCATAATAAGATGACTTTATATGCTGCATATGGAGACAGCATAATGACATCAAACAGTCTGATATACTATAGGCCAATGTTCTTAACCCCTTAGTGACCGAGCCAAATTTTTGAAATCTGACCAGTGTCACTTTATGTGGTAATAACTCTGCAACGCTTCAACAAATCCCAGTGATATTGAGACTGTTTTTTCGTGACACATTATACTTTATGATAATGGTAAATTTAGTTCAATGTTTTTTGTGTTTATTTATAAAAAATATAAAAAATTTGAGAAAAATGTTAAAAAATTAGCAATTTTCTAAATTTGAATGATTATCCCTTTAATCCAGATAGTCATACAACAGCAAACCATTAATAAATAACATTTCCCTCATGTCTGCTTTACATCAGCACCATTTGTAAAATGTTATTTTATTTTGTTAGCATTTTAGGAGGTTTAAAAATGTAGCAGCAATTTTTCATTTTTTCAAAGAAATTTACCACATTTATTTTTTTAGGGACTTATCCATGTTTGAAGTGACTTTAGGGGTCCCATATATTGGGAAACCCCCAAACGTGATACCATTTTAAAAACAGCACCCCTAAACATATTGAAAACTGCTGTCAGGTAGTTTATTAACTCTTCAGGTGCTTTACAGGAATTAATGCAAAGTGGCATGACAGAAATGAAAATGTGTATTTTTACCACCTAAATGTTGCTAACTTCTAAACAGATTACTACAGCCGTCAGACTCTAAGGCCACTATTTGGTCATGAATTGCCATCGCAAACATCAGGACAACAAAATCATGATCTGAGGGCACCAATTGGGATAAAGAAGAAGCCCCCACACTCTGTTAACCCTTTATAATGATATAGTCACTATTGACAGCAGCATCTAAGGGGTTAAACAGATTTAGAAGGTGCAAATACTGATCGTGGCTGATACAGCAAGTTGTCAGCTATAGTGTACAACCAACAGATGCTGGATTGTCATCTGTATGGGGAGGCTATTCTCTTATATGTCAGGTCAGTTAAAAGACGTATTGGCGGTCATTAAGGGGTTAAACATGTGGCCTGTAGGCTACATGCTTGTTCTGAGGCTGCGTCATGCAGCCCGCAGGCACTGTAGACCCTGTCTGGTCCAAGGGGCCACCAACTGCAGCATTCTATCTTATCTGAACTGCCACCCCCCTGAAGCCGAGATTCAATATTTCTGTGTGCCAACTGTCAAGTGGCAGCTGAAGACACTGAAGATTGGGGGATAGGTGTGATTACTGTGTGTGTGTGGTATTTACTGTGTGTGTTGGGTATTACTGTGTGGGAAGTATTTACTGTTCAGCGAAGTATTACTGTGTAGTGGTATTTACTGTGTGTATGAGGGTATTTACTGTGTGGGGGGTATTTACTGTGTGTATGAGGGTATTTACTGTGTACGAGAGGTATTTACTGTGTGGGTGAGGTATTAACTATGTGGGTGAGGTATTTACTGCCTTGTGGGGAGGTATTTACTGCATGGTGGTATTTAATGTGTGTGTGTGTGTGGGGGGGGGTATTTACTGCCTCGAGGGTATTTTCTGCCTGGAGCGTATTTACTGTGTGTGGGAAAGACTTGCTGTAACGGGCCTGGGGAAGATTTACTGTGATAGGGTATTTAGTGTAAGAGGCCTGGGGAAGATTTAGTGTAATAGGAGGTATTTAGGGTAACGGGCTTGGGGGATATTTACTGTTATGGGGGTATTTCATATTATGGCCATTGGGGAGTTTTACTGTAATAGGCGTATAAAGTGCAATAGGCTGAGGGGAGATTTACAGTGATGAAGGTTTTTATTGTAACGGGCCTGGGGGAGATTTACTGTGATGGGGTATTTAATGTAACAGGCCCATTATTTATTCAGGGGCTCAGTGTAGGGCATTGTGTGGGGATGTGCTGCAGGAGACCAGACGACATCATCTATAAGGTACCTGGATGGCTGGATTGAAATGTTTTTGTGAAACTGACTAATCATATTTTTATTTGTTAGTAGCATTAAAGGGGTTGTCCAAGTTTATGATGAGTCTGTGCAGTCTTTCTATGTGACTACAGACTTCTGAATTCTCACACTGCACACTGTCAGGATTCTCTCGGGTTGGCTGTTTGCATGTATACATTCACGTGCCAAGGAGAAATGTGTGGCCTCACTCAATGAAAAGGAATTGAGCGATGCCGGACACGTCTAGATTGAATGTGGCCAGAAGTAAACAAATCACATACTTGAGCAACGGAAAATCCTAAAAGTGAGCAGTGCATATGCTGTGAGAATTCAGAAGCTGCAGTCACCTATAACGACTGAAGACCTTCATCTCCAACCCCTTTGTTTATAAAATGAAGCACTGTAGTCAATCCTAAAAGGGTGTAATTTCCTCACTGTCAGGATTCAGCTCTGCAGATTCCATTTAATTTGATACATTGGTATTATACATAATGCATTGATATATTGCACTAATGTGAATTTCTTCGCTTTCATTTATTATTGTTAAGCCTTATGGGCGTTAAAAACTCAAATTCTAGTTCTATGTATGGAAATAAAAGGGGAAATAAGAAAAAAAAGAAAGCATTTTATGTGCAAGATAGAACAGCATAAACCCACACACATACTGTAACAATATCAACACTTATTATGATGATTCAAGAACTGATTAAAAACAAGTACGGATACGTCTGGTATTCTTTGAGTTCTGTATTTTGTTATTGGACTCCCCACCACTCCGAAGAGATTGAGATGTCAGGTGACAACATTTTAAACCAGGAAAGCACAGCATGAAGAAGATAACCTTTGTTTAGTGCATGCAGAGGCTTGGAATCCTAAAATAAAAATAGCGCACAAGAAATGCCATTCATGACAAATAAAAGAGATGTAAGTTTAACTGTCTAAAACATATTTCACATATCCGTGCAAATCTTGGAAACAGACAAAGTAAAGAGCAATATTCCAGTTAGAAATGAATGATGTGGAGTCTTTTTTAATTAGTGCTAACTTTCCTTTTGGCTTGAGAACAAGGAATAGAGCACAAAGTAAAGGAAGATTTACCTGAGAAAATGTCATGCCTTAAGAGCAACAACATATCAAGTAAATTTGCAGATTTTACAAAAGCCAATGCAAAATATGTAGCGAGAAACAAATGTTAATAATATATTCTAGGTTCAATATGGTTTGTCTATTGTTGACAGCACATCTACTCTTTATATCGGGAGATGTGCTACGGACAACAATGACATATATTAGGCTACTAGATTGTGGCCCGATTCTAACACATCGGGTATTCTGGAATATGCATGTCCCCGTAGTATATGGACAATGATGATTCCAGAATTCGCGGCAGACTGTGCCCATCGCTGATTGGTCGACGCAACCTTTATGACATCATCATCGCCATGGCAACCATTATGACATCTACGTCGATACTGTGCCCGTCGCTGAATCAGAAACGTGGGATTTCTACGTCCTTTATGACATCATCATCGCTGTGCCCAGCGCTGATTGGTCGAGGCCTGGCGGCCTCGACCAATCAGAGACGGGGGGTTTCTACGTCGATACTGTGCCCATCGCTGATTGGTCGAGGCCTGGCGGCCTCGACCAATCAGAGACGCGGGATTTCCAGGACAGACAGACAGACAGACGGAAAAACCCTTAGACAATTATATATATATAGATGTTCATACAATCAGTATTTGGTCAGTATTTAACATTAGTAATCCAAAACCAGGAGTGGAACAATCATAGGAAAAGTGTAATAGAAACACCACTAATAGTGCACCACTTCTGCATTTTTCATTAACTCCTGGTTTTGGCTAATAAATACTTATGTGAAATACTGACCAAATACTGATAGTGTAAATGTGGCCTAGAGCTGCATAAAATAAGTGATCAGGTGACAATGTAGCTTTTAATAGTTGGTCTTCATCTTGTTTACAAAGGATAGGTAAATAAAGGGCTTTTACAACTGTTAATTTTACCCGTGGAAATATGACTTAACACATTGCATCCCACACAGTTCTTAACTATTTATGCCTTAAATAGGCTATTAATATTTTCCTTCAGTCACTGGCTTTCCCTCTCAAGCGGAGAAAATTGCACGGGAGCCCACACCAGATTTTTCCGTGAATTAATTCTTTAATTTAACACATACAGCTCCCAAATTTTACACACACTCACTACTAACATTATTAGTGAGGGACATATAAAAAACTAACTGATATGCAAAGGTTTACTATATGTAAACCATGTCTCATATCCTGTCAGCTTCTGCAATGATATTACAGAAGCCGACAATTTAACCCCTTTACCCCCAATGTTGGTTTGCACGTTAATGAACAGGTCAATTTTTACAATTTTGACCATTGTCCTTTTAGGAGGTTATAACTCTGGAACGCTTCAACGGATCCTGGTGATACTGACAAAATTTTCTCGTCACAAATTTTACTTCATGATAGTGGTAACATTTCTTTGATATTACTTGCGTTTATTTGTGAAAAAAATGGAAATTTTGCAAACATTTTGCAATTTTCCAAATTTGAATTTTTATGCAATTAAATCACAGAGATATGTCACATAAAATACTTAATAAGTAACATTTCCCACATGTCTACTTTACATCATCACAATTTTGGAACCAAATTTTTTTTTTGTTAGAGAGTTATAAGGGTTAAATGTTGACCAGCAATTTATAATTTTTATAAACACCATTTTTTTTAGTGACCACATCTCATTTGAAGTCATTTTGAGGGGGCTATATGATAGAAAATAACTTCAGCTCCAATTTGTTTTATTTTACCAAGGGTAACAGGAAAAAATGGACCCCAACAGTTGTACAATTTGTCCTGAGTACGTCGATAGCCCATATGTGAAAGCGAAGGAGCGCCATTTGACTTTCAATGCAAAATTGACTGGAATTGAGATGGGACGCCATCTTGCATTTGGAGAGCCCCTGATGTGCCTAAACATTGAAACCCCCCACAATTGACACCATTTTGGAAAGTAGACCCCCTAAGGAACTTATATAGATGTGTGGTGAGCTGTTATGATCCGGTGACCTTGGAGCTGCATGAGAACTTTCACTGGAGAAAGTGGCCACTATACTGACCCCAACCCTGAACTTAACACCACAACTAGAAGTAGCCGTGGAGTGTACCTAACACACCTAGACACCTCGTCACAGCCGGAGGACTAAATACCCCTAAAGATGGAAATCGGAATACTATCTTGCCTCAGAGAAAATCCCCAAAGGATAGACAGCCCCCCACAAATATTGGCGGTGAGTCAGAGAGGAAAAAACACACAGGCAGAAAAAACAGGATTTAGCACAGGAGGCCACTCTAGCTAGATAGGACAGAATAGGACAGAGTTCTGTGCGGTGAGTATTAAAACCCTTCAAAAAATCCATAGCAGAATATACAAAAAACTTCCTACATCTACTAAAAGATGTAGGAGCGTAAATCTGCAACTCCAGTGAAACCAACCAGACTGAGAAAACACAGACACAGTCTAATCTGGACAAAAGAAAAACAAACGAACAGTACTGAAAATAAGCACACTGCATGTGTGCCACAGGAAAAGAAACAGACACTTATCTTTGCTGAACTGGCAGATAAGCAGGAGAGGCCAGGCAGAGATCCAACACTTCCAAAGAAACATTGATAACTGGCAAGGGCTAAAGGATCCTGCACACCTAAATATCCCAGTCAGAATTGTAATTATCCGATACACCTGGCCAGGACTGCGAGTCAGAGACAACTGCATTCCCACCAACAACCACTGGAGGGAACCCAAGAGCAGAGATCACAACAGTACCCCCCCTTTGAGGAGGGGTCACCGAACCCTCACCAGGCCCCCAGGACGATCAGGACGAGCCAGATGAAAGGCACGGACCAAATCAGCAGCATGGACATCAGAGGCAAAAACCCAAGAATTATCCTCCTGGCCATAACCCTTCCATTTGACCAGGTACTGAAGCTTCCGCCTCGAAAAACGGGAATCCAAAATCTTCTCAACAACATATTCCAACTCCCCCATCAACCAACACAGGGGCCGGAGGATCAGCAGAGGTAACAACGGGCTCCACATATTTCCGCAACAAAGATCTATGGAAGACATTATGGATAGCAAAAGAGGCTGGAAGCGCCAGTCGAAAAGACACTGGATTAATAATCTCAGAAATCCTATAAGGACCAATAAACCGAGGTTTAAACTTAGGAGAAGAAAACTTCATAGGAACATGACGGGAAGACAACCAGACAAGATCCCCAACCCGAAGCCGGGAACCAACACACCGACGATGACTAGCAAAACATTGAGCCTCCTCTTGAGACAACACCAACTTGTCCACCACATGAGCCCAAATCTGCTGCAACCTGTCCACCACAGAATCCACACCAGGACAGTCAGAAGGCTCAACCTGCCCAGAAGAAAAACGAGGATGAAAACCAAAATTACAAAAGAAAGGCGAAACCAAGGTAGCAGAACTAGCCCGATTATTAAGGGCAAACTCGGCCAATGGCAAGAAGGCCACCCAATCATCCTGATCAGCAGACACAAAGCATCTCAAATAAGTCTCTAAGGTCTGATTAGTGCGCTCGGTCTGGCCATTTGTCTGAGGATGAAATGCAGAAGAAAAAAACAAATCAATGCCCAGCTTAGCACAAAAGGCCCGCCAAAACCTAGAAACAAGCTGGGAACCTCTGTCGGAAACAATATTCTCCGGAATACCATGCAAACGAACCACATGCTGAAAGAACAACGGAACCAAATCAGAAGAGGAAGGCAATTTAGGTAAGGGCACGAAATGAACCATCTTAGAGAACCGGTCACAAACAACCCAGATAACAGACATCTTCTGGGAGACCGGAAGATGAGAAATAAAATCCATCGAAATATGCGTCCAGGGCCTCTCAGGGACTGGCAATGGCAAAAGCAACCCACTAGCACGGGAGCAACAAGGCTTGGCCCGCGCACAAGTCCCACAGGACTGCACAAAAGAACGCACATCACGTGACAATGAAGGCCACCAAAAGTACCTACCAACCAAATCTCTGGTACCAAAAATGCCAGGATGACCGGCCAACACGGAACAGTGAACCTCAGAAATCACTCTACTAGTCCATTTGTCAGGAACAAACAATTTCCCCACAGGACAGCGGTCAGGTTTGTCAACCTGAAATTCCTGAAGAACCCATCGTAAATCAGGGGCAATGGCAGAAAGGACCACCCTCTCTTTCAGAATACCGACCGGCTCTAAGACCTCAGGAGAATCAGGCAAAAAACTCCTAGAGAAGGCATCAGCCTTAATATTCTTAGAACCCGGAAGGTACAAGACCACGAAATCAAAACGGGAAAAAAACAAGGACTATCGAGCCTGTCTAGGATTCAGCCGTTTAGCAGACTCGAGGTAAATCAAATTCTTATGATCGGTCAAGACCACAATACGGTGCTTAGCTCCCTCAAGCCAATGCCGCCACTCCTCAAACGCCCACTTCATAGCCAACAACTCCCGATTGCCGACATCATAATTGCGTTCCGCAGGCGAAAACTTACGGGAAAAGAAGGCACACGGTTTCATTAAGGAACCAACAGGATCCCTCTGAGACAAAACGGCCCCTGCCCCAATCTCAGAAGCGTCAACCTCAACCTGAAACGGAAGAGAAACATCCGGTTGGCGCAACACTGGAGCAGAAGTAAATCGACGTTTAAGCTCCTGGAAGGCAGAGACAGCCGCAGAGGACCAATTCGCCACATCAGCGCCCTTCTTCGTCAAATCGGTCAAGGGTTTAACCATGCTGGAAAAATTAGCAATGAAACGGCAATAAAAATTTGCAAAACCCAAACATTTCTGAAGGCTCTTCACGGATGTGGGCTGAATCCAATCATGAATGCCCTGAACCTTAACCGGATCCATCTCTATAGACGAAGGAGAAAAAATGAAGCCCAAAATAGAGACTTTCTGCACCCCAAAGAGACACTTAGACCCTTTCACAAACAGGGCATTGTCACGAAGGATCTGAAATACCATCCTGACCTGTTGCACATGAGACTCCCTATCATCGGAAAAAATCAAAATATCGTCCAAATATACAATCAAGAATTTATCAAGATAAGTCCGGAAGATATCATGCATGAAGGACTGAAAAACAGATGGAGCATTAGAGAGTCCGAATGGCATCACAAGGTATTCAAAATGGCCTTCGGGCGTGTTAAACGCAGTTTTCCATTCATCACCCTGCTTAACTGCTTAATACGAACAAGATTATATGCCCCTCGAAGGTCAATCTTGGTAAACCAACTAGCTCCCTTAATCCTAGCAAACAAATCGGAAAGCAAAGGTAAAGCGTTTTGAAACTTGACCGTGATTTTATTCAAGAGGCGATAATCTATACAGGGTCTAATGGAACCATCATTTTTAGCAACAAAAAAGAACCCCGCTCCCAAGGGTGAAGAAGATGGCCGAATATGCCCTTTCTCCAAAGACTCATTAATATAGCTCCGCATGGCGGTATGTTCAGGCACAGATAGATTAAAAAGTCGACCCTTAGGAAGCTTACAGCCTGGAATCAAGTCAATAGCACAATCACAGTCCCTGTGCGGTGGAAGAAAACTGGACTTGGGCTCATCGAATACATCCTGAAAATCAGACAAGAACTCTGGAATCTCAGAAGGTGAAGAAGAGGAGATTGACATCAAAGGAACATCATTATGAACCCCCTGACAACCCCAACTAGTCACAGACATGGACTTCCAGTCCAACACAGGATTATGTACCTGCAACCATGGAAAACCAAGCACGATAGCATCATGCAAGTTATGCAACACCAGAAATCGACAATCTTCCTGATGGGCTAGCGCCATGCGCATGGTTACCTGTGTCCAAAACTGGGGCTTATTTCTAGCCAAGGGTGTAGCATCAATGCCCCTCAAAGGAATAGGGTTCTGCAAAGGCTGCAAGGGAAAACCACAACGCTTGGCAAACTCAAAATCCATTAAATTCAAGGTGGCGCCTGAATCCACAAACGCCATGATAGAAATGATGACAATGAGCAGATCCTACTCAACCCAAGAGAGCAGGCCCCAACCACGGATCTCCGTGCTGACGATCTGGCCAATTACTTCAAAGAAAAAATTGACCACATTCGACAGGAAATCATCTCCCAATCTCTTCATACCATGCACTGTCCTCCCTCCCCCACTGCATCTAGTTCACTCTCTGACTTTGAAGCAGTTACAGAAGAAGAAGTAAGCAGGCTCCTTGCATCTTCTCGCCCGACCACTTGCACCAGTGACCCCATTCCATCACATCTCCTCCAGTCCCTTTCCCCGGCTGTCACCTCTCACCTAACAAAAATATTCAACCTTTCCCTCACTTCCGGTATTTTTCCCTCCTCATTTAAGCATGCCATCATACATCCATTATTTAAAAAACCATCCCTCGATCAAAACTGTGCCGCTAATTATAGACCTGTCTCTAATCTTCCCTTCATCTCTAAACTCCTCGAACGCCTGGTCCACTCCCGTCTTACCCGCTATCTCTCAGATAACTCTCTTCTCGACCCTCTTCAATCTGGCTTCCGCTCTTTACACTCTACTGAAACTGCCCTCACTAAAGTCTCTAATGACCTACTAACAGCTAAATCTAATGGTCACTACTCCATGCTAATTCTCTTGGATCTCTCCGCAGCTTTCGATACTGTGGATCATCAGCTCCTCCTCACTATGCTCCGCTCCATCGGCCTCAAGGACACCGTTCTCTCCTGGTTCTCCTCCTATCTCTCTGACCGATCCTTCACTGTATGCTTTGCTGGTTCCTCCTCCTCTCACCTTCCCCTTACTGTTGGGGTTCCTCAAGGATCAGTCCTAGGCCCCCTCCTCTTCTCGTTGTATACTGCCCCTATTGGACAAACAATCAGTAGATTTGGTTTCCAGTACCATCTCTATGCTGACGACACCCAATTATACACTTCTTCTCCTGATATCACACCGACCTTTTTAGAAAACACCAGTGATTGTCTTACCGCTGTCTCTAACATCATGTCCTCCCTCTATCTGAAACTAAACCTGTCAAAAACTGAACTCCTCGTGTTCACTCCCTCTACTAACCTACCTTTGCCTGACATTGCCATCTCCGTGTGCGGTTCCACCATTACTCCAAAGCAACATGCCCGCTGCCTTGGGGTCATCCTTGATTCTGACCTTTCATTCACCCCCTACATCCGATCACTGGCTCGCTCTTCTTATCTGCATCTCAAAAACATTTCTAGAATTCGCCCTTTTCTTACTTTCGACTCTGCAAAAACTCTGACTGTTTCACTTATTCATTCTCGTCTGGACTATTGTAACTCTCTACTAATCGGCCTCCCTCTTGCAAAACTCTCCCCGCTCCAATCTGTCCTGAATGCTGCAGCCAGGATCATATTCCTCACCAACCGTTACACCGATGCCTCTACCCTGTGCCAGTCATTACACTGGTTACCCATCCACTCCAGTACAAAACTACTACCCTCATCCACAAAGCACTCCATGGCTCAGCACCACCCTACATCTCCTCCCTGGTATCAGTCTACCACCCTACCCGTGCCCTCCGCTCCGCTAATGACCTCAGGTTAGCATCCTCAATAATCAGAACCTCCCACTCCCGTCTCCAAGACTTTACACGTGCTGCGCCGATTCTTTGGAATGCACTACCTAGGTTAATACGATTAATCCCCAATCCCCACAGTTTTAAGCGTGCCCTAAAAACTCATTTGTTCAGACTGGCCTACCGCCTCAATGCATTAACCTAACGATCCCTGTGTGGCCTATTTATAATAAAACAAAAAAAAGGTTCCTAGCATCATGTTCTCATACACTTTATGCAGTATTAGCCCTCTGTGTCTGTACTGCTACATACTTAGGCAGTTAACTGGTTCATGCAGCTTTACATGAACACCTGAGCCTTACACTATAGCTGGTCCGAATAACTAAAGCAATTGTTACCATCCACCTTTCGTGTCTCCCCTTTTCCCCATAGTTTGTAAGCTTGCGAGCAGGGCCCTCACTCCTCCTGGTATCTGTTTTGAACTGTATTTCTGTTATGCTGTAATGTCTATTGTCTGTACAAGTCCCCTCTATAATTTGTAAAGCGCTGCGGAATATGTTGGCGCTATATAAATAAAAATTATTATTATTATTATTATTATCAAGGACACAGATAACAGAAATTTAGGTTGTACAGTACTGATGGTAATTGAACTGGCGATCCTCTTTGTCCGCTTAGGGCAGACAGAAATGACATGAGAAGCGTCGCCACAATAATAACACAACCTATTTTGACATCTGAAACCTTGTTGTTCCGTTCTAGACAGAATTCTATCACATTGCTTAGGCTCAGAAAGTTGCTCTGAGGATAACGCCACAGCGCGCACAGTTCTGCGCTCCCGCAGGCGTCGGTCAATCTGAATGGCCAGAGACATAGAATCACTCAGACCGGAAGGTGTGGGAAACCCCACCATAACATCTTTAACGGATTCAGAAAGCCCCCTTCTGAAAATTGCCGCCAAAGCATCATTATTCCATTTAGTCAATACAGACCATTTTCTGAATTTCTGACAATACAATTCTGCCGCCTCTTGACCCTGAGACAGGGCCAACAAGGTCTTCTCAGCTTGATCCACAGAATAGATTAATCATATAATAGTCCTAAAGCCTGAAAAAAGGAGTCAATATTAAGCAAAGCCGGATTCCCAGATTCCAGAGAAAACGCCCAATCCTGCGGGTCGCCACGCAGCAGGGAGATTACGATTTTTATCTGCTGAATGGAATCACCAGAGGATCGAGGTCTCAGGTCAAAAAACAGTTTACAGTTGTTTTTAAAACTCAAAAATTTAGACCTGTCACCAGAAAACAACAGGAGTAGGAATCTTCCATTCTAAAGCAGGAGTCTGAACAATATAATCAGAAATATCTTGCACCCTAGCAGCAAGCTGGTCTACACGAGAAGCTAATTCCTGAACATTCATGCTTGCACCAGGCTCCTCAGCCACTCAGATATTAAGAGGGAAGAGAACACAAAACAGACTGGAGAAAAAAAATGGCTCAAGAGCTTCCTTCCCTTCTTCTGAGATGCATTTAACTAATTGTTGGCCAGTTGTACTGTTATGATCCGGTGACCTTGGAGCTGCATGAAAACTTTCACTGGAGAAAGTGGCCACTATACTGACCGCAACCCTGAACTTAACACCGCGACTAGAAGTAGCCGTGGGGTGTACCTAACACACCTAGACACCTCGTCACAGCCGGAGGACTAAATACCCCTAAAGATGGAAATCGGAATACTATCTTGCCTCAGACAAAATCCCCAAAGGATAGAACGCCCCCCACAAATATTGGCGGTGAGTCGGAGAGGAGAAAACACACACAGGCAGAAAAAACAGGAGGCCACTCTAGCTAGATAGGACAGAATAGGACAGAGTTCTGTGCGGTCAGTATTAAAACCCTTCAAAAAATCCACAGCAGACTACACAAAAAACTTCCTACATCTACTAAAAGATGTAGGAGCGTAAATCTGCAACTCCAGTGAAACCAACCAGACTGAGAAAACACAGACACAGTCTAATCTGGACAAAAGAAAAACAAACGAACAGTATTGAAAATAAGCACACTGCATGTGTGCCACAGGAAAAGAAACAGACACTTATCTTTGCTGAACTGGCAGATAAGCAGGAGAGGCCAGGCAGAGATCCAACACTTCCAAAGAAACATTGATAACTGGCAAGGGCTAAAGGATCCTGCACACCTAAATATCCCAGTCAGAATTGTAATTATCCGATACACCTGGCCAGGACTGCGAGTCAGAGACAACTGCATTCCCACCAACAACCACTGGAGGGAACCCAAGAGCAGAATTCACAACAGTGAGCCCTTTGACCCATTAAGTGCTTCACAGAAGTTTATAATGCAGAGCCGTAAAAATAAAAAATCATATTTTTTCACAAAAATGATATTTTCACCACCATTTCTTTATTTTCCCAAGGGTAAGAGAAGGAATTGGACCCCAAAAGTTTTTGTCCAATTTGTCCTGAGTACGCTGATACCCCATATGTGGGGGAAACTACCATTTGGGCGCATGGGAGAGCTCGGAAGGAAAGGAGGACTTAGATGGAATGGTCTGCAGGCGTCACATTGCGTTTGCAGAGCCCCTAATGTACCTAAAAAGTATAAACCCCCCACAAGTGACCCCATATTGGAAACTAGACTCCCAAGGAACTTATCTAGATGTGTTGTGAGAACTTTGAACCCCCAAGTGTTCACTACAGCTTATAACGCAGAGCCGTGAAAATAAAAAATATTTTTTTTCCCCAAAAAATTATTTTTTAGCCCACAGTTATGTATTTTTCTTAGGGTAACAGTTGAAATTGAACCCCAAAAGTTGTTGTCCAATTTGTCCTGAGTATGCTCATACCCAATATGTGGGGGGGAACCACCGTTTTGGCACATGGCAGAGCTCGGAATAGAAGGAGCGCCATTTGGAATGCAGACTTAGATGGATTGGTCTGCAGGCGTCACGTTGCATTTGCAGAGCCCCTGATGTAACTAAACAGTAGAAACCCCCTCAAGTGACCCCATATTGGAAACTAGACCCCCCAAGGAACTTATGTAGATGTGTTGTGAGAACTTTGAACCCCAAGTGTTTCACTACAGTTTATAACGCAGAGTCGTGAAAATAAAAAAATCTTTTTTTCCACACAAATTATTTTTAGCCCCCAGTTTTGTATTTTCCCAAGGGTAACAGGAGGATTTGGACCCCAAAATTTGTTGTCCAATGTGTCCTGAGTATGCTGGTACCCCATATGTTAGGGTAAACCCCTATTTGGGCGCACGGGAGAGCTCAGAAGGGAAGGAGCACTCTTTTACTTTTTCAACGCAGAATTGGCTGGAATTGAGATCGGAAGCCATGTCGCGTTTGGAGAGCCCCTGATGTGCCTAAACAGTGGAAACCCCCCAACTATAACTGAAACCCTAACCCTGACACACCCCTAACCCTAATCCCAACCCTACTCCCAACCATAAATGTAATCCAAACCCTAACGCTAACTTTAGCCCTAACCCTAACCCTAGCCCTTACCCTAACCCTAGCCCTAACCCTAACCCTAGCCCTAACCCTAACCCTAGCCCTAACCCTAATGGGAAAATGGAAATAAATACATTTTTTTATTTTTCCCTAACTAAGGGGGTGATAAAGGGGGGTTTGATTTACTATTTATAGCGGGTTTTTAGCAGATTTTTATGATCGGCAGCCATCACACACTAAAAGACGCTTTTTATTGCAAAAAATATTTTTTGCGTTACCACATTTTGAGAGCTATAAATTTTCCACATTTTGGTCCACAGAGTCATGTGAGGTCTTGTTTTTTGCGGGACGAGTTGACAACTGGAACACAATTGTGAAGTTGAACTAAATTTATTGGTTATTTTAAATTTTTGTGGAAAATCAAAAACTGAAATTGGGAAGTGCAATATCATTCGGCCCCTTTAATTTAATACTTTGCTGCGACACCTTTTGCTTCGATTACAGCTGCAAGTCGTTTGGGGTATGTCTATATCAATTTTGTACATCGAGAGACTGAAATTCTTGCCCATTCTTCTTTGGCAAAGAGCTCGAACTCAGTGAGGTTTGATGGAGATCATTTGTGAACAGCAGTTTTCAGCTCTTTCCACAGATTCTCCATTGGATTTAGGTATGGACTTTGACTTGGCCATTCTAGCACCTGGATATGTTTATATGTGAACCATTCCATTGTAGATTTTGCTTTTCGTTTGGGATCATTGTCTTGTTGGATGACAAATTTCCATCTCAGTCTCAGGTCTTTTGCAGACTCCAACAGGTTTTCTTTAAGAATGCTCCTGTATTTGGCTCCATCCATCTTCCCATCAATTTTAACCATCTTCCCTGCTGAAGAAAAGCAGGCCCAAACCATGATGCTGCCACGACCATGTTTTTACAGTGGGGATGGTGTGTTCAGGGTGATGAGCTGTTTTGCCTTTACACCAAACATATCGTTTAGCAATGTTGCCAAAAATTTCAATTTTGGTTTCATCTGCATAGAGCACCTTCTTCCACATGTTTGGTGTGCCTCCCAGGTGGCTTGTTGCAAACTTTAAACAACACTTTTTATGGATATCTTTGAGAAATGTCTTTCTTTTTGTCACACTTCCATTAAAGGCCAGATTTCTGCAGTGTACAACTGAGTGTTGTCCTGTGGACAGACTGTCCCACCTCAGCTGTAGACCTCTGCAGTTCATCCAGAGTGATCATGGGCCTCTTGGCTGCATCTCTGAGTCTTCTCCTTGTTTGAGATGAAAGTTTAGAGGGATGGCTGGGTCTTGGTAGATTTGCAGTGGTATGATACTCCTTTCAATATGATCACTTGCACAGTGCTCCTTGGGATGTTTAAAGTTTTGGAAATAATTTTGTATCCAAATCCGGCTTTAAACTTCTCCACAGCAGTATCACTAACCTGCCTTTTGTGTTCCTTGGTCTCCATGATGCTCTCTGTGCTTCAAACAGAACCCTGAGACTATCACAGAGCAGGTGCATTTATACCAACACTTGTTTACTCACAGGTGGATTATATTTATCATTATTAGGCATTTAGGAGAACATAGGATCATTCAGAGATCCACAATGAACTTCTGAAGTGAGTTTGCTGCATTGAAAGTAAAGGGGCTGAATAATATTGCACGCCACACTTTTCAATTTTTGATTTTACACAACAATTTAAAGCAACCAATACATTTCCTTCAACTTCACAATTGTGTTCCACTTGCTGTTGATTCTTCACCCAAAATTTACATTTGGTATCTTTATGGTTGATGCATGATATGTGGGAACAGGTTGAAAAGTTCCAGGAAGCCGAATACTTTTGCAAGGCACTAATATATATATATATATATATATATATATATATATGTACTCTATATTTATAAACTGTGTGTATATATTTATTTTATCTATTCTATTCTAACCTGTCAGTGTGATTTTACTGTGCACCGCACTTAATTGCCGGCTTTCCGAAAGGACACCGGTGAGTATTTCTCGCAAGCCACACTGATGGTCCATGTGGTGTGCGAGTTTTTCTTGCACCCATAGACTTTTATGGGTGAGTCTCGGCCGATATGGTGCAAATCGCAGCATGCTGCGATTTCACTGACATGTATAATACAGCTGATGGGAGCTGCCCCATAGATTAACATTGGGCCTAGTGCTAAGTGTTTTTTGATCGCATAGCACTCGTCCGTATTCGTCTCTAGTGGGACTCCAGCCTTAGACAATGAACAGTGCAGATGCTGCTCTTCATTGAAAATGTGGCCTCAAATTTCTATAGCCATAATCTAGGGATCACTGTTGACAGACCCCCAGCAATAAGCATGTTATTCCAGTTCCCACAGTTGCATATCTCACTGCTGTTTGACAGCTGCAACACATGCAGGGATTGCCTGTTTGTTAGACAATCAATGCATATATAATAGCCGTTAGACATACAGATGTGGGGACTTAAACATATTTTTTAAGTACACCAAAGACACTCGGTTAAGACATGAGCATGCTTATCCAAGCACATTCGCTCATCACTAGTGGCTTTCTCTTGGAGAGGGGTATAAGGGGGAGCGGAGTTCCTTGACTAATGGTCAGTATGGTCTTTAAATAATGTTGTTATTATTTGCTGTGTCTGAGATATGGAAATGATAGTGTTTCTGTCGCAATAATATGTCTGTCCTCCTTTATTAATTGTGCAGCAGCTTTGTATACTATTTAACCCCTTCCCGACCTGTGACACAGCGTATGCATCATGAAAGTCGGTGCCAATCCGACCTGTGACGCATATGCTGTGTCACAGAATGATCGCGTCCCTGCAGATCCGGTGAAAGGGTTAACTCCCATTTCACCCGATCTGCAGGGACAGGGGGAGTGGTAGTTTAACCCAGGGGGGGTGGCTTCACCCCCCAGTGGCTACGATCGCTCTGATTGGCTGTTGAAAGTGAAACTGCCAATCAGAGCGATTTGTAATATTTCACCTATTATATCTGGTGAAATATTAAAATCCAGCCATGGCCGATGCTGCAATATCATCGGCCATGGCTGGAAACATTGATGTGCCCCCACCCCACCGATCGCCCCCCCAGCCCTCCGATCTGTCCTTTACACAGCTCCGCTCCCCTCCGTCCTCCTGTCCGCTCCCCCCGTGCTCTTGTCCGCTCACCCCCGTGCTCCAATCACCCCCCCGTGCTCCAACCACCCCCCCTGCACTCCGATCCACCCCCCCTGCAGTCTGATCCACCCCCCCTGCAGTCCGATCCACCCCCCGATGCTCCAATGCACCCCCCCGTGCTCCGATCCACCCCCTGTGCTCCGATTTACCCCCCCATGCTCCGATCCACCCCCCGTGCTCCCCCCCACCCATCATACTTACCGAGCCTCCCATGGTCCGTGGTCTTCTTTCCTGGGCGCCGCCATCTTCCAAAATGGCGGGCGCATGCGCAGTGCACCCCCCGAATCTGCCGGCAGGCAGATTCATTTCAAGTGCATTTTAATCACTGCGATAAAACCTATCGCAGTGATCAAAATAAAAAAAATGCTGAATGACCCCCCCCTTTGTCACCCTCATAGGTAGGGACAATAATAAAATAAAGATTTTTTTTTTCTTTCACTAAGGTTGGGGTAAGAACTAGGGTTAGGGTTAGGGTTAGGGGTAGGGTTAGGGGTAGGGTTAGGGCTAGGGGTAGGGTTAGTGTTATGTTAAGTTAATTCAGTACCACAATGGACATAGAGGTCAGAGCACATACAGTGACCTGACAATAACCCAAAAACATTGAACGAGCTCTGAGACGTGGGAACTCTGCTGACCGCAATCCCTAATCCTCTCCAACCACACTAGAGGCAGCCGTGGATTGCGCCTAACGCTCCCTATGCAACTTGGCACAGCCTGAGAAACTAGCTAGCCAGAAGATAGAAAATAAGCCTACCTTGCCTCAGAGAAATACCCCAAAGGAAAAGGCAGCCCCCACATATAATGACTGTGAGTTAAGATGAAAAGACAAACGTAGAGATGAAATAGATTTAGCAAAGTGAGGCCCGACTTTCTGAACAGAGCGAGGATAGGAAAGGTAACTTTGCGGTCAACACAAAACCCTACAAAAACCACGCAAAGGGGGCAAAAAGACCCTCCGTACCGAACTAACGGCACGGAGGTACACCCTCTGCATCCCAGAGCTTCCAGCAAGCAGGAAAAAACAAATAGACAAGCTGGACAGAAAAAACAGCAAACAAAATAGCAAAGCAGAACTTAGCTATGCAGAGCAGCAGGCCACAGGAACGATTCAGGAGGAAACAGGTCCAATACTAGAACATTGACTGGAGGCCAGGATCAAAGCACTAGGTGGAGTTAAATAGAGCAGCACCTAACGACTTCACCACATCACCTGAGGAAGGAAACTCAGAAGCCGCAGTACCACTTTCCTCCACCAACGGAAGCTCACAGAGAGAATCAGCCGAAGTACCACTTGTGACCACAGGAGGGAGCTCTGCCACAGAATTCACAACAGTACCCCCTTTGAGGAGGGGTCACCGAACCCTCACCAGAGCCCCCAGGATGACCAGGATGAGCCATATGAAAGGCACGAACAAGATCGGGAGCATGGACATCAGAGGCAAAGACCCAGGAATTATCTTCCTGAGCATAACCCTTCCACTTAACCAGATACTGGAGTTTCCGTCTTGAAACACGAGAATCCAAAATCTTCTCCACAATATACTCCAACTCCCCCTCCACCAAAACCGGGGCAGGAGGATCAACAGATGGAACCATAGGTGCCATGTATCTCCGCAACAATGACCTATGGAATACGTTATGTATGGAAAAAGAATCTGGAAGGGTCAGACGAAAAGACACAGGATTAAGAACCTCAGAAATCCTATACGGACCAATGAAACGAGGTTTAAACTTAGGAGAGGAAACCTTCATAGGAATATGACGAGAAGATAACCAAAACAAATCCCCAACACGAAGTCGGGGACCCACACAGCGTCTGCGATTAGCGAAACGTTGAGCCTTCTCCTGGGACAAGGTCAAATTGTCCACTACATGAGTCCAAATCTGCTGCAACCTGTCCACCACAGTATCCACACTAGGACAGTCCGAAGACTCAACCTGCCCTGAAGAGAAACGAGGATGGAACCCAGAGTTGCAGAAAAACGGCGAAACCAAGGTAGCTGAGCTGGCCCGATTATTAAGGGCGAACTCAGCCAAAGGCAAAAAGGACACCCAGTCATCCTGATCAGCAGAAACAAAGCATCTCAGATATGTTTCCAAGGTCTGATTGGTTCGTTCGGTCTGGCCATTAGTCTGAGGATGGAAAGCCGAGGAAAAAGACAAGAAAATGCCCATCCTACCACATAAGGCTCGCCAAAACTTCGAAACAAACTGGGAACCTCTGTCAGAAACGATATTCTCTGGAATGCCATGTAAACGAACCACATGCTGGAAGAACAATGGCACCAAATCAGAGGAGGAAGGTAATTTAGACAAGGGTACCAAATGGACCATCTTAGAGAAGCGATCACAGACCACCCAAATGAGTGACATCTTTTGAGAGACGGGAAGATCTGAAATAAAATCCATAGAGATATGTGTCCAAGGCCTCTTCGGGACCGGCAAGGGCAAAAGCAACCCACTGGCACGAGAACAGCAGGGCTTAGCCCGAGCACAAATCCCACAGGACTGCACAAAAGAACGCACATCCCGCGACAGAGATGGCCACCAAAAGGATCTAGCCACTAACTCTCTGGTACTAAAGATTCCAGGATGACCAGCCAACACCGAACAATGAACCTCAGAGATAACTTTATTCGTCCACCTATCAGGGACAAACAGTTTCTCCGCTGGGCAATGATCAGGTTTATTAGCCTGAAATTTTTGCAGCACCCGTCGCAAATCAGGGGAGATTGCAGACACAATTACTCCCACTTTGAGGATACCCGCCGGCTCAGATAAACCCGGAGAGCCGGGCACAAAACTCCTAGACAGAGCATCCGCCTTCACATTTTTAGAGCCCGGAAGGTACGGAATCACAAAGTCAAAACGGGCAAAAAACAGCGACCAAAGAGCCTGTCTAGGATTCAACCGCTTGGCAGACTCGAGATAAGTCAAGTTCTTATGATCAGTCAAGACCACCACGCGATGATTAGCTCCTTCAAGCCAATGACGCCACTCCTCGAATGCCCACTTCATGGCCAGCAACTCTCGATTGCCCACATCATAATTTCGCTCAGCAGGCGAAAACTTCCTGGAAAAGAAGGCGCATGGTTTCATCACCGAGCACTCAGAACTTCTCTGCGACAAAACAGCCCCTGCTCCAATCTCAGAAGCATCAACCTCGACCTGGAATGGAAGCGAAACATCTGGTTGACACAACACAGGGGCAGAAGAAAAACGACGCTTCAACTCTTGAAAAGCTTCCACAGCAGCAGAAGACCAATTGACCACATCAGCACCCTTTTTGGTCAAATCGGTCAATGGTTTAGCAATACTAGAAAAATTGCAGATGAAGCGACGATAAAAATTAGCAAAGCCCAGGAACTTTTGCAGACTTTTCAGAGATGTCGGCTGAGTGCAATCATGGATGGCTTGGACCTTAACAGGGTCCATCTCGATAGTAGAAGGGGAAAAGATGAACCCCAAAAATGAAACCTTCTGAACACCAAAGAGACACTTTGATCCCTTCACAAACAAAGAATTAGCACGCAGGACCTGAAACACCGTTCTGACCTGCTTCACATGAGACTCCCAATCATCCGAGAAGATCAAAATGTCATCCAAGTACACAATCAGGAATTTATTCAGGTACTCTCGGAAGATGTCATGCATAAAGGACTGAAACACTGATGGAGCATTGGCAAGTCCGAATGGCATTACTAGATACTCAAAATGGCCCTCGGGCGTATTAAATGCAGTTTTCCATTCATCGCCTCGCTTAATACGCACAAGATTATACGGACCATGAAGATCTATCTTGGTGAACCAACTAGCCCCCTTAATCCGAGCAAACAAATCAGATAACAGCGGCAAGGAGTACTGAAATTTAACCGTGATCTTATTAAGAAGGCGGTAATCTATACAAGGTCTCAGCGAACCATCCTTCTTGGCTACAAAAAAGAACCCTGCTCCTAATGGCGACGATGACGGGCGAATATGCCCCTTCTCCAAGGACTCCTTCACATAACTCCGCATAGCGGCGTGCTCAGGCACAGATAAATTAAACAGTCGACCTTTTGGGAATTTACTACCAGGAATCAAATCGATAGCACAATCACAATCCCTATGCGGAGGTAGGGTATCGGACTTGGGCTCAACAAATACATCCTGGTAATCAGACAAGAACTCTGGAACCTCAGAAGGGGTGGATGACGAAATAGTCAGAAATGGGACATCACCATGTACCCCCTGACAACCCCAGCTGGACACAGACATGGATTTCCAATCTAATACTGGATTATGGACTTGTAGCCATGGCAACCCCAACACGACCACATCATGCAGATTATGCAACACCAGAAAGCGAATAACCTCCTGATGTGCAGGAGCCATGCACATGGTCAGCTGGGTCCAGTACTGAGGCCTATTCTTGGCCAAAGGCGTAGCATCAATTCCTCTCAATGGAATCGGACACTGCAAGGGCTCCAAGAAAAACCCACAACGCCTAGCATACTCCAAGTCCATCAAATTCAGGGCAGCGCCTGAATCCACAAATGCCATGACAGAATACGATGACAATGAGCAGATCAAGGTAACGGACAGAAGAAATTTTGACTGTACCGTACCAATGGTGGCAGACCTAGCGAACCGCTTATTGCGCTTAGGACAATCAGAGATAGCGTGAGTGGAATCACCACAGTAGAAACACAGCCCATTCAGACGTCTGTGTTCTTGCTGTTCAACTCTGGTCAAAGTCCTATCGCACTGCATAGGCTCAGGTTTAAGCTCAGGTAATACTGCCAAATGGTGCACAGATTTACGCTCACGCAAGCGTCGACCGATCTGAATGGCCAAAGACATAGACTCATTCAGACCAGCAGGCATAGGAAATCCCACCATGACTTCCTTAAGGGCTTCAGAGAGACCCTTTCTGAAAATAGCTGCGAGCGCACCTTCATTCCATTGAGTGAGTACGGACCACTTTCTAAATTTCTGACAATATACCTCTATCTCATCCTGACCCTGACACAGAGCCAGCAAATTTTTCTCTGCCTGATCCACTGAATTAGGTTCATCGTACAGCAATCCGAGAGCCAGGAAAAACGCATCGATATTACTTAATGCAGGATCTCCTGACGCAAGAGAAAATGCCCAGTCCTGAGAGTCGCCACGTAAAAAAGAAATAATGATCCTAACTTGTTGAACTGGGTCACCAGAGGAGCGAGGTTTCAAAGCTGGAAATAGTTTACAATTATTTTTGAAACTCAGAAATTTAGTTCTATCTCCAAAAAACAAATCAGGAATAGGAATTCTCGGTTCTAACATAGAATTCTGAACCACAAAGTCTTGAATATTTTGTACTTTTGCCATGAGCTGATCCACACATGAAGACAGACCTTTAATGTCCATCGCTACACCTGTGTCCTGAACCACCCAAATGTCTAGGGGAAAAAAAGGCAAAACACAGTGCAGAGGAAAAAAAATGGCCTCAGAACTTCTTTTTTCCCTCTATTGAGAATCATTGTACTTTGGGCCTCCAGTACTGTTATGTTAAGGTAATTCAGTACCACAATGGACATAGAGGTCAGAGCACATACAGTGACCTGACAATAACCCAAAAACTTTGAACGAGCTCTGAGACGTGGGAACTCTGCTGACCGCAATCCCTAATCCTCTCCAACCACACTAGAGGCAGCCGTGGATTGCGCCTAACGCTCCCTATGCAACTCGGCACAGCCTGAGAAACTAGCTAGCCTGAAGATAGAAAATAAGCCTACCTTGCCTCAGAGAAATACCCCAAAGGAAAAGGCAGCCCCCACATATAATGACTGTGAGTTAAGATGAAAAGACAAACGTAGAGATGAAATAGATTTAGCAAAGTGAGGCCCGACTTTCTGAACAGAGCGAGGATAGGAAAGGTAACTTTGCGGTCAACACAAAACCCTACAAAAACCACGCAAAGGGGGCAAAAAGACCCTCCGTACCGAACTAACACCCTCTGCGTCCCAGAGCTTCCAGCAAGCAGGAAAAAACAAATAGACAAGCTGGACAGAATAAACAGCAAACAAAATAGCAAAGCAGAACTTAGCTATGCAGAGCAGCAGGCCACAGGAACGATCCAGGAGGAAACAGGTCCAATACTAGAACATTGACTGGAGGCCAGGATCAAAGCACTAGGTGGAGTTAAATAGAGCAGCACCTAACGACTTCACCACATCACCTGAGGAAGGAAACTCAGAAGCCGCAGTACCACTTTCCTCCACCAACGGAAGCTCACAGAGAGAATCAGCCGAAGTACCACTTGTGACCACAGGAGGGAGCTCTGCCACAGAATTCACAACAGGTTAGGGTTTCGGTATGTGCACACGTATTCTGGTCCTCTGCGGATTTTTCCGCTGCGGATTTAATAAATCCGCAGTGCTAAACCACTGCGGATTTATGGCAGATTTACCGCAGTTTTTCTGCGCATTTCTCTGCAGTTTTACAACTGCGATTTTCTATTGTAGCAGTTGTAAAACCGCTGTGGAATCCACAGAAAGAAGCGACATGCTGCGGAATGTAAACCGCTGCGTTTCCGTGCAGTTTTTCTGCAGCATGTGTACAGCGATTTTTGTTTTCCATAGGTTTACATTGAACTGTAAACTCATGGGAAACTGCTGCGGATCCGCAGCGTTTTCCGCAGCGTGTGCACATACCTTTAGAATTAGGCTATGTGCACACGGTGTGGATTTGGCTGCGGATCCGCAGTAGTGTTCCATCAGGTTTACAGTACCAAGTATACCTATGGAAAACCAAATCCGCTGTGCCCATGGTGCGGAAAATACCATGCGGAAACGCTGCGTTGTATTTTTCGCAGCATGTCAATTCTTTGTGCGGATTCCGCGGCGTTTTACACCTGTTCCTCAATAGGAATCCGCAGGTGAAATCCGCACAAAAAACACTGGAAATCCACGGTAAATCCGCAGGTAAAACGCAGTGCCTTTTACCCGCGGATTTTTCAAAAATGATGCAGAAAAATCTCACATGAATCCGCAACGTGGGCACATAGCCTTAGGGTTAGGGTTGGAATTAGGGTTGTGGTTAAGGTTAGGGGTGTGTTGGGGTTAGGGTTGTGGTTAGGGGTGTGTTGCGGTTAGGGTTGTGATTAGGGTTATGGCTACAGTTGGGATAAGGGTTAGGGGTGTGTTGGGGTTAGTGTTGGAGTTAGAATTGAGGGGTTTCCACTGTTTAGGCACATCAGGGGTGTCCAAACGCAACATGGCGCCACCATTGATTCCTGCCAATCTTGTATTCAAAAAGTCAAATGGTGCTCCCTCACTTCCGAGCCCCGACGTGTGCCCAAACAGTGGTTTACCCCCACATATGGGGTACCAGCATACTCAGGACAAACTGCGCAACAATTATTGGGGTCCAATTTCTCCTGTTACCCTTGTGAAAATAAAAAAATGCTTGCTAAAACATCATTTTTGAGGAAAGAAAAATGATTTTTTATTTTCACGGCTCTGCGTTGTAAACGTCTGTGAAGCACTTGGGGGTTCAAAGTGCTCACCACATATCTAGATAAGTTCCTTGGGGGGTCTAGTTTCTAAAATGGGGTCACTGTTTAGGCACACCAGGGGCTCTGCAAACGCAACGTGACACCCGCAGACCATTCCATCAAAGTCTGCATTTCAAAAGTCACTACTTCACTTCTGAGCCCCGACGTGTGCCCAAACAGTGGTTTACCCCCACACATGGGGTATCAGCGTACTCAGGAGAAACTGGACAACAACTTTTGGGGTCAAATTTCTCCTGTTACCCTTGGGAAAATAAAAAATTGCAGGCTAAAAGATCATTTTTGAGAAAATAATTTTTTTTTATTTTCATGGCTC
Organism: Ranitomeya imitator; assembly: GCF_032444005.1. NCBI lineage: Eukaryota > Metazoa > Chordata > Amphibia > Anura > Dendrobatidae > Ranitomeya > Ranitomeya imitator. The sequence goes on along the minus strand of NC_091283.1, from coordinate 707,721,232 downwards.
TGCGTTATAAACTTCTGTGAAGCACTTGGGGGTTCAAAGTCCTCACCACACATCTAGATAAGTTCCTTTGGGGGTCTAGTTTCCAAAATGGGGTCATTTGTGGGGGATCTCCAATGTTTAGGCACACAAGGGCTCTCCAAACGTGACATGGTGTCCGCTAATGATTGGAGCTAATTTTCCATTTAAAAAGCCAAATGGCGTGCCTTCCCTTCCGAGCCCTGCCGTGCGCCCAAACAGCGGTTTACCCCCACATGTTGGGTATCAGCGTACTCAGGACAAACTGGACAACAACAATTGGGGTCCAATTTCTCCTAATACCCTTGGCAAAATAGGAAATTCCAGGCTAAAAAATCATTTTTGAGGAAAGAAAAGTTATTTTTTATTTTCATGGCTCTGCGTTATAAACTTCTGTGAAGCAGCTGGGGGTTTAAAGTGCTCAATATGCATCTAGATAAGTTCCTTGGGGGGTCTAGTTTCCATAATGGGGTCACTTGCGGGGGAGCTCCAATGTTTAGGCACACAGGGGCTCTCCAAACGCGACATGGTGTCCGCTAACAATGGAGATAATTTTTCATTCAAAAAGTCAAATGGCGCTCCTTCCCTTCCGAGCCTTACCATGTGCCCAAATAGTGGTTTACCCCCACATGTGAGGAATCGGTGTACTCAGGAGAAATTGCCCAACAAATTTTAGGATCCATTTTATCCTGTTGCCCATGTGAAAATGAAAAAAATGAGGCTAAAAGAATTTTTTTGTGAAAAAAAAAGTACTTTTTCATTTTTACGGATCAATTTGTGAAGCACCTGGGGGTTTAAAGGGCTCACTATGCATCTAGATAAGTTCCTTGGGGTGTCTAGTTTCCAAAATGAGGTCAATTGTGGGGGAGCTCCAATTTTTAGGCACACGGGGGCTCTCCAAACGTGACATGGTGTCCGCTAAAGAGTGGAGCCAATTTTTCATTCAAAAAGTCAAATGGCGCTCCTTCCCTTCCAAGCCCTGCCGTGCGCCCAAACAGTGGTTTACCCCTACATCTGAGGTATCAGCGTACTCAGGACAAATTGTACAACAACTTTCGTGGTTCAGTTTCTCCTTTTACCATTGTGAAATCAAAAAAATTGTTGCTAAAACATAATTTTTGTGACTAAAAAGTTAAATGTTCATTTTTTCCTTCCATGTTGCTTCTGCTGCTGTGAAGCACCTGAAGGGTTAACAAACTTCTTGAATGTGGTTTTGTGCACCTTGAGGGGTGCAGTTTTTAGAATTGTGTCACTTTTGGGTATTTTCAGCCATATAGACCCTGTAAACTGACTTCAAATGTGAGGTGGTCCCTAAAAAAAAATGGTTTTGTAAATTTCGTTGTAAAAATGAGAAATCGCTGGTCAAATTTTAACCCTTATAACTTCCTAGCAAAAAAAATTTTTGTTTCCAAAATTGTGCTGATGTAAAGTAAACATGTGGGAAATGTTTTTATTAACTATTTTGTGTCACATAACTCTCTGGTTTAACAGAATAAAAATTCAAATTGTGAAAACTGCAAAATTTTCAAAATTTTCACCAAATTTCCATTTTTATCACAAATAAACGCAGAATTTATTGACCTAAATTTACCACTAACATGAAGCCCAATATGTCAGGAAAAAACAATCTCAGAAACGCTAGGATCCGTTGAAGCGTTCCTGAGTTATTACCTCATAAAGGGACACTGGTCAGAATTGCAAAAAACGGCAAGGTCTTTAAGGTCAAAATAGGCTGGGTCATGAAGGGGTTAATGGACTTGAGTCCTATTGTACAGTATATTTTTAACTTGTATTTATTATACTGCATTGTTTTACATATCAATCATGTGTGAATATTTGCCACTATATATTGAATTGCATTATACTTATAACTTAATGTGCCCCTTTGCATGTAATAGCAGACTTTGCTATATTCATGTATTGAATTCTGATTCCTTTTATTTCATTTTCTAAATATTTAATTATGTATTTTATTTAATACTATTTCATACAAGCATTTTTTAAGTAGTATATCATTTTGCACAGTTTCTGTACCGCCTTGATTAATTTTATGTGGTCTAAATGAGCTTGCCACCCTACACTCATATTTGCATAACATAGTCAATTAGGAGTAAGTTGTCAACTCTCTCCCCCTTTTACAGCCCTCAGCATCTTGTGTATTTGTCTTACTAGCTCCGTCCATGTTATACCCTTAGATAGTTTTATCATATATATATAGAAAGTTCCATAATAAAAGGCAAATTCCAAAACAAACAATTGATCACTGGTGTTTTAATAGCATATAACTGAGACCTAGCTATTGTATATGCGACATAAAAAAGGGGAAGAGTTTGTGCAATATATCTGGGATTATTTTATGTAAATAACGTGTAAAATTATTGTATCACATACAAAAATATATCTTGAATAATAAATATTTTATAACTGCCTCATTAAAATTATTTTCTTGCAAAGAATTTGACGGACATATTGGTGTCCAGAATCATTGATTTAACTCTCATTAATAGAGATGGGCAAAACCGAACGGTAAAGTTCTGGGTCTGTACCGGACACTAGGACACCATGCACAGTCCCTGAATATGGACTTCTCCCAGAAGTCTGTTTTACTGTTCGGGTACGACAGCCCGAGCAAAGGTTTAGCCAATCAAAAAGCTTTCCTCAGCTGTCTTCTTTATCTTGGCTGATTGTCAAAAGAAGAGGGGTCCCAATCCATTATTTCTAATTATTATTTTTTTTACACCCTAAGACAGCTAATCACAGCTATGCCAATTTTTTACATGGCTGCGATTGAGATGGAAATTCCAACAAAGGGGAGCTTGTTGATTGGCTGCATTGCATCCTTTTAACAAGATTTGCTCAGGCTGCCAAACCTGGCCTTCACCCAGACTCAGAAGTTCTCTCAACGGTTTGCTAGCCCCAGGACAAGTTGAACAATTCTTGAGAAAATGTTCAGAGAGACCACATTACTGGTAGAGTCCAACCCAGAGTCTGTGTTTTTTCTCCATAACATAAAAAGACTGGCAATTATAACCTCCAATGGCTCCACCTCTGGAAAATGGACCTGCTCCAGGAAAGAATAAGGGGCAGCCTCTTGTTCATCACGTCTCTCATAGATTCTGAGGTCTGTTTGTATGGCCTGGGTTATGGCATCCGCTAGGGAGCAAAGGGCATCATGAAAGACCAGAGCATCCTTAATATTTTTGGAAAGTCCTTTGTGAACCTTGCACCTGATAACTTCATTGTTCCACAGAACTTCAGAGGTCCGCTGCCGGAACTCAGTACTGTAGTCCTCAGCTGTGCGACCCACCTGAGCCAGTTTCATGATTTCAGCCTCAGCAATCTGGAACCTGTTGGGTTCATCATAGATGAGACCTAAAAAGGGCATCAACAGAAGACCGTTCTGGGGCTTGTAGGGACAAGAAAAATTCCCAGGGCTGAGGACCCCCTTATGGTAAGGGCATGATTATTCCACTGTAAATCATCACCTGACGATTGGGGGTGCAGGGTAAGAAAAATAACCTATTGCTCTCCTTGAATACCCTAAATTGGTCTTTCTCTCCCAAAATATTTAGCAGGGAGGGAAGGCCATTACAGGTTTGGGAGAGACCAACTTTATATCTGAGAGTACTGACGTCACAGCCACTGCTGGCAGTGTAGGGCTATAGAAGGTATTCATAAAATTAATTATCTGACCCTGATACCCTGATATTGTGATGACTTCAGGCTCTGGTATTCCTTATCCAGGTCATGAGTCATGAGTTGAATTCACTATCTGGTCACTATCTGGTCACTTAGTGTGTGAACAGTATCCATATTGACTAAAAAAAAAAAATATAGGCCAGACGTAATGTGACGCTGAGTCACTTCTTGTGGACAAAGAATGAGTCAAGAGAGTCAAGGCATCAGAGGTCAAAAGCCATAACAAGAAGGAAGAAAACAAAGGCATAGTCAGGTAACAGTCCTAGGTCAAAATAACAGGAGGATAGCGGATAAGAGTGTGACGCCCAGGAGACCGGGATACCCAGCACCGGACCAATGGAGTCTGTCTCTTGAGGGGGATGTCACGGGTGGCTTGACCCGGTGCTGTGGCCTCAGGCAATGCACAGTGTAAGGGGTATCATGAGGGGACAGGCACTTACTTGATCAGCAGCAGGTTCTCCCAGCGGTGACGATCTCGATCCTGGATAGATGGCTATTGTCCAAATGAAAGACTGAGGCACTGAAACGTTTAACCAGTTTACTTTAACATAAAAGGATTTACAACCAGTCCTGTCACCGGAGTCTGTATGGGAACTCAGAGTTACTTTGACCCTGCCGGGGTCTTCGCCTCTTATTGTGCGCAATTTCTGTGTGGCCCTGCTGCTGTATGTGAACTGGCTGCCGGCCCAATCTGTCCCCTCCGGGTCCTGGTTCGACGGGCAACCCGAGTCCTTTTATCGGTTTACCCCCTCTGGGAGTACCGCTGAACTCTGTGTCTGTTGCTGCATCCGACCCTAGTGAAGCTGATATCACCTCACATTTTTCCGGTTGCTGTATTATATATAATGAATACAGCCACGGATCCGGTATCCGTCTTTGCGCCTGTTCTGGGTAGTGATTAATGCTACCCGGTTCTCACAATGTCCTTTTTCTCTATCCCTCTTCTCCTCAGGCCGGTGATTTAGGCCTGGTAACAGTCACAGGGCTGTTAGAGATTCAACTGTATGACCTCTCACTATCAGCTCCTTGGCCCAACTGCCATTTCTTCTCTCAGACCAGAATGGATCAAGGGGAGTCTCTGGAGCTCCCCCTTCTGGCCGGAGGTGGTAGTGCAGTCTTGCTATTTTAGTATTTGTACTTACTGTCAGTAACTATTTTTGTGGCAAATACCCCTAGGGGTGCCACATTCCCCCTTAGTTAAGAACAGTACTCCGGGACTGTGGGACAATAACATTTTGAAATAACAATTAATATGTACAGAGTCTTAAAAATGAAAAGTTACAAAAACCACTCAAGGAAACAAAAATAGAGTTCTGTAAAAAGTCACTTCAAATAGCGTCCATTAATACAGTTCTATCCTTGAAGGTATTAGGAACGGCACTGTACTTAGTGTCCAGGAATTTAGTTCCATTTTTCCAACGGAGTTATCAATATAAAGTCTAAAGAAAGTTCAAAAAGAGCAAAAAGCAAAGTTCAAAAAGCAGTCTTTCCGGAGCTTTGATTTAGTGCCTCCGGGCTGATAAAAAGTTCAAGAATATGCAATAAGTTCATACAGACAAGTCTCTGTAGGCACTGGGCTTAAACGTTGCAGACTGATAGCAATGACTATACTACATTTTCTGTTTAACCCCTTTCTGCCATTGGACGTAATATTCCGTCCATGTGGGGTGGGCCTTAATTCCCAAGGACGGAATATTACGTCCAGCGCGATCGGCCGCGCTCACGGGGGGAGCGCCGCCGATCGCGGCCGGGTGTCAGCTGCTTATCGCAGCTGACATCCGGCACTATGTGCCAGGAGCGGTCACGGACCGCCCCCGGCACATTAACCCCCGGCACACCGCGATCAAAGATGATCGCGATGTGCCGGCGGTGCAGGGAAGCATCGCGCAGGGAGGGGGCTCCCTGCGGGCTTCCCTGAGACCCCCGCAGCAACGCGATGTGATCGCGTTGCTCCGGGGGTCTCCTACCTCCCTCCCTGCAGTAAGTCCCGGATCCAAAATGGCCGCGGATCCGGGTCCTGCAGGGAGGGAGGTGGCTTACCAAGTGCCTGCTCAGAACAGGCACTTGGTAACGCTGCACTGCTCTCAGACAGATCGGTGATCTGTCAGAGTGCTGTGCAAACTGGCAGATCACCGATCTGTATTGTCCCCCCCTGGGGCAAAGTAAAAAAGTAAAAAAAAAAATTTCCAAGTGTGTAAAAAAAAAAAAAAAAAAAAATCCTAAATAATGAAAAAAAAATATATATATTATTCCCATAAATACATTTCTTTATCTAAATAAAAAAAACAAAACAATAAAAGTACACATATTTAGTATCTCCGCGTCCGTAACGACCCGACCTATAAAACTGGCCCACTAGTTAACCCCTTCAGTAAACACCGTAAGAAAAAAAAAAAAAAACGAGGCAAAAAACAACGCTTTATTATCATACCGCCAAACATAAAGTGGAATAACACGCGATCAAAAAGACGGATATAAATAACCATGGTACCGCTGAAAGCGTCATATTGTCCCGCAAAAAAAGAGCCGCCATACAGCATCATCAGCAAAAAAATAAAAAAGTTATAGTCCTGAGAATAAAGCGATGCAAAAATAATTATTTTTTTCTATAAAATAGTTTTTATCGTATAAAAGCGCCAAACCATAAAAAAATGATATAAATGAGGTATCGCTGTAATCGTACTGACCTGAAGAATAAAACTGCTTTATCAATTTTACCAAACGCGGAACGGTATAAACGCCTCCCCCAAAAGAAATTCATGAATAGCTGGTTTTTGGTCATTCTGCCTCACAAAAATCGGAATAAAAAGCGATCAAAAAATGTCACGTGCCCGAAAATGTTACCAATAAAAACGTCAACTCGTCCCGCAAAAAACAAGACCTCACATGACTCTGTGGACTCAAATATGGAAAAATTATAGCTCTCAAAATGTGGTAACGCAAAAAATATTTTTTGCAATAAAAAGCGTCTTTCAGTGTGTGACGGCTGCCAATCATAAAAATCCGCTAAAAAACCCACTATAAAAGTAAATGAAAAAAATGTATTTATTTCCATTTTCCCATTAGGGTTAGGGCTAGGGTTAGGGTTAGGGCTAGGGCTAGGGTTAGGGTTAGGGCTAGGGCTAGGGTTAGGGTTAGGGCTAGGGCTAGGGTTAGGGCTAGGGTTAGGGCTAGGGTTAGGGCTAGGGTTAGGGTTAGGGCTAGGGCTAGGGCTAGGGTTAGGGCTAGGGCTAGGGTTAGGGCTAGGATTAGGGCTAGGGTTAGGGCTAGGGTTAGGGCTAGGGTTAGGGTTAGGGCTAGGGCTAGGGCTAGGGTTAGGGCTAGGGTTAGGGCTAGGGTTAGGGTTAGGGTTAGGGTTAGGGCTAGGGCTAGGGTTAGGGTTAGGGTTGGGGCTAGGGTTAGGGCTAGGGTAAGGGCTAGGGTTAGGGTTAAGGCTACAGTTAGGGTTGGGGCTAAAGTTAGGGTTAGGGTTTGGATTACATTTGCGATTGGGATTAGGATTAGGGGTGTGTCTGGGTTAGAGGTGTGGTTAGGGTTACCGTTGGGATTAGGGTTAGGGGTGTGTTTGGATTAGGGTTTCAGTTATAATTGGGGGGTTTCCACTATTTAGGCACATCAGGGGGATCTCCAAACGCGACATGGCGACCGATCTCAATTCCATCCAATTCTGCATTGAAAAAGTAAAACAGTGCTCCTTCCCTTCCGAGCTCTCCCGTGTGCCCAAACAGGAGTTTACCCCAACATATGGGGTATCAGCGTACTCAGGACAAATTGGACAAAAACTTTTGGGGTCCAATTTCTCCTGTTACCCTTGGGAAAATACAAAACTGGGGGCTAAAAAATAATTTTTGTGGGAAAAAAAGAGATTTTTTATTTTCACGGCTCTGCGTTATAAACTGTAGTGAAACACTTGGGGGCTCAAAGTTCTCACAACACATCTAGATAAGTTCGTGGGGGGGTCTAGTTTCCAACATGGGGTCACTTGTGGGGGTTTCTACTGTTTAGGTATATTAGGGGCTCTGCAAACGCAATGTGACGCCTGCAGACCATTCCATTTAAGTCTGCATTCCAAATGGCGCTCCTTCCCTTCCGAGCCCTCCCATGCGCCCAAACGCTGGTTCACCCCACATATGGGGTATCAACGCACTCAGGACAAATTGGACAACAACTTTTGGGGTCCAATTTCTCCTTTTACCCTCGAGAAAATACAAAACTGGGGGCTAAAAAATAATTTTGAGGGGAAATTTTTTATTTTATTTTCACGGCTCTGCGTTATAAACTGTAGTGAAATACTTGGGGACTCAAAGTTCTCACAACACATCTAAATAAGTTCCTTGGGGGGTCTAGTTTCCAATATGGGGTCACTTGTGGGGGGTTTCTACTGTTTAGGTACATTAGGGGCTCTGCAAACACAATGTGACGCCTGCAGACCATTCCATCTAAGTCTGTATTCCAAATGGCTCTCCTTCCCTTCCGAGCCCTCCCATGCGCCCAAACGCTGGTTCTCCCCCACATATAGGGTATCAGCGCACTCAGGACAAATTGCACAACAACTTTTGGGGTCCAATTTCTCCTGTTACCCTCAGGAAAATACAAAACTGGGGGCTAAAAAATTATTTTTGTGGGAAAAAAATTTTGTTTTGTTTTTACGGCTCTGCATTATAAACTTCTGTGAAGCTCTTATTGGGTCAAAGTGCTCACCACACATCTAGATAAGTTCCTTAGGGGGTCTACTTTTCAAAATGGTGTCACTTGTGGGGGGTTTCAATGTTTAGGTACATCAGTGGCTCTCCAAACGCAACATGGCGTCCAATCTCAATTCCTGTCAATTTTGCATTGAAAGGTCAAACGGCGCTCCTTCCCTTCCGAGCTCTCCCATGCGCCCAAACAATGGTTTACCCCCACATATGGGGTATCAGAGTACTCAGGACAAATTGTGCCACAACTTTTGTGGTCCAATTTCTTCTCTTACCATTGGGAAAATAAAAAATTGGGGGCGAAAAGATAATTTTTGTGAAAAAAAAATGATTTCTTATTTTTACGGTTCTGCATTATAAACTTCTGTGAAGCACTTGGTGGGTCAAAGTGCTCACCACACCTCTAGATAAGTTCCTTAGGGGGTCTACTTTCCAAAATGGTGTCACTTGTGGGGGGTTTCAATGTTTAGGCACATCAGTGGCTCTCCAAACGCAACATGGCGTCTCATCTCAATTCCTGTCAATTTTGCATTGAAAGGTCAAACGGCGCTCCTTCCCTTCCGAGCTCTCCCATGCGCCCAAACAATGGTTTACCCCCACATATGGGGTATCAGAGTACTCAGGACAAATTGTGCCACAACTTTTGTGGTCCAATTTCTTCTCTTACCATTGGGAAAATAAAAAATTTGGGGCGAAAAGATAATGTTTGTGAAAAAAAATGATTTTTTATTTTTACGGTTCTGCATTATTAACTTCTGTGAAGCACTTGGTGGGTCAAAGTGCTCACCACACCTCTAGATAAGTTCCTTAGGGGGTCTACTTTCCAAAATGGTGTCACTTGTGGGGGGTTTCAATGTTTAGGCACATCAGTGGCTCTCCAAACGCAACATGGCGTCCCATCTCAATTCCAGTCAACTTTGCATTGAAAAGTCAAATGGCGCTCCTTCCCTTCCGAGCTCTGCCATGCGCACAAACTGTGGTTTACCCCCACATATGGGGTATCAGCGTACTCAGGACAAATTGTACAACAACTTTTGGGGTCCATTTTCTCCTGTTACCCTTGGCAAAATAAAACAAATTGGAGCTGAAGTAAATTTTTTGTGAAAAAAAGTTAAATGTTAATTTTTATTTAAACATTCCAAAAATTCCTGTGAAGCACCTGAAGGGTTAATAAACTTCTTGAATGTGGTTTTGAGAACCTTGAGGGGTGCAGTTTTTAGAATGGTGTCACACTTGGGTATTTTCTATCATATAGACCCCTCAAAATGACTTCAAATGAGATGTGGTCCCTAAAATAAAATGGTGTTGTAAAAATGAGAAATTGCTGGTCAACTTTTAACCCTTATAACTCCCTAACAAAAAAAAATTTTTGGTTCCAAAATTGTGCTGATGTAAAGTAGACATGTGGGAAATGTTACTTATTAAGTATTTTGTGTGACATATCTCTGTGATTTAATTGCATAAAAATTCAAAGTTGGAAAATTGCGAAATTTTCAAAATTTTCGCCAAATTTCCGTTTTTTTCACAAATAAACGCAGGTAATATCAAAGAAATTTTACCACTATCATGAAGTACAATATGTCACGAGAAAACAATGTCAGAATCACCGGGATCCGTTGAAGCGTTCCAGAGTTATAACCTCATAAAGGGACAGTGGTCAGAATTGTAAAAATTGACCCGGTCCATAACGTGCAAACCACCCTTGGGGGTAAAGGGGTTAACTATATACGGCATAACATATATACAATTCACATTATGAGCTTTATAGTTGGTAATCTGCATACCTGGCCGGTAATTGACCCTGGGTACTACGCTGTGATCTACGTAATAGCGGTGTCTCTTCATGTGGTGTACTACTGTCTACTGCGGATGTAGTATCTGCCCGCTCTGCTAAAGATAATTCCACGACTATGGAGTTGGCAAGTCCACCGTGAATGGGATTACTCTGACCAGGAATCTGTTCTTCCTGGCCTGGAACCTCCTGTAGTACGGGGTCAGCCTCTTCCTGTCTTGGGACTTCTGGTATTGGGTTCGGTGTTGGGTAAAAGGCCACCATGGGAACCACTACTGCACCATGGTATGTTAGTAGGGTTTTGGGAAAGTCTCCTATACAGGTGTGATACACTTCCTCTTCTTTTTCCTTTACTGGTTGAACCTGTATGGGTTGAATAACTTCTGGTTCTGGCTGGACAACGTCTGGCTCTTTCAATGCTTCCGGACATAATTTAAGATTGTCTCTTGACACTAGTACAGATGTTAAGCCTCCGTTTTTGCTAATGAGACACATTTTAGGATTATCCACTCTTGTTGGTAAAACTGTGTAGGGTACGGCTTCCCACTGATTGTCCAGTTTATTGGTTCGACGATTTCTCTTGAGCACTTGGTCACCCGGTCTTAATGGGGTCGCTAGAGCATTCTGGTTGAAAGTTCGCTCTTGTCTTTCTCTAGTTTGCTGAAGGCTTCTTTCCACACTCTCTTGCACTTGGCGATACTGCTTTTGCCGTATGATATCCCAATTGGAGTCTTGAACTTCTGCGTCTGGTTTCAGAATTCCCATTTCTAGATCGATTGGTAATTGGCCGGGTCTTGCACGCATAAGGTAAGCTGGGGTGCAGTTGGTGGAGCTCACCGGGACATGATTATACAGATCCACCAAGTCAGGCAATTTCTCTGGCCATTGATTCCTTTCTGTCTCAGGTAAAGTCTTTAGTAGGTCTATTACAATATGGTTCATCTTCTCGCATAAGCCGTTTGTTTGTGGATGATAGGCCGTCGTCCGGATCTTTTTGCAACCATACATATTACAGAATTCTCTGAAGATCTCTGATTCAAAGGCTGTACCTTGGTCGGTGAGAACCTGTTCCGGATATCCATGGGGTCTACAAAAGTACGTTTGGAACGCTTTGGCTGCTGTTTTTGCTGTCAGATCTTTTACGGGTACTACTACCAAGAAACGTGAATAATGGTCCACGATGGTCAAGGCATAGACATAGCCGGACCGGCTTGGTGTCAACTTCACGTGGTCCATGGCTACAAGTTCAAGTGGTTGTTTGGTGATTTTGGGCTGCAGTGGTGCTCTTTGGTTCTTTTGATCGTTTCTTCTGAGGTTGCACGGGCCACAATTTCTGCACCACTGTTCGATTGATTTTCTCATCCCGACCCAATAAAATCTTTCTCTTAGAAGTACTTCTAACTTTTTCCAACCGAAGTGACCAGCACCATTATGGTAAGCTTCGAGGACCATCTTCACATCTTGTTTAGGCACAATAATCTGCCAAACCAATTCATGTGTTTTCGGATTGGTGTATCTTCTACAGAGCTTCCCTTGATACAGGAACATTTTGCCTCTCTCTTTCCAGAGTTGATGCGTCTCTTCTGGGGCATCCTCATAGGGATATGCACTTTGCTCAGTCAACAGTTCCTTCACCAACTTCACAGCCGGATTGCTGTCTTGGGTGTCAGCCCATCTATGGTGTGCTAACGGATTAAAATTCACCTCTTGTTGTTTCTGATAGGTACTTGACTGATGCTGTTTTGCCTTGGGACGATGGAAGGCTGGTAGTTCAATTTCTTCAAGCTCCCCCGTTTCCTCTTCTACATCTCTCAAGTGTGGCATCCGGGATAGGGCATCGGCATTTCCATTCTTGCGACCTGCTCGATACTTGATTATGAAGTTGTAATTAGATAACCGGGCTATCCATCGCTGTTCTAACGCACCTAATTTGGCTGTGTCCAGGTGGGTCAACGGATTGTTGTCAGTATAGACAATAAATTCTGCAGCGGCCAGATAGTGTTTGAAACGCTCCGTCACCGCCCAAACTACTGCCAGTAATTCCAATTTGAAGGAGCTGTAATTTTCTGAATTTCTTTCAGTAGGCCGGAGCTTTCTACTTGCAAAGGCGATGACTTTCTCCCGACCTTCTTGCTTTTGTGACAGCACCGCTCCTAGTCCCACATTACTGGCATCGGTGTAGAGGATGAAAGGTTTATGGTAATCTGGGTATGCCAGAACCTCTTCTCCGGTTAGTGCCTTCTTTAGTTGTTCAAAGGAGTCTTCCCTTTCGTCGTTCCACTGAAAAGGAGGGTTTCGGTTTGAAGGTTTCTTCGTCTGCCCTACCAAGGTGTCTTGCAAGGGTGCTGCCAACTTGGTAAATCCTTTTATAAATCTGCGATAGTAACCCACCAATCCCAGGAATTGTCTCACTTCTTTTGCGCTGGTAGGTCTTGGCCAATCCCTTATGGCGCTTATTTTCTCGGGATCTGGTGCTACTCCCTCCGAACTCACGATGTGTCCCAGGTACTGTACCTTTGGCTTGAGAAGGTGACATTTGGATGGCTTGACTTTCATGCCATACCTGGATAAGGCTTCGAACACTTCTGCCAGGTCTATTAAGTGTTGTTCGTAAGTCTTTGAGTAGACGATCACATCATCTAGGTACAGGAGGACGGTCTCGAAGTTCTTGTGTCCGAGGCAGCATTCCATCAGCCGCTGGAAGGTACCGGATGCGTTGCAGAGTCCGAACGGCATGCGATTAAATTCACATAGACCCATTGGTGTGGTGAATGCCGTCTTTTCCTTATCTCTCTCAGCCACAGGGACTTGCCAATACCCGCTTGTTAAGTCTAAGGTGGAAAAATAATTAGCAGATTTCAAAGCAGTTAAGGACTCTTCTATCCTAGGCAAGGGGTAGGCATCTTTATGGGTGATGTTATTAATCTTCCGGTAGTCTACGCACATTCTCATGGTTCCGTCCTTTTTTTTGACAATCACTAGAGGGGCCGCCCAGGGGCTACAGCTGTCTCTTATTACCCCGGCCTGTTTCATTTCCCTCAGCATATCTTTTGCACATTGATAGTGAGCGGGCGGTATGGGTCTATATCTTTCTTTTATTGGGGGATGGTCACCTGTGGGGATTGTGTGTTCTACCCCTTCTATCCGTCCGAAGTCCAATGGGTGTTTACTGAAGACTAGTTCATATTCCGTCACTAGCCTATACACCCCTTGTTTTTGATGGGTAGGTGTTGAATTTATGCCCACGTGTAGCTGTTGGCACCAATCCTCCATTTCTCCATCTGAGCCATTGCCTTCCACCTGACAGGTTGGTTCTAAGGGCTCAATGGTTGTGATGGCATTGTTGTCAACAGTATATAGCTTTGCCATTGTAGCATACCTTGGCAAAGTGACCTCTTCCTCTCCACAGTTCAAAAGTCGTACCGGCACTCGTCCCCGGTGTACCTCGACTATCCCTCGTGCTGTGAGTATAGTGGGCCTGCTGTCGGTGTACACTGGTTCTATTAAGGCTTGATAATCTCGTCCCTTAGTACCAATGGCTGCTCTACACCATACCAGCATTTCTGTTTTTGGTGGGATTACAATAGACGTTGGATCACTTACCCTCACACTGCCGATTTCTCCACCTGCAACTTCTACCTGTTGCCTTAACATCAATACTTTTATTTCCCTCCGGAGAACTCTCTGCTGGCAGGATTGGGCAGTTTCAGCAATTTGCTGTAAGACAGAAATGACTTCGGAAAAGCAGTTCTCTAACACATTCATTCCTATCAATACAGTTGGTTCACAGTTCCGCCGGTCAACATCAACAACAATTATACCCTGTTTCTTCAGTTCTACTTTACCAATCTTTATGGTCATCTCCCTGAATCCTAGTTTCGGTACCAACTTACCATTACTGGCCCATATATCTAGTTCAAAATCAGAGGGCCCTTTATCAATATCTGCATCAGCCCAGTACCTCTTATAAAGGATATACGGTATAGATGAAATCTGGGAACCTGTGTCCAGCAAAGCGTTGAGGGGAATTCCGTCCAGCACGATAGGGATAATGGGTCGTCCTCCGATGTACCTGTCGTGCCAGGGTGTTGGGCCTTGAAAGTTCATTCCTGCGAAGCGGCCCGCATTCCCAGGGGATTCCCGTTTAAATCACAATCTCGTGCAAAGTGGCCCGGCTGCTGGCAACGGCGGCAAATGGGCTGTCCATCCGGTTGGTAGCGGTCGCGGGGTCGTCCTCTCCATGTCGGGTATCTCCGGGGTCTCATCCATGGAACATCCTCTCTACAGTTTGCCAACTCCATCTTGTGTCCTCTCATCTCCTGCATGGTTTTAGCCATTGAAGCAACAACATCAGCTAAAGAGTCAAGCTTTTGTTGAAGAGCCTCATTAGTACTGGGCCCCAGGGGGTTAGCAATGGCCCCAGACATAGCTGATGTCACTGGCACTCCCTGTTGTTGAGGTGCCTCTGCCATGGGTTGCGCAGGATCCTGATCCCGAGGTGCCTCTGCCAGCTGGAGACGTATAGCGCTCTCCTTTAATTGGGCAAATGTCAATTCAGGGTTCTTAAAAACAAGCATGCTCACATGCCCCCGGTGAGAAGGGGTGTAGAGTCCCTCAATAAATTGATCTCTTAGCAGTTTATCCGCTCCGGTGTTAAAAATGGGTTCAGCCAGTGTAAGTGATTTAAGGGCTTCCTGCAGGTTTAAGGCAAAGTCTCTCACGCCCTCATTAGCTTTTTGTTTGCAACTAAAGAATCGTATTTTAGCTTTGCTGCTGGCCGTGGTTTCAAATGTAGCTTTTAATCCAGCAAATATGCGTTCAACAGTGCCTTTTAGATCAGCTGCCCATGCTGTGACTTCTCGCTTAGCATGGCCACTTAACTGCATCATCAGGAGACTAACACGCTGAACTTCACCCACAGGGAACATGTCAAAATGGGCCAGCATCTTTTCTCTGAAATCGTCAAGGGTATTAGGCTCACCTTCATACATTGGAAGCCATGGGCCACCCGGGGTATATGGCATCAGCACCTGCATGATGGGCGCCACTCCTTGCACCGCTGCGCTGCCGGACTCTCTATTGACACTCTGTCTTTCAGCTGCATTAGCGTTGCCGAGTGCTGCGGCGTCTCCGTGCTGCGACATACTGTGCCCCCTTAGTTAATCCGGACCCTTCCGGTCCTCCGCTTCCGTCGGGATAGTGTAGATTCATTCCGCTGTGCAGCAGGATCGATTTTCCCCTTGCTCTGATGTCAGAGCGCTCAGCTTGGTGCCGCCCACAATGACACGCCCCCTGCTGCTCCCACCCACCGCGCTCTGTAATGGCGGATTCTGAAGTTTTTCAGTTAGACTGGGGCTCAGGTGATGGCGTAGCTCAATTAACAGTCTCGTGCCTAACGGTTATGAAGTGATTACCTCAGGGGATGGCGGCCATCTTTACTCCATTATAACCAATGGGGAAAAGTCACTTTCAATAGTTTTCAATGGGGAATGGATTTGTCTTTAATAAAGTCAATTTTCAAGATTTTTCATCCCAGTTTTCACAGTTTTGGGCTCCAATCACGGCACACAATACCCGGTATACGGGCTGGCTAGATCCTGTTCGTGACGCCAATTGTGACGCCCAGGAGACCGGGATACCCAGCACCGGACCAATGGAGTCTGTCTCTTGAGGGGGATGTCACGGGTGGCTTGACCCGGTGCTGTGGCCTCAGGCAATGCACAGTGTAAGGGTATTGTGAGGGAACAGGCACTTACTTGATCAGCAGCAGGTTCTCCCAGCGGTGACGATCTCGATCCTGGATAGATGGCTATTGTCCAAATGAAAGACTGAGGCACTGAAACGTTTAACCAGTTTACTTTAACATAAAAGGATTTACAACCAGTCCTGTCACCGGAGTCTGTATGGGAACTCTGAGTTACTTTGACCCTGCCGGGGTCTTCGCCTCTTATTGTGCGCAATTTCTGTGTGGCCCTGCTGCTGTATGTGAACTGGCTGCCGGCCCAATCTGTCCCCTCCGGGTCCTGGTTCGACGGGCAACCCGAGTCCTTTTATCGGTTTACCCCCTCTGGGAGTACCGCTGAACTCTGTGTCTGTTGCTGCATCCGACCCTAGTGAAGCTGATATCACCTCACGTTTTTCCGGTTGCTGTATTATATATAATGAATACAGCCACGGATCCGGTATCCGTCTTTGCGCCTGTTCTGGGTAGTGATTAATGCTACCCGGTTCTCACAATGTCCTTTTTCTCTATCCCTCTTCTCCTCAGGCCGGTGATTTAGGCCTGGTAACAGTCACAGGGCTGTTAGAGATTCAACTGTATGACCTCTCACTATCAGCTCCTTGGCCCAACTGCCATTTCTTCTCTCAGACCAGAATGGATCAAGGGGAGTCTCTGGAGCTCCCCCTTCTGGCCGGAGGTGGTAGTGCAGTCTTGCTATTTTAGTATTTGTACTTACTGTCAGTAACTATTTTTGTGGCAAATACCCCTAGGGGTGCCACAAGAGCAAAGGGTTTAAACATATGGTCAGAAACATGTTTAAAATCAGGCAACCAAAGATCAATGAACAGAACAAAAGTGCAGAAAGACAAGCCACACAAAAGCTCAATGTATATCTGAAAGAGGTCTGAGACAAGCAGCCCAGTTAAGTATCATTGTATTCACCTGTAAAAATGAAAACCTGGAGACAGCTAGCACCTCCCACCTCCCAGCCTCAGGTCGGACTGTCAAGCTGTCAATCAAAACACCAACAGCTCAGCATGCCCCTACACCAGACTGGATGACTGAGCTGTCAATCAAACTACTGACAGTGTCAGCAGGCTCCTGTGCCAAATTGGATGGCTTGGCCATCAGTAACTGCATCACAGACACACTGAGGGGTGGAATCCTGACAGCATGTTTATCTTTGTGTTTATGTATATACACTGCTCAAAAAAACAAAGGGAGCACTAAAATCCCACATCCTAGATATCACTGAATGAAAAATTCCAGTAGTAAATCTTTATTTTTTAACATAGTGGAATGTGTTGAGAACAATAAAACCTAAAAATGATCAACGTAAATCACAACTATTATCCCACAGAGGTCTGGAGTTGGAATGATGCTCAAAATCAAAGTGGAAAATGAAGTTACAGGCTGATCCAACTTCAGTGTGTGTTGCCTCCACAGGCCTGTATTACCTCCTTACAATGCCTGGGCACGCTCCTGATGAGACAGCGGATGGTCTCCTGATAGATCTCCTCCCATACCCATCCGCCATCTCCTGGACAGTCTGTGGTGCAACGTGACATTGGTGGATGGTGCGAGACATGATGTACCAGATGTGTTCAATCGGATTCAGTTCTGGGGAATGGATAGGCCAGTCCATAGCTTCAATGCCTTCATCTTGCAGGAACTGCTGACACACTTCAGCCAGATGAGGTCTGGCATTGTCATGCATCAGAAGGAACCCAGGGCCTACTGCCCCTGCATATGGTCTCACAAGGGGTCTGAGGATTTCATCTCATTACCTAATGGCAGTCAGGCTACCTCTGGTGAGCACTTGGAGGGCTGTGCGGACCTCCAGAGAAATGCCACCCCACACCATTGCTGACCCACTGCCAAACTGGTCATGCTGAAGGATATTCCAGGAAGCAGATCACTCTCCACGGCGTCTCCAGACTCTGTTACGTCTGTCACATGTGCTCAGTGTGAACCTGCTTTCATCTGTGAAGAGCACAGGGCGCCAGTGGCAAATTTGCCAATCCTAGTGATCTGTGGCAAATTTGCCAATCCTGGTGTTCTGTGTCAAGTGCCAAGCATCCGGCATGGTGTTGGGCTGTGAGCACAACCCCCATCCGTGGATGTCGGCCACTCAGACCATCCTCATGGACTTATTTACTAACCATTTGTGCAGACACATGCACATTTGTGGCCTGCTGGAGGTAATTTTGCAGGGCTCTGGCAGTGCTCCTCCTGTTCCTCCTTGCATAAAGGCTTATGTAGCGGTCCTGCTGCTGGGTTGTTGCCCTCCAACAGCCCCTCCACATCTCCTGGTGTACTGGCCTGTCTCTTGGTAGCGCTTCCAGCCTCTGGACACTACGCTGACAGACAAAGCAAACCTTCCTGCCACAGCTCGCATTGATGTGCCATCCTGGATAAACTGCATTACCTGAACCACATGTGTGGGCTGAGAGTCTGACTCATGCTACCACGAGTGTGAAAGCACAACAAACATTCAAAAGTGACCAAAACATCAGCCAGAAAGCATTGGTACTGAGATGTGGTCTGTGGTCCCCACCTGCAGAACCACTCCTTTATTGAGTGAGTCTTGATAATTGTCAATAATTTCCATCTACTGACTATTCCATTTGCACAACAGCATGTGAAATTGATTGTCAAACAGTGTTGCTTCCTAAGTGGTGTTAAAGAAGGGATTTCTAACCTACTCAAGTGTTCTATCTTTTAGGTACCTAAGCGATGAAGAAAAATTCAGAGAGACACACGCTCGTTGTCTGTCCAAGTAGTCTCATGCTCTTTATTTTCAGGGCTGGGGTTTTAAAGCCCCAAGATCAAAAGGAAATATAGAGTTACATAATAAATTGGCAAGGAGATATATTATAAAATGAGTTGTCATACACATCCTGATATCCAAGATAGATAACATGAGAAGAATGAGGGGGGGGGGGTGTTTTGCACATGTCTGCGTTTTATGAGATTTTGGCTGAACATTCTGGATTTTGGGTGGATAAAGACAAAAACAGACATAGAATCGGCGATTCTGAGAAATTCTGACCACTACTCTGTGGAATGTCCGGGAAATTGTCGACAAGGAGAGACAGATGAAAACTAGGGTTGAGCGAAACAGATCGGACAATTTCAAAAATCGCCGACTTTTGGCAAAGTCGGGTTTCGTGAAACCCGACCCGATCCTAGTATGGGATCGGCCATGAGGTCGGCGATCTTCGCGCCAAAGTCGCGTTTTGTATGACGCTTTCAGCACCATTTCTCATCCAATGAAGGCGGTCGCAGAGTGTGGGCAGCGTGATGACATAGGTCTCGGTCCCCACCATCTTAGAGAAGGGCATGACAGTGATTGGCTTGCTTTCTGCGGCGTCACAGGGGCTATAAAGGGTCGTGCACGCCGACCACCATCTTACTTCTGCCAATCTTAGCATAGGGAGAGGTTGCTGCAGCTTCATCAGAAGAAGGGATATAGTTAGGGAGGGAAGATTAACCCCGAAACTGCTTGTGCTGTAGCGATTTCCACTGTCCAACACCACCTTTTCTTTGCAGGGACAGTGGAGTTTTTTTTTTGTGCATCAGGGCTGTAGCTTATTAGGCTGCCCTATTAGGCTCCCTGATAGCTGCATTGCTGTTTGTACGCCGCTGTGCAAACCAACTGCTTTTTTAAAAGCAAAAATCCTGTTGCTCCTTTTTGCAAAGTTCTCTTGTTTATTTGTCCACACTCTTGTGTGCAGCAGTCCTTTTTATTGCTGCCATACCTGTCCTTTGATCATTATAGGGAGTTTGAAATTGTACCACAGCCCTTGTATTTTTTCATATATCTGCCAGCCACGTTCTGCCACTTACATTGTGTAGTGTAATACACTGGGCCTGATTTTTGCTGCAGTCTCCGCCCCCAAAAAGCAAGATTTAAATTGCCAACAAGTTTCTATACGTCAGTTCTGTTTGTCGTATATCTGCCAGCCACTTTGTGCCACTTACATTGTGTAGTGTAATACACAGGGCATGTTTTTTTTTGCTGCAGTCTCCCCCCCAAAAAAGTAAGATTTAAATTGACAACAAGTTTCTATGCGTCAGTTCTGTTGGTCGTATATCTGCCAGCAATAGGGTTGAGCGAAACAGGTCGTTCATTTTCAAAAGTCGCCGACTTTTGGCAAAGTCGGGTTTCATGAAACCCGATCCGACCCCTGTGCGGGGTCGGCCATGCGGTACGCGACTTTCGCGCCAAAGTCGCGTTTCAATGACGCAAAAAGCGCCATTTCTCAGCCAATGAAGGTAAACGCAGAGTGTGGGCAGCGTGATGACATAGGTCCTGGTCCCCACCATCTTAGAGAAGGGCATTGCAGTGATTGGCTTGCTGTCTGCGGCGTCACAGGGGCTATAAAGGGGCGTTCCCGCCGACCGCCATGTTACTGCTGCTGATCTGAGCTTAGGGAGAGGTTGCTGCCGCTTCGTCAGAAGCAGGGATAGCGTTAGGCAGGGTCCATTAACCACCAAACCGCTTGTGCTGCAGCGATTTGCACTGTCCAACACCACCTTCGGTGTGCCGGGACAGTGGAAGCTACATTTTTTTTTTTCCTCAGCGCTGTAGCTCATTGGGCTGCCCTAGAAGGCTCCCTGATAGCTGCATTGCTGTGTGTACGCCGCTGTGCAAACCAACTGCTTTTTTCAAAGCACAAATCCTCTTGTTCCTTCCTTTCTGCACAGCTATCTTGTTTGTTTGTCCACACTTTTTATTTAATTTGTGCATCAGTCCACTCCTTATTGCTGCCTGCCATACCTGGCTGAGATTACTGCAGGGAGATAGTAATTGAAGGACAGTTCCTATTTTTTTTTTTTTTGTGGGAGATTAAGATTGGCATTTCTGCTAGAGTGCCATCCCTGTCTGTGCCATCTCTCACTCAGTGGGCCATAGAAAGCCTATTTATTTTTTTGCTTGATTTGGGTTCTAAAATCTACCTGAAAAAATCACTACATCAATCAGTGGGAGAAAAATATTGGCCTCAGGGCTTGTGTGCCACTCCTGACTCCTGTGTGTGCCATCTCTCAGTCAGTGGGCCATAGAAAGCCTATTTATTTTTTTGCTTGATTTGGGTTCCAAAATCTACCTGAAAAAATCACTACATCAATCAGTGGGAGAAAAATATTGGCCTCAGGGCTTGTGTGCCACTCCTGACTCCTGTGTGCATCATCACTCACTCAGTGGGCCATAGAAAGCCTATTTATTTATTTTTTTTGGTTTTATAAATTCTCCCTGAAAAAAAAAGTTAGATTAATATTGGCCTTTGGGCTTGTGTGCCAGTCCTAAGCGTGCCATCTCTCTCTCTCAGATAGTGGGCCATAGAAAGCCTATTTATAATTTTTTTTATTGGGTTTATAAATTTTCCCTGAAAAAAAAAAAAAAAAGTGGGAGATTAATATTGGCCTCTGGGCTTGTGTGCCAGTCCTGAGCGTGCCAGCTCTCTCACAAATAGTGGGCCATAGAAAGCCTATTTATTTTTTTTTTTATTGGGTTTATAAATTTTCCCTGAAAAAAAAAAAAAAAAAGTGGGAGATTAATATTGGCCTCTGGGCTTGTGTGCCAGTCCTGAGCGTGCCATCTCTCTCACAAATAGTGGGCCATAGAAAGCCTATTTATTTATTTTTTTTGGTTTTATAAATTCTCCCTGAAAAAAAAAATTAGATTAATATTGGCCTTTGGGCTTGTGTGCCAGTCCTAAGCGTGCCATCTCTCTCTCTCAGATAGTGGGCCATAGAAAGCCTATTTATAATTTTTTTTATTGGGTTTATAAATTTTCCCTGAAAAAAAAAAAAAAAAAGTGGGAGATTAATATTGGCCTCTGGGCTTGTGTGCCAGTCCTGAGCGTGCCATCTCTCTCACAAATAGTGGGCCATAGAAAGCCTATTTATTTATTTATTTTGGTTTTATAAATTCTCCCTGAAAAAAAAAGGGAGATTAATATTGGCCTTTGGGCTTGTGTGCCAGTCCTAAGCGTGCCATCTCTCTCTCTCAGATAGTGGGCCATAGAAAGCCTATTTATAATTTTTTTTATTGGGTTTATAAATTTTCCCTGAAAAAAAAAAAAAAGTGGGAGATTAATATTGGCCTCTGGGCTTGTGTGCCAGTCCTGAGCGTGCCATCTCTCTCACAAATAGTGGGCCATAGAAAGCCTATTTATTTTTTTTTTATTGGGTTTATAAATTTTCCCTGAAAAAAAAAAAAAGTGGGAGATTAATATTGGCCTCTGGGCTTGTGTGCCAGTCCTGAGCGTGCCATCTCTCTCACAAATAGTGGGCCATAGAAAGCCTATTTATTTATTTTTTTTGGTTTTATAAATTCTCCCTGAAAAAAAAAGTTAGATTAATATTGGCCTTTGGGCTTGTGTGCCAGTCCTAAGCGTGCCATCTCTCTCTCTCAGATAGTGGGCCATAGAAAGCCTATTTATAATTTTTTTTATTGGGTTTATAAATTTTCCCTGAAAAAAAAAAAAAAAAAGTGGGAGATTAATATTGGCCTCTGGGCTTGTGTGCCAGTCCTGAGTGTGCCATCTCTCTCACAAATAGTGGGCCATAGAAAGCCTATTTATTTATTTTTTTTGGTTTTATAAATTCTCCCTGAAAAAAAAAGGGAGATTAATATTGGCCTTTGGGCTTGTGTGCCAGTCCTAAGCGTGCCATCTCTCTCTCTCAGATAGTGGGCCATAGAAAGCCTATTTATAATTTTTTTTATTGGGTTTATAAATTTTCCCTGAAAAAAAAAAAAAAAAAGTGGGAGATTAATATTGGCCTCTGGGCTTGTGTGCCAGTCCTGAGCGTGCCATCTCTCTCACAAATAGTGGGCCATAGAAAGCCTATTTATTTTTTTTTTATTGGGTTTATAAATTTTCCCTGAAAAAAAAAAAAAGTGGGAGATTAATATTGGCCTCTGGGCTTGTGTGCCAGTCCTGAGCGTGCCATCTCTCTCACAAATAGTGGGCCATAGAAAGCCTATTTATTTATTTTTTTTGGTTTTATAAATTCTCCCTGAAAAAAAAAGTTAGATTAATATTGGCCTTTGGGCTTGTGTGCCAGTCCTAAGCGTGCCATCTCTCTCTCTCAGATAGTGGGCCATAGAAAGCCTATTTATAATTTTTTTTATTGGGTTTATAAATTTTCCCTGAAAAAAAAAAAAAAAAAGTGGGAGATTAATATTGGCCTCTGGGCTTGTGTGCCAGTCCTGAGTGTGCCATCTCTCTCACAAATAGTGGGCCATAGAAAGCCTATTTATTTATTTTTTTTGGTTTTATAAATTCTCCCTGAAAAAAAAAGGGAGATTAATATTGGCCTTTGGGCTTGTGTGCCAGTCCTAAGCGTGCCATCTCTCTCTCTCAGATAGTGGGCCATAGAAAGCCTATTTATAATTTTTTTTATTGGGTTTATAAATTTTCCCTGAAAAAAAAAAAAAAAAAGTGGGAGATTAATATTGGCCTCTGGGCTTGTGTGCCAGTCCTGAGTGTGCCATCTCTCTCACAAATAGTGTGCCATAGAAAGCCTATTTATTTATTTTTTTTGGTTTTATAAATTCTCCCTGAAAAAAAAAGGGAGATTAATATTGGCCTTTGGGCTTGTGTGCCAGTCCTAAGCGTGCCATCTCTCTCTCTCAGATAGTGGGCCATAGAAAGCCTATTTATAATTTTTTTTATTGGGTTTATAAATTTTCCCTGAAAAAAAAAAAAAAGTGGGAGATTAATATTGGCCTCTGGGCTTGTGTGCCAGTCCTGAGCGTGCCATCTCTCTCACAAATAGTGGGCCATAGAAAGCCTATTTATTTTTTTTTTATTGGGTTTATAAATTTTCCCTGAAAAAAAAAAAAGTGGGAGATTAATATTGGCCTCTGGGCTTGTGTGCCAGTCCTGAGCGTGCCATCTCTCTCACAAATAGTGGGCCATAGAAAGCCTATTTATTTATTTTTTTTGGTTTTATAAATTCTCCCTGAAAAAAAAAGTTAGATTAATATTGGCCTTTGGGCTTGTGTGCCAGTCCTAAGCGTGCCATCTCTCTCTCTCAGATAGTGGGCCATAGAAAGCCTATTTATAATTTTTTTTATTGGGTTTATAAATTTTCCCTGAAAAAAAAAAAAAAAAGTGGGAGATTAATATTGGCCTCTGGGCTTGTGTGCCAGTCCTGAGTGTGCCATCTCTCTCACAAATAGTGGGCCATAGAAAGCCTATTTATTTATTTTTTTTGGTTTTATAAATTCTCCCTGAAAAAAAAAGGGAGATTAATATTGGCCTTTGGGCTTGTGTGGCAGTCCTAAGCGTGCCATCTCTCTCTCTCAGATAGTGGGCCATAGAAAGCCTATTTATAATTTTTTTTATTGGGTTTATAAATTTTCCCTGAAAAAAAAAAAAAAGTGGGAGATTAATATTGGCCTCTGGGCTTGTGTGCCAGTCCTGAGCGTGCCATCTCTCTCACAAATAGTGGGCCATAGAAAGCCTATTTATTTTTTTTTTATTGGGTTTATAAATTTTCCCTGAAAAAAAAAAAAAGTGGGAGATTAATATTGGCCTCTGGGCTTGTGTGCCAGTCCTGAGCGTGCCATCTCTCTCACAAATAGTGGGCCATAGAAAGCCTATTTATTTATTTTTTTTGGTTTTATAAATTCTCCCTGAAAAAAAAAGTTAGATTAATATTGGCCTTTGGGCTTGTGTGCCAGTCCTAAGCGTGCCATCTCTCTCTCTCAGATAGTGGGCCATAGAAAGCCTATTTATAATTTTTTTTATTGGGTTTATAAATTTTCCCTGAAAAAAAAAAAAAAAAAGTGGGAGATTAATATTGGCCTCTGGGCTTGTGTGCCAGTCCTGAGTGTGCCATCTCTCTCACAAATAGTGGGCCATAGAAAGCCTATTTATTTATTTTTTTTTGTTTTATAAATTCTCCCTGAAAAAAAAAGGGAGATTAATATTGGCCTTTGGGCTTGTGTGCCAGTCCTAAGCGTGCCATCTCTCTCTCTCAGATAGTGGGCCATAGAAAGCCTATTTATAATTTTTTTTATTGGGTTTATAAATTTTCCCTGAAAAAAAAAAAAAAAAAGTGGGAGATTAATATTGGCCTCTGGGCTTGTGTGCCAGTCCTGAGCGTGCCATCTCTCTCACAAATAGTGGGCCATAGAAAGCCTATTTATTTATTTTTTTTGGTTTTATAAATTCTCCCTGAAAAAAAAAGTTAGATTAATATTGGCCTTTGGGCTTGTGTGCCAGTCCTAAGCGTGCCATCTCTCTCTCTCAGATAGTGGGCCATAGAAAGCCTATTTATAATTTTTTTTATTGGGTTTATAAATTTTCCCTGAAAAAAAAAAAAAAGTGGGAGATTAATATTGGCCTCTGGGCTTGTGTGCCAGTCCTGAGCGTGCCATCTCTCTCTCAAATAGTGGGCCATAGAAAGCCTATTTATTTATTTTTTTTGGTTTTATAAATTCTCCCTGAAAAAAAAAGGGAGATTAATATTGGCCTTTGGGCTTGTGTGCCAGTCCTAAGCGTGCCATCTCTCTCTCACAAATAGTGGGCCATAGAAAGCCTATTTATTTTTTTTTTATTGGGTTTATAAATTTTCCCTGAAAAAAAAAAAAAGTGGGAGATTAATATTGGCCTCTGGGCTTGTGTGCCAGTCCTGAGCGTGCCATCTCTCTCACAAATAGTGGGCCATAGAAAGCCTATTTATTTATTTTTTTTGGTTTTATAAATTCTCCCTGAAAAAAAAAGTTAGATTAATATTGGCCTTTGGGCTTGTGTGCCAGTCCTAAGCGTGCCATCTCTCTCTCTCAGATAGTGGGCCATAGAAAGCCTATTTATAATTTTTTTTATTGGGTTTATAAATTTTCCCTGAAAAAAAAAAAAAAAAGTGGGAGATTAATATTGGCCTCTGGGCTTGTGTGCCAGTCCTGAGCGTGCCATCTCTCTCACAAATAGTGGGCCATAGAAAGCCTATTTATTTATTTTTTTTGGTTTTATAAATTCTCCCTGAAAAAAAAAGGGAGATTAATATTGGCCTTTGGGCTTGTGTGCCAGTCCTAAGCGTGCCATCTCTCTCTCTCAGATAGTGGGCCATAGAAAGCCTATTTATAATTTTTTTTATTGGGTTTATAAATTTTCCCTGAAAAAAAAAAAAAAGTGGGAGAACAATATTGGCCTCTGGGCTTGTGTGCCACTCCTGACTCCTGTGTGCGTCATCTCTCACTCAGTGGGCCATAGAAAGCCTATTTTTTGTTTTATTTGTTTTCTAAATTCTCCCTGAAAAAATCATTTTATTTTATTTGGTTTCTAAATTCTTCCTGAAAAAATCATTTTTTTTTATTATTTTATTTTTCTAAAGTCTCCCTGAAAAAAAAAAAAAAAAAATCAGTGGGAGATTAATATTGCCCTTTCTGCTTGTGTGCCAGTCTTGACTCCTGGGTGTGCCATCTCTCTCTCTCTCTCCAATTGTGGGCCATAGAAAGCCTATTATTTTTTTTCCTTGATTTGGGTTCCAAAATCTACCTGAAAAAATCACTACATCAATCATTGGGAGAACAATATTGGCCTCTGGGCTTGTGTGCCACTCCTGACTCCTGTGTGCGTCATCTCTCACTCAGTGGGCCATAGAAAGCCTATTTTTTGTTTTATTTGTTTTCTAAATTCTCCCTGAAAAAAATCATTTTATTTTATTTGGTTTCTAAATTCTTCCTGAAAAAAATCATTTTTTTTTAATTATTTTATTTTTCTAAAGTCTCCCTGAAAAAAATAAAATAAAAATCAGTGGGAGATTAATATTGCCCTTTCTGCTTGTGTGCCAGTCTTGACTCCTGGGTGTGCCATCTCTCTCTCTCTCTCCAATTGTGGGCCATAGAAAGCCTATTATTTTTTTTCCTTGATTTGGGTTCCAAAATCTACCTGAAAAAATCACTACATCAATCATTGGGAGAACAATATTGGCCTCTGGGCTTGTGTGCCACTCCTGACTCCTGTGTGCGTCATCTCTCACTCAGTGGGCCATAGAAAGCCTATTTTTTGTTTTATTTGTTTTCTAAATTCTCCCTGAAAAAATCATTTTATGTTATTTGGTTTCTAAATTCTTACTGAAAAAAAAATAAAAAAGTAAAAAAAAACAGTGGGAGATTAATATTAACATTTGTGCTTCAGTGACAGTCCTGCGTGTGTGGCATCTCTCTCATTTGGTGCCACCAAAAACAGAGTGTGTAACATTGTGCCTGATTTTCGTTGTGGTCTCACCCACCTGCAAAAGGGGTAGCTAAATCATACTGAAGTTATAGCTCACCGTGTAAGTTGTGTGACAGCAACAAATACCGTTAGTTTGGTTACGTTTTAAAACAATGAGGAAGTCTGGTGTAAGAGGTCGTGGCCGGGGGCGTTCATTGTCAGCTGGTAATGAGGGTAGTGGTAGTGGTGGAGCATCAGGTGGTCGTGGGAAAAAAAATATTGCACCTAAGTCTGGAGCTGTGGAGCCAGGTTCGTCGTCTGGCTACACAAGGCCTCAAACGCTCCCTTTTCTGGGAGTAGGAAAACCGCTTTTAAAGCCGGAGCAGCAAGAGCAAGTTTTGGCTTATCTTGCTGACTCAGCCTCTAGCTCTTTTGCCTCCTCTCGTGAAACTGGTAAATGTAAAAGCAGCGCGTCGTTAGTGGATGTTCACAGTCAGGGACAAGTCGCTTCCTTGTCCTCTTCAGCAAAAACAACAACAGAGAAGAATGCAGCAGGCGACACAACGGGTTACTCCATGGAGCTCTTTACACATACCGTCCCTGGCTTAGAAAGTGAAGCAGTTAACAGTCCATGCCCATTACAACAGCCACAGCCAGACTACTATGCTGGTCCTTTGACTCAGACCACAACATTGCCCTCGCAGGTTAATGATCAAGAATCAGACCCTGATGAGACTATGTTGCCCCATCACGAACGCTATACCACCGACTGACACGGTGACACAGACGAAGTTGCACACGAGCTACAAGAATAGGTAATAGATGACCCAGTTCTTGACCCCGATTGGCAGCCATTGGGGGAACAGGGTGCAGGCGGCAGCAGTTCTGAAGCGGAGGAGGAGGAATCGCAGCAGGCATCAACATCGCAACAGGTTCCATCTGCCGGGCCCGTATCTTGCCCAAAACACGTGGCAAAGCCAAAACCTGTTGGAGGACAGCGTGGCCATCCGGTTAAAGCTCAGTCTGCAATGCCTGAAAAGGTATCCGATGCTAGAAAGAGTGCAGTCTGGCATTTTTTTAAACAACATCCAATTGATCAGCGCAAAGTCATCTGTCAAAAATGTTCAACTACCTTAAGCAGAGGGCAGAATCTGAAAAGTCTCAATACAAGTTGCATGCATAGACATTTAACCACCATGCATTTGCAAGCTTGGACTAACTACCAAACGTCCCTTAAGGTTGTAGCACCCTCGGCCAATGAAGCTAGTCATCAACGCAACATCCCTTCCGGCAGTGTAGGGCCACCATTTTGCGCACCACCTGCAGTATCTGTGCAGGTTTCTTTGCCAGGCCAAAGCAGTCAGGGTCAGGGAATCACCAGTTTCGTAGTAGGAAACACTGCATCTAGGGCACCGGCGGCAACAATACCATCTCCCACCGTCTCTCAGTCTGCCATGTCCACTGGCACCCCCGCTAGTTCCACGATCTCCAGCTCTCCAGTCCAGCTCACCCTACATGAGACTATGGTTAGAAAAAGGAAGTACTTAGCCTCGCATCCGCGTACACAGGGTTTGAACGCCCACATAGCTAGACTAATCTCGTTAGAGATGATGCCCTACCGGTTAGTTGAAAGCGAAGCTTTCAAAGCCCTGATGGACCACGCTGTAGCACGCTACGAGCTACCCAGTCGACACTTTTTTTCCAGAAAAGCCATCCCAGCCCTCCACCAGCATGTTAAAGAGCGCATCGTCCATGCACTCAGGCAATCTGTGAGCACAAAGGTGCACCTGACAACAGATGCATGGACCAGTAGGCATGGCCAGGGACGTTACGTGTCCATCACGGCACACTGGGTGAATGTTGTGGATGCAGGGTCCACAGGGGACAGCAAGTGTGGGACAGTTCTGCCTAGCCCACGGTCTAGGAAACTGTTGGCTGTAGCCGTTCGCACCCCCTCCTCCTCCTCCTCGTCCTCCTGCAGAAGCGAGAGCTTGTCCACAGACCGCAGTCGCACAACCACTCCATCCGCAGCTGCCACTGTTGCACACCAGGTCTCCCATTATGGGGCAGCTACTGGCAAACGTCAGCAGGCTGTATTGGCTATGAAGTGTTTGGGCGACAACAGACACACCGCGGAAGTTCTGTCCGAGTTCTTGCAGAAAGAAACGCAGTCGTGGCTGGGCACTGTAGATCTTGAGGCAGGCAAGGTAGTGAGTGATAACGGAAGGAATTTCATGGCTGCCATCTCCCTTTCCCAACTGAAACACATTCCTTGCCTGGCTCACACCTTAAACCTGGTGGTGCAGTGCTTCCTGAAAAGTTATCCGGGGTTATCCGACCTGCTCCTCAAAGTGCGTGGACTTTGCTCACATATCCGCCGTTCGCCCGTACACTCCAGCTGTATGCAGACCTATCAGCGTTCTTTGAACCTTCCCCAGCATCGCCTAATCATAGACGTTGCAACAAGGTGGAACTCAACACTGCACATGCTTCAGAGACTGTGCGAACAGAGGCGGGCTGTTATGTTTTTGTGGGAGGATACACATACACGGGCAGGCAGTAGGATGGCAGACATGGAGTTGTCAGGTGTGCAGTGGTCGAAGATTCAAGACATGTGTCAAGTCCTTCAGTGTTTTGAGGAATGCACACGGCTGGTTAGTGCAGACAATGCCATAATAAGCATGAGCATCCCCCTAATGTGTCTGCTGATGCAAAGTTTGACGCACATAAAGGATCAGGCGTCTGCAGCTGAGGAAGAGGAAAGCCTTGATGACAGTCAGCCATTGTCTGGCCAGGGCAGTGTACAGGACGAGGTAGCGGGCGAAGAGGAGGAGGAGGACGAGGAGGATGATGGGGAAGATTATATTTTTAATGAGGAAGCTTTTCCGGGGCCACTGGAAATTGTTGGCGCGGCAAGGCCGGGTTTTGTTTTTTGGAGGGACACAAGTGACGTGGATTTGCCAGAAACTGCCCCTCAACCAAGCACAACCGCAGATTTGAGAACTGGAACTTTGGCCCACATGGTGGATTATGCCTTACGTATCCTCAAAAGGGACACACGCATTACTAAAATGATGAACGATGACGATTACTGGTTGGCCTGCCTCCTTGATCCTCGCTATAAAGGCAAATTGCAAAATATAATGCCACATGACAACTTGGAAATAATATTAGCAACCAAACAATCAACTCTTGTTGACCGTTTGCTTCTGGCATTCCCTGCAAACAGCGCCCGTGATCGTTCTCACACGAGCTGCAGGGGCCAGCAGACCAGAGGTGTTAGAGGGGCAGAAATCAGAAGTGGCGTTGGCCAGAGGGGTTTTCTGACCAGGTTGTGGAGTGATTTTGCTATGACCGCAGACAGGACAGGTACTGCAGCATCAATTCAAAGTGACAGGAGACAACATTTGTCCAGTATGGTTACAAACTATTTTTCATCCCTTATCGACGTTCTCCCTCAACCGTCATTCCCATTTGATTACTGGGCATCCAAATTAGACACCTGGCCAGAATTGGCAGAATATGCATTGCAGGAGCTTGCTTGCCCGGCAGCTAGTGTCCTATCAGAAAGAGTATTCAGTGCTGCAGGTTCAATACTAACAGAAAAAAGGACTCGTCTGGCTACCCAAAATGTAGATGATCTAACCTTCATTAAAATGAACCACAACTGGATTTCGAAATCTTTTGCCCCACCTTGCCCGGCTGACACCTAGCTTTCCTATGAAAAGGTCTTGCCTGTGGACTATTCTGAATGACTTTTCCAATCTCGTAATTTTCTGCACCTGATTGTCCAGCATACGACATGTGTACACCTCACTAAATGGCCAAACTCCCCACACGGGGCCGTGGTATCGCCACTTGGCGCCAGCACCCGTGAGAGTGCTGTTTGTCTGAAGAGGTGGGTGTGCCCGCTTTTGGTCGACGGCACTGCCACTGGGTCCCTCATAGTACAATAAAGTGTCTCTGGCGGTGGTGGTGCGCACCCAACGTCAGACACACCGTTGCTCAAACAGTGCTCTACCACTTGCAAAATTATCTCTCACAGCTCCACCAATGTTTAGTCTATGCGCTGACATCCTTCAATGCCTGGCACTGACAATACCATTGTATTGACATTTTTGTTATGCTGGGCCTTCGAAGCCTGTCTGCGGTCCCTCCTTTCACTAGGCCTCCACTGACCATTGTACTGCTGCCCTTGTACCACTGGAACCAATTTTAAATTGCCAACAGCCCTATTTTTTTATGTTAGGCCTTCGAAGCCTGTCTGCGGTCCGTTCTTTCTACTACTACTACACTGACCAGGCCACTGCTGCCCGTGTTCCCCTGGAACCAATTTAAAATTGCCTACAGCCATCTGTTATTATGTTAGGCCTTTGATGCCTGTTTGCGGTCACGCCTTCCACTAGACCTCCACTGACCAGACCACTGCTGCCCGTGTAACCCATGGAACCAATTTCAAATTGCCAACAGCAAGGCCAATTTTTTTATGTTAAGCCTTTGAGGCCTGTCTGCGGTCACTCCTTCCACTAGACCTCCACTGACCAGACCACTGCTGCCCGTGTAACCCATGGAACCAATTTCAAATTGCCTACAGCAAGGCCAATTTTTTTATGTTAGGCCTTTGAGGCCTGTCTGCGGTCACTCCTTCCACTAGACCTCCACTGACCAGACCACTGCTGCCCGTGTAACCCATGGAACCAATTTCAAATTGCCTACAGCAAGGCCAATTTTTTTATGTTAGGCCTTTGAGGCCTGTCTGCGGTCACTCCTTCCACTAGACCTCCACTGACCAGACCACTGCTGCCCGTGTAACCCATGGAACCAATTTCAAATTGCCAACAGCAAGGACAATTTTTTTATGTTAGGCCTTTGAGGCCTGTCTGCGGTCACTCCTTCCACTAGACCTCCACTGACCAGACCACTGCTGCCCGTGTAACCCATGGAACCAATTTCAAATTGCCTACAGCAAGGCCAATTTTTTTATGTTAGGCCTTTGAGGCCTGTCTGCGGTCACTCCTTCCACTAGACCTCCACTGACCAGACCACTGCTGCCCGTGTAACCCATGGAACCAATTTCAAATTGCCAACAGCAAGGCCAATTTTTTTATGTTCCGCCTTTGAGGCCTGTCTGCGGTCACTCCTTCCACTAGACCTCCACTGACCAGACCACTGCTGCCCGTGTAACCCATGGAACCAATTTCAAATTTCCTACAGCAAGGCCAATTTTTTTTATGTTAGGCCTTTGAGGCCTGTCTGCGGTCACTCCTTCCACTAGACCTCCACTGACCAGACCACTGCTGCCCGTGTAACCCATGGAACCAATTACAAATTGCCTACAGCAAGGCCAATTTTTTTATGTTCGGCCTTTGAGGCCTGTCTGCGGTCACTCCTTCCACTAGACCTCCACTGACCAGACCACTGCTGCCCGTGTATGCCGATGGGCGGGGGTTTATGATGCGCTTCCGGCACAGGTATGTTAAATGCTGCTGTCAGAGATTGACAACAGCATTTAAGATGTTAACAGCCATGGGTGGATCGGAGAAAAGTTGCAGGCTCATCGCCGCATCAAACAGGGGGAGGCAACCTTGGACGAGCCTATACATTTTTACCTTGTCCCAGTATGGGACATCTATGTTTCCTGATCTCATATTTTGCAATGCATTTAAATTGCAGGGCATCAGATCAGCGTCTTGCAGGCATGGAGGAGGCATTTCAGCTCCTACTCTCAAAGAGCTTAAAGGCCAAGGCCATAGTCCCTGGGTGACCTTGCAGCCATCTTTCATCCCGGGGTCACCATGGAGAACGTCGGCAAAAAACAATGGCAAACGCATTGTGATCATGGGAGCAGAGAGTGAGCTACCACCCTCTGCGATGCCCATTGTTGTCACTGTCACTATTGACAGCAGCATTAGAGGGGCTAAACGCCCACGATCAATGCTAGCAGGGCGTCACCTCTCATATTGAGTTGACACCCACATTTGATCGTGACGGTGCTTGGTGTGAGCTCATGTGATCCCACAGCACTGTACATATATGGCGCATGTTGGGAAGGGGTTAAGAAAGAAGTGTGTAAAGACAGAAGACACAACCTTCAAAAAAATCAAGCATTTTGGAAATTAAGAAAAGTAAACACTGAATCAGAAGGCAAACATTTTAATAAAGTTCACAATACTAATAACAATACCACACACAATACAATACAACCACTCACCGATTCATCAAACCTACATACTAAAGATGACCTGCTAATAGTTGTTATCACATTTTACTGTCTTTATAAGTATAACAGCAGCTCTAGAATGTAGTCTTTATGTTGTTTTTTATCTATTTTGAAACACTACTGCTTTTGACAGAACAAACTTGACATTTCAGTCTGTCTTAAAATATTGTGCACAGGGCAACAAGTTCAGAGTACAAAACCAGCACTAAAACTACATATAAATTATGCAAAAGGAATCAATGAAGAAAGTAATGCAATAACAGGAACAAATAATGTCATGTCAAATGCATACAGGTTGCTGGGGAGAGGATGTATGCCTACAAAAAAGTGCTGAATGATTGCCCACTGTCCTTAAAATCTGATGATACCTATGGTGCTAATTACAATCAGTTCCTTCTATAAAATCTTACAATGGCTTTAAAATATAAAACATTAAGTAGCAATGAAGAAAGTGTTTAAGTAGGAAAGATGGATATGCTTCTTAGACCAGCTAATTTTCCTTACTGCTCAGTTCACAGATCTGGGGGTATGACCTAGAATAATGGCCCAACAGACGGAACTTGCTAACATTTCACCTGAGAAGAGCTGACAAGTGTCCATTCAGTTTTTTTTATATAAGACAGTAAAGGCATAACAATCATTTCCAAACCATGAAATCTTTGAGATCTCTTAGAGCAACAATTAGAAAAAAAATATAATGTTATTCGGACTCATGGATATGTAGAACGTAGTGGTGCCTGGATAGACCCTTCTTTTTAGGCGCTTCCGTATTCACCTGTACTCACGTTCATACCGATTAATCAGACAGCTTAACTCAGCCACGATCTCATGTAAGAAGACTCCAGGAAAAGAGAGTTGCTTTAACTGAAATTCTTGTATTATGATGAAAGTAGCAGGTAAAAAGGAATATTCAACAGAGGACATGTGGTAGGATGCATACAGATGGAGGAATGATAACAAAATGGAGAATAAGGGCGAGAACAAACATACATCACAGGACTACAGTGAGAGAGTTGGGACAAAATACAGGGAAAGGCAAACTTCTGCCTAGAAAGAAGGAACGAACACAAGCAATGCAAATATTAAATGATTTCTCAAGTCGTGAGACATGACAAATGTGACTCATTAGAAACACATATATAAGACACTTTATAAGCGTGCCCCGAGGAACACTCCGGTATAAAACATCAGAAAATATAAAAATAAGTATTTTGCTTATAAAAAAGAAAATACTGGAGAGATATCAAATGCAGACATTTTAACATTAAAAACAAACACATACAACAAAAATCTGGTACAGTACAAAAATTGGCCACCAGCTACAATAACTTTCTCCTGCAAGTAGTTAACTGAAAGTTTTTTTTTCAATTGAAAACACAGATATGGCATCCACCGAGTGTTGTCCTGTCGCGTCTTCTTTATATTATTGCCAAGAAGCTTCAAAACAATGAAAATAATACAATCATTATTTACCAAAAAAATAGAGTAAGTCAAAACCACATTACAAATAAACATTCATTACAAATAAAGAAGCAGGGCGCGTCCGAGGGTGAGTATATACCTAATAAGAATATACTCACCCTCGGACGCGCCCTGCTTCTTTCCGACAGCCTTCCTTCCTAAGAATCAGCCCTTCCAGGACCTTCGGTGACGTCAGCGGTGACGTCGCGGCTTGTGATTGGTCGCGTGAGCGGTCACATGGGCGGCCGCGCGGCCAATCACAAGCCGCGACGTCACCGCAAGGTCCTGGAAGGCTGATTCTAAGGAAGGAAGGTTCCCGATTAGTACCAGGGCGCGTCAGAGGGGAAGTATTGCGATATTTTTTATTTTAATTCTTTATTTTACACTAAAATATGGATCGCAGGGCCTGAAGGAGAGTTTCCGCTCCTTCAGACCCTGGGAACCATGGAAACCCAATGCACTGCATTGGGTTTCGAGTTTCGGCCGACGCCGACCCCGACTTTTTTATAGGATCGGCCGATTTCACTCGACCCGACTTTTGAAAAAGTTAGGTTTCGTGAAACCCGACCTGATCCTATAAAGGTAAAGGTCGCTCAACCCTAGCCAGCAACATTGTGCCACTTACATTGTGTAGTGTAATACACAGGGCATGTTTTTTTCCGCAGTCTCCCCCCCTAAAAAAGTGAGATTTAAATTGACAACAAGTTTCTATATGTCAGTTCTGTTGGTCGTATATCTGCCAGCCATTTTGTGCCACTTACATTTTGTATTGTAATACACTGTTAGGGCTAGCGGAACGTACCAAATAATAAGACAGATAGAGTAAGGTGCGTTCATAGCCCGGGGTCCACCGTGCAGAGATGGAACCTGCTGCCAAGTAATGACGGACTATATGGTGGTACAATATGAATACACACACGGGTTAACCTCACCCTGTGTGAAGGAAGCGAACCCTGTTACATCACAGGGCCGCGGTACCGCACCAAGAGCGCAAGCAAGGAGTCTCAGAACTCAATCCCAAGACACGGGATTTGAGTACATAGACCTCATGCGCTCGACACCGCTACTGGGGTGTCAGAGTGACAGAAATAGAAGCACGAGAGTGCATGCAGTGCCGCACTGGCGAATGCCACTAACCACCCAGGCTTGAGTCAGGAAAGCGCTGTGAAAGCGCACGGCGCCGCACTGGCGGTCACAGCAATAAGACGCTGTATTGTGTGTTTACGTGCTGATGGCTAAGTCGGGTGCTAGATAGCAATCCTTCATTCGCGAGCAGTCAACAACACTAGGAATGGGAATGATTTAGGAGCTTTCATCCATCGACATACATCCATCAACACACACACATTATCAAGTCTATACTAGCGCATGGCCGTGCGGTCATGCGCAGCTTATATAGTTGCAGCACGTTCAGGACCTTCCAATAAAGGACCAATGGGAAGCTGCTACCGAAGTTTTGCACTTTCATGACCTTCCTGGAGGACCAATGGGATGTGCTGCAGTACCTGAGCATGTGACCCTCGATCTCCAACGGGAGATCTTGCCCTGGGCATGCTCAGAAAGAGAAAAGCAGGACTTAGTCCAAAAAGCATCTGCTTGCCGCTGCCCAACACTGACTTCAATGGCAGAAGCAGGAAAAGCAGCAGTAACTCTTTGTACAGAGTGGGACTGAGCAAGACGCTGGGACCAATGTCTCCGCTGAGCAGACTCCACTGCGGCTGGAGAAGAATGGGAGACCACAGCGGAGATGGCTCGAGGTTCCCCCTGTGCAGAAGTGGGAACTTGACACCTAACATTACCCCCCTCCTAGGGCCCCCCCCTCCTTGGACCTCGCTACGCTCGAAGGCAGCAATGAGCTGTTGAGCTCGAATGTTTTCAGCAGGCTACCAGGACCTGTCCTCTGGGCCATAATCCACCAAATAGAACTGTTTGCCACGTAACACCTTGCACCCCAAAATAGCGTTCACCTCGTAATCATCTGTAGATGAACCCCGATGTCCCGGCAGATGACTCGGAAAACCGGGACATGTATATGGGTTTCAAGAGGGACACATGAAAGGTGTCGGTGATACCCAAGCGTGGAGGAAGGGCCAGACGGTAGACCACAGGGTTAACCTGTTCGAGGACCTTGAAGGGACACAAGTAGCGAGGTGCAAACTTAGTGGACTCAACACGCAGCCTGATGTTACGGGCGGAGAGCCACACTATGTCGCCAGGAGCAAAGGTTGGAGCGGGGCACCGATGAGCATCGGCGGAGGACCTCATTCTCTCCTTGGAGGCCCGAATGGCATCCTGAGTGCGGTCCCAAATGTCCCGTGCCTCCACAGCTCAGTCTGCCACCCTGGAGTCAGCGGAAGACACAGGCATGGGCACAGGAACACGCGGATGCTGGCCGTAATTTAGGAGGAATGGAGTCTGACTGGTGGAGTCGGCTACGGCGTTGTTAAGTACAAACTCTGCCCACGGTAGCAAGAATGCCCAGTCATCCTGCCTGGCAGAAACAAAATGTCATAAATATGTGACCAAGGTCTGGTTGGCCCTCTCTACCAACCCATTCGTCTCGGGATGATATGCCGAAGAGAGATTCAACTCAATACTGAGTAGATGACAAAGCTCTCTCCAGAATCGAGACGCAAACTGGGGACCCCGGTCACTAACAATTTTGTCTGGCATACCGTGTAGGTGAAAGATAAGTTTGATGAACAAGACAGCCAAAGCCCGTGCAGAAGGTAGCCGTGGAAGAGGCACCAAGTGCACCATTTTGGAAAAATGGTCGGTGATCACCCAGATAATGGTGCAGTAACGAGACTTGGGTAAGCCCACCACAAAGTCCATCCCGACCATCTCCCAGGGCCTGTCCGCCACCGGCAGAGGGTAAAGCAAACCAGCTGGCCGTTGCCGAGGGGACTTGTTCTTGGTGCAAGAGACACACGCCCGAACATATTCTGTGACATCACGAGCCATATGCAGCCACCAGTATGTCCTCGCCAGTAACTCAGATGTCCTTTTGGAACCAAAATGTCCACCCACCCTGGACGAGTGAGCCCAAGAGAGAACCTCCGGTCGCAAACTGGGTGGTACAAAAGTCTTGCCCGGAGGCACAGACTCTAGTGAAACCGGAGCCACAGTTCTCAAGCTCTTGGTGGGGACAAAAGCCGAGGCTCCTCTTCCTCCTCCACAGATGACACAACTGAGCGAGAGAGAGCATCGGCACGAATGTTCTTCTCCCCAGAAAGAAAATGGAGGGTGAAATGAAACCGGGAGAAGAATAAGGACCATCTGGCCTGGCGAGAATTCAACCTGGGCTGTCTGCAGGTACACCAAATTTTTATGGTCTGTGAAGGGAAAACGAGCTCCCTCCAAGAGATGTCTCCACACCGAGAAAGCCAACTTCATGGCTAGCAACTCCCTGTCCCCGATGGAATAATTCCTCTCTGCTGGTGAGAAGGTCTTAGAAAAAAAGAAGCAAGGATGCTTCCGACCTTGAGCATCCTTATGGAAGAGGACTGCTCCAGCACCAACAGAAGAGGCATCCACCTCCATGATAAATGGCTTATCTACATCGGGGCGATGTAGGATGGGAGCGCTAGCGAAGTGTGACTTTATGGAGTTAAAGGCCTTGAAGACCTCCTCAGAGCACAATTTGGCATTTGCCCCCTTCTTGGTGAGGGCAACCAAGGGAGCTACCAAAGTTGAGAAGTGTGGAATGAACTGGCAATAATAATTAATGAACCCCATAAAGCGCTGCACCGCTTTAAGAGAATGGGGTTCCTGCCAGTGCATCACAGCCTGTAGTTTAACAGGATCCATAGCCAATCCCTGGGCAGAGATGATATAGCCTAGGAAAGGTAAGGACTTCTGCTCGAACATACACTTCTCCAACTTGGCATAGAGGGAGTTTGCCCGTAGGAGGTCGAAAACATTGCAAACATCTCTCTGCTGGGAGTCAATATCTGGAGAGTAGATGAGAATATCATCCAGATAGACTACAACCGAGGTGGAGAGCATATCCCGGAAGATGTCGTTCACAAAGTCTTGGAAAACGGCTGGGGCATTACAGAGCCCGAAGGGCATCACCAGATATTCATAGTGCCCATCCCTGGTGTTAAAAGCCGTCTTCCATTCGTCCCCCTCACGGATGCGAATCAGGTTGTAAGCACCCCGCAGATCTAATTTAGTAAATACCCTTGCTCCCCGAAGCCTATCGAAGAGCTCAGATATCAAGGGCAAAGGATACTTATTCTTAACGGTGATGGCGATAAGACCCCTGTAGT
This sequence comes from Ranitomeya imitator, assembly GCF_032444005.1. Lineage (NCBI taxonomy): Eukaryota > Metazoa > Chordata > Amphibia > Anura > Dendrobatidae > Ranitomeya > Ranitomeya imitator. The sequence goes on along the minus strand of NC_091283.1, from coordinate 707,682,175 downwards.
CTATGCATGGACGCAATTCCCCATTCTTCTTCTGCACGAAGAAGAACCCTGCCCCAGCAGGTGACACTGACTTCCTAATGAATCCTCTTGCCAGATTTTCCTGGATGTACTGTGACATTGCCTCCGTCTCCGGGAGAGATAACGGATAGACTCGACCCCGGGGAGGCTCAGCACCAGGCAAGAGATCAATAGGACAGCCATAGGGGCGATGGGGCGGAAGGGTCTCTGCCGCCTTTTTGGAGAACACGTCTGCATAAGACCAATACTGCTTGGGGAGAGAGGATAGATCTGCGGGTACCTCTGTAGTAGCAACCTGAACGCACTCCCTTTGACACCTACCCCCACAAGATTCGCCCCATCCCAGAATTCTGCCTGAGGACCACTCGATATGAGGAGAGTGGTACCGTAGCCAAGGTATTCCCAACAGGACCTCATCAATTCCCTCAGGAATGATGAGCAGAGATATAATCTCCTGATGAGATGGCGACATGGACAGAGTAAAAGGGATGGTCTGGTGTGTTATCTGTGAGGGCAGTGTCGACCCATTCACCACTCGTACCGTTACTGGTTGAGCTAGCATAACCAGGGGTATTGCATGATGTTGGGCGAAGGCAGAAAACATAAAATTGCCCTCCGCCCCAGAATCCACGCAGAGTTCTACCGAGTGGGAGAATGAGCCTATAATAATTGTCCCCTTAAAGGACAATTTGGAGGCAAACGTCGCCGTGTCTATTGTACCTCCACCCACTACTACTAGACGCTGACGTTTCCTCGCTGGCTAGATGTCCTGACTGCTGGCAAACATGACAGACCTTGAGTGCACAAGCGATCCGGGACTTAGATCCCGCTCGTGACACTTCCATGGCCTCATGTGACTCAGGAACCAGGACCGGAGATTCCAGAGGTTTGGCGAAGGTAGGAGCCAGCTCTGCCTACACTGGGCTCGCTCTAACCTCCGCTCGTTAAAACGGAGGTCAATTCGTGTAGAGACAGTTATTAACTCCTCCAGTGTGGCAGGAATCTCCCTAGTGGCCAGAGCGTCCTTAAAGTGATCAGCCAGGCCCCTCCAAAATATGGGGATAAGGGCTCTATCCGACCACTCCAGCTCAGAAGCTAAAGTGCGGAATTGAACGGCAAAATGACTGACCAAGGACTCACCCTGAGTTAATGCCAGCAGTTGGAGCGCAGTATCATGAGTGACTTGAGGTCCTAAAAAGACCTGTTTCAGAGTGCTCACGAAAAGCGGAGCACTCTGCACCACATGATCGCCACGCTCCCACAGCGGCGTAGCCCATTCCAATGCTCTGTCCGACAAGAGAGACACAATAAATCCCACCTTAGCCCGCTCTGTGGGAAAATGTGCAGCCAGGAGCTTGAGGTGAATAGAGCACTGACTCACGAATCCCCTACAAAATTTGCTATCACCAGAAAATTTTTCTGGCAGCGGGAGGCGAGATAATGTCGGAACAGGGGTGGCAATGGACAAGGTTGCTGCAGCCACGCTAGCAGCCTGTACAGCAACTGCGGTAACATCCACAGCTGAGTTTGAGCTCTAGAGAGCCGCCAACCTACCCTCCAGCTGCTGGATATACCGCAAGGATTGCTGTTTGTCCATCATTACTAGCCAGACCCTGGCGCTAGTATAATGTTAGGGCTAGCGGAACGCACCAAATAATAAGACAGATAGAGTAAGGTGCGTTCGCAGCCCGGGGTCCACCGTGCAGAGATAGAACCTGCTGCCAAGTAATGACGGACTATATGGCGGTACAATGTGAATACACACATGGGTTAACCTCACCCTGTGTGAAGGAAGTGAACCCTGTTACATCACAGGGCCGCGGTACCGCACCAAGAGCGCAAGCAAGGAGTCTCAGAACTCAATCCCAAGACACGGGATTTGAGTACATAGACCTCATGCGCTCGACACCGCTACTGGGGTGTCAGAGTGAAGCTCGAGAGTGCATGCAGTGCCGCATTGGCGAACGCCACTAACCACCCAGGCTTGGGTCAGGAAAGCGCTGTGAAAGCGCACGGCGCCGCACTGGCGTCACAGCAATAAAACGCTGTATTGTGTGATTACGTGCTGATGGCTAAGTCGGGCACTAGATAGCAATCCTTCATTCGCGAGCAGTCAACAACACTAGGAATGGGAATGATTTAGGAGCTTTCATCTATCGACATACATCCATCAACACACACACATTATCAAGTCTATACTAGCGCATGGCCGTGTGGTCATGCGCAGCTTATATAGTTGCAGCACGTTCAGGACTTTCCAATAAAGGACCAATGCGAAGCTGCTACCGAAGTTTTGCACTTTCATGACCTTCCTGGAGGACCAATGGGATGTGCTGCACTACCTGAGCATGTGACCCTCGATCTCCAATGGGAAATCTTGCCCTGGGCATGCTCAAAAAGAGAAAAGCAGGACTTAGTCCAAAAAGCATCTGCTTGCCGCTGCCCAACACTGACTTCAATGGCAGAAGCAGGAAAAGCAGCAGTAACTCTTTGTACAGAGTGGAACTGAGCAAGACGCTGGGACTGACGTCTGCGCTGAGCAGACTCCACTGCGGCTGGAGAAGAATGGGAGACCACAGCGTAGATGGCTCGAGATTCCCACTGTGCAGAAGCGGGAAATCGACACCTAACATACACAGGGCCTGTTTTTTGCTGCAGTCTCCCCCCCAAAAAAGTGAGATTTAAATTGACAACAAGTTTCTATACGTCAGTTCTGTTTGTCGTATATCTGCCAGCCACGTTGTGCCACTTATATTGTGTAGTGTAATACACAGGGCCTGTTTTTTGCCGCAGTCTCCCCCCAAACAAGTGAGATTTAAATTGACAACAAGTTTCTATATGTCAGTTCTGTTGGTTGTATATCTGCCAGCCACGTTGTGCCACTTACATTGTGTAGTGTAATACACAGGGCCGTATTTTTTCCGCAGTCTCCCCCCAAAAAAAATACATCAGTTCTGTTTGTCGTATATCTGCCAGCCATGTTGTGCCACTTATATTGTGTAGTGTAATACCCTGGGCCTGTTTTTTGCAGCAGTCTGCCCCCCCCCCAAAAAGTGAGATTTAAATTGACAAGAAGTTTCTATAGGTCAGTTCTGTTGGTCGTATATCTGCCAGCCACGTTGTGCCACTTATATTGTGTACTGTAATACACAGGGCTTGTTTTTTGCTGCAGTTTCCCCCCCAAAAAAATGTGATTTAAATTGACAAGTTCCTTTACGTCAGTTCTGTTGGTCGTATATCTGCCAGCCACTTTGTGCCACCTACATTGTGTATTGCAATACATAGGGCCTGTTTTGTGCTGCAGTCTCCCTCACAAAAAAGTGAGATTTAAATTGGCAACAAGTTTCTATACGTCAGTTCTGTTTGTCGTATATCTGCCAGCCACATTGTGCCACTTACATTGTGTAGTGTAATACACAGGGCCTGTTTTTTGCTGCAGCCTCCCCCCAAAAATGTGAGATTTAAATTGACAACAAGTTTGTATACGTCTGTTCTGTTGGTCGTATATCTGCCAGCCACGTTGTGCCATTTACATTGTGTAGTGTAAATTACAGGGCCTGTTTTTTGCTGCAGTCTCCCCCCCAAAAAAAAAAAGTAAGATTTAAATTGACAACAAGTTTCTATATGTCAGTTCTGTTGGCCGTATATCTGCCAGCCACTTTGTGCCACTTACATTGTGTAGTGTAATACACAGGGCCATTTTTTTCCCGCAGTCTCCCCCCCCAAAAAAAGTGAGATTTAAATTGCCAACAAGCTTCTATACATCAGTTCTGTTTGTCGTATATCTGCCAGCCATGTTGCGCCACCTACATTGTGTAATGTAATACACAGTGCCTGTTTTTTGCAGCAGTCTGCCCCCCCAAAAGTGAGATTTAAATTGACAAGAAGTTTCTATACGTCAATTCTGTTGGTCGTATATCTGCCAGTACGTTGTGTCACTTACATTGTGTAGTGTAATGCACAGGGCCTGTTTTTTGCTGCAGTCTCCCCCCAAAAAAGTGAGATTTAAATTGACAACAAGTTTCTATACGTCAATTCTGTTTGTCATATATCTGCCAGCCACATTGTGCCACTTACATTGTGCAGTGTAATACACAGGGCCTGTTTTTTTCCGCAGTCTCCCCCCCAAAAAAAAAAGAGATTTAAATTAACAACAAGTTTATATACACCTTCTACCTTGTTTTACAGTAACATATAACTGTTGTTATTTTGGTTAGATTTTTCCAAAAAATGAGGAAGAGGCCGTGGGCTGTCGTTGCCAGCTGGTACTGATGATGGTGCTGGTGGAACATCTGGTGGTAGTGGGAAAAGCAAAATAACATCTAAGGCTGGAGGTGTTGAGCCAGCATCATCGTCTGGCTACACAAGGCCTCGAAGGCTCCCTTATCTGAGAGTAGGAAAACCGCTTTTAAAGCCGGAGCAGCAGGAAAAAGTTTTGGCTTTCCTTGCTGACTTAGCCTCTAGCTCTTTCGCCTCCTCTTCCGAAAGTTCAAAATATAAAAGTAGCGAGTCGTCAGTGGATGCTCCTGGTCAGGACCAAGTCGCTTCCTTGTGTCCTTCACCCAAAGCAAAAGTGAAGGATGCGGCAGGTGACACTACAGTATACTCCATGGAGCTCTTTACACATACCGTGCCAGGGTTAGAAAAGGAAATAGTTAGCTCATTACCAGATGAATCGGACATGGAGTGCACAGATGCACAGCCACAGCTAGATTATTATGCTGTTCCATTGACTCAGATCACTACATTGCCCTCGTAGTGTACTGAGCCAGAATCTGACCCTGATGAGACTATTGTGCCCCGTCACAAACGCTATAGCACCTTACATAGTGACACAGAGGAAGGTGCACATGACATTGAAGAGGAGGTGATAGATGACCCAGTTGTTGACCCAAATTGGCAGCCATTGAGGGAACAGGGTGCCGCTGGCAGTAGCTTTGAAGCGGAGGAGAATGATCCACAGGAGGCATCTACATCGCAACATCTTTCATCTGGCAGGCCCGTACATGGTCAAAAATGTTTGACAAAACCAAAAACATTTTTAGGACAGCGTGGCCATCCGGTGAAAGGAGAACAGCGTGCAATGCCTGAAAAGGTATTCAATAGTAGAAAGAGTGCAGTGTGGGAATTTTTTAACCAAGATCCGAATGATCCGAGTAAAGTTATCTGTAAGAAATGCTCAAAGACCTTTAGCAGAGGGAAGAATGTCCAAAATTTAAATACAACGTGCATGCGTAGAAATTGAACCAGCATGCACTGGCAAGCCTGGACTAACTACCAAACGTCCTGTACCATTGGTGCACCTGCTCAGAATGAAGGTAGTCAGCAACGCTACATTGCTTCCCTCACTGTAAGCCCACCGGTTAGGACACCACCAACAGCAAATGTGGAGGTATCGTCGCAAGACCAAAGCAGTCAGGGAATCACAAGGTTCTTGGTAGGAAACACTGTAGGTAGGCCAACATCAAGAATACCCTCACCAACCCTCTCTCAGTCTGCCATGTCCACCACTACCCCCGCTAGTTCCACCATATGCAGCTCTCCAGTCCAGCTCACCCTACAAGAGACTCTCGTTAGGAAAAGAAAGTACTCAACCTGCCATCTGCGTACACAGGGTTTGAACGCCCACATTGCTAGACTAATCTCGTTAGAGATGATGCCCTACCGGTTGGTTGAAAGCGAAGCTTTCAAAGCCCTAATGGTGTACGCAGTACCACGCTATGACCTACCCAGTCAACACTTCTTTGCGAGAAAAGCCATCCCAGCCCTCCACCAGCATGTCAAAGACCGCATTGTCCATGCACTCAGGCAATCAGTCAGTAGAAAGGTGCACCCCGCAACTGATGCATAGACCAGTAGGCATGGCCAGGGACATTACGTGTCCATCACGGTGCACTGGGTTAATGTGGTGGATGCAGGGTCCACATGGGGACAGCCATAGTGGGACAGTTCTGCCTAGCCCACAGTCTAGGAAACAGTTGGCAGTAGGCATTCGACACCCCTCCTCCTCCTCCAGAAGCGAAAGCTCGTCCATAGAGCGCAGTCGCCCGACCACTCCATCCGCAGCTGCCAGTGTTGCACACGAGGTGTCACATTATGGAACAGCTAGTGGTGAGCGTCAGCAGGCTGTGTTGGAAATAAAGTGTTTGGGTGACAACAGACACACCACAGAAGGAGGGGCCGAGTACTTGCGGCAAGAAACTCAGTCATGGCTGGGCAGTGCACATCTTGAGGCAGGCAAGGTAGTCAGTGATAACAGAAGGAATTTTATGGCTGCCATAGCCCTTTCAGATCTGAAAGACATTCCTTGCCTGGCTCACACCTTGAACCTGGTGGTGCAGTGCTTCCTGAAAAATTATCCGGGGTTGTCAGCTCTGCTCCTGAAGGTGCGAAGACTTTGCTCGCACATCCGCCAGTCGCCCGTACACTCCAGCCATATGCTGAACCATCAGCAATCGCTGAAGCTTCCCCAGCACCGCCTAATAATCGACGTTGCAACAAGGTGGAACTCCACACTGCACAAGCTTCAGAGGCTGTGCGAACAGAGGTGTGCTGTAATGTATTTGTGGGAGGATACACATACACGGGCAGGCAGCTGGATGGCAGATATGGAGTTGTCTGGTGTGCAGTGGTAGAAGCTCCAAGACCTCTGTCAAGTCCTTCAGTGTTTTGAGGAATGCACACGGCTGGTAAGTGCCAACAACGCCATCATAAGCATGAGCATCCCACAAATGCATCTGCTGATGCAAAGTTTGACACACATTAAGGAGCAGGCGTCTGCGGCCGAGGAGGAGGGAAGCCTTGATGACAGTCAGCCATTGTCTGCTCAGGGAGCTCTCCTGGACAAGGTGGCGGACGAAGAGGATGAGGAGGAGGATGATGATGGGAATGAATATTTATGGGAGGAGGATGCTTCTCAGGGGAAAATAGAAACTGGAGGCATCGCAAGGTCAGGTACAGGGTTTTTGCGGGAGACAAATGATGTTGATTTGCAAGAAAGTGCTCCTCAACCTAGCACAAGCAGTGAATTGACACCTGGAACATTGGCCCACATGGCTGATTATGCCTTGCGTATCCTAAAAAGGGACCCCCGTAATATAAAAGTGATGACCGATGATGATTACTGGTTGGCCTGCCTCCTGGATCCACGATATAAAGAGAAATTACAAAATATCATGCCACATGAGAAACTTGAGCAAATATTGACTACCAAACAAGCAACTCTTGTAGACCGTTTGGTTCAGGCATTCCCAGCACACAGTGGCAGTGATGGTTCTCACATGAGCTGTAGGGGGCAATATGGCAGAGGTTTTAGAGGTGCACAAATCAGAAGTGGCGTTGGACAGAGGGGTTTTATGACCAGGTTGTGGAGTGATTTCGGAATGACCACAGACACGATAGGTACTGCTACATCGATTCAAAGTGACAGGAGACAGCATTTGTCCAGTATGGTTACAAACTATTTTTTTTCCCTTATCGATGTTCTCCCTCACAGGTCATTCCCCTTTGATTACTGGCCATCAAAAATAGACACCTGGCCTGAATTGGCAGAATATGCATTACAGGAGCTCGCTTGCCCAGCTGCTAGTGTGCTATCAGAAAGAGTCTTCAGTGCTGCTGGTTCAATACGGACCGAAACAAGGACTCATCTGGCTACCCAAAATGTTGATGATCCAACCTTCATTAAAATGAACCAATCATGGATTTCTAATTATTTTGCCCCACCTTCCCCAACTGACAAGTAGCTTGCCTGAAAAATGTCTTGCTTTTGGCCTCCTCTTACTGTCTGCTCCAAATTCCTCCATTTGCAGCTGCTGAATGTCCACCATAGGCCATTTTTATACCTCCCTAAATGGGCTGACTCCCCCCACAGGGCCGTGGTCACCACTTGGCGCAAGCACCCGTGCGAGTGCCGTTTGCCTGGACAGGTGGGTGTGCCCACTTTTGGGCGACGGCACTGGCACAGGGTCCCTCATAGTACAATGAAGTGTCTCTGATGGTGGTGGTGCACACCCAACGTCAGACACACCGTTGTAATATAAGGGGCCCTGTGCCAGTACCGCCACCCACGACAGAGTGTTCCCCCCAGCTCGAACAGTGCTCCACCACTTGCAATACTGCTTACCTCTCCCTGCTCCACCACTGGGTATTCTGTGCTGTTAAATCCTTTAATGGCACTGTCAATACAAATTTGCTGAAATGATAGATGATAGTTAAAATATACAGGGGCCCTGGCCTCCATTTAGACCAGTTAATACTTTGCGCCTACTACCACTGTCTGCTACTGAGCAGAGGAGCCCACCTCAGTATCTAGCTATGCCGCCTGGCTAGTCCTGTTACCAATTTTGAACTGCATTTAACCAACTTTTTATTTTAGGCCTACTAATTCTGTGTGAGCCTCTCATAACAGTTGTCCTCCTCCGCTGAAAAAGCTATGCCGCTTGTGTACTACTCTTACCAATTTTGAACTACATTTAGTCTACTTTTTTATTTTAGGCCTACTAAGTCTGTGTGAGCTTCTCATAACAGTTGTCCTCCTCCGCTGAAAAAAGCTATGCCACCTGTGTACTCCTCTTACCAATTTTGAACAGCATTTAGCCTACTTTTTTATTTTAGGCTTACTAAGTCTGTGTGAGCCTCTCATAACAGTTGTCCTCCTCCGCTGAAAAAAGCTATGCCGGCTGTGTACTCCTCTTACCAATTTTGAACAGCATTTAGCCTACTTTTTTATTTTAGGCCTACTAAGTCTGTCTGTGCCACTCATTACAGCTGTCCTCCATTGAACTAAGCTATGCCGCCTGTGTACTCCATTTACCAATTTAGAACTACATTTAGCCTACTTACTTATTTAGGCCTACTAACTGGGTTTGCCTCCCATTACAGTTGTCCTCCACTGAACAAAGCTGAGCCTCAATTTTCACTGTTTCAGATATTAAACTGCATTTGGCCTAATTGTTTGGTTTGGCCTACTAACGGTGTCTGCCGCTCCTTGCTTTTCTCCTCCACTGAACAAAGCAATGCCGCCTGTCTACTCCTGTTACCAATTTTGAACTGCATTTAGCCTACTTACTTATTTGGGCGTAGTAACTGTGTCAGCCACTCCTTACAGTTGTCCTCCACTGAACAAAGCAATGCTGCTTGTGTACTCCTGTTACCAATTTTGAACTGCTTTTAGCCTACTTTTTTATTTTGGGCCTATATCTGTGTTTTCTCCTCATCCTGCCCATTGCCCAGCCACTGCTAGATGAGTCTGCTGTTACTTTGACCCAGACCACTACATTCCCGTTGCACTCTACAGAGCCAGAATCTGACCCTGCTGAAAGTGAGGTTCCCCTTCCTGCATACTATACAACCTTACACGGGGACAAAGAGGAAGGTGCAGATGAAAGTGCAGGTTCCTTCATCAGGTAGGGGGGCATACTCGTTGGCAATGGCACAGGGCCCCTCATAGTACGCAAAAGTGTCTCTGGCAGTGGGAGGGGCCGCCCGCTGTCAAACACACTGCCGTACTATGAGGGGCCCTGTGCCAGTGCCAACTAGTGCCCCCCCCTGCTTGCTCAGGATCGCAGCACTTGCAAAGTTGAAATACTTACCTCTCCCTGCTCCACCGCCGTGATGTATTCCGTGTTTCCTGGGCCCACGAAAATCTTGAGCCAGCCCTATGCCCCCACGAATTTAGCCAAAAGAGCCCCTGTTTTCAATGCCTAACTATTATTATAAATTAAATTAAGATTGACAAGCTTCAGTAATACGAATTGATGTTTTTGGCAATAAAATGGACACTGTTGGTGTTTTCCTCCACTCACTGCCGATTTTGATTCCACTTTGACTTGCATTTGGGTTTCATGTTTCGGCTTAACCCCGACTTTTGACAATAATCAGCCGATTTCACCCGACCCGACTTTTGAGAAAGTCAGGTTTCGCAAAACCCGACTCGATCCTAAAAAAGTAAAAGTCGCTCCCTCCGAGACTCAGGCTATGTCCGAATATGTTCAAGAGAAACTGGCCAGAGGCTTTATTCGGATGTCTTCTTCACCAGCTGGAGCTGTTTTTTTCTTTATTAAGAAGAAAGATGGTTCCCTTCATCCCTTGATTACCGCGGTCTTAATAATATCATGATTAAGAACAAGTATCCTCTTCCTCTTATTCCGGAGCTTTTTGACCGCCTACGAGGAGCACGAATCTTCACTAAGTTGGACCTCAGATGGGCCTATAATTTGGTTTGAATTCGCTCGGGAGACGAATGGAAGCCTGCCTTTAACACCTGAGACTGTCATTAAGAGTATTTGGTGATGCCTTTTGGCCTATGCAACGCTCCCGCAGTCTTCCAAGAATTGGTGAATGATATTTTTGGGGATCTTCTTTACACCTGTGTAGAGGTGTATTTGGACGATATCCTTGTGTTTTCACCGGATCTGCTTTCTCATAGAAGGGATGTTCGGCAAGTTCTTCAGCGTCTGAGGGAGAATCATCTGTATGCTAAACTGGAGAAATGTGCCTTTGAACAGTCGTCCCTGCCATTCCTGGGTTTCATCATCTCCGATTCTGGTCTGCGTATGGATCCGGATAAAGTTTCTGCCGTACTCAATTGGCCACGTCCGCTTGGAGTGAAGGCAATTCAACGTTTTCTTGGTTTTGCTAACTATTATCGGCAGTTTATCCCTCACTTTTCATCCTTGTCTGCTCCCATCTCCTCTCTGATTAGAAAAGGTGCCAATCCTCGGCAGTGGTCAACACAGGCTGAAGAGGCATTCCTTTCTCTCAAAGAAGCTTTCGCCTCCACTCCTATACTCCAATGTCCTGAGGCGAATAAACCCTTCTTCCTTGAGGTTGATGCCTCTGCTATTGGAGCCAGAGCTGTTCTCTCTCAGAAGTCATCTTCTGGTCAACATATGCCTTGTGGTTTCTTCTCCAAGATCTTCTCGTCCTCTGAAAGAAATTACTCCATCGGTGACAGAGAACTTTTGGCTATCAAGTTGGCTTTGGAGGAGTGGAGATATCTACTGGAGAGAGCATTACATCCATTTGTAATCTATATGGATCATAAGAATTTATCTTATATTCGCTCTGCACACCGACTAAATCCTCGGCAGGCCAGGTGGGCCTCATTCTTTGCCCGATTTGACTTTGAGCTTTGTTTTCTGCCTGGAGACAAGAACTTCAAGGCCGACACTCTATCCAGATCCTTCTTGTCGGTGGATAATGAGGACGAGTCAATGCACATCATTGATCCAACAAGAGTAATCATGGTTGCTCCGCTCTCCTTAACCTCATTACCTCCGGGTAATACTTTTGTTTCTGAAGGAGACAGGAGATGCGTTCTACTCTGGGGACATGCCTCCAAGTTGGCTGGTCATGTTGGTTTCAAGAAGACCCTCAATCTCATAGCTCGCTTCTATTGGTGGCCTACCCTTCCGAAAGACGTCTGAGCTTTTGTTGTTTCCTGTCCATCCTGTACTAAGAACAAAGTTCCTAGGCAGTTACCTTCTGGGCTTCTTCATCCTTTTCCAGTGCCTACTACTCCATGGCAACATATTGCAATGGATTTTATTACCGACCTGCCTCGTTCCTCTGGGTGCACCATCATCCTTGTGGTCGTGGACCGTTTTTCTAAGATGGCTCATTTCATTGCTCTCCCTGGTTTACCTTCGGCTCCAGAATTGGCGAAGATTTTTGTCCATCATATTTTTCGCATTCATGGTCTGCCTCAGCATATTGTTTCCGACCAAGGAGTCCAGTTCACCGCTCGATTCTGGTGATCTCTCTGGAAATCAAAGAACATCTCGCTTGACTTTTCTTCGGCCTACCATCCGCAGACCAACGGCCAAGTGGAGCGTACCAATCAGATTTTGGTGACTTATCTCCGTCATTTCTCCAATGCTCATCAGAATGATTGTTTTTTTTTAAACCAATCAAAAAAACTACTTGAAAATGAATAATTAGAGAAAAAGTATATAAAAATTCAAAATCTTTTATTTGACACCAATAGAACAATACACAAACAATAATTAAAAACAAGAGGAGCAGTTTCGGACATTCAAAATATCAATATATATGAAAATTCGTAAGGGGATATATCCCACTCTAATATTTGAATATTGGTAGTAACAGAAGGGTAATTCATTTGTTTCTAAAGCTGCTATATTAATATATTTCCACAGTGGGACATTAATGAAGGAAGGAGTACACCAATATCTATGTCAAAAAAAGAGTCTCTAAAGTTGAATATGCTGAAAAAAAAAAAAGACTAAATAGCCACAGCCAGCTCACCGATCCACGCAGGTGCACGGAACTTCATCTTGGACCAGGATGAGTGAATAGCAGAAGGAATAGAAGAAAGGCATTCCAGCTCCTTTAAAAATTTCAAAAACTTTATTTCTCCATTAAAATGCGAAACAGCAATCCTTGCCTTAGTGCGAAAATGTGAGTGCAGAGTACATGCGACGCATTTCGATCTAAATGATCTTACTCAATGCATGATGTTTGACAAACTGCAGTGGCTATTAATATACAGATGGACCAATCTCTTCACTGATACAAGTCACATGACTCATTACCACAGGTCCTATACATGTGAACTCCACTGCAGCTGCAAGAGATGAACAAACAAATAAGCCAAGGTAACACAAAATACTTAAAAAATGTAGATACACAATAATAAAAACAATAATACAATAAGTAACTAGCAGTAATGATACATGATCTCATTTTTACGATTTAGACCAAATGGGTGTCTTGTTCCCAAATTGAAAATCCAGAAAGCTTCTCTGGTCAGAAGCTGTCTTTTGACATCTCCACCTCGCTGTGATAAATTAATATGCTCTATGCCCTGGATTGTCATGGTAGATGTATTCCCTTCGTGGTGCACATTAAAATGCTTGGCGACAGCTGATATATTTTTACTAGCGATGTCATTTCTTCCTAAGTCCCTTAAGTGTTCAGATATCCTAGTCTTCAGCTTTCTGGTCGTGCAGCCTATATACGCTGCATTGCATTCAGTGCAATCGATTTTATAAAGTGGTACAAGCGGCAACTCCACACTTATAAAAACCTTTACATTCAAGCCAGGTTTTGGAAACCGGCTGTGAAGAAAAGAAACTCGGCGATAAAGAGTTGCCAATAGTGGGCGCCCTTCTCGCCACAACGTTAAGACCATCCCTAAGGATTTCAGAGAGAAAATCATCTTCTTTTAATAAAGGTAACTTTACTAATTATGTCCTGGATGTCACTTTTTTTCTTTTGAAGCACAACATTTTTTCCTATTCATCAGAATGATTGGTCTGATTTGCTACCGTGGGCCGAATTTGCTTATAATAACCATACCAGCGAAGCTTCTACCAAATCTCCATTTTTTCTCGTCTATGGACAACATCCCGGCCTTCCTCTACCGGTTCCTTCTGTCTCTACTGTACTAGCGGCAGATCTTCTGTCTAGAGAATTCTCCAGAGTCTGGCAGGAGACCAAGTCTGCCCTCGAATTAGCTCAGTTTCGGATGAAGAGGCACGCTGACAAAAGACGCCTCGATTCTCCTGTATTCCAACCTGTGGACAAGGTTTGGCTTTCTTCTAGATTTAATCGCCTCAAACTCCCTTTGCATAAGCTGGGTCCCCTTTTGAGGTTCTGGCTCGTATTAATGATGTTTCTTACAAGCTTAAGTTACCTGCCTCTCTCCGTATTCCCAATTCCTTTCATGTGTCTCTTCTTAAACCAGTAGTTTTTAATCAGTTTCATAATAATAATAATAATAATCTTAATTTTTATATAGCGCTAACATATTATGCAGCGCTTTACAGGTTGCACACATTTTCATCACTGTCCCCATTGGGGCTCACAATGTGAATTCCCTATCAGTATGTCTTTGGAATGTGGGAGGAAACCGGAGTACCCAGAGGAAACCCTCGCAAACACGGAGATAACATACAAACTCTTTGCAGATGTTGTCATTAGTGGGGCTTGAACCCAGGACTCTAACGCTGCAAGACTGCTGTGCTATCCACTGCGCCACCATGCTGCCTCAACCCTTTCTTCGCCACCGCCTGTTTCTGCGGACGATGTTTTTGAGGTTAAGGACATTTTGGCCATGAAGAGACTTAGAGGTAGAACTTTGTTTTTGTTCGACTGGAAGGGTTTTGGTCCTGAGGAGAGATCCTGGAAGCCCAGAGAGAACATTCAGGCTCCTCGCATTTTGGCTAAGTTTCTTTCCAGTTTAAGGTGTAAGGGGAGACGTGAAGACGGGGGTACTGTCACGTCGCTGTCGCTGCCGCGCGCTGCACCCTGTCATACTTACCTGTCCTTGGCATCCCAGCGCGTGTCCTCCTCTGCTGCGTCTTCCTCTCAGCACTCGCTGCCGCCCTCTGCTGTCTATCGGGTGCATGCGCATGCCAGGTTCATCTCGGCGCTTGCGCACTACTAACTCACCGGCCGGCTTCTTTCTTCTTCCTCTCTTTCACCCTGGAGGACTGTCACCCGGAAGTGCTGTGCTGTGCAGGTATATTAATCTGTCTCCGTCCACTCTTCCTTGCCTGATGATCATTTGTTTCTTCGAATGCTCTTGGCCGCATGCTAGTCTCGTGTTCTCCTTTGCCTAACTCTGCTTTATCCTTCGTTTCTTCCAGCGCCAGATCCTGTGTCTCTGCTGATCCGTTTCTCCTCGTGACCCTGCAGTCCCGGTTCCTCTTCAGTCCAGTCTCTCAGCCTTCCTTGTCTCTACAGTCTCAGTATCCCTGTAGCTCTGTGTCTTAGCCATTCGGTATTTCTGCGTTCCCTGTGTCTCTGCGGTTCTGTGTTTCAGCCTTTCTCGCCAGTCTGGTTTCTCTTCCGTTTCCTCTGGTTCCTTGTCTCCATTTTGTCTCTTTTTCTGTCTCGGTCCTCCAGCTTCCGTGGCGATAGTCCCTCATGGGCCTGCCCCTAACTCTCCCTGTATAGGGGGCGGTCCACCTGGTCAACTCATCTGTGGTGGTTCTTCATCACGGTCCAGAGGGTCCACTAATTCTTTCTCTTAGAATTGTCACGCATGGCCTCCGACAAGATCTTTGTGAAGATCCTTGGGGCTGAGGATAGCCCAAATGGGAGGAAATTGAACTGATAATGATCTGTGTGTTCCCCTCTTGCGACTGTGAACCTTAGGAATCTCTGATAGGTTGGATGGATTTGGTTGTGATAATATGCATCCTGTAGGTTTATCGTCGCCATGAAGAAATCCTGCCCAAAGGTACTGTTGACCTGACGGTTTCCATCTTGAATCTTCTGTATGCTACATATCGATTCAGTGGTTTCAGATTGATTATTATTCAGTAAGATCAATTTGATTTTTTAATGAGGAACAGATTTGAGTAATGTCCACTTTTCCTTTCTCATTCTGGCAAAATAGAGACTAATCCTGTGGCTAACAGGTCTTTGACTCCCCTTATCAGGGTGGACTGTAACTCTGGGGAGCAGAGCCGTGTTGTGTTTATTATGTTTTGAGGATATGAGACACATTCTATTTTTATGCCTTCCATGACTGCTTCTAGAGTCCATTGATCTGAGCAGATCTTGTGCCACTGCAGAAGGAAGTTTGAGATGCGACCTCCCATCTTGATGGTGTCATTGTTTCTTTGGTCTTTGGGAGTGGGGAAGAAAAAGATTCTTGTCTTTCCCACCTTTTGGGCAGCGCCAGAGCCCAGACTTGCCCTTCCCCTTATACTGAGGTGTATGCTCATGTTGTGGGCGGAAGGGTCTTTTCCTAGTTCTCCTAGGTTTTGGTAAGGTCTTTCAAAACCTTTTCTAACAGCTCATTGGGGGCAGGACCAAACATGTGTTTCCCCTTGAAGGGGATAGAACACAGTTTCATTTTTGAAGTCATGTCCCAGCTCCAAGACCTCAGCCAGAGTGCCCTTCTCACGGCGCTTGACAATCCTGAAGATCTTGCTGCCACTCTCACAGATTCCACAGAGGCATCTGCTAGGAAACCGGTTGCCTTCTGGAGGATAGCTAGAGAAGCTAAGATGTCCTCTCTGGGAGTACCTGTAGACATGTTTTCCTCCAGCTGCCCTAGCCAATGGTACATCGATCGGGCCACACAGATAGACATGTCATTTATATTCAATAAATGCTGCCTCGTCTACAGGGAACCTGTCCTTTATTTCTGTTGGAATGGTCAACCTTTTTTCTGGGGACTCCCATTCTTCTAGCACTAAATCCTGGATATTCTTATGAATGGGAAATACTTGCTTCTTCTTAGAACGAAGATCCCCGAACATTTCCTCCTGCACCGTCTGGGCAGTTTTCTCCTTGATCTCCATGGTCGTCCTTACTGTTGTGAATAGTTCCTCTATATCCCCTGAGGAAAAGTAATACCTCTCCTGTTGGGAGACCTCTGGGTCCAGGAATAATTTGCCTTCTTCCAGAGCCTCATCTGGCATTGACGCTTCATTCTGAGTCATTATTCCCTTCTTCCTCTAGATTAAGCTTTCTCCTTTTATCTTCTGGAGGGATGCTGGGGGAGGGTGTGGGTTGGGAAAAGGTGGCCAGAGAGGTTTTAATCTCCTGTTGGGTAAGGCCCCTAATTTCATCCATCACGGATGGTGGTTCTTTCCTGATGACTTTCTCCATGCATTCTTTGCATAATGTTTTTTTATGTGAATTTTTCATATGCACTGCACATCTCCGTGACGTCTCAGACTTGCTTCCTGGTGCAGGTTCCTTGCCCCCCTAAAAAAAGGGGAGAAGGAATAGTAAGATTCTGAACCCGCACACAAGGAATGGACACCCGGTGCCAGAGTACTTACTAGAACCGGGAGGGTGCTGGGATCTGCAGATGCAGAGTGAAAGGAACCTGACATCTCCATGCTGCTACACCACACAATAGTCCTATCTTAGATTTCTTCCTTGTCCAGGGCTCTTATATGGGCGACCAGACCCAACACCTGCCCTCTGAATAGAGGACCTCCTCATTCCAATGGACAGGTGGGGGGTGGAGAGGCCCACCAACACCAACCACTAGAGATAGCACCATGCATTCCAGCATAGAATGCAAAAATCTCCCCTGTACGCTGAAGCCGGCCGGCTTCAGACCAGAAGTCATCTTGCGTGCGCACCCAGCATGACATGCTGCTGCCAATGCCAGAGGAGGCGAGAGGCTTGAGCACTCCTAGAGGCCTGCAGTCGAAGACACCCCTCAGTCCTTGCCCGATGGTGCAGAATGGAGGGGGGTCATGAGTCCAAATGGAGATGGGAGCAGTGCTTGGGGAGAAGAAGTAAGTCTGCTCTCCTGCTGCCTGGCCAGATCTCTTTCCCACGGTGACCGATGCCGCCACAGTACACCGAGGATGACCTATTCATCCTTAGTAGAGACAGGAAAGAACACTGAGGGGAGGATGTGGGAGGGGTTATTTAAACTCTTTGTCAATTCCTGTCCCTATTAGGAAAGGGGAACATCCTCCAGGTGTGCTGTCATGGGGGGTACTTAGGGAAAAATCCAACATTTGCTGAAAGAATTTGCGCCATTTTCCGAGACATGTAGCATCTCCAATTTTCTTGGTCTGGGGCTGGGTGAGGGCTTATATTTGCCTGCTGAGCTGACATTTTTATTGATACAGTTTTGGTGTAGATACAATACTTTGGTCACCCGTTATTGCATTTTATTGCAATGTAGCGGAGAAAAAAGTTGATTCTGGCATTTTGAATATTTTGTATAAATCACTTTATTGAAACATAATGTACAAGAGTAAAAATCAGGCAAATCAGCAAATTACCAGATAATGTTTACAAACTAGTCGATTATTACAATACAACATCTCCACAAGTCTGCATAAGTTTGTATTCTGTCAAATGATATTGCTGGTTATAATAATATTGTAAAGTATTAATAGTAAAAGAACAATAAAGATATTTAATAACACCCTCTATCGGTATCGTGATAATTAGTCAAAAAAGATATAGAAAATTGAATCTAGATAGAAAGAGGACAAACAAATGAAGTAGAGAAGAAGAAAGAAAGAAAAAAAAAAGGGGGAAGGGAGAGGGGATGAAGATTGGGGGTGGAGGATGGGATATGTGTGCTGGCATTTTGAATATTTTATTCATCATGCCGTTTAGCAACCGGGTTATTTTTTTTAATATTGATAGATCAGGCAATTCTGGACACAGTGATGCCAAATATGTGTATATTTGATTTTTTTTTCTTTGTTTTACTTTGAATGCGACAAAAGGGGGGTGATTTGAAATTTTATATTTTTTCAATTTTTTCTTTTTTTTACTTTTTGCATGCTGTATTAGGCTAGTTTCACATTTGCGTTTAAAAATGCAGCGTTTAAAACGCATCCGCAGGTGGTGAAAAAAATGCATGTAAACGCGTACATACGCTACGTTTTTTAGATGTATGTGTTTTCGTATGCGGTAAAAAAAGCCACGTTTTTACGCGTTTACATCCGTTTTTTCCTGCGTTTGCGTTTTTGATACGCATGATGAGAAATTTCACAAGAGAAAAATCAAGATCCAGACACCGCCAATGGGACTACAGAGGGCGTGTGACATGACTCTGTGGACCAAAATATGGAAAAATTGTAGCTCTCAAAATGTGGTAACGCAAAAAATATTTTGAGGAATAAAAAGCGTCTTTAGTGTGTGGCGGGGGTGATTTCCGGTGTCCACGTGATGGACAACCAACTCGGTCCTTCCAGGAAGGCTGCTGAACAGCTCCCGAAAGGAGCGTAGAGAATGTGCCATCTCGGACTCTTGGTCCTCGGATAGCTGGTGGCCAACCTCTACATCCTCAATGGATCCATCCTCCTTGGCTTGGGTGAGCAGATCCAGGAGGGTTTCGGTCCCTCCTTCTCTGGAAGGTTGCACACAGGGAGGGCGCAGGCCTTCTGCTCATGATGGGCCTTCATCATGTCCACATGGAAGGCCTTCCTCCTTCCACGAGCGTGGTCTAGGGTGACCAGGTACGTGACGTCATTGAGCCACTAATGCATGAGGTATGGGCCCTCCCAGGATGTCCTGTGGTACGGGGACCAGTACCCTCACTTTCTGACCCAACTTGTAGGTCCTTTCACAAATGTTCTGGTTATACCAGCGCTTCTGGTCAGTCTGAACCTGAGCCATATTGTCCTGCACCAGCCGCGACAAGGCCGTCATTTTGCCTTGGAAGTGTACAACGTACTCAATTACCGACACTCCAGGGGTGACCAAGTCTCCTTCCCATGAATCTTTCACCAGAGCAAGGGGCCCATTCAGGAGCTCGAAGGGGGCGAACCCTGTTGAGGCCTGTAGAACCTCCCAGTAGGCAAATAGTAGGGGAGGGAGGTACCGCTTCCAGTCACTCCCATGCGAGTCAACCAACATCCTAAGCATCTGCTTGTACAGACCATTAGTCTGAAGATTGTATTGGCTGGAGACCAGATGTTGCACCTGAATTTGCTTACAAAGGTACTCCATCTGCTGTGACATGAACTGGGTCCCTCGGTCAATGAGCATTTACAGGGGAAATCCCACTCTGGAGAAAATATTCAGTAAAGCAGTGGCCACCTTGTCAGCCCGAGTGATGACAAGGATACTGCTTCCGGGTACTAGGTGGCATAATCCACTACCATTAGTATGTAGCGTTTCCCGGAGTGGCTGGAAATGGACAGTGGTCCAATGAGATCCACAGCCACCCTCTGGAAAGGCTCGTCAATGATGGGCAATGACACCAGTGTGATTTGGGGCACCACCCCACCTTCCCCACTCTCTGACAGGTGTCACATGAACATCTGTAAGCAGCCTCATCGGTCCCCATTTTAGGCCAGTAGAAATGCTGGGCTAGCCTGGCCTTTGTACTAGTGATCCCTAAGTGTCCGGCCATCGGAACCTCATGTGCGATCAGCAAAAACTCTGCATGGAACAGGTAGGGTACCACTAACTGTCGGTCCCTAGGCCACGCCTTTGGTGACTTGCTGAACCAACATCCAGTACAGCAGTCCCTGGTTCCAGACCACCCGCTCAAGGTCTGAGTCTGTGAAAGGTCATGCTGCCTGCTTCTTAAGGGCCTTCAGGCTGTTGTTGGCCTCCAAGGCTGCCTGAAACCCCTGACTAGACGTGGCCAGAAAGGACAAAACTGCCATATCTTCTGTCAGTTCCCCGGGACCCGTCTCCAGGTCTCCCTCTGTCACAGCCGCCACTTGGTCAGAAGGGGGATAGCCGACAGACCACTGTGAGGCTCCTTGGGCTCCTGCACTCCCACTCCTGGTGACAGTGGCCACGACCACTGTAACCCTGGGTAGTGCCAGCCTTCCCTCAGCTTCCACACAAGTCACCAAGTCAGTTGGACCAGCCTAGTCTCCAGGCATTCCAGGTGTGCGGACCTCCTTCCCTGGGGCCTTACCTGGAAGCTCCACCTCTCCTGTGACAGCCCCAACTCCATTGGCATGTTCCCTTTCCTGCAGCTGCGCAGAACCCAGCAGTTTGGATCATCATCTAGAGGCCCTTCAATCCCTGCGGCAACCCCTCCCACCAACTCTGGTTCTGCCCTTGCAACTACCTGCCCCCAACCTCTCCCTCCAGAGCACACTGTCTCATCAAATCGGGGGCCATTCTCACACCTTCCTGTCTTCTGGCTCTGTCTCATCTGCACGCCCTGCATGTGTGTCCTGTCAGTGCAGGAGTGACTCTCAGCCCCCACCTCCCCCTTAATGCTGAAGGAACAGTCAACACACTTATAACATTGCTAGCAGTAGACAAATCAAGACACAGTGGGGGACCAGGACTTAGGGTCTCAGTAGCCACATACTGTGACATTAGCCACCCCAAATCCATCCCAAGTGAAACACTCACGGGAATATTCACCAACACTCCCACCTCCCTCATTCCCCTCCCAGCACCCCAGTCCAGATGAACCCTGGTGATGGGCAGCATCGGTTCAAAGCCTCCAATCCTGGAGATGGCGAGGGTTTTTTCAGTATCCCACAGTCCCATAGCGGCAAGCTTCCTGAAAGCGCAGGTTAAATACTGATGTCAGAGATTGACATGGCATTTAACTAGTTAACAGCCGCTGGTGGATTGCAATTCCACCCACAGCTGTTGCCGGCACATATCCGCTGTGTAGATCAACTGTCATGTGAACAGAAATGTGTGGGTTCAGCGCCAGAGCCTGCACCAAACAGGGGGAATGCGACATGTTCGTATTATTACAGGACATGTTGGATATTGGTTAACATGCTAAAGTTGAATTTTATTTCTGTTTCCATTCAGAATCTACAAATTTTATGTGATAATATACTACAAAATTTTCTTAACAAATTTGTTCAAAATTATTTTGCAAGAATATGTACACAAGAATGAAAGTATTAGGAGCAGAGCTAAAGTTTAGATGGTAAAATAACAAGAATTTAACCACAGGTAAATGTGATTATTTATTATATTGATGTCCAGCAGGCATTTAGCCATGAATGGTCAATCATTAACGAAGAAATCCCTTTGCAATTTCATAGTGTCATCAATGGAATTATATGGGTTAGAAATGTCACTTTACAAAAGGAAGGCTACAAGAAAATCAGCAAACTCTTATAAGGCCTCTTTCACACTTCCATTTTTGCAATCTGCACAGGATCCGTCAAAATTTTGAAATTATGGCTCCTGTGCAGATTTTAAAAAACGGGTGCACTGGGCTCGTTTTTCTGACGGACCCATCGAGGCTATGTGCACCTGTTGTGTAAGCGTCTTCGCAGCAGTTTTCCGCTGCGAAAACGCATACACAACACAACCCATGTTTAAAATAAAAAACAAAATAAAAAATCGCAATATTCTCACATTTTGGCATCCCGTGCAGCATTACCGATGTTCGCGAGGCTCCTGGCAGATGGCATTCCCAGTAATGCCTTGCGTTACAATGACCTCTGATGACATAGTGGTCATTTTGCAAGGCATTACTGGGAACAGCAGCTGCCGGGAGCATCGCAAGCATCGGTAACGCTGCGCGGGACGTCGGAAGGTGAGAATATTGCGATTTTTTATTTTGTTTTTTATTTTTTATTTTTAACATTATATCTTTTTACTATTGATGCTGCATAAGAGAGATAGAGCGAACGAGAGAGAATTTCCCTGACGGGAAATTCTTCCACGCATGCTCAGTTTGAAAAGACGGCATCCGTCGCTGGATTCCTGATTTTCACAGTCAGTGACGGATACTGCGCCCATAGGTTTCTATTATAGCCAATGACAGGCAACGCAAGATCCATCGCTGAGTGATTTTCCGACATGCATAAAAAATGTTCCTCTGTGCGTTTTCTCCGCCCGACGAATAGCAATTTTACAACGGATCCAGTGCACGACGGATGAAATGTGTGGCCATCCATCACAATCCGTTGCTAATACAAGTCTATGAGAAAAAACGCATCCTGCGGGCAAAATCGCAGGATCCGTTTTTTCACAAAACTACGCATTATGACGGGAGATGAAAGACGGAAGTGTGAAAGTGGCCTTACTCATCTGTCAGAATACTGCACCAAGAATTATACAATTTTTTTTACAAAGCAGGAATATGAAGACAGCTGGGACTCTATACTCTTAAGCATTACTAAGATAAATGTTTTTAGACCCGAAGGCTTTAAAACTGTTATGGATTCGAAAAAGTTAGGAGTATAAATAAAAATACATGGTGCCTACAGAGAAATATGGTGATGGCAGTGTCCTTATGTGAGGTTACCTGTGTTTTGCTGGTGCTGGTGTTGAGAAGCTACTTTTCCTTGATGTTACTATGAATTCACATATGAATTCATGATTCCGTCACTCTCCATCTAGAATCCAAGCTCTAAAAGAGGTCATTCTTGAAGAATGGTAAAAGATGTAGCAATTTGTTGTCAACATTTTCATTCCATACCTAGAAAATTTGTTGTCCTTAAAAATCGTGGATATTAAATAAAATTCTAGATATAGTAGTTTTTGACATCAGGTGTATTCAATCAAGAAATTTGAGTAAAACGGAAGATTTTTCAATTAAAGTTATATTTACTTTGCTACCATGTTATGGGATAAAAATGTTCCATGCCACCAAATAATATAAATGGAGAAAGAGGTGCGTTCGCAGCTTGGGGTCCACCGTGCAGATGAAAACTGCTGCTGAGTAATGGCGGATGGACGCTTGCTCACATGTGGGTTTAGACCTCACCCAGTGTGAATGGAAGCGAACTCTGTTGCTTCACAGAGTCGCCAAATATACCCTGCGCCCTGTTAGCTGTCACAGGGTGCAGCTGAAAGACACTAGTGGGATCCCTATGAATCACCCCCACTAAACTGGTGATTGGACTCGCTCTGACCCTCGGTGGCTTTTGAGCCCGCACCTGAGGACGCCCTGAGTCAGATGCTGAGTCCAAGCAGGAATTCCCAACCTACACTGACCTGTTGTCAGGACAGGACTAACTAAAACATTTACCACCCTGAGTGCGTACAGGGCCACTCTGGCTGATGCCACTAAGCACGCTAACTAGGGTCTGGAAAGTGCACTGATTGCGCAGGGTGCCGCTCTGGCGGTCGCTGCTAATAGACGGTGTAGCTTGTGCCTAGTGCTGGATGGCACAGTCTGGCACTAGGTAGCTCAATCACCCAAGTACTTTCAACAATACTAGGAATGGGAATGATTAAGGAGGTTTCACAAGATTCAGTCACACATCCACACACACAATTTCAGTTTTATACTAGCGCATGGCCAAGCGGCCATGCAAACCTTTTATAGCTGTAGCCTTCCGGGACCTTCCTATTGATCCAATCTGAGACACTACAGGACCTGAGCATGTGACCCCCCACCTTCAATGAGAGGTCGTCCCATGGGCATGTTCAGTAGATGAAAAGCAGAACTTAGTCCCTGGAACTTCTGCTCGCCGCTGTTCAATGCTGGTTACAAAGGCTGAACCTGGAATGGCAGCTGTAACCAAAAGCACAGTATCTGCTTGAGCCAGATGCTGGGATTGCCATCTCTGCTGAGCAGGCTCCACTGCGGCTGGAGGAGAATGGAAGACTGCAGCAGACATGGTTCTAGATTCCCCCTGTGCAGCGGCAGGATCTCGACACCTAACAATCAACATTTTGGAATTTGTTCTTGTGTTTAGTGAAATATTGATTAAAATCTATATTTTCAAAGTTCATGCACTCATTAATGCTGAGCAGTGTAACTTTATGCAATGACCAACTGTGATGTAATCTTTTGGTGCCTATTTATATTAAAAGTGTTTACTTTTGTGGCGTTTGTGCCCCTGAAGTAGCAGACCCTACTGAATGCAACCTTTGGTGACTCTATATGCCAACTTCATTACATGCTTAAACACAAGTGTTATAAGGATATTAATTTATTGCCTGTAATTCTGGAACAAAACACATTTTTGTATTTTATTGGATGTATATGTGGCACCCCTAGGGGTATTTGCCACAAAAATAGTTACTGACACTAAACACAAATATTAAGATAGCAAAACTGCACTACCACCTCCGGCCAGAAGGGGGAGCTCCAGAGACTCCCCTTGATCCATTCTGGTCTGAGAGAAGAACTGGCAGTTGGGCAGTTGGGCTAAGGAGCTGAAAGTGAGAGGTCATACAGCTGAATTTCTAACAGCCCTATGACGGTTTCCAGGCCCAAATCACCGGCCTGAGGAGAAGAGGGATAGAGAAAAAGGACATTGTGAGAACCGGGTAGCATTAATCACTACCCAGAACAGGCGCAAAGACGGATACCGGATCCGTGGCTGTATTCATTATATATAATACAGCAACCGGAAAAACGTGAGGTGATATCAGCTTCACTAGGGCCGGACGCAGCAACAGACACAGAGTTCAGCGGTACTCCCAGAGGGGGTAAACCGATAAAAGGACTCGGGTTGCCCGTCGAACCAGGACCCGGAGGGGACAGATTGGGCCGGCAGCCAGTTCACATACAGCAGCAGGGCCACACAGAAATTGCGCACAATAAGAGGCGAAGACCCCGGCAGGGTCAAAGTAACTCAGAGTTCCCATACAGACTCCGGTGACAGGACGGGTTGTAAATCCTTTTTTTTGTTAAATTAAACTGGTTAAACGTTTCAGTGCCTCAGTCTTTCATTTGGACAATAGCCATCTATCCAGGATCGGGATCATCGCCGTTGGGAGAACCTGCTGCTGATCAAGTAAGTGCCTGTCCCCTCACGATACCCCTTACACTGTGCATTGCCTGAGGCCACAGCACCGGGTCAAGCCACCTGTGACATCCCCCTCAAGAGACAGACCCCATTGGTCCGGTGCTGGGTATCCCGGTCTCCTGGGCGTCACATATACTACTCTAAAATTCAACAAATTAAATGCCCACAACATTGCATATTAATTGATTTAATATTTACTGAAAGGGTAATTGGAAAATGTGTGTGTTGTCAAAGCAAACTATTTTAAACAGAATGATAGACTAGACATTAATATTGTGCAAGAATACAGTAAGCAAATAGCTAATTAAATATCCACTGCCTATAGCAAATCCATTTCCAGGTCTTGAAAACAATGACATATGAGAAATAGAATGATTGGCCAAGGGCAAAAAGAGAAAAAAAATCAATCCAAATACTTAATATACTGAAACAGTAAATTTGTTTTCATTGGTAATAAATAGTGTGATAGTGGTTATTGTTTGTGCTATATCTAACTCAACATTAGTTTCTATTATGTTTCTTTAGCAATTTTTACGTAAAATTAGCCAATTTTAAATAACTTATAACTAATAATACACTTCACTTGGTAAATTATTTACAATCACAATAATTAAAAAGGTGGTGCAGGTATTTGTATTTTTTATAAATGCATATGAATAAGTGTGTAAATAAATATTGTATATACACTGTGATGCAGTGACCCATGGTTGCAGCCAGGGTGCACTGTATGTTCTCTTCAGGATATGCATGGGGGCATATCTGTAATGGTGATAATGAAACAGTGTCCGGTGTGATTGTAAATAGCCCCACAAGTTTTTGTATAGTTAAAAAAGAAGGCTTGCAGGGTTAGCGGAGAGCTGGGTGGGACTGGCCAACCGCACAAACCTCCCACCTATGGGAGTGGTTACAGCTGCATAATATGACCAGGGTTCGGGTCACAGGTTCAGAGTGTATGGACTTGAATGGTCAGAGTGTGAGGTCTTGTGAATGGCCTGTGTGTTGGAATGTCCTAGAGTGGACTGGATTCCTGGAAGCACATAGTGAGGCCATGGACTGAAAGCCTGTGTGGAATGTCCTAGAGTGGACTGGATTCCTGGAAGCCCTTGGTGAGGCTGTGGACTGAGGGCCTGTGTATTGGAAGTGCCCGGGAATGGACTTTCTGAGTAGTGCACAGAGAGGCCATATCTGCAGAGCCTGTAATGGCTACTGTTTTGGAGAAGCTACAGTTCTGTCTGCGGATCTGGAGTATCTGAAGTGCCCTGACAGGAGTCAGTGTGTGGAGCAGGATCTCCTGTAAGGTAACTCCAGATAAAGGGGGTTACGGGCAGTAAAGTATCTAAAGATAAAAGAAGAAAAAGCACAGGCCATACACGGGGATCACCAGACAGCAAGGAAATGTGCAAAACACAGCTTTTATTATGGTATAACACAGGACAAAAAAACATTTAAAAACATCTAAAAACCATAGAAAAACAGTAGCCTAAAATAAGGCATGTGCCTGTATACAAATACATGGGGAAAAAAAGCGTCCCATGGTTACCGCTTCTTCAGGGGGCGTGCTGAACGCCCCCTGAAGAAGCGGTAACCATAGGACGCGAAACGCGCGTTGGGGAACGTCACCCAGGACCCAGACAGGACCCCTTAAGCACACATGGGTAATTTAACTATTTGATTCTTTCATGTGACTGTTTGTATGCTTGAAGCATGTGGTGTTCCATGTAATGTGGCCACTGTGAATAGACTCCTTTTCATTAGGATCACCACATGCGTTAGGCTATATAGCCCCTATGTGAGCAGTACCTTAATTTTGATGTCCATCATTCAATATATTATTGTTCCATACTCATTTGGGCCCTGTCCTGTATACTTGGGTGACTTGGATGTACTTTTAGATAAAGTTGCTATGCACTTTACATTTTTTTTGATTACTATATATTTGTATGTTTGTCTGATTATTTAATAAAAACTACTTTTTGTGATATATTGTGGCCAGTTTTGACTCTTGGGTCTCCTAATTTTTGATAATTTAATATTTTGTTGAATATTTTTTTTAAAGACAAAAACAAAAGAAAAATCTCTTTAATCCAGAAATTTAAACTCAAGTGTCTACCTCACAAAGTGTAAGTGTTCTACAAAATATGTACCTTCTCACACCATATTTTTTTTTTTACACTCCGCTGATGAAATTGTCCAGTATTCTACCTGTGCAATCTATCTGAATATGCTGGCCTGTTACAGATGCATACTTTGGTACATGAACCTACCAAGCTTTTCTTCATCTGCCTTTTTCTTTAAAGCCTGAGGGTGTTTTGTTAATATTTTAAGGAAAGGGCACTGTTAGGGTTGGTGGATTGCATTAAATAAATTTAATGAGGAATTGCAATCGCAAACCTGGGGTCCACCGTGCAGAGATGTGAAACTGCAGCTAATGTGAGCAATGACGGAGAATGCAGTGAGCGATTGTTAGCTCTCACTGAGTTAGATATCACTCAGTGAACAGCACAGCAGTAGCGTCTTTAGTAGAGTTGAGCGACTTTTACTTTTTTAGGGTCGAGTCGGGTTTTGCGAAACCCGACTATCTCAAAAGTCGAGTCGAGTGAAATCGGCCGATTACCGCGAAAAGTCGGGGATCGACCGAAACACGAAACCCAATGCAAGTCAATGGAGAAGCATAGTCGGCAGTGAGTGGAGGCCAGGAAAACACCTACAGTGCCCATTTTAATGGCAAAAACATCCATTCTTGGTACTGAAGCTTGTCAATCTTAATTTACCTTATAATAATAGTTAGGCATTGGACATTGGAGGTCATTTGGCTAAAGTTGTGGGGGGTATGGCTGGTTCAAGTATTTAGTGGGCCCAGGAAACGTGGACCACGTCACGGCAGTTGAGCAGGGAGAGGTAAGTATTTCAACTTTGCAAGTGCTGTGATCCTGAGCAAGCGGGGGGGGGCCCACTCGTTTGCATTGGCACCGGCACAAGGCCCCTCAAAGTACAGAGGTGTGTTTGCACGGCGGGGGCACCTCCCACCGGCAGCGACACTTTTGCGTACTATGAAGGGCCCTGTGCCAGTGACGTCCCCAACGAGTATTCCCCCCCACCTGATGAAGGAACCTGCACTTTTATCTGCACCTTCCTCTTTGTCCCCGTGTAAGGTGGTATAGTATGCGGGAAGGGAAACCTCACTTTCAGCAGGGTCAGATTCTGGCTGTGTAGCGTGCAAGGGGAATGTAGCGGTCTGGGTCAATGTACCAGCAGAGTCATCTAGCACTGGCTGGGCAATGGGCAGGATGAGGAGGAAACACAGTGTTGTGAATTCTGTGGCTGAATTCACTCCTGTGGTCACAAGTGGTACTGCAGCTTCTGAGCTTCCTCCCTCAGGTGTTCTGGTGAGCTCGTTAACTGCTTCATTACTTAACTCCGCCTGATGCTGCTATCCTTGCTCCTTGTCAATGTTTCAGTGTTGGATCTGAGCTTCTCCTGATTGTTCCTGTGACCTGCTGCTCTGTATAGCTAAGTGCTTTTTGCTTTTTTGTTGCTTTTTTTTCTGTCCAACTTGTCTTTTGTTTTGCTGAAAGCTCTGAGACGCAAAGGGTGTACCGCCGTGCCGTTAGTTCGGCACGGTGGATTTTTTTTGCCCCCTTTGCGTGGTTTTGCTTTAGGGTTTTTTGTAGACTGCAAAGTTCGCTTTACTGTCCTCGCTCTGTCCTAGAATATCGGGCCCCACTTTGCTGAATCTATTTCATCCCTACGTTTTGTCTTTTCATCTTACTCACAGTCATTATATGTGGGGGGCTGCCTTTTCCTTTGGGGAATTTCTCTGGGGCAAGTCAGGCCTATTTTTCTATCTTCAGGCTAGCTAGTTTCTTAGGCTGTGCCGAGTTGCCTAGGTAGTTGTTAGGCGCAATCCACAGCCGCTTTTAGTTGTGTTTAGGATAGGATCAGGTGTGCAGTCTACAGAGTGTCCACGTCTCAGAGCTCGTTCTTGTATTTTTGGGTATTTGTCAGATCACTGTGTGCGCTCTGATCGCTAAGCACACTGTGTTTCTGGATTGCCTTCATAACACCTGTCATTAGCAAACATAACAGTACAAGGAGCCCAACTAATGATTCTCAATAGAGGGAAAGAAAAAGTTCTGACATCATTTATTTTTTTTTTTTTTCTGCTCTGTGTTCACTTTTTTTTTTTTCCCCTAGACATTTGGGTGATTCTGGACACAGGTGTGGACATGGATATTCAGGGTCTGTGCTCTTCAATGGATAATCTCGTTATAAATGTACAAAAAATTCAAGATACTATTGATCAGAAATCTATGTTAGAACCAAGAATTCCTATAACTGATTTGTTTTTTGGAGATAGAACTAAGTTTCTAAGTTTCAAAAATAATTGTAAGCTATTTCTGGCCTTGAAACCTCATTCTTCTGGTAATCCTATTCAACAGGTTTTGATTATTATTTCTTTTTTGCGCGGCGACCCTCAAGACTGGGCATTTTCTCTTGCGCCAGGAGACCCTGCATTGAGTAGTATCGATGCGTTTTTCCTGGCGCTCGGATTGCTGTACGATGAGCCTAATTCAGTGGATCAGGCTGAGAAAAATTTGCTGGCTTTGTGCCAGGGTCAGGATGATATAGAAGTATATTGTCAGAAATTTAGGAAATGGTCAGTACTCACTCAGTGGAATGAATCTGCGCTGGCAGCTTTGTTCAGAAAGGGTCTCTCTGAGGCTCTTAAGGATGTCATGGTGGGATTTCCTATGCCTGCTGGTTTGAATGAGTCTTTGTCTTTGGCCATTCAGATCGGTCGACGCTTGCGCGAGCGTAAATCTGTGCACCATTTGGCGGTACTGCCTGAGGTTAAACCTGAGCCTATGCAGTGCGATAGGACTATGACTAGAGTTGAACGGCAGGAATACAGACGTCTGAATGGTCTGTGTTTCTACTGTGGTGATTCCACTCATGCTATTTCTGATTGTCCTAAGCGCACTAAGCGGTCCGCTAGGTCTGCCGTCATTGGTACTGTACAGTCCAAATTCCTTCTGTCCATTACCTTGATATGCTCTTTGTCGTCGTTTTCTGTCATGGCGTTTGTGGATTCGGGCGCTGCCCTGAATCTGATGGATTTGGATTATGCTAAACGTTGTGGGTTTTTCTTGGAGCCTTTGCGGTGTCCTATTCCATTGAGAGGAATTGATGCTACACCTTTGGCCAAGAATAAACCTCAATACTGGGCCCAGCTGACCATGTGCATGGCTCCTGCACATCAGGAAGTTATTCGCTTTCTGGTGTTGCATAATCTGCATGATGTGGTCGTGTTGGGGTTGCCATGGCTACAAACCCATAATCCAGTAATGGATTTGAATTCCATGTCGGTATCCAGCTGGGGTTGTCAGGGGGTACATGGTGATGTTCCATTTTTGTCGATTTCGTCATCCACCCCTTCTGAGGTCCCAGAGTTCTTGTCTGATTATCAGGATGTATTTGAAGAGCCCAAGTCCGATGCTCTACCTCCGCATAGGGATTGTGATTGTGCTATCAATTTGATTCCTGGTAGTAAATTCCCTAAAGGTCGATTATTTAATTTATCCGTGCCCGAACACGCCGCTATGCGCAGTTATGTGAAGGAATCCCTGGAGAAGGGACATATTCGCCCATCGTCATCACCACTGGGAGCAGGGTTCTTCTTTGTAGCCAAGAAGGATGGTTCGCTGAGACCGTGTATTGATTACCGCCTTCTTAATAAGATCACTGTTAAATTTCAGTATCCCTTGCCATTGTTATCTGACTTGTTTGCTCGGATTAAGGGGGCTAGTTGGTTCACTAAGATAGATCTTCGTGGTGCGTATAATCTGGTGAGAATCAGGCAAGGAGATGAATGGAAAACTGCATTCAATACGCCCGAGGGTCATTTTGAGTATCTAGTGATGCCGTTCGGACTTGCCAATGCTCCATCTGTGTTTCAGTCTTTTATGCATGACATCTTCCGTGAGTATCTGGATAAATTCCTGATTGTTTACTTGGATGACATTTTGATCTTCTCAGATGATTGGGAGTCTCATGTGAAGCAGGTCAGAATGGTTTTTCAGGTCCTGCGTGCTAACTCTTTGTTTGTGAAGGGATCAAAGTGTCTCTTCGGTGTGCAGAAGGTTTCATTTTTGGGGTTCATCTTTACCCCTTCTACTATCGAGATGGATCCAGTTAAGGTCCAAGCCATCCAGGATTGGATTCAGCCGACATCTCTGAAAAGTCTGCAAAAGTTCCTGGGCTTTGCTAATTTTTATCGTCGCTTCATCTGTAATTTTTCTAGCATTGCCAAACCATTGACCGATTTGACCAAGAAGGGTGCTGATTTGGTTAATTGGTCTTCTGCTGCTGTGGAAGCTTTTCAGGAGTTGAAGCGTCGTTTTTGTTCTGCCCCTGTGTTGTGTCAGCCAGATGTTTCTCTTCCGTTCCAGGTCGAGGTTGATGCTTCTGAGATTGGAGCAGGGGCGGTTTTGTCACAGAGAGGTTCTGATTGCTCAGTGATGAAACCATGTGCTTTCTTTTCCAGGAAGTTTTCGCCCGCTGAGCGTAATTATGATGTGGGCAATCGAGAGTTGCTGGCCATGAAGTGGGCATTCGAGGAGTGGCGTCATTGGCTTGAAGGAGCTAAGCATCGCGTGGTGGTATTGACTGATCATAAGAACTTGACTTATCTCGAGTCTGCCAAGCGCTTGAATCCTAGACAGGCCCGTTGGTCGTTATTTTTTGCCCGCTTCGACTTTGTGATTTCGTACCTTCCGGGCTCTAAAAATGTGAAGGCGGATGCTCTGTCTAGGAGTTTTGTGCCCGACTCTCCGGGTTTATCTGAGCCAGCGGGTATCCTCAAGGAAGGAGTCATTGTGTCTGCCATCTCCCCTGATTTGCGGCGGGTGCTGCAAAAATTTCAGGCGAATAAACCTGATCGTTGTCCAGCAGAGAAACTGTTCGTCCCTGATAGGTGGACTAATAAACTTATCTCTGAACTTCATTGTTCGGTGTTGGCTGGTCATCCTGGAATCTTTGGTACCAGAGAGTTAGTGGCTAGATCCTTCTGGTGGCCATCTCTGTCACGGGATGTACGTACTTTTGTGCAGTCCTGTGGGATTTGTGCTAGGGCTAAGCCCTGCTGTTCTCGTGCCAGTGGGTTGCTTTTGCCCTTGCCGGTCCCAAAGAGGCCTTGGACACATATTTCGATGGATTTCATTTCTGACCTTCCCGTTTCTCAAAAGATGTCAGTCATTTGGGTGGTCTGTGATCGCTTTTCTAAAATGGTCCATCTGGTGCCCTTGGCTAAATTGCCTTCCTCCTCTGATTTGGTACCTTTGTTCTTTCAGCATGTGGTTCGGTTGCATGGCATTCCTGAGAATATTGTTTCTGACAGAGGTTCCCAGTTTGTTTCAAGGTTTTGGCGAGCCTTTTGTGGTAGGATGGGCATTGACCTATCCTTTTCCTCGGCTTTCCATCCTCAGACTAATGGCCAGACCGAACGAACCAATCAGACCTTGGAAACATATCTGAGATGTTTTGTTTCTGCAGACCAGGATGATTGGGTGTCCTTTTTGCCGTTGGCTGAGTTCGCCCTTAATAATCGGGCCAGCTCGGCTACCTTGGTTTCTCCATTTTTTTGCAATTCTGGGTTCCATCCTCGTTTCTCTTCAGGACAGGTTGAGTCTTCGGACTGTCCTGGTGTGGATTCTGTGGTGGATAGGTTGCAGCAGATCTGGACTCAGGTAGTGGACAATTTGATCTTGTCCCAGGAGAAAGCTCAACTTTTCGCTAATCGCAGACGCCGTGTGGGTCCCCGACTTCGTGTTGGGGATCTGGTTTGGTTATCTTCTCGTCATATTCCTATGAAGGTTT
The DNA here is from genome assembly GCF_032444005.1 of Ranitomeya imitator. Classification (NCBI taxonomy): domain Eukaryota; kingdom Metazoa; phylum Chordata; class Amphibia; order Anura; family Dendrobatidae; genus Ranitomeya; species Ranitomeya imitator. The sequence continues at coordinate 707,649,161 of NC_091283.1, read as the reverse complement.
CCTCTCCTAAATTTAAACCTCGTTTTATTGGTCCGTATAGGATTTCTGAGGTTCTCAATCCTGTGTCTTTTCGTTTGACCCTCCCAGACTCCTTTTCCATACATAATGTTTTCCATAGGTCGTTGTTGCGGAGATACGTGGCACCTATGGTTCCATCTGTTGAGCCTCCTGCCCCGGTTTTGGTGGAGGGGGAATTGGAGTATATTGTGGAGAAGATTTTGGATTCTCGTGTTTCTAGACGGAAACTCCAGTATCTGGTTAAATGGAAGGGTTATGCTCAGGAAGATAATTCCTGGGTTTTTGCCTCTGATGTTCATGCTTCCGATCTTGTTCGTGCCTTTCATGCGGCTCATCCTGGTCGGCCTGGGGGCTCTGGTGAGGGTTCGGTGACCCCTCCTCAAGGGGGGGGTACTGTTGTGAATTCTGTGGCTGAATTCACTCCTGTGGTCACAAATGGTACTGCAGCTTCTGAGCTTCCTCCCTCAGGTGTTCTGGTGAGCTCGTTAACTGCTTCATTACTTAACTCCGCCTGATGCTGCTATCCTTGCTCCTTGTCAATGTTTCAGTGTTGGATCTGAGCTTCTCCTGATTGTTCCTGTGACCTGCTGCTCTGTATAGCTAAGTGCTTTTTGCTTTTTTGTTGCTTTTTTTTCTGTCCAGCTTGTCTTTTGTTTTGCTGGAAGCTCTGAGACGCAAAGGGTGTACCGCCGTGCCGTTAGTTCGGCACGGTGGTTTTTTTTTGCCCCCTTTGCGTGGTTTTGCTTTAGGGTTTTTTGTAGACTGCAAAGTTCGCTTTACTGTCCTCGCTCTGTCCTAGAATATCGGGCCCCACTTTGCTGAATCTATTTCATCCCTACGTTTTGTCTTTTCATCTTACTCACAGTCATTATATGTGGGGGGCTGCCTTTTCCTTTGGGGAATTTCTCTGGGGCAAGTCAGGCCTATTTTTCTATCTTCAGGCTAGCTAGTTTCTTAGGCTGTGCCGAGTTGCCTAGGTAGTTGTTAGGCGCAATCCACAGCCGCTTTTAGTTGTGTTTAGGATAGGATCAGGTGTGCAGTCTACAGAGTGTCCACGTCTCAGAGCTCGTTCTTGTATTTTTGGGTATTTGTCAGATCACTGTGTGCGCTCTGATCGCTAAGCACACTGTGTTTCTGGATTGCCTTCATAACACCTGTCATTAGCAAACATAACAACACAGATATAGGTCCAAATAATAAAGTGGGCTAAATGCATTTCCACATTGGTAACAGGACTAACCAGGCAGCATTGCTTTGTTCAGTGGAGAACAACTGTAATGAGAGGCTGACACAGTGAGTAGGCCCAAATCAGTAAGTAGTCTAAATGCAGATCAAAATTGGTAACAGTAGTAAACAGGTGGCACTGCTTTGTTCAGTGGAGGAGAACAGCAAGGAGCAGCAGACACCGTTAGAAGGCCTCAACCAAACTAGTAGGCCAACTGCAGTGTTATATTAACAACTACTTAATGAGAGCCTGAAGATCGAAGCTCAGGACTAGAGTTGAGCGACCTTGACCTTTTTAGAGTCGAGCCGGGTTTTGCGAAACCCGACTATGTCCAAAGTCGGGTCGAGTGAAATCGGCCGATTATGACGTAAAGTCGGGATCGACCGAAACACGAAACCCAATGCAAGTCAATGGGGCAGCATAGTCGGCAGTGAGTGGGGGCCAGGAAAACACCTAGAGTGCCCATTTTAATGTCAAAACCATCCATTCTTCTTAATGAAGCTTGTCAAGCGTAATTTACCTTATAATAATTGGAAGGCATTTGAAATTGGGGGTCATTTGGCTAAAGTTGTGGGGGGTAGGGCTGGTTCAAGTAATTAGTGGGCCCAGGAAATCTGGACCACGTCACGGCAGTGGAGCAGGGAGAGGTAAGTATTTCAACTTTGCAAGTGCTGTGAACCTGAGCAAGCAGGGGGGGCCCACTCGTTGGCATTGGCACTGGCACAGGGCCCCTCAAAGTACAGCGGTGTGTTTGCACGGCGGGGGCGCCTCCCACCGGCAGCAACACTTTTGCGTACTATGAGAGGCCCTGTGCCAGTGACGTCGCCAACTAGTATTCCTCCCCCCACCTGATGAAGGAACCTGCACTTTTATCTGCACCTTCCTCTTTGTCCCCGTGTAAGGTGGTATGGTATGCGGGAAGAGCAACCTGACTTTCAGCAGGGTCACAATGTTGTTGTGTAGCGTGCACGGGGAATGTTGCGTTATGGGTCAATGTACCAGCAGACTCATCTATCACTGGCTGGGCAATGGGCACGATGAAGTGGAAACACAGATATAGGCCCAAAGAAGAAAGTGGGCTAAATGCAGTTCAAAATTGGTAACACAGGAATAACCAGGGGGCATTGCAGTGGAGGACAACTGGAATGAGAGGCTGACACAGAGAGTAGGGCCAAATCAGTAAGTAGTCGAAATGCAGTTCAAAATTGGCAACCGTAGTAAACAGGCGGCACAGCTTTGTTCAGTGGAGGAGAACAGCAAGGAGTGGCAGACACCGATAGTAGGCCCCAACCCAACTAGTAGGCCAAATGCAGTTTAACATTAACAACTACTTAACGAGAGGCTGAAAATGGAATTTCAGGACAGGAAACCAGGAGAACAGCAAGGAGCGGCAGACACCGATAGTAGGCCCCAAACCAACTAGTACGCCAAATGCAGTTGTTCCATTTAACCACAATTTAATGAGAGCCTGAAGATAGAAGCTCAGGAAAGGCAACCTGGTGAAAACCTTGGAGTGTAACACAACCTGTCTCTACACCCCATACCAAATTTGTAGGCCTAATGCAGCGTAGTTTCCACCAACTACTAAACGAGAGCCGGAAGATCGAAGCTCATGAAAGGCAACCCGGGGAACACCTTGGAGTGTAACACAACCTCTCTCTACACCACGAAAGGGCTGATTCTTAGGAAGGAAGGCTGTTGTAAATAAGCATTGCGCGTCCGAGGGTGATTATATTCTTATTCGGTATCTACTCACCCTCGGACGCGCCATGCTTCTTGATTTGTAATTAATGTTTATTTGCAATGTGCTTTTGACTTACTCAATTATTTTTTTAATTATTGATTTTATTAAATTAATAGTTTAACATCTTATTGGAAATAATTTAAAGGAGACGCGACAGGACAACACTCGGTGGATGCCATATCTGTGTTAACAACTCCAAAAAACTTTCAGTTAACTTCTTGCAGGAGAAAGAAATTGTAGCTGTTGGACCTTTGTAGTACAGTTCCAGATATTTGTTGTGTGTTTGTTTTGATTGTTAAAATGTCTGCATTTGAGATCTCAACACGATCTTATTTTTTATAATCAAATTAATTTTTTAAATATTTTATTAGGTTGGTTCAAGGGGTACACGGGCCGCAGTAGACAGGTCAGTGGAGGCCTAGTGGAAGGAGGGACCGCAGATGCGCCACTGTTTCACCCATACACAATTAGTAGGCCTAATGCAGCGTAGTTTCCAACAGCTACTAAACGAGAGCCGGAAGATCGAAGCTCAGGAAAGGCAACCTGGGGAACACCTTGGAGTGTAACACAACCTCTCTCTACACCACGGAAGGGCTGATTCTTAGGAAGGAAGGCTGTTGTAAATAAGCATTGCGCGTCCGAGGGTGATTATATTCTTATTCGGTATCTACTCACCCTCGGACGCGCCATGCTTCTTGATTTGTAATTAATGTTTATTTGCAATGTGCTTTTGACTTACTCAATTATTTTTTTAATTATTGATTTTATTAAATTAATAGTTTAACATCTTATTGGAAATAATTTAAAGGAGACGCGACAGGACAACACTCGGTGGATGCCATATCTGTGTTAACAACTCCAAAAAACTTTCAGTTAACTTCTTGCAGGAGAAAGAAATTGTAGCTGTTGGACCTTTGTAGTACAGTTCCAGATATTTGTTGTGTGTTTGTTTTGATTGTTAAAATGTCTGCATTTGAGATCTCAACACGATCTTATTTTTTATAATCAAATTAATTTTTTTTATATTTAATGATGTTGGTTCAAGGGGTACACGGGCAGCAATAGACAGGTCAGTGGAGGCCTAGTGGAAGGAGTGACGGCAGACAGGCATCAAAGGCCTAACATTGGGCTGGCTGTAGGCAAGTTAAAATTGGTTCCAGGGGAACACGGCCATCAGTGGCCTGGTCAGTGTAGTTGTAGTTGAAAGAACGGGACGCAGACAGGCTTCGAAGGCCTAACATAATAACATAGGGCTGGCTGTAGGCAAGTTAAAATTGGTTCCAGGGGAACACGGCCATCAGTGGCCTGGTCAGTGTAGTTGTAGTTGAAAGAACGGGACGCAGACAGGCTTCGAAGGCCTAACATAACAAACTTGGGCTGGCTGTAGGCACTTTTAAATTTGTTCCAGGGGTACATGGGCAGCAGTGTATGGTCAGTGGAAGTCTAGTGGAAGGAGTGACCGCAGACAGGCTTCCAAGGCCTAACATAACAAACTTGGGCTGGCTGTAGGCACTTTTAAATTGGTTCCAGGGGTACACGGGCAGCAGTGGTCTGGTCAGTGGAAGTTTAGTGGAAGGAGTGATCGCAGACAGGTTTCGAAGGCCTAACATAACAAACTTGGGCTGGCTGTAGGCACTTTTAAATTGGTTGCAGGGGTACACGGGCAGCAGTGGTCTGGTCAGTGGAAGTCTAGTGGAAGGAGTGACCGCAGACAGGCTTCGAAGGCCTAACATAACAAAATTGGGCTGGCTGTAGGCACTTTTAAATTGGTTCCAGGGGTACATGGGCAGCAGTGTATGGTCAGTGGAAGTCTAGTGGAAGGAGTGACGGCAGACAGTCTTCGAAGGCCTAACATAACAAAATTGGGCTGACTGTAGGCACTTTTAAATTGGTTCCAGGGTAACACGGCCAGCAGTGGCCTGGTCAGTGTAGTAGTTGTAGAAAGAAGGGACCGCAGACAGGCTTCGAAGGCCTAACATAACAAAAATGTCAAAACAATGGTATTGTCAGTGCCAGGCATTGAAGGATGTCAGCGCCTAGACTACACATTGGTGAAGCTGTGAGAGATAATTTTGCTAGTGGTAGAGCACTGTTTGAGCTGGGGGGGGGAACTGTCTTGTGGCCGGCGGTACAGGCACAGGGCCCCTCATATTACAACGGTGTGTCTGACGTTGGGTGCGCACCACCACCGCCAGAGACACTTTATTGTACTATGAGGGACCCAGTGGCAGTGCCGTCGACCAAAAGCGGCCACACCCACCTCTTCAGACAAACAGCACTCTCAAGGGTCCAAGCGCAAAGTGGCGATAGCACGGCCCCGTGTGGGGAGTTTGGCCATTTCGTGAGGTGGAAACATGTCGTATGCTGGACAATCAGGTGAAGAAAATTACGAGATTGGAAAAGTCATTCAGAATAGTCCACAGGCAAGACCTTTTCATAGGAAAGCTAGGTGTCAGCCGGGCAGGGTGGGGCAAAAGATTTTGAAATCCAGTTGTGGTTCATTTTAATGAAGGTTAGATCATCTACATTTTGGGTAGCCAGACGAGTCCTTTTTTCTGTTAGTATTGAACCTGCAGCACTGAATACTCTTTCTGATAGGACACTAGCTGCCGGGCAAGCAAGCTCCTGCAATGCATATTCTGCCAATTCTGGCCAGGTGTCTAATTTGGATGCCCAGTAATCAAATGGGAATGACGGTTGAGGGAGAACGTCGATAAGGGATGAAAAATAGTTTGTAACCATACTGGACAAATGTTGTCTCCTGTCACTTTGAATTGATGCTGCAGTACCTGTCCTGTCTGCGGTTATAGAAAAATCACTCCACAACCTGGTCAGAAAACCCCTCTGGCCAACGCCACTTCTGATTTCTGCCCCTCTAACACCTCTGGTCTGCTGGCCCCTGGAGCTCGTGTGAGAACGATCACGGGCGCTGTGTGCAGGGAATGCCAGAAGCAAACGGTCAACAAGAGTTGATTGTTTTGTTGCTAATATTAGTTCCAAGTTCTCATGTGGCATAATATTTTGCAATTTGCCTTTATAGCGAGGATCAAGGAGGCAGGCCAACCAGTAATCGTCATCGTTCATCATTTTTGTAATGCGTGTGTCCCTTTTGAGGATACGCAAGGCATAATCCGCCATGTGGGCCAAAGTTCCCGTTGTCAAATCTGCGGTTGTGCTTGGTTGAGGGGCAGTTGCAGGCAAATCTACGTCACTTGTGTCCCTCAAAAAACCAGAACCCGGCCTTGCCACGCCACCAATTTCCCGTGCCCCCGGGAAAGCTTCCTCATTAAAAATATACTCATCCCCATCATCCTCCTCATCCTCCACCTCCTCTTCGCCCGGTACCTCGTCATGTACACTGCCCTGACCAGACAATCGCTGACTGTCATCAAGGCTTTCCTCTTCCTCTGGTGCAGACGCCTGATCCTTTATGTGCGTCAAACTTTGCATCAGCAGACGCATTAGGGGGATGCTCATGCTTATTATGGCGTTGTCTGCACTAACCAGCCGTGTGCATTCCTCAAAACACTGAAGGACTTGACACATGTCTTGAATCTTCGACCACTGCACACCTGACAACTCCATGTCTGCCATCCTACTGCCTGCCCGTGTATGTGTATCCTCCCACAAAAACATAACAGCCCGCCTCTGTTCGCACAGTCTCTGAAGCATGTGCAGTGTTGAGTTCCACCTTGTTGCAACGTCTATGATTAGGCGATGCTGGGGAAGGTTCAAAGAACGCTGATAGGTCTGCATACGGCTGGAGTGTACAGGCGAACGGCGGATATGTGCGCAAAGTCCACGCACTTTGAGGAGCAGGTCGGATAACCCCGGATAACTTTTCAGGAAGCACTGCACCACCAGGTTTAAGGTGTGAGCCAGGCAAGGAATGTGTTTCAGTTGGGAAAGGGAGATGGCAGCCATGAAATTCCTTCCGTTATCACTCACTACCTTGCCTGCCTCAAGATCTACAGTGCCCAGCCACGACTGCGTTTCTTGCTGCAAGAACTCGGACAGAACTTCCGCGGTGTGTCTATTGTCGCCCAAACACTTCATAGCCAATACAGCCTGCTGACGTTTGCCAGTAGCTGCCCCATAATGGGAGACCTGATGTGCAACAGTGGCAGGTGCGGATGGAGTGTTTGTGCGACTGCGGTCTGTGGACGAGCTCTTGCTTCTGCAGGAGGACGAGGAGGAGGAGGAGGAGGAGGGGGTGCGAACGGCTACAGACAACTGTTTACTAGACCGTGGGCTAGGCAGAACTGTCCCAAACTTGCTGTCCCCTGTGGACCCTGAATCCACCACATTTACCCAGTGTGCCGTGATGGACACGTAACGTCCCTGGCCATGCCTACTGGTCCATGCATCTGTTGTCAGGTGCACCTTTGTGCTCACAGATTGCCTGAGTGCATGGACGATGCGCTCTTTAACATGCTGGTGGAGGGCTGGGATGGCTTTTCTGGAAAAAAAGTGTCGACTGGGTAGCTCGTAGCGTGGTACAGCGTAGTCCATCAGGTCTTTGAAAGCTTCGCTTTCAACTAACCGGTAGGGCATCATCTCTAACGAGATTAGTCTAGCTATGTGGGCGTTCAAACCCTGTGTACGCGGATGCGAGGCTAAGTATTTCCTTTTTCTAACCATAGTCTCATGTAGGGTGAGCTGGACTGGAGAGCTGGAGATCGTGGAACTAGCGGGGGTGCCGGTGGACATGGCAGACTGAGAGATGGTGGGAGATGGTATTGTTGCCGCCGGTGCCCTAGATGCAGTGTTTCCTACTACGAAACTGGTGATTCCCTGACCCTGACTGCTTTGGCCTGGCAAAGATACCTGCACAGATACAGCAGGTGGTGCGCTAAATGGTGGTCCTACACTGCCGGAAGGGATGTTGCGTTGATGACTAGCTTCATTGGCCGAGGGTGCAACAACCTTAAGGGACGTTTGGTAGTTAGTCCAAGCTTTCAAATGCATGGTGGTTAAATGTCTATGCATGCAACTAGTATTGAGACTTTTCAGATTCTGACCTCTGCTTAAGGAAGTAGAACATTTTTGACAGATGACTTTGCGCTGATCAATTGGATGTTGTTTAAAAAAATGCCAGACTGCACTCTTTCTAGCATCGGATACCTTTTCAGGCATTGCAGACTGAGCTTTAACCGGATGGCCACGCTGTCCTCCACCAGGTTTTGGCTTTGCCACGCGTTTTGGGCAAGATACGGGCCCGGCAGATGGAACCTGTGGCGATGTTGATGCCTGCTGCGGCCCCTCCTCCTCCTCTGCTTCAGAACTGCTGCCGCCTGCACCCTGTTCCCCCAGTGGCTGCCAATCGGGGTCAAGAACTGGGTCATCTAATAACTCTTCTTGTACCTCCTGCGCAACTTCGTCTGTGTCACCGTGTCGTTTGGTGGTATAGCGTTCGTGATGGGGCAACATAGTCTCATCAGGGTCTGATTCTTGATCAGCACCCTGCGAGGGCAATGTTGTGGTCTGAGTCAAAGGACCAGCATAGTAGTCTGGCTGTGGCTGTGCGTCAGTGCACTCCATGTCAGATTCAACTTGTAATGGGCATGGACTGTTAACTGCTTCACTTTCTAAGCCAGGGACGGTATGTGTAAAGAGCTCCATGGAGTAACCCGTTGTGTCGCCTGCTGCATTCTTCTCTGTTGTTGTTTTTGCTGAAGAGGACAAGGAAGTGACTTGTCCCTGACCGTGAACATCCACTAACGACGCGCTGCTTTTACTTTTACCAGTTTCACGAGAGGAGGCAAAAGAGCTAGAGGCTGAGTCAGCAAGATAAGCCAAAACTTGCTCTTGCTGCTCCGGCTTTAAAAGCGGTTTTCCTAATCCCAGAAAAGGGAGCGTTCGAGGCCTTGTGTAGCCGGACGACGAACCTGGCTCCACAGCTCCAGACTTAGGTGCAATATTTTTTTCCCCACGACCACCTGATGCTCCACCACTACCACTACCCTCATTACCAGCTGACAATGAACGCCCCCGGCCACGACCTCTTCCACTAGACTTCCTCATTGTTTTAAAAACGTAACCAAACTAACGTTATTTGTTGCAGTCACACAACTTACACGGTGAGCTATAACTTCAGTATGATTTAGCTACCCCTTTACAGGTTGGTGAGACCACAGCGAAAATCAGGCCCAATGTTACACACTCTGTTTTTGGTGGCTGCAAATTAGAGAGATGCCCCACACGCAGGACTGTCACTGAAGCACAAATGTTAATATTAATGTCACACTATTATTTTTTTTTTATTTTTATTTTTTTCAGGAACACTTTAGAAACCCCAAAAAAAAAAAAAAAATAGATTTTTGCAGGGAGAATTTAGAAAACAAATGTAACAAACTATATGCTTTCTATGGGCCACTGAGTGAGAGATGACGCACACAGGAATCAGGAGTGGCACACAAGCCCAGAGGCCAATATTTTTCTACCAATGATTGATGGAGTTATTTTCTCTGGTAGATTTTGGAACCCAAATCAAGGAAAAAAATATAGGCTTTCTATGGACCACAATTGGAGAGAGAGAGAGAGAGAGAGAGAGAGAGAGAGAGAGAGATGGCACACCCAGGAGTCAAGACTGGCACACAAGCAGAAAGGCCAATATTAATCTCCCATTTTTTGGGGGGGTTTGTTTTTTTTTTTTTTTTTTTTTTCAGGGAGACTTTAGAAAAAAAAATAATAAAAAAAATATGATTTTATCAGGAAGAATTTAGAAACCAAATAAAATAAAATGATTTTTTCAGGGAGAATTTATAAAACAAATAAAAACAAAAATAGGCGTTCTATGGCCCACTGACTGAGAGATGACGCACACAGGAGTCAGGAGTGGCACACAAGCCCAAAGGCCAATATTTTTCTACCAATGATTGATGTAGTTATTTTCTCTGGTAGATTTTGGAACCCAAATCAAGGAAAAAAAATATAGGCTTTCTATGGACCACAATTGGAGAGAGAGAGAGAGAGAGAGAGAGAGATGGCACACCCAGGAGTCAAGACTGGCACACAAGCAGAAAGGCCAATATTAATCCCCCACTGTTTTTTTTGTTTGTTTTTTTTTTTGTTTTGTTTTTTTCAGGGAGACTTTAGAAAAAAAAATAATAAAAAAAATATGATTTTATCAGGAAGAATTTAGAAACCAAATAAAATAAAATGATTTTTTCAGGGAGAATTTAGAAAACAAATAAAACCAAAAATAGGCGTTCTATGGCCCACTGACTGAGAGAGAGAGAGAGAGAGATGGCACGCTTAGTACTGGCACACAAGCCCAAAGGGCAATATTAATCTCCCTTTTTTTTTCAGGGAGAATTTCTAAAACCCCAAAAAAAAAAAAAATAGGCTTTCTATGGCCCACTATTTGTGAGAGAGATGGGACGCTCAGGACTGGCACAGATGGCACGCTCAGGACTGGCACAGAAGCCCAGAGGCCAATATTAATCTCCCTTTTTTTCTGGGAGAATTTATAAAACCAAAAAAATATTTAAATAGGCTTTCTATGGCCCACTATTTGTGAGAGAGATGGCACGCTCAGGACTGGCACAGATGGCACGCTCACAACTGGCACACAAGCCCAGAGGCCAATATTAATCTCCCTTTTTTTCAGGGAGAATTTATAAAACCAAAAAAAAAATTAAATAGGCTTTCTATGGCCCACTATTTGTGAGAGAGATGGCACGCTCAGGACTGGCACAGATGGCACGCTCACAACTGGCACACAAGCCCAGAGGCCAATATTAATCTCCCTTTTTTCAGGGAAAATTTATAAAACCAAAAAAAAAATTAAATAGGCTTTCTATGGCCCACTATTTGTGAGAGAGATGGCACGCTCACAACTGGCACAGATGGCACGCTCACAACTGGCACACAAGCCCAGAGGCCAATATTAATCTCCCTTTTTTCAGGGAAAATTTATAAAACCAAAAAAAAAATTAAATAGGCTTTCTATGGCCCACTATTTGTGAGAGAGATGGCACGCTCAGGACTGGCACAGATGGCACGCTCACAACTGGAACACAACCCCAGAGGCCAATATTAATCTCCCTTTTTTTCAGGGAGAATTTATAAAACCAAAAAAAAAAATTAAATAGGCTTTCTATGGCCCACTATTTGTGAGAGAGATGGCACGCTCAGGGCTGGCACAGATGGCACGCTCACAACTGGCACACAAGCCCAGAGGCCAATATTAATCTCCCTTTTTTCAGGGAAAATTTATAAAACCAAAAAAAAAATTAAATAGGCTTTCTATGGCCCACTATTTGTGAGAGAGATGGCACGCTCAGGACTGGCACAGATGGCACGCTCACAACTGGCACACAAGCCCAGAGGCCAATATTAATCTCCCTTTTTTTCAGGGAGAATTTATAAAACCAAAAAAAAAATTAAATAGGCTTTCTATGGCCCACTATTTGTGAGAGAGATGGCACGCTCAGGGCTGGCACAGATGGCACGCTCAGGACTGGCACACAAGCCCAGAGGCCAATATTAATCTCCCTTTTTTTCAGGGAGAATTTATAAAACCCAAAAAAAAATAAAATAGGCTTTCTATGGCCCACTATTTGTGAGAGAGATGGCACACTCAGGACTGGCACACAAGCCCAAAGGCTAATATTAATCTCCCACTGTATTTTTATCAGGGAGAATTTATACACCCCACAAAAAAAAATACAGAAAAATGAAAAGGCTTTCTATGGCCCACTATGTGAGAGAGATGGCACACACAGGGATGGCACTCTAGCAGAAATGCCAAATTGCCAATCTTAATCTCCCACCAAAAAAAAAAAAAAACAGGGAATGTCCTACAATTACTATCTCCCTGCCTGCAGTAATCTCAGCCAGGTATGGCAGGCAGCAATAAGGAGTGGACTGATGCACAAATCAAATAAAAAGTGTGGACAAACAAAAAAGATAGCTGTGCAGAAAGGAAGGAACAAGAGGATTTGTGCTTTGAAAAAAGCAGTTGGTTTGCACAGCGGCGTACACACAGCAATGCAGCTATCAGGGAGCCTTCTAGGGCAGCCCAATGAGCTACAGCGCTGAGGGGGAAAAAAAAAAAAAAAACTTCCACTGTCCCTGCACACCGAGGGTGGTGTTGGACAGTGCAAATCGCTGCAGCACAAGCGGTTTTGTGGTTAATGGACCCTGCCTAACGCTATCCCTGCTTCTGACAAAGCGGCAGCAACCTCTCCCTAAGCTCAGATCAGCAGCAGTAAGATGGCGGTCGGCGGGAATGCCTCTTTATAGCCCCTGTGACGTCGCAGACAGCAAGCCAATCACTGCAATGCCCTTCTCAAAGATGGTGGGGACCAGGACCTATGTCATCACGCTGCCCACACTCTGCGTTTACCTTCATTGGCTGAGAAATGGCGCTTTTCGCGTCATTGAAACGCGACTTTGGCGCGAAAGTCGCGTACCGCATGGCCGACCCCGCACAGGGGTCGGATCGGGTTTCATGAAACCCCGACTTAGCCAAAAGTCGGCGACTTTTGAAAATGTTCGACCCGTTTCGCTCAACCCTACTCAGGACAGGAAACCAGGAGAACACCTTGGAGATTCAGACACCGTTAGTAGGCCCCAACCAAACTTGTAGGCCAACTGCAGTGTTATATTAACAACTACTTAATGAGAACCTGAAGATCAAAGCTCAGGACAAGAAAACCAGGAGAACACCTTGGGGCGGCAGACACCGTTAGTAGGCCCCAACCAAACTAGTAGGCCAACTGCAGTGTTATATTAACAACTACTTAATGAGAGCCTGAAGATTGACGCTCAGGACAGGAAACCAGGAGAACACCTTGGAGCAGCAGACACCGTTAGTAGGCCCCAACCAAACTAGTTGGCCAACTGCAGTGTTATATTAACAACTACTTAATGAGAGCCTGAAGATCGAAGCTCAGGACAGGAAACCAGGCGAAAACTTTGGAGCAGCAGACACCGTTAGTAGGCCCCAACAAAACTAGTAGGCCAAATGCAGTGTTATATTAACAACTACTTAATGAGAGCCTGAAGATGGAAGCTCGGGAAAGTAAACCTGGAGAACACCTTGGAGCGGCAGACACCGTTTGTAGAACCCAACCAAACTTGTAGCCCCAATGCAGTTTTCAATTTCCGATAGGCTGAAAACCTGACAATTGCAGCTCAGCTTTTTTAAGAGGAGGACAACTGTATTGAGTGGCGCAGACAGACACTGCTAGTAGGCCTTACACCACAAAGTTGGCTCGATGCAGGCTTAAAAAGTTTACTGGGGTGCATGAGCAGCATTGGTGTGGTCAGTGGAGGACAATTGGCAGGAGGGACTGCAGACAGACTTACTAGGCCTTAAATTAAAAAAGTTGGCTCGATGCAGGTTTTATTTGGTTACAGGGGTTCACAGGCAGCATTGCTGTGGTCAGCGGAGGACAATTGGAAGGAGGGACCGCAGACAGACTTACTAGGCCTTAAATTAAAAAAGTTGGCTCGATGCAGGTTTTATTTGGTTACAGGGGTTCACAGGCAGCATTGCTGTGGTCAGCGGAGGACAATTGGAAGGAGGGACCGCAGACAGACTTACTAGGCCTAAAATAAAAAAAATTAGGCTCAATGCAGGTTTAATTAGGTTGCAGGAGTGCACAGGCAGCATTGGTGTGGACAGCGGAGGACAATTGGAAGAAGGGACCGCAGACAGACTTAGTAGGCCTAAAATAAAAAAATTAGGCTCAGTGCAGGTTTAATTATGTTGCTGGGGTGCACAGGCAGCATTGGTGTGGTCAGCGGAGGACAATTGGAAGGAGGGACCGCAGACAGACTTAGTAGGCCAAAAAGTAAAAATAATAGGCTCAATGCAGGTTTAATTATGTTGCAGGGGTGCACAGGCAGCATTGGTGTGGTCAGCGGAGGACAATTGGAAGGAGGGAGTGCAGACAGACTTAGTAGGCCTAAAATAAAAAAAATTAGGCTCGATGCAGGTTTAATTATGTTGCAGGGGTGCACAGGCAGCATTGGTATGGTCAGCGGAGGACAATTGGAAGGAGGAACCGCTGACAGAATTAGTAGGCCTAAAATAAAAAAATTAGGCTCAATGCAGGTTTAATTATGTTGCAGGGGTGCACAGGCAGCATTGGTGTGGTCAGCAAAGGACAATTGGAAGGAGTGTCTGACACAGTTAGTACTCCAAAATAATAAATACATGTTAATGTCGCGCCAAAAAAAAAAAATAAATTAACAGGTGGCATACCTAGGTACAGGGGTGGGCTCCTCTGCTGACTTGCAGGCATTGGTATTTGGCACAAAGTATTAACTGGTATAAATGTAGGACAGGGCCCCTGAATATTTTTACTAGCATCATACATGTCAACAAATTGTTATGGGAAGTGCCATTGAAGGATTTAACTGCATAGACTAAACAGTGGTGGAGCAGTAAGAGATAATTTTGCAAGTGGTAGAGCACTGTTTGAGCTGGGGGGGACACTCTCTCATGGGCGACGGTACTGGCCCAGGGCCCCTCATTTTACAACGGTGTGTCTGACGTTGGGTGCGCACTACCACCGCCAGAGACACTTCATTGTACTATGAGGGACCCTGTGCCAGTGCCATCGCCCAAAAGTTGGCACACCCACCTCTTCAGACAAACGGCACTCTCACGGGTGCTTGCGCTAAGTGGTGACTGACACGTGGGGGGAGTCGGCCCATTTAGGGAGGTTTAAAAATGTTGTATGCTGGACATACAGCAGCTGCAAATTGAGAAATTGGAACAGTCAGTAAGACTAGTCGAAAAGCAAGACCTTTTTTACAGGAAAGCTAGGTGTCAGCCGGGAAAGGTGGGGCAAAATAATTAGAAATCCATGAGTGGTTCATTTTAATGAAGATTAGATCATCAACATTTTGGGTAGCCAGACGAGTCCTTTTTTCGGTCAGTATTGAACCAGCAGCACCGAATACTCTTTCTGAGAGCACACTAGCTGCTGGGCAAGCAACCTCCTGCAATGCATAATCTGCCAATTCAGGCCAGGTGTCTATTTGGGATGCCCAGTAATCAAATGGGAATAATGGGTGAGGGATAACATCGATAAGGGATGAAAAATAGTTTGTGACCATACTGGACAAATGTTGTCTCCTGTCACTTTGAATTGATGCTGCAGTACCTGTCCTGTCTGTGGTCATTGCGAAATCACTCCACAACCTGGTCAGAAAATCCCTCTGTCCAACGCTACTTCTGATTTGTGCACCTCTAACACCTCTGCTATGTTGCCCCCTGCAGCTCGTGTGAGAACCATCACTGGCGCTGTGTGCTGGGAATGCCTGAATCAAACGGTCTACAATAGTTGCTTGTTTGGTTGCTAATATTTGCTTGAGGTTCTTATGTGGCATGATATTTTGCAATTTGCCTTTATAGCGAGGATCAAGGAGGCAGGCCAACCAGTAATCGTCATCGGTCATCATTTTAATAATGCGTGGGTCCCTTTTGAGGATACGTAAGGCATAATCCGCCATGTGGGCCAAAGTTTCAGTTGTCAATTCTGCGCTTGTGCTGGGTTGAGGGGCAGTTTCTGGCAAATCTACGTCACTTGTCTCCCTCAAAAAGCCTGAACCCGGCCTTGCAACGCCACCAGTTTCTATTGGCCCCGGAGAAGCTTCCTCATTCAAAAAATACTCATCCCCATCATCCTCCTCGTCCTCCTCCTCTTCGCCCGCTACGTCGTCCTGTAGACTGCCCTGACCAGACAATGGCTGACTGTCATCAAGGCTTCCCTCTTCCTCAGCTGCAGACGCCTGCTCCTTTATGTGCATCAAACTTTGCATCAGCAGATGCATTAGGGGGATGCTCATGCTTATTATGGCATTGTCTGCACTAACCAGCCGTGTGAATTCCTCAAAACACTGAAGGACTTGACACAGGTCTTGTACCTTCGACCACTGCATACCTGACAACTCCATGTCTGCCATCCAACTGCCTGCCCATGTATGTGTATCCTCCCACAAATACATAACAGCATGCCTCTGTTCGCACAGTCTCTGAAGCATGTGCAGTGTGGAGTTCCACCTTGTTGCAACGTCGATGATTAGGCGATGCTGTGGAAGGTTCAAAGACCGCTGATGGTTCTCCATACGGCTGGAGTGCACGGGCGAACGGCGGATATGCGAGCAAAGTCTGCGCACTTTGAGGAGCAGGTCGGGTAACTCTGGATAACTTTTCAGGAAGCACTGCACCACCAGGTTTAAGGTGTGAGCCAGGCAAGGAATGTGTTTCAGTTTTGAAAGGGCTATAGCAGCCATAAAATTCCTACCGTTATCACTCACTACCTTGCCTGCCTCAAGATGTACAGTGCCCAGCCATGACTGATTTTCTTGCTGCAAGAACTCGGACAGAACTTCCGCGGTGTGTCTGTTGTTGCCCAAACACTTCATAGCCAATACAGCCTGCTGACGCTTGCCACTAGCTGTCCCATAATGGGACACCTCGTGTGCAACAGTGGCAGCTGCGGATGGAGTGCTCGAGCGACTGCAGTCTGTGGACGAGATCTCGCTTCTGCAGGAAGATGAGGAGGAGGGGGGGCGAACGCCTACAGCCAACTGTTTCCTAGACCGTGGGCTAGGCAGAACTATCCCAATATTGCTGTCCCCTGTGGACCCTGCATCCACCACATTAACCCAGTGTGCCGTGATGGACACGTAACGTCCCTGGCCATGCCTACTGGTCCATGCATCTGTTGTCAGGTGCACCTTTGTACTCACAGATTGCCTGAGTGCATGGACGATGCGGTCTTTTACATGCTGGTGGAGGGCTGGGATGGCTTTTCTCGAAAAGAAGTGTTGACTGGGTAGCTCGTAGCGTGGTACAGCGTAGTCCATCAGGGCTTTGAAAGCTTCGCTTTCAACTAACCGGTAGGGCATCATCTCTAACGAGATTAGTCTAGCAATGTGGGCATTCAAACCCTGTGTACGCGGATGCGAGGATGAGTACTTCCTTTTGCTAACGAGAGTCTCATGTAGGGTGAGCTGGACTGGAGAGCTGCAGATCGTGGAACTAGCGGGGATGCCGGTGGACATGGCAGACTGAGAGAGGGTTGGAGATGGTATTCTTGCTGGTGCCCTACATGCAGTGTTTCCTACCACGAACCTGGTGATTCCCTGACTGCTTTGGCTTGGCAATGAAACCTGCACATTTACTGCAGGTGGTGCGGGAAATGGTGGGCTTACAGTGAGGGAAGAGATGTAGCGTTGCTGACTAGCTTCATTGGCGGAGGGTGCTACAACCTTAATGGACGTTTGGTAGTTAGTCCAAACTTGCAAATGCATGGTGGTTAAATGTCTACGCATGCAACTTGTATTTAGACTTTTAAGATTCTGACCTCTGCTTAAGGTAGTTGAACATTTTTGACAGATGACTTTGCGCTGATCATTTGGATGTTGTTTAAAAAAATGCCAGATTGCTCTATTTCTACTATCGGATACCTTTTCAGGCATTGCAGACTGAGCTTCTTTAACCGGATGGCCACGCTGTCCTACAACTGGTTTTGGTTTTGCCACGCGTTTTTGGCCAAATACGGGCCTGGCAGATGGAACCTGTTGCGATGTTGATGCCTGCTGTGGCTCCTCCTCCTCTGCTTCAGAGCTACTGCCGCTTGCACCCTGTTCCCCCAATGGCTGCCAATAGGGGTCAACAACTGGGTCATCTATGACCTCCTCTTCTATCTCGTGTGCAACTTCGTCTGTGTCACCGTGTGAGCCGGTGGTATAGCGTTCGTGACGGGGCACCATAGTCTCATCAGGGTCAGATTCTGGATCAGTACACTGCGAGGGCAATGTTCTGGTCTGAGTCAAAGGAACAGCATAGTAATCTGGCTTTGGCTGTACATCTGTGCACTCCATGTCCGATTCAACTTGTAATGGGCATGACCTGTTGGCTATTTCACTTTCTAACCCAGGAACGGTATGTGTAAAGAGCTCCATGGAGTTACCCGTTGTGTCGCCTGACGCATCCTTCTCTGTTGTTCTTGGTGAAGAAGACAAGGAAGCGACTTGTCCCTGAACATGAACATCCACTAATGACGCGCTACTTTTACATTTAGCAGTTTCAGAAGAGGAGGCGAAAGAGCTAGAGGCAGAGTCAGCAAGGAAAGCCAAAACTTGCTCTTGCTGCTCCGGCTTTAAAAGCGGTTTTCCTACTCCCAGAAAAAGGAGCGTTCTAGGCCTTGTGTAGCCAGACGACGGAGCTGGCTCAACAACTCGAGACTTAGGTGCTATATTGCTTTTCCCACGACCACCTGATGCTCCACCACCACTACCATCATTACCAGCTGGCAATGACCGCCCACGGCCACGACCTCTTCCACCAGACTTCCTCATTGTTTGAAAAACATAACCAAAGTAACGGTATTTGTTACTGTAAAACCAGTTACAAGGTGAACTCAAACTTCTGTTGGATTTATATATCCCTTTATAGGTGGGTGAGACTGCAGTGAAAATTAGGCCCAATGTATAACTGTACTCAGCTTCAGTGGCAGACAGATATGCCACTAACAGGACTGACGCAGATGCACACATGACCAATAAAAATCTCCCCCTTTTTATTTTTTCAGGGAGAATATTGAAGAAATGTGGCCCACTCTTATACAGTATATGTTCTGTGGCATAAAATGAAAGACAGATGCCACAGACAGGACAGGCACTGAGGCAGAAATGCCAATCTTAATCTCCCACTATCTTTTTTTTTCCTGGGAGAATTGTCAAAAAATCTGGCCCAGTGTTACACACTAGGTTTTATGTGGCACAAAATGAGAGACAGATGCCACACACAGGACTGGCACTGAGGCAGAATTGCCAATCTTAATCTCCCACTAGTTTTTTTTTCCTGGCAGAATTGTCAAGAAATCAGGCCCAGTGTTACACACTAGGTTTTCTGTGGCACAAAATGAGATACAGATGCCACACACAGGACTGGCACAGAGGCAGAAATGCCAATCTTAATTTCCCACTTGTTTTAATTTATTGTGGGAGAATTGTCAAAAAATCAGGCCCAGTGTTACACACTAGGTTTTCTGTGGCACAAAATGAAAGACAGATGCCACACACAGGACTGGCACAGAGGCAGAAATGCCATCTTAATTTCCCACTTGTTTTAATTTATTGTGGGAGAATTGTCAAGAAATCAGGCCCAGTGTTACACACTAGGTTTTCTATAATATAACCTATAAATATGATGCACAACTCAATATATATAAAGAATCAAAATTTATTGAAGATATAAATATGATAAAATAATACAGGGGATAACAATAAGGTAGATAAAATATCATACAGGCTGTCACATGATATCAATAAAGTACCACATAATTTTTAATGAGAATTAGCAAATATATATATTTCTTGTGGATACTATAACCCATACAAACAGGTAGCCATGTTACATATTCTCTAATATCCAATAGAATAATGGCATATGAGATAATAGAATAGTATATATAAGGTGCTGTGTACACAATAAATAAATAATTAATAATGCCCTTAACCCTCCGTCACATACAACTGATCTGACAGGCGCTTCTCTTTTACTTTCATTTCTCCTTCCTCACCAGATTGTGAGGAAACCCCCTCCCTCCAGGTAGTCTCCTGTCTCTTGAAGGTCTGTGAAACCTGATATCACAGTTGGATTTCAGAGCTTCAGGGGAGAGGATATAGCTGCACAGATCTCTCAGGCTCATTGTATGTGAATACGTCACATTCAGTAAGGTTGGTATTTTATGTTTTTATTCATCACAATAGTTTATTTAGCTTGTTTTATGAATGTATAGCACAAAATGTGAGGATATTTCATAGAAATAAGGGAGATTTTATAAAAGAAAGTGTGCTGCTCAGGCATATACAGTAGTTCCCTAACATATTCCTTCTCTTGCTTCAGATTATCTGCTGAAATGGAGAGGAAAATGTACAATTTATCCAAACAACTTGATGTTGAGGAAGTAACAAACATGCTGTTAGATGATAGAGACCTCACACTGAATGAGGATTTAGGAGAGGAAAGTGGTTTACAAGTTGTGATCTGATTGATTATCTGAAAATTCAGAAGCTGTCATATGTGGGAACTGTAAGAAAAAACAAAAGGGAATTGCCGCCACAGTTTGTAAGTGTGAAAGAGAGACAACAGTACAGCAGTATGTTTGCATTCCATAATGGAAAGGCTTTAGTTTCCTATGTACCACATGCCAAAAAAATCGTACTTCTTCTATCAACACTTCATGATGATGCTGCCATCGATCCTGGGACTGCGGCAGAAAAAAAACCGGAGATAATTACATTTTACAATGCCACCAAAGGGGGTGTGGATACAGCAGATCAGATGTGCTCCACTTTCAAGGTCAGCAGAAACATCAAACGCTGGCCAATGGTCATATTTTTTGCTATGTTGAATTTGGGTGGTACAAATTCACAAGTAATTTATCTTGAGAACAAGCTTGAACCACTCCGTAGACGATTGTATCTGAAAAAATTGGCCCATGAACTAGTACTTGGAGAGCTACGCAGGAGAAGCGTGAAAACAATCGGTATCCCCTCTCGCCTTCAAGTTCAGCTCAAAAGGTTCCACCCAGAAGATGATGAAAAGTCACCATCTGCACCACCTCACAAAAGGAGATGCACCACCTGCCAAACGGAAAGCGGAACCAGAAGGCTTTCAAATTATGAATGTCTCAAATGTCATAAAGCAATTTGCCTGACACATGCAAAAATGGTGTGTAATTCTTGCTATTTGCTCTGCAAGTGTGACTTTTCTGGGGAAACCTCAGCATCTACTTCTGATTGAATATGTTTTTAATAGTACTTAAGGTACCTTAAAATTAAGTTTGTGTTCAAAAATTTTCTTTGTACATTTTTTTGAGAGAGTCGAACTGGGGACTATTTGGCGGGAGTTTTGAAAAGTTTGTAATTCATAGTTATTAGTTTTATGTTAAGTAAATGTTTTTTTTTGCAACTGATTATGTGTAGTCTCTTTTATTACATCCCTATGAAGGTCACTGATCACTTTTAGAGCACTGAAATTGCAAACATTAGATATTATAGGTATTTTTCCAGCAGGCGCCTGACAGGCACATTGTATGTGAACTCGTTAGTCCGAATATTGTATGTGACGGAGGGTTAAGTAAGTACTAAATAGGAGATATTTAAAAAAAGTGTCATAGTGCCATAATTAATGTAGAGAAAGTTACCAACCAGTATGGGAGCTTGTGACAGCCTGGACCTGCCCGACGCGCGTTTCGTCTGAGCTTTGACGAGGGAATGAGAGACCGGAGGTAAGAAGCTTTGTATTTGAATAATGAGATGGGTTTCAATATAAATCTTGGCTTTTGCCATTATATCTTATTCTTAAATAATTTTATGTATACTAATTATGCCCGTGATGGTATATATATTTAATTCTCTGTTATCTCTTATTATATATATGGTTTTGTATCAATGGATTAATATTATTATTTATGTATTGCCTAATGGTAGCACGGCACTGTTATTATTGTCAATTGTTATTTATATTATTGTGTATTATTCACACCATACATTCACTTTACACTGATCCTTCTCTTTATTCTGTGCGCTCTATTTGGTCCATCACATTAGAGTTATTTACATATCTTATGTCACTTCCAGTTTGTCTTTGCGGTCCAGGTTGGAACGCACGCCGGCTTCTTTCTCCGCTGTCACACTTTACATCAGTGTTATCCACTTACCACATGTCACTTCCGGTTTGTCTCTGCGGTCCAGGTTGGAACGCACGCCGGCTTCTGTCTCCGCTGTTACACTTCACATCAGTGTTATTTACATATCACATGTCACTTCCGGTTTGTCTCTGCGGTCCAGGGTGGAACGCACGCCGGCTTCGGTCTCCCCCACATGACGCGCTCTTCTGAGACGCGTCTGGTGGGAGGAGACAGTCTCCGGCGTTACCATGCATGGTCTGTCACATGACTTAAACACAGCTGTTTGCATCTCGGCCGCTCCACTATTGGCTCCCTCTCAGTTAAAACGCTGCTCCTTTCCTCCGGTCTCTCATTCCCTCGTCAAAGCTCAGGCGAAACGCGCGTCGGGCAGGTCCAGGCTGTCACAAGCTCCCATACTGGTTGGTAACTTTCTCTACATTAATTATGGCACTATGACACTTTTTTGAAATATCTCCTATTTAGTACTTACTTAAGGGCATTATTAATTATTTATTTATTGTGTACACAGCACCTTATACAGGTCCTTCTCAAAAAATTAGCATATAGTGTTAAATTTCATTATTTACCATAATGTAATGATTACAATTAAACTTTCATATATTATAGATTCATTATCCACCAACTGAAATTTGTCAGGTCTTTTATTGTTTTAATACTGATGATTTTGGCATACAACTCCTGATAACCCAAAAAACCTGTCTCAATAAATTAGCATATCAAGAAAAGGTTCTCTAAACGACCTATTACCCTAATCTTCTGAATCAACTAATTAACTCTAAACACATGCAAAAGATACCTGAGGCTTTTATAAACTCCCTGCCTGGTTCATTACTCAAAACCCCCATCATGGGTAAGACTAGCGACCTGACAGATGTCAAGAAGGCCATCATTGACACCCTCAAGCAAGAGGGTAAGACCCAGAAAGAAATTTCTCAACAAATAGGCTGTTCCCAGAGTGCTGTATCAAGGCACCTCAATGGTAAGTCTGTTGGAAGGAAACAATGTGGCAGAAAACGCTGTACAACGAGAAGAGGAGACCGGACCCTGAGGAAGATTGTGGAGAAGGACCGATTCCAGACCTTGGGGAACCTGAGGAAGCAGTGGACTGAGTCTGGTGTGGAAACATCCAGAGCCACCGTGCACAGGCGTGTGCAAGAAATGGGCTACAGGTGCCGCATTCCCCAGGTAAAGCCACTTTTGAGCTACAGAGAAGCAGCACTGGACTGTTGCTAAGTGGTCCCAAGTACTTTTTTCTGATGAAAGCAAATTTTGCATGTCATTCGGAAATCAAGGTGCCAGAGTCTGGAGGAAGACTGGGGAGAAGGAAATGCCAAAATGCCTGAAGTCCAGTGTCAAGTACCCACAGTCAGTGATGGTGTGGGGTGCCATGTCAGCTGCTGGTGTTGGTCCACTGTGTTTCATCAAGGGCAGGGTCAATGCAGCTAGCTATCAGGAGATTTTGGAGCACTTCATGCTTCCATCGGCTGAAATGCTTTATGGAGATGAAGATTTCATTTTTCAGCACGACCTGGCACCTGCTCACAGTGCCAAAACCACTGGTAAATGGTTTACTGACCATGGTATTACTGTGCTCAATTGGCCTGCCAACTCTCCTGACCTGAACTCCATAGAGAATCTGTGGGATATTGTGAAGAGAAAGTTGAGAGACGCAAGACCCAACACTCTGGATGAGCTTAAGGCCGCTATTGAAGCATCCTGGGCCTCCATAACATCTCAGCAGTGTCACAGGCTGATTGCCTCCATGCCACGCCGCATTGAAGCAGTCATTTCTGCCAAAGGATTCCCAACCAAGTATTGAGTGCATAACTGAACATTATTATTTGATGGTTTTTTTGTTTGTTATTAAAAAACACTTTTATTTGATTGGATGGGTGAAATATGCTAATTTATTGAGACAGGTTTTTTGGGTTATCAGGAGTTGTATGCCAAAATCATCAGTATTAAAACAATAAAAGACCTGACAAATTTCAGTTGGTGGATAATGAATCTATAATATATGAAAGTTTAATTGTAATCATTACATTATGGTAAATAATGAAATGTAACACTATATGCTAATTTTTTGAGAAGGACCTGTATATACTATTCTATTATCTCATATGCCATTATTCTATTGGATATTAGAGAATATGTAACATGGCTACCTGTTTGTATGGGTTATAGTATCCACAAGAAATATATATATTTGCTAATTCTCATTAAAAATTATGTGGTACTTTATTGATATCATGTGACAGCCTGTATGGTATTTTATCTACCTTATTGTTATCCCCTGTATTATTTTATCATATTTATATCTTCAATAAATTTTGATTCTTTATACATATTGAGTTGTGCATCATATTTATAGGTTATATTATATTCAGTGGATGCATTTCATTTACTATTTGTTGCTTTGGTTTGTGTATACACTAGGTTTTCTGTGGCACAAAATGAGAGACAGATGTCACATGCAGGACTGGCACAGAGGCAGAATGGCCAATCTTAATCTCCCATTATTTTATTTTTTTTCCTGGGAGAATTGTCAAAAAATCTGGCCCAGTGTTACACACTAGGTTTTATGTAGCTCAAAATGAGAGACAGATGGCACACACAGGACTGGCACTGAGGCAGAAATGCCAATCTTAATCTCCCACTTGTTTTACTTTATTGTGGGAGAATTGTCAAGAAATCAGGCCCAGTGTTACACACTAGGTTTTCTGTTGCACAAAATGAGAGACAGATGCCACACACAGGACTGGCACTGAGGCAGAATGGACAATCTTAATCTCCCACTATTTTTTTTTCTCGGAGAAATGTCAAAAAATCTGGCCCAGTGTTACACACTAGGTTTTCTGTGGCACAAAATGAGAGACAGATGCCACACACAAGACTGGCACAGAGGCAGAATGGCCAATCTTAATCTCCCACTATTTTATTTTTTTCCTGGGAGAATTGTCAAAAACTCTGGCCCAGTGTTACACACTAGGTTTTCTGTGGCACAAAGTGAGAGACAGATGCCACACACAGGACTGGCACTGAGGCAGAAATGCCAATCTTAATCTCCCACTTGTTTTACTTTATTGTGGGAGAATTGTCAAGAAATTAGGCCCAGTGTTGCACACTAGGTTTTCTGTTGCACAAAATGAGAGACAGATGCCACACACAGGACTGGCACTGAGGCAGAATTGCCAATCTTAATCTCCCACTATTTTTTTTTCTGGGAGAATTGTCAAAAAATCTGGCCCAGTGTTACACACTAGGTTTTAAGTGGCACAAAATGAGAGACAGATGGCAAACACAGGACTGGCACTGAGGCAGAATTGCCAATCTTAATCTCCCACTATTTTTTTTTCCTGGGAGAATTGTCAAAAAATCTGGCCCAGTGTTACACACTAGGTTTTATGTGGCACAACATGAGAGACAGATGCTACACACAGCACTGGCACTGAGGCAGAATTGCCTATCTTAATCTCCCACTATTTTTTTTATTTATGGGAGAATTGGCAAGAAATCAGGCCCACTGTTAGACTGTATGTTTTCTGTGCCAGAAAATGAGACACATATGCCACACACAGGACTGCCACTGTTGCAGATTTGCCAATTTTAATCTGCACCCTTTTTTTTTTTCTTCAGGGAGACAATTGAATAAATCTGGGCCACTGTATTAGAGTATATTTTCTTTGGCAGAAAGTGGCTTGAAGAGATATAACGAAAAAAAAAAAAGGGACTGTACTACAATTACTATCTCCCTGCAGTAATCTCAGCAAAGTATGGCAGGCAGCAATAAAAAGGAGTGGACTGCTGCACAAAAAAGTCAAAAGTGTGGACAAACAAACAAGATAGCTGTGCAGAAAGGAAGGAGCAACAGGATTTGTGCTTTGAAAAAAGCAGTTAGTTTGCACAGCGGCGTACAAACAGCAATGCAGCTATAAGGGAGCCTTCTAGGGCAGCACAATGAGCTACAGCGCTGAGGAAAAAAAATGTACCCTCCACTGTCCCTGCAAACAAAAGGTGGTGTTGGACAGTGGAAATCGCTACAGCACAAGTGGTTTGGAGGTTAATGTACCCTGCCTAATGCTATCCCTGCTTCTGACGAAGCGGCAGCAACCTCTCCCTATGCTCAGATCAGCAGCAGTAAGATGGCGGTCGGCGGGAACGCCCCTTTATAGCCCCTGTGACGCCGCAGAAATCAAGCCAATCACTGCCATGCCCTTCTCTAAATGGTGGGGACCAGGAACTATGTCATCACGCTGCCCACACTCTGCGTCCACCTTCATTGGCTTAGAAATGGCGCTGAACACGTCATCGAAACGCGACTTTGGCGCGAAGGTCGCCGACCGCGTGGCCGACCCCACACAGGGATCAGGTCGGGTTTCATGAAACCCGACTTTGCCAAAAGTTGGCGACTTATGAAAATGACCAATCCATTTCGCTCAACCCTAATAATAAATATTAAAGTGCAAAATATATTTAGAAATATGAAAATAGAATAAATGAATAAATAAATATTATAGAAATATAAATAATAGAAATGTATCAATGTATACAAAAGTTACAGTGGGTATGGAAAGTATTCATACCCCTTTAAATGAACTTTTTTTGAATTTGCCAAATGGCTGTAATGAAACAAAGAGTGAAAAATTTAAAGGGGTCTGAATACTTTCTGTACCCACTGTATATACATTAATAGCCCTAACCACTGAAGAGGACAAGAAATTCATTGTTATAGATGAAGACAAAAGGTCAAATAAAGTTGGCATATACTTGTTTATGGCAATTAATAGCCCTGTTGCTATCTTTGTCCAAGTGTGGGGATTACAGTGAAGGGGCCATCATACAGTGCTGGAGCCATCAAAAAGTTTTGGGGCTATTAAGGGGTCAGTATACTGTGTGGGGGTGCATTACAGTGAGGAGGCATCATGGTATGTATAAGAGCATCATACTGTGCATAGGGAAGCTGTATAGGGGGCAGACAAGGGACATTATTCAATGTGAAGTGGGCACTTATTGTAATAGGGGAACTCAGGTTACTGTGACTAATTAAAGAGGCACACAGGGCATTAATACTTTCCAGGGGACAAAATGTGGGCACTGTTTTCTAGGGCACTTGCACCTGGCATTACTATATTATAGAGGGTTGCTTTAGAATTTAGAGGGCACAGAGAATCACACAGCAGGTGCAGTAATAGGGACACATACGGCAGCAGCGGCTCAGTATTGGGGTATCAGGTGCAGTAATAGGGACACATACGGCAGCAACGGCTCAGTATTAGGTTATCAGATGCAGTAACAGGGACACATACGGCAGCACCAGCAGCTCAGTATTGGGGCATAAGGTGCAGTAATAGGGACACCTACGGCAGCAGCTCAGTATTGCGATATTGGCAGGATGAGGAGTTTGTGCAGGTTGGGAATAGATGGTGATGGGGATGGAATATGAGAAGTGAAACGTGTCTTTGTTGTATTCTATGCAGGTGAGTCGTTGCTGGAAGAAGTCATGTCGGCCTGGGCCAGATGGAAAAGAATGGAAAAGTGAGCGATTCCATGAGAAAGCACGTCAAGCGGTAAGTCATTATCTGTAACTGTGCACTGATCTCTAATATGTTCTGAAGGGCTGGTATTTACCACTGACCATAAGGTGGTAATATCCATGTTGGTGTTGAAATAGAGATTATCTTCAGTAAAAGCGCAGTCATCTGCTGAGGTTCTCCTCCACTATTAGGGTGCATCACCGAGTTGTACTCAAGGGTACCTGGTTAGAGGTCCACTCCGAAGGTTCGCCATCCATGAACCAAAACCCTAGCTACGCCTCTGTTGTGCCCCCATACCTACGGTATATGAGAAACTTATGTACAGTGCCATGCAAAAGTATTCGGCTCCCTGGAACTTTTCAACCTTTTCCCACATATCATGCTTCAAACATAAAGATACCAAATGTAAATTTTTGGTGAAGAATCCACAACAAGTGGAAGACAATTGTGAAGTTGAACAAAACTTATTGGTTATTTTAAATTTTTGTTGATATTCAAAAACTGAAAAGTGGGGCGTGCAATATTATTCGGCCCCTTTACTTTCAGTGCAGCAAACTCACTCCAGAAGTTCATTGTGGATCTCTGAATGATCTAATGTTGTCCTAAATGCCTAATCATGATAACTATAATCCACCTGTGTGTAATCAAGTCTCTGTATAAATGCACCTGCTCTGTGATAGTCTCGGGGTTCTGTTTGAAGCACAGGGAACATCATGAAGACCAAGGAACACAACAGGCAGGTCTGTGATACTGTTGTGGAGAAGTTTAAAGCTGGATTTGGATGCAAAATGATTTCCAAAACTTTAAACATCTCAAGTAGCACTGTGCAAGTGATCATATTGAAATGGAAGGAGTATCATACCGCTGAAAATCTACCAAGACTCAGCCGTCCCTCTAAACTTTCATTTAAACCAAGGAGAAGACTGATCAGAGATGCAGCCAAGAGGCCCATGATCACTCTGGATGAACTGCAGAGATCTACAGCTGAGGTGAGACAGTCTGTCCATAGGACAAAAATTAGTCGTACACTGCACAAATCTGGCCTTTGTGGAAAAATGGCAAGAAGAAAGCCATTTCTCAAAGATATCCATAAATGGGTTGTTTAAAGTTTGCAATAAGCAACAATTTATTGCTTATTTTAAATTTTTGTGGAAATTAAAAAACTGAAAAGTGGGGCGTGCAATATTATTTTACCCCTTTAATTTAGTACTTTAAAATACTCTTTTTTAGAGTGGAATGCCCAGAAAGCTTCTTCCTGCGAACAAAGTCCATCTAAACAATAGTCAGATCATTAATTTATCAAAACATAAGATCACCAAACGGGGATTATAATGTCCTGAAAAAGTGACTTAACTTTGTCCCCACAAACCAATTCAACTGTTTTGGTTGGGTGAAGGATGATAACCTGTTTTGCAGGAAACTTAATTGGAAAAAATTCTTCCTTCACAATGATCATGCACAGGGCCATAGACTGGCTGTAGAGTAGGAAGATCTTGAGGGATAGTATGCCCTCCTTGGACTTTTAGGAGAAAACCAAACCGTGAGGGATGGAGCACCATTCACCAATCTGAGAAATAAGAGTACTAAAATGCCACCACATGGGAAGGTCACGAGTCTTGACATTTTTCTCAGAATGGTGGAAAGGGATGTACGTAGGCTATCATATGCTGAGGGAGGAGGTCTGAATTTAACAGAGGAAGAGAATCTGGCTTTGAGGAACCTAGAGAAAAATGAACTACTGATAGTAATACCCTCAGACAAAGGGGGTAATATAGTGATTATGGAATAGGAGGACTACATGAATATGTGCCTCATCATCCTCAAAGATAAAACTACATATGATACCCTCCTGTTTGATCCCACCACTAGGTTAAGGGATTAACTTGATACGCTACTGCTTGACGCTTTTGACTCTAAGCTTCTCATGAAGAATAAATTTGACTTTTCACTTACGGCATATCCACTCATACCGACCTTCTACACCCTGTCAAAGGTAAATAAGGGGTTGGTACCTCTGCGAGAACAGACTATAGTTTCGGGCAGTGACTCACTCACACAACAATGTGGATTCTATATAGACAACATCCTTCGCCCGTTTGTGCTCTCTCTCCCTTTATACACCAAAGACACTATGGATCTCCTCAACAAAATCAAAGGTATCCATTTGGGACAACAGGGGTGGCTGGCATCGATTGACGTAGAGAGTCTTTACAGCATGATAGGAGAACAGAAAAGGAGTGAAATATAGATCAGTCGATTGTGCCAGCCACAATTCCTTCACTGAAAATCTATTAAGATTTACTCTTACTCACAATTTTTTTCACTTTAATGCCAAGTTCTTCCACCAGCTCAGAGGCACAGCTATGGGGAGTCCCTCCATCTCTACCTATGCCAATTAGTTCATGGGCTTGTGGGAGGAAACCCATGTTTTTGGAGACAAGGAGAGGTGGTGGCATCCCCTCATAGGGGCATATCTTCGCCTCTCACTCACCTCCTTCCACCTTCTTCAGACTGTGCGGCATCATGGCTGTGGCAAGCTATTAGGGATCAGCAGATGGCGCACAGTCTAAAGAAGGCGGAGGGAGATGAGTGAGAGCCTGGGGTGAAGATATGCACTGCGCATGCCCATGAATCCCAGGCCTGTGATTAAATCAGAAGACACTGCGAGGTGAGATCTTGGGCAGCGCGGCCGCAAAGGCACAGTCCGCCTGACACCAAATGATGTCAGAAGACGGGCAGCGCTAACTGCGCATAGCCAAGGATGAACATAACAGCGCAGGCTACGGGACAGATTCAAACAACACTGAGGAGGCGGCGCCTGGTGCCAAAGGGGTAGAAATTACAGCTGCATTGCGTCTCATTAGGAAAGAAAGTTACACCTCCGGGCCATTTTCACGGTGTGAGGGGACACATTTTATATGTGTTAAGTTCAGCGTGTGCAAGGAACATAACTAAAAGAGCCACCTTTTCCTTGTGCAGCATTACTGCTGCACAAGGTGGCTCTTTCATTAACAAATGCCTGGGGGGGACAGGTTGCCTTAAATTTCAGATGCAGTGTCAGCATGGAGGTAGCAGGACACATTGCCGGATACACAGCTGGGGATGAGCTGATGTTACTGAAACCCAATAACACTGGGTAATGTGTTTTGACTGTGCAGACGGCACTTCCGAGCAGCAAATGGCGGTGTTGGAGCCCAGGGATTACAGTTCAGGTGGTAGAAACATGAACGCAACAGGAGACCTGGATAATGTAGCCAACCAATTTTTAAATCTGGATGAGGAGTTGCAAATTCCTGCGAGATCCAGGCCTTGTTCATTTTCAGAAAAGTAAGCCAGTCAACGTTATCGGAGGATAGTCGCATGCGACGGTCTGTTAGTACACCACCTGCGGCACCAAAGATGCGTTCTGATAATACACCAGCAGCAGGGTAAGCCAGCACCTCCAAGGCATACTGACTAAGCTCTGGCCATGTATCCAGCTTAGAAACCCAAAACTTGAAGGGGGAAGAGCCATCTGGGAGCACAGTGAGAGGGCAAGCCATGTAGTCTGTCACCATCTGACAGAAACGTTGCCTCCTGCTGACTGGAGCCGTCTGTGAAGTTTGCCACAGTTGGGCCATACTGGTCTTGTCTTGTGCAGAGACACTGCTTCTGCTCCCTGTTTGTGTGCACTAGCAGCACTGCTCTCAGTTGGACAAGAGAAGATGATGGAGTGCACCAGTGTGTCTTGGTTCTCCCGCATTTTATGCTCTCGTTTCAATGGTGTTATGAGGGTTTGTAATTTGTCCCTGTAGCACGGATCTAGGAGGGTGTACACCCAATAATCAGCCATGTTGAGAATGTGGGCGATGCGGCAGTCATTTCACAGGCACTGCAGCATGAAATCAACCATGTGCTGCAGACTGCCAACTGGCCAAGAAGCGCTGTCCCCTGCTTGAGGCATGATCTCTGCCTGCTTTGCATCACCCCACCCTCGCTCTACACTACTTGAGAATTGTGTAACTCCCTCCGCTGGACTGATGTCTTCCTCCTCCATTGACTCCTCCTCATACTCCTCACAAAGTGTCCCCTGCCTAGGCTTTTGTGAGGAACCACGTTGCGTTGACTGTCCAGAAGCAGATGGAATTGGTGACTCCTCATCCTCCACCTCTTCCACAACATCATCACTTAGCGCTTGCAGTGTTCTTAAAAGCAGGCAGATAAGGGGGACAGTCATGCTGACTAGTGCATCATCTGCACTCGCCATCTATGTGGAATCATCGAAGGCACGCAAAACCTGGCAGACGTCATTCATAGTGGCCCACTTAGTGGTTGTGAAGTCTGAACGGCACGCAGTGCGACTTCTTTGCGCCTGATGCAGCTGGGACTCCATTACTGCTTGCTGCTGCTCACACAACCACTCCAACATATGTAACGTGGAATTCCACCTGGTGGGTAGGTCACATATGATGCGATGTTCCGGAAGTCGGAATTGGCGCTGCAGAGCTGCAATGCGCGACCTTACAATGCTGGAACGCCGCAAGTGAGCACACTCTAGGCGGACCTTGTGCAGCAGTGCATCAAGATCCGGATAGTCACTCAAAAAACTCTGCACAACCAAGTTGAGCACATGTGCCAGACATGGGATGTGAGTGAGGTTGTCTAGGGCCAGAGCTGCCACCAGATTTCGGCCATTGTCACACACTACCATACCTGGCTGGAGATTCGCTGGCACAAACCACACGTCGCTCTCCTGCTTGATGGCATTCCAGAGTTCCTGCGCTGTGTGGCTTCCATTCCCAAAAGAAATTAATTTCAGTACGGCCTGTTGACGTTTGGCCACGGCTGTGCTCATATCGGTCGTAACAGGTAAGCGTTCACGGGTCAAGGTGAAGGTAGACCGTGACGGCTCCTGCAGCGATGATTCTGAGGAACTGGAGTATGTGGAGAAGGCAATGTGTACTGACTGGATTCCTGCAATCCTTGGAGTTGGCAGAACACGTCCTCTGCCACTCGCACAATCTGTACCCGATTCCACAACATTAACCCAATGTGCAGTGAGTGAAAGATATCGCCCGTGTCCATGGTGACTGGTCCACGCATCGGTGGTGAGGTGGACCTTGCTACTGATGGCATTCAGTAGCGTGTGTTTCATGTGTCTCTTCACATGCTTTTGCAGGGCAGGGACGGCTTGCCTGCTGAAATAAAAGCGGCTGGGCACATTGTATTGTGGCACTGCCAATGCCATCAAGTTACGGAAGGTGTCAATCTACACCAGCCTGAATGACAGCATTTCAAGGGACAGTAGTTTTGCAATGCTGATGTTGGGCATCACTGCATACTGCCTCTTCTTCCATTTCTCCAATGCTGCTTGGCTGGCCCCCTCTTTCCAAGCCAAGATATTCAGAGAACAGAAGTAGAGATGGCTTCTGTTCTGGGCTCTCTGACTGCCTGGGCAATTTGGTAGGTGGTGAAGAGACAGATGGGTGCTCTCCAGTGCTCTGTGCCTGAGAGAATGTGGCACTAATTGAAGTTGATGCATTAGCTGACATCCATCCGACAACGGCTTCAATTTGTTCTTCCCGCAGTAGCGGGATACGGCAATCTCCTACAAAGCTGCGCATGAAGGACTGTTCCCTGCTGAAACTGGGTGATGATGAGTCACCGGTGCCCGCAGCAGGCACAGAATCCCTGCATCCTCTCTCTGCTCCACACCCACGTGCCTTACTCCCTGCCTTCTTCATCTTGGTAGACTGATAAAGATAGTCAGAAAAGAACTAAGGGCTTAGTGTGCTTATTCCTGAACAGCTCCTAACAGGTATAAGAAACACTAATTTTCTAAAGTGTGGACTAGACTTTTATATGAGCTAATGTGGCCTACACAACTGTAAAGTGGTGTGTTTGGTGAACTTTATTATTTTTTTTTTTGCAGAACAGACTACAGAGTGAGCTGCACTCAGACACAGACCTTGCAGACAGCCGTGAACGGCGCTGCAAGGCCAAAACAAGCTCCTCTACGTAATCCTATATTGTGTTTTTCCACAATCTAGCAGGATATGGAGGGAAAGCCACTAATAGGATAAATTTGAAAAAATGTGCAGCAGGCTGCACTAATTGAGAAACGGACAATGGAACGGTATGAGGCAGTGACGCAACCTGAGCTGACTACAACCGACTGTGGCGGTAGAACAGACTACAGAGCGAGCTGCACTCACACACAGACCATGCAGACAGCCATGAATGGCGCTGCAAGGCCAAAACAAGCTCCTCTATGTAATCCTATATAGTGTTTTTCCACAATCTAGCAGGATACGGAGGGAAAGCCACTAATAGGATAAATTTGAAAAAATGTGCAGCAGGCTGCACTGGTTGCAAAAAAGGACAATGGATTGAATAGTATGAGGCAGTGACACACCCTGAGTTGACTACAACCAGCGGTGGCTGCAGACAGACTAGAGTGAGCTGCACTCACACACACAGAGACCTTGCAGACAGTTGTGAACAGCGCTGCAAGGCAAATGCAAGGTTCTCACACAGCGGTTGCTAAATTAGCCTGGGTAAAGCACAATAAAGCAAATCACTATCTCTAAACTGGCCCTCAGTCAGAACACAGGGTCCTGTCTCTAACTGAATTCACAGCAGAGTGAGCCCAAAATGGCGGCGACGACTTTTATAGTGCATCATGACATCATTTCAGCAGCCAATCACAGCCATGCCAGTAGTTACATGCCTACAATACAGAACAGGATGTGCCCACACTACTAATCATTTCTCATTGGCTGAATTTGGGCTCTTAGAATTATGGGAACTTCCGATTCCGGTATCTGATATACTGAAAGTATCGGAACTCGGTATCGGAATTCCGATACCGCAAATATCGGCCGATACCCGACACTTGCGGTATCGGAATGCTCAATACTAACCATTATCCTCAGTTCCTCATCCCTTGCACATTTTTAAAGGAGGACAATATTTTCAATGTTCACTACAAATGGCTGACTTTTGAGCACACTAATATGTTATCCGTGTGATGGAAAAATCACAGCTTTAAATAGCTGCCATGTAGGTAACTCTTTTTAACAGAAAACTGGTGACAATATCTTCACTAACATGCTGCAACAAAATTTAAATAGAAGCCAGAAATGGCAGAAATTTGAGTGCACTTATATGTGATCTGAGTTATGGACAAACCACAGTTTTAAATAGATGGATTTTTAGCGCTGTCATATGGAAAGGATCTGGCTGTATTCTGCAGTGCCAAAAAGCAAATGGAGCAGAAAAACGGTGTTCT
The DNA here is from genome assembly GCF_032444005.1 of Ranitomeya imitator. Taxonomy (NCBI): domain Eukaryota; kingdom Metazoa; phylum Chordata; class Amphibia; order Anura; family Dendrobatidae; genus Ranitomeya; species Ranitomeya imitator. The sequence continues at coordinate 707,614,678 of NC_091283.1, read as the reverse complement.
CTGGTTTGCTTTTTAAGCAAGTAATCTGGATTAAGATCCAAAAAAATATTCCTGGCCCCGGATACCTGAGGCTATGTGTAGAAATATGTTTAAAGGCAGCAGAAGCAGACAGAACTGGAATGGACTCTCTTACTATATGCATTGCATCACTGATATCTATGCAGATGGATTAGTACTCAGAAGGACTATTAGTCGAGAGGGATGTGTGTATAATATAATGTGGTATACCTACACTAAGAAACAAGCAAATCACTCCCTAGTCAGCAGCACCTCTTTCTACCCTGCCTGATTCCGGAGTAGACTGTGACGAGCATGGCGGTGCCAAGTGTGATATAGACCTGATGATGCTGTGTGGCCAGCAAATCGTTGTAATGCACAGCCAATATGATTGACGCATTACAGTGCGTGGCAGACAATCCCTGCATGTTCATTGGCTCTCTAAAGAGCTCCAAAAATGGAGGGAGAGGACTGGAGCTCTCACCGAGCAACCCAGGAAATAATAGGTGAGCTCCGAGCATCTCGAGCAGTAAGATGCTTGCGTGAGTACCGAGTAGTGGTGAGCATGTTCACTCATCACTAATCCTGGTCATCCTCAAGACTTTTTGGAGAATGCTCTGTGGACTGATTAGACAAAAGTAGAACTTTTTGGAAGGTGTTTGTCCCATTATATCTTGCGTTGAAGTAACACAGCATTTTAGAAAATGAACATTATACCAACAGCAAAATATGGTGGCGGTAATGTGATGATCTGGTGCTGTTTTGCTGCTTTAATACCTGGAATACTTCCTATGGTAAATGAAACCATGAATTTTGCTGTCTGCCAAAAAATCGTAAAAGGGAATGTCTGGTCATCTGTACGTGACCTCAAGCCAAGCTGAAGCGCACTTGCGATATGAAGCAGGGCAATGATCCAAAACACATCAGCAATTCCACCTCTAATTGGATTAGGAAAAACTAAATTAATACTTTGGAGTGGCCTAGTAAAAATCCTTACTATAATCCAATTGAAATGCTGTGGCATAACCTTAAAAATACGATTCATGCTCGGAAATCCTCCAATGTGGCTGAATTACAGCAATTCTGCAAAGATGAGTGGGCAAATGCTTGATTGCAGTTGTTGCTGCTAAGGGTGACCCAACCAGTGATTAGATTTAGAGGACAATCACTTTTTCACACAGGCCCCTGTAGGTTTGGATTTGTTTTTCCCTAAATAATAAAGATCTTCAATTAAAAACTACATTTTGCGTTTACTTGTGTTATCTTTGTCTAATATTTTATTTTTTGTAATCTGAAACATTTAAACGTGACCAACAGGCAGAAGAATAGGAAATCAGGAAGGAGGGAAACACTTTTCCACCCCACTGTATATATGGTGAAAAAATATATGGTATATGGTATATACAGTGTGGGAAATTTGATCCCTTGCTGATTTTGTAAGTTTGTTCACTGACAAAGACATGAACAGTATGTAATTTTAATGGTAGGTTAATTTTAACATTGACAGATAGAATATCAAAAATAAAATCCAGAAAATCATTGTATAAATTATATAAATTTATTTGCATTTTGCAGTGAGCAATACGCATTTGATCCCACACCAACCATTAAGCGTTTTGGCTCCTACAGAACAGTTAAACACTCCTAATCAACTTGACAACTGCATTAAAGACAGCTGTCTTACATAGTCACTATTATTATTGTTATTATTATTTATTTATATAGCACCATTGATTCCATGGTGCTGTACATGAGAAGGGGCTACATACAAATTACAGATATCACTTACAGTAAGCAGACTAACAATTACAGACTGATGCAGAAGGACGAGGACCCTGCCCTTGCGAGCTTACATTCTACAGGATGGTGGGGAAGGAGACAATTGGTTGAGGGTTACAGCAGCTCTGGTGTTGGTGAGGCAATATTTCAGGTAGTGGTGAGAAGGCAGCGGGGTCAGTGCAGGCTGTAAGCTTTCCTGGTGGGTTTTCAGGTTTTGTCTGAAGCATCCGAATGTGGTTGATAGTTGGACGTGTTGAGGCAAAGAATTCCATAGGATGGGGGATATTCGGGAGCAGTTTTGGAAGTGGTTGGGTGAGGATTGAATAAGTGTGGAGGAGAGAAGGAGGTCTTGGGAGGATCGGAGATTGCGTGAGGTAAGATATCGGGAGATTAGTTCAGAGATATATGGATGAGACAGGTTATGTATGGCTTTGTAGGTCAGTATTAGTAATTTGAACTGGATACATTGAGGGAATGGGAGCCAGTGAAGAGATTTGCAGGTGGGGGAAGTGGAGGAGTAGCGAGGAGAGAGATGAATTAGTCAGGCAGCAGAGTTATGGATAGACTGGAGAGGTGCAAGGGTGTTAGCAGGGAGGCTACAGATAAGGATGTTGCAGTAGTTGAGGCGGGAGATGATGAGGGCATGCACAAGCATTTCAGTAGATTGACGGTTGAGGAAAGGACGGATTCTGGAGATATTTTTTGAGCTGCACGTGACAGGTGGTGGATGTGTGGTTTGAAGGACAGAGTAGAGTCAAGGGTTACTCTGAGGCAGAGGAATTCTGGTACAGAGGAAAGCCTGATGTCATTAATTGCGATAGATAGGTCAGGTAAGGAAGAAAGATGATGATGAGTTCAGATTTGTGCACATTGAGTTTGAGGAAGTGAGAAGAGAAGAAGGAGGATATAGCTGATAGACACTCCGGGATTCTGGACTGCAGAGAGGTGATGTCTTGGTCAGAGAGGTAGATCTGAGTGTCATTTAAAAAGGACTCCTGTCCACAGACTCAATTAATCAGTCATACTCTAACTTCTACAACATGGGCAAGACCAAAGAGCTTTATAAAGGATGTCAGGGACAAGACCATAGATCTGCACAAAGCTTGAATGGGCTAAAAATCCATAAGGCTACTTTCACACTAGCGTTTTTCTCCGGGTGTCGAAAAGCGTCGTTGCGACGCATCGAGGGATGCGTCGCAAAAACAGGAAAACGGATACAACGCTTCCATTATTTCGACGGATGCGTCGGTGATTCGCTAGTCGGTTCCGTAGAAAAACTGGATCCGTTGTATCCGTTGTTTTCGTTTTTTTCATCCGTTTCATCCGTTTTTATGACGAAACCGTTTTCCACGCCTAAAAGTGGGAGTCTCCTTGTATGTGATTGGCTACTGGAAAATATGGTTAAGTATAAACAGACAGTTTTTACAGCCCATCTTTGAAAGGGTTTTAGAGAAAGTGGCAGAGATGGAAGGAGTGCTTGGGAGGATTGCGAACGTGGTTACCGATGTGATTTTTGAGACCAATCGCCTGGATATCATGGTTCGGGAGCAGGAGGCGGCAGCAGAAAGTCGGAGGATGGTTCACTGTCGAGCTCGCAGACTCTGGATTCATCCAATTAACGCACTGCAGATGACCCGGGGCGTCTATTCTACCCTGTACATGGAGTTATGACAGAACCCGGAGAAATTCTATAATTATCTTCGGATGAGGCAGGACCACTTTGATGTGTTGCTGGAAAAAGTTGGGGATGTCATCCAAAGGCAGGACACACGCATGAGGTCTTCCATTACACCGGCGGAGTGGCTGATGGTGACCCTGCGGTAAGTTAATGTTTGTTTTATCTCATTATTCATATTTAATGCCATGCCAGCATATTTTAACGAATAGAAAACATCATCAGCAGTGAACATGGTCCCCAAAATACAGCGCTGTACACAGCGTTGCATTTTCTGGACCATGTAAATATTTAATATGTATGGGCCCATGTATGCAGAGATGTAAAAATGTTGATGTTTAACCCCTTCATGACCCAGTCTATTTTGACCTTAATGACCTGGCCGTTTTTTGCAATTCTGACCAGTGTCCCTTTATGAGGTAATAACTCAGGAACGCTTCAATGGATCCTAGCGGTTCTGAAATTGTTTTTTCGTGACATATTGGGCTTCATGATAGTGGTAAATTTAGGTCAATAAATTCTGTGTTTATTTGTGATAAAAATGGAAATTTTGAATTTTTATTCTGTCAAACCAGAGAGTTATGTGACACAAAATAGTTAATAAATAACATTTCCCACACGTCTACTTTACATCAGCACAATTTTGGAAACAAAATTTTTTTTTGCTAGGAAGTTATAAGGGTTAAAATTTGACCAGCGATTTCTCATTTTTACAACGAAATTTACAAAACCATTTTTTTTAAGGGACCACCTCATATTTGAAGTCAGTTTGAGGGGTCTATATGGCTGAAAATACCCAAAAGTGACACCATTCTAAAAACTGCACCCCTCAAGGTGCACAAAACAACATTCAAGAAGTTTATTAACCCTTCAGGTGCTTCACAGTAGCAGAAGCAACATGGAAGGAAAAAAATGAACATTAAACTTTTTAGTCACAAAAATGATCTTTTAGCAACAATGTTTTTATTTTCCCAATGGTAAAAGGAGAAACTGAACCACGAAAGTTGTTATCCAATTTGTCCTGAGTACGCTGATACCTCATATGTGGGGGTAAACCACTGGCGCACGACAGGGCTTGGAAGGGAAGGAGCGCCATTTGACTTTTTGAATGAAAAATTGGCTGCACTCTTTAGCGGACACCATGTCACGTTTGGAGAGCCCCTGTGTGCCTAAAAATTGGAGCTCCCCCACAAGTGACCCCATTTTGGAAACTAGACGCCCCAAGGAACTTATCTAGATGCATAGTGAGCGCTTTAAACCCCCATGTGCTTCACAAATTGATCCGTAAAAATGAAAAAGTACTTTTTTTCACAAAAAAATTATTTTAGCCTCATTTTTTTCATTTTTACATGGGTAACAGGATAAAATGGATCCTAAAATATGTTGGGCAATTTCTCCTGAGTACACCGATACCTCACATGTGGGGGTAAACCACTGTTTGGGCACATGGTAAGGCTCGGAAGGGAAGGAGCGCCATTTGACTTTTTGAATGAAAAATTATCTCCATCGTTAGCGAACACCATGTCGCGTTTGGAGAGACCCTGTGTGGCTAAACATTGAAACTCCCCCACAAGTGACCCCATTTTGGAAACTGGACCCCCCAAGGAACTTATCTTGATGCCTAGTGAGCACTTTAAACCCTCAGGTGCTTTACAAATTGATCCGTAAAAATGAAAAAGTACTTTTTTTTCACAAAAATTTTTTTTTCACCTCAATTTTTTCATTTTCACATGGGCAATAGGATAAAATGGATCCTAAAATTTGTTGGGCAATTTCTCCCGAGTACACCGATACCTCATATGTGGGGGTAAACCAATGTTTGGGCACACGGCAGGGCTCGGAAGTGAGGGAGCACCATTTGACTTTTTGAATACAAGATTGGCTGGAATCAATGGTGGCGCCATGTTGCGTTTGGAGACCCCCTGATGTGCCTAAACAGTGGAAACCCCTCAATTCTAACTCCAACACACCCCTAACCCTTATCCCAACTGTAGCCATAACCCTAATCACAACCCTAACCCCAACACACCTCTAACCACAACCCTAACCCGAACACACCCCTAACCCTAACCACAACCCTAATTCCAACCCAACCCTAACCCTAAGGCTATGTGTCCACGTTGCGGATTCGTGTGAGATTTTTCAGCACCATTTTTGAAAAATCCGCGGGTAAAAGGCACTGCGTTTTACCTGCGGATTTACCGCGGATTGCCAGTGTTTTTTGTGCGGATTTCACCTGCGGATTCCTATTGAGGAACAGGTGTAAAACGCTGCGGAATCTGCACAAAGAATTGACATGCTGCGGAAAATACAACGCAGCGTTTCCGCATGGTATTTTCCGCACCATGGGCACAGCGGATTTGGTTTTCCATATGTTTACATGGTACTGTAAACCTGATGGAACACTGCTGCGGATCAGCAGCCAAATCCGCACCGTGTGCACATAGCCTAATTCTAAAGGTATGTGCACACGCTGCGGAAAATGCTGCGGATCCTGCGGAACATGAGTTTACAGTTCAATGTAAACCTATGTGAAACAAAAATCGCTGTACACATGCTGCAGAAAAACTGCACGGAAACGCAGCGGTTTACATTCCGCAGCATGTCACTTCTTTGTGCGGATTCCGCAGCGGTTTTACAACTGCTCCAATAGAAAATCGCAGTTGTAAAACCGCAGTGAAATGCGCAGAAAAACCACGGTAAATCCGCGATAAATCCACAGCGGTTTAGCACTGTGGATTTATCAAATCCGCTACGGAAAAATCCGCAGAGGACCAGAATACGTGTGCACATACCTTTGACTTTTTGAATGGAAAATTAGCTCCAATTGTTAGCGGACACCATGTCGCGTTTGGAGAGCCCCTGTGTGCCTACGCATTGGAGCTCCCCCACAAGTGACCCCATTTTGGAAACTAAACCCCCCAAGGAACTTATCAAGATACATACTGAGCACTTTAAACCCCCAGGTGCTTCACAGAAGTTTATAACGCAGAGCCATGAAAATAAAAAATAATTTTTCTTTCCTCAAAAATGATTTTTTAGCCTGGAATTTCCTATTTTGCCAAGGGTAATAGGAGAAACTGGACCACAAATGTTGTTGTGCAGTTGGTCCTGAGTACGCAGATACCCCATATGTGGGTGTAAACCACTGTTTGGGCGCACGGCAGGGCTCGGAAGGGAAGGCACGCCATTTGGCTTTTTAGATGGAAAATTAGCTCCAATCATTAGCGGACACCATGTCGCATTTGGAGAGCCCCTGTGTGCATAAACATTGGAGATCCCCCACAAATGACCCCATTTTGGAAACTAGACCCCCAAAGGAACTAATATAGATGTGTGGTGAGCACTTTGAACCCTTTTCTCAAAAATGATTTTTTTAGCCCGCATTTTTTTATTTTCCCAAGGGTAACAGGAGAAATTTGACCACAAAAGTTGTTGTCCAGTTTCTCCTGAGTATGCTGATACCCCATATGTGGGGGTAAACCACTGTTTGGGCACATGCCGGGGCTCGGAAGTGAAGTAGTGACATTTTGAAATGCAGACTTTGATGGAATGCTCTGTGGGCGTCACGTTGCGTTTGCAAAGCCCCTGATGTGGCTAAACAGTAGAAACCCCCCACAAGTGACCCCATTTTGGAAACTAGACCCCGAAAGGAACTTATCTAGATGTGAGGTGAGCACTTTGAACCCCCAAGTGCTTCACAGAAGTTTATAACACAGAGCCGTGAAAATAATAAATAAGTTTTCTTTCCTCAAAAGTAATTTTTTAGCCCAGAATTTTTTAATTTTCCCAAGGGTAACAGGAGAAATTTGACCCCAATATTTGTTGTCCAGTTTCTCCTGAGTACGCTGATACCCCATGTGTGGGGGTAAACTACTGTTTGGGCACATGCCGGGGCTCGGAAGTAAAGTAGTGACGTTTTGAAATGCAGACTTTGATGGAATGCTCTATGGGCGTCACGTTGCGTTTGCAGAGCCCCTGATGTGGCTAAACAGTAGAAACCCCCCACAAGTGACCCCATTTTGGAAACTAGACCCCGAAAGGAACTTATGTAGATATGTGGAGAGCACCTTCAACCCCCAAGTGCTTCACAGAAGTTTATAACGCAGAGCCGTGAAAATAATAAATACGTTTTCTTTCCTCAAAAATAATTTTTTAGCCCAGAATTTTTTATTTTCCCAAGGGTTACAGAAGAAATTGGACCTCAAAAGTTGTTGTCCAGTTTCTCCTGAGTACGCTGATACCCCATGTGTGGGGGTAAACCACTGTTTGGGCACACGTCGGGGCTCAGAAGGGAAGTAGTGACTTTTGAAATGCAGACTTTGATGGAATGGTCTGCGGACGTCACGTTGCGTTTGCAGAGCCCCTGATGTGGCTAAACAGTAGAAACCCCCCACATGTGACCCCATTTTGGAAACTAGACCCCGAAAGGAACTTATCTAGATGTGAGGTGAGCACTTTGAACCCCCAAGTACTTCACAGAAGTTTATAACGCAGAGCCGTGAAAATAATAAATACGTTTTCTTTCCTCAAAAATGATGTTTTAGCAAGCATTTTTTTATTTTCACAAGGGTAACAGGAGAAATTGGACCCCAATAATTGTTGCGCAGTTTGTCCTGAGTATGCTGGTACCCCATATGTGGGGGTATACCACTGTTTGGGCACACGTCGGGGCTCGGAAGTGAGGGAGCACCATTTGACTTTTTGAATACAAGATTGGCTGGAATCAATGGTGGCGCCATGTTGCGTTTGGAGACCCCCTGATGTGCCTAAACAGTGGAAACCCCTCAATTCTAACTCCAACACACCCCTAACCCTTATCCCAACTGTAGCCATAACCCTAATCACAACCCTAACCCCAACACACCTCTAACCACAACCCTAACCCGAACACACCCCTAACCCTAACCACAACCCTAATTCCAACCCAACCCTAACCCTAAGGCTATGTGTCCACGTTGCGGATTCGTGTGAGATTTTTCAGCACCATTTTTGAAAAATCCGCGGGTAAAAGGCACTGCGTTTTACCTGCGGATTTACCGCGGATTGCCAGTGTTTTTTGTGCGGATTTCACCTGCGGATTCCTATTGAGGAACAGGTGTAAAACGCTGCGGAATCTGCACAAAGAATTGACATGCTGCGGAAAATACAACGCAGCGTTTCCGCATGGTATTTTCCGCACCATGGGCACAGCGGATTTGGTTTTCCATATGTTTACATGGTACTGTAAACCTGATGGAACACTGCTGCGGATCAGCAGCCAAATCCGCACCGTGTGCACATAGCCTAATTCTAAAGGTATGTGCACACGCTGCGGAAAATGCTGCGGATCCTGCGGAACATGAGTTTACAGTTCAATGTAAACCTATGTGAAACAAAAATCGCTGTACACATGCTGCAGAAAAACTGCACGGAAACGCAGCGGTTTACATTCCACAGCATGTCACTTCTTTGTGCGGATTCCGCAGCGGTTTTACAACTGCTCCAATAGAAAATCGCAGTTGTAAAACCGCAGTGAAATGCGCAGAAAAACCACGGTAAATCCGCGATAAATCCACAGCGGTTTAGCACTGTGGATTTATCAAATCCGCTACGGAAAAATCCGCAGAGGACCAGAATACGTGTGCACATACCGTACCCTAACCCTAACCCTAACCCTAGTTCTAACTCCAACCTTAGTGGGAAAAAAAAAATTCTTTATTTTATTATTGTCCCTACCTATGGGGGTGACAAAGGGGGGGGGGGTCATTTACTGTTTTTTTTTATTTTGATCACTGTAAGGTTTTATCACAGTGATCAAAATTCACATTGGAACGAATCTGCCAGGCGGCAGATTCGGCGGGCGCACTGCGCATGCGCCTGCCATTTTGGAAGATGGCGGCGCCCAGGAAAGAAGACGGACGGACCCCGGGAGGCTCGGTAAGTATGATGGTGTGGGAAGGGAAGCACGGGGGGATGGATCGGAGCATGGGGGTGGATCGGAGCATGGGGGGGTGGATCGGAACACGGGAGGGGTGGATTGGAGCGCGGGGGGTGGATTGGAGCACGGGGGTGAATTGGAGTGCGGGGGGGTGGATCGGAGTGCGGTGGGTGGATCGGAGTGCAGGGGGGTGGATCGGAGAGCAGGGGGGTTGGATTGGAGCACGGGTGTGGGATTGGAGCACTGGGGGAGCGGACAGGATGACGGGGGAGCAGAGCACAGGACGGAGGGGAGCGGACCACAGATCGGAGGGCTGGGGGGGCGATCGGTGGGGTGGGTGCACATCAGTGTTTCCAGCCATGGCCGATGACATTGCAGCATCGGCCATGGCTGGATTGTAATATTTCACCAGTTTTTTAGGTGAAATATTACAAATCGCTCTGATTGGCAGTTTCACTTTCAACAGCCAATCAGAGCGATCGTAGCCACGGGGGGTAAAGCCACCCCCCCCTGGGCTAAAGTACAACTCCTCCTGTCCCTGCAGGCCGGGTGAAATTACAGTTAACCCTTTCACCCGGCCTGCAGGAGCCCAATCCGGCCATGACGCATATGCTGTGTCACAGGTCGGTATGGCACAGGTTTTCATGATGCATACGCACCGTAGGTCGGGAAGGGGTTAATGTGCACTGCAACATCCTCACCAAAAGAAAAGTGGCATTTTTAAATTGGTTAAAAACAAATAAATTTATTTAAATTACTTTCAAATGTCATTTAGCTGTCTTTACAATCTTTTATAACTCCGGTTTTGCTTTTTCACAGCTTCTTGGCTACAGGAGAATCTCTAACGTCACTACACTACCAGTTTCGACTTGAAATATTGACCATTTCTGGAATTGTGAAAGTGACCTGCCTGGCGATATGGGATACCTTGCACACAGAGTATATTCCACAACCAACAAGGGACATCTGGCTGCAGAGTGCAGAACAGTATGAAGAAGTGTGCCATTTCCCTAATTGTTGGGGGCAGTCGATGGGAAACACATCTGTATAGCTAAACCGGCAGGAACAGGCTCGGAGCACTACAACTACAAGAAGTACTTTTCTATCGTACTCATGGCCATAGCAGATGCCAACTGCAAATTTCTGGCTGTGGACATTGGAGCCTATGGACGGTCCAACGGCTCCCAAGTGTTCAAAACTTCACCGATGGGCCGTTGTTTGTATGGCGATACATACAACTTTCCACCAGCCAGACCACTCCCAGGAACAACAGGACCACCTATGCCGTATGTCTGTGTGGGTGATGAGGCCTTTGAGTTGTCCCCACACCTCCTCAAACCGTACTCAAGCCGACACTTGACCAGAATGAAAAAAGTGTTCAATTATTATCGCTTAACAAGAGCAAGAAGAGTGGTGGAGTGTGCATTCGGCATTCTCACTGCAAAGTGGTGCGAACTGCTCACCGCCATAACTCTGCACATACGAACTGTGGATGAGGTTGTGAAGGCCTGCGTGGTCCTCCATAACTATGTACTTTCCAAGGAGCCAGTTTCCGTGGATGATGAGGATTTAGAGACCACCCTGTGGGATTACCAGAGCAGCTCTATACGTTCTGCCGGTTCTGTTACCAGAATGAGGGACAACTTTGCTGAGTATTTTGTTTCACCTGTGGGTATGGTGCCAGGGCAAGATAACATTGTGTGAACTTTTATTTCAGGTCTTGGTGATAAATGTTTGTGTATTAAGTTTTTTTATTACCACCAACTTCATAATTAGTTAAATACACTTTGGTATATGTGGTGTAATAAACCCAATGTTTATATGTTCAAACGTGTGGTGTTTTTTTATTTACAATTATTAACATATCAAATGAATCCACCATAAGCAATTATTTTTTCAAACAAAAACATAATTTATTGAAAAATTAATTTAATAACAAACATTTGAAAAGATGTAATATAGGTTGGTTGACTGACCAAATAGTGTCAAAAATTTTTATTTTTTTTTGCATTTTTTGTTTTTAAAATTTTTTAGGGTAAAATGTCAATTTCCTTTTTTCCCTTTTTTTTAATTAACACTTTTTTTTTATTTTTTTTTTTTTTTTTGTTCCTTTACACCAAAAAATAATACACAACATAACAGCAAATTAATAAAAAAAACAACAACAAAATTACAAATCAGTAAAATGTTGGGTGGAGATAGTAGCGGACGGGCTGGAATGTTGGACCACGTCAATAGGTGGGGAACGCGTTGGTGGTGCAGAGTGGGGAGAAAAAGCAGTAGCCTGGGCTGGGGAGGGTGTTGTAGGGCTAGGGGTAGGAAGAGTAAACGGGGAAGGAAAGCTTGACGAGGAAAACATTGGGGAAGACATTGTGATTTGAGGCCAGGATGGGAATTGGGATTGGGTTTGGTTTTGGGACTGGGGTTGGTATTGGGACTGGGTTTCATATTGGGACTGGGGTTGGTATTGAGATTGGGGTTGGTATTGGGAATGGGGTTGGTATTGGGACTGGGGTTGGTATTGGGACTGGGGTTGGTATTGGGACTGGGGTGGGAAATTTGTAGTGGCAGTGTGGGGAGGTGTGGGAGTGTGGCTCATGACCCGCAGTAGCACAGCATGGCAGTCGTGCATTACCTGCATCTGCTGGTCAAGAGATAGCTTTTCCATGCTCTTGAGCATTGATTGGAAAAAAAGGTTGGCCGGTGATTGACTTACATCTGAATGCAGTCTATCCAAGCGACTGCTGGTTTCAGTGTAGGTTTCACTGATGCGTGCTTGCACCATGCTGAAACCAGCAGTCACTTGCTCTCCCAAAATCTTGAAAGAGTTTTGAGAGGATGCATTCAGATGCAAGAACTCAGGAGCATAGCTCCTTTCTGAACCCCTCTGTCGCTGCCGCCACAAACCCAACGGTGGTCTAGAGGTGGCAGGATCAGAGGGGTGTGGTAAAGGGAACGCTACATCTGGACCAGCAGATTCCAGTAACGAGGGCTGCGATGCTGCTCCACCGCTGGTGGCTGTGGATGTGGAAGGGGCAGAGGTACCGTAAGGGCCAGATGAGGGGTCAGTTTAATCTTTTAAACTTGAAAGGCCTACACACCAGTTCAAAATGTATTGATTATATATGTGATTTTAAAAGACCCAATTGAACCAGACTTCATTTCCCTTCTTAAAAAAATATTAGATTACCTTTTATCTTTAAAAAATAAACCCTGCACCAACACAGTTTTGCCTGTGTGGACATTTGTACACACACCAGTTACAAATTTACCTTTGTGAAATGATACAACGGAGATATTTCATAAACATTTTATTAATTTTTTAGTGTTTTATCATCACAATAGGAGCGATACTGTTCTTTATTTTAAAGGGACACTGTCACCTGAATTTGGAGGGAACAATCTTCAGCCATGGAGGCGGGGTTTTTGGGTGTTTGATTCACCCTTTCCTTACCCGCTGGCTGCATGCTGGCTGCAATATTGTATTGAAGTTCATTCTCTGTCCTCCGTAGTACATGCCTGCACAGTGCAATCTTGCTTTGCGCAGGTGTGTACTATGGAGGACAGAGAATGAACTTCAATCCAATATTGCAGCCAGCATGCAGCCAGCGGGTAAGGAAAGGGTGAATCAAACACCCAAAAACACCGCCTCCATGGCTGAAGATTGTTCCCTCCAAATTCAGGTGACAGTGTCCCTTTAAATACAAGTACATCACATGGAAATTAATTCAGCAATAAAACACAAAAAATATATGTTGAAAAACAAAGATCACACACGCTTGACACATGCTGACACACGCTGTCATTAACCACAGGCTACACAAATCTCACAACTTGGTAAATACATCAGAGTAAAAAAATTAAAAAAAACATGCATGGACACATGCACCCGCACACAGACACATGCACGAAAGCACACATGTGCAGGCATAAAACGCACGAACACACCCAAAAGCACACAGCCGTATGCAAACACAAACATATGCACACACACAAAATAACACAGCCAGCCAAAAGCACAAGGCACACACAGACACGCACACACACACCCACAGACAAATGCAAAAATGGCAGGAATCAGGCTGGAGTTCAGCTGACTGGATTCACAAGGGCAGGCCTCAGGCTGGAGCAGGACTCTTGGAGGACGCTGGCTGGTGCAGTACGATGTCAGGCCTCTGGCTGTATACAGGTTTTAGCTCTGGTTCAGGTTTAGCTCTGGTTCTGGTTCAGGTTTAGGTCTGGTATAGCTCTGACTGTATTCAGTAGGTCACAAACACATGCAAAAGCACACATGCAAACAGACGCACAAAAAAATTCCAGTATATATTCATGCTGGAATGCTGCAGCTCTAAGGCCTCTGGTCACTGGCAGGCAGGCTTGGCACAGGCTGGCAGGCTGGGCAGATGCTGGCAGGCAAGCTGGCTTCTGGCTCCTGGAAACTGGCTTCTGTCTTCAGTCTTCTTTGGCATATCTGTGGTTGAAGGCTCAGGCCTGGTTTATATAGATTGGGTGCTGTCTTGTGAAATTGGCAACAAAATCCAGCTTCTGAGCATGCTCAGTGTAAAAAAAAACGGATTGCAGCGCTGCATTCCATCAAAAAACGTGTCCCGACGCATCCGCCGCTCATAGACCGCCATTGTAGCCAACGACGCATTAATAAGGAAGCGTCGCGACACGTTTTTACTGCGCAAACAAAAAACGTTACACTCAACATTTTTTCCAGACGACGTGTCGGGACATTCCGACACATCCGTAGAAAAACGTACACAACGCATGACAATCCGTCTCGATGCGTCACTAATGCAAGTCTGTGGGAAAAAAACGCATCCTGCGGAAGATTTTGCAGGTTGCGTTTTTTACCAAAATGACGCTTTTTGACGCCTGGAGAAAAACGCTAGTGTGAAAGTAGCCTAAGTAAGATGCTGGGTGAGAAGGAGACAACTGTACAATAGTAAGAAAATGGAAGAAATACAAAATGACAGTCAATCGACATTGATCTGGAGCACCATGCAAAATCTCACCTCGTGTGGTGTCCTTGATCATGAGAAAGGTGATAGATCATCCTAAAACTACATGGGGGAACTTTTTAGTGATCTCAAGACAGTTGGGACCACAGTCACCAAGAAAACCATGGGTAATACACTGTGTTCCAAATTATTATGCGAATAATATTTCCTAATATTTTCTCTAAATTACCTATCTGAATTGCAGTCATTGTTATTTTCCAGTCATCTACTATTCTAGTATAATTGCAATGTTTTGGAACAAACTGCCTATGAAAACAGTATCTTTTTAAAAAAAAATAAAAACTCAAAATGCATGTTCCAAATTATTATGCACAGCAGAGTTTTCAACCTTTTTTATTTAATTTTGAACAAAAAACGGTCAATTGTGAAGTTATAAGCATTATCAGCTAATTACAAAATAAAATCAAACAGTTTTCAAGTGAAAACTTTATTCTAGGTGATGTTACATTTGCACATAGGACCGCTTGTTCGAAAGAAGCTTCTGAGCTCTCGTCCATTGAATTTGTCAGTTTTTGGATGGTTTCTGCTTCAATTGTTTTGCATGTGGACAGAATACCCTCCCAGAGCTGTTGCTTAGATGTGAACTGCCTCCCACCATCATAGACACTCCTTTTGATGATGCTCCAGAGGTTCTCAATGGGGTTGAGGTCAGGGGAAAAAGGTGGCCACACCATAAGTTTTTCCTCTTTTATGCCCATAGCAGCCAGAGATGCAGATGTGTTTTTTGCAGCATGAGACGGTGCATTATCATGCATGAAAATGATCTTGCTGTGGAAAGCACGGTTCTTCCTCTTGAACCATGGCAGGAAGTGTTGTTTTAGAAACTCCACATAGATTATGGAGTTCATCTTTACCCCTTCAGGGATCATAAAGGGGCAGACAATCTCTCTCCCCATGATTCCAGCCCAAAACATTACTCTACCTCCTCTTTGTTGGCACCTTAGCCGTGTTTTCATGGGGTGTCCATCAACCAGCCATCCTCCACTCCATCCATCTGGACCATCGAGCATTGCACAGCACTCTTCGGTGAACAAAACAGTTTGGAAGTCAGTCTCCATGTATCATTTGGCCCAATGGAGCCGTTTCTGCTTATGTGCAGTGGATAGAGGTGGTCGGCAGGATGGCTTACGCACAGCTGCAAACCTCTGGAGGACCCTCCATCTTGTTGTTTTGGGGACGTTGGAGGCACCAGCAGCTTCAAAAACTTGTCTGCTGCTATGACGAGGCATTTTTGCAGCTGCTCATTTAACCTTACGCAATTGCCTGTTGGAAAGAGTCCTCAATTTTTCCTTATCAGCACGCACATGGGAATCAGCTACAAACTTCTTGTCTGTGCGATGAGCACGATGAAGTGTCTTGGCAATGTTGATTGTAGTCATGCCTTGACCTAAATACTCCACAATTTGTTGCTTCTCAGCAGCGGACACATCCTTTTTCTTTCCCATTTTGGCCAAAAATGTAGGCTGCTTAATAATGTGGAACAGCCTTCTTAAGTAGTCTTGCCTTTATTTGGACACACCTGCCAAACTAATTTGCACAGGTATCTGCAATTGCTTTCAGTGATATAAAGAGCCCTGACACACATCACCATCAATGAGTTTAAATGACAAACAAAAAAATTCTAACCTTATCACTCCTAAACTCTTTGTGCATAATAAGTTGGAACACAATGTACATTACGCCATAAGGTTTTAAATCCTGCAGTGCCCGCAAGGTCCCCCTGGTCAAGGAGGAACATGTGCCAGCCCATCTGAAGTTTGCCAATGAACACCTGGATGATTCTGTGAGTGATTGGGAGAAGGTGCTGTGGTCAGATGAGACAAAAAATGAGGTCTTTGGCATTAGCTCAACTCTCCGTGTTTGGAGGAAGAGAAATGCTGCCTATGAACCCAAGTACACCATCCTCACTGTCAAGCATGGAGGTGGAAACATTATTTTTTGGGGTTGTTTCTCTGCTAAGGGCACAATACTACTTCACCGCATCGATGGGAGAAAGGATGGAGCCATGTACCGTAAAATCCTGAGTGAAAACCTTCTTCCTTCCACCAGGACATTAAAAATAGATTGTGGGTGGGTCTTCTAGCAAGTCAATGATCCAAAACACGCAGCGAATGCAACAAAAGAGTGGTTCGAAAAGAAGCACATTAAGGTCTAGTGGTCTAGCCAGTCTCCAGACCTTAATCCCAAAGAAAACCTATGGAGGGAGTTGAAGCTCCACATTGCCAAGCGACAGCCTCAAAATCTTAATGATTTAGAGATGATCTGCAAAGAGGAGTGGACCAAAATTCCTCCCGATATGTATGCAAACCTTATTATCAACCACAAAAAAACATCTGACTGCTGTGCTTGCCAACAAGGGTTTTGCCACAAAGTATTAAAGAAGTTGTCCACTACAATTACTTTTTTTCATAAATCTTGCTAATATGTGCCACTGAAAACATCCACTGTGTTTATTTTAGCAATATTACCTTTTATCATGCTGTAGCAGCACATCTTCAGTGCTGGATCCAGCTCTCATGGGGTTAATCGACAACTTCCTTTCTCCTGACTTATTATGCTCAAATACTACAAGTTCCATGATGCTTTTCACAGGCTTCTAAGCCCGAACCTACCACACTCACTCCAAAACACACCCAAACCCCTCCCTCCTCTCCCTCCACTATCTTCAAAAAGATTTGTGATGTCATTTCTGTCCAACCTCCTCTTTTACATTTGCCCAACCCACACTCCATTACACAGATAGGGAGATAGATAAATAGATAAATATGGGATGGATAGATACATATATATATATATGTCTATTTCCATAGATATGTCTATATCCATGTTTCTAAACTCCTTCACCCCTGGAGCTTTTTTCGCTTTCGTTTATTGCTCCCCTCCTTTCCAGAGCCATAATTTTTCCATCTACAGTATATGGCCATGTGAGGGCATTGTCTTTTGCAGGACAAGTTCTACTTTTGAACGACACCATTGGTTTTACCATGTCATGTAACAGAAAATGTGAAAAAAATTCAAAGTGAAATGAAATTGCAAAAAAGTGCAATCCCACACTTGTTTTTTGCTTGGCTTTTTTGCTAGGTTCACTAAATGCTAAGGCTGTGTGCACACGTTGCAGATTTGATTGCAGATCCTCAGCATTTTTTGCCACACGAAATTGCATCAAAACCGCAGTGTAGAGCACAACCAATGTAAGCTGCGGAAAAAGCCGCACCGAAACACAGCTTTTTTTTTTCCCGCAGCATGTCACTTCTTTTATGCCGAACTGCAGCGTTTCTGCACCCATAGACTTGCATTGAGTCGGGCACATCCGCAGCAAAACTGCAGATGTTAAAAAGATCTGCAGTTTTGCTGCGGATGTGGGTCCGAGAAACGCAGCAGTTTGGGAGGAGGGAAGTGTGTGGGCGGAGTGTGGGCAGTGACTGTGTGCATGTATGTGTGTGCGGGACTGTTCGGGTGTGTGTGGGGCTGTTCAGATGTGTGTGGCACTGTGCAGGGCTGTTCAGATGTGTGCGGGACTGTTCGGGTGTGTGCGAGGTTGTTCGGGTGTGTGCAGGACTGTTCGGGTGTGTGCGGGGCTGTTCGGGGTGTCTTTTGGGGTGTGTGTGCAGGCATCATTAGATGGGACTATAAGTACGCAGCATCCAATCTGCAGCTTATTTGGATATAATCCGGACAGAGGACACACACCCTACACTAACTATATATCTATCAATAGATATCTCTATCCAGATATAACTATAGATAGATATATGAATAGATAGATGCATGCATCTATAGATCTATCTATATGTAGATCTGTCTTTCCATTTCATCTATCATGTATCTGTCTATCTGTGTGTGTAATGGAGTGTGGGTTGGACAAATGTAAAAGAGGAGGTTGGACAATAATGACATCACAAATCTTTTTTGCTCAATAATACATCTTTATTTAGCTTACAAAAACGCACAAAAACACATAAAAACCGAGCAAAAACCACACCAAAAATGAAATAAAAAATGCATCAAAATCGTACAAAAAACGCACTAAAAACTACACCACAAACTGCATCAAAACCGCACCAAAAACTGCATGAAAAACGCATCACAACCGCACCAAAAACTGCATCAAAACTGGACCAAAACCTGCATAAAAACTGCACCAAAAAATGAGCAAAAAACGCACCAAAAAAGCATCAAAACTGTGCAAAAAACGTATCAAAACTGCACCAAAAACTGCATCAAAACCGTGCAAACAACGCACCAAAACCGGACCAAAAACTTCATTAAAAAACACATCAAAACCTGATTCAAAACCCCGCAAAAAAGGCACCAAAAACTAATTTAAAAATGCATGAAAACCATGCAAAAGCGCAGCAAAAGCTGCACCAAAAACTGCATCAAAACTGCAACAAAAACTGCATCAAAAACACATCAAAACCACAAAAAAAACTGCATCAACACCGGACCAAAAATGGCATCAAAACGGCATCAAAACTGCACCAAAAACTGCATCAAAACTGTGCAAAAACATACCAAAAATCTGACCAAAAACTGCATAAAAACGCATCGAAACCTGATTCAAAGCCCGCAAAAAAACTGCACCAAAAACGCATCAAAATTGCATCAAAACTGCGCAAAAATACACCAAAAACGGGATTAAAAACTGCATGAAAACACATCAAAACCTGTATAAACCCCCCGCAAAAAGCGCACCAAAAACGAATTTAAAAATGCATCAAAACCATGCAAAAAATGCATCAAAAACTGCATCAAAACCGCACCAAAAACTGCACCAGAAACGCATCAAAATCGTGCAAAAAGCGCACCAAAAACCGGACCAAAAACTGCATAAAAATACATTAAAATCTGAATCAAAAACGCGCAAAAAAACGCACCAAATAATGCAGCAAAAACTGAATCAGGGTTTGTGCACACGTTGCAGATTTCCTGCAGATCTGCAGCTTTTTTCCACGCAGAAAGGCTGCAGATCTGAAAGTGATTTACAGTACAATGTAAATCAATGGCAAAAGAAAAAAAATGCTGTGCTGATGGTACAGAAAAATCTGCACGGAAAACGCAGCAGATTTAAAAACGTACCAAGTCAATTCTTTAGTGCATATCTGCTGCGTTTCTGCACCCATTCCATAATAGAAATCTGCAGGGGTAAAAAAAAATGAAGAAATCTGCACAAAAATCTGCAGCATGTGCACATACCAAAAAAAGGCGCAGATTCTGACCTGCGTTTTCTGCCAAGAAATTCAAAATCTGCACAGAAAATTCCACAGTCAAATCTGCAACGTGTGCACATAACTTCAAAACCGCACCAAAAACAAATGAAAACCGCTGAAAAACGCATCAAAAACGCAGCTGCGTTTTCTGCAAGGAGATGCAGATTTTGTGCAGAAAATTCTGCACCCAAATCTGCAATGTGTGCACACAGCCTAAAACTGACCTGCCCTTATGATTCTCCAGGTCATTACGAGTTCATAGACCCCAAACATGTCTAGGTTATTTTTTATCTAAGTGGTGAAAAAAAATTCCAACCTTTGCAAATAAAATAAAATAATTGCGCCATTTTCCGATACCCATTGCGTCTATATTTTCTGAGATATTGGGTTGGGTGAGGGCTAATATTTTGCACGCCGAGCTGAAGTTTTTAATGATACCACTTTTGTGCAGATACGTTCTTTTGATAGCCTGTTATTGTATTTTAATGCAATGTCGCGGCGACCAAAAAACATAATTTTGGCTTTTGAATTTTTTTTTCTCGCTACATCGTTTAGCGATCATGTAAAAAATTTTTTAAATTCAAAACAGCTAACATTTTGTGGCTTTGAAATGGGCTCACCGCCGAAGCCCACCTCAAAGCGGGGGATACTGCCAGCTGACATAATATTCCATCAGCTGGCAGAAAGGGGTAATTGAACAATATGTTTCAGTTAAAAAAAATAAAAAATAGCGTGGGACCTGCGCAATTTTCTGTGCCAGAGGGGAAAAGCCGATGGCCGGGGCCAATATTTGTAGCCTGGGAAGGGGGTAATACGCATGGCCCCTCCCACGCTATGAATATCAGCTCGCAGCTGTCTGCGTAGCCTTTACTGGCTATTAAAATAGGGGGGCCCCCCAAAAAATGACGTGGGGTCCCCCTATATTTTATAGCCAGAAAGGCTACACAGACAGCTGCAGGCTGATATTCATAGCCTAGAGAGGGGACATGGATATTGGCCCCCAGACTACAAATACCAGTCCGCAGCCGCCCTAGAAATGTCGCATCTGTAAGATGCGTGCCAATTCCAGCACTTAGCCCCTCTCTTGCCACTCCCAAGTAGCAGTGGGATGTGGGGTAATAATGGGTTAATGTCACCTTGCTATTGTAAGGTGACATTAACCCCTTTACCCCCAAGGGTGGTTTGCACGTTAATGGCCGGGCCAATTTTTACAATTCTGACCACTGTCTCTTTATGAGGTTATAACTCTGGAACGCTTCAATTGATATTGGCGATTCTGACACTGTTTTCTAGTGACATATTGTACTTCATGATAGTGGTAAAATTTCTTCAATATAACTTCCGTTTATTTGTGAAAAAACAGAAAATTGGTGAAAATTTTGAAAATTTTGCAATTTTCCAACTTTGAATTTTTATGCCCTTAAATCACAGAGATATGTCATGTAAAATAATTAATAAGTAACATTTCCCACATATCTACTTTACATAAGCACAATTTTGGAACTAAACATTTTTTTGTTAGGGAGTTATAAGGGTTAAAAGTTGACCAGCAATATCTCATTTTTACAACACCAATATTTTTTAGGGACCACATCACATTTGAATTAATTTTGAGGGATCTATATGATAGAAAATAAGCAAGTGTGACACCATTCTAAAAACTGCACCCCTCAAGGTGCTCAAAACCACATTTAATAAGTTTATTAACCCTTCAGGTGTTTTACAGGAATTTTTGGAATGTTTAAAAAAAAATAACATTTAACTTTTTTCACAAAATTTTTTCTTCAGCTCCAATTTGTTTTCTTTTCCCAAGGGTAAGAGAAGATATTGGACACCAAATGTTGTTGTGCCATTTGTTCTGAGTACGTCAATACCCCACATATGGGGTTAAACCACTGTTTGGGCGCATGGCAGAGCTCGGAAGGGAAGGAGTGCCATTTGACTTTT
Organism: Ranitomeya imitator; assembly: GCF_032444005.1. Taxonomy (NCBI): domain Eukaryota; kingdom Metazoa; phylum Chordata; class Amphibia; order Anura; family Dendrobatidae; genus Ranitomeya; species Ranitomeya imitator. The sequence goes on along the minus strand of NC_091283.1, from coordinate 707,593,123 downwards.
CAATGCAAAATTGACTGGAATTGAGATGGGACACCATGTTATGCTTGGAAAGCCCCTGATGGGCCTAAACAATGAAACCCCCCACAAGTGACACCATTTTGGAAAGTAGACCCCTAAGGAACTTATCTAGCTGTGTTTTGACAACCCTAACTTTAGCCCCAACCCTAAATTTAGCCCCAACCCTAACTCTAACTTTAGCCCCAATCCTAACTTTAGCCCCAACCCTAACTTTAGCTCCAACCCTATCTTTAGCCCCAACCCTAACTCTAACTTTAGCCCCAACCCTAACTTTAGCCCCAACCCTAACCCTAGCCCCAACCCTAGCCCAAACCCTAACTCCAACCCTAGCCCAAACCCTAACCCTAACCCTAACCCTAGCCCTATCCCTAGCACTAACCCTAATGGGAAAATGGAAATAAATATATTTTTAATTTTTTTTTATGTTTCCCTAACTAAGGGGGTGATGAAGGGGGGTTTGATTTACTTTTCTAGCGGGTTTTCTAGCGGATTTTTATGATTGGCAGCCGTCGCACACTAAAAGATGCTTTTTATTGCAAAAGATATTTTTTGCGTTACCACATTTTGAGACCTATAATTTTTCCATATTTTGGTCCACAGAGTCATGTGAGGTCTTGTTTTTTGCGGGACGAGTTGACATTTTTATTGGTATCATGATCGAGCACATGACATTTTTTGATCGCTTTTTATTCTGATTTTTGTGAGGCAGAATGACCAAAAACCAGCTAATCATGAATTTCTTTTGGGGGGGCGTTTATACTGTTCCGCGTTTGGTAAAATTGATAAAGCAGTTTTATTCTTTGGGTCACTACATTTACAGCCATACCTCATTTATATAATTTTTTTTGTTTTGGTGCTTTTTATACGATAAAAACTATTTTATAGAAAAAATAATATTTTTGCATCGCTTTATTCTGAGGACTGTAACTTTTTTAGTTTTTCACTGATGATGCTGTATTGTGGCTCGTTTTTTGCAGGACAAGATGACGTTTTCAGCGGTACCATGGTTATTTATATCCGTCTTTTTGATCGTGCGTTATTCCACTTTTTGTTCGGCAGTATGATAATAAAGCGCTGTTTTTTGCCTCGTTTTTTTTTTTTACGGTGTTCACTGAAAGGGTTAACTAGTGGGACAGTTTTATAGGTCGGGTTATTATGGACACGGCGATACTAAATATGTGTACTTTTATTGTTTTGTTTTTTTATTTAGATAAAGAAATGTATTTATGAGAACATTATATTTTTTTTTCTTTATTTAGGAATTTTTTTTTTTTTTACACATCTAAAAAATTTTTTTTACTTTTTTACTTTGTCCCAGGGGGGACATCACTGCATAGTGACAGATCGCTGATCTGACACTTTGCAGAGCACTGTGTCAGATCAGCGATCTGGCGTGCCCTGCTGCTTGGTTACCAAAGCCTGCTCTGGACCTGGAAGTACTCCCTGCAGGACCCGGAAGTAGCCCCGTGGCCATTTTGGATCCGGGGCCTGCAGGGAGGAGACGCTCGGTACAAGGTGAGCACATCGCCTTGTACCGATCATCTCAGGGAAGCCCGCAGGGAGCCCCCTCTCTCCGCGATGCTTACCTATGCCCCCGGAACACTGCGATCATGTTTGATCGCGGTGTGCCGGGGGTTAATGTGTCGGGAGCGGTCCGTGACCGCTCCTGGCACATAGTGCCGGATGTTAGCTGTGATAGTCAGCTGACACCCGGACGCGATCGGCTGCGCTCCCCCCATGAGCGCTGCCGATCGCGCTGGACATACTATTCCATCCTTGGGAATTAGGGCCCACCCCACATGGACGGAATAGTACGTCCAATGTCAGTAAGGGGTTAAACCGGGTTAATAATGGAGAGGCGTCAATAAGACGCCTATCCATTATTAATCCTAGTATAGTGAAAGATTTAAAAAATAAAGACACAGCCAGAAAAAGTATTTTATTATTCTTAATTTAACCATACTTACCATACTCAATCACCTGCAAAAAATTAAAAATAATAAACCGTATACTCACTTTCCACCGTATTCCAATTAATAACGAGTGTCCCACGACGATCTCCCCTATAGAACAGTGACATCGGGTGACACGACTGCTCTATAGGACCTTCAGTGACATATTGACAGGAGACAATGGCGCCTGCAGTGCATCACTGAGAGGTTACTAGAGTTCACTGGTCTCACTTTATGGCAATTGCTGCGTGGGAAAATTTCTCACACAGCAATGCCAAAAGTGAGACTAGGAACTATTTTCTCACAGGGTCGTAGGAATAAATAGTGGGGAATACATTGTGGAAGGATACCTTCCATCATTGTATTTCTGGAGTCCCTGGAGAGTGGTCGCATAAGCTGATGCTGCTGCTCTCCATGGGAGATCGTCGTGGGACACTCGTTTTAATTTGATATCTGCGAATCAGGGAGTATAGTGTTTGTTTATTATTTTAATATTTTTTACAGATGACACTGGCTTTGGGGATCAAAGTGACAAGTGATGGTGAGTATGTACTATATGTTATATGTACTGTATGTTGTATGTATGTACTGTATGTATGTACTGTATGTCGCATGTTGCATGTTGCATGCTGTCACATGTCGCATGTCGCATGTCACATGCTGCATATTGCATGTCGCATGTTGCATGCTGCATGTCACATGCCACATGTTGTCGCATGTAGCATGTCACATGCTGCATGTCACATGTTGTCGCATGTTACATGCTGCATGCCTCATGTCATTGCATGCTGCATGCTGCATGTCGTATGTTGTCACATGTCGCATGCTGCATGTCGCCTGTCACATGTCACATGCTGCATGTCGCATGTTGTCGCATGTTGTCGCATGTTGCATGTTGCTTGTTGCATGCTGCATGTCACATGTTGCATGCTGCATGTTGTCGCATGTGGCATGTTGCACGTTGTCGCATGTCTCATGTCACATGTTGTTGCATGTTGTCGCATGTAGCATATCACATGTTGTCCATTTTGTCACATGTCACAGTTCGCATGCTGCATGTTGTCACATGTTGCAAGTTGTACGTCACATGTTACATGTCACATGGTGTATGTTGCATGTCACATGGTTTATGTTGAATGTCTGTATGTATGTATGTTGTATGTACTGTATATGTGTGTATGTGTTTTTTTTTTACATTCAACACATTATCCGGATAATGGGACTACTACTGTCCCATCATTGGCTAATTTGTCACTCACTGCCACTGTAGCAGGCATAGTCCGATGGGACTTGTAGTCCCATTGGACGATGCCTGCACACAGAGACACACACACCAATGACACCCCCTGCCAAAGCAGACCCCAGCACGGCCAGCTGACCCACCACACACACCCGCAGACCACAGCACCGCCCAGTGCAGCCGCACCACCCGGCCCAGCCACACTACCCGGTGAAGTCACGCAGACCCCCGTGCCCGCATATCACAGAACAGGCCCACCCATCCATTACAGCCAGCACAGCCCCGCCCACCCACAGCCCAGTCACTCTTGATGAGTGACCGCTGACTGTGAGGCTGGGTCATGCCTGCTGCTGACATCACGTCAATTTCCAGAGTCTGAAAATTTACGTGACGTCGGCGGAAATTAGCGGCGGCTGCAGCCTGGAGGTCACGTGACCCGGACTCAGCCACCGGCACAGCGCCACTCGCAGTCAAAAATGGCAATGGAAGGTATGTACACAATTATTTAGGGGCCCCGGGGGGATACATTGGGGGTTAATTGAAAGTAGTGGACGACCCATTTAATTCTTGTTTGCCAGAGGGATCAAATACTTATTTCTCACTGCAAAATGCAAATACATTTATATAATTTATACAATGTAGTTTTCTGGATTTTATTTTAGATATTCTATCTCTCAATGTTAAAATTAGCCTACCTTTTAAATTATAGACTGTGCATGTCTTTGTCAGTGGGCAAACTTACAAAATCTGCAAGGGATCAAATATTTACTTCCCCTACTGCATGTATATGCACATATGTATGTATGTGTGCACGCATGTATATATATATATAGATAGATAGATAGATATATGTATATTACACATATAGACTATGTGTATGTAGTACCTAACTTCACCTAATTTATTTGTTGCTGCTATATACTGTACTGTTAATGAGATATATGACTTAAAACCAATTGTCAATTGCTGTAAAAAAAAAATGCTATGTGCTACTACAGATGGTTATAAGAAGTAATCCAATGCCTTTCATGCTTTTAGAAGTAAATCTACAATTTACAGAAAGGGCCAAAAGTTTGTCTTTGAGCTCCCAGAGAAGATTCATTATTTATGAGAACCGTGTATACACAAGATGAGTTAGGTCATCAGGACTGGGTGATAATGAGATGCCGTGGAAAAGCTTGTGAAATATTAACAAGCCACTCAAAGGCCTAGGTCATGCTGGGGCCCATCTGTATGCCAATGAATAAAAAAAAGCTCTGATTCCAAGTTTTTATTTGATGTGGTGAATGCCAGTTGTATTTTTTGTAGCTAGTCCAAAAGAGTGCAACAAAATAAAGGTTCTTCTTTAAAATAAGAATTGATAGGTACTAGAAAGCAAGCCAAGCCTAATTATAAAGCATAAAGTTCTATATGTTTCTTTCAAAAGCAAGTACTTATTGATTTTTAAGAATGCCATCATTGATTCAGAGAAAAGTTACAGATAGCAGGTCACCTTAGTGCCTTGATAGAATATTAAGGGAAAGCTAAGATCAGATGATCTATAGTGTTCTCAGGGTGTTAAATAAAAATATTTCAACAGCTACATGTTACTATAAGTAATAAATTATATTTATATTTGACTCGCTTCTCAACTAGTATTATGCTACATATTCATGTGATTACAGCTGAAGCCATGCTGTAATTATCAGCCAGGCCCCAGTATCAACATCAAGCATCAAAGTTGAAATCCTTGTTGATAGTTTAATATTCCATATGCTCTAGTCAATAGCAACTGTGGCATTTAAATTGTTTGGCAGAAGGAGGATATTCTAGCCCATGGGCCTCCATGATGTGAATGCAAAGTGCCTGTAGTTTTATTTGACAGTTGCAATCTTAACAATGCACCCATTGGCCAGGTATCAGTATCCGACTTCTAGTCAAAATATATTAAATAGCCTTTTCCCATTGATAATATATTTTTTTATCTCCTTAACACCAGCATGACTTTTAACAATGGTCATAAGTGACCTAATTCTCCGGGGCTGCTTTTTCATGGCAGTGAAAAATAAATGAACAGTGCCCTCCAGCAGACGCCAATCTCACAGATGACAGCTCTATATGACAGCTGACACTCATCGGCATCTGCTCCTACCAGTTTTGGGACCAATCAGTGGCAACTAACCTCTTAAATACAGCTGAAGTGGTTAAAAGATCCCTCTTTGACATGATCAATCCTTTATGATCATAATTGTGAGTGCCAATTGTTGCCATGGCATCTAAAGATCATCTAATAACCTCAGAGTGCATATAAAAAATGCATACAAAAATGTAGCTGTGATTGTCACCCACGGTATCGTTACTGCTGGTACTGTCAGTCAGAACGCTGCGGGGTCATGCTGTTAGATGTCAGCATCACCCCGCAGCTGTGACTGCGACCTATGGTAATGCTTCCGCCGGTACTGTCAGAGCTCTGCGGGGCCATGCTGTCAGATGTCAGGTTGACCCCAAAGCTGTGCCTGTGATCTGCAGCAGTGACCTGCAGTAAAAGGCTTAGTGCAGTTTAGCAGGTGTGGGCTGATGAGACTATGGCTCCTATCGGGCTATGTCTGCTGTCACTGAAAAAAGTGACAGCAGATGCCACTGATGGGAGACGTAGTATCATCAGCCGGCGCTTGTGCTCACAGTTGGAAAAAAAAGGTAAAATATTTACATCAAACAAAGTCCAGCTCACCATGATTGACATCCTTGGAGACTCGGAGCACAGAGCTGCTGTGTCAGGGCATAGACAATCAAAGAAGAAATGAGGAATCCAGCTCAACGAGGTAGTGAAAAAAACTTATTTCTTTATTCACCTGAAAATATATTCAGTGGAGGATAAAAACATCAGCAATACAAAGGATAAAAAGCGATATCAACGCGTTTCTGGTGACAAAGCACCCTTAACCATGATAACATGATGATTAAGGGTGCTTTGTCACCAGAAACGCGTTGATATCGCTTTTTATCCTTTGTAATTGCTGATGTTTTTATCCTCCACTGAATATATATTCAAGTGAATAAAGAAAGAAGTTTTTTTCACTACCTCGTTGAGCTGGATTCCTCATTTCTTCTTAAAATAATTACACATTCACATAAAAATAAAAATAACACTCACCTAATGACAAATCCCTGATGCCCTTGTCTCCTAGAAATAATGTAAAATAATAAACCAACATATACTCACCTGTCTGCCATAGTTCATGTAATTCCGAGTGTATCATGGCGAACTCACGTGTAGAACAGTCACATCGGGAGATGTAAATCAAGAAAAGCACATCCAGCCCATGAATGGCAGTGCTTCCCAGGACTCACATCCAAAGATGATATTTCATATCACATGAAACGCTTATGAAGCCTTATTTTGTCGTTGAAAGGCTTAGAAAGTGGGGCGATTCGAGTCCTCATTAGCACTTTCTAAGCCTGTTTTCAATGACAAAATAAGGCTTTAGGGTATGTGCACACGATGCAGATTTTGCTGCGGATCAGCAGTGGATTGGCCGCTGCAGATTCGCAGCAGTTTTCCATGCGTTTACAATACCATGTAAACCTATGGAAAACAAAATCCGCAGTGCACATGCTGCGGGAAAAAAAGCACGGAAACATAGCGTTGTTTGTTTCACAGCATGTCAATTCTTTGTGCGGATTCCGCAGCGGTTTACACCTACTCCACAATAGGAATCTGCAGGTGTAAAACCGCAGGTGGAAACCGCACAAAAGCCGCAAAAAAATGCAGTAATTCCGCATTACATTAATTCCTGTGAAGCATCTGACAGATTAATAAAATTTTAAATTGTGGTTTTGAACACCTTGAGGGGTGTCACTTTTGGGTATTTTCTGTCATAAAGGTCCCTGAAAGTCACATCTCATGTGATGTATTTTCATAAAATAAATGATTTTGTAAATTTTTCTGGTGATTTCTGATCACCTTTTAACCCTTCTAATTAAAAAGAATTATATTTCCTAAATTATGCTGATGTAAAGTAGATATGTGGGAAATGTTATTTATCATCTATTTTGTTTGACATGGCTCTCTGATTTAACCCCTTTCTGACCTCGGACGGGATAGTACGTCCAAGGTCAGATCCCATGCTTTGATGCAGGGCTCCGCGGTGAGTCCGCATCAAAGCCAGGACATGTCAGCTGTTTTGAACAGCTGACATGTGTCCGTAATAGGCACGGGCAGAATCGCGATCTGCCCGCACCTATTAACTAGTTAAATGCCGCTGTCAAACGCAGACAGCGGCATTTAACTACCGCTTCCGGCCGGGCGGCCGGAAATGATTGCATTGCTGACCCCCGTCACATGATCGGAGGTCGGCGATGCTTCAGAATAGTAACCATAGAGGTCCTTGAGACCTCTATGGTTACTGATCCCCGGCAGCTGTGAGCACCACCCTGTGGTCGGCGCTCACAGCACAGCTGCAATTCTGCTACATAGTAGCGATCTGATGATCGCTGCTATGTAGCAGAGTCAATCGTGCTATGCCAGCTTCTAGCCTCCCATGGAGGCTATTGAAGCATGGCAAAAATAAAAAAAAAATGTGAAAAAATAAAAAAATATAAAAGTTTAAATCACCCCCCTTTCGCCCCAATCAAAATAAATGAATAAAAAAAAATCAAATCTACACATATTTGGTATCGCCGCGCTCAGAATCGCCCAATCTATCAATTAAAAAAAGCATTAACCTGATCACTAAACGGCGTAGCGAGAAAAAAATGCAAAACGCCAGAATTACGTTTTTTTGGTCGCCACAACATTGCATTAAAATGCAATAACGGGCGATCAAAAGAACGTATCTGCACCAAAATGCTATCATTAAAAACGTCATCTCGGCATGCAAAAAATAAGCCCTCAACCGACACCAGATCATGAAAAATGGAGACGCTACGAGTATCGAAAAATGGCGCAATTTTTTTTTTTTTTAGCAAAGTTTGGAATTTTTTTTCTCCACTTAGGTAAAAAATAACCTAGTCATGTTTGGTGTCTATGAACTCGTACTGACCTGGAGAATCATAATGGCAGGTCAGTTTTAGCATTTAGTGAACCTTGCAAAAAAGCCAAACAAAAAACCAGTGTGGGATTGCACTTTTTTTGCAATTTCACCGCACTTGGAATTTTTTTCCCGTTTTCTAGTACACGACATGCTAAAACCAATGACGTCGTTCAAAAGTACAACTTGTCCCACAAAAAATAAGCCCCCGCATGGCCAAATTGACGGAAAAATAAAAAAGTTATGGCTCTGGGAAGGAGGGGAGTGAAAAACGAACACGGAAAAACGAAAAATCCCAAGGTCATGAAGGGGTTAAAGGCAAGAAAATAAAATTTTGACAACTTATTTTCACAAAGAAAATGCAAGTCATATAGAACAAAATTTGCCACTATCACAAAGTACAATATGTCAGAACCAGTCTCAGAACCAGTAGCATACCTTGAAGTGTTCCAGAGGTATAACTACATAAATTGACACTGGTCAGAATTGTAAAATCTGGGTTAGTAAGGTGAAAACAGGCTTTGGGGTTTAGTGGTTAAAATGTAGAGGACCTTTTTGTTTTTGTTCATATAATCCATTTTACTTCTCTTCTTAACAATTATTTATGGTGGTTTCCTTCTTTTTCAGGTAAAGTAGCTCTTTTTTCCAGCAAAAATTAACACTTCAATATTAGAATGATGACAGTTTCGGACATTCTTAATGAGTCTGGGGGACCTCTTTCCCTATGTAAAAGATTTAAAATTCTCCCTAAATCTAACATAAAGTGGTGTCATTATTTTATTAATGTAATACCAGCCTCAAAGGCAGAATACTACATATTCACCCCAAACTGGGTGCTGCAAGAGACAGAATCTGAAGCTCGGTGTCTTACTGAACCGATCTTCACGGGATTAGTTGTGAGGTGAAGCCTACAAAAGGAACAACCCTCACATTTGAATTACCCACCAGATTAAACTTACTTAACCAATCTTTGGACTCCAATTTTAATTGATTCTGGAATAAAGTGTCTTTTAAATCAGTGCACCTCCCTCACGCAATTGGCGGTTTTCTTGCTCCCACATCTGACAAATAATTGTCCATATTAAGTAAATGGCAATTATTATGGATGTAAGAGCAGATCTTTTTTCTTTCTCTTTATTCTTTTCTTTGCTAATATTATTTAAAGGGAACCTGTCACCTGAATTTGGCGGGACTGGTTTTGGGTCATATGGGCGGAGTTTTTGGGTGTTTGATTCACCCTTTCCTTACCCGCTGGCTGCATGCTGGCTGCAATATTGGATTGAAGTTCATTCTCTGTCCTCCATAGTACACGCTTGCACAAGGCAAGATTGCTTTGCACAGGCGTGTACTATGGAGGACAGAGAATGAACTTCAATCCAATATTGCAGCCAGCATGCAGCCAGCGGGTAAGGAAAGGGTGAATCAAACACCCGAAAACTCCGCCCATATGACCCAAAACCAGTCCCGCCAAATTCAGGTGACAGAGTCCCTTTAATAAATCCTTCTGGATGTGAATTCTGGCCCTATGCAAGTGCCTCATCCAAGAGTCAATCTGAGTAGCTCCAATTAGAGAACCTTCTTTTTAGCTTGTTTGCTTGTTCTTAGATATGATCATTATTAATTTTTCTCAACCTGAGAAACTGGCTATATGGAAGTGTACTTTTTGTGTGAAGAGGATGGGCACTTTAAAAATGAAGCAGATAATTTGTTGAAGTTGGTTTTCTAAATGCTTCTGCCACAAGATTACTGTTACCATTTACATCTAAAAATTCTAATTCTGAATCTAAAAAAAAAACAAAAAAACACATTCATAGTGTTTAGATCATTTGAATAACCTACAAAAGTATACAACTGTTCTTTTGTTCCTGCCCAAATTATAAAGATTTCATCCCACACAGCTCAAAAAAGTTGTAATGTATCTTATAAAGGTGTTTTTATTTTTATGAAAACACATATTTATCTTCCAAAACAGCTAAAAAGAGATTTGGAAAAATGCATGCCACATGAGTACCCATCATGGTAACTGTGCATTGTAAATACCTCTTGTCAAGGCATGTGAAAGCTTTTTGCGTGATGATAAATTCAAGAGCCTCACATACTAAATTAATATATTCCTGACTTTTATCTGTATGTGACAGAATACTGCGAATTGCCTCAATCCCCTGTTGTTGGGGTATTTTCGTATACACTCTCAATATCAATTGATGCCAGAGCAAGCGTTACTGCCATTTCACCTCCTGTAAGGCACTCAATAAATAATTAACCTGTGTCTTAGGAGGAATTGCAAGGACCTATCAAGGTACCATGGTAGAGGCTCTGTTAACGATCCCACTACTACTACTGACAATATAGGACAGCCTGAAAGAGCGATCACTGATTTATGTATTTTTGGTATTAAATACCAATGTGGCTTTTGGGAACTACTGTATTTGCACCAACCTGAAGAATAAAATCATCTAACCACTTATACCGCATGAGGAATGGCATAAAAAAATAAGAAACGTTTCTTCACTTGCTGTTGATTTGTTCATTCTCTCTTCAAAACATCACAATAAGGCTTGACTTACATTTATCCTGCATTCTATGTTAGCGCTTGCACCGAGTCCATGTAAATCTCTGAAGTACATGATTCAGTTAGAACCCTAGCAGAAGATTCTCTATAGTGAGGCAGATGGAGGCATTTGAAACGCCGTCTGGTGTTTTGTCTGTTTTTCTAAGTGTGTATATAAGCACGGTTGACCAAAGTTTTGCGCACTTCTAAAAAGATGGACACCACTGAACAGAGGCCAGATGGATTCCAGGGTAACTTTGCAGCCTCATTATAGTTATTGGATCCATCATTGGGTTTCATCTGAATCAAATCACTCGGAGATTTAGATGGAGATCTCAATGTAAGAACTCAGCGCAGAGCACAGGAGAAAGTGATCCAGTATGTTATGTAGAATGTTCTCAATAAAATCTTCAAATCAATCCACACAAAAAATAAGTCCCCACTCAGGTATTTCTTCTGTTAAAGGAAATATAGGGGCTTCAAGGTTACTGTTAGCAGAAAGGCTCTGAAAAAGCTAAATGTCTCCTTGCCTCATAAAAAGAAATTCAGCAAATTCTGCTCTACGAAATTCAAATGTCCACCTTCCTCACAGTTTGAATAAACCACATTAAGCATTCATATGTTTAGCATTTATGCATTGATGAGAGCCCAACTAACTTATGGGTGTATGTCTCCAAAAGCACAAGCTGGGCATAATGTACTGGGCATTAACATGTACAGTGACTTGCAAAAGTGTTCACTCCTTGGCATTTTTCATGTTTAACTATCTCCCAACCTGAATTTCACTGTTATTTTTTTGCCGATTTGCATCACTTCATGTAAAGAATATGCTTACAACAGTGAACAAGTGTGCAAAGCTATTTACTCCTCAAAAAGTAGTACTTTGCACAGCCTCCTTTTGCGGCAATTACAGCTTCAAGTTTCTGTTGATAAGCCTCTATGAGCTTTCCATATCTTGCCATCGGGATTTTTGCTCCTTCCTCAAGTCAAAACTGTGCAGCTCCTTCAAATTACCTTCAAGTTAAACAGTTTCCTTTAGTAAACAGCAATCTTCAAGTCTGACCACTGATTCTAAATTGCATTAAATTCTGGGCTTTGAATAGGCCTCTCAAAAACATTTACACATTTGAAAAATAAATAAAAATCTATTGAAACAGAAAAACATGTACAGTTTTTGCCTTAAACCACCTGAGTGTTGCTTCAGCAGTATGGTTTAGGCAATTGCCTTCTAGGAAGGTGAACCTCCATCCCAGTCTCAAATCACTGATAGACTGAAACAGATTTTGCTCCAGAAAATCTCTACATTTCACATTGTATTCCCTTCGACTTGGACCTTTTTCCATTTTCCTGCTGCTGAAAAACCCAAAGCATGATGATGCTGCAACTAGAGATGAGAGAACCTTTCAAGGTTTGGTTCGGATTCACCGAACGGACCTCCTTTCGCCGAACAGTATGACGAACGTACCCAAACCACATAAGATTCATGTCATGACTCAGGACGGGGTGGCTCTGGTTATATTCTGGTCAGGTCAGGGTTAAGTTAGTTCGCCTCTCTTTGGCTTCTGGGGCAGCTATTTAATGATAGTAGTTCATGGGTTCAATGTCGGTTATACTTCCGTTTTCTCGGCTAGAGGTAGCTGACCCTGGTTACTCATCTTTTAACATCTTGTGCCCTGTATTCTGCACCATCCGCCAGCTCCCCATCTTCACATGTGATAGTTCCGCCCTCATGGTCTCTTCTGGAATCACGTGACCAGCTAGGCTAGGGTCCTGTGCGCATGGCGCTCCACAGTCTCTCCAATCCCTGTATGCAGACCTTCTTCCCCTGCTAGCGCCCCCGAGGTTTACCCACAGTAACACTTTCCCAATGTCATTAGAATTCAATGTGAGGCACAACAAATGCAAAGACAACACCTTAAGGGGTGACAAAAAGCTTCTCAAACAGCTAAAAGGGCAGACACCAGGAAAAGTGTCATCAATTGACCAACAGTAGAAATTTGCAAATGGCGCAGCATCAGTCAGCCATGGGCCATATATGAGGTATCAGGCTCAGGCCCAGCATTTACAGCTTGGAATTGAAGTTTTAATGAGGACCTGGTAGTTAAGGGAGAGATGTCAGCATTCTTAGCTGGGAGACCTCACACCTCATGCAAAAACTCCATTTTTTTTATTACAGCCACGCTCAGATGGCACAAACATCAGTTTTATAGACTAACATTGGAAGAAAAATGCAAGGAAAGTAATACAGGTAGTTGATTGAAAGTAAGTGTAGGCCTCCTTGTCTGGAAGACCTACTAACACGAGAAACCCACCAGATGGAGACCCAACTTGTAGTCTCCACATTTCAAAAAATAATTGTTACACAGCACTAAAGTGGCATTAATTTACACAGAGTAGAAATATTATAATAGGCCTCTGACACACCTTCCACCACAGGCAACTCACCAAATGAAGACCCAATTTGGAGTCTCCACATTTCAAAAAATTGTTTGTAATATTAGCAGCAGTAGCAACAACAGGCACAGAAGACACCACAAGATGACACAGACTGTAATAGATCAATACATGACACTAAAAATGATACCATCGCCTAGTCTGCCCAATCTGCGACTGGGGTGCAAAAGTCATCAAAGATCCATGACTTGTTTATTCCAATGAAACGTAGACAGTCTACACTATGTTGGGACAGCCAGATGTGCTTAAACACATAATAATACGTTTTCATGTATCCTTTAATAAGATGTGTAGTAGAGGGGTTACAAGGACATTAAACTTCAGGAGGGCAAATTTCCAACGGATGAGAGATGATCTTGTTGCAATTAACTGGGACATAAAAATACACAAAGAAAATGGGAGATGTTTATTAGCATCCTGGATAGGACCTGTGCACAATATATACCGTATGGGAATAAACATACTAGAAATAGGAGGAAACCAATATGGCTAAATAGAGCTGCAAGGGGCGCAATAAGTGACAAAAAGAAAGCATTAAGAGAATTAAAGGAAGTAGGTAGTGATGAGGCATTAAATAAATATAGAAAATTAAATAAATTCTGTAAAAAGCAAATCAAGGCAGCAAAGATTGAGACAGAGAGACTCATTGCCAGAGAGAGTAAAAATAACCCCAAAATATTCTTTAACTATGCAAATAGTAAGAAACTAAAAAAATGATAGTGTTGGCCCCCTTAAAAATAGTCTGAGTGAAATGGTGGATGAGGATGAGGAAAAAGCCAATATGCTAAATTACTCTTTTTCATCAGTATTTACGCAAGAAAATTCCATGGCAGACAATATGATCAGTGATAACAAAAATTCCCCATTAAATGTCACCTGCTTAACCCAGCAGGAAGTACGGCCGTGTCTAAAAATGACTAAAATTGACAAATGCAAACAATATATATATAAATATATATATATATATATATCTCGAGTGGCGCAGCCGCTTGGACTTCTACTGCTTGCGGTAAGAGCATCTCATTAGCGATTGTTTTTTCATATAGCACTTGTGTGGAACTATTAGGTGCTTAATATTCCTAAGTACTTTTCCCTATCTTAGGATTATATACAGTATATATTTTTATTGACTATTTTTTACGGACTTCTCTGCATTAACCCATTATATAGGGGATTTATCAGCGCGAACATTTGGATACACTTCTGTGGATCTTTGTTTTTAAAATTGACAAATCTCCGGGCTCGGATGGGATACACCCCCGAGTACTGCAGGTATTAAGTACAGTCATTGATAAACCATTATTTTTAATCTTTAAAGACTCCATAATAGCAGGGTCTGTACCACAGGACTGGCGTATAGGAAATGTGGTGCCAATATTCAAAAAGGGGACAAAAACTGAACTTGGAAATTATAGGCCAGTAAGCTTAACCTCTACTGTGGGTAAAATCCTGGAGGGTATTCTAAGAGATGCTATGCTGGAGTATCTGAAGAGGAATAACCTAATGGCCCAATACCAACATGGGATTACTAGGGACCGTTCCTGTCAGACTAATCTGATGAATTTCTTTTTTTTTTGTAAATTCTTTATTTAAGGTAAGAAGGGTAAACATGACAACATTTTATGATTACAAAAGATAACCTTTTAGCTGAAAACATTTGGTAAATTGAACATATTGCAGGGATGGGGTAAGGGGGAGGAAAAAAGTGGAAAAATCAGGGTAAAAGAAGGGAAGGTGAGATTGGGAAGGTTGGGAAAGCAAGGAATGAAGGGTGGAGAAGAAAAGAAGAAAAAACAGGGATATTAATGTATAAAACAATGTAGTTACACACATGTATGCATTGATAAACAGTTTTCTAGTGGAAGGTATTGCCAATAGTACGGTTATAAATTTTAAGCAGATTTAAGTTTTTTCTTGAGTTGGTTTTTCCAGGGCCTCCAAGTTTTTAGATACAAGTCATGCTTATAAACTTCCCAGCTCGAAAGCTCCTCTAATCTGGAGATATTTTCTATTTTAATAAACTATTCTCCTACCGTTGGAGGAGTCACACTTCGCCAATGTATGGTGATTAAGTGTTTTGCAGCACCTATCAGTAAGAGAAGAAGACAATGCTTATGAAGGTTAAAATATATTGTCTGGCATGAAAGTAGAGCTTCCTGAGCTTACATATTGGATTGAATTAAATTTAGTTTTTTGAGAGTGTAATTAACACTTATCCAGAAATTCTTAATTAGCGGGTGTCACAAATCCCTTCTCCGTGGTGTCACTTATTCGTCACGTGCCTTCTCTCACACGTGACTTGGGGTTGTGCCTGCAAGGGTTAATTTATCTCAGTCCAACATTCAACCTCTGTCCTATGCTGTAATGGGAGCATAAATCACACACTGACCCAGGCTACACACCGGCTCATACACACGGCCACCACTCATCGATCACACGGATGATGAGTCCCGGAACTAATAATACTAATAATGTCTATCACTCATAAGGCTCACACACCTTAGGCTATGGAATTCTTTTAGAACATTCAAGGTTCAACTTGTTAAAGTTTTATACTTTAATAACAAAAAGATCAATGCTTACAATAAGAAAAAGGTATAAAAATATGATAATAAAAAGACATACAACTTATGCAAAACAGTATAAAATAAAGAGGAGAAACTTACAGAAATTATCTAACTGGTAGTTGCTTCTGCTCCCTGAGGGTAGGACGAATGTAGATTGGATCACACCAGCTTCTCAAGCTGCCCCCATCATGTAAACACAATTCTCTGTCTGCAGCCTAAATTTATAACTTTGGTCTGCAGGTCAGGTTTCTAGACCGGCCCCTCAGGTTAATATCATAATTGCTGCCTTTCTGATTGGCCACGGCCGCGCTACTAATGAATATATTATTTTTCTCTTGAGACACTTGTAAAAGGTTCTCAGGAATAGATACCCTCAGGCCGCAATTAACATCTCCCCTCCAAGACCTAGGAGGTGCCAAATGTTACTTTTCTTCTTGGCTCTAGCTAGACCTCCTGGTTAGATATGGAGACACAATTTCTACTAGTCCCAAGGAAGTACCTATTAACACCTAGGTGCGACTTGCCTTCAGGACAGATGTTACATTATCACTAGTCACACATATAACCCTAGACATATGTCACTACACACATATAGATATATATATACACATATTTCACCACATCGGGCACTCCCAAAATATATGTGTATGATTTCCTTGGTGGACACCACATCTCCAGCATATAGCTGAATCTGATAACCCTAAGTGATGTAGCTTGGCCGGGGTCATATGCCATCTTGTTAAGATTTTATGTGCATTCTCTTGAAGGAGGATGCAGCGTGAGAACCCACATGCATGTTTTTAGTATTTTAGAAATCTGGTCTTCTGATAAATTGATTTTGAGTTCAGACTCCCAGGAGTAGATAAAAGAGGGTTTGAAATTTTGTAAAGGGGAAGTAAGGCATGAATATTTCTTGAAATAATTTTGAATATAGGTGATGATGTTTTAAACATGAGATCTAACCATGACCAGGTAGATTTGTTTGGATATTGTTGTCTAAATTGCAAGAGGGTTCGTGTTGTGTGTTGTTCTTTTAGAAAATTTTTAGGTCTAATCATAGGAAATACATAGTGGATGCTTTCCTGAAACGGAAAGTACTTGCAAGCAGCATAATACAAAGAATAGCAGGTTTACCCAGAATCCTTTGCAGTAGGCAGAGCTATGCAAATCATCTCTTTCCACCCCTGTCTAATCCACAGCGCTTGGAACCGCCAAGCGTGCAATGCTGTGGATTAGTTTCTAAATTTACACAGCCAACCAATTCCTACCTGTGGACACGTGTTTCGGGCTTTAGGCCCTCATCAGCACAGGGCTGGAATTGGTTGGCTGTATGGAGTGGGGCTCGGTGAGCAAGCGATACATACATGCTAGCCACCTTAGGGAGAGACCCAAGTTGGGCTAAATGTAGCATTGCACGGTTGGCGGTTCCAAGCGCTGTGGATTAGACAGGGGTGGAAAGAGATGATTTGCATAGCTCTGCCTACTGCAAAGGATTCTGGGTAAACCTGCTATTCTTTGTATTATGCTGCTTGCAAGTACTTTCCGTTTCAGGAAAGCATCCACTATGTATTTCCTTTAAGTAGAGGGCTTTTCGGTCTCTTTCGTCCCGCTACATTTAGCCCAACTTGGGTCTCTCCCTAAGGTGGCTAGCATGTATGTAGGTCTAATCATAGCATTTTTAGGCCAAGTGTTATTCTCGAAAATTTTATTGTCATAGAAGATACAGAGAAAGCCTTTTGGTAGCGTTGACCATAAATTATATGAGTCTTTGAAATTTGGGTCTACTAGATACAGAATAGATGACACGGGAGTTAAAGATGAGGGGAATGATTCAATAGCTTCCTCCTTTCAACACTAAGTGTCTGATACATACACAGAGACCAAAGGAAACCGTGAATAAGCTGCAGAGTTCCCAATCAGAGTCTGGTGTATTTGCCAATTCAACCACAGATTTGGCAGGTTTGTTGTGGTACCATGTTCTTTCCATTTGATGATAATGGACTTGATGGTGCTCCAGGGAATAATTAGAGATTAGGATATTTTTTATAACCCAATCCTGACTTGTACTTCTAAAAAAAAATTGTTCCTGAAATGTTTAGAGATCTCCTTAGTCTTCATGGTAGTGTTTGGTTAACGGTGTTGTAGTATCTGTGGCCTTTCAGAAAAGGTGTGTATATACTGACAGATCATGTGACACTTAGATTGCACACAGGTGGGCATCCTTTCATTAATCATATGACTTATGAAGGGAGTTGCTTGCGCCTGAAATTTTTAGGGGCTTCATAGCACAAGAATTGAATACTTATGCTTATGACAATTTTTAATTATTTTCTCACTTCACCAACTTAGACGATTTAGTGAGGATTAGTGATGAGCGAGTGTACTCATTGCTCGGGTTTTACCCAGCAGGCTCTGGTGACCTCAGAGTATTTATGACTGCTCAGAGATTTAGTTTTTATCGTGGCAGCTGAATGATTTACAGCTACTAGCCTGCATGATTACATGTGGGGATTCCCTAGAAACCAGGCAACCCCCACATGTACTCAGGCTGGGTAGTAGCTGTAAATCATTCAGCTGCCACGATGAAAACTAAATCTCCAAGCAGTCATAAATACTCGTGCGCTGGAAAACCTGAGCAACGAGAACACTCGCTCATCACTAGTGATGATTCATCACACACAAATTTGATTACAAAAATATTTAAACTCAGGTTGCAATGTAACAAAATAGGTAAAATGCAAAGAGGAGTGAATACTTTTGCAAGCTACTGTACTGGGCACTACAATATACAGGCACAACAATAACAGATTTGCAATTTTCACTCAGCAACATCCACTGTTGCTTACTTCAGGAAAAAAAATGAAGTAAAATCATCTCTACACCTGTGGAGAAATTCCCAAAGGGAAATATTTTCCACAAGTAGGTCACTTGATGGGGAAATTCTGGTCTTATAGCACTTAAGGGCTCTGCATATGGAGTCTGCAAACTATTCTAGGAAAATCTGTTCTCCGGGAGGCAAATAGCATTCCATCCCTCCCGAGTCTCATTGTGTAGTTATGCAGTACCGTATAGCCATATATGGGGTATTGCCACGTTCATCAGAAATTGTTTGCCAAATTTTAGTTCCATATTTAACCATTGTGAAAATGTAAAATCTGTGGCTAAAACTAAATTTTTGCAGTAAAAATGTAATTATTTTTTCTTCACCGCCCAATTATATAAAAATCTGTGACACACCTGTGGAGTCAATATGATCAATAAACCCATAGACAAATTAATTGAGAGGTGTAGTTTGTTGGGGTTCAAGGTGCTCACCAGAAATAAAAGATAAATTCATTAAGCCACATCAGGAGATCTCCAAACACGACATAGTGTTCGCTAACGATTACATCAAATTTTGGTTAGAAAAGTCAAATGGCGCTCCATCCCTTCTGAGCTCTGCCGTGCTCCCAAACAGTAGTTTTTTAACATATAAGGGGCATTGGTGTACATAAGAGAAATTGCATAACAAGTGTTGCCCTTCGTGAAAGTATAAACTATGGGGCTAAAACAAAAATTTTTGTTGGAAAAATATGATTTTACATTTTCTCGACTCAATGTTATAAAATTCTGTGAAGCACCTGGAGGTTTAAGATGCTCACCAAACATATTGATAAATTCCTTGAGCAGTCTAGTTTTCAAAATTGGGTCAGTGGTCATGGGTTTTTACTGTTTAGGTACATCAGGGGCTCTGCAAATGTGACATGGCATCCAGACGATTTTGAGCTCCTATATTCAAATGACGCTTCTTCCCTTCCGAGCACTGCCGTGCGCTCAAACAGTAGTTTTTCACCACATTTGTGGTATCAGCATTCTCGGAAAAATTTTTATGGTGCATTTTCTCCTGTTACCTTTGTGAAAATGCTAAATTTTTTATCTAAAGTAACTTTTTTTGGAAAAAGTAAAATTTGCATTTTTTCCTTCTAAATTGCTTTAGTTCCTGTGAAGCACATGAAGATTTAACAAACTTCTTAGATGTGGTTTCAAGCAGTTTGCTGGCTTCTATTTTTAGAATTAAGTCAGTTTTGGTTATTTTTTTGTCATATAGGTCCCTCCAAGTCACTTCAAATGTTATGTTTTACAGAAAAAATGGTTTTGGAATTTTTGTTGGAAAAATGAGAAATTGGTCATAAACTTTTAACCCTTCTAAATTCCTAACAAAAAAAAAAGTTTCAATACCTAATACCTTAGGGACACTTTAAATTTTTGACAGCATTCAGACTTTTGGGGTAGGAGTCAATCAGCTATAGTGCACCGATAGCCAGTGATGAGGCAGTGACCCACAAAGTTCCAACACAAAGTCTCTTTAATGTGTTTCCTCACAGCATTAAAGTCCAATTCACAAACAAATGCATGTCATTAGTGCTCAGTTCACACCAGTTCATAGCACTGCATATCATGTGGCTTTTAGATTGCAGTCCCTAAACAAACACGCCAGACCTCTCCTTGTCCAGTACCCGTGGGGCGACCGCACGCCATGTTACAGTCTCCAACACAGCTTCACATGTTGCAGACACTACACAAGCCAGTCCTCCTCTGACTAGTTTCCGTGGGTGTCCTGCACCTATGTATCACAGATTCTTTACTCACACAGCCATACACAGCCCAGGATATCCTCCGGATAGCAACTGGGCACCATTATCCACCTGTTTGTAATTGTTAAACATTCTAGTCCTCTTTCAGGCACGGGACATCCACCTGGGGAGAACACACAGTGACCCCTACCTGTGACACGAGTCACTGCCTCACATATCCTCCCCCCGTTCATAACTGTGGGGTTGAACACTTGTTAACCTGCATGGGCGACAGAAAGGGCATCCATATGACCATGTGAAATCCCCACCCAAAACAACATTTTCAGTCTCGCTTGCCAATACCTTTAGGGGGAGCCTATCTGGATTACACTCTGACCCTAATTTGGCTTCCTCTATGGCAGGTATCTCAACATTCTACGCCGAACACAGCACATAAGCACATTCTTTGCTGCTTCCACTGCAGCTCCTGCTGCTGCAGAACCTCTTGCTGCAACTGCAGCTCCTCCGCAATGCAGACTTCATGGACCTGCCGTTTCACAGTAAATCTTCATAACGCCACCGAGTTACAGCCTGAAGCCTTCAATCTTCGTGGCCCCGCCGAGCCACAGCAAGCTGTCTTGAAAAAATGTTTCCAGCAGATTTGCACAACGCTATGCAGCACGCTTTAGGGTATGCCTCAGTTCACACTGCTCTCATTCTTTCCACCATATGTAATGCACCGGTAGCCAGTGATGAGGTAGTGACGCACAAAGTTCCAACACAAAGTCTCTTTAATGTGTTTCCTCACAGCATTAAAGTCCAATTCATACACAAGTGCATATCATTAGTGCTCAGTTCACATCAGTTCATAGCACTACATATCATGTGGCTTTTAAATTGCAGTCTTTAAACATGCTGGACCTCTCCTTCTCCAGTAACCTTTGGGCGATCGCACACCAAATTACAGTCTCCAAACACAGCCTCACATGTTGCAGACACTACACACGCCAGTCCTTCTCTGACTAGTTCCCGTCGGTGTCTTGCACCCCTATATTACAGAATCTTTACTCAAACAGCCGTACATAGCCCTGGATATCCTCCGGATAGCAGCCAGGCACCATATCCACCTGTTTGCAATTGCTACACATGCTAGTCCTCTTTCTGGCACAGGGCATCCACCTCTAGTTCACCTCTGGGCAAAGACTGTCCACATGCGAGATCAGTTAGCATGGATGACTTGCATTGCTACATATGCTGTGGGTGCCAGGCTATTCAGCTGCCAAAGCTGCTGTCTCTGCAGGCCTGTGCTTCCATGCACTCAGCCAGCATTCTGCTGGCCTCTGCTCTGCACACTAGCACACACCAGACTGACACTGAAGTTGCACCTGACACCTGAAACACCCATACCCCTTACTTCAGGGTTTTTAACAAACAAACCTGTGGCTTTCAGCCACATGAAAAACCCTGAACGAAAATCCGTGATTGTCATGCACACCTATGGACTTCATCCGTTTCCATGCAAAACCTTGGGAGAACACACAGCCACCCCTTTCATGTGACATGAGTCACTGCCTCACACAGCATGGCACATCTAGATTTGTACTAGTGCTCCAAATCTGTTAAATTGCAAAGGCATGAAATGTAGCACGCCAGCAACAGCAAAAAACCAAAGCATTTATCTCAGTCTCATCACTCCAGAGTATAGGTTGTGAGGCAGTATAGACTCCGGAGTGATGAGACCAAGAGAAATGTTTTTGCAACTGATAGCTTCATAACTGTTTGCTGTTGCCAAGGTGAAGAGTACAAAACATTACACGGTGCCTACTGTGAAACATGGTGGTGGCAGTGTCCTTATGAGGTGCTGCATGAGTGCTACTGTTGTTGGTGAGCTACATTTTATTAATGTTATCATGAAGTCACAGATGTACCACTATACCAGTGTTCCCCAACTCCAGTCCTCAAGAGCCACCAACAGGTCGTTTTTTTTAGGATTTCCTTAATATGGCCTAGGTGATAGAATTGTTGCCTGTCTAGATTATGAAGTTCTCACCTGGGCATTACTATGGAAATCCTGAAAACATGACCCGTTGGTGGCTCCTGAGGACCGAACTTGGGGAACACTGCACTATACAATGAAAGAGAAGTTGTTCAGCATCACTCTCTATTTAGCATCCAGGCTCTAAAAAAGGTGATTCTAAAAGAATGTAAATGTTGCAATATCTCACCGTCTTGGTCTTCAGAAATACCCTGGAAAAGGGAGAGAAGGAAAAAAGACAAGAGCGGTGCTTCCTCTGAGCATAAAATGTTTTTACCAACAGTAAAAAAATATATATATATATTTTAGTTGTGGTTATGCTCAGCTTCAATCAGTAAGAAATGCACATTGTAATTTTCTAGGAATCAATTCTTTAGGCAACTCTCCTCCGTGTCTTGTATAATCCAATAAGGTATGCAGCTCACTTTAGAGAACTTATGTATTGATCCTACTTTGAATGTACATAGGTGGTGAATTCTAAGGGAAAAGAAACTCCAAGCGAATGTGGCGCTAATCACCTTAGGATTTTTTTAATACATCCACTTCCAGTGAAAAACTATTACTAAAAGTTAATTTATTTTCCAAAAAAAAGAAAAAAATATTTTTAAAATATTTTTAAAATACAGTACAACGCATTTCAGCTGCTATTTTTACAGTGCAGCCTTCATCAGGTTGCAAAAAAACAAACAACTAACAAAAGCACTATAAAGTGATGTTACAACCTCAAAGTTTTCTTATTTATGAATGCTCCTAAAAGGAATTAGCATGGCGGGCCTCGAAATCTGTCATTTGGGTTCTCCTCCCTGACACATATCTACATGGTAGCTTCTAAAAAGACTCAGTTTTTTTTACATATTTTGCATTCTATCCAAAATGAGCTTTTAAATACATGGTGTCATATTAATGTGAACAAACATAAAAATATTTGAAAGTATAAGTATAGATATGAGTATAAGTATAAATCTACTATATAATTGTCTAAGGGTCACTTCCGTCTATCTGTCTGTCTGTCTGTCAAGGAAATCCCAAGTCACTGATTGGTTGCTGGTCAAACGGCCATGACCAATAAGCGACGGGCACAGTGCGGCTGTGAAATGGCCACTCCCTACTCCTCTGACATCAGTGCCCGCTCCATACTCCCCTCCAGTCATCGCTCACAAAGGGTTAATGGCAGCATTAACGGACAGCGTTATGCCACAGTGTAACGCACTCCATTAACGCTGCTATGAACACTGTTGTGAATTCCGCTCTTGGGCTCCCTCCGGTGGTTGTAAGTGGCACTTTTGTGAGTTCTGCTCTTGGGCTCCCTCCGGTGGTTTTAAGTGGAATGGCTGCTCCTTGGATTTAGCAGTCTGCATCTGCTTCCACTGATTGTCTTTCTGCTCGGCTATTTATGCCTGGCTCTTCCCTTCAGCCAGTGCCACTTGTCAATGGTTCCTGGTTGGATTCACATCTCTCTTGGATTTCCCTGATATCCTGACCAGTTCAGCAAAGATAAGTCCTTGCTTTGCTCTTTTCTGTCCACATGTTGTGGACTTATTTGTTCTGTGCATTCTATGTTTTGTCCAGCTTGTCTGTATGGATTAATTTGGTTAAGCTGGAAGCTCTGGGAAGCAGATTTACCCTCCACACCTTTAGTCAGGTGTGGAGGTTTTTGTAAACTCTGTGTGGATTTTTGTAGTTTTTTAATACTGACCGCACAGTATTCTATCCTGTCTTATCTATCTAGCTAGACTGGCCTCCTGTGCTACATCCTGGTTTCATTCTGTGTATGTCTTTTCCCTCTCCACTCACAGTCATTACTGGTGGGGGGCTATCTATCCTTTGGGGATTTTCTCTGAGGCAAGATAGTTTTCCTGTTTCTATCTTTAGGGGTAGTTAATTCTCAGGCTGTGACGAGGTGCCTAGGGAGTGACAGGAGCATCCCACGGCTACTTCTAGTCTTGTGTTGAGCCTAGGGACTGCGGTCAGTACAGGTACCACCTCCTTCAGAGCTCGTCCCATGTTGCTCCTAAACCACCAGTTCATAACAGTACAAGTGGCCAAAAATGAATTAAATGCGTCTCAAAAGAAGGAAAAAAAAATTCTGAGCCATTTTTTTTTCTGTGCTCTGTTTTGTCTTTTTTTTCCTCTTGATCTCTGGGTGGTATAGGATTTATGCTCTGGCATGGATGTTCAGGGTTTGTTTTCTCGTGTGGATCAACTTGCTGCAAGAGTACAGAGTATCCAAGATTATGTTATCCAGACTCCGGCTTTGGAGCCTAAAATTCCTACTCCTGATTTGTTTTTTGGGGACAGATCCAAGTTTTTGAACTGTAAAAATAACTGCAAATTGTTTTTTGCTTTGAAACCCCATTCTCCTGGTGATCCCATTCAGCAAGTTAAAATCATCATATCCTTGCTGCGTGGTGACCCTCAGGACTGGGCATTCTCCCTTGAATCAGGGGATGCGGCATTGCTGAATGTAGATACATTTTTTCAAGCGCTCGGATTATTGTATGATGAACCTAATTCTGTGGATCATGCAGAAAAAACCCTGTTGGCCCTGTGTCAAGGTCAGGAAGCGGCAGAATTATACTGCCAGAAATTTAGGAAATGGTCTGTGCTCACTAAATGGAATGAGGATGCTCTGGCTGCTATTTTCAGAAAAGGTCTTTCTGAAGCCCTTAAAGATGTTATGGTGGGCTTCCCTACGCCTGCTGGTTTGAGCGAATCTATGTCTCTAGCCATTCAGATTGATCGGCGTCTGCGCGAGCGCAAAGCTGTGCACCATATGGCAGTGTCCTCTGAGCAGAGTCCTGAGCATATGCAATGTGATAGGATTTTGACTAGAACAGAACAGCAGGAATTCAGACGTCAGAATAGGCTGTGTTTTTACTGTGGTGATTCTGCTCATGTTATTTCTGATTGCCCTAAGCGTACTAGGAGGGTCGCTAGGTCTGTTACCATCAGTACTGTACAGCCTAAATTTCTTTTATCTGTGACCCTGATTTGCTCATTATCGTCCTTTTCTGTCATGGCATTTGTGGATTCAGGCGCTGCCCTGAACTTAATGGACTTAGAATTCGCCAGGCGCTGTGGTTTTTCCTTGCAGCCTTTGCAGAGCCCTATTCCTTTGAGGGGCATTGATGCTACACCATTGGCCAAGGATAAACCTCAGTACTGGATGCAGATGACCATGTACATGGCTCCAGCACATCAGGAAGATTGCCGTTTTCTGGTGTTGCATAACCTGCATGATGTTGTTGTACTGGGTTTTCCATGTTTACAGGAACATAATCCGGTGCTGGATTGGAAAACTATGTCTGTGACTAGTTGGGGTTGTCAAGGGGTACATAGTGACGTTCCTTTGATGTCAATTTCCTCTTCCCCCTCTTCTGAGGTCCCTGAGTTTTTGTCGGATTTCCAGGATGTATTTGATGAACCCAAGTCCAGTTCCCTTCCTCCACATAGGGACTGTGATTGTGCTATTAACTTGATTCCAGGTTGTAAGTTCCCTAAGGGCCGACTTTTCAATCTGTCTGTGCCAGAGCATGCCGCCATGCAGAGATATGTTAAGGAATCTTTGGAGATGGGGCATATTCGGCCGTCTTCGTCACCATTGGGAGCGGGTTTATTTTTTGTTGCTAAGAAGGATGGCTCCTTGAGACCCTGTATAGATTATCGTCTTCTTAATAAGATCACGGTCAAATTCCAATACCCCTTGCCTTTGCTTTCTGATTTGTTTGCTCAGATTAAGGGGGCTAGTTGGTTTACTAAGATTGACCTTTGAGGGGCATATAATCTTGTTCGTATTAAACAGGGTGACGAATGGAAAACTGCATTTAATACAACCGAAGGCCATTTTGAATACCTCGTGATGCCATTCGGGCTCTCTAATGCTCCATCTGTGTTCCAATCTTTCATGCATGATATTTTCCGCAATTATCTTGATAAATTCATGGTTGTATATTTGGATGATATTTTGATTTTTTCTGATGATTGGGAGTCTCATGTGAAGCAGGTCAGGATGGTATTCCAGATCCTTCGTGATAATGCTTTATTTGTGAAGGGGTCTAAGTGCCTATTCGGAGTTCAGAAGGTCTCTTTTTTTGGGTTTTATTTTTTCTCCCTCGTCTATGGAAATGGATCCTGTTAAGGTCCAAGCTATTCATGACTGGATTCAACCCACATCTGTGAAGAGCCTTCAAAAATTTTTGGGCTTTGCTAATTTCTATCGCCGTTTCATTGCCAACTTTTCCAGTGTGGTTAAGCCCCTTACTGATGTGACGAATTGGTCCTCTGCGGCTGTTGAGGCCTTTCAGGAGCTTAAACGCCGATTTACTTCTGCCCCTGTGTTGTGTCAGCTGGATGTTTCTCTTCCTTTTCAGGTTGAGGTTGACGCTTCTGAGATTGGGGCAGGGGCCGTTTTGTCTCAGAGGGATTCTGATGGTTCTTTGATGAAACCGTGTGCTTTTTTTTCCAGAAAGTTTTCGCCTGCAGAACGCAATTATGATGTCGGCAATCGGGAGTTGTTGGCTATGAAGTGGGCGTTTGAGGAGTGGCGACATTGGCTTGAGGGAGCTAAGCACCGTGTTGTGGTCTTGACTGATCATAAGAATCTGATTTACCTCGAGTCGGCCAAGCGGCTGAATCCTAGACATGCTTGATGGTCCCTGTTTTTCTCCCGTTTTGATTTTGTGGTCTCGTATCTTCAGGGATCTAAGAATGTTAAGGCTGATGCCCTCTCTAGGAGTTTTTTGCCTGATTCTCCTGGAGTCCTTGAGCCGGTTGGCATTCTTAAGGAAGGGGTGATTCTTTCTGCCATTTCCCCTGATTTGCGGCGGGTGCTTTGGGAATTTCAGGCTGAGAAGCCTGACCGCTGTCCAGTGAGGAATTTCTGAGGTTCATTGTTCAGTGAAGGCTGGTCATCCTGGGATTTTTGGTACCAGAGATTTGGTTGCTAGGTCCTTTTGGTGGCCTTCCTTGTCGCGCGATGTGCGTGCTTTTGTTCAGTCCTGTGGGACTTGCGCCCGGGGAAAGCATTGCTATTCCCGCGCTAGTGGGTTGCTTTTGCCTTTGCCGATCCCTGAGAGGCCCTGGATGCATATTTACATGGGTTTTATTTCGGATCTTTCTGTTTCCCAGAAGATGTCTGTTATCTGGGTTGTTTGTGACCGGTTCTTTAATATGGTCCATCTGGTACCTTTGCCTAAGTTGCCTTCCTCCTCAGATTTGGTTCCATTGTTTTTTCAGCATGTGGTTCGTTTGCATGGCATTCCGGAGAATATTGTGTCTGACAGAGGTTCTCAGTTTGTCTCTAGGTTTTGAGGGGCCTTTTGTGCTAGGATGGGCATTGATTTGTCTTTTTCTTCGGCGTTTCATCCTCAGACTAATGGCCAAACTGAGCGAACTAATCAGACCTTGGAAACCTATTTGAGATGCTTTGTGTCTGCTGATCAGGATGATTGGGTGGCTTTCTTGCCGTTGGCCGAGTTTGCCCTTAATAATAGGGCTAGTTCGGCTACTTTGGTTTCACCTTTCTTTTGTAATTTTGGTTTTCATCCTCGTTTTTCTTCGGGGCAGGTTGAGCCTTCTGATTGTCCTGGTGTGGATTCTGTGGTGGACAGGCTGCAGCAGATTTGGACTCATGTGGTGGACAATTTGACGTTGTCTCAGGAAAAGGCTCAACGTTTTGCTAACCGCCGTCGGTGTGTTGGTCCCCGACATCGTGTGGGGGATTTGGTTTGGTTGTCTTCTCGTCATGTTCCTATGAAGGTTTCTTCCCCTAAGTTTAAGCCTCGGTTTATTGGTCCTTATAAGATTTCTGAAATTATCAATCTGGTGTCTTTTCGTTTGGCTCCTCCAGCCTCTTTTGCCATTCATAATGTTTTCCATAGATCTTTGTTGCGGAGATATGTGGTGCCCGTTGTTCCCTCGGTTGATCCTCCTGCCCCGGTGTTGGTTGAGGGAGAGTTGGAATATGAGGTTGAGAAAATTTTGGATTCTCGTTTTTCGAGGCGGAGGCTTCAGTATCTTGTCAAGTGGAAGGGTTATGGCCAGGAGGATAATTCTTGGGTTGTTGCCTCCGATGTCCATGCCGCCGATTTGGTTCGTGCTTTTCACTTGGCTCGTCCTGATCGGCCTGGGGGCTCTGGTGAGGGTTCGGTGACCCCTGCTCAAGGGGAGGTACTGTTGTGAATTCCGCTCTTGGGCTCCCTCCGGTGGTTGTAAGTGGCACTTTTGTGAGCTCTGCTCTTGGGCTCCCTCTGGTGGTTTTAAGTGGAATGGCTGCTCCTTGGATTTAGCAGTCTGCATCTGCTTCCACTGATTGTCTTTCTGCTCGGCTATTTATGCCTGGCTCTTCCCTTCAGCCAGTTCCACTTGTCAATGGTTCCTGGTTGGATTCACATCTCTCTTGGATTTCCCTGATATCCTGACCAGTTCAGCAAAGATAAGTCCTTGCTTTGCTCTTTTCTGTCCACATGTTGTAGACTTCTTTGTTCTGTGCATTCTATGTTTTGTCCAGCTTGTCTGTATGGATTAATTCAGTTAAGCTGGAAGCTCTGGGTAGCAGATTTACCCTCCACACCTTTAGTCAGGTGTGGAGATTTTTGTAAACTCTGTGTGGATTTTTGTAGTTTTTAATACTGACCGCACAGTATTCTATCCTGTCCTATCTATCTAGCTAGACTGGCCTCCTGTGCTACATCCTGGTTTCATTCTGTGTATGTCTTTTCCCTCTCCATTCACAGTCATTACTTGTGGGGGGCTATCTATCCTTTGGGGATTTTCTCTGAGGCAAGATAGTTTTCCTGTTTCTATCTTTAGGGATAGTTAATTCTCAGGCTGTGACGAGGTGCCTAGGGAGTGACAGGAGCATCCCACGGCTACTTCTAGTGTTGTGTTGAGCTTAGGGACTGCGATCAGTACAGGTACCACCTCCTTCAGAGCTCTGTTATGACCTGGTGGTAAGGACAATAATGGACCTGGTGGTTAAGAGCACACGGAATGACCTCATAGTTACTAATAATATAGGACGAGCTCTGAGACGTGGGAACTCTGCTGACCGCAATCCCTAATCCTATCACACACACTAGAAATAGCCGTGGATTGCTCCTAATGCTCCCTATGCAACTCGACACAGCCTAAGAAACTAGCTAGCCCTAGAGATAGAAATATAAAGCCTACCTTGCCTCAGAGAAATTCCCCAAAGGAAAAGGCAGCCCCCCACATATAATGACTGTGAGTAAAGATGAAAATTACAAACACAGAAATGAAATAGATTTAGCAAAGTGAGGACCGACTTACTGAACAGACAGAGGATAGGAAAGGTAACTTTGCGGTCAGCACAAAAAACTACAAAAAGACCACGCAGAGGGCGCAAAAAGACCCTCCGCACCGACTCACGATGCGGAGGCGCTCCCTCGGCGTCCCAGAGCTTCCAGCAAGCAAGACAAAAATCAAAATAGCAAGCTGGACAGAAAAATAGCAAACCAGAGAAAAACAAGCAGGAACTTAGCTTCTGCTGGGAAGACAGGTCACAAGAATGATCCAGGAGAGAACTAGACCAATACTGGAACATTGACAGGTGGCATGGAGCAATGATATAAGTGGAGTTAAATAGAGCAGCCAGCTAACGAATTAGAAATAACCATGAAGAATCGGAGTTAATGTCCATAAATATTTATCAAATTTTTATTAGTTATCAATCACAAAATACTAATATTGGTACATCAAGTTTAAACACTACATATAAACATAAAACAACAATAAGAGGGATGGTGGTAGCAAAAAGATGGAAAGACACTGCGTGGATATACCCGATGCCAAAAAATCCTTTCCTAAAGTGCTCAGTGCAAATCAAACCTGGGCTAGGATCAAGGCACTATAAGGTGTCCGAAATAAATCATAACGATTGTTTTTTCAAATACGCTGAGCCATGCGCAAAGGCTCAGGGGGCCTATAGTAAGAATATATACATACAAATGCGCCCAGATAGACCTTACCCAGATGCTGGCAGTTAGGATGCTCCACGCAGCTATACAGCTAACGAATTAACCTCATCACCTGTGGAAGGAAACTCAGAAGCCGCAGCTCCACTCACAACCACCAGAGGAAGCCCATGGACAGAACCAGCCGAAGTACCATTCATGACCACAGGAGGGAGCTTGACAACAGAATTCACAACAGTACCCCCCCTTGAGGAGGGGTCACCAAACCCTCACCAGAGCCCCCCGGTCGACCAGGACGAGCCAAATGAACGGCACGAACCAGATCGGCAGCATGAACATCAGAGGCAAAGACCCAGGAATTATCTTCCTGACCATAACCCTTCCACTTGACCAGGTACTGGAGTTTCCGTCTTGAAATACGAGAATCCAAAATCTTCTCCACCACATACTCCAACTCCCCCTCAACAAACACCGGGGCAGGAGGATCAACGGATGGAACAACAGGCGCCACGTATCTCCGCAACAATGACCTATGGAATACATTATGGATGGCAAAAGAAGCTGGAAGGGTCAAACGAAACGACACAGGATTGAGAACCTCAGAAATCTTATACGGACCAATGAAACGAGGCTTAAACTTAGGAGAGGAAACCTTCATAGGGACAAAACGAGACAACAACCAAACCAAATCCCCAACACGAAGTCGGGGACCCACACAGCGCCGGTGGTTAGCGAAACATTGAGCCTTCTCCTGGGACAATGTCAAATTGTCCACCACATGAGTCCAAATCTGCTGCAACCTATCCACCACAGTATCCACACCAGGACAGTCCGAAGACTCAACCTGCCCTGAAGAGAAACGAGGATGGAAACCAGAATTGCAGAAATACGGCGAAACCAAAGTAGCTGAGCTGGCCCGATTATTAAGGGCGAACTCAGCCAAAGGCAAAAAGGACACCCAATCATCCTGATCAGCAGAAACAAAGCATCTCAGATATGTTTCCAAAGTCTGATTAGTTCGTTCGGTTTGGCCATTTGTCTGAGGATGGAAAGCAGAGGAAAAATACAAATCAATGCCCATCCTAGCACAAAAGGCTCGCCAAAACCTCGAAACAAACTGGGAACCTCGGTCCGAAACGATGTTCTCCGGAATGCCATGTAAACGAACCACATGCTGGAAAAACAATGGCACCAAATCAGAGGAGGAAGGCAATTTAGACAAGGGTACCAAATGCACCATCTTAGAGAAGCGATCACAAACCACCCAAATGACCGACATCTTTTGAGAGACAGGGAGATCCGAAATAAAATCCATAGAGATATGCGTCCAGGGCCTCTTCAGGACCGGCAAGGGGAAAAGCAAGCCACTGGCACGAGAACAGCAGGGCTTAGCCCGAGCACAAGTCCCACAGGACTGCACAAAAGAACACACATCCCGCGACAAAGACGGCCACCAAAAGGATCTAGCCACCAAATCTCTGGTACCAAAGATTCCAGGATGACCAGCCAACACCGAACAATGAACCTCAGAGATAACTCTACTAGTCCATTTATCAGGGACAAACAGTTTCTCCGCTGGGCAATGGTCAGGTCTATCAGCCTGAAATTTTTGCAGCACCCGCCGCAAATCAGGGGAGATGGCATACAAAATTACCCCCTCTTTGAGAATACCCGCCGGCTCAGGAACACCCGGAGAGTCGGGCACAAAACTCCTTGACAGGGCATCAGCCTTCACATTCTTAGAGCCTGGAAGGTACGAAACCACAAAATCAAAACGGGAGAGAAATAGCGACCAACGAGCCTGTCTAGGATTCAACCGTTTGGCAGACTTGAGATAAGTCAAATTCTTGTGATCCGTCAAGACCACCACGCGATGCTTGGCTCCTTCAAGCCAATGACGCCACTCCTCGAATGCCTACTTCATGGCCAACAACTCTCGATTGCCAACATCATAATTGCGCTCAGCAGGCGAAAACTTTCTAGAAAAGAAGGCACATGGTTCCATCACCGAGCCATCAGAACTTCTTTGCGACAAAACAGCCCCTGCTCCAATCTCAGAAGCATCAACCTCGACCTGAAACGGAAGAGAAACATCTGGCTGGCACAACACAGGGGCAGAAGAAAAACGACGCTTCAACTCATGAAAAGCTTCCACAGCCGCAGAAGACCAATTGACCACATCAGCACCCTTCTTGGTCAAATCAGTCAACGGTTTAGCAACACTAGAAAAATTACTGATGAAGCGACGATAAAAATTAGCAAAGCCCAGGAACTTTTGCAGACTCTTCACAGATGTCGGCTGAGTCCAATCATAAAAGGCCTGGACTTTAACAGGGTCCATCTCGATAGTAGAAGGGGAAAAAATGAAACCCAAAAATGAAACCTTCTGAACTCCAAAGAGACACTTTGACCCCTTCACAAACAAAGAATTCGCACGAAGGACCTGGAACACCATTCTGACCTGCTTCACGTGAGACTCCCAATCATCCGAGAAGACCAAAATATCATCCAAATATACAATCAGGAATTTATCCAGGTACTCTCGGAAGATGTCATGCATAAAGGACTGAAATACTGATGGAGCATTGGAAAGCCCGAATGGCATAACCAGGTACTCAAAATGGCCCTCGGGCGTATTAAATGCTGTTTTCCATTCATCGCCCTGTTTAATACGCACAAGATTATACGCACCACGAAGATCTATCTTGGTGAACCAACTAGCCCCCTTAATCCGAGCAAATAAATCCGACAGCAGCGGCAAAGGGTACTGAAATTTGACTGTGATCTTATTAAGAAGGCGGTAATCAATACAAGGTCTCAAAGAACCATCCTTCTTGGCCACAAAAAAGAACCCTGCTTCCAATGGTGACGACGATGGGCGAATATGACCCTTCTCCAAGGATTCCTTTACATAACTCCGCATAGCGGCGTGCTCTGGCACAGATAAATTGAACAGCCGGCCCTTAGGAAACTTACTACCAGGAATCAAATTAATAGCACAATCGCAATCCCTATGAGGAGGTAGGGCACTGGATTTGGGCTCATCAAATACATCCTGGTAATCTGACTAAAACTCCGGGACTTCAGAAGGGGTGGATGACGAAATAGACAAAAATGGAACATCACCATGTACCCCCTGACAACCCCAGCTGGACACAGACATAGATTTCCAATCCAATACTGGATTATGGACCTATAGCCATGGCAACCCCATAACGACCACATCATGCAGATTATGCAACACCAAAAAGCGAATATCCTCCTGATGTGCAGGAGCCATGCACATGGTCAATTGGGTCCAGTACTGAGGCTTATTCTTGGCCAAAGGCGTATCATCAATTCCTCTCAATGGAATAGGATACTGCAAGGGCTCCAAGAAAAAACCACAGCGCCTAGCAAACTCCAAGTCCGTCAAATTCAGGGCAGCGCCTGAATCCACAAATGCCATAACAGAATAGGATGACAAAGAGCAAATCAGAGTAACGGACAAAAGAAATTTCGACTGTACCGTACCAATGGTAGCAGACCTAGCGAAACACTTAGTGCGCTTAGGTCAATCGGAAATAGCATGAGTGGAATCACCACAGTAAAAACACAGCCCATTCCGACGTCTGTGTTCTTGCCGTTCAGCTCTGGTCAAAGTCCTATCACATTGCATAGGCTCAGGTCTATGCTCAGATAATACCGCCAAATGGTGCACAGCTTTATGCTCATGCAAGCGTCGATCGATCTGAATGGCCAAAGACATAGACTCATTAAGACCAGCAGGCATGGGAAATCCCACCATGACATCCTTAAGGGCTTCAGAGAGACCCTTTCTGAAAATTGCTGCCAGGGCACATTCATTCCACTGAGTGAGTACAGACCACTTCCTAAACTTCTGACAATATATTTCTACCTCATCCTGACCCTGACACAGAGCCAGCAAGATTTTCTCTGCCTGATCCACTGAAGTAGGTTCATCATAAAGCAATCCAAGCGCCAGAAAAAATGCATCAACATCACGCAATGCCGGATCTCCTGGCGCAAGGGAAAATGCCCAGTCTTGAGGGTCGCCACGTAACAAAGAAATAATGATTTTCACTTGTTGAACAGGGTCACCTGAGGAGCGAGGTTTCAAAGCAAGAAACAATTTACAATTATTTTTGAAATTCAGAAACTTAGATCTATCCCCAAAAAACAAATCAGGAATTGGAATCCTAGGCTCTAACATCGGATTCTGAACCACAAAATCTTGAATGTTTTGTACCCTTGCAGTGAGATTATCCATACAAGAGAACAGACCTTGAATGTCCATATTTACACCTGTATCCTGAACCACCCAGAGGTAAAGGGGAAAAGAGAGACAAAACACACTGCAAAGAAAAAAAATGGTCTCAGAACTTCTCTTATCCCTCTATTGAGATGCATTAATACTTTGGGCCACCTGTACTGTTATGACCTGGTGGTAAGGACAATAATGGATCTGGTGGTTAAGAGCACACAGAATGACCTGATAGTTACTAATAATATAGGACGAGCTCTGAGACGTGGGAACTCTGCTGACCGCAATCCCTAATCCTATCACACACACTAGAAATAGCCGTGGATTGCTCCTAACGCTCCCTATGCAACTCGACACAGCCTAAGAAACTAGCTAGCCCTAGAGATAGAAATATAAAGCCTACCTTGCCTCAGAGAAATTCCCCAAAGGAAAAGGCAGCCCCCCACATATAATGACTGTGAGTAAAGATGAAAATTACAAACACAGAAATGAAATAGATTTAGCAAAGTGAGGACCGACTAACTGAACAGACAGAGGATAGGAAAGGTAACTTTGCGGTCAGCACAAAAAACTACAAAAAGACCACGCAGAGGGCGCAAAAAGACCCTCCGCACCGACTCACGGTGCGGAGGCGCTCCCTCTGCGTCCCAGAGCTTCCAGCAAGCAAGACAAGAATCAAAATAGCAAGCTGGACAGAAAAATAGCAAACCAGAGAAAAACAAGCAGGAACTTAGCTTCTGCTGGGAAAACAGGTCACAAGAACGATCCAGGAGAGAACTAGACCAATACTGGAACATTGACAGGTGGCATGGAGCAATGATCTAAGTGGAGTTAAATAGAGCAGCCAGCTAACGAATTAACCTCGTCACCTGTGGAAGGAAACTCAGAAGCCGCAGCTCCACTCACAACCACCAGAGGAAGCCCATGGACAGAACGTGCCGAAGTACCATTCATGACATTCACAGGAGGGAGCTTGACAACAGAATTCACAACAGAGCTCGTCCCATGTTGCTCCTAAACCACCAGTTCATAACAGAACACTGTATGACCAACTTTTTACTATTGATGCTGCCTATGCAGGGATATGGTGCCCACATTGCTATATACTACGTGGGATGTGTTATATACTGCATGGGCTGTGTTATATACTACATCTCTGTGCTATATACTATGTGGGCTGTGCTATATACTACGTGGCTGTGGTATATATTACGTGGCTGGGCAATATAGTGCATTGCTGTGCACTATACTACGTGGCCTGGGTTATATACTGCATGGGCAGTGTTATACACTACGTCTCTGTGATATATACTACGTGGCTGTGCTATATATCACGTGGCTGTGCAATATATTACATGGCTGTGCAATATACTACGTGGCTGTGCAATATATTATGTGGCTGGGCAATATACTATGTGTCTGTGCTATACACTACGTGTCTGTGCTATATACTACGTGGCTGGGCAATATACTACGTGGCTGGGCAATATACTACGTGGCTGTGCTATTTACTACATTGGCTGTGCTATATACTATGTGGCTGGGCAATATGCTAGTTGGCTGTGCTATATACTACATGGCTGTGTTATATACTACATGGGCTGTGTTATATACTACGTGGCTGTGCTATATACTACATGGGCTGTGTTATATACTACATGGGCTGTGTTATACGCTACTTGGCTGTGCTATATTTCTCTGTTGTATCTGTGCCTCATGAATCGTAGTATGTGTTAAAGAGGGGGTCCACTGAGACTCTTTCACCCGGGGCCCTCAAAAACCTGGAGCAGGCCCTGGCTTCACTGATTGGTCACATCCGGCCGCGAACAATCAGCAACAGTCGCAGACCGCCTGCAAATTGGCGCGGAATTTGAACCACGCTTCGCTAATTGGTAGCGGCCAACCGAATCCTGTGTATAAATTGCATTATTCTGAAAACTTCATAAATAAACTACATACATATTCTAGAATACCCGATGCGTTAGAATCGGGCCACCATCAGGTATAAATATAATTAGAAATATAATTCACTCCAATACTTTATAATGCTATTATCATCTCTGCATGAATCAATTCATCCCATTAAAAAGCAAACAAAAACAAAAGCTAACTTTTTTTAAAATTCCCAAAAAAATCCCTCAAAAACATTTTTTTCCAAAATAATCCTAAAAAACAAAGACCAAAGAAACCAAAAATTGTCACTAAAAAAGGAAAATATAATTTTTGTTATATATATATATATATATATATATATATATATATATATTATTCCATGTGCAAACGATTGTCTTATCCATTACAAACCCTTACACATGCTCTAGGACTTCATTAAGTCCATTTGGATAGAGGCTCTGTAGCCTGTATATACTCTATAGGACTCTTTATGGTTTAATAATTTATTTCTATTATTAACACCTTTTGGTATATGTACCAGCGGTGTGACCATGATGCAGAAGCATTTTTTGTGCTTCAGCAGAAGATGATGGGACAGATTATGTTTAGTCTGCCTGTTCTTTGCATTATAGCGGTGATTGTTCATCCGGGACTCAATTCCTGGGAAGTTCGTCCCATGTATTGAAGCCCACATCTGCAAGTCACTACATGGATAACAAAATTCGTTCTACATGTGAGTCTGTGTTTAATCTTAATTGTTTCCCCAGTAGTATTAGATCGAATACTCCTTTCTCCATAGTCAATTACCTTAAAACATTTACATTTCACATTCTTTACCCACTCCAAACCAGCCACTGCTGCAATGCAGCACTCAAAACGTTCATACAAATCATCCTACCACCTGCTCTTTCTGTTTTTCTCCTTCTACTAGTTGCAGGTGACATCTCCCCAAACCCTGGACCTCCCTCCACCAGCATACATTACTCTCCTCCAGCTACATATAGAAACCCTGCTAATCTTATAAACATTCAGTGCATGCCTTCTCATATCGCTTTTAACTGTGCTCTCTGGAATGCACGGTCTGTGTGTATCAAGCTAACTTACATTCACAATCTTTTCCTCTCCAATTCCCTTAACCTTCTGGCTATTACAGAAACCTGGATCCAGCATTCAGACACCACCGCCGCTGCCGCACTCTCGTTTGGTGGGCTGAAATTTTCACATACCACCAGACCTGAGAACAGACAGGGTGGAGGTGTTGGTTTGCTCCTTTCATCACAATGTGCTTTCCAGGTCATCCCCCCGGTTCCCTTACTCACATTTCCTTCCTTTGAAGTCCACACCGTCAGACTTTATAAGCCCTTCTCCTTGCAAGTGGTGGTTGTTTATCGCCCTCCGGGCTCCTCACGGCAGTTTCTAGACCACTTTGCCACCTGGCTTACCCACTTTCTATCCTGTGACATCCCCGCCCTCATCATGGGAGACTTTAACATCCCCATCAATGATCCCCTCTCCCAATCTGCCTCTCATCTTCTTCCTCTAACTTCTTCATTCGGCCTCTCACAGTTTACTAATTCTCCTACGCATAAGGACGGGAATACTCTGGATCTGGTTTTCTCTCGTCTTGGCTCACTGCATAACTTTACTAACTCCCCTCTCCCGCTCTCGGACCACAACCTTCTTTCCTTCTCTGTCAAGAATTGACTCCTCACCTGGGACAACCCCACTTACCACACTTATCGGAATACACGTATGATTAATACCTAGCAGCTTGTGGACAATCTCCACACATCTCTAGCCACCATCTCCTCCCTCTTCTGTCCAGACTTAGCATTGTCACACTTCAATAATACACAGAAGAATGCCCTAGATGAAGCAGCACCTTCTACACGCAGAAAGACCCGACACAGACAACGGCAGCCCTGGCACACTATGCAAACACGTTTTCTTCAGCATTGCTCAAGGTGTGCAGAGCGGAAGTGGAGAAAATCTTTCTTAGCAGAAGACTTTATCCACTATAAGTTCATGCTCAAAACCTATAACTCTGCCCTTTATCTGGCCAAACAATCCTACTTCACCACCCTCATCACCTCACTATCCAACAACCCCAAATGACTTTTTGAAACCTTAAACTCCCTCCTGAAACCTAACGTACAGGCCCCCATCACCAACCTCAGCGGCGAGGATCTGGCCACTTATTTCTTAGAAAAAATCAACCAGATCCA
This sequence comes from Ranitomeya imitator, assembly GCF_032444005.1. Taxonomy (NCBI): domain Eukaryota; kingdom Metazoa; phylum Chordata; class Amphibia; order Anura; family Dendrobatidae; genus Ranitomeya; species Ranitomeya imitator. Next base: position 707,554,428 of record NC_091283.1, on the reverse strand, counting down.
TCAGAATATCTCAGCACAATCTCCTCAGTGCCTGGATCCTTTTCCCTGCCGCACCTCAAGCTCACTAGACATCTTTGAGCCTGTTTCAGAAGAAGAAGTTTCCAATCTCCTCGCTTCTGCTCGGCCTTCAACCTGCAACAGTGACCTCATTCCTTCACATATCCTGCAGTCTCTCCCGCCAGTGGTCACCACTCACCTGACTAAAATATGTATCCTCTCTCTGTCTCCAGGTATCTTTCCCTCCTCATTTAAACATGCCATCATAACCCCTTTACTTAAAAAGCCATCCCTGGACCAGAACTGCACTGCTAACTACAGACTTGTCTCTAACCTTTCCTTCATCTCTAAACTCCTGGAACGCTTGGTCCACTCACGTCTAATCCACTATCTCTCGGATAACTCTCTTCTTGACCCCTTACAATCTGGTTTCCGCTCTTTACGCTCCACTGAAACTGCCCTCACTAAAGTCTCTAATGATCTAATAACAGCTAAATCCAAAGGTCATTGTTCTCTTCTGATTCTCCTGGATCTCTCTGCCGCATTTGACACTGTGGATCACCAGCTCCTCCTCACTGTGCTCCGCTCTATAGGCCTCAAGGACACAGCCCTCTCCTGGTTCTCCTCCTATCTCTCTGACCGCTCATTCACTGTATCTTTTGCCAGCTCCTCTTCCTCTCCTCATCCCCTTACTATTGGGGTTCCGCAAGGCTCAGTCCTAAGCCCCCTCCTCTTCTCTCTTTACACGGCCCCAATTGGACAAACAATCAGCAGATTTGGGTTCCAGCATCATCTCTATGCTGATGACACTTCTTCCCCCGACATCACCCCTACCCTAATGCAAAATACCAAAGATTGTCTGTCTGCTGTCTCTAACATCATGTCCTCCCTCTACCTGAAACTAAATCGCTCCAAAATGGAAATTCTTGTGTTTCTCCCTTCTGCTAACCTTACTCTACCCAACATCGAAATTACCCTGGAGGGTTCAACCATAACTCCCAAGCAGCATGCCCGCTGTCTTGGGGTCATATTCGACACCGAACTTTCCTTTACTCCCTATATCCGATCACTCACTTGCTCTTGTCACCTGCATCTTAAAAACATCTCCAGAATCCAACCTTTTCTCACCATTGAAACTGCTAAGACTCTTACTGTCGCTCTCATTCATTCCCGTCTGGACAACTGCAACTCTCTTCTGATTGGTCTCCCTCTTACCAAATGTTCTCCTCTCCAACACATCTTGAATGCTGCAGCCAGAGTCATATTTCTGTCCAGCCACTTCACCGATGCCTCCATCTTGTGCCAGTCATTACACTGGCTACCCATTCGCTACAGGGTCCAGTATAAACTCATCTCTCTCACCCACAAAGCTCTCCACAGTTCTGCACCGCCCTATATCTCCTCTCTCATCTCTGTCTATCGCCCTACACGTGTCCTCCTTTCTACAAATGACCTAAGACTAACATCCCCTGTAATCCGAACCTCACACCTCCGTCTCCAAGACTTCTCTCATGCTGCACCAGCTCTCTGGAATGCACTTCCCCAGACGATCAGACTGATACCTAGCCCCGACCTATTCAAGTGCGCTTTCAAAAGCCCATCTCTTCAAACAAGCCTACCACATCAACTACTCAGTAAACTAACTTTCCCTGTTCCCCCCTTCCAAATATTACTCTGAATCTGCACCCTACTATTCATCTGTCTCCACACCCACCATACACATGATAACTGCACTTGATACTTGACTATTGCACTTAAACACAAGGGCTGATGACTGGATCATGCAGCTTTGTATGAAAATCCCTATTTATTATAATTGCCAGACCTGAAATAACAAGCACTTTTCACCTACTGTGTCCCCCCATTTCCTTGTAGATTGTAAGCTTGCGAGCAGGGACCTCACTCCTAATGTCACTGTTTAAATTGTTTTAACTCGTACCAAATTTATTGTTTGTACATGTGTCTGCTTAATTGTAAAGTGCTGCGGAATATGTTGGCACTATATAAATAAAAATTATTATTATTATTATTAATATTATTATTATTAATTGTTTGAAGAGCATCTGTATACTCCATTCACATTGGTATTGTTTCCTATCATATTTTTTATTTTTGTAACCTCTTTTCATTTACTCTGAGCTACAATATTTTTCATTGTCTCCCCTCTCCTAAAAGTTATTCATAGTACACATGGAAGCATCTTGGTCTTCAAAGTGAACAAACATAAGAGAAATAGAAATCAAATCAATACATAGTGTCACCGCTCTCTGGACTATCGTCCTACAAAACAGCATCAATTTTTCTATATACACTTGTACCCAGCAGTAAGGTTGTTGTATACCGCTAGAGCTTACAAGACTGCTAGTTCTATTTTTGTTGAAGATAGTTTTTAAATCACATTTACTGTATTTTTTCATTGTTGTACTTCTGCAGAATGAATGAGGAGCTTACAGTGCCTATTTAGAAAGTTCTTAAACATTTCCCATTTATTATCTGTATTCTTATTTCTGAGGACACTGTCGATCATCTCGCTCCCATCCCAGTCTCGTGCGGTGCTTGAAGGTGCGCGTTGGTGCGGGGGACTCCAGCGCCTTTTTGTGAAGCCCGGAGATCCCACACTTCTATTGCATCAATGCTGTGTCCTTCAGGAAAATGGCTGCCGGAGGCGGTGCATTTGCAGATTGAGACCTCGGCTCCGATATCCCATCTCCCGAGATCTCAGGATGAGATCTTGATGCCACAGCATTGAATTAATTGAATTGCAGGGGATTTGGTATTTCACAAATGCTGTAGCCCACGCACCACTGAGCACCGCTGAATCTGCAGCACTGGGATGGGATTTCCCAGAGACCAGCACATTGCAACCATGGATGTGTGGGGGCTCTGGGCTTTCACAAAATTACACTATAGCCCCACACACTGCCGAACCTGTGCACCAGTCTGGGTCTTATCACCGGACCACCATACACTCCCATATGACTCCACTAAAACAGTATTGTCAATACCCCCCGGGTAAGCTAAATTCAGGACTGTAAGACGGACCACCATTTGATGCATTAATTTTTGTTCCCCTTTCTCCTTCTGAAGATTTGGGGTGCGTCTTATAATCCTTAACATCTTATAGTCCGAAAAATGCAGTATTTGTTCTCAGAAATAGACAATCGCAATTATGCCTGGTTTCCACTAGCTTATCGCATCTGATGTGATATGCTAATGACACACGACTCCTGCTCTGCTGCATGTGGGAGTCGAGTGTCGAGTGCATGAGTGGGTGACATGAGAGTGCAGTGCAATGTTTCACATGCACCTATAAACTTAGATAAGTGAGTGTGATCCGAATTCAACTTGCAATTGCAGCATGCTGTGATTTTTTTCTTGTCCTATTGCTATCCGATCGGAGCAGGAAAAAACAACAATTGAGAACAGAAACCATACGATTAAATTGGTAAGAATGCAGTCCAATTTTTAATAGGATTGCATTTGTCCAATTTAATCTCAAGTGGGATCAAGCCCTTACACTCATTGTAAATAGTAGTCAGAACACAGTTGTCATTATTTAAAGTGATTCTCATTAACTTTAAGTAAAGTTTAGATGTTCTAGTAGGATTTTCCTTACATTTTCTTAGTTGCAATTTACAGCAAAATTCATGAATTCTAAACCGCTTACAGCACAGTGAAAAGGATCTCATTGTTGAAAGTTATTAGTCAGGGGAAGGTTACACAATAATTTCAAAAGTCTTCGATATATTATAAAATTCTGTGAAGACAGTCATCAAAAAGTGGCATACATTTGGCACAAAATTGACATTACATAAGGCTGATTGTTTATTGAGTTGAACAACAATATCCCATTTCTCCTTATATGACTGGCTGCTGGTATAGGGTGGCAAGAAGGAAGCCTTTTCTTAGACAGGAAAACATACAAAGCCAATTGTGTTTTACCAAAACCTACATTAAATAAACCAAAAATGTGTGGGAAAACATTTTAAGACCTGATGAAGTTGAACGGTTTTGGTCATAATTCCAAAAGATATATTTGACGCAAAGCCAACACTGTGCATCATCAAACGTGCACCATGCGTAAAGTGATTTGTTGTTTTTTTTTCATTTAAAAAAGAAGTTAGAATGGTGTTAAAACACGTTGTGAATACAAACATTTTTCCTCATCATCATTTTGAAGAATTTATGTACTCCAGCAGTGTAGCCCACAAACGTGTTCATCCAATTGGATCCAATATCTCCTGGAGGATTTGTCCACTAGCCACGGGGCAGCAATAGCTATTTTGCTTCATACCTACATAGAAGTTGTGCCTGTCACTAATCTGTAAGGTGAACGAAACCAGCACTCTCCTACTCTCCCTCCATAGGGTATCACCCTATTGTGCACTCTGTTTACCACTTCAAGATTTACACATACAGCAAAATGTAAGAAGAATATACACTAAACATATCTATTAATGTTCAAAAATGTAAAACAGTGCACCTCTAAGCATAGGGGGAACACAACACCCAGTCCAGGAAATAAGTACTGTTGTTTGAGCACTGAGGTTCCGTCCTCCCTAATAATCTAAAATGTAATAGATATGTGATCTGGCTTCCACTACAGTATGAATTCGTATCAAACAAAATGGACTTCCATCATGAGAGATCAAATATTGATCTGCAATGGTATAGTACCATTCAACATTGCACACTTGCTAATAAAAACAAAGGATCTATATGCGCATGAGTACATGTGACAATCAGTAATGTCTAACAGTTCTCTATTGTTGGATCACTAGTTTATTCTTCTCTTTTGATAATACAGCAAGATTAGAAATGGCCACCTCTGGGGGAAACAAAGGATATATCAAACCTTGTCAATATTCGGTAAGAAAACTTATATAAGTAACATGTCAGGTAATGAAGGGAATAGATTTGAAAACTCTCACCAATTCTGTAGCAAACTTTCCTGGTTGAAGTGTATTTTTCTTCTGATTTTGTCCTACAGGGAGAAAAGTTTGGGATGAGGAATAGCCCTATTGGTCCTTATAGGACTTAACTAGTGCTGACCCCAAGTACTTCCGGCTTAACAAGAGCAGTTCACAGCTAGCCCTGTACTTTAAGGCCCTGCACTTTCATTTATAGCACAGTCCAACGTGTTTCATCCAAGAACACTCTTCAAGGAACTATCTTGTATTTATGTAATGGAAGATAAGGTGCTATGTGCTAGATAAACATGTGGGTCCCTATGGTATGTCCTGTTCTGCAGGATGAAGTGAGATTATTAGTAAATATTTAACTGACAGCTGGACAGTATTCCCAATGTTTGCTATTTTCTAGATTTACACATACCATAAGTTATGCTTTGGGGCTATTTTTTGGAAACTTGAAAAAGGCATTAATCAATGTGGAAAAAATTATGAACAGTTCCAAATATTAGCTAATTTTAAAAAAAAAACCTTCAAACCTCTGCAAAAAAGCTGCAAAAGAAGAGAGATTTACATTTTATCACAACAAAGACCCTGAATATACCTCTAAATAAAGAAAAGATTTGCTTCGCTTAAGAAGCTGAAGTTTTAGAAAGGCCCAACCAGAGGCCAAACTTGGGTTGTTGTGAAGAGGGCACAGTACACAGGACAAAGGACAATCTGAAATATTTGGAGTGCTACTACCACCCGGGTGCACAACATTTTGTGGTCCAAGGGCCACATTGCCATACTGAATCAATCCCAAAAGCAGGCTTTTTTAACCCATTTCTGCAATTGGACATACTATCCCATCTATGTGACCTGGGACTTAATTCCCATGGACGAAATAGTACGTCATAGGCGATCAGCCATGCTCACGGGGGAGGACGGCCAATCGCGGCCGGGTGTCAGCTGATTATCACAGCTGACATCTGGCACTATGTGCCAGGAGCAGGCACGGACTGCTCCCGACACATTAACCACCGGAACACTGCGATCAACCATGATCTCAGCGTTCCAGTGACATAGGGAAGCATCGCGCAGGGAGGGGGCTCCCAGTGTGCTTCCCTGACACCCTCAGAACAACGCGATGTGATCGCGTTGCTCTGAAGATCTCATCTGTTCCCGACCTATAAAGCTGTCCCACTAGTTAACCCCTTCAAAGAGCAACGTAAAAAAATAAATAAAAAATGGGGCAAAAAACAATGCTTCATCATCATTAGTGTTGACCTATACCTTCCGATATTCAAAGGTATTGGTATCGGATGGTATCGGCCGATATCCAAAAAATATCGGATATCGCTGATACCGATACCCGATACCAATGCAAGTTAATGGGACACAAATATCGGAAGTGATCCTGGATGGTTCCCAGGGTCTGAAGGAGAGGAAACTCTCCATCAGGCCCTGGGATCTATATTCATGTAAAAAATAAAGAATAAAAATAAAAAAATATGGATATACTCACCCCTCCGAACGTCCCTGGCTGTCACCGCTGCGAGCGTCTGCCTCCGTCCCTAAGAATGCAGTGAGTGAAGGACCTTCGATGACGTCGCGGTCAGGTGACTGGTCACCTGACCGCTCACGTTACCGCGACATCATCGAAGGTCCTTCACTCTCTGCATTTTTAGGAATGGAGGCAGACGCTTGCAGCGGTGACAGCCAGGGTTCGCCGGAGGGGTGAGTATATCCATATTTTTTATTTTTATTCTTTATTTTTACATGAATATGGATCCCAGGGCCTGAAGGAGAGTTTCCTCTCCTCCAGACTCTGGGAACCATACGCACCGCACACGCCGATTCCGATTTCCGATATAGCAAAAATATCGGAACTCGGTATCGGAATTCCGATACAGCAAATATCGGCCGATACCCGATATTTGCAGTATCGGATTGCTCAACACTAATCATCATACAGAACAAAAAGTGGAATAACACGCGATCAAAAAGACGGATATAAAAAAATTGGTACAGCTGAAATTGTCATCTTGTCCCGCAAAAAACGAGCTGCCATACAGCATCATCAGCGAAAAAAAAAGTTATAGCCCTCAGAATAAGGCGGTGCAAAAATAATTATTTTTATTTAAAATAGATTTTATTCTATAATAAAAGCACCAAAAACATAAAAAAATATATAAATGAGGTATCGCTGTAATCGTACTAACCCGAAGAATAAAACTGCTTTATCAATTTTACCAAACGCGGAATGATTTAAACGCCCCCCCAAAAAAGAAATTCATGAATTGCTGGTTTTTATTCATTCTGCCTAACAAAAACAAGAATAAAAAGCAATCAAAAAAGTCATGTGCCCAAAAATGGTACCAATAAAAACGTCAACTCGTCCCACAAAAAACAAGACTTCACCTGACTCTGTGGACCAAAATATGGAAAAATAATAGCTCTCAAAATGTGGTGACACAAAAACTATTTTTTGCAATAAAAAGCGTCTTTTAGTGTGTGACAGCTGCCAATCAAAAAAAACAGCTATAAATAGTAAATGAAATCCCCCTTTTTCACTGCCTTAGTTAAAGAAAATAATAAACTAAAAAAATGTGTTTATTTCCATTTTCGCATTAGGGTTAGGGTTGGGGCTAAAGTTAGGTTTGGGGCTAAAGTTAGGGTTAGGGTTGGGGCTAAAGTTGAAGATAAGGTTTGGATTATGTTTACGGTTGGGTTATGAGTGTCAGGATTAGGAATGTGGTTAGGGTTGGGATTAGGGTTAAGGGTATGCTGGGGTTAGGGGTGTGGTTAGGGTTGGGATTATGGATAGGAGTGTGTTGGGGTTAGGGTTGGAGTTAGAATTGGGGGGTTTCCACTGTTTAGGCACATCAGGGGCTCTGCAAACGCAACGTGATGCCCGCCGACCATTCCATCAAAGTCTGCATTCCAAAATGCCACTTCTTTCCTTCCGAGCCCCGACGTGCGCCCAAATAGTGGTTTACCCCCACATGCCGGGTATCAGCGTACTCAGGACAAATTGGACAACAACTTTTGTGGTCAAATTTCTCCTGTTACCCTTGCGGAAAAAAAAACATTTGGCAGCTAAAAAAACATTTTTGTTTGAAAAAATGTATTTATATTTTGACTGCTCTGTGTTATAATAAACTTTAGTTAAACACTTAGGGGTTCAAAGTTCTCACAACACATCTCGATAAGTTCCTTGAGGGGTCTAGTTTCAAATATGTTACTTGTGGGGGGTTCTACTGTTTTAGGTACATCAGGGACTCTGCAAAAGCAATGTGAAACCCGCAGATGATTCCATCAAAGTCTGCATTCTAAAATGGCACTCCTTCCCTTCCGAGGTCTGCCATGTGGCCAAACGGTGGTTAAGCCCCACATATGGGGTATCAGCGTACTCAGGACTAGTGTTGAGCGATACCGTCCGATACTTGAAAGTATCGGTATCGGATAGTATCGGCCGATACCCGAAAAATATCGGATATCGCCGATACCGATATCCGATACCAATACAAGTCAATGGGACATCAAGTATCGGAATGTATCCTCATGGATCCCAGGGTCTGAAGGAGAGGAAACTCTCCTTCAGGCCCTGGGATCCATATTAAAGTGTAAAATAAAGAATTAAAATAAAAAATATTGTTATATTCACCTCTCCGGCGGCCCCTGGACATCAGCGGGAGGATCCGGCGTCCGGCACGGCTTCTTTCTTCAAAATGCGCGCCTTCAGGACCTGTGGAATGACGTCCCGGCTTCTGATTGGTCGCGTGCCGCCCATGTGACCGCCACGCGACCAATCAGAAGCCGCGACGTCATTCCTCAGGTCCTAAAAGGCGCTCATTCTAGGACTTTAGCTGAGGAATGACGTCGCGGCTTCTGATTGGTCGCGTGGCGGTCACATGGGCGGCACGCGACCAATCAGAAGCCGGGACGTCATACCACAGGTCCTGAAGGCGCGCATTTTGAAGAAAGAAGCCGTGCCGGACGCCGGATCCTCCCGCTGATGTCCAGGGGCCGCCGGAGAGGTGAATATAACAATATTTTTTATTTTAATTCTTTATTTTACACTTCCGATACCGATACCCGATATCACAAAAATATCGGATCTCGGTATCGGAATTCCGATACCGCAAGTATCGTCCGATACCCGATACTTGCGGTATCGGAATGCTCAACACTACTCAGGACTAATTGCTCAACAACTTTTGAGGTTCAATTTCCCCAGATACACTTGGGAAAATAAAAAATTGGGGGCAAAAATTCATTTTTGTGGGAAAAAGAATGATTTTTAAATTTTCACGGCTCTATATTTTAAACTTTAATGAAACAATTGGGGGTTCAAAGTGCACACCACACATCTAGATAAGTTCCTTAGGTGGTCTAGTTTCCAAAATGGGATCACTTGTGGGGGGTTTCCACTGTTTAGGCACATCAAGGGCTCTCCAAACGCGACATGGCGTCTAATCCAATTCCAGCCAATTCTGCTTTGAAAATGTCAAACTGTGCTCCTTTTCTTCTGAGCTCTGCCATGCACCCAAACAGTGGTTTACCCCCACATATGGGGTTTCTTCGTCCAATATACCCTGTTACCCTTGGCAAAATAAAAAATTGGGGCAAAAAGATCATTTGTGAAAATAATATGATTTTTTATTTTTACGGCTCTACATTATAAACTTCTGTGAAGCAGCACTTGGGGGTTCAAAGTGCTAACTACACATCTACATAAGATCCTTAAGGGTCTACTTTCCAAAATGGTGTCACTTGTGGGCAGTTTCCACTGTTTAGTCATATAAGGGGCTCTCCAAATGTGACATAGCGTCCTATCTTAATTCCAGCTAATTTTGCATTGAAAAGTCAAATGGCGCTCCATCCCTTCCTAGCTCTGTCATGCGCCCAAAGGTTTACCCCTACAAATCAGGTATCAGTGTACTCAGGACAAATTGTACAACAACTTTTGGGGTCCAATCTCTCCTATTACTCTTGGTAAAATAAAACAAATTGGATCTGAATTAATTTTTTTGTGAAAAAACTTAAATGTCCATTTTTTTTTTAAATATTCCAAAATTCCTGTGAAGCAACTGAAGGGTTAATGAACCTTATAAATGTGGTTTTGAGCACCTTGAGGGGTGTAGTTTTTATAATGGTGTCACTTTTTGGCATTTTCTATCATATAGACCCCATAAAGTGACTTCAAATATGATGTGGTCCCTAAAAAAAAATGGTGTTGAAAAACTGAGAAATCGCTGGTCAACTTTTAACCCTTATAACTCCCTAACAAAAGAAAATTTTGGTTCCAAAATTGTGCTTATGAGTAGAGACTCGCCAAATCCTCCTCATAATCTCAAATCTCTAAGTTTTTACACTTTTTAAGTTTTAACTTAGCCATGAGACACGTTTTGGATTTGCACATTTTGTGTGCAAAATCAGAACCACTGTTAGCACATGAGCACATCACCAGAACCACCATCAATATATGAATGCAGTGAAATACACACTGGCAACACAATAATGCAGCACCAGAAACATCATCAGAACATGAATGCAGGGCTAAACTTAGTTTAGTGATCATTTGTAATGTCAGGTCAGACCCATGTACATTTGTATGGCAATGTACAATTCACAGTATATCATTAACAATGGTAATGGCTGGAAGTTGTTCTTACTAGCCTGGGGATCATACAGTAACCACAGGACAGATGAAACACAGGCAGTATCATAAATACACATTTACATCTTGGTACCTTATAAGTGACATCTTCTCTTTTGAGCAATTCACATCATTTTTATCCCCATGTAGCAAAGACGCCAAAGATGCACTTCACCGCACAGTAGTCTCAGATTAGAAGACAAGTGGTCTTCTTGGTGCTATGATGGTGGGACTTGCCCCCACCTTCATGTAACAAACTCCCATGAAGAATTTGCATTAAGGAAATGGGTTGAGAGCAGCACACCTGACAATGTCTCACATCCCCTAACCTCACGTTTTGGAGTACCCTGGCAGGCCTGTTCAACTGACCAAGTGAGAGTGTTCCTTCCTTTCTTTTGTTAATATATACTCTTTACAGTGAGTGGGGCTATATGCTTGACCTAAGGTCAGATCATACGTCAATATTTGAGATTGGGGTTTGCACCAGCAATACACATGTGACACATGTCTATCTGATGCATTCATTTAGGTCTATGAATATATTATTTACATGATGTCGCTTATTATATGCCACCAGGATTTCTAGTCCTATTGTTTATCAGTGCTAGTGACATGGTACATGTATGTGTTTATATATGATTTGTCTGTGTGTTGAACAGTTCTGCACTTTCGGTCCAGCTGGACTATATACATCAATAGGGTTTATACTTTGCATTTTGATTAAAAGCTAAGTCTTAAAATACCACATACTGCTACTCCACTATTTATTCCTAGTGGTTTTCCATTATTCTTTACCCATTGCTCATAACTTTAATTCTAGATGTGCTATGCTGATAAACTCCAACCCAAAAAGATTGAATGTTGTCATAAATTTAAAATGTAATTAAAAAAGTATCAGTTAATTATTAAGGGTATTCATATTTATGCAACCACATAAGTTTCTTATATAACTGTCAATAAGGAAGAAAAAGGCTTTGAAATTATTCTTGCCTTAAAGTGCCTTAAAAAAGTATTCTTCCCCGTGAGCATTTCCATATTTTGACATGGTAAATCCACAATATTAACCCCTTAGCAACCGCCGATACGCCTTTTAACGGTGGCCGCTAAGGGTACTTAAACCACAGCGCCGTTAATTAACGGCGCTGTGGAAAAAGTCCATAGCGCCCCCCAGAGGCCGATTTTCTCTGGGGTCTCGGCTGCCGAGGGTAGCCGAGACCCCAGAGAACATGATTCGGGGGGTTTTTAACCCACCCCGCATTTGCGATCGCCGGTAATTAACCGTTTACCGGCGATCGCAAAAAAAAAAAAAAAAGCGATCTCTTTTTAATTTCTCTGTCCTCCGATGTGATCGCACATCGGAGGACAGAGAAATTGGGTCCCAGGTGGCCCCCCAATACTCACCTAGCTCCCCCGATGCTCCTCGTGTCTCCCGGTGGGCGCCGCCATCTTCAAAATGGCGGGCGCATGCGCAGTGCGCCCGCCGGCCGGCATCGGGAGAATCTTTGGGGTCTCGGCTGCCGGGGGTAGCCGAGACCCCAAAGAGCATGATCGGGGTCGGTATTACCGACCCCTGTTTTGCGATCGCCGGTAATTAACTGTTTACCGGCGACCGCAAAAAAAAAAAAAAAAAGTAAAGTGTAATTCTCTGTCCTCTGATGTGATCGCACATCAGAGGACAGAGAAATAGGGGGATTCGGGGACCCTAGCATACTCACCTAGGTCCCTGGATCCTCTTGCTGCTCCTCCTGGCCGCCGGCAGCAGAACATGGCGGACGCATGCCCAGTGCGCCCGCCATCTGTCTCCATCTGCCGGCCGGCAGGAGAACAGCAGTTGGGGCTAAAATTAGGGGTAGGGTTAGGGTTAGGGTTAGGGCTAGGGGTAGGGTTAGGGGTAGGGTTAGGGGTAGGGTTAGGGGTAGGGGTAGGGGTAGGGTTAGGGGTAGGGCTAGGGTTAGGGGTAGGGTTAGGGGTAGGGTTAGGGTTAGGGGTTAGGGTTAGGGGTAGGGTTAGGGGTAGGGTTAGGGCTAGGGTTAGGGCTAGGGTTGGGGCTAAATTTAGGGTTAGGGTTGGGGCTAAATTTAGGGTTAGGGTTGGGGCTAAACTTAGGGTTAGGCTTCTTTCACACTTACGTCGGTACAGGCCCGTCGCAATGCGTCGGCCCGACATACCGACGCACGTTGTGAAAATTGTGCACAACGTGGGCAGCAGCTGTAGTTTTTCAACACATCCGCTGCCCAATCTATGTCCTGGGGAGGAGGGGGCGGAGTTACGGCCACGCATGCGCGGTCAGAAATGGCGGATGCGACGTACAAAAAAACGTTTCATTGAACGTTTTTTTGTGCCGACGCTCCACCAAAACACAACTGATCCAGTGCACGACGGACGCGACGTGTGGCCATCCGTCACGATCCGTCGGCAATACAAGTCTATGGGGAAAAAACGCATCCTGCGGGCACATTTGCAGGATCCGTTTCTTGTCCAAAACGATGGATTGCGCGGAATGCCAAACGACGCAAGTGTGAAAGTAGCCCTAGGGCTAGGGTTAGGGTTGGGGCTAAAGTTAGGGCTAGGGTTGGGGCTAAAGTTAGGGTTAGAGCTGGGATTAGGGTTAGGGTTTGGATTAGGGTTGGTATTAGGGTTAGGGTTGGCATTAGGGCTACGCTTGGGATTACGGTTAGGTTTGGGATTAGGGTTAAGGTTAGGGTTGTGATTAGGGGTGTATTGGGATTAGGGTTAGGTTTGAGGTTAGGGTTGAGATTAGGATTAGGGGTGTGTTGGATTTAGGGTTTTGATTAGGGTTATGGTTAGGGTTGACATTAGGGTTGTTTTGGGGTAAGGGTTGTGATTATGGTTAGGGTTAGTGATTAGGATTATGGATGAGGTTGAAATTAGGGTTAGGGGTGTGTTGGGGTTAGGGTTGGAGCTAGAATTGGGGGGTTTCCACTGTTTAGGTAAATCAGGGGGTCTCCAAACACGACAGCCAATTTTGCGCTCAAAAAGTCAAATGGTGCTCCCTCTCTTCTGAGCTCTGCCGTGCGCCCAAACAGTGGGTTACCCCCACATATGGGGCATCAGCGTACTCGGGATAAATTGGACAACAACTTCTGGGGTCCAATTTCTCTTGTTACCCTTGTGAAAATAAAAACTTGGGGGCTACAAAATCTTTTTTGTGAAAAAAAAAATATTTTTTATTTTCACGACTCTGCATTCTAAACTTCTGTGAAGCACTTGGGCATTCAAAGTTCTCACCACACATCTAGATAAGTTCCTTGGGGGGTCTAGTTTCCAAAATGGGGTCACTTGTGGGGGGTTACTACAGTTTAGGTACATCAGGGGCTCTGCAATCGCAACATAATGCCCACAGACCATTCTATCAAACTCTGCATTCCAAAAAGGCGCTCCTTCCCTTCCGAGCTCTGCCGTGCGCCCAAACAGTGGTTTACCCCCACATATGGTGCATCAGCGTACTCGGGATAAATTGGACAACAACTATTGCAGCCAAATTTCTCCTGTTACCCTTGTGAAAATAAAAACTTGGGGGCTACAATATCTTTTTTGTGGAAAAAAAAAATATTTTTTATTTTCACGACTCTGCATTCTAAACTTCTGTGAAGCACTTGGGCATTCAAAGTTCTCACCACACATCTAGATAAGTTCCTTGGGGGGTCTAGTTTCCAAAATGAGGTCACTTGTGGGGGGTTACTACAGTTTAGGTACATCAGGGGCTCTGCAATCGCAACATAATGCCCACAGACCATTCTATCAAAGTCTGCATTCCAAAAAGGCGCTCCTTCCCTTCCGAGCTCTGCCGTGCGCCCAAACAGTGGTTTACCCCCACATATGGCGCATCAGCGTACTTGGGATAAATTGGGCAACAACTATTGCAGTCCAATTTCTCTTGTTACCCTTGTGAAAATAAAAACTTGGGGGCTACAATATCTTTTTTGTGGAAAAAAAAAATATTTTTTATTTTCACGACTCTGCATTCTAAACTTCTGTGAAGCACTTGGGCATTCAAAGTTCTCACCACACATCTAGATAAGTTCCTTGGGGGGTCTAGTTTCCAAAATGGGGTCACTTGTGGGGGGTTACTACAGTTTAGGTACATCAGGGGCTCTGCAATCGCAACATAATGCCCACAGACCATTCTATCAAAGTCTGCATTCCAAAACGGCGCTCCTTCCTTCCGAGCTCTGCCGTGCGCCCAAACAGTGGTTTACCCCCACATATGGGGTACCAGCATACTCAGGACAAATTGGACAACAACCTTTGGGGTCCAATTTCTCTTGTTACCCTTGTGAAAATTAAAATTTGGTGGCTAAAAAATCTTTTTTGTGGAAAAAAAAATATTTTTTATTTTCACGGCTCTGCATTATAAACTTCTGTGAAGCACTTGGGCATTCAAGGTTCTCACCACACATCTAGATAAGTTCCATGGGGGGTCTAGTTTCCAAAATGGGGTCACTTGTGGGGGATTTCTACTGTTTAGGCACATCAGGGGCTCTCCAAACGCGACATGGCGTCCAATCTCAATTCCAGCCAATTCTACATTGAAAAAGTAAAACGGCACTCCTTCTCTTCCAAGCTCTGCGGTGCGCCCTAACAGTTGTTTACCCCCACATATTGGGTATCAGCGTACTCAGGAGAAATTGCACAACAACTTTTTTGGTCTAATTTCTCCTGTTACCCTTGTGAAAATAAAAATTTGTGGGCAAAAAGATCATTTTTGTAGAAAAAATGCGATTTTTTTTTTTCACGGCTCTACGTTATTAACTTCTGTGAAGCACATGGGGGTTCAAAGTGCGCGCCACACATCTAGATAAGTTCCTTAAGGGGTCTAGTTTCCAAAATGGTGTCACTTGTGGGGGGTTTCCACTGTTTAGGCACATCAGGGGCTCTCCAAACGCGATATGGCGTCCAATCTCAATTCCAGCCAATTCAACATTGAAAAAGTAAAACGGCGCTCCTTCACTTCCAAGCTCTGCGGTGCGCCCAAACAGTGGTTTACCCTCACATATGGGGTATCGACGTATTCAGGAGAAATCGCACAACAACTTTTGTGGTCTAATTTCTCCTGTTACCCTTGTGAAAATAAGAATTTGTGGGCGAAAAGATCATTTTTGTGTAAACAAAAGCGATTTTTTATTTTCACGGCTCTACGTTATAAACTTCTGTGAAGCACTTGGGGGTTCAAAGTGCTCACCACACATCTAGATAAGTTCCTTAAGGGGTCTAGTTTCCAAAATGGTGTCACTTGTGGGGAGTTTCCACTGTTTAGGCACATCAGGGGCTCTCTAAATGTGACATGGTGTCCGATCTCAATTCCAGCCAATTCTGCATTGAAAAAGTCAAACGGCGCTCCTTCACTTCTAAGTTCTGCGGTGCGCCCTAACAGTGGTTTACCCCCACATATGGGGTATTGGCGTATTCAGGAGAAATTGCATAACAAAATTTATGGTTACATTTCTGTTTTTACACTTGTGAAAATAAAAAAAATGGTTCTGAATTAAGATGTTTGCAACAAAAAGTTAAATGTTCATTTTTTCCTTCCACATTGTTTCAGTTCCTGTGAAGCACGTAAAGGGTTAATAAGCTTCTTGAATGTGGTTTTGAGAACCTTGAGGGGTGTAGTTTTTAGAATGGTGTCACACTTCATTATTTTCTATCATATAGACCCCTGAAAATGACTTCAAATGTGATGTGGTCCCTAAAAAAAAATGGTGTTGTAAAAATGAGAAATTGCTGGTCAACTTTTAACCCTTATAACTCCCTAACAAAAAAAAATTTTGTTTCCAAAATTGTGCTGATGTAAAGTAGACATGTGGGAAATGTTATTTATTAACTATTTTTCGTGACATATCTCTCTGATTTAAGGGCATAAAAATACAAAGTTTGAAAATTGCCATATTTCCGTTTTTTTCATAAATAATCGCAAGTAATATCGAAGAAATGTTACCACTAACATGAAGTACAATATGTCACGAAAAAACAATCTCAGAATCAGCGGGATCCGTTGAAGCGTTCCAGAGTTATAACCTCATAAAGTGACAGTGGTCAGAATTGCAAAAATTGGCCTGGTCATTAAGTACCAAATTGGCTCTGTCACTAAGGGGTTAAATGTATTTTATTGGGATTTTATGTGATATCCCAACGTAACAAGTATTTTTAAAGTGAAAAGGAAATGATACATGTTTTTCTTACTATTTAAAAAGTGTAAATCTGAAAATTGTGATGTTCTGAGTGACTAGTTGCCTCCAGAATCACATAAGAAGTAAATTGAGTCAACCTGTGTGTAATTTATTCTCAGTATAACTACGGATATTCTGTTTGTTTGAAGATATTTGGGATCAAGAAAAGCAAGAAACACAGGATAAAGTTGTTGAAAAGATAAAAGCAAGGTTAGTTTATAAAAAAAAATAGTCCAAGCTCTAAACATCCCACTGAGTACTGTTTAATACATAGTAACATAGTAACATAGTTAGTAAGGCCGAAAAAAG
Organism: Ranitomeya imitator; assembly: GCF_032444005.1. Taxonomy (NCBI): domain Eukaryota; kingdom Metazoa; phylum Chordata; class Amphibia; order Anura; family Dendrobatidae; genus Ranitomeya; species Ranitomeya imitator. Next base: position 707,537,380 of record NC_091283.1, on the reverse strand, counting down.
ACATTTGTCCATCCAGTTCAGCCTATATTCCATCATAATAAATCCCCAGATCTACGTCCTTCTACAGAACCTAATAATTGTATGATACAATATTTTTCTGCTCCAGGAAGACATCCAGGCCTCTCTTGAACCCCTCGACTGGGTTCGCCATCACCACCTCCACAGGCAAGCAATTCCAGATTCTCACTGCCCTAACAGTAAAGAATCCTCTTCTATGTTGGTGGAAAAACCTTCTCTCCTCCAGACGCAAAGAATGCCCCCTTGTGCCCGTCACCTTCTTTGGTATAAACAGATCGTCAGCGAGATATTTGTATTGTCCCCTTATATACTTATACATGGTTATTAGATCGCCCCTCAGTCGTCTTTTTTCTAGACTAAATAATCCTAATTTCACTAATCTATCTGGGTATTGTAGTTCTCCCATCCCCTTTATTAATTTTTTTGCCCTCCTTTGTACTCTCTCTAATTCCATTATATCCTTCCTGAGCACCAGTGCCCAAAACTGGACACAGTACTCCATGTGCGGTCTAACTAGGGATTTGTACAGAGGCAGTATAATGCTCTCATCATGTGTATCTAGACCTCTTTTAATGCACCCCATGATCCTGTTTGCCTTGGCAGCTGCTGCCTGGCACTGGCTGCTCCAGGTAAGTTTATCATTAACTAGGATCCCCAAGTCCTTCTCCCTGTCAGATTTACCCAGTGGTTTCCCGTTCAGTGTGTAATGGTGATATTGATTCCTTCTTCCCATGTGTATAACCTTACATTTATCATTGTTAAACCTCATCTGCCACCTTTCAGCCCAAGTTTCCAACTTATCCAGATCCATCTGTAGCAGAATACTATCTTCTCTTGTATTAACTGCTTTACATAGTTTTGTATCATCTGCAAATATCGATATTTTACTGTGTAAACCTTCTACCAGATCATTAATGAATATGTTGAACAGAACAGGTCCCAATTCCGACCCCTGCGGTACCCCACTGGTCACAGCGACCCAGTTAGAGACTATACCATTTATAACCACCCTCTGCTTTCTATCACTAAGCCAGTTACTAGCCCATTTACACACATTTTCCCCCAGACAAAGCATTCTCATTTTGTGTACCAACCTCTTGTGCGGCACGGTATCAAACGCTTTGGAAAAATCGAGATATACCACTTCCAATGACTCACCGTGGTCCAGCCTATAGCTTACCTCTTCATAAAAACTGATTAGATTGGTTTGACAGGAGCGATTTCTCATAAACCCATGCTGATATGGAGTTAAACAGTTATTCTCATTGAGATAATCCAGAATAACATCCCTCAGAAACCCTTCAAATATTTTACCAACAATAGAGGTTAGACTTACTGGCCTATAATTTCCAGGTTCACTTTTAGAGCCCTTTTTGAATATTGGCACCACATTTGCTATGCGCCAGTCCTGTGGAACAGACCCCATCGCTATAGAGTCCCTAAAAATAAGAAATAATGGTTTATCTATTACATTACTTAGTTCTCTTAGTACTCGTGGGTGTATGCCATCCGGACCCGGAGATTTATCTATTTTAACCTTATTTAGCCAGTTTCGCACCTCTTCTTGGGTTAGATTGGTGACCCTTAATATAGGGTTTTCATTGTTTCTTGGGATTTCACCTAGCATTTCATTTTCCACCGTGAATACCGTGGAGAAGAAGGTGTTTAATATGTTAGCTTTTTCCTCGTCATCTACAACCATTCTTTCCTCACTATTTTTTAAGGGGCCTACATTTTCAGTTTTTATTCTTTTACTATTGATATAGTTGAACAGTTTGGGATTAGTTTTACTCTCCTTAGCAATGTGCTTCTCTGTTTCCTTTTTGGCAGCTTTAATTAGTTTTTTAGATAAAGTATTTTTCTCCCTATAGTTTTTTAGAGCTTCAATGGTGCCATCCTGCTTTAGTAGTGCAAATACTTTCTTTTTACTGTTAATTGCCTGTCTTACTTCTTTGTTTAGCCACATTGGGTTTTTCCTATTTTTAGTCCTTTTATTCCCACAAGGTATAAACCGCTTACAGTGCCTATTTAGGATGTTCTTAAACATTTTCCATTTATTATCTGTATTCTTATTTCTGAGGATATTGTCCCAGTCTACCAGATTAAGGGCATCTCTAGGCTGGTCAAACTTTGCCTTCCAAAAGTTCAGTGTTTTTGTGACTCCCTGACAAGTCCCCCTAGTGAAAGACAGGTGAAACTGTACAATATCGTGGTCGCTATTTCCTAGATGCCCGACCACCTGCAGATTTGTTATTCTGTCAGGTCTATTAGATAGTATTAGGTCTAAAAGTGCTGCTCCTCTGGTTGGATTCTGCACCAATTGTGAAAGATAATTTTTCTTGGTTATTAGCAGAAACCTGTTGCCTTTATGGGTTTCACAGATTTCTGTTTCCCAGTTATTATCTGGGTAGTTAAAGTCCCCCATAACCAGGACCTCATTATGGGTTGCAGCTTCATCTATCTGCTTTAGAAGAAGACTTTCCATGATTTCTGTTATATTTGGGGGTTTGTAACAGACCCCAATGAGAATTTTGTTACCATTTTTCCCTCCATGAATTTCGACCCATATGGACTCGACATCCTCATTCCCTTCGCTAATATCCTCCCTTAAAGTGGACTTTAGACAAGAGTTTACATAGAGACAAACCCCTCCTCCTCTCCGATTTTTATGATCCTTTCTAAACAGACTGTAACCCTGTAAGTTAACTGCCCAGTCATAGCTTTCATCTAACCATGTCTCGGTTATTCCCACTATGTCAAATTTACCTGTAGATATTTCTGCTTCTAGTTCTTCCATCTTGTTTGTCAGGCTTCTGGCGTTTGCGAGCATGCAGTTTAGAGGATTTTGTTTTGTTCCAAGCTCCTCGCTGTGGATTGTTTTAGAAATGCTCTTACCTCCCTTCTGAGTATGTTTTCCTGGGTCTTCTTTGTTCGAGTCTAATGTTTTTCTTCCCGTCCCTTCTTCTTTCTAAAAAAGGTACAATTGCAAATGTACCAAGATATGGCTGTCTATCTTAATTTCTTCATCTTCTCCACACTTGTGCTGTGATTGTTTCATGCGAGAGAATTAGAGCCCACTCAGATGACAGTCTCAAGCTTTGTATTTGAGCCCACTGTCATTAGCCTAATTGACCCAATTCTCTCACAAGAGATAATCAATGCTAGTGTGAGTTAAACCCTTAGTCGTGTACTCTACAAATATGGTCTTTATGGAAGAATGACAAGAACAAAGTTATTTTTTAAAGCAAGCCATAACAAGTATTCTTTGAAGTTTGCAGAAAGACATGTAGGAGATACAGCTAGCATGTGAAAGAAGGTGCTGTTTTTGGATAAGAGTAGAACTTTTTGAGCTAAATATAAAATGCTATGTGTGGAATAAAACCAGCACTGCACATAATACTAAAAACACCATCTCCACCATCAAGCATGGTGGTGGCAGAATCATGCTGTGGCCATGCTTTTCATCAGCAGGAAACGGAAATCTGGACAGATTTGCTGGAATGATGAATAGAGTGAAATAAAAAGCAATCTGGGAGGAATACATATTAGAGGTTACAATAGACTTGAAACTAAGGCAAAGGTTCACCTCATGCTCCAGCAAGACAACAACCAAAAACATATTGCCAGAGTTACAATGCAATTGCTTAGCCCACAGCATATTCATGTGTTTGAATGGCATTAATCAAAGTCCAGACAAAAATCCCATTTAGAATCTGTGGCAACATTGCTGTGCACAGATGCTCTCCATCCAATCTTACTAAGCTAGAGCTAGTTTGCAAAGAAGAATATTTCAGCTGCTACAAGTGCATACCCTAAAAGACTTGCAGCAGAAATTGTAGCAAAAGTGGTCCTACAAAATATGGACACGGGGGTGAATACTAATGCATGTTAAAATTTTCAGATTTATGTTTTTGAAATATTTCAAAAGCAATATATTATTCACTTTACAGTTCACAAACACTTGCTAATTTGTGTTGGCATATTACACTCACAAACTTAAATGTTTTATATGTTTTCCACTTGGATTTTGTGTAATGTGAAAAAATGTAAAAATTTCAGGAGATATGAATACTTTTTCAATGTATTGTATATATACTTTTCTATTTGGAAATTGCAATATCATAGATGAAAAGTCATGGAATTATAGGGATCCATATATTAGTAAGAAGGGCAATATAAATATGTTATTAATATGCAATTAAGGAAAAATAGAAACAAAATTTTGGTGTTGGCTTTTGAGTCAACTCTTCAAAGTGGAACTTTCTATGAGAGTAGGGTGGGTTTTGGCAGAATACTTACAAACTGTGTAAAGCTTTTGTATTTCCTACTCTCCTCATGGATTGTAATAAATTCTAATCAATTAACAGATCTCTTTCTAATTTTTGGGCTGCTCCCTTTCCCCACTTGTTTTTAAATGTTATCTTGTGACCTTTATCCTTAATTAAAAGGCAAGAATGGGAGTTGGTGGGATCTGAATATGCTGAGACTACAGAGAAACTCTATGCAATGGATTGATGCTACTTTTAAAAGTCCATCACTCAGTTTATATAATGAGTTACTCCATATATGTGGTAGACCCTCTAGTTTCCACATTAGTCAGACTAAGCATATGTGCACATAGAGTCTATTCAGAGAATTGGTGTTGAGGGATCACCAACCTTTAATGAAGATGCAATACCTTCTTTACCCCAAAGGTCAAGGTGATGAGCAGTTCCAGCCATATTTGAAAGGAATTTGTCACCATGTTTTTTGCTGAGAGCAGCATTATGCAGAGGCAAAGGCCTGATTCCAGCTATGCAGTTCTTATTTTACTTGTGCTAAAAGTTTTAATTAATATTTATACTTTCGAGGTAGGAAACTCCAGTGGCCAAAGGGATGTTTGTGATGCAGAAAGAAAATCCCCAGGAGCTAAAGATGTATGTGGTCTTGATGAATAAGGTTCTATGGCTCTATGATAAAATTGGATGGAGATTTACGAAATTATTAATTGGGAATTACATTTTTCAACTACGAATTGGTGGATAATGCTTTTTGGAAGAGAACTGGCACTCTTAAAGAGAGCCAGATTAGAGAAGGAAATCCCAAAAGGCATACCTCTGCCAGATACTATGTAAACCTCCAATACAATGGTTGGTGTCAACCTCTGGAGGGGTTCTTTTGGTTGCTATGGATATTAGTCTACAGCCTTCTTGAAATATCCTTTATATGCCTACAAGTATAGAAAAATCGTTCCATCTGGCGCATTATTATTAGAAGAATGATTACTTAATCACTAATACAAATGCAGCTACCTATGTTTTACACTTTCATACTGACTTTTTAAAGTCTATTTATGTTCCCAGTTTAAACCTCAAGAAAATTATTATGAAACTGTTTGTGTTAGGACAAGGTTCTACAAAAAATCCCTACTAATCTATGTAAGAAAATGTGTTTGAACAGATAAATACTATAAGCTCTCTGTTCATTCCTTTGGTGCTTCAAAATTCACAGAGAACTTCCATTACTTTCTTCATAATTCAATATTTATAGACTTTGGTTCAGATATCTTTTAGCATCAATCTAACATTTTGTTTATGTCAATCAGCATTTCATGCTGAGATTTTAAGGAATTATTCTTGTAGCTCAAACATATAACAATGAATGTATTAGAATGCTAGAGATTTTTTAATAAACTCATTCCAACCAATTTCATGTCTTTACATGTATTGTGATGCAGGGCCTGAACGCACTTTACAGCTAAGTACAAATGATGTGGCAATGTGAGCCTGTGTCACAGTGATAAGGGCTTGTTTGGGACCCCATTTCATAATAGAAATATTATTGAGGAATCTATGTATAAACGTCTAAGGGGCACTTCCGGCTGTCTGTCTGTCTGTTTGTCTGTCTGTCTTGAAAATCCCAAGTCGCTGATTGGTCGCGGCCAGCCGGTCGTGACCAATCAGCGACAGGCACAGTCCGGCCGTGAAATGGCTGCTCCCTACTCCCCTGCAGTCAGTACCCCCTCCATACTCCCCCCCCAGTCAGAGCCCGCCACCCACATAGCGTTTTAGCAGTCATAGCGGCATAACGCGGTGTAACACAGTCTGTTAACGTTGCTATTAACACTGCGTGATGAACTTTTTACTATTGATGCTGCCTAAGCAGCATCAATAGTAAAAAGATATAATGTTAAAAATAATAAAAAAAATGGTGCTTGTCTCACCTTCTGCCGTTTACCGATGTGCTATATACTACATATTATGTGGCTGTGCTATATACTACGTGGCTGTGTTATATACTACGTGGCTGTACTATATCCTGCACCCCGAACCCCCGACATCCTGTGAACAATCAGCGACAGACACAGTCCAGTCGCGAATTGACCTGGGATTTAAACCATGCTTCGCTGATTGGTCGCGCCTGGCCGGTCATGACCAATTAGCAATATTGGCTCGGTATTTAAACACCGCTTCAGTCATTGGTCGTGCCTGGCCGGCCGTGACCAATCAGCGACAGGCGCAGTCCGGCCACGAATTGGCGCCAGATTTGAACCACGCTTCGCTGATCGGTGAGCCGGGCGTGATCAATCAGTGATATTGGCGTGGAATTTAACCCCCACTCTCAGCGTGACGCACATACATACATATTCTAGAATACCCGATGCGTTAGAATCGGGCCACCATCTTGTTAATAGAATAAGAGCCTTTTTACCCTGGATATGATTAACCCCTTAAGCCCCGAGGGTGGTTTGCACGTTAATGACCGGGCCAATTTTTACAATTCTGACCACTGTCCCTTTATGAGGTTATAACTCTGGAACGCTTCAACGGATCTTGGCGATTCTGACATTGTTTTCTCGTGACATATTGTACTTCATTTTAGTAGTAACATTTATTCGATATAACTTGCGTTTATTTGTGAAAAAAACGGAAATTTGGCGAAAATTTTGAAAATTTCGCAATTTTCCAACTTTAAATTTTTATGCCCTTAAATCACAGAGATATGTCACGCAAAATACTTAATAAGTAACATTTCCCACATGTCTCCTTTACATCAGCACAATTTTGGAACCAAAATTTTTTTTTGTTAGGGAGTTATAAGGGTTCAAAGTTGACCAGCAATTTCTCATTTTTACAACACCATTTTTTTTTAGGGACCACATCTCATTTGATGTCATTTTGAGGGGTCTATATGATAGAAAATACCCAAGTGTGACACCATTCTAAAAACTGCACCCCTCAAGGTGCTCAAAACCACATTCAAGAAGTTTATTAACCCTTCAGGGGTTTCACAGGAATTTTTGGAATGTTTAAATAAAAATGAATATTTAACTTTTTTTCACACAAAATTTATTTCAGCTCCAATTTGTTTTATTTTACCAAGGGTAACAGGATAAAATGGATGCCAAACATTGTTGTACAATCTGTACTGAGTACGCTGATACCCCATATGTGGGGGTAAACCACTGTTTGGGCGCATGGCAGAGCTCGGAAGGGAAGGAGCGCCATTTAACTTTTAAATGCAAAATTGACAGGAATTGAGATGGGACACCATGTTGCGTTTGGAGAGCCACTGATGTGCCTAAACATTGAAACCCCCCACAAGTGACACCATTTTGGAAAGTAGACACCCTAAGGAACTTATCTAGATGTGTGGTGACCACTTTGACCCACCAATTGCTTCACAGAAGTTTATAATGCAGAGCCGTAAAAATAAAAAATCATATTTTTTCACAAAAATGATCTTTTCGCCCCCAATTTTTTATTTTCCCAAGAGTAAGAGAAGAAATTGAACCTCAAAAATTGTTGGCCAATTTGTCCTGAGTACGCTGATACCCCGTATATGGGTGTAAACCATTGTTTGGGCGTATGGCAGAGCTCGGAAGGGAAGGAGCGCCATTTTACTTTTCAATGCAAAATTGACTGGAATTGAGATGGGATGCCATGTTGCGTTTGGAGAGCCCCTGATGTGCCTAAACATTGAAATCCCCACAAGTGACACCATTTTGGAAAGTAGACCCCTTAAGGAACTTATCTAGAGGTGTGGTGAGCACTTTGACCCAACAAGTGCTTCACAGAAGTTTATAATGCAGAGCCGTAAAAATAAAAAATCATATTTTTTCACAAAAATAATCTTTTCGCCACCAATTTTTTATTTTCCCAAGGGTAAGAGAAGAAATTAGACCACAAAAGTTGTTGTGCAATTTGTCCTGAGTGCGACGATACCCCATATGTGGGGGTAAACCACTGTTTGGGCGCATGGCAGAGCTCGGAAGGAAAGGAGCGCCATTTGACTTTTCAATGCAAAATTGACTGGAATTGAGATGGGACGCCATGTTGCGTTTGGAGAGCCCCTGATGTGCCTAAACATTGGAACCCCTCACAAGTGACACCATTTTGAAAAGTAGACCCCTTAAGGAACTTATCTAGATGTGTGGTGAGCACTTTGACCCAACAAGTGCTTCACAGAAGTTTATAATGCAGAGCCGTAAAAATAAAAAATCTTATTTTTTCACAAAAATGATCTTTTCGCCCCCAATTTTTTATTTTCCCAAGGGTAAGAGAAGAAATTAGACCACAAAAATTGTTGTGCAATTTGTCCTGAGTGCGACGATACCCCATATGTGGGGGTAAACCACTTTTTGGGTGCATAGCAGAGCTCGGAAGGGAAGGAGCGCCATTTGACTTTTCAATGCAAAATTGACTGGAATTAAGATGGGACGCCATGTTGGTTTGGAGAGCCCCTGATGTGCCTAAACATTAAAAACCCCCACAAGTGACACCATTTTGGAAACTAGACCCTCTAAGGAACTTATCTAGATGTGTTTTGAGAGCTTTGAACCCCCAAGTGTTTCACTACAGTTTATAACGCAGAGCTGTTAAAATAAATTTATTTTTTTTTCGCAAAAATTTTTTAGCCCCCAGTTTTGTATTTTCACAAGGGTAACATAATAAATTGGACCCCAAAAGTTGTTGTCCAATTTGTCCTGAGTACGCTGATACCCCATATGTGGGGGGGAACCACTGTTTGGGCGCATGGCAGAGCTCGGAAGGGAAGGAGCGCCATTTGGAATGCAGACTTAGATGGATTGGTCTGCAGGAGTCACGTTGCATTTGCAGAGCCCCTGATGTACCCAAACAGTACAAACCCCCCACAAGTGACCCCATATTAGAAACTAGACCTCCCATGGAACTTATCTAGATGTGTTGTGAGAACTTTGAACCCCTAAGTGTTTCACTACAGTTTATAACGCAGACCCGTGAAAATAAAAATTCTTTTTTTTTTCACAAAAATGATTTTTTAGCCCCCAGCTTTGTATTTTTACAAGGGTAACAGAATAAATTGGACCCCAAAAGTTGTTGTTCAATTTGTCCTGAGTACGCTGATACCCCATATGTGGGGGGGAACCACTGTTTGGGCTCATGGCAGAGCTCGGAAGGGAAGGAGCGCCATTTGGAATGCAGACTTAGATGGATTGGTCTGCAGGCGTCACGTTGCATTTGCAGAGCCCCTGATGTACCCAAACAGTAGAAACCACCCACAAGTGACCCCATATTGGAAACTAGACCTCCCATGGAACTTATCTAGATGTGTTGTGAAAACTTTGAACCCCCAAGTGTTTCACTACAGTTTACAACGCAGAGCCGTGAAAATAAAAATCCTTTTTTTTCCCACAAAAATGATTTTTAGCCCCCCAAATTTTTATTTTCCCAAGGATAACAAGAGAACTTGGACCCAAAAAGTTGTTGTCCAATTTGTCTCGAGTACGCTGATACCCCATATGTTGGGGTAAACCCCTGTTTGGGCGCACGGGAGAGCTCGGAAGTGAAGGAGCACTGTTTTACTTTTTCAATGCAGAATTGGCTGGAATTGAGATCGGACGCCATGTCGCGTTTGGAGAGCCCCTGATGTGTCTAAACAGTGGAAACCCCCCAATTATAAATGAAACCCTAATCCAAACGCACCACTAACCCTAATCCCAACTGTAACCCTAACCACACACCTAACCCAGACACACCCCTAATTCTAATCCCAACCCTAATCCCAACCGTAAATGTAATCCAAACCCTAACCCTAGCCCCAACCCTAGCCCTAACCCTAACCCTAACCGGAAAATGGAAATAAATACATTTTTTTTAATTTTATTATTTTTCCCTAAGGCTAGGTTCACATTGCGTTAGGGAAATCCGTTTAGCACTAGCGGATTGCGCTAACACAATGTCTTTTTAGGTGTCGTGTTTAGTGGTCGCGTTAACGTCCCCGCTCTGGAAGATCGGGGATCGGACCTCGGGCGCGCCGCGGACGCTGCAAGCAGCGTCTGAGGCGCGCCACAAAGGAATGGCACCTTGCTAGCGCGAGCCGAAAATGGCACGCTCTAGCGATGCGCTACACCTGAAAATCACATTGCTGTCAATGGTTGTGCTAACGGACCCGTTGCACGGCGTTAATTGTGACATTTTCGCCGTGCAACGCTGTCCGTTAGCGTTAACCCATTAACGCAATGTGAACCTAGCCTAACTAAGGGGGTGATGAAGGGGGGTTTGATTTACTTTTATAGCGAGTTTTTTAGCGGATTTTTATGATTGGCAGCCGTCACACACTAAAAGACGCTTTTTATAGCAAAAAAGTTTTTGCGTCTCCACATTTTGAGACCTATAATTTTTCCATATTTTGGTCCACAGAGTCATGTGAGGTCTTGTTTTTTGCGGGACGAGTTGACGTTTTTATCGGTTACATTTTCGGACACGTGACAGTTTTTGATCGCTTTTTATTCCGATTTTTTTGTGAGGCAGAATGACCAAAAACCAGCTATTCATGAATTTCTTTTGGGGGAGGCGTTTATACCGTTCCGCGTTTGGTAAAATTGATGAAGCAGTTTTATTCTTCGGGTCAGTACGATTACAGCGACACCTCATTTATATCATTTTTTTTATGTTTTGGCGCTTTTATACGATAAAAGCTATTTTATAGAAAAAATAATTATTTTGGCATCGCTTTATTCAGAGGACTATAACTTTTTTATTTTTTTGGTTATGATGCTATATGGCGGCTCGTTTTTTGCGGGACAAGATGACGTTTTCAGAGGTAACATGGTTATTTATATCCGTCTTTTTGATCGCGTGTTATTCCACTCTTTGTTCAGCGTTATGATAATAAAGCGTTGTTTTTTGGCTCGTTTTTTTTTTTTTTTTTTTCTTACGGTGTTCACTGAAGGGGTTAACTAGTGGGCCAGTTTTATAGGTCGGGTCGTTACGGACGCGGCGATACTAAATATGTGTACTTTTATTGTTTTTTTGTTTTTTTTTATGTAAAGAAATGTATTTATGGGAATAATATTTTTTTTTTTCTGCTTTATTTAGGAATTTTTTTTTTGTTTTTTTTTTTACAAGTGTGGAAATTTTTTTTTTTACTTTTTCACTTTGTCCCAGGGGGGGACATCACAGATCACCGATCTGACAGTGTGCACAGCACTCTATCAGATCGGTGATCTGACATACAGCCGGGCAGGATTAGAGCTGCAGCTGCAGCCTGATCCTGACCCGGAAGTGCTCCCTGCAGGACCCGGATGCAGCCCGGCGGCCATTTTGGATCCGGGGACTGCAGGGAGAAGACGCTCGGTACACGGTGAGCACATCACCGTGTACCGATCGTCTCAGGGAAGCCCGCAGGGAGCCCCCTCCCTGCGCGATGCTTCCCTGCACCGCCGGCACACCGCGATCATCTTTGATCGCGGTGTGCCGGGGGTTAATGTGCCGGGAGCGGTCCGTGACCGCTCCTGGCACATAGTGCCGGATGTCAGCTGCGATAGGCAGCTGACACCCGGCCGCGATCGGCCGCGCTCCCCCCGTGAGCGCGGCCGATCGCATATGACGTACTATCCCGTCCATGGGAATTAAGTCCCAGGTCACCTGGACGGGATAGTACGTCATATGGGATTAAGGGGTTAATGACTGTAAAACATACCCTTGACTGATCCCTCACAGTTTTGATGCTTGCATGATCCCTGCTGGTCTCTAAATTTGAACACTGGAAAAAGACAGAAAATGACTGCTTAGCCATTCATAGGACCAAGCAGTGAATTGTCAAAGTACAAGAGAGGACTAAGACGTGGAAACCAACCAGTAGACAGCAGCATTTTTCATCTGATGCATAACCTTATTGAGCAGCATCAAATATTGTAGAAATGTGATAAATTATTTGAGAAAATATGTTTTCAAATAAACTATTAAAGAAATAGTTAATAGAGAAGAGTTTGTCACTAAGGTGCCTCAATTATTAGGCAGAATGAAGAGATGGCTAATCACTGAATTTAGCTACCGTAACTCAAGTGGTTCAATAGACAGTTATTAGAGTGACAGTGTGCATGTGTAACTTCCATTCAAAAAATGTAATGAGTACCTAATTGTTGTGTTTGTTAGAAGTTATACATGCCGAACCCAATTTTTCTTACAATTTGTTTCACTTTATTTCTTTTTTGGAAATATTCAAATTCAGCTCACAAACTAAAAAATGGACCACTTTCTACCAATCTACAAAACTGGGTTTGAAGCCAGTGAAGCCACTCTAAAATCATTGCCTGTTATCACATGACTGGGACTGATGGGTGAGTGACAAAAGCAGCCTCTTCAATTTGAGAGAAGTACGCCTGCATAATAGAGAACACTGTCTGGAGGATGTAGGACGCATCATTCACATAAAGTAGGGAAGGAGGACGGCGATCACAAGAGGAGAGAAGGCGCCAGGTCAACACCAGTGATGCCCATTGGACATGACCGCTCTATAGGTGAGTATAAAAAAAATATTTTTTGGTGTTCTGCAGAGTGCATTGGGGACATACATTCTAGTAAGCTGTATATGAGGGCTTACAGTTGCTAATCCTACGTTATATTGGAAAAACCTGGTGACAGTTCCCCTTTATTGTGGGGGAAGATAACAACTGTGCTGTGTGCATAAATATATTTGCATATTGTAATTTGATTGCCTCTAAAATCTCCTCTATCTGATGATAAAAGTACTGTAGTGATGAAATATGGCTCCATGCAGCTAAGATGGTCAAAAGAGCTGTAACATACTTGTTAGATTAGCCCGTTTGGGGATAAAATAGGTAAAGCTAGAGAAAACTCTATGTCATAGCTTTTTACCTTTTCACTACTTTCTTTGCTTTTTCACTTATGGTTACAGTAGTGAAAGAAATAATTTAAAACTTTGTAAGATTTGCTGAAAAACAATTGTGGCGTATTAAACATTACATACTTATTGAGACACTTATATAAAGCATAGAGTTTTATAGCTTTGCTTCTGCCATTTAAAATTATATGATCAGAAACTTACAGGATAGTCTTTCAAATGAATAACAGACTATTTTTAAGAACTCTGCTATAGAAGGTCTTTGAAAACAGATGAAGTGCGGATCAGAATCTGGGTCACAGTCGAATGTTATTTGTCCTTGTGTTAGCTATAAAATTCACTCAGAGACCTGGATGGCTGAAATCTTTGCAAAAGTATTTTACTAAAGCTGGTTGCTATCAGCTTAATGATGATTGTCATTTACAACTTTGAGAATGCTGCAGTTTTACCCATAATATTACTTGAATATGTGTTGCAAGAGCACAAAAATAGGCAATAGAAAATTGAAAAAAAAAAGCCTGTTAAATCTGTCACAATTCCAGCACAGATGATCCAATGTTCCCCCTATTAGGTTACACCAATACAAGTATGGTATGCCCACTGAGGACAGCAAGAGTATACAGTGGTCACATGAAATTGAAGATTAAGGATTATTATTATTATTATAGCGCCATTTATTCTATGGCGCTTTACATGTAAGGAGGGGTACACTTAATAAAACAGGCACAATAATCTTGAACAATACAAGTCACAACTGGTACTGGAGGAGAGAGGGCCCTGCCCGTGAGGGCTCACAATCTACAAGGGATGGGTGAGGATACAGTAGGTGAGGATAGAGCTGGTTGTGCAGTGGTTTGGTGGATCAGTGGTTACTACAGGTTGTAGGCTTGCCGGAAGAGGTAGGTCTTCAGGTTCTTTTTGAAGGTTTCGATGGTAAGTGAGAGTCTGATATGTTGTGGTAGAGAGTTCCAGAGTAGGGGTGATGCGCGAGAGAAATCTTGTATGCGATTGTGGGAAGAGGAGATAAGAGGGGAGTAGAGGAGGAGATCTTGTGAGGATCAGAGGTTGCATGCAGGAAAGTACCGGGAGACGAGGTCACAGATGTATGGAAGAGACAGGTTGTGGATGGCCTTGTATGTCATGGTTAGGCTTTTATGCTGGAGTCTCTGGGTAATGGGAAGCCAGTGAAGAGATTGACAGAGGGGAGAGGCCAGGGAATAGCGGGGGGACAGGTCGATTAGTCGGGCAGCAGAGTTTAGAATAGATTGGAGGGGTGTGAGAGTGTTAGAGGGGAGGCCACAGAGAAGGAGGTTACAGTAGTCGAGGCGGGAGAAGATGAGGGCATGGACTAGGGTTTTTGCAGATTCTTGGTTTAGGAATGTACGGATCCGTGAAATATTTTTGAGTTGAAGGCAGCAGGAAGTGGAAAGGGCTTGGATATGCGGTTTGAAGGAGAGATCAGTGTCAAGGATTACCCCGAGACAGCGAGCTTGTGGGACTGGGGAGAGTGGGCAGCCGTTTACTATAATGGATAGGTTCATTGGGGGGGTCGCATGAGATGGGGGAAAGGCAATGAATTCTGTTTTGTCCATGTTAAGTTTCAGAAATGAACTGAACCTTGCGGGACTCTGACAGATAGGGGGCGAGGTGAGGAGGTGTGTTGTGAATTCTGTTTTCGGGCTCCCTCCTGTGGTCAGGAATGGTACTTCGGCTGGTTCTGTCCATGGACTTTCTCTGATGCCTGTGGGTGTTTTTGAGTTTTCTTCTACAGGTGACGAGGCTAATTCGTTAGTGGGCTGCTCTATTTAACTCCACTTGGATCCTTGTCTGATGCCAGCTGTCAATGTTGTAGCATTGGTCTAGTTCGCTCCTGGATCTTCCTGGTTACCTGTTTCCTCCAGCTGAAGCTAAGTTTTGCTTTGCTTTTTTCTTGTTTGCTATTTTTTTCTGTCCAGCATGCTTATGTGAATTTTGGCTTGCTTGCTGGAAGCTCTGGGACGCCGAAGGGGCGCCTCCGCTCCGTTAGTCGGTGCGGAAGGTATTTTTCCCTGCACTCTCTGTGTGGCTTTTGTAGGGTTTTTTGCTGACTGCAAAGTGACCTTTCCTATCTTCTGTCTGTTTAGTAAGTCGTGCCTCTCTTTGCTAATTCTATTTCATCTCTGTGTTTGTGATTTCATCTTACTCACAGTCAATATATGTGGGGGGCTGCCTTTTCCTTTGGGGAATTTTCTCTGAGGCAAGATAGGCTTATTTTTCCTATCTCTAGGGCTAGCTAGTTCTGAGGCTGTGGCGAGGCGCCTAGGTCATGATAGGACCGCTCCACGGCTATTTCTAGTGTGCGTGATAGGATTAGGGATTGCGGTCAACAGAGGTCCCACTTCCCAGAGCTTGTCCTGTATTAATGTGCTATCAGGTCTTTTCTGGTGCTCTAACTACCAGGTCCACTATTTGTCCTAACCACCAGATCATAACAGTACAGCTGGCCAAAAGTATTGATGCATCTCAATAGAGGGATAAGTGAAGCTCTGAGACCATTTTTTTTTCTTTGCAGCGTGTTCTGTCTCACTTTTCCCCTTTACCTCTGGGTGGTTCAGAACACAGGTGTGGACATGGACATTCAAGGTCTGTCCTCTTGGATGGATAATCTCACTACAAGGGTACAAAACATCCAAGATTTTGTGGTTCAGAATCCGATGTCAGAGCCTAAGATTCCAATTCCTGATTTATTTTTTGGTGATAGATCTAAGTTTTTGAATTTCAAAAATAATTGTAAATTGTTTCTAGCTTTGAAACCTCGCTCCTCAGGTGATCCTGCTCAACAATTAAGGATCATTATTTCTTTGTTACGTAGTGACCCTCAAGACTGGGCATTTTCCCTTGCGCCAGGAGATCCGGCATTGCGTGATGTTGATGCGTTTTTCCTGGCGCTCGGATTGCTTTATGACGAACCTAATTCAGTGGATCAGGCAGAGAAAATCTTGCTGGCTCTGTGTCAGGGTCAGAATGAAGCAGAGATATATTGTCAGAAGTTTAGAAAGTGGTCTGTGCTCACTCAGTGGAATGAATGTGCCCTGGCAGCAATCTTCAGAAAGAGTCTCTCTGAAGCCATTAAAGATGTCATGGTGGGATTTCCTATGCCTGCAGGTCTGAATGAGTCTATGTCTTTGGCTATTCAGATCGATCGGCGCTTGCGTGAGCGTAAAACTGTGCACCATTTGGCGGTACTATCTGAGCATGGGCCTGAGCCTATGCAGTGTGATAGGACTTTGACCAGAGCTGAACGGCAGGAACACAGACGTCGGAATGGGCTGTGTTTTTACTGTGGTGATTCCACTCATGCTATCTCCGATTGTCCTAAGCACACTAAGCGGTTCGCTAGGTCTGCCACCATTGGTACGGTACAGTCAAAATTTCTATTGTCCGTTACTCTGATTTGTTCTTTGTCTTCCTACTCTGTTATGGCATTTGTGGATTCAGGCGCTGCCCTGAATTTGATGGACTTGGAGTATGCTAGGCGCTGTGGTTTTTTCTTGGAGCCCTTGCAGCATCCTATTCCATTGAGAGGAATTGATGCTACACCTTTGGCCAAGAATAAGCCTCAGTACTGGACCCAATTGACCATGTGCATGGCTCCTGCACATCAGGAGGATATCCGTTTTTTGGTGTTACATAATCTGCATGATGTGGTCGTTTTAGGGTTACCATGGCTACAGGTCCATAATCCTGTGTTGGACTGGAAATCTATGTCTGTGTCCAGCTGGGGTTGCCAGGGGGTACATGGTGATGTTCCATTTTTGTCAATTTCGTCTTCTACTCCTTCTGAGGTTCCGGAGTTTTTGTCGGATTATCAGGATGTATTTGATGAGCCCAAAGCCAGTGCCCTACCTCCTCATAGGGATTGCGATTGTGTAATTAATTTGATTCCTGGTAGTAAGTTTCCTAAGGGCCGATTGTTCAATTTATCTGTGCCAGAACACGCCGCTATGCGGAGTTATATAAAGGAATCCTTGGAGAAAGGCCATATTCGCCCATTGTCATCACCGTTGGGAGCAGGGTTCTTTTTTGTGGCCAAGAAGGATGGTTCTTTGAGACCTTGTATTGATTACCGCCTTCTTAATAAAATTACTGTCAAATTTCAGTATCCTTTGCCGTTGCTGTCTGACTTGTTTGCTCGTATTAAAGGGGCTAGTTGGTTTACCAAGATAGACCTTCGAGGGGCGTATAATCTTGTGCGTATTAAACGGGGCGGTGAATGGAAAACAGCATTTAATACGCCCGAGGGCCATTTTGAGTACCTGGTGATGCCATTCGGGCTTTCCAATGCTCCATCAGTATTTCAGTCCTTTATGCATGACATCTTCCGAGAGTACCTGGATAAATTCCTGATTGCGTATTTGGATGATATTTTGGTCTTTTCGAATGATTGGGAGTCTCATGTGAAGCAGGTCAGAATGGTGTTCCAGGTCCTTCGTGCTAATTCCTTGTTTGTGAAGGGGTCAAAGTGTCTCTTTGTAGTTCAGAAGGTTTCATTTTTGGGGTTCATTTTTTCACCTTCTACTGTCGAGATGGACCCTGTTAAAGTCCAGGCCATTCATGATTGGACTCAGCCGACATCTGTGAAAAGCCTGCAAAAGTTCCTGGGCTTTGCTAATTTTTATCGTCGCTTCATCGCTAATTTTTCTAGTGTTGCTAAACCATTGACTGATTTGACCAAGAAGGGTGCTGATGTGGTCAATTGGTCTTCTGCGGCCGTGGATGCTTTTCAGGAATTGAAGCGTCGTTTTTCTTCTGCCCCTGTGTTGTGCCAGCCAGATGTTTCGCTCCCGTTTCAGGTTGAGGTTGATGCCTCTGAGATTGGAGCAGGGGCTGTTTTGTCGCAAAGAAGTTCTGACGGCTCGGGAATGAAGCCATGTGCTTTCTTTTCTAGAAAGTTTTCGCCTGCTGAGCGCAATTATGATGTTGGTAATCGTGAATTGTTGGCCATGAAGTGGGCATTCGAGGAGTGGCGTCATTGGCTGGAAGGAGCCAAGCATAGCGTGGTGGTCTTGACAGATCACAAAAATTTGACTTATCTTGAGTCTGCCAAATGGTTGAATCCGAGACAGGCTCGATGGTCGTTATTTTTCTCCCATTTTGATTTTGTGGTTTCGTACCTTCCGGGCTCTAAGAATGTGAAGGCTGATGCCCTGTCAAGGAGTTTTGTGCCTGACTCTCCGGGTGTTTCTGAGCCGGCAGGTATTCTCAAAGAGGGGATAATTTTGTCTGCCATGTCCCCTGATTTGTGGCGGGTGCTGCAAAAATTTCAGGCTGATAGACCTGACCGTTGCCCAGCAGAGAAACTGTTTGTCCCTGATAGATGGACTAGCAGAGTTATCTCTGAGCTTCATTGTTCGGTGTTGGCTGGGCATTCTGGAATCTTTGGTACCAGAGATTTGGTGGCTAGATCCTTTTGGTGGCCTTCTTTGTCACGGGATGGGCGTAATTTTGTGCAGTCCTGTGGGACTTGTGCTCGGGCTAAGCCCTGCTGTTCTCGTGCTAGGGGGTTGCTTTTGCCCTTGCCGGTCTCGAAGAGGCCCTGGACGCATATTTCTATGGATTTTTTTTCGGATCTCCCTGTCTCTAAAAAGATGTCGGTCATTTGGGTGGTTTGTGATCGCTTTTCTAAGATGGTCCATTTGGTACCCTTGTCTAAGTTGCCTTCCTCCTCTGATTTGGTGCCATTGTTTTTCCAGCATGTGGTTCGTTTACATGGCATTCCAGAGAACATCGTGTTAGGAGTCGAGTTTCCTCTGCTGCACAGGGGGAATCTCGATCCGTCTCCGCTGCGGTCTCCCATTCTCCTCCAGCCGCAGTGGAGTCTGCTCAGCAGGGACATCGATCCCAGCGTCTCGCTCAGTCTGACTCTGTGAGAAGAGTTACTGCTGCTTCTCCAGCTTCTGCCTTTAAAGCCAATACTGGTCAGCAGCGAGCGGACTTCTCTGGGACTAAGTCCTTATCTGCACACACTGAGCATGCCCAGGGCAAGATCTCCCGTTGGAGATCGAGGGTCATGTGCTCAGGCTCTGCGGCACATTCCATTGGTCCTCTTGGCAGGTCTTGGAAGGGCAAAAGTTCTGTAGCCACTTCCTGTGCTGCAACTATATAAACTGCGCATGACCGCACGGCCATGCGCTAGTATTGTCTCATAATGCTATATGTGTGTGTGTAGATGAATGTATGTCGATGGATGAAAGCTCCTAAATATCCCTCCCTAGAGTTGCTGTCTGCTCGCGGATGTTGGTAGCTATCCAGCGCCCGACTAATCATCTGCACGATACACACATTACAGCGTCCTCTTGCTGTGTCCGCCTGTATGGCGCCGTGCGCTTGCCTTGCGCTTTCCATACCCAAGCCAGTGTGGTTGGTGGCGTCCGTCAGTGCGGCATTGCTCGCACTCCTGTGCATTTATATATCTATATTTAGTTTCCCTTCACACCCAGTTGCGGTGTAGTGCCAGCGAGGGTCTAATCGGACTTCAATCCCAGTTGGGGTTAAGTACGCTGACTACTCGCTCGCGCTTTAGGTGCGGTACCGCGATCCTGTGACTCAACAGGATTGCTCCCTTCATGCTGGGTGAGGTTGAACCCACGTGTATATACTTTAGTGTACCGCCATATAGTCTGTATTTACTAGCAGCAGGTTTTCACCTGCACGGTGGACCCCGGACTGCGAACGCATCTATATCACCTTTCTTGGTGCGTTCCGCCAGTCCTAACACATCGTTTCGGACAGAGGTTCTCAGTTTGTTTCGAGGTTTTGGCGATCCTTTTGTGCTAGGATGGGCATTGATCTGTCTTTTTCCTCGGCTTTCCATCCTCAGACAAATGGCCAAACCGAACGAACTAATCAGACGTTGGAAACATATCTGAGATGCTTTGTTTCTGCTGATCAGGATGATTGGGTGTCCTTTTTGCCGTTGGCTGAGTTTGCCCTTAATAATCGGGCCAGCTCGGCTACTTTGGTTTCGCCGTTTTTCTGCAATTCTGGTTTCCATCCTCGTTTCTCTTCAGGGCAGGTTGAGTCTTCAGACTGTCCTGGTGTAGATACTGTGGTGAATAGGTTGCAGCAGATTTGGACTCATGTGGTGGACAATTTGACATTGTCCCAGGAGAAGGCTCAACGTTTCGCTAACCATCGGCGCTGTGTGGGTCCCCGACTTCATGTTGGGGATTTAGTTTGGTTGTCGTCTCGTTACGTTCCTATGAAGGTTTCCTCTCCTAAGTTTAAGCCTCGTTTCATTGGTCCGTATAAAATTTCTGAGGTTATCAATCCTGTGTCATTTCGTTTGGCCCTTCCAGATTCTTTTGCCATCCATAATGTGTTCCATAGGTCGTTGTTGCGGAGATATGTGGCGCCTGTGGTTCCATCCGTTGACCCTCCTGCTCCGGTGTTGGTTGAGGGGGAGTTGGAGTATGTGGTGGAGAAGATTTTGGATTCTCATATTTCGAGACGGAAACTCCAGTACTTGGTCAAGTGGAAGGGTTATGCTCAGGAGGATAATTCCTGGGTTTTTGCCTCTGATGTTCATGCGGCCGATCTGGTTCGTGCCTTTCATTTGGCTCATCCTGGTCGGCCTGGGGGCTCTCGTGAGGGTTCGGTGACCCCTCCTCAAGGGGGGGGTACTGTTGTGAATTCTGTTTTCGGGCTACCTCCTGTGGTCATGAATGGTACTTCGGCTGGTTCTGTCCATGGACTTTCTCTGATACCTGTGGGTGTTTCTGAGTTTCCTTCTACAGGTGACGAGGCTAATTCGTTAGTGGGCTGCTCTATTTAACTCCACTTGGATCCTTGTCCGATGCCAGCTGTCAATGTTGTAGCATTGGTCTAGTTCGCTCCTGGATCTTCCTTGGTTACCTGTTTCCTCCAGCTGAAGCTAAGTTTTGCTTTGCTTTTTTCTTGTTTGCTATTTTTTTCTGTCCAGCATGCTTATGTGAATTTTGCCTTGCTTGCTGGAAGCTCTGGGACGCAGAGGGGCGCCTCCGCTCCGTTAGTCGGTGCGGAAGGTATTTTTCCCTGCACTCTCTGTGTGGCTTTTGTAGGGTTTTTTGCTGACTGCAAAGTGACCTTTCCTATCTTCTGTCTGTTTAGTAAGTCGGGCCTCTCTTTGCTAAATCTATTTCATCTCTGTGTTTGTGATTTCAACTTACAGTCAATATATGTGGGGGGCTGCCTTTTCCTTTGGGGAATTTTCTCTGAGGCAAGATAGGCTTATTTTTCCTATCTCTAGGGCTAGCTAGTTCTGAGGCTTTGACGAGGCGCCTAGGTCATGATAGGAGCGCTCCACGGCTATTTCTAGTGTGCGTGATAGGATTAGGGATTGCGGTCAGCCGAGGTCCCACTTCCCAGAGCTTGTCCTGTATTAATGTGCTATCAGGTCTTTTCTGGTGCTCTAACTACCAGGTCCACTATTTCTCCTAACCACCAGATCATAACAGAGGTGGTGTGTGAATGGGAGACGCTGAATGTTTGGTCAGTTAGGTATTACAAGATCCAGGATAGGGCCAAGTCTGTTATGCCAAGGGATGAGAGGGTCTGTAGTAATAGGGAATGGTCCACTGTGTCAAAGGCAGAGGACAGGTCAAGGAGAAGAAGGATAGAGTAGTGTTGCTTGCTCTTGGCAGTAAATAGGTCATTGGTGACCTTAGTTAGGGCAGTTTCAGTGGAGTGCGGGACCGGAAGCCTGATTGTTACCAGTCGAAAAGGGAGCAGGAAGATAGATGGGAGGAAAGTTCAAGATGGACGTGTTGCTCCAGTAGTTTTGAGGCATAGGGGAGAAGTGATATAGGGTGATGGCTAGATACAGAGGATGGGTCAAGAGAGGGCTTTTTGAGGATAGGTGTGATTGAGGCATGTTTAAAGCTTGAGGGGAAAACACCAGTTGTTAGTGATAGGTTGAAGAGATGGGTTAGAGCTGGGATGAAGACTGTGGCAAGGTTTGGGTTGAAGTGCGAAGGTATCGGGCCAAGTGCACAGGAGGTGAGATGCGATCTTGAGAGTAGAGTGGAGAGTCGATCTTCTGTAATGGTGGAGAAGTTGTTTTTCGAGGTGGAGGGCTGGGTAGTTGGGAGGAAGGGCTCTGGGGGTTGTCGACTAAAACTGTCTCTGATGTTCTCAATCTTCTGCTTGAAAAATGAGGCAAAGTCTTCAGCTGAGAGGAGTGGGGAGGGAGGAGGTGCTGGAGGACAGAGGAGAGAGCTCAAGGTGTTGAATAAATGTTTAGGGTTGTGAGACAGGGAGGATATGAGAGATGAGAAGTAGGTTTGTTTAGCTGTGGCGAGTGTGGTTTTGAAAGTAGTGAGGGACTGTTTGAATGCGATGAAGTGCTCATTGGAGTGGGATCTTTTCCATCTCCACTCTGCAGCCCTGGAAGCTCGCCTCAGTTCTTTGGTCAGGCTGGTGTGCCAGGGCTGTCTGTTGATTTTGCGAGCTTTGGTATGTGTGAGAGGGGCAAGAGATTCCAAAGCTGCAGCTATTGTGGTGTTATATAGAGCGGCAGCGTCATCTGCATTGTGTAGGGAACTTTTGTCTGTGAGAGGGAGGAGGGATTCGGAGAGTGAATGTAGATCAAGGTGTTTAAGATTTCTGCGAGGTTGTGCAAGTTTGTGGGGTGGGGATTGTAGACAAGGAGTGGAGAGGGAAGAGAATGTGAGAGGGTTGTGGTGAGAGAGAGGAAGAGGTGATTTAGAGAGGTTAGATAGGGAGCAGAGGCCGGTGAGGATGAGGTCCAGTGTGTGGCCATCTTGGTGGGTGGATGTAGAAGACCGAGTGAGGCCGAAGGAGGAAGTGAGAGATAGAAGTTGGCAGCTGAGAGGGAAGTGTCAATGGGAAGGTTGAATTCACCCATGATGATAGTGGGGATGTCTGAAGAAAGGAAATGAAGTAGCCAGGTGGTGAAGTGGTCAAAGAAGGTAGTGGCTGGCCCTGGGGGGTGGTAAATAACAGCCAGTTAGAGGTTGGTGGGGGCATAGATGCGCACAGAGTGCACCTCAAAGGAAGGGAAAGTAACAGAGGGTGGCAGTGGGATTGGGGTGAAAGAGCAGGTACCTGACAGGAGAAAACCAACTCCTCCGCCAAGCTTGCTGCTGGGGCGGGGTGTGTGAGAAAGGTGGAAGCCACCATAGGAAAGTGCAGCAGGAGAGGCTGTGTCAGAAGGGGTGAGCCAGGTTTCAGTGATGGTGAGGAAGGAAAGTTTGGTAGTAACAAAAAGATCATGGATGTAGGAAAGCTTGTTGCAGACAGAGCGAGCAGTCCAGTTCTGAGAGGAGGAGGTGAGATGGATGGGGAGAATTGAAGAGGAGATGAACAGTTCTTTACTAGGAGTAGGGATTAGGGGAGTTTGCAGAAAGTGAAGAATTACAGGGGCGAAAGTGAAAACAAACAGAAACATTGTTTACAGTGACTGTGTCCATTTACCTTCAGTTTCCTTCTGGTTCAATTCTGGTTTTAATTCTAAATTAATCTTCCCACTTCTAGGACACACTTATAGGAATCACACAGCAGACTAAAGTCATTGCAGACTTGTGCTATGCAATATATGTACAACTAAGTGCATTCAGGTGTGAAGCAGTGAGGAGTGGTCTCTGCTCATCTTGGTCAGAGAATTAAGGGTGGACCAGATGCATACAATCAAGCATTGAGTAAACAAGGTCATAAATAACACTGGGTAAGCTGGGGTTAGCTGAAAGGCATACCATGTGAATGCTAGGAGCAGAGGAAAGTCTGTGTGGAAAGTTGGGTGATGTACTATGTGCACTTCATAGACAGACAAGGCAGGAGAGCAGGCTGGAGGGCTGGGTGCATGAACATACCATGTGAATGCTAGGAGCAGAGGAAAGTCTGTGTGGAAAGGTGGGTGATGTACTATATGCACTTCATAAACAGACATGGCAGGTGAGCAGGCTGGAGAGCTGGGTGCATGAACATAACATGTGAATGCTAGGAGCAGAGGAAAGTCTGTGTGGAAAGTTGGGTGATGTACTATGTGCACTTCATAGACAGACATGGCAGGTGAGCAGGCTGGAGAGCTGGGTGCATGAACATAACATATGAATGCTCGGAGCAGAGGAAAGTCTGTGTGGAAAGTTGGGTGATGTATTATGTGCACTTCATAGGCAGACAAGGCACGTATCAGAGATGTTCTGGTACGGAATCGTGTATCTAACCCTAGATCTACTTGGTTAGAACAATGTGCCCCTAAGGGCAATTTCCGTTGTGGCCATTGCCTTTCGTGTAAGCAGCATGTGACTGGACGTTCCCTGGATATAGGGTCTGTAAGACACACTGTCCAGCAGTTTATATCTTGCAAGACCGATTACGTGGTGTATGTGGTGTTCTGCCCCTGCAGGAGATATTATATCGGAAAAACTATCAGGCATCTGAGCACTCGGTTTAGGGAGCATTACAGGTCAATTCGAACTGGTATAGGTGTGCCCAGGTTGATTGAACATATTAAGGACACCCATCGAGGGGACCCGGATGTCCTCACGTTTGCAGGCATCGAGAGGGTTGTTGCTCCGGTACAGGGTGGTGATGTACATAAACTTTTACTAAGAAAAGAGGCGCAATGGATCATGCGCACACGCGCGGTCGGTCCAGCAGGCCTTAATGATAGAATTAATATGGCCGTCTTTCTGTAAAGTTTGTTGCGTTTCATGTACCTGGGTTTGTTAGGTCTTATTATGTATCACTTTAGCATGGGCTCAGATTTATGTGGAAATGGCAGGCAAATCCCTCCTTAGGGTGGGATTTTGGCACTGCCCACCTGGATGCATTTGCGTCTGGGACTATGTAGGAGACTCATTGTGTTCCAGTGGGAGGAGGGTATGTCTGTAGTCACATTACTTCCTTGTACCTGTCTGGCCGTTTGAGGGTTTTGTATTGTTTGTTTTTAATTAGGAGCTGTATTGTTATAGATCCGGGTAGATCCCGGTTCCTTTTAACCTCACTATCACGCATAGTTACCTTGTCTGTGGGTGCGGGAGGTAGGGGGCGGGGATGTGAAGGGAGGAGGGAGGGTGTTTCTTTCTCTCACCTGCCTTTATAGACCCGCGTCATGCTCCTGCACCTTACACCCATGGAAGCGCTACTGTCGGCGCGAAACGGCCGTCGTCACATCCTGCTCACCTCCTTCCTTGTTTGTATCCTGATGCCGTGAAGATGTGGTGTATGCACTCTTCAAATAAATGATTCAGACCACACAGGACCGGTGAGTGTTGCCGCTTCTTTCTACGTATTGCCAGTGGTTTGTACTTGTTTCATGCGTGCACCTCTACCTGGTAGTCGGATCCTAGAGAAGTTACTATGCACCGAAGATACCGCTAGTGATTGAGGATCAGCTGTGCGGTGCCTTTTTTCCTAGACTGAGACAAGGCAGGAGAGCAGGCTGGAGAGCTGGGTGCATGAACATACCTGTAGGAAGAATAGACATGCTGGTTAGAGTGCGATGGTGGCAGATTGCAGGGCACAGTCTGTATACATCCTTCTGGTTTTAATTCTAAATTAATCTTCACACATCAAGGACACACTTATAGGAATCACACAGCAGACAGATGTTTGAAAAAAGATGAGAAATCCCACCTAAAATACTAAATTATTAAATGGGAAACTCAAAACTCATCCAGCTCTATTGAGATCCGATATTATCTATTATTGTCAAACTCAACTGTTAATAATTAACATCTACTTAGAAATTCCTTAATGTTTATCTATTCCTTATACTGTATAAAAGCTGAGACAAAACAGTGAATCAATAAATGATTTTTATTACACACACACAAGTCTACAGTCTATTATATGCATTTATACATTTATATTGAAGCTGGTGACTAGTGTTGAGCATTCCGATACCGCAAGTATCGGGTATCGGCCGATACTTGCGGTATCGGAATTCCGATACCGAGATCCGATATTTTTGTGATATCGGGTATCGGTATCGGAAGTGTAAAATAAAGAATTAAAATAAAAAATATTGTTATATTCACCTCTCCGGCGGCCCCTGGACATCAGCGGGAGGATCCGGCGTCCGGCACGGCTTCTTTCTTCAAAATGCGCGCCTTCAGGACCTGTGGAATGACGTCCCGGCTTCTGATTGGTCGCGTGCCGCCCATGTGACCGCCACGCGACCAATCAGAAGCCGCGACGTCATTCCTCAGCTAAAGTCCTAGAATGAGCGCCTTCTAGGACCTGAGGAATGACGTCGCGGCTTCTGATTGGTCGCGTGGCGGTCACATGGGCGGCACGCGACCAATCAGAAGCCGGGACGTCATTCCACAGGTCCTGAAGGCGCGCATTTTGAAGAAAGAAGCCGTGCTGGACGCCGGATCCTCCCGCTGATGTCCAGGGGCCGCCGGAGAGGTGAATATAACAATATTTTTTATTTTAATTCTTTATTTTACACTTTAATATGGATCCCAGGGCCTGAAGGAGAGTTTCCTCTCCTTCAGACCCTGGGATCCATGAGGATACATTCCGATACTTGATGTCCCATTGACTTGTATTGGTATCGGATATCGGTATCGGCGATATCCGATATTTTTCGGGTATCGGCCGATACTATCCGATACCGATACTTTCAAGTATCGGACGGTATCGCTCAACACTACTGGTGACTATAAATATACAGAGAGGGAAATAGTTATTTGGTCCCATGCTGATTTTGTAAGTTTTTGCAGGGTTCAGAGACGTCACTGAATTCCTTTATTGATAAACTGACTAACAATCAATATAATATCAGGTTAACCTGTAATTATAGCAAGGAGAGAGTGGAGTTCCTTGATGTCATGATTGAGCTGGATGCAGATAGATTTATAACAACGGATGTATATCGTAAAAGTACAGAGATGAACTTGCTTCTCCATGCCACATTGGCACATCATCAGCAGACTATTAGGGCGATCCCGGTGGGACAATTTTTGCACATGAAACAAATCTGCTCTGATAACATCAGATTTCAAAATCAAGAGAATGTCCTTATAAAAAGTCTTCAGCAGAGAGGATATAATCACAAATATATCAGTTGGGGCTATAAGAGAGCTCTACACACTCCTAAAAGCCATCTTCTGATACAGAAAAAGCAACTACAACATCATGAACAACCAGCAAGATTTATCACAACTTTTAGTTCTAGGTGAACAGACATTGAGTGCAGATGAGGACCTTTGTAGACATTTACCTGTGAATCCATCCATTGCTTGGAGACGTTCGAAAAATCTTAAAGATTTGCTTACACGTAGCCACTATGTTGCACCACAAAAATCACTCTTCTCAGATAGAGAGGGCCCCTAATGGGGTCGTTTCTAATGTGGCAATTGTTATGCTTGTCGGTGCATTGAACGAGCATTCACATTTGAAAACAGTGATGCTACTCATACATATGCAATAATGCACCATATTTCATGTACGACAGATATGGTCATCTACTATGCCTACTGTCCATTTAAACTCATTTACATAGGGATGACTACTCGGACTACTCATCAATTAAGAGTTAGGATTTTGGAACACATGAAAGATATAAAAAATGCAGCAACAGTTCAGGATGTGACAATATTAAAATCTATTCCTAGATACTTTAGAAGTCATCACAGCAGCAATCTTAAATGGCTCAAGGTCGAAGGTATAGATAGAGTACAATTAGGTATGCAAGGTGGGGATTATAAAAAAAACTGCTAAAAAGTGAGACAAAATGGATAAGTTCGCCTTCACACCGTTGCTACTAAGGGCCTAAATGAGTCATTAAAGGGAAACTGTCACCCCCAAAATCGAAGGTGAGCTATGCCCACCGGCATCAGGGGCTTATCTACAGCATTCTGTAATGCTGTAGATAAGACCCCAATGTATCCTGAGAAAAAAGAGGTTAGATTATACTCACCTGGGCGGGAGGTCCGATCCGATGGGCGTTGCGGTCCGGGGCCACCCATCTTCATAGGATGACGTCCTCTTCTTGTCTTCATGCTGCGGCTCCGGTGCTGCCGTACTTTGTCTGCCCTGTTGAGGGCAGTGCAAAGTACTGCAGTGCACAGGCACCGGGCCTCTCTGACCCTTCCCGGCACCTGCCCACTGAAAAAGACATGAGCAGTCTATAATTTTAATGGTAGATTAATTTTAACATTGAGAGATAGAATATCAAAAATAAAATACAGAATATCACATTGTGTAAATTAAATATATTTATTTGCATTTTGCAGTAAGAAAAAAAGTATTTGATCCCCCTGGCAAACAAGACTTAATACTTGGTGGCAAAATCCTTGTTGGCAAGCAAAGGAGTCAGATATGTTTTGTAGTTGATGATGATGTGTGCGCCCATGTCAGGAGGAATTTTATATGCATATCATCTCTTTTGAGGCTGTCGCTTGGCAACTCAGAGCTTCTACAATCTCCATAAATTTTCTATCGGATTAAAGTCTGGAGACTGGCAAGGCCACTCCAAGACCTTAATGTGCTTCTTTTTGAGACACTCCTTTGTTACATTGGCTGTATGTTTTGGGTCTTTGTCTTGCTGGAAGACCAGCCACAACCCATTTTTAATGTCCTGGCAGAGGGAAGGAGGTTGTTACTCAGGATTTTATGGTACATGGCTTCACCCATTCTCTCATAAATGCGGTGAAGTACTCCTGTGCCCTTAGCACAGTGTTTCTCAACTCCAGTCCTCAAGACCCCACAACAGGTCATGTTTTCAGGATTTCCTTAGTATTGCACAGGTGATAATTTCATCACCTGCTCAAGTAATAATTCCATCACCCATGCAATACTAAGGAAATCCTGAAAACATGAACTGTTGTGGGGTCTTGAGGACTGGAGTTGAGAAACACTGCCTTAGCAGATAAACGCCCCAAAACATAATGTTTCCACCTCAATGCTTGACAGTGGGGATGGTGTTCTTTGGGTCATAGGCAGCATGTCTTATCCTCCAAAGACGGCGAGTTGAATTATTGCAAAAGAGCTCAATATTTGTCTCATTGGACCACAGCACCTTCTCCCAATCACTCCCAGAATCATCCAGGTGTTCAATTGTAAACTTCAGACGGGCCTGCACATGAGCCTTCTTGAGCAGGGGGGCCTTGCGAGCACTACAGGATTTTAAACCTTTAGGACATAATGTGTTAGCAATGGTTTACTTGGTGACTGTGGTCCCAGCTGCCTTGAAATCATTAAGACTTTCCCCTGTGTACTTTTAGGCTGATTTCTCACCTTCCTCATGACCAAGGATACCCCACGAGGTGCGATTTTGCATGGTGCCACAGAACGATGTCGATGGACAGTAATTTTGCATTTCTTCCATTTTCTTCCTATTGCTCCAACAGTTGTCTCCTTCTCACACAGCATCTTACTTATGGTTTTGTAGCCAGTTTTATGCAGGTTTATGATCTTTTCCTTGACATCCTTATAAAGCCCTTTGGTCATGCCCATGTTGTAGAAGTAAGGGTATGTTTCCACGTTCAGGAAACGCTGCATGTCTGATGCTGCATAGAGCCGCAGCATCACACACGCAGTGTCCAGATATTACAGCATAGTGGAGGGGATTTCTTGAAATCCCGTCTCCAATATGCATGAAAAGACGCATGCAGCAGACCCGCGGAAACGGACATGTGGTGCGTCTTTTCAGAGCGCAGCATGTCCTTACAATGCTCAAACAACGCATGAACAACGCAGGTGACCTGCCAGTGACCTCAGGTGCCGATTTGGTGCAGGTTTTACCTGTGTAAAATCCTGACCAAATCCTGATGCAATCCTGAACGTGGACACATACCCTTGGAGTCTGACTGATTAACTTGAGTCTGTGGACAGGAGTCTTTAATAAAGGTGACTATGTAAGACAGCTGTCTTTAATGCAGGTAATGAGTTGATTAGGAGCATGTAACTGGTCTGTATGAGCCAGAACTCTTAATGGTTTGTTGGGTATCAAATACTTATTTCTCACTGCAAAATGCAAATTCATGTATATAATTTATACAATGTGATTTTCTGGATTTTGTTTTTTGATAGTCTATCTCTCATTGTTAAAATTAACCTACCCTTAAAATTATAGACTGTTCATGTCTTTGTCAGTGGGCAAACTTACAAAATCAGCAAGGGATCAATAACTTATTTCCCCTACTGTACTTTTTGGGGCAGCTGCCTTCCACAATGCAATGGAAATGTTTAATGTGACTGCCTTTATGGGGACCATGTTACCCGGTTTTTGCTGCCTAATCTATATGCCATGTAGGGTAGATACAAACATCTTGATTTCTGCAAAGTATCACTTAGGCTGTATTCACATGTCGAGTAATAATCCGCTAGAATGCATCCAGCAGCAATCTGTTAACAAAAAACTTGTTTATATGGCATAAAAAACAATTTTATCCAGATCCATTTTTTTACATTAAAGTATATGGAAAATTGAACTGGTAAATAGTCATCCAATTTCTTCCACATGAAACGAATACAGGAAGCAGAACTTGAATCCTCGCACGACATGTTTGTCACCTGTTACACAGCCAATACGAATGCAGGGATTGACTGTGCATCACTGTAATACCATAGCCATCTTGATAGTGGAATAACTGTGATTAATTGGCTGGCCATGTGACAATATCAGGGATTATAAAAGAACAGTCGCCACCCAGCTCGTCACACTGACGCCATTGCACAGCTCTGTAACAGTTTGTATTGGATGCAGAAAGTGTTTGTCCAGGCCTGTGAGTGCATAGAGTCTGGTAGTGTTGATTCTGGAGCTGAATCTGTACCATTATTCTAACAGCACTTCTAAAGGCTAATTGTTTGTGCTGCTGTTTGTATCACATGCATTCTGCATTTAGTCCAGGGAGGAACAGGAACACGGACAGACAGTCTGTAGACCGGAATTAGGGCTGTGCAGACCCTTGCAAAATATATTGCTGTGGAATCTTTTTTGTGAAAAAAATTAATATATTTTGTTATCCATCAAGTATTATTTGCTTTATGGTACATTTTTAAAAACCTCCACAAAAGTGTTGAATCTCTGGATTAAATTACTCACTCATAGTGTATTCTATTCTCTGTGGTATATTTTTATAATATTTAACACTCTAAAAATCAGAATAAAAGTTGCTTGATTAATTTCTTAGCCAAACAGTATTCTGTGATCTGGGGTACATTACTGCAATATACCGTATTTTTCACTTTATAAGATGCACCTGACTATAAGACTCACCTATGTTTTAGAAAAGGAAAATAAGAAAAAAATATTTTGAGCCAAATAGTGTGCAAAAACCTTTAATTAAATAACAAAACATTATTTTAACATAGTAGAATCAATAGCAGTAAACAGCAGCATTGTGGGTAACATGTAAGAACAGTCGCAAGTACCGTTAAGTAACAGCAAGAAGCATGTTCTGGATAACAAGTGAGGAGAGACTTTAATCCTCAGGCACCATAATCTTCTAGTCATGGAATCCCAGGAATTCCTCATCACTGCTGTCAGAGTTTGGGAATCTCAGGTCCTCACAGTCATTAGTGTCACTTTCTTCACTGTCCTCATATAGCACACAATCTTCGGTGCCATCTAATGCATTGATGATCCCACATTTTTTTTAATGAACGTATAACCGTTTCATCCTTTATTGATTGCCATGATGTTTTCACCCACTCACAAACTTGCGTGATAGTGGGACTCTTCATGCGTCCAGTTAGTGTCACGTCATGATTGCCAGCAGCCATCCATTTATTCCACTCTTCTCGTATGTAGACTTTAAAGGGCCACTGTCACCCCCCTCCAGCTGTTATAAACTAAAAGAGCCACCTTGTGCAGCAGTAATGCTGAATTCTAACAAGGTGGCTCTTTTAGCTTTTTGTTCATGTATTCCCAAAATACGGCGCTTTGAAATTTAACCAAAATACCTCTTTGTCCATGGAGGAGGGTCCTCACTCCCCAGCTTGAACCAGTACTCTGCCATCACTCCAATCTTCAGGGGCTTTCGGAGCCGCCCCCTCCGCGCTGTTTTTGCTTCAAAACCTGTGCCTGCGCTGTGTACAACTGTGTGGGGCAGGCACAGTAAGCTCTGGCCGTCTGACGTCCCAGCCAGGCTTGCAGACTGCGCCTGTGCGGGCAGAGCGGCCACCCTTCCTTGGGAACCCCAGCCCCGTAGTGTGTTATGCATTATACACAGTGCGGGGCTAGGATTCTTGGGCATGCACACTGCGTGTGTCAGCCTGTCACCCAGGTCCCCCGCCTTACAGCGTCTGTATATTCAGCTGATCGTGCCTCCTCCTAGCAATTGCCAGGAAAGAATTGCTAGGAGGAGGCACGATCAGCTGAATATACAGACGCTGTAAGGTGGGGGACCTGGGTGACAGGCTGACACACGCAGTGCGCATGCCCAGGAATCCTAGCCCTGCACAGTGCATAATGCATAACACACTGCGGGGTTGGGATTCCCAAGGTGGGTGGCCGCACTGCCTGCACAGGCGCTGTCTGCAAGCCTGGCTGGGACGCCATACAGCCAGAGCTTACTGCGCCTGCCCCACACAGTTGTACACAGCGCAGGCGCAGGTTTTGAAGCGAAAACAGCGCGGAGGGGGCAGCGCCGAAAGCCCCTGAAGATTGGAGTGACGGCAGAGTACCGGTTCAAGCTGGGGAGTGAGGACCCGCCTCCATGGACAAAGAGAGGTATTTTGGATAAATTTCAAAGCGCTTTATTTTGGGAATACATGAACAAAAAACTAAAAGAGCCACCTTGTTAGAATGCAGCATTACTGCTGCACAAGGTGGCTCTTTTAGTTTATAATGGCTGGAGGGGGTGACAGTGGCCCTTTAAATGGCTTGTTTATAGAAACATCAAGAGGTTGCAGCTGGCTGGTAAGTTCCCCTGGAATTACTGCAAGATCTTCACTTCCTTAAACACTTCTTTGTGTTTTCACTAATATTGTGCTCTGAACTAATTTAGCAGGGTTGTTTTTTTCAAAAGCTCTCCAGGACGTTTGGACCACATTTTATCAACCCACAATCTCACTCCGTTCTCTTACATACAACTCCACGTGGGATAGCTTCTTTGGGCATGTCTTTCTTTTAAAATTGGTGGCAGTTTCGTGCCATCGGCACAGCAGGACAACACAACTGTGTAATGGTTTTTTCATGTCCTGCAGTTTTTACCGTTAAGGTTTTGGCACCCTTTGCATCAACAGTTCTGTTGGATGGCACATCAAAGGTTAGAGGGACTTCATCCATATTCCCAATCTGGCCCAATTCATATCCATTTTCCTTTCTGCTGTCAGTTATAAACTTGTGGAACGACAAAATCTTGGCTTCATATTCTTGTAGCTTTTTTTGCCCAATTCTAGTTTTGGTGCGCATTGCAAGGTCACATCTTTGCATAAGTCTGAAGCACCATGATCGTGATTCAGTAAATTAATTGATGCCTTTCTCAGCAGCAATCCTCTTGGTTTCGCATATGATCATTTTTGTTGAGACCGAAAGGCCATTTTTTCCGTGGCATATGATCCACTCTTTTACGCACACGTCTAACTCTGGCCACTTTGCACCACACCCACGAAGACCAAATTAGCTATTTCCCGTTTTTTGCAGCTCATCCTCCTGTTTCCTCCACTCTCTTATCATTTTTTCAGTTGGAGGAGGTCGAAATGTCTCTCTGCTGCTCTGTTCCCATGCTCTTTAGTGTATTTTATAACCTCCAGTTTAAAGGGAATTTTATATGCAATCCTTTTCTGCTTTGATATTCTTGAAAAATGCACAATATGCAGTGTTATGGCTGGCAGAACGCACCAAATTATAAGAGTAGTAACAAGGTGCGTTCGCAGCCTGGGGTCATCCGTGCAGAGATGTTACCTGCTTCGTGGTAATGGCGGACATTATATGGTGGTATAATAATGAACACACACGGGTTAACATCATACGGTATGTATAGAGATGGACTCTTTTGCTTAACAGAGCCGCAATATCACAGAATGTGCGCTAGTGTTTGTTCACAGTACTCTACCCCACGGTCACAGGGTTAGAGTCCCTCTAGACCCAATAATTCACGGCACCGCACCTGTGATGCCAGGAACAACTGAATAATAAATTGAGCGTACTGAGTGCGCGCAGTGTCGCACTGGCGAACGCCACTAACCGCCCTAACTAGGGAATATATACACGCACTAACTGCGCATGGCCTCGCACTGGTGAATGCCTCTGGTTGACTCTAAAGATCATGCTCAGTACTGGTATGCACTAACTGGCGCTATTTCAGCTCCAAACACCCAGGCTCATGCAAAAATGCGAGGGAGCGGGACAATTAGGAGCTTACACCAGCATCATACACGCACCCGCACACACCGTGATATCAGGTTATACTAGCGCATGGTCAAGCAGCCATGTGAATCTCTTATAGTCATAGCCTTCCAGGACCTTGCCAGTGGTCCTATCAGAGCCACTTGAGGACCTGGGCATGTGACCTCTGACCTCCATTGAGAGGTCATCTCATGGGCCTACCCAGTAGGCAAAAAGCAGGACTTTGTCCCAGGAGCGTCTGCTTGTCGCTGACTAATGCTGATTACAATAGCTGGATGTGGGATAACAGCAGTAACAGGATGCACAGCACCAGTTTGAGCAACATGCCGGGACTGATGTCTCTGCTGAGCAGAATCCTATGTGGCTGAGGAAGAATGGGAGATTGCAAAGGACATGGTTCGAGATTCCCCCTGTGCAGTGGAGGGAACTCAACACCTAACATGCAGCAGCCAACTGTACGGTATTTTTCTGCAAAATTGTCATGATGCTTCAGTGCAGTATAGTGCAACCTCCACCAGAGAGAGCTTGTGAGGGAAGTGAGGCTGCACACACAGAGCAGCAGCACAGGTGCCACCAAGTAGCGAGAGAGTGTTCAGATAAGCAGAGTAAAAAAACAGTCAGAAGCAGAAGTACTAGAGGGAGCAGCAGTACACGTGATCAGGAACAAGCCAGAAGGTTCAGCAACAGCCGGAAGCAGATAAGACAAAGACAGAAGGCAGAAGCGTGTCTGAATACAAGCCAAAGTCAAAACCAGGGAATCAAGCCAATTTACAGGGAAACACTGGGAAAGTGCTGACAGAGGAAGTCAACAGACATGGGGAAGGTCAGGGATTACAGCAGGACAAATCAAGATCTACCAGAGTCAGGTACACATGCAAAGGCAGAGCTATAGCTGACACCGCCAGCAGGAAGCATCAGAGCTAAATAGCAAACCTGAACCCAGAATGAGGCAGAGCAAAGTTAACCTTTGACATGATCTGCCCAGAAAAAGTGCAGACAGGACAAAACCGGAAACGGATCATGACAAAAATACAGTATTGAAACAACTGTCAGCTCTGTCCTTCATAGTAATGGGGTCATTGCAACTGAGAACATGAATGAATATGGTAATATTGCTGTAGAAAAGACATGGGCTGCACATCAAAAAATCACAAGTTGTTCTAGTGGTGTAAGGCAAAAATTTACTGTATTCATCTGAACCAGAAGTTTTTACTTTAACAATATGATCAAACTTATGACGCCTATTGCCAAGTCATGGCGAATCTCAGTGTGTCCATAACGTTAAATACTGTAGCCTTAAAGGTGTGGAATATTGTGCCAACCACCACCACAGCGACAACAAACCAGCAGGGTGATTACCTGGTGCCCCATAGTACCCATGCTGCAAGGCTGGAGACTGTAATAGGGGTTCCGCATATTTTTAATCACTAAGAGATTTACCATCATGTGCTAGCGGCTTTATACAGTCTAATCAGATTGTTAAACTAAGAACCTCATGTTCAGCTTCATTTTGCCTAGTGGCATTAGATCAACTTATGATTTTAGATGGGTGGCCCATGTCTTTTTCTACACCTATGATGAATGAAAAACATTGTTATGGGGGATCTGCACGTACACACTTATGGGGGGATCTGCGGATGACACACTGTTATGGACGATCTGTGGTGACGCACTGTTATGGGGATCTGTAGTGACGCACTGTTATGCAGGATCTGCATGGTACACACTTATAGGATGATCTGCGGATGACACACTGTTATGTAGGATCTGTGGTGACTCACTATTATGGGGGATCTGTAATGACAAACTGTTATGGGGTATCTGCATGGTGCACACTTATGGGGTATCTGTGGATGACACACTGTTATTGGGGATCTGTGGTGACACGCTGCTATGGGGATCTGCAGGGTACACACTTATTGGGGGATCTGCGGATGATTCACTGTTACGCGGAATCTGTGGGGACGCACTGTTATGGGGGATCTGTGGTGATTAGTGTTGAGCGATACTTTCTGATATTTGAAAGTATTAGTATCGGATTGTATCGGCCGATATCCGAAAAATATCGGATATCGCCGATACCGATATCCGATACCAATACAAGTCAATGGGACACCAAGTATCGGAAGGTATCCTGATGGTTCCCAGGGTCTGAAGGAGAGGAAACTCTCCTTCAGGCCCTGGGATCCATACTAATGTATAAAATAAAGAATTAAAATAAAAAATATTGATATATTCACCTCTCCGGCGGCCCCTTTACCACATGCTTTATGTTGTACATAGTGTTGAGCGATACCGTCCGATACTTGAAAGTATCGGTATCGGATAGTATCGGCCGATACCCGAAAAGTATCGGATATCGCCGATACCGATATCCGATACCAATACAAGTCAATGGGACGCAAATATCGGAAGGTATCCTGTAATGGTTCCCAGGGTCTGAAGGAGAGGAAACTCTCCTTCAGGTCCTGGGATCCATATTCATGTAAAAAATAAAGAATAAAAATAAAAAAATATCGATATACTCACCCCTCCGATGGCCCCTGGCTATAAGCGGTGTAACCGGCAGCCTCTGTTCCTAAGAATGCAGGGTGAAGGACCTTCGATGACGTCGCGGCTTGTGATTGGTCGCGTAACCGCTCATGTGACCGCTCACGCAACCAATCACAAGCCGCGACGTCATCACAGGTCCTTCACTTGCTCATTCTTAGGAGGGGAGACTGCCGGTTACAGCGGTTTCAACCAGGGCGCGTCCGAGGGTGAGTATATCAATATTTTTTATTTTTATTCTTTATTTTACACATGAATATGGATCCCGATACCGATTCCCGATATCGCAAAAATATCGGAACTTGGTATCGGAATTCCGATACCGCAAATATCGGCCGATACCCGATACTTGCGGTATCGGAATGCTCAACACTAGTGGTGATGCACTGTTAAGGGGGATCAGCGGATGATGCACTGTTATGGGGGATCTGCAGGGTACACACTTATTGGGGGTATCTGCGGATGACGCACTGTTATGGGGATCTGTGGTGACTCACTGTTATGTGGGATCTGTGGTGATGCACTGTTTTGTAGGATCTGCAAGGTACACAATTATTGGGGGATATGCGGATGATGCACTGTTATGGGGGTTCTGTTACACCAAATATAGCTGCAACCCCCATCATCTGTCAGAATACACCCATTGGTACAGTATATTTTGAAGGATGATGGAGGTTGTGCTTCCCTTCAATGTGTGCTCATGCACCTCTCCCAAGGATCTCGGACTAGTGTAAATAACAAGTGCTACACTGCAGCTCAGCAACAGTTCCCTTCACCAATCAATATCTATCACTGCAGAGGAGGAGGAGAATCATACTTCTCTCCTTCCTCTGCTTTAGGGCTCCATGTGCAGCGGAGCCCAGAATTCTCCCTGCTGCCAGCAACCGGTATTTGCCGAAAACTACTGCAGCACATGCGCAGATCGAGAGCTCTGTGACCGAGAGCTTTATCTGCGCATTCATTGGTTCGGCTCCAGTTTTCTTGAAGTCCTGTGCGGTAGACACAAGCACTCATTCTGGAAACTGGAAACTCTGGATACCAGAAGTGCAATTATGCTGCCCATGCACAGCCGAATATCGGAGATAACCACGTCTCCACCCCCAGCTCCAGGCCTGCTGCATTGCCCCACCGGTGACAGTGCCTACCACCAGCCTGCTCTGCAGCCGCCACCAGCCCCTCGGTATGCAATATTTCTTCATTTTTACCCTATTTTTTCAATATTCCGATTGGAAGATGCACCCCCATTTCTCCTCCCCAATTTGGGGGAAACAAAAATGCATCTTGCAAAGCGGAAAATAGGGTATATCACTCCAAAAAAGCATTTAATTATTGGGTTAATTTTCTCACCCATACAGTATTACGTGCTCTGTGGTACGTTTTTGTTATATATGACTGTAAAAAAAATGTAAAAACTTTTGCTAGTTTAAATTTCTCAGCCATACAATATTCCGTGGTATGGGTTACATTTATGTGATGGCGTGCCACACCATCCTGACCAAAGAACTGAGGCAAGCTTCCAGGGCTGCTGAGCAGAGATGAAAAAGATTCCACTCCAATGAGCACTTCATCGCATTCAAACACTCCCTCACTACTTTCAAGACCACACTCACCACAGCAAAACAAACCTACTTCTCATCTCTCATATCCTCCCTGTCTCACAATCCTAAACAGTTATTCAACACCTTCAACTCTCTCCTCCATCCCCCTGCACCTCCTCCCTCCCCACTCATCTCAGCTGAAGACTTTGCCTCATTTTTCAAGCAGAAGATTGAGAACATCAGAGATAGTTTTAGTCGACAACCCCAGAGCCCTTCCTCCCAACTACCCAGCCGTCCACCTCCAAAACCAACTTCTCCACCATTACAGAAGATCGACTCTCCACTCTACTCTCAAGATCGCATCCCACCACCTGTGCACTTGACCCGATCCCTTCCCACTTCATCCCAAACCTCACCATAGTCTTCATCCCAACCCTAACCCATCACTTCAACCTATCACTAGCTAGTGTTTTTCCCTCAAGCTTTAAACATGCATCAATCACACCTATCCTCAAAAAGCCCTCTCTTGACCCATCCTCTGTATCTAGCTATCGCCCTATATCACTTATCCCCTATGCCTGAAATGCACTGGAACAACATGTCCATCTTGAACTGTCCTCCCATCTATCTTCTTGCTCCCTCTTCAACCGTTTACAATCAGGCTTCCGGTCACACCACTCCACTAAAACTGCCCTAACTACGGTCGCCAATGACCTATTAACTGCCAAGAGCAAGCGACACTACTCTATCCTCCTCCTCCTGGACCTGTCCTCTGCCTTTGACACAGTGGACCATTCCCTTTTGCTGCGGACCCTCTCATCCTTTGGCATCACAGATTGGCCCTATCCTGGATCTCGTAATACCTAACTGACCAGACATTCAATGTCTCTCACTCACACACCACCTCCTCAACTCGCCACCTATCTGTCAGAGTTCCGCAAAGCTCAGTTCTAGGGCCCCTGTTCTTCTCCATTTACACTTTTGGCCTAGGACAGCTCATAGAGTCTCACGGTTTTCAGAATCATCTCTTTGCTGATGACACACAACTCTACATCTCTGGACCAGATATCACCACCCTACTAACCAGAATCCCTCAATGTCTATCCGCTATTTCATCCTTCTTCTCCGCTAGATTTCTAAAACTTAACATGGACAAAAACAGGATTCATCATCTTTCCCCATCTCAAGCGACCCCCCCAATGAACCTATCCATTACAGTTAATGGCTGCCCACTCTCCCCAGTCCCACAAGTTTGCTGTCTTGGGGAAATCCTTGACACTGGTCTCTTCTTCAAACCGCATATCCAAGCTCTTTCCACTTCCTGCCACCTTCAATTCAAATATATTTCACAGATCCGTACATTCCTAAACCAAGAATCTGCAAAAACCCTAGTCCATGCCCTCATCATCTCCCACCTCGACTACTGTATCCTCCTGCTCTGTGGCCTCCCCTCTAACACTCTCGCACCCCTCCAATCTATTTTAAACTCAGCTGTGTGACTAATCCACCTGTCCCCCTGCTATTCTCTGGCCTCTCCCCTCTTTCAAACCCTTCACTGGCTCCCCATTACCCAGAGACTCCAGTAAAAAAGCCTAACCATGACATACAAAGCCATCCAAAACCTGTCTCCTCAATTCATTTGTGACCTCATCTCCCAGTACTTTCCTGCACGCAACCTCAGATCCTCACAAGATCTCCTTCTTTATGCCCCTCTTATCTCCTCTTCCCACAATCGCATACAAGATTTCTCTCGTGCATCACCCCACTTTGGAACTCTCTACCACAACATATCAGACCCTCACCTACCATCGAAACCTTCAAAAAGAACCTGAAGATCTAGCTCTTCCGGCAAGCCTACAACCTGCAGTAACCACCGATCGATCAAACCACTGCACCACCAGCTCTATCCTCACCTACTGTATCCTCACCCATCCCTTGTAAATTGTGAGCCCTCATGGGCAGGGTCCTCTCTCCTCCTGTACCAGTTGTGACTTGTATTGTTCAAGATTATTGTACTTGTTTTTTTATGCATACCCCACCTCACATTTAAAGTGCCATGGAATAAATGACGCTATAAAAATAATAAATAATAATAATAATGTGATACATAACACTACAAAAAAGTGTTTACATTTTTTTTTTTGGTTCAATTATTCACCCATACAGTACACTGATGTGGAGTACATTTCTGTGATATTGTCACAAGAGTGTCACATCTAGGGTTGAGCGAAACGGGTCGTTCATTTTCAAAAGTCGCCGACTTTTGGCAAAGTCGGGTTTCATGAAACCCGATCCGACCCCTGTGCGGGGTCGGCCATGCGGTACGCGACTTTCGCGCCAAAGTCGCGTTTCAATGACGCGAAAAGCGCCATTTCTCAGCCAATGAAGGTAAATGCAGAGTGTGGGCAGCGTGATGACATAGGTCCTGGTCCCCACCATCTTAGA
Organism: Ranitomeya imitator; assembly: GCF_032444005.1. Taxonomy (NCBI): domain Eukaryota; kingdom Metazoa; phylum Chordata; class Amphibia; order Anura; family Dendrobatidae; genus Ranitomeya; species Ranitomeya imitator. The sequence continues at coordinate 707,496,436 of NC_091283.1, read as the reverse complement.
GAAGGGCATTGCAGTGATTGGCTTGCTGTCCGCGGCGTCACAGGGGCTATAAAGGGGCGTTCCCGCCGACCGCCATGTTACTGCTGCTGATCTGAGCTTAGGGAGAGGTTGCTGCCGCTTCGTCAGAAGCAGGGATAGCGTTAGGCAGGGTCCATTAACCACCAAACCGCTTGTGCTGTAGCGATTTCCACTGCCCAACACCACCTTCGGTGTGCAGGGACAGTGGAAGCTACATTTTTTTTTTTCCTCAGCGCTGTAGCTCATTGGGCTGCCCTAGAAGGCTCCCTGATAGCTGCATTGCTGTGTGTACACCGCTGTGCAAACCAACTGCTTTTTTCAAAGCACAAATCCTCTTGTTCCTTCCTTTCTGCACAGCTATCTTGTTTGTTTGTCCACATTTTTTATTTAATTTGTGCATCAGTCCACTCCTTATTGCTGCCTGCCATACCTGGCTGAGATTACTGCAAGGAGATAGTAATTGAAGGACAGTTCCTTTATTTTTTTTATTTTTTTTTTTTGTGGGAGATTAAGATTGGCATTTCTGCTAGAGTGCCATCCCTGTCTGTGTCATCTCTCACTCAGTGGGCCATAGAAAGCCTATTTATTTTTTTGCTTGATTTGGGTTCTAAAATCTACCTGAAAAAATCACTACATCAATCAGTGGGAGAAAAATATTGGCCTCAGGGCTTGTGTGCCACTCCTTACTCCTGTGTGTGCCATCTCTCACTCAGTGGGCCATAGAAAGCCTATTTATTTTTTTGCTTGATTTGGGTTCCAAAATCTACCTGAAAAAATCACAACATCAATCAGTGGGAGAAAAATATTGGCCTCAGGGCTTGTGTGCCACTCCTGACTCCTGTGTGTGCCATCTCTCACTCAGTGGGCCATAGAAAGCCTATTAATTTTTTTGCTTGATTTGGGTTCTAAATTCTACCTGAAAAAATCAATAAATCAATCAGTGGGAGATTAATATTGGCCTTTGGGCTTGTGTGCCAGTCCTAAGCGTGCCATCTCTCTCTCTCAGATAGTGGGCCATAGAAAGCCTATTTATTATTTTTTTTATTGGGTTTATAAATTTTCCCTGGAAAAAAAAAAAAAAGTGGGAGATTAATATTGGCCTCTGGGCTTGTGTGCCAGTCCTGAGCGTGCCATCTCTCTCACAAATAGTGGGCCATAGAAAGTCTATTTATTTTTTTGGTTGATTTGGGTTCTAAATTCTACCTGAAAAAATCAATAAATCAATCAGTGGGAGATAAATATTGGCCTCTGGGCTTGTGTGCCACTCCTGACTCCTGTGTGCGTCATCTCTCACTCAGTAGGCCCTAGAAAGCCTATTTTTTGTTTTATTTGTTTTCTAAATTCTCCCTGAAAAAATCATTTTATTTTATTTGGTTTCTAAATTATTCCTGAAAAAATCATTTTTTTTGTATTTTTTTTTTCTAAAGTCTCCCTGAAAAAAAAAAAAAATCAAATCAGTGGGAGATTAATATTGCCCTTTCTGCTTGTGTGCCAGTCTTGACTCCTGGGTGTGCCATCTCTCTCTCTCCAATTGTGGGCCATAGAAAGCCTATTAATTTTTTTGCTTGATTTGGGTTCCAAAATCTACCTGAAAAAATCACTAAATCAATCAGTGGGAGATAAATATTGGCCTCTGGGCTTGTGTGCCACTCCTGACTCCTGTGTGCGTCCTCAGTGGGCCCTACAAAGCCTATTTTTTTTTATTTGTTTTCTAAATTCTCCCTGAAGCAATCATTTTATTTTATTTTGTTTCTAAATTCTTCCTGAAAAATTCATTTTTTTGTATTTTTTTTTCTAAAGTCTCCCTGAAAAAAAAAAAATCAAATCAGTGGGAGATTAACCCCTCTGTGACCTTAGACGTACTATCCCGTCGAGGTGCCCTGGGCTTATCTGACCCTGGACGGGATAGTACGTCATAGCCGATCGGCCGCGCTCACGGGGGGAGCGCGGCCGATCGCGGCCGGGTGTCAGCTGCTTATCGCAGCTGACATCCGGCACTATGTGCCAGGAGCGGTCACGGACCGCCCCCGGCACATTAACCCCTGGCACACCGCGATCAAAGATGATCGCGATGTGCCGGCGGTGCAGGGAAGCACCGCGCAGGGAAGGGGCTCCCTGCGGGCTTCCCTGAGACCCCCGGAGCAACGCGATGTGATCGCGTTGCTGCGAGGGTCTCACCTCCCTCCCTGCTCCCTCCAGCCCCGGATCCAAGATGGCCGCGGATCCGGGTCCTGCAGGGAGGGAGGTGGCTTCACAGAGCCTGCTCAGAGCAGGCACTGTGAAGCCTGCAGCGCTGCATGTCAGATCAGTGATCTGACAGAGTGCTGTGCAAACTGTCAGATCACTGATCTGTGATGTCCCCCCCGGGTCAAAGTAAAAAAGTTAAAAAAAATTTTTCCAAATGTGTAAAAAAAATAAAAAAAAATATTCCAAAATAATGAAAAAAAAAAAAAATATTATTCCCATAAATACATTTCTTCATCTAAATAAAAAAAAAACCAATAAAAGTACACATATTTAGTATCGCCGCGTCCGTAACGACCCGACCTATAAAACTGTCCCACTAGTTAACCCCTTCAGTAAACACCGTAAGAAAAAAAAAAAAAAACGAGGCAAAAAACAACGCTTTATTAACATACCGCCGAACAAAAAGTGGAATAACACGCGATCAAAAGGACAGATATAAATAACCATGGTACCGCTGAAAGCGTCATATTGTGCCGCAAAAAAAGAGCCACCATACAGCATCATCAGCAAAAAAATAAAAAAGTTATAGTCCTGAGAATAAAGCGATGCAAAAATAATTATTTTTTCTGTAAAATAGTTTTTATCGTATAAAAGCGCCAAACCATAAAAAAATGATATAAATGAGGTATCGCTGTAATCGTACTGACCCGAAGAATAAAACTGATTTATCAATTTTACCAAACGCGGAACGGTATAAACGCCTCCCCCAATAGAAATTCATGAATAGCTGGCTTTTGGTCATTCTTCCTCACAAAAATCGGAATAAAAAGCGATCAAAAAATGTCACGTGCCCAAAAATGTTTTCAATAAAAACGTCAACTCGTCCCTCAAAAAACAAGACCTCACATGACTCTGTGGACCAAAATATGGAAAAATTATAGCTCTCAAAATGTGGTATTGCAAAAAATATTTTTTGCAATAAAAAGGGTCTTTCAGTGTGTGACGGCTGCCAATCATAAAAATCCGCTAAAAAACTCGCTATAAAAGTAAATCAAACCCCCCTTCATCACCCCCTTAGTTAGGGAAAAATAAAAAAAAAAATATTTATTTCCATTTTCCCATTAGGGCTAGGGTTAGGGCTAGGGTTAGGGCTAGGGCTAGGGTTAGGGCTAGGGTTAGGGCTAGGGTTAGGGCTAGGGCTAGGGTTAGGGTTAGGGCTAGGGTTAGGGCTAGGGTTAGGGCTAGGGCTAGGGTTAGGGCTAGGGTTAGGGTTAGGGCTAGGGTTAGGGCTAGGGTTAGGGCTAGGGTTAGGGCTAGGGTTAGGGTTAGGGCTAGGGTTAGGGCTAGGGTTAGGGCTAGGGTTAGGGTTGGGGCTACAGTTAGGGTTGGGGCTAAAGTTAGGGTTAGGGTTTAGATTACATTTACAGTTGGGAATAGGGTTGGGATTAGGGTTAGGGGTGTGTCAGGGTTAGAGGTGTGGTTAGGGTTACCGTTGGAATTAGGGTTAGGGGTGTGTTTAGATTAGGGTTTCAGTTACAATTGGGGGGTTTCCACTGTTTCGGCACATCAGGGGCTCTCCAAACACGACATGGCGTCCGATCTCAATTCCAGCCAATTCTGCGTTGAAAAAGTAAAACAGTGCTCCTTCCCTTCCGAGCTCTCCTGTGTGCCCAAACAGGGGTTTACCCCAACATATGGGGTATCAGCGTACTCAGGACAAATTGGACAACAACTTTTGGGGTCCAATTTCTCCTGTTACCCTTGGGAAAATACAAAACTGGGGGCTAAAAAATAATTTTTGTGGGAAAACAAAAAGATTTTTTATTTTCACGGCTCTGCGTTATAAACTGTAGTGAAACACTTGGGGGTTCAAAGTTCTCACAACACATCTAGATAAGTTCATTGAGGGGTCTAGTTTCCAATATGGGGTCACTTGTGGGGGGTTTCTACTGTTTAGGTACATTAGGGGCTCTGCAAACGCAATGTGACGCCTGCAGACCAATCCATCTAAGTCTGCATTCCAAATGATGCTCCTTCCCTTCCGAGCCCTCCCATGCGCCCAAACGGTGGTTCCCCCCCACATATCGGGTATCAGTGTACTCAGGACAAATTGGACAACAACATTTAGGGTCCAATTTCTCCTGCAAACCTTGGAAAAATACAAAACTGGGGGCTAAAATATAATTTTTGTGGAAAAAAATATTTTTTATTTGCATGGCTCTGCGTTATAAACTGTAGTGAAATACTTGGGGGTTCAAAGCTCTCAACACATCAAGATGAGTTCCTTAGGGGGTCTACTTTCCAAAATGGTGTCACTTGTGTGGGGTTTCTACTGTTTAGGTACATTAGGGGCTCTGCAAACGCAATGTGACGCCTGCAGACCATTCCATCTAAGTCTGCATTCCAAATGGCGCTCCTTCCCTTCCGAACCCTCCCATGCGCCCAAACGGTGGTTCCCCCCCACATATGGGGTATCAGCGTACTCAGGACAAATTGGACAACAACTTTTGGGGTCCAATTTCTCCTGTTACCCTAGGGAAAATACAAAACTGGGGGCTAAAAAATAATTTTTGTGGGAAAAAAATTTTGTTTTATTTTTATGGCTCTGCATTATAAACTTCTGTGAAGCCCTTGGTGGGTCAAAGTGCTCACCACACATCCAGATAAGTTCCTTAGGGGGTCTACTTTCCAAAATGGTGTCACTTGTGGGGGGTTTCAATGTTTAGGCACATCAGTGGCTCTCCAAACGCAACATGGCGTCCCATCTCAATTCCTGTCAATTTTGCATTGAAAAGTCAAACGGCGCTCCTTCCCTTCCGAGCTCTCCCATGCGCCCAAACAGTGGTTTACTGCCACATATGGGGTATCAGCGTACTCGGGACAAATTGGACAACAACTTTTGAGGTCCAATTTCTTCTCTTACCCTTGGAAAAATAAAAAATTGGGGGCAAAAATATAATTTTTGTGAAAAAATATGATTTTTTATTTTTACGGTTCTGCATTATAAACTTCTGTGAAGCACTTGGTGGGTCAAAGTGCTCACCACACATCCAGATAAGTTCCTTAGGGGGTCTACTTTCCAAAATGGTGTCACTTGTGGGGGGTTTCAATGTTTAGGCACATCCGTGGCTCTCCAAACGCAACATGGCGTCCCATCTCAATTCCTGTCAATTTTGCATTGAAAAGTCAAATAGTGATCCTTCCCTTCCGAGCTCTCCCATGCGCCCAAACAGTGGTTTACTGCCACATATGGGGTATCAGCGTACTCAGGACAAATTGGACAACAACTTTTTGGGTCCAATTTCTCCTGTTACCCTTGGTAAAATAAAACAAATTAGAGCTGAAGTAAATTTTTTGTGTAAAAAAGTTAAATGTTCATTTTTATTTAAACATTCCAAAAATTCCTATTAAACACCTGAAGGGTTAATAAACTTCTTGAATGTGGTTTTGAGCACCTTGAGGGGTGCAGTTTTTAGAATGGTGTCACACTTGGGCATTTTCTATCATATAGACCCCTCAAAATGACTTCAAATGAGACGTGGTCCCTAAAAAAAAATGGTGTTGTAAAAATGAGAAATTGCTGGTCAACTTTTAACCCTTATAACTCCCTAACAAAAAAAAAAATTGGTTCCAAAATTATGCTGATGTAAAGGAGACATGTGGGAAATGTTACTTATTAAGTATTTTGTGTGACATATCTCTGTGATTTAATTGCATAAAAATTCAAAGTTTGAAAATTGCGAAATTTTCTAAATTTTCGCCAAATTTCCGTTTTTTTCACAAATAAACGCAGGTACTATCAAAGAAATTTTACCACTATCATGAAGTACAATATGTCACGAGAAAACAATGTCAGAATCACCAGGATCCGTTGAAGCGTTTCGGAGTTATAACCTCATAAAGGGACAGTGGTCAGAATTGTAAAAATTGGCCTGGTCATTGACGTGCAAACCACCCTTGGGGGTAAAGGGGTTAATATTGCCCTTTCTGCTTGTGTGCCAGTCTTGACTCCTGGGTGTGCCATCTCTCTCTCTCTCCAATTGTGGGCCATAGAAAGCCTATTAATTTTTTTGCTTGATTTGGGTTCCAAAATCTACCTGAAAAAATCACTAAATCAATCAGTGGGAGATAAATATTGGCCTCTGGGCTTGTGTGCCACTCCTGACTCCTGTGTGCATCCTCTCTCACTCAGTGGACCCTACAAAGCCTATTTTTTTTTATTTGTTTTCTAAATTCTCCCTGAAACAATCATTTTATTTTATTTTGTTTCTAAATTCTTCCTGAAAAATTCATTTTTTTGTATTTTTTTTTCTAAAGTCTCCCTGAAAAAAAAAAAAATAATCAAATCAGTGGGAGATTAATATTGCCCTTTCTGCTTGTGTGCCAGTCTTGACTCCTGGGTGTGCCATCTCTCTCTCTCCAATTGTGGGCCATAGAAAGCCTATTAATTATTTTGCTTGATTTGGGTTCCAAAATCTACCTGAAAAAATCACTAAATCAATCAGTGGGAGATAAATATTGGCCTCTGGGCTTGTGTGCCACTCCTGACTCCTGTGTGCGTCCTCTCTCACTCAGTGGGCCATAGAAAGCCTATTTTTTTTTTATTTGTTTTCTAAATTCTCCCTGAAACAATCATTTCATTTTATTTGGTTTATAAATTCTTCCTTAAAAAATCATTTTTTTTTATTATTTTTTTTTTCTAAAGTCTCCCTTTTAAAAAAAAAAAAAACAAATCAGTGGGAGATTAATATTTACATTTGCGCTTCAGTGACAGTCCTGCGTGTGTGGCATCTCTCTCATTTGTTGCCACCAACAACAGAGTGTGTAACATTGTGCCTGATTTTCGTTGTGGTCTCACCCACCTGTAAAGGGGTAGCTAAATCATACTGAAGTTATAGCTCACCGTGTAAGTTGTGTGACAGCAACAAATACCGTTCGTTTGGTAATGTTTTTAAAACAATGAGGAAGTCTGGTGGAAGAGGTCGTGGCCGGGGGCGTTCATTGTCAGCTGGTAATGAGGGTAGTGGTAGTGGTGGAGCATCAGGTGGTCGTGGGAAAAAAAATATTGCACCTAAGTCGGGAGCTGTGGAGCCAGGTTCGTCGTCTGGCTACACAAGGCCTCGAACGCTCCCTTTTCTGGGAGTAGGAAAACCGCTTTTAAAGCCGGAGCAGCAAGAGCAAGTTTTGGCTTATCTTGCTGACTCAGCCTCTAGCTCTTTTGCCTCCTCTCGTGAAACTGGTAAAAGTAAAAGCAGCGCGTCGTTAGTGGATGTTCACGGTCAGGGACAAGTCGCTTCCTTGTCCTCTTCAGCAAAAACAACAACAGAGAAGAATGCAGCAGGCGACACAACGGGTTACTCCATGGAGCGCTTTACACATACCGTCCCTGGCTTAGAAAGTGAAGCAGTTAACAGTCCATGCCCATTACAAGTTGAATCTGACATGGAGTGCACTGATGCACAGCCACAGCCAGACTACTATGCTGGTCCTTTGACTCAGACCACAACATTGCCCTCGCAGGGTGCTGATCAAGAATCAGACCCTGATGAGACTATGTTGCCCCATCACGAACGCTATACCACCGACCGACACGGTGACACAGACGAAGTTGCACACGAGCTACAAGAAGAGGTAATAGATGACCCAGTTCTTGACCCCGATTGGCAGCCATTGGGGGAACAGGGTGCAGGCGGCAGCAGTTCTGAAGCGGAGGAGGAGGGGCCGCAGCAGGCATCAACATCGCAACAGGTTCCATCTGCCGGGCCCGTATCTTGCCCAAAACACGTGGCAAAGTCAAAACCTGTTGGAGGACAGCGTGGCCATCCGGTTAAAGCTCAGTCTGCAATGCCTGAAAATGTATCTGATGCTAGAAAGAGTGCAGTCTGGCATTTTTTTAAACAACATCCAATTGATCAGCGCAAAGTCATCTGTCAAAAATATTCAACTACCTTAAGCAGAGGGCAGAATCTGAAAAGTCTCAATACAAGTTGCATGCATAGACATTTAACCACCATGCATTTGCAAGCTTGGACTAACTACCAAACGTCCCTTAAGGTTGTAGCACCCTCGGCCAATGAAGCTAGTCATCAACGCAACATCCCTTCCGGCAGTGTAGGGCCACCATTTTCTGCACCACCTGCAGTATCTGTGCAGGTTTCTTTGCCAGGCCAAAGCAGTCAGGGTCAGGGAATCACCAGTTTCGTAGTAGGAAACACTGCATCTAGGGCACCGGCGGCAACAATACCATCTCCCACCGTCTCTCAGTCTGCCATGTCCACCGGCACCCCCGCTAGTTCCACGATCTCCAGCTCTCCAGTCCAGCTCACCCTACATGAGACTATGGTTAGAAAATGGAAGTACTTAGCCTCGCATCCGCGTACACAGGGTTTGAACGCCCACATAGCTAGACTAATCTCGTTAGAGATGACGCCCTACCGGTTAGTTGAAAGCGAAGCTTTCAAAGCCCTGATGGAGTACGCTGTACCACGCTACGAGCTACCCAGTCGACACTTTTTTTCCAGAAAAGCCATCCCAGCCCTCCACCAGCATGTTAAAGAGCGCATCGTCCATGCACTCAGGCAATCTGTGAGCACAAAGGTGCACCTGACAACAGATGCATGGACCAGTAGGCATGGCCAGGGACGTTACGTGTCCATCACGGCACACTGGGTAAATGTGGTGGATGCAGGGTCCACAGGGGACAGCAAGTTTGGGACAGTTCTGCCTAGCCCACGGTCTAGGAAACAGTTGGCTGTAGCCGTTCGCACCCCCTCCTCCTCCTCCTCGTCCTCCTGCAGAAGCGAGACCTCGTCCACAGACCGCAGTCGCACAACCACTCCATCCGCAGCTGCCACTGTTGCACACCAGGTCTCCCATTATGGGGCAGCTACTGGCAAACGTCAGCAGGCTGTATTGGCTATGAAGTGTTTGGGCGACATCAGACACACCGCTGAAGTTCTGTCCGAGTTCTTGCAGAAAGAAACGCAGTCGTGGCTGGGCACTGTAGATCTTGAGGCAGGCAAGGTAGTGAGTGATAACGGAAGGAATTTCATGGCTGCCATTTTCCTTTCCCAACTGAAACACATTCCTTGCCTGGCTCACACCTTAAACCTGGTGGTGCAGTGCTTCCTGAAAAGTTATCCGGGGTTATCCGACCTGCTCCTCAAAGTGCGTGGACTTTGCTCACATATCCGCCATTCGCCCGTACACTCCAGCCGTATGCAGACCTATCAGCGTTCTTTGAACCTTCCCCAGCATCGCCTAATCATAGACGTTGCAACAAGGTGGAACTCAACACTGCACATGCTTCAGAGACTGTGTGAACAGAGGCGGGCTGTTATGTTTTTGTGGGAGGATACACATACACGGGCAGGCAGTAGGATGGCAGACATGTAGTTGTCAGGTGTGCAGTGGTCGAAGATTCAAGACATGTGTCAAGTCCTTCAGTGTTTTGAGGAATGCACACGGCTGGTTGGTGCAGACAACGCCATAATAAGCATGAGCATCCCCCTAATGCGTCTGCTGATGCAAAGTTTGACGCACATAGGATCAGGCGTCTGCAGCTGAGGAAGAGGAAAGCCTTGATGACAGACAGCCATTGTCTGGCCAGGGCAGTGTACAGGACGAGGTAGCGGGCGAACAGGAGGAGGAGGACGAGGAAGATGATGGGGATGATTATATTTTTAATGAGGAAGCTTTTCCGGGGCCAGTGGAAATTGTTGGCGCGGCAAGGCCGGGTTCTGGTTTTTGGAGGGACACAAGTGACGTGGATTTGCCTGAAACTGCCCCTCAACCAAGCACAACCACAGATTTGAGAACTGGAACTTTGGGCCACATGGCGGATTATGCCTTACGTATCCTCAAAAGGGACACACGCATAACAAAAATGATGAACGATGACGATTACTGGTTGGCCTGCCTCCTTGATCCTCGCTATAAAGGCAAATTGCAAAATATAATGCCACATGAGAACTTGGAACTAATATTAGCAACCAAACAATCAACTCTTATTGACCGTTTGCTTCTGGCATTCCCTGCACACAGCGCCCGTGATCGTTCTAACACGAGCTGCAGGGGCCAGCAGACCAGAGGTGTTAGAGAGGCAGAAATCAGAAGTGGCGTTGGCCAGAGGGGTTTTCTGACCAGGTTGTGGAGTGATTTTGCTATGACCGCAGACAGGACAGGTACTGCAGCATCAATTCAAAGTGACAGGAGACAACATTTGTCCAGTATGGTTACTAACTATTTTTCATCCCTTATCGACGTTCTCCCTCAACCGTCATTCCCATTTGATTACTGGGCATCAAAATTAGACACCTGGCCAGAATTGGCAGAATATGCATTGCAGGAGCTTGCTTGCCCGGCAGCTAGTGTCCTATCAGAAAGAGTATTCAGTGCTGCAGGTTCAATACTAACAGAAAAAAGGACTCGTCTGGCTACCCAAAATGTAGATGATCTAACCTTCATTAAAATGAACCACAACTGGATTTCGAAATCTTTTGCCCCACCTTGCCCGGCTGACACCTAGCTTTCCTATGTAAAGGTCTTGCCTGTGGACTATTCTGAACGACTTTTCCAATCTCGTAATTTGCAGCACCTGATTGTCCAGCATCCGACATGTTAACACCTCCCTAAATGGCCAAAGTCCCCACACGGGGCCGTGGTATCGCCACTTGGCGCCAGCACCCGTGAGAGTACTGTTTGTCTGAAGAGGTGGGTGTGCCCGCTTTTGGTCGACGGCACTGCCACTAGGTCCCTCATAGTACAATAAAGTGTCTGGCGGTGTTGGTGCGCACCCAACGTCAGACACACCGTTGTAATATGAGGGGCCCTGGGCCTGTACCGCCGGCCACAAGACAGTCCCCCCCCCAGGTCAAACAGTGCTCTACGACTTGCAAAATTTTCCCTCACAGCTCCACCAATGTTTAGTCTATGCGCTGACATCCTTCAATGCCTGGCACTGTCAATACCATTGTATTGACATTTTTCTTATGTTAGGCCTTCGAAGCCTGTCTGCGGTCACTCCTTCCACTAGGCCTCCACTGACCTGTCTACTGCTGCCCGTGTTCCCCTGGAACCAATTTTAAATTGCCTACAGCCAGCCCAATTTATTATGTTAGGGCTTCGAAGCCTGTCTGCGGTCCCTCCTTCCACTAGGCCTCCACTGACCTGCCTACTGCTGCCCGTGTTCCCCTGGAACCAATTTTAAATTGCCTACAGCCAGCCCAATTTATTATGTTAGGGCTTCGAAGCCTGTCTGCGGTCCCTCCTTCTACTAGGCCTCCACTGACCTGTCTACTGCTGCCCGTGTTCCCCTGGAACCAATTTAAATTGCCTACAGCCTGCCCAATTTATTATGTTAGGGCTTCGAAGCCTGTCTGCGGTCCCTCCTTCCACTAGGCCTCCACTGACCTGTCTACTGCCGCCCGTGTTCCCCTGGAACCAATTTTAAATTGCCTACAGCCAGCCCAATTCATTATGTTAGGGCTTCGAAGCCTGTCTGCGGTCCCTCCTTCCACTAGGCCTCCACTGACCTGTCTACTGCTGCCCGTGTTCCCCTGGAACCAATTTTAAATTGCCTACAGCCACCCAATTTATTATGTTAGGGCTTCGAAGCCTGTCTGCGGTCCCTCCTTCCACTAGGCCTCCACTGACCTGTCTACTGCTGCCCGTGTTCCCCTGGAACCAATTTTAAATTGCCTACAGCCAGCCCAATTTATTATGTTAGGGCTTCGAAGCCTGTCTGCGGTCCCTCCTTCCACTAGGCCTCCACTGACCTGTCTACTGCCGCCCGTGTTCCCCTGGAACCAATTTTAAATTGCCTACAGCCAGCCCAATTTATTATGTTAGGGCTTCGAAGCCTGTCTGCGGTCCCTCCTTCCACTAGGCCTCCACTGACCTGTCTACTGCTGCCCGTGTTCCCCTGGAACCAATTTTAAATTGCCTACAGCCAGCCCAATTTATTATGTTAGGGCTTCGAAGCCTGTCTGCGGTCCCTCCTTCCACTAGGCCTCCACTGACCTGTCTACTGCTGCCCGTGTTCCCCTGGAACCAATTTTAAATTGCCTACAGCCAGCCCAATTTATTATGTTAGGGCTTCGAAGCCTGTCTGCGGTCCCTCCTTCCACTAGGCCTCCACCGACCTGTCTACTGCCGCCCGTGTTCCCCTGGAACCAATTTTAAATTGCCTACAGTCAGCCCAATTTATTATGTTAGGGCTTCGAAGCCTGTCTGCGGTCCCTCCTTCCACTAGGCCTCCACTGACCTGTCTACTGCTGCCCGTGTTCCCCTGGAACCAATTTTAAATTGCCTACAGCCAGCCCAATTTATTATGTTAGGGCTTCGAAGCCTGTCTGCGGTCCCTCCTTCCACTAGGCCTCCACTGACCTGTCTACTGCTGCCCGTGTTCCCCTGGAACCAATTTTAAATTGCCTACAGCCAGCCCAATTTATTATGTTAGGGCTTCGAAGCCTGTCTGCGGTCCCTCCTTCCACTAGGCCTCCACTGACCTGTCTACTGCCGCCCGTGTTCCCCTGGAACCAATTTTAAATTGCCTTCAGCCAGCCCAATTTATTATGTTAGGGCTTCGAAGCCTGTCTGCGGTCCCTCCTTCCACTAGGCCTCCACTGACCTGTCTACTGCTGCCCGTGTTCCCCTGGAACCAATTTTAAATTGCCTACAGCCAGCCCAATTTATTATGTTAGGGCTTCGAAGCCTGTCTGCGGTCCCTCCTTCCACTAGGCCTCCACTGACCTGTCTACTGCTGCCCGTGTTCCCCTGGAACCAATTTTAAATTGCCTACAGCCAGCCCAATTTATTATGTTAGGGCTTCGAAGCCTGTCTGCGGTCCCTCCTTCCACTAGGCCTCCACTGACCTGTCTACTGCTGCCCGTGTTCCCCTGGAACCAATTTTAAATTGCCTACAGCCAGCCCAATTTATTATGTTAGGGCTTCGAAGCCTGTCTGCGGTCCCTCCTTCCACTAGGCCTCCACTGACCTGTCTACTGCTGCCCGTGTTCCCCTGGAACCAATTTTAAATTGCCTACAGCCAGCCCAATTTATTATGTTAGGGCTTCGAAGCCTGTCTGCGGTCCCTCCTTCCACTAGGCCTCCACTGACCTGTCTACTGCTGCCCGTGTTCCCCTTGAACCAATTTTAAATTGCCTACAGCCTGCCCAATTTATTATGTTAGGGCTTCGAAGCCTGTCTGCGGTCCCTCCTTCCACTAGGCCTCCACTGACCTGTCTACTGCTGCCCGTGTACCCCTTGAACCAACATCAGAAAATATAAAAATAAGTATTTTGCTTATAAAAAAGAAAATACTGGAGAGATATCAAATGCAGACATTTTAACATTAAAAACAAACACATACAACAAAAATCTGGTACAGTACTAAAAATGGCCACCAGCTACAATAACTTTCTCCTGCAAGTAGTTAACTGAAAGTTTTTCTCAATTTAAAACACAGATATGGCATCCACCGAGTGTTGTCCTGTCGCGTCTTCTTTATATTATTGCCAAGAAGATGCAAAACAATGATAATAATAAAATCATTATTTACCAAAAAAATAGAGTAAGTCAAAACCACATTGCAAATAAACATTCATTACAAATAAAGAAGCAGGGCGCGTCCGAGGGTGAGTATATACCTAATAAGAATATAATCACCCTCGGACGCGCCCTGCTTCTTTCCGACAGCCTTCCTTCCTAAGAATCAGCCCTTCCGTGGTGTAGAGAGAGGGTGTGTTACACTCCAAGGTGTTCCCCAGGTTGCCTTTCCTGAGCTTCGATCTTCATGCTCTCGTTTAGTAGTTGTCGGAAAGTAGGCTGCATTAGGCCTACAAATTGGGTATGGGGTGGAGAGAGATGGTGTGTTACACTCCAAGGTGTTCCCCAGGTTTCCTTGCCATTGCTTCGGTCTTCCGACTCTCGTTTAGTAGTTGTAGAAAACTACACTGCATTAGGCCTACAAAATGGGTATCGGGTGGAGAGAGATGGTGTGTTACACTCCAAGGTGTTCCCCAGGTTTCCTTGCCATTGCTTCGGTCTTCCGACTCTCGTTTAGTAGTTGTAGAAAACTACACTGCATTAGGCCTACAAAATGGGTATCGGGTGGAGAGAGATGGTGTGTTACACTCCAAGGTGTTCCCCAGGTTTCCTTGCCATTGCTTCGGTCTTCCGACTCTCGTTTAGTAGTTGTAGAAAACTACACTGCATTAGGCCTACAAAATGGGTATCGGGTGGAGAGAGATGGTGTGTTACACTCCAAGGTGTTCCCCAGGTTTCCTTGCCATTGCTTCGGTCTTCCGACTCTCGTTTAGTAGTTGTAGAAAACTACACTGCATTAGGCCTACAAAATGGGTATGGGGTGGAGAGAGATGGTGTGTTCCACTCCATGGTGTTCTCCAGGTTGCCTTTCCTGAGCTTCTATCTTCAGGCTCTCGTTAAATTGTGGTTAAATGGAACAACTGCATTTGGCGTACTAGTTGGTTTGGGGCCTACTAACAGTGTCTGCCGCTCCTTGCTGTTCTCCTGGTTTCCTGTCCTGAAATTCCGTTTTCAGGCGCTCGTTAAGTAGTTGTTAATGTTAGACTGCATTTGGCCTACTTGTTGGGTTGGGGCCTACTATCGGTGTCTGCCACTCCTTGCTGTTCTCCTCCACTGAACAAAGCTGTGCCGCCTGTTTACTACGGTTGCCAATTTTGAACTGCATTTCGACTACTTACTGATTTGGGCCTACTCTCTGTGTCAGCCTCTCATTCCAGTTGTCCTGCACTGCAATGCCCCCTGGTTATTCCTGTGTTACCAATTTTGAACTGCATTTAGCCAACTTTATTCTTTGGGCCTATATCTGTGTTTCCTCCTCATCCTGCCCATTGCCCAGCCAGTGATAGATGAGTCTGCTGGTACATTGACCCATAACGCAACATTCCCCGTGCACGCTACACAACAACATCGTGACCCTGCTGAAAGTCAGGTTGCTCTTCCCGCATACCATACCACCTTACACGGGGACAAAGAGGAAGGTGCAGATGAAAGTGCAGGTTCCTTCATCAGGTGGGGGGAGGAATACTAGTTGGCGACGTCACTGGCACAGGGCCTCTCATAGTACGCAAAAGTGTTGCTGCCGGTGGGAGGCGCCCCCGCCGTGCAAACACACCGCTGTACTTTGAGGGGCCCTGTGCCAGTGCCAATGCCAACGAGTGGGCCCCCCCTGCTTGCTCAGGTTCACAGCACTTGCAAAGTTGAAATACTTACCTCTCCCTGCTCCACTGCCGTGACGTGGTCCAGATTTCCTGGGCCCACTAATTACTTGAACCAGCCCTACCCACCACAACTTTAGCCAAATGACCCCCAATTTCAAATGCCTTCCAATTATTATAAGGTAAATTACGCTTGACAAGCTTCATTAAGAAGAATGGATGGTTTTGACATTAAAATGGGCACTCTAGGTGTTTTCCTGGCCCCCACTCACTGCCGACTATGCTGTCCCATTGACTTGCATTGGGTTTCGTGTTTCGGTCGATCCCGACTTTACGTCATAATCGACCGATTTCACTTGACCCGACTTTTGAGATAGTCGGGTTTCGCGAAACCCGGCTCGACTCTAAAAAGGTCAAGGTCGCGCAACTCTAGTCACATCCCCTTGGGAGACCTGCAGTTAGTTGATC
This sequence comes from Ranitomeya imitator, assembly GCF_032444005.1. Taxonomy (NCBI): domain Eukaryota; kingdom Metazoa; phylum Chordata; class Amphibia; order Anura; family Dendrobatidae; genus Ranitomeya; species Ranitomeya imitator. Next base: position 707,480,561 of record NC_091283.1, on the reverse strand, counting down.
ACAATGGGTAATGAATTGCAGGTCCTCTTTAGAGACAATGTCCTATTTTAAATAGATTTCCTTTCCTTCAGTGCTTTAGAGGTTAAGGACTCTTTTTTTCACATTACCTTGGTGTACTCCATGTATGTGTCTGGCCAATGAGGGCGTCACACTTATGCCTAATAAAAGTAACAAAAGACTGACCGTCACATCCAAACATAAATAGGTCTGAACATGTGCTTACCTAGAGTCGCCAACTCACATATATTCAAACGAAAAGAAGAACACTCTAATGCTAAAACATGAAATATGAAATATGAAAATTGAATTGCATTACTGCACTAAAAATATGAAAATTTGAGAATGCTTAGTGCATAAATTGGCCAATTCAAGTGTACCCGACTCTAGGTAAGCACCTGTTAAGACCTATTTATGTTTGGATGCAATGGTCAGTCTTTTGTTATTTGTATGCATTAGCCTTCTGGCTGAGCACTCTGCACCTTAGCTTCAGGCATTTTTAAGTGCATCAGGATCATACCTCTCCATAGAGATATAGACTTTAGTCTAAGAGAGGATAGGCATTAGGTCCTTTGCAATGAGAATTATCGTGGCTGCCGGGTACACATGAATTAGCTAATTTATGCGCTAAGCTTTCTCAATTTTTCATATTTCTAGTGCAGTACTGCAATTCAATTTTCATATTTCAAATTTCATGTTTTAGCGTTACAGTGTGCTGCTTTTTGCTTGAACACTTATGCCTCATATCTTTTGGTCTTTCCTACATAGTCCCTCCAGTACGACACCAAGTTCCTCCCTGTATGACACTGTAGAGTCAGTATGTAATATTTCATAGATCTTAGGAACCATAATTGGAGGATATTAAAAACAACCTTCTTTAGTAACTGGTGTAAATATAGATTGATGTTGGCCATAACTATTATTATGCCCTGCTAAGCAGCATTCCATATATTGGTGTGGGCTATAGTGTATATAGTCTGATCTAAAGAAAGGAAAAAGGAAAAGGGATCAGAAACATCTCTCCACAATAAGAGTTGAGTTGAAGAAGGGTAAAGTTTTCACCCCTATTGCTGTTCAATTTCTGTCTTAATTAGATGTAATGGAAAATCTAATGGTGTCCATCACTTTGGCCCACGGAGGATCTTTAATAATGGCAGAGATGGTGACAGTCATGCCCTCAGCTGCGGGCCCAGTCTCTCATTGACAGGGAGACGAGTGCTCTTCATGCAGTGCTATGCACCTCGCTCACCCTGTCCGTGGCTCCAGACGATTGGCGGCTCCGTTCTCTGCTAGGAACCTGCATATCCTTGGCACATCTCCTGGAAATGCTCTTAAGAGGCGCGCCCCGTTTCCTACACATACTTAAAGCAGGAGGGCACCTGTTCCCTATAAGGGCTGTCTGTGCTGTGATGGTCTGTGCATACGTAAGGTCCTCACTACCTTTGGGAGGTGCCTGGGCAACTTTGCGCTTTGTTCTCAGTTGCCATTTTCAGGTGCCACATCATCGCTTGCTTATTCTGTCTTGCCTTGTCTTGCCTGAACTAATATTCAGTGTTTTTTTCCTAGTGTCATTGTCCCGAATACCTACCATCAACCTTTGGACACTGACGGTATCCTTGGGCCCTGCTGATTCTCATTCTCTGGATCTCCCTACTCATAGGAGAAATGTCCATCAAGTCCTACTACGGTTAATCAAGAATCATCTGTATGCCAAGTTTGAGAGGTGTCTCTTTGAGAGGAGCTCTCTGCCCTTCCTGGGTTACATAATCTCTGACACAGGTCTCAAAATAGATCCTGAGAAGGTGTCTGCTTTTCTCAAGTGACCATGTCCTGTTGGAGTCAAGGCTATTCAGTGATTCCTAGGGTTTGGCAATTACTACAGGCAATTTATTCCGCACTTCTCGGTGCAGACCAAACTTCTCACTGCTCTGACTGAGTCTTCCTTTATGTCTCTCAATCAAGCTTTCTCTACTGCTCCCACTCTCCATAGGCCAATGGTCAATAAGCAGTTCTTCGTGGAGGTGGATGCTTCCTCTTCTGGAGCCAAAGCTGTACTCACACAGAAGCTTCCTTCCGAGAGGATGGTAACCTGTGGGTTCTTTTCCAAGGTGCTCTTGCCCTGCGAACGCAACTACGCTATTGGTGACAGGGAGTAGTTGGCCGTCAAATTGGCCTTGGAGGAATGGTGTTACCTTCTGGAGGGTGCAGTGCATCCAGTTATTATCTATACTGACATTAAGAACTTGTTCTACCTTCAATCGGCTCAGAGGCTAAATCCTCATCAAGCTCGATGTTCGTTATTCTTTGCCTGGTTCGACTTCCGTCTCCACTTCTATCCAGCTGAAAAGAACAACAAGGCTGATGCTTTATCCAGATCATTTATCTCCGATGACCTAGATCAGGAACCCCACCACATCATTGATCCATCTAAAACAATCACTGTAGCACTTATACACATGTTGCAACTGCCTCCGGGTAAAACATTTGTCCCTGTCTCAGATAGGAAATGTGTACTTCTATGGGGACATTCATCCAAGCTAGCTGGTCATGCGTGGCTTAAGAAGACCTTGCAGCTGATTTCACGGCACTACTGGTGGCCCAAGATGCGTCCAGATGTCAGCGATTTTGTCGCCGCTTGTCCTTCGTGTGCCCGCAATAAGACTTCCAAAAAGCTTCCTACTCGTCATCTTCTGCCTCTCCTCATGCCATCTGCACCCTGGCAGCACATCGCATACTTAAGGTCCTCACTTCCTTTGGGAGGTGCCTGAGCAACTTCTTGTTTTGTTTCTTGCCTGAACTAATAACCAGTGATTTTTCCCTAGAGCCATTGTCCTGAATACCTACCATCTACCTTCGGACGCTGACGGTATCCTTGGGCTCTGCTGGTTCTCATTCTCCAGTTCCCTGGACCTCTCGCTCCCCCTCTCCCAGTACCACTGTCTTATTTGGGTCTGACCCTCTGGCCTTACTGTTGCAAGTAAGCTTCCTTGGCTGCTCTGGGACTATCCCTGTATAGAGGTTTGCTCGCCGGACCTCCCTCGGGGGTATTCTGTGTTTCAGCTCAGGGGGTTCTCCCTTGTGGGTTCACCTGCTTTATAACCTGAATAAAGCTTTGCTGATTTATCTGACATCCTTGTCCGGCTCGTTCCTCGGATTCAACTTCCACAGAGTCCTCTGTGGTCTAGTGGGTTCACTAACCTTGCCCCTTCTGCCTTGTCGTGACAGTGACTGCCATAGAAAACTAATTTACATGGAATCAAGATAAATGTTCAATCTGCAATCAGTTTCCTCAGCAGTAGGGTTGAGCGACCTTTACTTTTATAGGATCGGGTCGGGTTTCACGAAACCCGACTTTTTCAAAAGTCGGGACGAGTGAAATCGGCCGATCCTATAAAAAAGTCGGGGTCGGGGTCGGCCGAAACTCGAAACCCAATGCAGTGCATTCGGTTTCCAATGGTTCCCAGGGTCTGAAGGAGCAGAAACTCTCCTTCAGGCCCTGGGATCCATATTTAAGTGTAAAATAAAGAATTAAAATAAAAAATATCGCTATACTTACCCTCTGACGCGCCCTGGTACTAACCGGGAACCTTCCTTCCTTCGAATCAGCGATTCCAGGACCTTGCGGTGACGTCGCGGTGACGTCGCGGCTTGTGATTGGTCGCGCGGCCGCCCATGTGACCGCTCGCGCGACCAATCACAAGCCGCGACGTCACCGCGACGTCACGCAAGGTCCTGCAAGCGCTGATTTTTAGGAAGGAAGGCTGCCGGAAAGAAGCAGGGCGCGTCCGAGGGTGAGTATATTCCATACCAATCACAAGCCGCGACGTCGCTGCGACGTCACCGCAAGGTCCTGGAAGCGCTGATTCGAAGGAAGGAAGGTTCCCGGTTAGTACCAGGGCACGTCAGAGGGTAAGTATAGCGATATTTTTTATTTTAATTCTTTATTTGCAAACATATCGGAAATCGGGATCGGAATTCCGATACCACATTCAGAAGATCGCCGACTTCATGGCCGACCCCACACAGGGGTCGGGTCGGGTTTCATGAAACCCGACTTTGCCAAAAGTCGGCGACTTCTGAAAGTGGCCGACCCGTTTCGCTCAACCCTACTCAGCAGGACTAAATGAAGAGCTTTTATTTACTGGTTTCCTGGGCTGAACTCATTGTCCATCTCATCACTGAACAGTTCAGAATATAAGGACTTTCTCTCTCCATCCAGCAGTATTTCTTCCATTGTGGGGATATTATACTGACAATACTTTAATCTGCACAACAGTGTGTGAGTTTTTCTCTGTTCTTGATGGGATGAGTCCATTGACGCCACTCCTGTTTAATTGCAGCCCTATATCATTCTGTTGATAATAACCAGCCTCTTGGAAAGGATAATCTCTACTGTATCTTAATTGTCCTAATTCATGTTGAACCTTCTTTTGGGATTGGCTATCCAATTGACGTAATCTGGAAATCTGCATCTAGAAACTTGGTCCCCATTATCTTTACCTGTTTGATATGAGTGGAGTTATGACACTAGTTTCTGTTGCCCATGGCCATTGGTCTTGATTGATAGGCTTATGGGACACCATTACACCATATACCACTCTTTATATTGGCTATACTTGGTCTGCCCCTGACCATCAGGATGCCCCTATATTGGTGTGTGTCCATAATACCACTGCTGTACACATTACTTTTGATCGCCACCACAATGTAGGTAGGACGTATGTGCCCATCAACACCTGGACACATATGACTTTCCGGTGGGTTTGTGGAGTTGTTGTGATACTGGCCCTGCAATGTACCTGTAGGACACTGGAACTTTCCACACACACGGGGAAGATTTCATTTTTTTCTCTTGTTTTGACCAGCCCAAAACATTGCATTACTACAGGGCTGTCTCAACATACTGTCATACTGTTGACACATTTCACTGTCAGCTTTATGTGATATACATTTTTTATGTATCCAGATTTTGCTTAATACACATTCCATATACCACTCGTTTTCAGCATGTTGCATAGTCATCGAATGGCTAGATGCTGATAATATTTCATCTGCATTTTGTATATGTATCATATTCACATTGTGACTTTTTGCAGCTTTTGTACTAAGGGAAGAGACAGTCTCAGCCTCTACCTCTCACTCGCAATCAGCAAAGCCACCTGCCTCTCCGCAAAGACAGTATGTGACAGCACCACCACCACCACCACCACCAGCAGTGTCACCAAGAATCTCCACACCATTACACAGACATGTTCAGCTCCCCATCCTCCAAACCCTCAATAGAAAAAGAGGAAATACCCCCCAAGCCATCCATGAGCCATGGTACTGAATGACACAATTTCCTATTTTTCTGGCTTTGAAATACTGCAATTTCAGCTGCTGGAGATGGGCAGTTTTAAAAAATGATTACAGTGGCTGTCCCACAGGCACTACTGATGGCATTACCACCTGACAACGGGGACTCAGTGGAAGAATAAGACAAAGGGAGAGGAAGTTGCCAATTCAGCTGGAGCACCATCACCACCTCAGAAGGCAGGGTTAACATGGCCAAAATGTGTCAAAACTTTCTCAGCACGCCTCAACATCTGGCACCACTATCTGATATGGTTCATATTACCAGGAGGCAGTATTACAACAACATGGTGGAACATTGCGTGTACACACATCTTCACAAACTAATTGTTGGGTCATCTCCATTTAACTTTTGTGTCTCCAAATTGGGCACATGGCCTGAGCTTTCTCTTTATGCCTTGGAGGTGCTAGCCTGCTCTGCTTCAAGTTTACTATCAGAACATGTGTTTAACACAACAGGGAATGTGATCACAAATAAGCGCATCGGCAGTCCGCAGCCAACGTGAGGAAGCGAACATTCAAAGTCACAAGAACTTTTGCATACTTTTGGCTGACTAGACAATTTTACCAGCTGCACCCAGCCTTTGAGAAACTCTATTTGTCATTTGTTTAATTCTGGTGCCTCCCCAAGTAAAAGAAAAACAAAACAGAAAAAAAACAAAGTACCAAAATAATAATTAAAACACACAAAAACATTACTGGCTACCTTCTCTGTCTCTTCCATCTGGACCTCCATGTTCACCTCCACTATCTCCACCCCCTCCTCTACTTAGGGATTCCACGTCCTGGTCCTAGATTGTTATATTTTTTAAGTCTATGTTCTTTTAAGCAAGATCCCTAAAAAAAAAACAAAGCAAAAAAAACTAAAAAAAAATGTGTTATATACAGTACAGACCAAAAGTTTGGACACACCTTCTCATTTAAAGATTTTTCTGTATTTTCATGACTATGAAAATTGTACATTCACACTGAAGGCATCAAAAACTATGAATTAACACATGTGGAATTATATACTTAACTAAAAAAGTGTGAAACAACTGAAAATATGTCTTATGTTTTAGGTTCTTCATAGTAGCGGCCTTTTGCTTTGATGACTGCTTTGCACACTCTTGGCATTCTCTTGATGAGCTTCAAGAGGTAGTCACCAGGAATAGTTGTCACTTCATAGGTGTGCCCTGTCAGGTTTAATAAGTGGGATTTCTTGCCTTATAAATGGGGTTGGGACCATCAGTTGTGTTGTACAAAAGTCTGGTGGATACACAGCTGATAGTCCTACTGAATAGACTGTTAAAATTTGTATTATGGCAAAAACAAGCAGCTAAGTTACGAAAAATGAGTGGCCATCATTACTGTAAGAAATGAAGGTCAGTCAGTCTGAAAAATTGGGAAAACTTTGAAAGTGCCCCTAAGTGCAGTGGCAAAAACCATCAAGCGCTACAAAGAAACTGGCTCACATGAGGACCGCCCCAGGAAGGGAAGACCAAGAGTCACCTCTGCTTCTGAGAATAAGTTTATCCGAGTCACCAGCTTCAGAAATGGCAGGTTACCAGCAGCTCAGATTAGAGACTAGGTCAATGCCACACAGAGTTCTAACTGCAGACACATCTCTACAGCAACTGTTAAGAGGAGACTTTATGCAGCAGGCCTTCATGGTAAAATAGGTGCTAGGAAACCACTGCTAAGGATAGGCAACAAGCAGAAGAGACTTGTTTTGGCTAAAGAACAAAAGGAATGGATATTAGACCAGTGGAAATCTATGCTTTGGTCTGATGAGTCCAAATTTGAGATCTTTGGTTCCAACCACCCTGTCTTGTGCGATGCAGAAAAGGTGAACGGATGGACTCTACAAGCCTGGTTCCCACCGTGGAGCATGATGGTGTGGGGATGCTACTGTTGGGGATTTATTTAAAATTGAAGGCATACTGAAGCAGCATGGCTACCACAGCATCTTGCAGTGGCATGCTATTCCATCTGGTTTGCGTTTAGTTGGACAATCATTTATTTTTCAACATGACAATGACCCCAAACACACCTCCAGGCTCTGTAAGGGCTATTTGACCAAGAAGGAGAGTGATGGGGTGCAACGCCAGATGACCTGGCCTCCACAGTCACCAGACCTGAACCCAATCGAGATGGTTTGGGGTGAGTTGGACCACAGAGTGAAGGTAAAAGGGCCAACAAGTGCTAAGCATCTCTGAGAACTCCTTCAAGATTGTTGGAAGACCATTCCTAGTGACTACCTCTTGAATCTCAAGAGAATGCCAAGAGTGAGCAAAGCAGTCATCAAAGCAAAAGGTGGCTACTTTGAAGAACCTAGAATATAAGACATTAGATGATGGCCCTATTCTAACACATCGGGTATTCTAGAATATGCATATCCACGTAGTATATTGCACAGCCCACGTAGTATATTGCCCAGCCACATAGTATATTGCCCAACCCATAGTATATTGCCCAGCCACGTAGTATATTGCCCAGCCATGTAGTATATTGCCCAGTCACATAGTATATTGCCCAGCCACATAGTATATTACCCAGCCACATAGTGTATTGCCCAGTCACGTAGTATATTGCCCAGCTATGTAGTATATTGCACAGTGACGTAGTATACAGCACAGAGCCACGTAGTATACAGCACAGACACGTAGCATATTGCCCAGCCACATAGTACATTGCCCAGTCACGTAGTATATTGCCCAGCTACTTAGTATATTGCCCAGTCACGTAGTATATTGCTCAGTCACGTAGTATATTGCCCAGTCACTTAGTATATTGCCCAGTCACTTAGTATATTGCCCAGTCATGTAGTATACAGCACAGAGCCACGTAGTATATTGCCCAGCCACGTAGTATATTGCCCAGAGACGTAGTATATTGCACAGCGACGTAGTATACAGCACAGAGCCACGTAATATACAGCACAGCCACGTAGTATACTGCCCATTCACGTAGTATATTGGCCAGTCACGTTGTATATTGCCCAGCCACGTAGTATACATATGTAATAGGTTAAAAAAGAGTTAAAATAAAAAATAAACATATACTCACCTTCCAAGGGAGCCCTTGTAGTCCTGTTGCCTGTGTGCGGTGCACGCGGGCCCTTCGGTCCCAGGGTTGGATGAGTGCAGGACCTGTGATGATGTCGCGGTCACATGACCATGACATCATGGAAGGTCCATCTCGCATACCATCCTTGGCCCCGGAACATGCCATTTGCACTGCCAAGGAGAGGACGCGACGGCGGAGGGTGAGAATATACTTTTTTTTTATTATTATTATTTGTAACATTAGATCTTTTTACTATTGATGCCGCATACGCATCATCAATAGTAAAATGTTGGTCACACAGGGTTAATAGCTGCTTTAATGGAGTGCGTTACACCGCAGTCCATTAAGCTGGCATTAACCCTGTGTGAGGGCTGACTGGAGGGGAGTATGGAGCGGGCACTGACTGCGGGGAGGAAGGAGCAGCCATTTTTCCGCTGGACTGTGCCGGTCTCTGATTGGTCGTGGCTGTTTTGCCGCGACCAATCAGCGACTTGGATTTCCATGACAGACAGAGGCCGCGACCATTGAATATCTGTGACAGAAAAACAGACAGAAAGACAGACAGATAGAAGAGACCCATAGACAATTATATAGTAGATAATTTCAGTTGTATCACACTTTTTTTTGTTAAGTATATAATTCCACATGTGTTAATTCATAGTTTTGATGCCTTCAGTGTGAATGTACAATTTTCATAGTCATGAAAATACAGAAAAATCTTTAAATGAGGAGGTGTGTTCAAACTTTTGGTCTGTACTGTACCTCCTCCCCTGCCTCTTCCACCTACACAGCTACATCCACATCTACCTCCTCCAGCTATTCCACCTCCTCCTCCACTAGGACCTCTGCCCCATGTTTCTAGATTATTTTTTATTTTTTGTTAATTCTACCTCCACTATAACAGCGTTGGATACCTCTTCCCCTGCCTCTACCACCTACCTCTTGTACCCACACTACCATGTCCACCACCACCGCCTCCTGTTATTTAATTTTTTAAATTCATTTCCCTATCTATTTGTTTGCCAGGCAACTGTCCTGCTCTTACACCAGTTTTGATTCCTTTTGCAGCCGCAGCCCTTTCTATGACCATTTACAGCCATTTTAAAGCACCAAAGTTCTGTTTCCAATTGACTTCTTTTGGGTTTGACCTCAGATGCCGAAACAAACTTTGAATTGCAGTTCGGCTCAACCCGACAAACCCTAAAATCCACGGGTCTGCTCATCCCTATTAATTTTCTCAAATAAACCACTGAGATCTTCACAGAATAGCTGTATTCATACTGAAAATAAACTACACAAAGGTGGACTCCATTTACTAATTATTTGACTTCTGGAGGCAATTGGTCACTTAGGATTTTATTTAGGGGTATCAGACTACAGGAGGCTGATAACATATGCACATCACAATTTTTATTTTAAGATGTTTAAAAATTAAGAAAGCATGGTATCATTTCCTTTACACTTCACAAATGCTTGCTACCTTGTGTTGGTATATCACATAAAATCCCAATAAAATACATTGTAGTTTGTGAATGTAAGTAGAAAAAATGTGGAAAAGCTCTTAGGGTATGAATACTTTTTCAAGGTACTGCATACATCTTGAATGTGTGCCATACATATAGAATTCAAATGCACAATACTGCATTTAAATACGGCCTAGATGGTTTCTTGTATTTTTTTAGTAGATAGTTTAGACTTTTCTGACTTTTGATTTTCTTTTTAATAAAATATCTGTAAATTGACAAAAAACTTCAACATTTTTGCAATTCTCAAACTTTCAATTATGATAAATTTAAACCAGATAGTCAAACCACATAAACTAATTAATAAGCCACATTTCCCTTATGTCTATATCACTAACATTTTTCAAATGACATTTTGAATTTTCCTAGGATGTTAGAAGGGTTCAAATTTAGCAGTCCAAAATATACAAATGTTTCAGAAAATGTGTCAATCCTACAGGTACTTTACAGGATTTATGCAAAGTGGATTGAAAAAAAATGAAAAATGAAAATGTTTCCTCTAATAAATTGCTTAGGCACCCAAATTGTCACCATGACCATGAGTTTAAAGAGAAAATGGACCTCAAATTCAGTTTCTCAAACTCTTCCAAATTCATTTCTCTTAAAATTGCTTTTTTTTGGAATGGCACATGACAATGCGTAGAAGGGAAGGAACAACATGTGATTTTTGTAGCTCAAATTTGTCTGGACTACATAGTAGACACTGTGTCACAATTTCGGAGTGCCTAAGGTATAAAAAAGGAGAAATCCCCAACAGGTAACTCTAGATAGAAAACTGGACCCCTCAAGGAATTCACCAAGGTGTGTGGTCAGCATTTTGAAACCACTGGTGTCTGACAGAACTTTATGACATGAATATAATGTTGTCATTTGTCATTTCATAATGGGTAATGAGAAAAAATGAACACCATAATTTGCTACAAAATATGCTTTGAGCACAGAGCTCTACAAAATGTGGGCAAAAATTATTTTTTGGGCATATAGCAAGGATTGGAAAGGAAAGAGAGCCATTTGATTTTTGGAGTGTTAATATGGCTTTAATGTATTGCTGTTGAAAGTTTATATTTGCAGAGCTTCAGAGATGTCAAAAAAGCAAACATCCCACTAAAGTAACCTAATTTCGAAGCTTATGCATATTAAATAATAGATCTAGAGATGTGGTGAGCATTTTAAATCTACAGGTGATTACAGAATTTTATAAGTTGGGCCGTTAAAAAGAGGTGAAAGGAGAAAATGGACATCACAAATTGGTATGTAATTTCTTCCAAATGCAATGACAAATATATGTCATTGGATACTACTGTTTGGTCACATGGCAGGACTAAGAAGAAAGGAGCACTATTTGACTTTTGTAACAAATATTTAGCAAGAAAAGTTTGCAGGCACCATTAGGAAAGCATGTTATGTGCCACAAAATCCTCAAAAAGCTACCTTATTTTGGAAATGTATTTGGGAAAATTACATACATACCACATTATTACCCAATACATTGTGCCCAGCTGGTGCTTTTGTAAACATGCACTCTGTAAATTGTCAAGGGGGCATTTTGCATGTTATCTGCAGTTACATCATACTATGGTGCTTAGCAGGAAGGGGACCATTTTGAATGGGAGCACTAATTTCATTAAATTGTATTTGAAGGGAGCAAAATCACTGATCCAGCCTTTGAACTACCCATAATGTGGAAAAACTCTATTTTTCCATTGACAGGTATGAGTGCTGGATCAAGACTTATTTTTTGAATGAGTAAAAATTTCTACTGGTAGCATTTTTGGGAACTTAAAGTTTTGTGATTGCTTTTAATTCTAGCTTCAGTTTTACCACATGCTTTATGTTGTACACGTATTTGAGGTTTTCCATCCAAAACCCTAAAAAAGGAGATTCAGACAATACCATTGGTTGAACCATTCACTATAATGAGGTAGTCATTGTTGAGTAGTAAATTATTGTTCAATGGTTTCAAACACTCCAATTAATTAATTAATGCTAATTATTAAGATATTGATATGGGTCCAATCAGTTATAATATATATATATATATATATATATATATATATATATATATATATATATGTCAGGGTTGGCGGGACGCACCCAGTAAATATAGAGATAGTATAGGTCCTTATTATATATTAAGTAAATTCATTTTTTGTTTACTCAATTTTTCCGTGAGCATTTATTATCACAATCCTTGAACCAGTAACAAAACAATTTTGAACTTCTGCATGGCCTCTGTTTTGACAGTGTTCCATAATTTTAAGTATGCACACGACTGTGATTGACCACACTTTTTATGTTATAAGGATATAAGAAAGGCAGATATTACTGTAACAGAGTCCAGATGGAATCAATAGGGACTATGACAAAAAAAATTGATGGTGTCTCTGGAGATAAGTATACAATATTGGGTTCAATAGATGTTGAGGCCCTATGTAGTAGCATTCCACACTCTATGGGCCTAAAAGCCTTGGAGTTCTATCTTAGATCAAGGTCTGTGTATTTCAGCAAGCATAATGAATTGTTATTGGATTTTATGAAATACATACTCACCCATAACTTTTTTCTGTTTGATGGCAAGTACTTCCACCAGCGCAGGGGGATGGTGATGAGTTGCTCATGTGTACCATCTTATTCTAGCCTTCTCCTGGGCTGGTAGGAGGAAACAGTCATTTTTCCCTGTGTCAACTGTTGGAGGTCAGACAAGATTTCAGCTTGGCATCGATATATATATATATGATTTGTTTGTCATTTGGTCGGGGTCAGATAATGAATTCTTTAGGTTTGTACAGGAACTAAGCACCAACTAAACAGGTTTGAGATTCTTACCTTTGAGTGTGACCATACTGAATTTGCATTTCTTGACATCAAAATAACAAAAAATGCCTGGGGTTTCCTGAGTAACATAGTCTTTCGTAAGCCACCAATGCCCTCCTCAGATGGGACAGCTCACGTTAAGGAGGAAATGCTCAGAGGAAGGTACCTTCAGGGCACAAGCATATGAACTAAGGCACCGTTTCAGACAGCGTGATTACCCTGATGAGGTCTTGAATCCAATATACAGAAATGCCCTGAGTAGGGAGAGACACACTCTTTTAAAGCCCAGAGAAAAACCCAACCAGGCAGATCAAGTTTTCCTCTTCTTGTCTGTTTTCATGCTCCTGATCAATCCCTCTCTGCACTGCTGTGCTTGCTATGCATGCCAACATGCCAGGTTTAATCAGTGGTCTCATCATCGACCACGTCGTTTTCCAATTCATCACTCTGATCCTCCTTATGAGTTGCGATTTTAGGCTGACCTGATGGCATTTGTGCGTCATTAAATAGTAAACAGTAAACAGTTCCTTTGGGTGGCCAGCATTGGGGTGATATATCTCCTGGGACTCTTGATAGGGAGAGGAAGGAGGACCAGGATTAGTATTGTGAGGCCCAGACCATAGCTAAGACTATACTGTGTGGAAGACTTGGTGGTGCTGCTTGTCAACACACTGGAACCTTTGTCTGCCATCCGACCGCTAACATCCTCGCATTTGTCTGGGTTTGACAGTGTGTAGTGCGCAGACCGTCCCTGTTCCTTAACTTCACCCTTTTTCATCTTGAATATGTTATGAAAAAAAATGTCCTGGCTTTATTATGCACAAGTACCTTCACAGAGGTGTTATATACAAATTCCCTATATCTAGCAATTTGTGGGTAATTATTTTTTAGATATCAGCCTTATTACACACGACAACAGCAGACTCAGGAAAATTAATGGTAAATAGTGATGTTTACATATATCTTCATGCTTTGCACCAGGCACACAACTGCTAGATATATATAAGCTATTTATTTAACCTATAAAAAGTTATTATATTTTTATATCATCTTTGTGACAAATGCCAACAGCAGATTAAGCAAAATTATTATCACTGGTAAATAGTGATGTTTGCATATCACTGAAGGTTTTGCGCAAGTCGCACAACTGCTAGATAAAATATATGCTATTTATTTAACCAATAGAAAATCTTTTTTTATATCACCTTTATGAAAAAATGTCAACAGCAGACTCAGAGAAATTACTGGTAAATAGTGATGTTTGCATATCTCTGCAGGCTTTGAGCAAGTCACACAACTTCCAGATAAATATACGTTATTTATTTAACCAATATAATACTTTTTCATTGCCTTTATGACACACACCAATAGCATATAGAGAAAATGGCGTGCACTCACTATATAGTTAGATAGGTGCTGGCTGAAGGTGGAAGTGATCCAGTCAAAGTTATATACTGAAGAAAACATCCGCACTCAAATTTTGAATTTTTGGATGCATAACAAGAGCAAAAGTTTATTAAAGTCACCACAAAGTTAGGGCAATTTGGAGAGGGTCTCAGTGTGTGACTGTTTTCTTCATTATATGACTTTGACTGGATCAGTTCCATGTTCAGCCAGAACCTATCTAACTATATACTGAGTGCACACCATTTTCTCTATTTCTTAACCATTTGTTTTGGCACCTGCACCTGTGCCCTAGATGTCTTCCGAAACCTTTTCGTTTGATGAGTCCGCAACTTCAAGGATCCTTGCTAAAGTTGTCCACCCGGGCGACTTCCTGAAAACCCCAGCACACGAACTCTGCACTAAGGATTACGAGTGAGAAAGGAGATGGCTGGCCTCTTTTGATCTACATTCTATAACACTCGCTGAGTATCAGACTGAGCACGATTCCACATGGCCTTAGAAGCCACCTGAGACCTTCTGTACACTATTTTCTGATATGCCCGAGTACTGTGAGAAGTTTAAAAAATTCATAATACATGCTCTTTGGAAATTATCCTACTTACTATTGACTTTCTCCAAACAGCCATCAGCAAATCGGAACAGAAACCTTCTTCTATCGAGGAACAATTCTCTACATCTCTACCAGCAGCAGATTGGAGTACCTTGAAAGCTAAAACTGACAAGACAATAGAGGAGTATCGAAAATATCTACAGGAAAAAAAAGTTCAAAGTTCCAGCGAGATTCTGAAGACTATACCCAAGGCCGTGTTTACAGATGGAACGACTCTGCGACCACAGACGTAAGACAAACCAACACCAGACCCCGACGCTATGGGTCGTACAGTACAGACAGCGACAGCTCTTCAAACAGCTTCCCACAAAGTCATTTTTTACCCAGACCCCCCAACACAAGGCCCAACACACGCTCCGGTGGAAATAGACACGGAGGGCCGCCCGGAAGCAACGCAGGACGCATGACTACGATGTCCCAGGTAAGACCACTAATTCGGTCATAAATATTTCATCCTACTCCCTCGATCCTGCAGAACTGGCAGTTCTGCAATGAGGCCTAACCTTTGTCCCATACCACCATGGGACAAATTTAGGCTGTCCCAAGACTTACAACATTTCTACTGCAACCTTCGTCTAAAGGCTCATTTTGGACTCTCACAAGATGCGGTAAGGAATAGGATCCCCCCAACTGTGGAGAGTCCTATCCCTGAACTTAGTATTTCACAGCTTGGTTTACAGTAATACAAGCTGCTTTAGCCCCCCCCCCACAATCACCATGCAACAGAGGCCTGTTTTAAGCTGATCCAGATCAACATTGATGCAATCCTTGAACATCACCGCATGGGTTGTCTCCCCACCCATAGTAACATCTCTCCCCTCAAGAAACAGGCCCCAGAGTATCTTAGGAAAAATAAGAGAATCACAATTAAACCGGCCGATAAAGGCGGGGCTATTGTTGTACAGAATACTTCAGATTACAAAAAGGAAAAAAAAGGCATGAACTGCACCGCCAAAAATCATAAGTTGATCTAATGCCGCTAGGCAAAAATTTATATAACTAAATATGAGGTTTTCAGTTTAACATTCTGATCAGACTGTATGAAGCCCACAGCCATGTCACGGCAAACCTCGTAGTGGGTCCTACCGCCGTAACGGAGTGGTGACCATCACCACAGCGGCAATGCACCAGCAAGGCGGACGGCCTGTTGCCCCACAGCACCCATGCTGCGAGACTGAGCCCCCATGACTCCAGACCGCACCGCCCCACCAGCACAAAGCCACAGCAACAATGGACACCACACAGCACCAGCACCAAAATGAATGGAGCACTGAAACTCATCTTCCTCAGTCTCCAAGTCTCCGTGGGCTTCATTCAGTCTGATCAGAATGTTAAACTGAAAACCTCATATTCAGTTATATAAATTTTTGCCTAGTGGCTTTAGATCAACTTATGATTTTTGGAGGTGCGGTTCATGATCTTTTTTTTTCTTTTTGTGCA
Source organism: Ranitomeya imitator (assembly GCF_032444005.1). Classification (NCBI taxonomy): domain Eukaryota; kingdom Metazoa; phylum Chordata; class Amphibia; order Anura; family Dendrobatidae; genus Ranitomeya; species Ranitomeya imitator. The sequence goes on along the minus strand of NC_091283.1, from coordinate 707,464,370 downwards.
AATCATGCTTCAGATTACACCCTTGAAATTCTCAAACAGCTGTCCAATACATCTACATTTACTAAGATCCCGAATGACCCCTCTCCAACTATCAGAGCTAAAACTGAAATTCTTCTCAAAAAATATTTATCACTCAACATGATTGACTGTGTAAGACCGTCACTTTTTTAACCAATCCCCATCCTGTCACCCCAGTTATCTATATGCTAGCTAAGATCCGTAAATCACTAAACAATCCTCCTGATCGACCCATCGTCATTTCCATTGACTCCATCCTGGCCCCGATCTCTATCTTTCTCGAAAAAACTCTTACTCCGCTTACCAGATTTATGAAGTCTTTTATCCTCGACACAGGACATTTTCTCCAGATCCTTAAACAACTTCCCACTTCTCCACCAGGGTGTTTCCTGGCTACATTTGACATAATGAGTCTGTACACGTCTATCAAACATGATCTAGGTATTGGAGCAGTTGGCAATTTTTTCGAGCAGCTAGCTTTCCCGAGTAACTCCCGCCTCTTGTGCCTTGATCTATTATCTATTATCTTTGGTTTTACATCAATACTATTTCCTAGGTGGTGACCAATTCTATGTATAGACCCAGTGCACCGCCATGGGGACCAACGTAGTGCCGGCATATGCTAATATCTACATGATGCTTTTGAACACACCCATGTTTATCAGAACACACTCTTCACACTGTACAACTCCTGTTGGCTACGCTATATAGACGACATTTTTGCTTATGGACAGGCCCCTATGACATTCTTGTTACCTTTACTGAGCACCTTAACTCTATTTGTCCTGAACTTCAGTTTACATTAAACCACAGCCAAACTCACATTGCATTCCTCGATACTCTTGTCACCAGAGAACCTAATGGGCATCTTGCTACCGATCTTTTTTCCAAACCCACCGATTCCAATAGCCTTCTCCACTAACATAGCTGTCCCCCCTCCTCTACCAAACACAGTCTACCTCGCTGCCTATTCAAGTGGGTAGCACACATAGTGTCCAACCCCGATCTGCTTCCAGGACGTTTAGATGAGATGTCCCACAAATTCACAGCTAGACAAAAATCTACTGGACAGAGAAAAATTGATGACAATCAACCCACCCTCCAATCTTATCTCTGAACCTAAAACAGAATGTGTTCCCTTTGTCCACACCCATCATCCCATTATGTCCAAAATCTACAATGTGATCCACAAGCATTGGCCACTATTCACACGATCCTACCCCCACATTGAGGTTTTCACAAAAATTCCAATCATGTGTAAACATAGACCCAACAATATCAGGAACAGGGTAGTTAAAGCTGACTTAGACAGTTCATCCAAAATACCAAGGCAAACCTTCCTTGCCACAGAACAATGCTGCACATTCCCTTGCTTGGGCTCTGCATGCTGCTCCAATGTTATTAAATCCAGCATGATCACCCATCCACACTCTGGTAAACAGTACCAAATCAAAGGCTTTTTCACATGTGATTCAAGCCACGTTGTCTACGTTAAAAAATGCCCTGGCGGCTTACTTTATGTTGGCGAAACAACTCAACATATCCGTGACCGAATATCAAGTCAAAAATCTACTATACACTGTAAAAAAAAACTTGGCTCCCTCTTCCTCATCATTTTGTATCTGCAAACTATTCAGTGTCGCAACTATGCTTCCAGGTTCTCAAACAAGTTGATAAACCAAGGCGTGGCGGGAACTTCATTAAATGCTTAAAAGAAAGAGAATCGTTTTGGATCTATACCCTACAGACCCTTACACCTAAAGGCCTGAATAGGGAAATTGACTTGGTTTTCAACTGATGGTTCCTGTGGACCCACGTCTCCTGCTCTCCTGCAATTTGTTTGCCATATATTTTCTAATATGTTTTGATTTTCGGGATTGTGGAATACATTGTCCATTATGTAATTTGTCATGCTCATATCTTAATACTGGCGGACCCGCGCCTGCACAACTAGACGCTTGACAGGCTCTTGCCGACATGGGACTGTGCATGGAGCATGCGCCCGTGCATCCATTCACCACGCAGGTGCCTGCCTCCATTGCATTCATGCCTTTTACCACGCAGGCGCCCACCGCCATTGGTTGTATGCCGCGGTCCCCCCACACTGCGCATGTGCCCGCGCTCCAAGCCTCCTTCTCACACTGAGCCTTTCCCCACTTCCAAACCTGCTGCTTTATTAACCCACTGGCCACCAATGTGTGCGCTCATCACCACAAGGCACCTCTCCAGTTCTCCCAGGTATGCTTTTGACTATACTTTAAGTTAACTGCTGCCCTAATCCTCTCTCCTCTCCCATTTTAGTCACCTACAACATTTTAAGGGACATCCCCTTCCGTGCCACACCGGATTTCTACGTTTATTGACTATAGGTATGCCACTTTCCCCTCCTTTTCTTCCCCACTATGCAGTTTCAACTGTCTCTTATTTATTTCAGTCCTTCCTTCTACACTTTCCACTGGGAAACTTTCCAGATTTCCTCTACTACAGCTTCATTTCTCTACCTTTTTCTTCTCACAATCTTATGTTGCTGTATTTTCAAGTCCTTTGCCAGCCTTCCTGTTCTCCTTCTTGTAGTGTACTATACTATATAGCTTCTTCTCTGTGACGCTATTACAAACAAATCTATTTGGGCTTGTTTATCATTTTTTGTATAATGCTATATATTTGTGTAAATATAATGTACATAGGCCACAACCACAAAATGTATATTTTTGTGCACCTTTTCGCATGTTTGATGCTTGGCTAAGCTTTATCTGTTTTCTGTAATTTTATTCCGCCTCTAATTATGTATATACTTGTTTTCTACTGAGGTTTGACAAAGACCCATCATGGGGTCGAAACGTTACCTACTTTATACCTACCACAGAGACCCTCTCCAAATTGCACTAACTTTGTGGTGACTTGAATAAACTTTTGCTCTTGTTATGCATCCAAAAATTCAAAACTTGAGTGCAGCTGTTTTCTTCAGTACACACCAATAGCAGACTCAGGGAATTTATTGGTAAATAGTGACATTTGCTTATCTCTGTAGACTGCGCCAGTTGCACAACTGCTAGATAAATATTAGCTATTTCAGTAGTATATGCTGGCACTGAGTAATATTATTTGGTTCTAAAAAACTGTTTTGTATATTATGGTAAATATGAAACCCTGCCTCTCTCCCTAATCCCACAGTCTGTTCTTAAACTGTACAACACAATGCAAACTAGCAGCAATCTGCAGCATGCACTTGCAATGATAACACCCAGGTGCCCGCATTTCCCTCTCCCTCTTTTTAAATCTCTCCCTACACTATCTCCACCAAACAGAGAACTTGTCGTTACTCTCAGTAGCTCTTAAAAGAGCTTTTTGTAATCACAAACTCGCGGTATATGCTGCTTTCATTCTCCCTACACTCACACAATCCTTTTTCCGCAGGAATGCATGCAAGATGGAGCCAGCAGGGATTAAATTTCCCCTATTACGCTGTAAGGTCAGTCAATCACAGTAATGTCACACAAAAGATTGCACTAGCATTACTTTGATTGGCAAGCATGGCCAGCATGTTCATTGGTTGCAAATAAAGTGGCAAACATGCTGGGTGTGTCACTCGAATATACCAAGGCGAACATCAAATTACTCGATGAGTAACGAATAGCGTACTATTCGTGCGAGTAACAAATAATGCCGAATGTATTAGCTCATCACTATTTATTACCATTACAGCACTTTAATATTTTTCACATTGATTGCTGGTTTCATACATCACAATAATTCCGTATTGCAGTGCATTAGACCTATCAATTTTAGATCTGCAGTAGACAGCCAAATAAACTCTGCTATAGTCAGAGCCTTACAGTCAATGTACCTGAGGCCATTACTCTTCCTATAGTTGCCTTGACAACCAACAGGCCCGGCAATTGTGGTCAAGGGGTGCCGAAAGGGTTAAGGAGGGAGTTTTCTCCCTCTGTTAAACATTTAGATGCCGGTCTCACTTTTGACAGTGGCATCTAGTGTGTTTATTATACCGGATCTTAGCTAAAATGGATTGGAACTTATGCAGCAGGGTGGCAGCTATAATATACAGCTGGAACCTACTGCATTTTCGCCTTTCAAAGACTAGTTTACTTAGACTTGAATAAAGATGAGGGAACTTGAAGTGCAAAGTTCAGGGTTCGTATGCTGTCTGCTGCTGAACTCCGAACACGGACTTCTCCTTGATGTCCGTTTTACAGCTCGGAAGTTTGGGAAGGAGAGAGAGATTTTAAAACTCAAACATTCAGGTCCCCATTGATGTTTATGTTGTCCGGGATCAGATTCATGTTCATAGCAGTTCTTAGGACTAAAGTTTGGTCGAACCCGAGGTACTTGAACTTCCTATGGTCTGCTCATCACTAGTCTTGCACACTATAGAAATGCAGCACTGAGAAATAATGACCATCAATTTTGGCAAAAAACATTAGTTGCATTAACTAAAACAGTTTACAAAAAGTCATGACAATCATGCCATATACAGTATTTGTCATGTGCCATATCTTTCTTCAAGCTTTTTCTGCTTTATGAACGTACTAGAATGCTTGATAAACTGTAAGCTCAATAAAGTTAACTGTCAACATGTGGATGTCACCACTACTGAAATATATAATACATTTTGATTTAATTCTTTGAAAGCTGCAAGAGATTTTGGAATTATGTTGCAAATAAATCTTTATTCAGACAATAACACTGACACAAGAAAATAAAACCATTAATAAGCCTAGAAAAGATCAGAAAAGAATAGATTATATTATAGTACATGCATATACAAGTCTTTTTTATTAACAAATTTAATTTGCAGTATTTTATTGTTTTAGCTTACTAACTATCGTCCTATATTGCTTTTGAGAGCGATCATTTACAAAAAAGATATCAGAAATAATAGGTGGAAATAAACAAGCATGCCTTTTAGAGATGTATGAATAGATTCAATATAAATTTGTCATATTTTTTAGGAATTCTCTAAAGCTGGCAATTTTGAACTATATGGGATTCAATTTGTCACCACCATTTTACAGATAGAATAAGATTGACTCAGACAGAAAATGATCACATTATCATAATGACTTGAGAATGACCATCACATAAATGCAGCAGCCATTGTGTGGTTAAAGCACAGAATAAATAGAGATAGGAAAAGGAATTCGTTAGACACGAAAGGAACTGTGGACACTGACAACTCTTTTTGTCTTTTTGACAAACTGTATCTGACAACGTAGCAGGGAAGAAGGTTAAGGTACCGTCACACTAGACGATATCGCTAGCGATCCGTGACGTTGCAGCGTCCTTGCTAGCGATATCGTCCAGTGTGACAGGCAGCAGCGATCAGGCCCCTGCTGTGATATCGCTGGTCGGGGAAGAAAGTCCAGAACTTTGTTTCGTCGCTGGATCTCCCGCTGACATCGCTGAATCGGCGTGTGTGACGCCGATTCAGCGATGTCTTCGCTGGTAACCAGGGTAAACATCGGGTTACTAAGCGCAGGGCCGCGCTTAGTAACCCGATGTTTACCATGGTTACCATCGTTAAAGTAAAAAAACAACCAATACATACTTACCTACCGCTGTCTGTCCCCGGCGCTCAGCTACTCTGCTCTGGCTGTGAGCACAGCGGCCGGAAAACAGAGGGGTGACGTCACCGCTCTGCTTTCCGGCTGCCCGGCGCTCACAGCCAGAGCAGAGAAGCACAGCGCCGGGGACAGACAGCGGTAGGTAAGTATGTAGTGGTTGTTTTTTTTACTTTAACGATGGTAACCAGGGTAAACATCGGGTTACTAAGCGCAGCCCTGCGCTTAGTAACCCGATGTTTACCCTGGTCACCGGGGACCTCGGGATCGTTGGTCGCTGGAGAGCTGTCTGTGTGACAGCTCTCCAGTGACCAAACAGCGACGCTGCAGCGATCCGGATCGTTGTCGGTATCGCTGCAGCGTCGCTTAGTGTGACGGTACCTTTAGTGTGAGGAAACTAGGATAATACAGAGTTAATGTTAAGACTGCAGATCAAGACAGGGAGACCAGGCCAGAGAGGACCACATAGCTGGCAGCTGTTGTTGCTTGTGTGGTCTATCTGCTAACTGCTCCTGTGATTAAAACACATTCCTTTTATTAATCTAATTTAATGTATTTTCATGACATGCGAACACTGAGCCTTATTGAACACTTTTTGAAAGTTTTTGTCATTATTTTTTTAAGGAAGGGAGGAATTGTATAAAGGTAACCTGTCATGACCAGAGATGAGCTAAATTGTTTGGAAAACGTTCGACAATCTCAAATTCGGCGCGAACGTAGCATACTCGGATTTGTGTTTGATTTCCCTTGCATTTTTCCCTAAAGTGGGAAAAATTTGGTCACAGATCGGTAAATGATTTTGTTTCCATGAATGCTTTTGTTTTGGCATTGCCTAGGATAGAGGTGCTGTGTGTTGAGCGAGGAGGGGGGCATGTTTTATGAAGGGAGGGGATGTGTATAGGTCATCGGAGCGCCAGAGTGTAATTTTTTGTTTTACTTTTTCTTTTTCTGTATTAATTTAATGTGTGTACATTCCAGAAGCCAATCAGCGCATAGAAACCTTCCACAATGTCATGCCCAAGGTCCTCTCTGATTCATATAAAAAGCAGACATCTTATTTCTCTGGACCATATTATCAGTGTAATAGAGCACAGAGGTCGCTCCTGCTGCAAGTGAACTTTTCATTTAGTTAGATAGGATCCTATCCTGAGTGAAATCGAGTTTCCAGCATCTATCTACATTGTGTTAAATCTGTGTTGCATTCAGGAGGCCCAATTTGATAATCCAAATCCTTTGGGCTAAAACTATGTTTCAGTGAGGAATCAGAAGATCCCATTTACTCATTGTTAGTGCGAATATAGGGGTTCACCAAGGAGGCCCTATTTGCTAATCCACACAGTTTGGGATAAAACTGTGCTGCAGCCCGGAATCAGGAGGCCCCATTTGCTAATTAAAATTGTTGGGCCTAATATTGGTGTTCAGCCAATAGGCCCCATAAAATCATTGAGCCTTATATTGGGGCTCAGCCAGGAGGCCCCATTTGGTAATCCAAATAATTTAAGCTAAAACTGAATTGCAGTGAGGAATTAGGATTCCTCCCTATTTGATAATCAAATTGTTAGGCCTAATACTGGAGTTCAACCAGGAGACCCTATTTGCTTTTCCTAATTGTTTGGGGTAAAACTGTCTTGCAGTCAGGAGGCCACATTTGCTAACCCAAATCTTTTGGGCTAAAACTGTGTTGCAGTCAAGGTACAGGAGGTTCCATTTGTTAATCAAAATCATTATGCCTAATATTAGAGTTTAACCAAAATGCCCTATTTGCTAATCCAAATCTTGTGCTAAAACTGTGCTACATTGAGCAATCAGGAAGCCCTATTTGCTCTCCACAATTGTTTGTCCTAATATAGGGGTTTAGCCAAGAGGCCCTATTTCCTAAAAAAAATAGTTTGGGCTAAAACTATGTTGCAGTGATGAATCAGGAGGTCCCAGTTGCTCATCAAAATCATTAGTTCTAATATAGGGGTTCAGCCAGGAGGCCAAATTTGATAATCCAAATCATTTGAGATAAAATTGTGTTGAAGTCAGGAATCAGTAGGCCCCATTTGCTCATCAAAATTGTTTGCCCTAACATAGGGGTTCAGTAAGGAGGCCATATTTGCTAATCAAAATCATTTGGGCTAAAACTGTGTTGAAGTCAGAAATCAGGAGGCCCCATTTGGTAATGAAAATCGTTACACCTAATATTGGAATTCAGCCAGGAGGCCCCATTTGCTAATCCAAATCTTTTGGGATAAAACTGTACTGCAGTGAGGCCCCATTTTCTCATCAAAATCATTAGGACTAATATTGAGGTTCAGACAGGAAGCACTATTAAATAATTCAACTTGTTTTTGCTAAAACTGTGCTGCGGTGAGGAATCAGGAGGCCCCATTTGCTAATTAAAATCGCTAAGCCTAATATTTTCTAATCCAAATCTTCTGAGCTAAAATTGTGTTGCAGTGAGTAATCGGGAGGTTCCATTTGCTCATCAAACTTTTTCATCCTAATATAGAGGTTCAGCCAGGAGGCTCTATTTTCTCATCTGAATTGCTGGGCTAAAACTGTGCAGCAGTGAGGATTCAGGAGGCCCCATTTGCTAATGAAAATTGTAAGTCCTATTATAGGGGTACAGACAGGAGGCCACCTATTGCTAATCCAAATTGATTGTGATAAAACTGTGTTGCAGTGAAAAATCAGGAGGCCTCATTTGTTCATCAAAATTGTTAGTACTAGTATAGGAGTTCAGACAGGAGGGTTATTTGCTAATTCAAATTGTTTGGGCTAAAATTATGTTGCAGTGAGCAATCAGAAGGGGCCCCTTTTGCTAATTAAGATCGCTAGGCCTAATATTACAGGTGCTTCTCACAAAATTAGAATATCATCAAAAAGTTAATTTATTTCAGTTTTTCAATACAAAAAGTGAAACTCATTATATTACATAGAGTCATTACAAACAGAGTGATCTAGTTCTAGTGTTTATTTGTGTTAATCTTGATGATTATGGCTTACAGTCGTGATTCACCCGCCGCTATTAACTAGTTAAATGCCGCTGTCAAACGCTGACAGCGGCATTTAACCGGCGCTTCCGGCCGGCCGGAAATGAGCGCAATGCTGACCCCCGTCACATGACCGGGGATCAGCGACGCTTCTGCATAGTAAACATAGAGGTCCTTGAGACCTCTATGGTTACTGACCCCAGCTAGCTGTGAGCGCCACCCTGTGGTTGGCGCTCATAGCACACCTGCATTTCTGCTGCATAGCAGTGATCTGATGATTGCTGCTATGTAGCAGAGGCAATCGAGTTGTGCCAGCTTCTAGCCTTCTATGGAGGCTATTTAAGCATGGCAAAAGTAAAAAAAAAAAGGTTAAAAAAATGTGAAAAAAAATATAAAAGTTTAAATCACCCCGCTTTTGCCCCATTCAAAATAAATCAATAAAAAAAATATCAAACCTACACATATTTGGTACCGCCGCGTTCAGAATCGCCCGACCTATCAATAAAAAAAGCATTAACCTGATCACTAAACAGCGTAGCGAGAAAAAAATTTGAAACACCAGAATTACAATTTGTTGGTCGCCGCGACATTGCATCAAAATGCAATAACGGGCGATCAAAAGAATGTATCTGCACCGAAATGGTATCATTAAAACCGCCAGCAAGACACGCAAAAAATAAGCCCTCAACTGACCCCAGATCATAAAAAATGGAGATGCTACGGGTATCGGAAAATGTTGCAAATTTTTTTTTTTTTTTAGCAAAGTTTGGAATTTTTTTCACCACTTAGATAAAAAATAAGCTAGTCATGTTAGGTGTCTGTGAACTCATAATGTCCTGGAGAATCATAATGGCAGGTCAGTTTTAGCACTAAGTGAACCTAGCAAAAAAGCCAAACAAAAAACAAGTGTGGGATTGCACTTTTTTTGCAATTTCACCGCATTTGGAATTTTTTTCCCGTTTTCTAGTACATGACATGCTAAAACCAATGATGTTGTTTAAAAGTACAACTTGGTTCACAAAAAATAAGCCCTTGCAAATTGACGGAAAAATAAAAAAGTTATGGCTCTGGGAAGGAGGGGACCAAAAAACGAACACGGAAAAACGGAAAATCCCAAGGTCATGAAGGGGTTAAATTAAACCATAAACGAAAAGGGGTATTTTTGGTTTTGCGTTTTCATTTTTTGCTCCCCATCCTCCAAGAGCCATTACTTTTTATTTTGTGGATGAAATAGCCATTTGAGGACTTGTTTTTTGTTGGATGAGTTGTACTTTTGAATGATACCACTTGTTAACATATCATGCATTGGAAAATAAGGAAAACAATCCAAGTGCGGTAAAATTGCAAAAAAGTGCTATCCCACAGTTGTTGTTTTTTTTTTTTTACCATACTCACTCAAAGCTAAAGCGGACCTGCCATTATGATTCTCCAGGTCATTACGAGTTCATAGACATAGACATAGACGAGTTCATAGAGTTCGAATCTCGGCTTCAGGAAAATGGCCGCCGCGATGTCCATCTGCGCACGCGCGGCACCCAGCGGCCATTTTCCTGAAGTCCCGGGAAGCAGGAGACTCCATCTGCGCACGCGCGGCCTCAGGAAGATGGCCGCGCCCACCGAGAAACCGCTGAATAGCGGCGAGCGCGCTCTTTTTGTACAGCTGCGCAGTGCATTCGGCACTTGCGCATGCGAGAAGCACTACGCCACCAACGGGAACATAAGCAAGATGTGGGGGAATAAACAGCGCTGTGACCACGCCCATCCGACCTGACCAGCCTGATTGACAGGCGAAAAAGGCCACTTTTGTAAGGTATTTCGGCAGCATAGGTAGGGAATCGGGGGACAAAAAATACCCTATTGTAATGCACAGCTCAGGCCCTATTTAATGGTATTTTTATCTCCTACTGAAAAAACGGGGTGACAGGTTCCCTTTAACTTGTATTACTAGGAACAAAAATAATTTTGTACGTTATAATACTAATATGAAAACGTACTATTCCTTTTTAATAGTGTTGAGCGATACCGTCCGATACTTGAAAGTATCGGTATCGGATAGTATCGGCCGATACCCGAAAAATATCGGATATCGCCGATACCGATATCCGATACCAATACAAGTCAATGGGACATCAAGTATCGGAATGTATCCTCATGGATCCCAGGGTCTGAAGGAGAGGAAACTCTCCTTCAGGCCCTGGGATCCATATTAAAGTGTAAAATAAAGAATTAAAATAAAAAATATTGTTATATTCACCTCTCCGGCGGCCCCTGGACATTAGCGGGAGGATCCGGCGTCCGGCACGGCTTCTTTCTTCAAAATGCGCGCCTTCAGGACCTGTGGAATGACGTCCCGGCTTCTGATTGGTCGCGTGCCGCCCATGTGACCGCCACGCGACCAATCAGAAGCCGCGACGTCATTCCTCAGCTAAAGTCCTAGAATGAGCGCCTTCTAGGACCTGAGGAATGACGTCGCGGCTTCTGATTGGTCGCGTGGCGGTCACATGGGCGGCACGCGACCAATCAGAAGCCGGGACGTCATTCCACAGGTCCTGAAGGCGCGCATTTTGAAGAAAGAAGCCGTGCCGGACGCCGGATCCTCCCGCTGATGTCCAGGGGCCGCCGGAGAGGTGAATATAACAATATTTTTTATTTTAATTCTTTATTTTACACTTCCGATACCGATACCCGATATCACAAAAATATCGGATCTCGGTATCGGAATTCCGATACCGCAAGTATCGGCCGATACCCGATACTTGCGGTATCGGAATGCTCAACACTACTTTTTAATTATTTGTTGATGAAATTATTTCATCATAATGATTTTTATATTTTCAGGTTGCTACATTATTTTGATAATATTGATGTGACATTTACAATTCTATAACATGCCTATTAAACTAAAACTTGTCATGGGATCTCAGACAATCTTCCTATCGCACCAAGTCCTGTTTTATGTTGGGGTGGAAGAGCAACCCCACAGAATTGATTTCAACTATTTTTAAGACTAAAAGAGTCTCCCAGGAATTTGGACATTCTGAAAGGTCATACAAATTACTATAGTGCACTATTACTCTTAAAAGAATTGCAAAAACATAAAGCCTGTTGAAGATTGTGTGGCCAGCAGGTTTCTTACTTGACAATGTGAACATCTTAAGATTCTAAATAGGTAAAATGCATTAAAGACTTGGCTTTATTACACTTTAATCTGTAATCATTTCAATTAAGTCAACCCACCCAGGCTTTACACCCGGGAGATTTAAATAAAGGTACCGTCACACTAACCAACGCTGCAGCGATACCGACAACGATTTGGATCGCTGCAGCGTCGCTGTTTGGTCGCTGGAGAGCTGTCACACAGACAGCTCTCCAGCGACCAACGATGCTGGTAACCAGGGTAAACATCGGGTTACTAAGCGCAGGGCCGCGCTTAGTAACCCGATGTTTACCCTGGTTACCATCCTAAAAGTAAAAAAAACAAGCACTACATACTTACCTTCCGCTGTCTGTCCTCAGCGCTGTGCTTCTCTGTACTGGCTGTGAGCACAGCGGCCGGAAAGCAGAGCGGTGACGTCACCGCTCTGCTTTCCGGCCGCTGTGCTCACAGTGAGTGCAGGAAAGCACAGCGCCGGAGGACAGACAGCGGAAGGTAAGTATGAAGCGTTTGTTTTTTTTACTTTTAGGATGGTAACCAGGGTAAACATCGGGTTACTAAGCGCTGCCCTGTGCTTAGTAACCCGATGTTTACCCTGGTTACCAGCGAAGACATCGCTGAATCGGCGTCACACACACCGATTCAGCGATGTCAGCAGGAAGTCCAGCGACGAAATAAAGTTCTGGACTTTCTGCAGCGACCAACGACATCACAGCAGGATTCTGATCGCTGCTGTGTGTCAAACTGAACGATATCGCTAGCCAGGACGCTGCAACATCACAGATCGCTAGCGATATCGTTTAGTGTGATGGTACCTTAAAGACTTTTTTTTCCATGACCAGATATGGTGCCTGTACACTTGAAAGGTTGAATTAAACAACCTTGTTTTAAATAGGACGCTGATATTCCCTGCACAATGGGATAAGTAGATAGTCAAAAAATCTCAAATATAATGAAAACCACAAAAAAAAACCTACTAAGCCGATTATAGCAAAATAGGGAAATTCAAAGAGTATATTGGACTAAAAGAATATAGATTTTATTAACAAATTTACATTAAAACTGAATAACAACAGAGTATCACCGCTATTGCAGAAAGACACAGGGAACCAAAGAAGAAGTACCACAAGAGCACACTAATGAATAAAGTGTGATTATATAAAAAAAAGCACTATTTGAGCTAATTAATGACAGCTGCACCACACAAGAGTGATTAAAACCACTATATACTCTTTGAATTTCCCTTTTTTTGCTCTAATCGGCGTAGTAGGTATTTTTTGGGGTTTTCTTGTTTTAAATGGGCAGTATTTTGACATCAATAGGAATGGAATTTGTGCGGGTCACACTGCCATTGATTTTCTAAAACAAATTCTGTCAGAATATGATCTGAGTCATCTCACTGTCATCCAATTCTCTCATATGAGAGAATTGTATAACAGGTGCGGAGAAGATGGAGAACTTAATTTCTCCATTGTCTTAGTCTGCGGACTGCGGTAATCATATTTCACTAGGATGATATCCGAGTGCAGTCCTTTGTTTTACAAGCACCGATAGACTTGTATAAGTGAGCGTGATCTGATGATAGGATGCACTTGCAGCATGCCGGCAATTGTTTTCTCATGCAGAATAGGAATGAGAAAGAAAATTGCCAATCTGCACCGACTCATAGTGTAACACATGGCCGAATGCTATCTGATAAAACATCAAATAGCATTCTGCCGTGTTTATATGGTCTTGCAGCGATCCCTTAGTGTGATGTTTATTTATTTATTTAATATGCTTTTCTTATATAGCGCGATCATATTTAGCAGCACTTTACAGACATTATCATCGCTATTTCCAATGAGGCTCACAATCTAATTTTCCTGTCAGTATGTCTCTGGAATGTGGGAGGAAACAGGAGAACCCGGAGGATGCCTACACAATCATGGGGAGAAAATACAAATGCCTTGCAGATGTTGTCCTCGGTGGGATTTAAAGCCAGGACCCCAGTGTTGGAAGGCTGCAGTGCTAATCACTGAGCCACCCTGCTGCCCGTGCTTTCTGTTCATATCAAAGATCCATTCAATAAAATGCTTAAAACTGGTTCCCAAATAAGACCAAACTCAGAAATGTCTTTTTTTTCTGCAAACACAACCAACAATACCACATGTTGCATGTTTTTGTGAAAAAACTAACACAAATTTAGCACATACAATAAAAATGTTAATGGCCTTAGTTGGTTAATTTATGCACTCCATCTTTCTTATTAATCTTTCTTATAAAGCAAGCTTCGCTTTGTACTACTTTTGTCATTGTCACGATCCCGCCACTTACTCTGTCCTAGGGACATTGTGAGCGACTGCTCAGCTTTCCCTATGGATAGCAGAGACATGTCAGGCTGTAACTGCTGAGTTTGGGCTTCCCCCAGGTATTTTCCTTTCTGGATAATTGTCAGGCTCTTTAACTGTCTGGCAATGTTAGGTCATTGTCAGTTGTAGCTTCAGCTTACTGGTGTGTTTATTCTGTGCTTTGTTTTCTGATATTCAGATCATTTTTTGCTGGACCTTAGCTTTGCTTTTTGAATACCCATTTATATATAATCCTTTTTGTCTTTGACTAATTCTGACATTAGTTACCAGACCCTGGACTTTGCCCCTGCCTATTCTTTGTTTTTGACTTACCATCCTGGCTTTTCACCTTGGACCTCTTGAACACTCTGCCTCATGGCTATTCGATGAGTAGAGACTAGAGTAACAGTCATCTGATTGTATAAACTTACACAAAACTACTGTACTACATCTTGACTGAGCAACAATATTCTTTGATTCTTGTTCTTACCTGAAGGTGTTTCGTGTTTATGTTGAATCAGACACAGGCTTTTTTAAATTTGGCTTAGGATTGCTACTTATTTTGTCGTATATGTCTCTACAATCTCGGTGTATGGCTTCATTCAAACTTTCTTGTTGCACATAGGTGTTCTATCTGTTTTATTCATGGAAAGAATATGTACTCATTATAATCTATGACAATAGAAAACCTCAAGGACCAGGCACACAATATATTTATATATATATATATATATATATATATATATATATATATATATATATACAGTTAGGGCCAGAAATATTTGGACAGTGACACAAGTTTTGTTATTTTAGCTGTTTACAAAAACATGTTCAGAAATACAATAATATATATAATATGGGCTGAAAGTGCACACTCCCAGCTGCAATATGATAGTTTCCACATCCAAATCGGAGAAAGGGTTTAGGAATCATAGCTCTGTAATGCATAGCGTCCTCTTTTTCAAGGGACCAAAAGTAATTGGACAATGGACTCTAAGGGCTGCAATTAACTCTGAAGGCGTCTCCCTCGTTAACCTGTAATCAATGAAGTAGTTAAAAGGTCAGGGGTGGATTCCAGGTGTGTGGTTTTGCATTTGGAAGCTGTTGCTGTGAGCAGACAACATGCGGTCAAAGGAACTCTCAATTGAGGTGAAGCAGAACATCCTGAGGCTGAAAAAAAAGAAAAAATCCATCAGAGAGATAGCAGACATGCTTGGAGTAGCAAAATCAACAGTTGGGTACATTCTGAGAAAAAAGGAATTGACTGGTGAGCTTGGGAACTCAAAAAGGCCTGGGTGTCCACGGATGACAACAGTGGTGGATGATCGCCGCATACTTAATTTGGTGAAGAAGAACCCGTTCACAACATCAACTGAAGTCCAGAACACTCTCAGTGAAGTAGGTGTATCTGTCTCTAAGTCAACAGTAAAGAGAAGACTCCATGACAGTAAATACAAAGGGTTCACATCTAGATGCAAACCATTCATCAATACCAAAAATAGACAGGCCAGAGTTAAATTTGCAGAAAAACACCTCAAGAAGCCAGCTCAGTTCTGGAAAAGTATTCTATGGACAGATGAGACAAAGATCAACCTGTACCAGAATGATGGGAAGAAAAAAGTTTGGAGAAGAAAGGGAACGGCACATGATCCAAGGCACACCACATCCTCTGTAAAACATGGTGGAGGCAACGTGATGGCATGGGCATGCATGGCTTTCAATGGCACTGGGTCACTTGTGTTTATTGATGACATAAGAGCAGACAAGAGTAGCCGGATGAATTCTGAAGTGTACCGGGATATACTTTCAGCCCAGATTCAGCCAAATGCTGCAAAGTTGATAGGACGGCGCTTCATAGTACAGATGGACAATGACCCCAAGCATACAGCCAAAGCTATCCAGGAGTTCATGAGTGCCAAAAAGTGGAACATTCTGCAATGGCCAAGTCAATCTCCAGATCTAAACCCAATTGAGCATGCATTTCACTTGCTCAAATCCAGACTTAAGACGGAAAGACCCACAAACAAGCAAGACCTGAAGGCTGCGGCTGTAAAGGCCTGGCAAAGCATTAAGAAGGAGGAAACCCAGCATTTGGTGATGTCCATGGGTTCCAGACTTAAGGCAGTGATTGCCTCCAAAGGATTTGCAACAAAATATTGAAAATAAAAATATTTTGTTTGGGTTATGTTTATTTTTCCAATTACTTTTGACCTCCTAAAATGTGGAGTGTTTGTAAAGAAATGTGTACAATTCCTACATTTTCTATCAGATATTTTTGTTCAACCCTTCAAATTAAACATTACAATCTGCACTTGAATTCTGTTGTAGAGGTTTCATTTCAAATCCAATGTGGTGGCATGCAGAGCCCAACTCGCGAAAATTGTGTCACTGTCCAAATATTTCTGGCCCTAACTGTATATATCTCCTATGGCCGTAACATAATGTTTGCCCATGTGCCACATGTGCACCAATGAACAATACAAAAGACATATTGGTAAAGGAACTGAAGGACAAAGGAAAACACTAAATAGAGCAGTCCAGTATTATAATGAAATAAGTATTTTTATTAATTATGATGTATATAAGAGCAAGTTAGGTAGGGGTGGGGGAAAGGATACCAGAAAGAGGACACACAACAAGGGACAAAAAGGATTGCAATATGTATCACAAAAAACAGTACAATTGGTGTTACACAAAATAAATAAAAAAAACAAGAATAATAAAGTGCCTTTGTGCTAAATAACCATTGGTGATATAACTAAATCAATAAACTGCTGCAAATAGTGTATATAGGGCAATAAAAAGATGTAATCAATATCAAAAATATGCAAATATCAGGGGTGGGACCATAGTATGGAAAAGTGTATGTGACAAAAAGTATGTAGGAGGTTAAATGACCCCAGCTATCAATAGTATTTGTTCAGCAACAAAGTAAAGATAACAGGGATGACACTGTGAAAGTAAATAAAGAAATCATATGAATTTGTGATGCACGTGGTGTTTGTCCCTTGAATGCGTCTACCCCGATGCGCATTTCAGGGTCAGCCTTCATCAGAGGATAGAGTCATCCTAAGGGAAGTGCATCAAATTGTTAACATCAGCGCCTCTTTGGACAAATGATCCCAGGAAATCCAAGGTTTAAAACAGGTAACAAAAAGGTCAGGCAGTTTGGGTATGTTCATGATTTAAAAAAGACATAGAAACCTTTTTAAATCACGAGTGTATCCAAACTCCCTGACCTTTTTGTTACCGGTTTTTAATATGAGGAAATAATTAGATGTTTTAAGAAATCTTGGATTACCTTGGGTCATTTGTCCAAGCAGGCGCTGGATGTTAACTATTTGATGCACATCAACTGTCACCCAGTGGATCCGTGCAGCCTGGAGGACACATTAACCAGCGGAGCAGGTGAACTGGCAAACTAATTTTATACATCCAAAGGGAAGTGGGTATAAATGGAGGGAGCAACCAATAGAAGCGGGGATGGACCTTGTGCAACGCGCGCCTGTATTGGAGGTTGCCAGGAGACTTCACCTCACCGAACCATGTGACCATCTATGCCGCGATCAGCTGACATTAAAGCCAGACAGAGCCAATACCAGTGGCATTATCACAAGCAAATTATGTCAGGCCATAACTATTACAGAGCCAAGTATACCAACCTTTTACCTTTTACCAAAATTACACAAGAATCTTAATTGCCTCCCTGGTAGACCGATTGTCTCTGGCAATCAGAATTTCCTGGCAAATGTAGGCAAATTAATTGACTCTAACCTTCAACCATTAGTTGTATGCCTCCCCTCTTTCATCCTTGATACCGGTGACTTCCAGAAAAAGATTGATGGCCTCCACCTCGACGTTGACACATTACTAGTTACAAGCAATGTTGAATCTTTGTATACCAGCATTAAACATACTGATGGTCTACATGCAGCTAACTGCTTCCTAATGACGTCACAAAACTCCCCTGCCATGACTGACTTCATTATCAAGATCCACAAATTTAGCCTGACACTTAACTTTTTTACTTTTAAGGGGTCCTTCTACCTGCAGCTACAGGGCACAGCAATGGGTGCATTATATGCACCTGCTTATGCCATTCTGTTCCTGGGGCTGTGGGAGAGGGACCTCTTCCTTTCTGATAATCATGAATGGATGTGCCGTGTCCTTTTTTGACATGGTGCATAGATGATATTTTCTTTATCTGGTAGGGCTCAACTGGTACTTTGGATGAATTCATGTCTCATCTAAGTGATAACTCAAATATACATTTGACATATCATCATGATGTTAATCGCATCAAATTGTTAGATGTGACAATAAAACGTGATTCAAGCAACATTCTTCAAATTGACATCTTTAGGAAACCAACGTCAACAAATGCACTCCTTCATGCTTCCTCCTCCCATCCGGTGTCTTTAATTTGTTCTATTCCAGTGGGTCAATTCCTAAGACTTAGAAGTCTCTGCTCTACAGATGCTGAATTTGAGATACAAGCTAGGGAACTGAAAACAAGGTTCAATGACCGCGGCTATAGCCACCGATGTATTGAGAGCCTACAAATGGGCAAAACACTGTTCAAGAAACGACCTAATATACTTATCTCAAAAGCCATCTCTGTCTACTCAGGAGCAATTTATTACCAACTAGCTGAAGAGCCCGGTGTTGCCTGAGCATATTAAATATCTGTGGTTAGTTATAGCACCTCACTTCTCTTATTTTCTAATCACGCCTCTCATTTTCCCAATCACATCTTTCATTTTCCCCCTCACAGCTCTCATTTTCTCCCTCACACCTCTCATTTTCTCCCTCACTCCTCTCATTCCCCCTAACACTTGTCATTTCGACCTCACATCTGTCATTTTTCGATCACTCCACTATTTTCCCCCACTCCTCTCATTTTGCACTCACACCTTTTCATTTTCACCTCACACCCCTCATTTTCACCTCAGTATAAACATGTTTGTCATCTTCCTTATATATAGTATACACGTGTATATCATCTCCTGTATATAGTATATACCTGTATGTCATCTCCCCTGTATATAGTATATACCTGCTGTGTGTCATCTCCCCTGTATATAGTAGATACCTGTATCTCATCTTCTATATATAGTATATACATGTATGTCATCTCTGTTATGACCTGGTGGTAAGGACAATAATGGACCTGGTGGTTAAGAGCACACGGAATGACCTGATAGTTACAAATAATATAGGACGAGCTCTGAGACGTGGGAACTCTGCTGACCGCAATCCCTAATCCTATCACACACACTAGAAATAGCCGTGAATTGCTCCTAACGCTCCCTATGCAACTCGACACAGCCTAAGGAACTAGCTAGCCCTGAAGATAGAAAAATAAGCCTACCTTGCCTCAGAGAAATTCCCCAAAGGAAAAGGCAGCCCCCCACATATAATGACTGTGAGAAAAGATGAAAATACAAACACAGAGATGAAATAGATTTAGCAAAGTGAGGCCCGACTTACTGAACAGACTGAGGATAGGAAAGGTAACTTTGCGGTCAGCACAAAAAACTACAAAAAGACCACGCACAGGGCGCAAAAGACCCTCCGCACCGACTCACGATGCGGAGGCGCTCCCTCTGCGTCCCAGAGCTTCCAGCAAGCAAGACAAAAATCAAAATAGCAAGCTGGACAGAAAAATAGCAAACTAAAGAAAAACAAGCAGGAACTTAGCTTCTGCTGGGAAGACAGGTCACAAGAACGATCCAGGAGTGAACTAGACCAATACTGGAACATTGACAGGTGGCATGGAGCAATGATCTAAGTGGAGTTAAATAGAGCAGCCAGCTAACGAATTAACCTCGTCACCTATGGAAGGAAACTCAGAAGCCGCAGCCCCATGGACAGAACCAGCCGAAGTACCATTCATGACCACAGGAGGGAGCTTGACAACAGAATTCACAACAGTACCCCCCCCCCTTGAGGAGGGGTCACCGAACCCTCACCAGAGCCCCCAGGCCGACCAGGACGAGCCAAATGAAAGGCACAAACCAGATCGGCAGCATGAACATCGGAGGCAAAGACCCAGGAATTATCTTCCTGACCATAACCCTTCCACTTGACCAGGTACTGGAGTTTCCGTCTCGAAATACGAGAATCCAAAATCTTCTCCACCACATACTCCAACTCCCCCTCAACCAACACCGGTGCAGGAGGATCAAAGGATGGAACCACAGGCGCCACGTATCTCCGCAACAACGACCTATGGAATACATTATGGATGGCAAAAGAAGCTGGAAGGGTCAAACGAAACGACACAGGATTGAGAACCTCAGAAATCTTATACGGACCAATGAAACGAGGCTTAAACTTAGGAGAGGAAACCTTCATAGGAACATAACGAGACGACAACCAAACCAAATCCCCAACACGAAGTCGGGGACCCACACAGCGCCGGCGGTTAGCGAAACGTTGAGCCTTCTCCTGGGACAATGTTAAATTGTCCACCACATGAGTCCAAATCTGCTGCAACCTATCCACCACAGTATCTACACCAGGACAGTCCGAAGACTCAACCTGCCCTGAAGAGAAACGAGGATGGAAACCAGAATTGCAGAAAAACGGCAAAACCAAAGTAGCCGAGCTGGCCCGATTATTAAGGGCGAACTCAGCCAAAGGCAAAAAGGACACCCAATCATCCTGATCAGCAGAAGCAAAGTATCTCAGATATGTTTCCAAAGTCTGATTAGTTCGTTCGGTTTGGCCATTTGTCTGAGGATGGAAAGCCGAGGAAAAAGACAAATCAATGCCCATCCTAGCACAAAAGGCTCGCCAAAACCTCGAAACAAACTAGGACCCTCTGTCCGAAACGATGTTCTCCGGAATGCCATGTAAACGAACCACATGCTGGAAAAACAATGGCACCAAAACAGAGGAGGAAGGCAACTTAGACAAGGGTACCAAATGGACCATCTTAGAGAAGCGATCACAAACCACCCAAATGACCGACATCTTTTGAGAGACAGGGAGATCCGAAATAAAATCCATAGAGATATGCGTCCAGGGCCTCTACGGGACCGGCAAGGGCAAAAGCAACCCACTGGCACGAGAACAGCAGGGCTTAGTTCGAGCACAAGTCCCACAGAACTGCACAAAAGAACGCACGTTCCGAGACAAAGACGGCCACCAAAAGGATCTAGCCACCAAATCTCTGGTACCAAAGATTCCAGGATGACCAGCCAACACCGAACAATGAACCTCAGAGATAACTCTACTAGTCCATTTATCAGGGACAAACAGTTTCTCCGCTGGGCAACGGTCAGGTCTATCAGCCTGAAATTTTTGCAGCACCCGCCGCAAATCAGGGGAGATGGCAGACAAAATTACCCCCTCTTTGAGAATACCCGCCGGCTCAGGAACACCCGGAGAGTCGGGCACAAAACTCCTTGACAGGGCATCAGCCTTCACATTCTTAGAGCCTGGAAGGTACGAAACCACAAAATCAAAGCGGGAGAAAAATAGCAACCAACGAGCCTGTCTAGGATTCAACCGTTTGGCAGACTCGAGATAAGTCAAATTCTTGTGATCCGTCAAGACCACCACGCGATGCTTGGGTCCTTCAAGCCAATGACGCCACTCCTCGAATGCCCACTTCATGGCCAACAGCTCTCGATTGCCAACATCATAATTGCGCTCAGCAGGCGAAAACTTTCTAGAAAAGAAGGCACATGGTTTCATCACCGAGCCATCAGAACTTCTTTGCGACAAAACAGCCCATGCTCCAATCTCAGGAGCATCAACCTCGACCTGAAACGGGAGCGAAACATCTGGCTGGCACAACACAGGGGCAGAAGAAAAACGACGCTTTAACTCCTGAAAAGCTTCCACAGCCGCAGAAGACCAATTGACCACATCAGCACCCTTCTTGGTCAAATCAGTTAACGGTTTAGCAACACTAGAAAAATTACTGATGAAGCGACGATAAAAATTAGCAAAGCCCAGGAACTTTTGCAGACTCTTCACAGATGTCGGCTGAGTCCAATCATAAATGGCCTGGACTTTAACAGGGTCCATCTCGATAGTAGAAGGGGAAAAAATGAAACCCAAAAATGAAACCTTCTGAACTCCAAAGAGACACTTTTACCCCTTCACAAACAAAGAATTCGCACGAAGGACCTGGAACACCATTCTGACCTGCTTCACATGAGACTCCCAATCATCCGAAAAGACCAAAATATCATCCAAATATACAATCAGGAATTTATCCAGGTACTCTCGGAAGATGTCATGCATAAAGGACTGAAATACTGATGGAGCATTGGAAAGCCCGAATGGCATAACCAGGTACTCAAAATGGCCCTCGGGCGTATTAAATGCTGTTTTCCATTCATCGCCCTGTTTAATTCGCACAAGATTATACGCCCCTCGAAGATTTATCTTGGTGAACCAACTAGCCCCCTTAATCCGAGCAAACAAATCAGACATCAGCGGCAAAGGATACTGAAATTTGACTGTGATCTTAATAAGAAGGCGGTAATCAATACAAGGTCTTAAAGAGCCATCCTTCTTGGCCACAAAAAAGAACCCTGCTCCCAATGGTGACGACGACGGGCGAATATGACCCTTCTCCAAGGATTCCTTTACATAACTCCACATAGCGGCGTTCTCTGGCACAGATAAATTAAACAGTCGGCCCTTAGGAAACTTACTACCAGGAATCAAATTGATAGCACAATCACAATCCCTATGAGGAGGTAGGGCACTGGATTTGGGCTCATGAAATACATCCCGGTAATCCGACAAAAACTCCGGGACTTCAGAAGGGGTGGATGACGAAATAGACAAAAATGGAACATCACCATGTACCCCCTGACAACCCCAGCTGGACATAGCCATTGATTTCCAATCCAATACTGGATTATGGACCTGTAGCCATTGCAACCCCAAAACGACCACATCATGCAGATTATGCAACATCAAAAAGCGAATATCCTCCTGATGTGCAGGAGCCATGCACATGTTTAATTGGGTCCAGTACTGAGGCTTATTCTTGGCCAAAGGCGTAGCATCAATTCCTCTCAATGGAATAGGATACTGCAAGGGCTCCAAGAAAAAACCACAGCGCCTAGCAAACTCCAAGTCCATCAAATTCAGGGCAGCACCTGAATCCACAAATGCCACAACAGAATAGGACGACAAAGAGCAAATCAGAGTAACGGACAAAAGAAATTTCGACTGTACCGTACCAATGGTGGCAGACCTAGCGAAACGCTTAGTGCGCTTAAAACAATCGGAGATAGCATGAGTGGAATCACCACAGTAAAAACACAGCCCATTCCGACGTCTGTGTTCTTGCCGTTCAGCTCTGGTCAAAGTCCTATCACATTGCATAGGCTCAGGTCTATTCTCAGATAATACCGCCAAATGGTGCACAGCTTTACGCTCACGCAAGCGTCGATCGATCTGAATGGCCAAAGACATAGACTCATTCAGACCAGCAGGCATGGGAAATCCCACCATGACATCCTTAAGGGCTTCAGAGAGACCCTTTCTGAAAATTGCTGCCAGGGCACATTCATTCCACTGAGTGAGTACAGACCACTTCCTAAACTTCTGACAATATATCTCTACCTCATCCTGACCCTGACACAGAGCCAGCAAGATTTTCTCTGCCTGATCCACTGAATTTGGTTCATCATAAAGCAATCCGAGCGCCAGAAAAGACGCATCAACATCACGCAATGCCGGATCTCCTGGCGCAAGGAAAAATGCCCAGTCTTGAGGGTCGCCACGTAACAAAGAAATAATGATTTTCACTTGTTGAACAGGATCACCTGCGGAGCGAGGTTTCAAAGCAAGAAACAATTTACAATTATTTTTGAAATTCAGAAACTTAGATCTATCCCCAAAAAGCAAATCAGGAATTGGAATCCTAGGCTCTAACATCGGATTCTGAACCACAAAATCTTGAATGTTTTGTACCCTTGCAGTTAGATTATTCATACAAGAGGACAGAACTTGAATGTCCATATCTACACCTGTATCCTGAACCACCCAGAGGTAAAGGGGAAAAGAGAGACAAAACACACTGCAAAGAAAAAAAAATGGTCTCAGAACTTCTCTTATCCCTCTATTGAGATGCATTAATACTTTGGGCCACCTGTACTGTTATGACCTGGTGGTAAGGACAATAATGGACCTGGTGGTTAAGAGCACACGGAATGACCTGATAGTTGCAAATAATATAGGACGAGCTCTGAGACGTGGGAACTCTGCTGACCGCAATCCCTAATCCTATCACACACTAGAAATAGCCGTGGATTGCTCCTAACGCTCCCTATGCAACTCGACACAGCCTAAGGAACTAGCTAGCCCTGAAGATAGAAAAATAAGCCTACCTTGCCTCAGAGAAATTCACCAAAGGAAAAGGCAGCCCCCCACATATAATGACTGTGAGAAAAGATGAAAATACAAACACAGAGATGAAATAGATTTAGCAAAGTGAGGCCCGACTTACTGAACAGACTGAGGATAGGAAAGGTAACTTTGCGGTCAGCACAAAAAACTACAAAAAGACCACGCACAGGGCGCAAAAGACCCTCCGCACCGACTCACGGTGCGGAGGCGCTCCCTCTGCGTCCCAGAGCTTCCAGCAAGCAAGACAAAAATCAAAATAACAAGCTGGACAGAAAAATAGCAAACTAAAGAAAAACAAGCAGGAACTTAGCTTCTGCTGGGAAGACAGGTCACAAGAACGATCCTCGTCACCTGTGGAAGGAAACTCAGAAGCCGCAGCCCCATGGGCAGAACCAGCCGAAGTACCATTCATGACCACAGGAGGGAGCTTGACAACAGAATTCACAACACATCTCCTTCTATATATAGTATATACCTGTATGTTATCTCCTCCTGTATATAGTATATACCTGTGTGTCATCTCCCCTGTATATAGTATATATCTGTGTGTCATCTCCTCCTGTATATAGTATATACCTGTATTTCATCTTCTATATATAGCATATACCTGTATGTCATCTCCTCCTGTATATAGTACATGATTGTAGGTCATCTGCTCTTGTATATAGTATATACCTGTGTGTCATCTCCTCCTGTATATAGTATGTACCTGTATGTCATCTCTCCTGTATATAGTATATATCTGTGTGTCATCTCCCCTGTATATAGTATATACCTGTGTGTCATATCCCCCTGTATTAGACCTCGTTCACACGTTATTTGCTCAGTATTTTTACCTCAGTATTTGTAAGCTAAATTGGCAGCCTGATAAATCTCCAGCCAACAGGAAGCCCTCCCCCTGGCAGTATATATTAGCTCACACATACACATAATAGACAGGTCATGTGACTGACAGCTGCCATATTTCCTATATGGAACATTTGTTGCTCTTGTAGTTTGCCTGCTTATTAATCAGATTTTTATTTTTGAAGAATAATACCAGACTTGTGTGTGTTTTAGGGCGAGTTTCATTTGTCAAGTTGTGTGTGTTGAGTTGCAAGTGGCGACTTTTGTGAGATGAGTTTTGTGTGGCAACATGCGTGTAGCAACTTTTTGTGTGTCGAGTTGTATGTGACAGGTTAGTGTAGCAAGTTGTGGGCAGCAAGTTTTGCGCATGGCAAGTTTTGCGAGTGGCGAGTTTTATGTGTGGTGCCTTTTGAGTATGTGCAAGTTTTGTGTGAGGCAACTTTTGCATGTGTTGCAACTTTTGTGCATGTGGCAATTTTTCCGCGTGTGCAAGTTTTGCGTGTGGCAAGTTTTCCATGAGGTGAGTTTTGCACTTGTGGCGAGTTTTGCGTGAGCCTAGTTTTTGCATGTGGCGAGTTTTGCGCATGGCGAGTTTTGAGCAGTGACTTTTGTGTTTCGACTTTTATGTGGCGAGGTTGGTGTATGTGTGGTGAAATGTGTGCTGAGGGTAATATGTGTTCAAGCACGTGGTAGTGTGTGACGTATTTTGTGTGTGTGTTCATATCCCCGTGTGTGGTGAGTATCTCATGTCGGGGCCCCACCTTAGCAACTGTACAGTATATACTCTTTGGTGCCATCGCTCTCATTCTTTAAGTCCCCCTTGTTCACATCTGGCAGCTGTCAATTTGCCTCCAACACTTTTCCCCATTATGTAGATAGGGGCAAAATTGTTTGGTGAATTGGAAAGCGCAGGGTTAAAATTTCACCTCACAACATAGCCTATGACTCTCTCAGGGTCCAGATGTGTGACTGTGCAAAATTTTGTGGCTGTAGCTGCGACGCCTCCAACACTTTTCCTTTCACTTTTTCCCCATTATGTAGAAAGGGGCAAAATTGTTTGGTGAATTGGGAATTGGAAAGCGCGGGGTTAAAATTTCACCTCACAACATAGCCTATGATGCTCTCAGGGTCCAGATGTGTGACTGTGCAAAATTTTGTGGCTGTAGCTGTGACGCCTCCAACACTTTTCCTTTCACTTTTTTCCCCATTATATAGATAGGGGCAAAATTGTTTGGTGAATTGGAACGAGCGGGGTTAAAATTTCGCCTCACAACATAGCCTATGACAGTCTCGGGGTCTAGACGTGTGACTGTGCAAAATTTTGTGGCTGTAGCTGCGACGGTGCAGATGCCAATCCCGGACATACATACATACACACACTCACATACACACACACATTCAGCTTTATATATTAGACTACCATGCCCAGGTTCAAACAATGAGAAACCCGCATAAAAAAGCATGGCTAATCATACCTGCAGATCAGACATTAGCCAAATATCTCTCTAGCGAACCGTCCATTACTTTCCACCGTTCTACCAACATAAGGGATATACTGGTGAAAAGTCATTACCAAAATGAACCAAAAACATTTTTAACCCAAATCCAACAGCGAAAAAGAAGTTTCCATTGTCCCTTGTGGTGAATGCGTTGCCTGCCCAACATTGATAGAACCGACACATTCAGTAATTCTGCATTATCTAGTGACTTTACTATTAACCACTAGTGTTGAGCATTCCGATACCGCAAGTATCGGGTATCGGCCGATATTTGCGGTATCGGAATTCCGATACTGAATTCCGATACTTCCCGCGTATCGGATACCGGAATCGGAAGTTCCCAGAATTCAAACTGAACGCAGCAGTCAATGAGGAATGATTGGAAGTGTGGGTACATCCTGTTTAGCATGGTGGGCATGTAAGTACTGGCAAGGCTTGGATTGGCTGCTGAAATGATGTCACTCTGCACTATAAAAAACGCTGCCGCCATTTTGCGCTCACTCTGCTGTGATTTCAGTTAGGGACAGGACGCTGTGTTCTAACTGAGGGCCAGTCGAGCTAGCTAATTGCTTTATTTTCCTTTCCAAAGGCTAATTTAGCAAAACGCTGTGTGTTCTTCACTGTTCACCTTGCTCTTGCCTTGCAGCGCTGTTTTAACAGCGTTCTGCAAGGTCTCTGTGTGTGTGTGTGTGTGCAGCTCACTCTGTAGTCTGTGTGCAGCCATATACCCGGTTGTATTCAGCTCAGGGGGGGTTCACACTGCCTCACACAGTTGTCCTTTTTTGCTCTTAGTGCAGCCTGCTGCACATTTTTTCTCAAATTTCCTATTAGTGTTTTTCCACCAGTCTCCAGCTCTATTGTGGAAAAACACTACATAGGATAACCTAGAGGGGGGTTTTTGGGCCTTGCAGCGCCGTTTACGGCTGTCTGCATGGTCTCCGTGTGAGCCCAGCTCGCCCTGTAGTCTGTGTGCAGCCATAGCCGGTTGGATTCAGCTCAGGGTTCGTTACTGGCTCATACCTTGAGAAAAATTTTACTTTTTTTCAAATAGTGCAGCCTGTTTAAAATTTGAAAAAAAAAATTCCTATTAGTGTCTTTCCACTCGTATCCAGCTAAATAGTGGAAAAACACTATATAGGATAACCTAGAGGAGGGTTTTTTGGCCTTGCAGCGCCGTTTACGGCTGTCTGCACGGTCTCCGTGTGAGCCCAACTCGCCCTGTAGTCTGTGTGCAGCCATAGCCGGTTGGATTCAGCTCAGGGTTCGTTACTGGCTCATACATAGTAACATAGTAACATAGTAACATAGTTAGTAAGGCCGAAAAAAGACATTTGTCCATCCAGTTCAGCCTATATTCCATCATAATAAATACCCAGATCTACGTCCTTCTACAGAACCTAATAATTGTATGATACAATATTGTTCTGCTCCAGGAAGACATCCAGGCCTCTCTTGAACCCCTCGACTGAGTTCGCCATCACCACCTCCTCAGGCAAGCAATTCCAGATTCTCACTGCCCTAACAGTAAAGAATCCTCTTCTATGTTGGTGGAAAAACCTTCTCTCCTCCAGACGCAAAGAATGCCCCCTTGTGCCCGTCACCTTCCTTGGTATAAACAGATCCTCAGCGAGATATTTGTATTGTCCCCTTATATACTTATACATGGTTATTAGATCGCCCCTCAGTCGTCTTTTTTCTAGACTAAATAATCCTAATTTCGCTAATCTATCTGGGTATTGTAGTTCTCCCATCCCCTTTATTAATTTTGTTGCCCTCCTTTGTACTCTCTCTAGTTCCATTATATCCTTCCTGAGCACCGGTGCCCAAAACTGGACACAGTACTCCATGTGCGGTCTAACTAGGGATTTGTACAGAGGCAGTATAATGCTCTCATCATGTGTATCCAGACCTCTTTTAATGCACCCCATGATCCTGTTTGCCTTGGCAGCTGCTGCCTGGCACTGGCTGCTCCAGGTAAGTTTATCATTAACTAGGATCCCCAAGTCCTTCTCCCTGTCAGATTTACCCAGTGGTTTCCCGTTCAGTGTGTAATGGTGATATTGATTCCCTCTTCCCATGTGTATAACCTTACATTTATCATTGTTAAACCTCATCTGCCACCTTTCAGCCCAAGTTTCCAACTTATCCAGATCCATCTGTAGCAGAATACTATCTTCTCTTGTATTAACTGCTTTACATAGTTTTGTATCATCTGCAAATATCGATATTTTACTGTGTAAACCTTCTACCAGATCATTAATGAATATGTTGAAGAGAACAGGTCCCAATACTGACCCCTGCGGTACCCCACTGGTCACAGCGACCCAGTTAGAGACTATACCATTTATAACCACCCTCTGCTTTCTATCACTAAGCCAGTTACTAACCCATTTACACACATTTTCCCCCAGACCAAGCATTCTCATTTTGTGTACCAACCTCTTGTGCGGCACGGTATCAAACGCTTTGGAAAAATCGAGATATACCACGTCCAATGACGTGAAGATACCTAGAGAAAAATTTTACTTTTTTTCAAATAGTGCAGCCTGTTTAAAATTTGAAAAACAAAAATTCCTATTAGTGTCTTTCCACTCGTATCCAGCTAAATAGTGGAAAAACACTATATAGGATAACCTAGAGGAGGGTTTTTTTGGCCTTGCAGCGCCGTTTACGGCTGTCTGCACGGTCTCTGTGTGAGCGCAGCTCGCCCTGTAGTCTGTGTGCAGCCATAGCCGGTTGGATTCAGCTCAGGGTGCGTTACTGCCTCATACCTTGAAAAACAATTTCCTTTTTTTCAAATAGTGCAGCCAGTTTAAAATTTGAAAAAAAAAATTCCTATTAGTGTCTTTCCACTCGTATCCAGCTAAATAGTGGAAAAACACTATATAGGATAACCTAGAGGAGGTTTTTTTGGCCTTGCGGCGCCGTTTACGGCTGTCTGCACGGTCTCCGTGTGAGCCCAGCTCGCCCTGTAGTCTGTGTGCAGCCAAAGCCGGTTGGATTCAGCTCAGGGTTCGTTACTGCCTCATACCTTGAGAAAAATTTTACTTTTTTTCAAATAGTGCAGCCTGTTTAAAATTTGAAAAAAAAAATTCCTATTAGTGTCTTTCCACTCGTATCCAGCTAAATAGTGGAAAAACACTATATAGGATAACCTAGAGGAGGGTTTGTTGGCCTTGCAGCGCCGTTTACGGCTGTCTGCACGGTCTCTGTGTGAGCGCAGCTCGCCCTGTAGTCTGTGTGCAGCCATAGCCGGTTGGATTCAGCTCAGGGTGCGTTACTGCCTCATACCTTGAAAAACAATTTCCTTTTTTTCAAATAGTGCAGCCAGTTTAAAATTTGAAAAAAAAAATTCCTATTAGTGTCTTTCCACTCGTATCCAGCTAAATAGTGGAAAAACACTATATAGGATAACCGAGAGGAGGGTTTTTTGGCCTTGCAGCGCCGTTTACGGCTGTCTACACGGTCTCCGTGTGATTTAAACTAGCTCTGTAGCCCGATCTGCACCAAAAAAAAAGTTAAGTTCACCAAACACAACTTAACACTTGTGTAGGCCACATTTGAAAAATAATAAAGTTTAGTCCACAATTTACAACATTAGTGTTTCTTACACCTGTTAGGAGGAGCATTTCAGGAATAAGCACACTAAGGCCTTAGTACTTTTCTGCTTATCTTTATCTGTCAACCAAGATGAAGAGGGCAGGGAGTAAGGCACATGGGCGTGGGCGCGGAGCAGGGAGAGGAGCAGGGAGAGGACGTGGTGATTCTGTGCCTGCTGCGGGCGCCGGTGACTCGTCGTCACTCAGTTTCAGCAGGGAACAGTCCTTCATGCGCAGCTTTGTCGGAGAGCGCCGTGCACCGCTGCTACGTGAAGACCAAATTGAAGCCGTTGTCGGGTGGATGGCAGCTAGCGCCTCGGCATCGACTTCAGTTAGTGCCACATCCTCTCAGGCACAGAGCACTGGAGAGCAGCCATCTGTCTCTTCACCACCTGCCAAATTGGCCAGGCAGTCAGAGAGCCCAGGACAGGAGCCGTCTCTACTTCTCTTCTCTGAATCTCTTGGCTTGGAAACAGGGGGCCAGCCAAGTAGCATTGGAGAAATGGAAGAAGAGGCAGTGTGCAGTGATGCCCAAAAGCTTTATCTCTCTGACTCTGAAGAGGCAGGTGGGCCAGTGCCTCCGGTGACCACAGCGCAGTACGCATCTGATGATGAAACTCAGGTGCCGCTTTCTGATGCGTACTGTGCTGCCGAGACTACCCAGGAGGAGCAGTTGGTGGCAGAGGGTAGTGGAGATGATGAGGTCCTTGACCCATCGTGGCGTGAGGAACAGGAAGGTGGTGGGAGCAGCTCTGAGGAAGAGCTTCCCCTTACGGGCCAAAGAGGGAGAGGGAGGGGGAAGACTGCAGAGCCTGTAGCCTCCACTTTGGCACCCGTTAGGAGCCTGTCTCTTTCCAAAGCCAAAAAGGGCGCTCCCAAGACTTGCAGTGCCTGGTCCTTTTTTGACACAGTTGCAGATGACATTTGTTTTGTCAAATGCAAGCTGTGTCATCAGAAAGTAAAAAGAGGTAAAAGTGTCAGCAACCTCAATACCACAAATATGTGGAAACATGTGCGGAACAGGCACGCAGTGGAGTTACAGAAACACAGTGAAGACGTAGGCCAACCAACAGCGGCAGCTACCACCTATTCATCTCGTGTTGCCTCTTCCTCCACTGTTGTCCAGAG
The DNA here is from genome assembly GCF_032444005.1 of Ranitomeya imitator. Taxonomy (NCBI): domain Eukaryota; kingdom Metazoa; phylum Chordata; class Amphibia; order Anura; family Dendrobatidae; genus Ranitomeya; species Ranitomeya imitator. The sequence goes on along the minus strand of NC_091283.1, from coordinate 707,432,856 downwards.
ACCTAGTGTAATTCCACCCACAGCACCACCTTCCCAGTCATCCTCACACTCCCAGTCTACTCTACAGCCATCGGTAGTCCAGGCATGGGAGAAAAGGCGGGCATTCTCGGCCAACCACCCCCGAGCACAGGCTCTGAATGCAGGCATTGCCAAACTGTTGTCCCTGGAAATGCTCTCGTTCAGGCTGGTGGAGACTGACAGCTTCCGTGACTTGATGGCATTGGCAGTCCCACAGTACAAGGTGCCCAGCTGCTTTTACTTCAGCAGGCAGGCTGTCCCTGCCCTGCACAGGCATGTTGAGGCAAACATAAAACATGCGCTACTGAACGCCGTCAGTAGCAAGGTCCACCTCACCACCGATGCGTGGACCAGTCAGCATGGACAGGGGCGATATGTTTCCCTCACTGCCCATTGGGTTAATGTTGTTGAGCCAGCTACAGATCGTGCGAGTGGCGCAGGACGTGTCCGGCCCACTCCAAGGATTGCAGGAATCCAGTCTGTACGCATCGACTCCTCCTCTTACACCAGTTCCTCTGATTCCTCTCTGCAGGATCCGTCACAGTCCACCTCCACATGGACCCGTGAACGTTTACCTATGACCGACATGAGCACAGCCGTGGCCAAACGTCAGCAGGCCGTCTTGAAACTAGTTTAATTGGGGCATCGAAGCCACACAGCGCAGGAGCTCTGGAATGCCATCAAGCAGGAGAGCGATGTGTGGTTACTGCCAGCGAATCTCCAGCCAGGCATGGTAGTGTGTGACAATGGCCGAAATCTGGTGGCAGCTTTGGCCCTTGGCAACCTCACTCACATCCCATGTCTGGCACATGTGCTCAATTTGGTTGTGCAGAGTTTTCTGAGGGACTATCCGGATCTTGATGCCCTGCTGCACAAGGTCCGCCTAGAGTGTGCTCACTTGCGGCGTTCCAGCTTGGCCAGATCCCGCATTGCTGCTCTGCAGCGCCGATTCCGCCTTCCGGAACACCGCATCATATGTGACCTACCTACCCGGTGGAATTCCACGTTACATATGTTGGAGCGGTTGTGTGAGTAGCAGCAAGCAGTTATGGAGTACCAGCTGCATCAGGCGCAAAGAAGTCGCAGTCAGCGCCGATCAGACTTCACAACCACAGAGTGGGCCACTATGAAGGACGTCTGCCAGGTTTTGCGTCCTTTTGATTATTCCACGCGGATGGCAAGTGGAGATGATGCACTAGTCAGCATGACTGTCCCCCTTATCTGCCTGCTTCAGCAAACTTTGCAAGGGTTAAGGGATGATGTGGTGGAAGAGGTGGAGGATGAGGAGTCACCTTTTCCATCAGATTCTGGAGAGTCAGCGCCACGTGGTTCCTCACAAAGGGGTACGCAGGGGCCAATTTGTGAGGAGGATGAGGAGGAGTCAATGGAGGAGGAAGAGCTCCGTCCAGAGGAGGGAGCGACACAATTGTCCAGTGGTCAGTGTGTACAGCGAGGGTGGGGTGATGACGAGCGGGCAGAGATCATGTCTCAAGCAGGGGACAGCGTTTCTGGGCCAGTTGGCACTCTGCAGCACATGGTGGATTTCATGCTGCAGTGCCTGAGAAACGACCGCCGCATCGACCACATTCTCAACATGCCTGATTATTGGGTGTTCACCCTCCTCGATCCTCGCTACCGGGACAACGTCCAAAACCTCATCCCTGCGTTGACCCGGGAGCGTAAATTGCGGGAGTACCACGACACACTGGTGAATTCCATCATCTTCTCCTGTCCAACTGAGAGGAGTGCTGCTAGTGCTTTACAAAGCAGCTCAGTGCGTCGAGGCAGTGGGGGAGGCTCTGCCCAAAGAGGGAGCAGAAGCAGTGCCTCTGCCCAAGGCAAGCCCAGTATGGCACAACTCTGGCACACTTTTGTGTGCCCGCCCCAAATGTCTACACCATCACCGGCGGCTCCAGTCAGCAGGAGGCAACGGTTCCGTCAGATGGTGACAGACTACATGGCTTGCCCTCTTACTGTACTCCCAGACGGCTCTTCCCCGTTCAAGTTTTGGGTCTCTAAGCTGGATACATGGCCAGAGCTAAGCCAGTATGCATTGGAGGTGCTGGCTTGCCCTGCGGCTAGTGTCTTATCGGAACGTGTCTTTAGTGCCGCAGGTGGTGTACTAACAGACCGTCGCATGCGACTATCCTCCGATAACGTTGACCGGCTTACTTTCCTGAAAATGAACCAGGCCTGGATCTCGCAGGAATTTGCCACTCCTCTGCCTGATTAAGTAATTGGGTGTCATCCAGGTCTCCTGCTGTGTTCATCTTTCTACCACCTGAACTGCTATTCCTGGGCTCCAACACCGCCAGTTGCGGCTCAGAAGTGCAGGCTGCACAGTAAAAACATACGACCCAGTGTTATTGGGTTTCAGTAACGTCAGCTGATCCCCAGCTGTGTAGCCGGCAATGTGTCCTGCGACCGCCACGCTGGCACAACAACCTAAATGTAAGGGAACCTGTCCCCCCCCCCCCGTCGTTTGTTACTGAAAGAGCCATCTTGTGCAGCAGTAATGCTGCACAAGGAAAAGGTAGCTCTTTTTTTTTAGCTCTTTGCACACGCAGAACTTAACACTTATAAAATGTGTTCACTGATACCGTTATACCGTCCCGGAGCTGGAACTTTCCTTCGTAATGTGACGCAGCACAGCCGTCATTCCTACCCCCTTGGTGCCATGCGCTGCCTCCTCAGCGTTGTTTTAAGCTGTCACGGAGCCTGCGCTGTTCTGTTATCCCTTGGGCATGCCCTATTTGCGCTGCCTGTCTTCTGACATAATTTGGTGTCAGGCTGGCTGCGCCTGTGCGGCCGCGCTGCCCGAGATCCCGCCTCGCAGTGTCTTCTGATTGAGTCACACTGCGGGCCTGGGATCCATGGGCATGCGCAGTGCATATCTTCCCCTCGGGCTCTCGCTCATTTCCCTCCGCCTTCTTTAGACTGTGCGCCGTCACCTGATCCCTAGCATGCCACGGCCGTGACACCGCACAGTCTGAAGAAGAGGGAAGGAGGGGAGTGAGAGTCGAGGTTATGCACTGTGCATGCCCATGGTTCCAAGGCCCGCAGTGGGATTACGTTAGACGAGACTGCGAGGTGGGATCTGGAGCAGCGTGGACGCACAGGCACTGACAGCCTGACACCAAATTATGTCAGAAGACAGGCAGCGCTAATTGGGCATGGCCAAGGGCTAACAGAACAGCGCAGGCTCCGTGACAGCTTAAAACAACGCTGAGGAGGCAGCGCACAGCATCAAGGGGATAGGAATGACAGCTGTGCTGTGTCCCATTACGAAGGAAATTCGCACCTCCGGAACGGTTTAACGGTATAAAGGGACACATTTTTAGTGTTTACTTCGGTGTTTGCAAGGAGCATAATTAAAAGAGCAACCTTTTCCTTTTGCATCCTTAGTGCTGCACAAGATGGCTCTTTCAGCTACAAACGTCTTGGGGGGGGGGGGTTAAAGGTTTCCTTTCAACTTGCTCCAATCAGGCTTCGGCCTACACTCTGTTCCTCTGCTCCTCCTGCTGTCCCTGGGCTCTAACACCGCCAGTTGGTGCCTGGAAGTGCTGTGTGCACAGTCAACAGTCGCTCCTCTGTTATTGGGGTTCAGTAACGTCAGCTGATCCCCAGCTGTGTGTGCGGCAATACCTCCAATCTGCTCCTCCTGCTGTCCCTGGGCTCTAACACCGCCAGTTGGTGCCTGGAAGTGCTGTGTGCACAGTCAACAGTCGCTCCTCTGTTATTGGGGTTCAGTAACGTCAGCTGATCCCCAGCTGTGTGTGCGGCAATACCTCCAATCTGCTCCTCCTGCTGTCCCTGGGCTCTAACACCGCCAGTTGGTGCCTGGAAGTGCTGTGTGCACAGTCAACAGTCACTCCTCTGTTATTGGGGTTCAGTAACGTCAGCTGATCCCCAGCTTTGTATCCGGCAACGTGTCATGCGACCGCCACGCTGGCACAACTAAAATGTAAGGGGACCTGTCACCCCCCCTAGGCGTTTGTTACTGAAAGAGCCACCATGTGCAGCACTAATACTGCACAAGGGAAAGGTCGCTCTTGAAATTATGCTCCTTGCAAACGCTGAACTACACACTCATGTAATGTGTCCCCTCACACCGTCCAACCGTCCCGGAGGTGGGACTTTCCTTTGTAATGTGACGCAGCACAGCCGTCATTGCTACCCCCTTGGCACCGTGCGCTGCCTCCTTAGCGTTGTTTGATTCCGTCATGGACCCTGCGCTGTTATGTTATCCCTTGGCCATGCACAGTTTGCGCTGCCCGTCCTCTGACATCATTTGTTGTCGTCCTGGCTGCGCCTGTGCGTCCACGCTGCCCGAAATCACACCTCGCAGTGTCGTCTAATGTGATCCCACAGTGGGCCTGGTATCCATGGCCATGCGCAGTGCATATACTAGCCTCTCACTCCCCTTCTTCACGCTTCTTCAGACTAGGCGGCGTCAGCTGATCCCTAATAGCATGCCACGGCCGTGACGCCGCACAGTCTGAAGAAGCAGGAAGGAGGTGAGTGAGAGGCGATGATATGCACTGCGCATGCCCATGGATCCCTGGCCCGCAGTGGGACTACATTAGATGACACTGCAAGGTTGGATCTCGGGCAGCTTGGACGCACAGGCACTGCCAGCCTGACACCTACATGATGTCAGAAGATGGGCACCGCTAACTGTGCATGGCCAAGGGATAACATTACAGCGCGGGCTCCGTGACAGAACCAAACAACGTTGAGGAGGTGGCGCCCGGCACCAAGGGGGTTGGAATGACGGCTGTGCTGTGTCACATTACAAAGGAAAGTCCCACTTCCGGGATGGTTTGACGGTGTGAGGGGACACATTATATGAGTGTGTACTTCAGCGTTTGCAAGGAGCATAATTTTCGGAGCCACCATTTTCCATGTGCAGTATTACTGCTGTACAAGATGGCTCTTTCAGCAACAAATGCCTGCGGGGGGGGGGGGGGGGGGTTAAAGGTTCCCTTTCAACTTGCTCCACTGCAGGCTTCGGCCTACACTCTGCTCCCCTTTGATTCCCTGGGTTTCAACACTGTCAGTTGCCACCTGGAAGTGTTGTCTACACAGAAAAAACACTAGGTGATGTGTCAGTGGGGTTCAGCACCGCCAGCTGTTCCCCTGCTGTGTAGTCGGCAACGTGTCCAGCACAAGCCACGCTGGCACAACAGAACAAAAGCTGCCACCAGTGCAGGCTTCGGCCTACACTCTGCTCCTCTCCCCCTCCTGCTGACCCTGGGCTCAAACACCGCTAGTTTTTGCCCGGAAGTGCTAGCTGCACAGAGAAAAACACCAGCCAATGTGTTAGTGGGGTTCAGCAACGCCAGCTGTTCCCCTGCTGTGTAGCCGGCAACGTGACCTGCAAACGCCACGCAGGCACATGAACTGAAATTAAAGGGAATCTGGCCCCAACCCCCCAGGTGTTTCTATGTATAACAGCCACCTAGTACAGCAGTACTGCTGCATTTGTACAAGGTGGCTGACTTTTTCTCCTTGCCCACGTGGAACTCAACACGTACAAAATGTGTCTCATTGAGACCATTCCACTGTCCCTGAGGTGTGACTTTCCTTTCTAATGATACGCAGCACCACCCTTGTTAGCGCTGCCCGTCTTTTGACATCATTTGGTTAGCTGGCTGCGCCTGTGCGTCTGCCCTGCTCGAAACAACGCCCCTCGGTGTCTTATTTTTTTGAACAGCGAGGGTGTGATTGATGGGCATGTGCAGTGCATATGTTTGCCTGTGTTCACTCATCTCCTTCCGCCTTCTTCAGACTGGGTGTCCTCATGGCCGCGGCAGGCGATAAGGGATCAGATGAGGCCGCCCAGTCTGAAGCAGGTGTAAGGACATGTGTGAGCGTCAAACATATTTACTGAACAAGGCCACGAATCCCAGCCACGCAGTGTGATTTTTTGAAAACACACTGTGGGTCTGGGATTCATGTCCATCGCTAACCATAGCGGCCGACATTAAATGAGGTCAGAAGACAGGAAGCGCTCACAGCGCATGGCCAAGGGATCCCAATAGCGCAGACTCCTGTACAGCAAATAACAACGCTCAGGAATCTGCGCACAGCAGCTAGGTGTAAATTTTGACACCTGTGCTGCATCTCCTTAAAAAGACTAGTAGTCACGCCTCCACTACTGTTTGACAGTATAATGGGCTAAACAGTGTACGTGTTTTATTCAGCGTGTGCAAGGAGCAAAATTAAATAGAGCAACCTTTGACTTGTGCATCATTAATGCTGTTCAAGGTGTGGCTCTTGTACCTTGCAACACCTGAGGGGGGGGGTTAAAGGTAACCTTTGAAATTGGTTCAACTAGGCTTCGGCCTACACTCTGCTCCTCTACTCCTCCTGCTGACCCTGGGCTCAAACACCGCTAGTTTCTGCCCGGAACTGCTAGCTGCACAGAGAAAAACACCAGTCAATGTGTTCGTGGGGTTCAGCACCGCCAGCTGTTCCCCTGCTGTGTAGTTGGCATCGTGTCCAGCACAAGCCACGCTGGCACAACCGACCAAAAGCTGCCACCAGTGCAGGCTTCGGCCTACACTTTGCTCCTCTCCTCCTCCTGCTGACCCTGGGCTCAAACAACGCCAGTTTCTGCCCGGACATGCTAGCTGCACAGAGAAAAACACCAGCCAATGTGTTAGTGGGGTTCAGCACCGCCAGCTGTTCCCCTGCTGTGTAGTCAGCATCGTGTCCAGCACAAGCCACGCTGGCACAACTGACCAAAAGCTGCCACCAGTGCAGGCTTCGGCCTACACTTTGCTCCTCTCCTCCTCCTGCTGACCCTGGGCTCAAACAACGCCAGTTTCTGCCCGGACATGCTAGCTGCACAGAGAAAAACACCAGCCAATGTGTTAGTGGGGTTCAGCACCGCCAGCTGTTCCCCTGCTGTGTAGCTGGCAAAGTGTCCTGCAAACGCCACGCAGGCACATGAACTGAAATTGAAGGGAGCCTGCCCCCCACCCCCCCAGGTGATTCTATGTATAACAGCCACCTTGTACAGCAGTACTGCTGCATTTGTACAAGGTGGCTGACTTTTTCTCCTTGCACACGTGGAACTCAACAAGTACAAAATGTGTCTCATTACAGACCATTACAATGTCCCTGAGGTGTGACTTTCCTTTTTAATGACACGCAGCACCCCCATTGTTAGCGCTGCCCCTCTCCTGACATCATTGGTTGGCTGGCTGTGCCTGTGCGTCCCCCCTGCCCGACACAACGCCGCCCGTTGTCTCATATATTTTGACTGCGAGGGTGTGATTGATGGGCACGAGCAGTGCATATGTTCCCCTGTCTTCACTCCCCTCCTTCCGCCTTCTTCTGACTGTGCGGCCTCATGGCCGCGGCATGCGATAAGGGATCAGCTGAGGCCGCCCAGTCTGAAGCAGGTGTAAGGACATGTGTGAGCGGCGAACATATTTACTGCACAAGGCCACGAATCCCAGCACCGCAGTGTGACTTTAGGAAAAGCCACTGTGGGTCTGGGATTTATGGTCATCGTTAACCGCACCGGCCAACATGAAATGAGGTCATGAGACGGCCTGCACTAACAGGGTATTGCCAAGGGATAACACAAGAGCGCAGTTTCCTGTACTGCAAATAACAACGGTAAGGAATCTGCGCACAGCACCTAGGTGTAAATTTGTACACCTGTGCTGCGTCTCCTTAAAAAGACTAGTAGTCACGCCTCCACTACTGTTTTACAGTATAATGGGCTAAATAGTGTACGTGTTTAATTCAGCGTGTGCAAGGAGCAAAATTAAATAGAGCAACCTTTGACTTGTGCATCATTAATGCTGTTCAAGGTGTGGCTCTTGTACCTTGCAACACCTGAGGGGGGGGTTAAAGGTAACCTTTGAAATTGGTTCAACTAGGCTTCGGCCTACACTCTGCTCCTCTACTCCTCCTGCTGACCCTGGGCTCAAACACCGCTAGTTTTTGCCCGGAACTGCTAGCTGCACAGAGAAAAACACCAGTCAATGTGTTAGTGGGGTTCAGCAACGCCAGCTGTTCCCCTGCTGTGTAGTCGGCAACGTGTCCAGCACAAGCCACGCTGGCACAACAGAACAAAAGCTGCCACCAGTGCAGGCTTCGGCCTACACTCTGCTCTTCTACTCCTCCTGCTGACCCTGGGCTCAAACACCGCTAGTTTTTGCCCGTAACTGCTAGCTGCACAGAGAAAAACACCAGTCAATGTGTTAGTGGGGTTCAGCAACGCCAGCTGTTCCCCTGCTGTGTAGTCGGCAACGTGTCCAGCACAAGCCACGCTGGCACAACAGAACAAAAGCTGCCACCAGTGCAGGCTTCGGCCTACACTTTGCTCCTCTCCTCCTCCTGCTGACCCTGGGCTCAAACAACGCCAGTTTCTGCCCGGACATGCTAGCTGCACAGAGAAAAACACCAGCCAATGTGTTAGTGGGGTTCAGCACCGCCAGCTGTTCCCCTGCTGTGTAGTCGGCATCGTGTCCAGCACAAGCCACGCTGGCACAACTGAGCAAAAGATGCCACCAGTGCAGGCTTCGGCCTACACTTTGCTCCTCTCCTCCTCCTGCTGACCCTGGGCTCAAACAACGCCAGTTTCTGCCCGGACATGCTAGCTGCACAGAGAAAAACACCAGCCAATGTGTTAGTGGGGTTCAGCACCGCCAGCTGTTCCCCTGCTGTGTAGCTGGCAACGTGTCCTGCAAACGCCACGCAGGCACATGAACTGAAATTGAAGGGAGCCTGCCCCCCACCCCCCCAGGTGTTTCTATGTATAACAGCCACCTTGTACAGCAGTACTGCTGCATTTGTACAAGGTGGCTGACTTTTTCTTCTTGCACACGTGGAACTCAACAAGTACAAAATGTGTCTCATTACAGACCATTACAATGTCCCTGAGGTGTGACTTTCCTTTTTAATGACACGCAGCACCCTCATTGTTAGCGCTGCCCGTGTCCTGACATCATTGGTTGGCTGGCTGTGCCTGTGCGTCCCCCCTGCCCGACACAACGCCCCCCGTTGTCTCATATATTTTGACTGCGAGGGTGTGATTGCTGGGCACGAGCAGTGCATATGTTCCCCTGTCTTCACTCCCCTCCTTCCGCCTTCTTCTGATTGTGCGGCCTCATGGCCGCGGCATGCGATAAGGGATCAGCTGAGGCCGCCCAGTCTGAAGCAGGTGTAAGGACATGTGTGAGCGGCGAACATATTTACTGCACAAGGCCACGAATCCCAGCACCGCAGTGTGACTTTAGGAAAAGCCACTGTGGGTCTGGGATTTATGGCCATCGTTAACCGCACTGGCCAACATGAAATGAGGTCATGAGACGGCCTGCACTAACAGGGTATTGCCAAGGGATAACACAAGAGCGCAGTTTCCTGTACTGCAAATAACAACGGTAAGGAATCTGCGCACAGCACCTAGGTGTAAATTTGTACACCTGTGCTGCGTCTCCTTAAAAAGACTAGTAGTCATGCCTCCACTACTGTTTTACAGTATAATGGGCTAAATAGTGTACGTGTTTAATTCAGCGTGTGCAAGGAGCAAAATTAAATAGAGCAACCTTTGACTTGTGCATCATTAATGCTGTTCAAGGTGTGGCTCTTGTACCTTGCAACACCTGAGGGGGGGGTTAAAGGTAACCTTTGAAATTGGTTCAACTAGGCTTCGGCCTACACTCTGCTCCTCTACTCCTCCTGCTGACCCTGGGCTCAAACACCGCTAGTTTTTGCCCGGAACTGCTAGCTGCACAGAGAAAAACACCAGTCAATGTGTTAGTGGAGTTCAGCAACGCCAGCTGTTCCCCTGCTGTGTAGTCGGCAACGTGTCCAGCACAAGCCACGCTGGCACAACAGAACAAAAGCTGCCACCAGTGCAGGCTTCGGCCTACACTTTGCTCCTCTCCTCCTCCTGCTGACCCTGGGCTCAAACAACGCCAGTTTCTGCCCGGACATGCTAGCTGCACAGAGAAAAACACCAGCCAATGTGTTAGTGGGGTTCAGCACCGCCAGCTGTTCCCCTGCTGTGTAGTCGGCATCGTGTCCAGCACAAGCCACGCTGGCACAACTGAGCAAAAGATGCCACCAGTGCAGGCTTCGGCCTACACTTTGCTCCTCTCCTCCTCCTGCTGACCCTGGGCTCAAACAACGCCAGTTTCTGCCCGGACATGCTAGCTGCACAGAGAAAAACACCAGCCAATGTGTTAGTGGGGTTCAGCACCGCCAGCTGTTCCCCTGCTGTGTAGCTGGCAACGTGTCCTGCAAACGCCACGCAGGCACATGAACTGAAATTGAAGGGAGCCGGCCCCCCACCCCCAGGTGTTTCTATGTATAACAGCCACCTTGTACAGCAGTACTGCTGCATTTGTACAAGGTGGCTGACTTTTTGTCCTTGCCCACGTGGAACTCAAAACGTACAAAATGTGTCTCATTGAGACCATTCCACTGTCCCTGAGGTGTGACTTTCCTTTCTAATGATACGCAGCACCCCCCTTGGTAGCGCTTCCCGTCTTCTGACATCATTGGTTGGCTTGTTGCGCCTGTGCGTCCGCCCTGCCTGAAACAATGCTCCTTGTTGTCTTATTTTGACTGCGAGGGTGTGATTGATGGGCACGAGCAGTGCATATCTTCACCTGTCTTAACTCATCTCCTTCCGCCTTCTTCAGACTGTGCAGCCTCATGGCCGCGGCATACGAGAAGGGATCAGCAGAGGCCGCCCAGTCTGAAGCAGGTGTAAGGACGTGTGTGAGCGGCCAAAATATTTACTGCTCAAGGCCACGAATCACAGCACCGCAGTGTGACTTTATGAAAAGGCACTGTGGGTCTGGGATTTATGGCCATCGTTAACCGCACCGGCCAACATGAAATGAGGTCATAAGACGGGCAGCTCTAACAGGGCATTGCCAAGGGATAACACAAGAGCGCAGACTCCTGTACAGCAAATAACAATGCTCAGGAAGCTGCGCCAAGCACCAAGGCGTTATTTGGGACACCTGTGCTGCGTCTCCTTAAAAAGCCAAGTCACGCATCCACTACAGTTTGACTGTAGAATGGGCTAAATTGTGTACGTCTTTCATTCAGCATGTGCAAGTAGACAAATTAATAGAGCAACCTTTCACTTGTGCAGCATTAATACTGCACAAGGTGTGTCTCTTGTACTTTGTAACACCTGAGGGGGGGTTAAAGGTTTCCTTTGAAATTGGTTCAAATAGGCTTCGGCCTACACTCTGCTCCTCTCCTCCTCCTCCTGCTTCAACACGGGCTCTAACATCGCTAGTTTTTGACCGCAAGTGCTAGCTGCACAGAGAAAAACACACGCCATTGTGTTAGTGGGGTTCAGCAACGCCAGCTGTTCCCCCAGTGTGTAGCCGGCAAAGTGTCCTGCAAACGCAACGCAGACACAAAGCTGCCTCCAGTGCAGGCTTCGGCCTACACTCTGCTCCCCCTGCTTACCCTTAGCTCCAACACCGCTAGTTGGGGCTCTAGGAAGACAATCTTTAATAGGCAACACATCTGGGTTCCAGCACCGCCAGCTGGTTCTCGGCAGTGTTCTTGTCACAGGTACTCCCTCGTGCCAAGCCTGGTTTCAGCACCGTCAGCTGTTTCCGGGTTGTGTCAAGCTCACTGAGACGCCTATGCTTGCCCCGTCGTGGTGCGGTCGGGTTAGCCAACTCCAGGGTGCCTCCAGTTTAGGAGCTTCCTATGTGGGCTGCGTGAACTGGTAGTCAAGGCTGGTTCTGTAGTGCCAGTAGGCCCAGCTCCCCCTGTAGGACTGTTGGGGTTCGGTAACTGCGGCTGCCTCGCGGCCTAGCTGTTCTCTCCTCTCCTGTGGGCCTTGGGGTCCACCACCTGGTTCCAGCACCGCCAGCTGGTTCCGGGCCGAGCCTTTGGCTTAGGTGCCTCCTCCTGGGTATCCGAGTTCCGCCAACGTCAGGCGGTCCTTGGTAGTGCTTTTAAGCGCGGGCACCTACAGCTTAGTAACCGGGTTCCAGCACCGCCAGCTGGTCCTCGGTCGTGCCATTGGCTCTTGCACACTGGGGCAACGCATCTGGGTTCCAGCACCGCCAGCTGGTTCTCGGCAGTGTTCTTGTCACAGGTACTCCCTCGTGCCAAGCCTGGTTTCAGCACCGTCAGCTGTTTCCGGGTTGTGTCAAGCTCACTGAGACGCCTATGCTTGCCCCGTCGTGGTGCGGTCGGGTTAGCCAACTCCAGGGTGCCTCCAGTTTAGGAGCTTCCTATGTGGGCTGCGTGAACTGGTAGTCAAGGCTGGTTCTGTAGTGCCAGTAGGCCCAGCTCCCCCTGTAGGACTGTTGGGGTTCGGTAACTGCGGCTGCCTCGCGGCCTAGCTGTTCTCTCCTCTCCTGTGGGCCTTGGGGTCCACCACCTGGTTCCAGCACCGTCAGCTGGTTCCAGGCCGAGCCTTTGGCTTAGGTGCCTCCTCCTGGGTATCCGAGTTCCGCCAACGTCAGGCGGTCCTTGGTAGTGCTTTTAAGCGCGGGCACCTACAGCTTAGTAACCGGGTTCCAGCACCGCCAGCTGGTCCTCGGTCGTGCCATTGGCTCTTGCACACTGGGGCAACGCATCTGGGTTCCAGCACCGCCAGCTGGTTCTCGGCAGTGTTCTTGTCACAGGTACTCCCTCGTGCCAAGCCTGGTTTCAGCACCGTCAGCTGTTTCCGGGTTGTGTCAAGCTCACTGAGACGCCTATGCTTGCCCCGTCGTGGTGCGGTCGGGTTAGCCAACTCCAGGGTGCCTCCAGTTTAGGAGCTTCCTATGTGGGCTGCGTGAACTGGTAGTCAAGGCTGGTTCTGTAGTGCCAGTAGGCCCAGCTCCCCCTGTAGGACTGTTGGGGTTCGGTAACTGCGGCTGCCTCGCGGCCTAGCTGTTCTCTCCTCTCCTGTGGGCCTTGGGGTCCACCACCTGGTTCCAGCACCGTCAGCTGGTTCCAGGCCGAGCCTTTGGCTTAGGTGCCTCCTCCTGGGTATCCGAGTTCCGCCAACGTCAGGCGGTCCTTGGTAGTGCTTTTAAGCGCGGGCACCTACAGCTTAGTAACCGGGTTCCAGCACCGCCAGCTGGTCCTCGGTCGTGCCATTGGCTCTTGCACACTGGGGCAACGCATCTGGGTTCCAGCACCGCCAGCTGGTTATCGGCAGTGTTCTTGTCACAGGTACTCCCTCGTGCCAAGCCTGGTTTCAGCACCGTCAGCTGTTTCCGGGTTGTGTCAAGCTCACTGAGACGCCTATGCTTGCCCCGTCGTGGTGCGTTCGGGTTAGCCAACTCCAGGGTGCCTCCAGTTTAGGAGCTTCCTATGTGGGCTGCGTGAACTGGTAGTCAAGGCTGGTTCTGTAGTGCCAGTAGGCCCAGCTCCTCTGTAGGACTGTTGGGGTTCGGTAACTGCGGCTGCCTCGCGGCCTAGCTGTTCTCTCCTCTCCTGTGGGCCTTGTGGTCCACCACCTGGTTCCAGCACCGTCAGCTGGTTCCAGGCCGAGCCTTTGGCTTAGGTGCCTCCTCCTAGGTATCCGAGTTCCGCCAACGTCAGGCGGTCCTTGGTATGCATTTAAGCGCGGGCACCTACAGCTTAGTAACCGGGTTCCAGCACCGCCATCTGGTCCTCGGTCGTGCCATTGGCTCTTGCACACTGGGGCAAAGCATCTGGGTTCCAGCACCGCCAGCTGGTTCTCGGCAGTGTTCTTGTCACAGGTACTCCCTCGTGCCAAGCCTGGTTTCAGCACCGTCAGCTGTTTCCGGGTTGTGTCAAGCTCACTGAGACGCCTATGCTTGCCCCGTCGTGGTGCGGTCGGGTTAGCCAACTCCAGGGTGCCTCCAGTTTAGGAGCTTCCTATGTGGGCTGCGTGAACTGGTAGTCAAGGCTGGTTCTGTAGTGCCAGTAGGCCCAGCTCCCCCTGTAGGACTGTTGGGGTTCGGTAACTGCGGCTGCCTCGCGGCCTAGCTGTTCTCTCCTCTCCTGTGGGCCTTGGGGTCCACCACCTGGTTCCAGCACCGTCAGCTGGTTCCGGGCCGAGCCTTTGGCTTAGGTGCCTCCTCCTGGGTATCCGAGTTCCGCCAACGTCAGGCGGTCCTTGGTAGTGCTTTTAAGCGCGGGCACCTACAGCTTAGTAACCGTGTTCCAGCACCGTCAGCTGGTCCTTGGTCGTGCCATTGGCTCTTGCACACTGGGGCAACGCATCTGGGTTCCAGCACCGCCAGCTGGTTCTCGGCAGTGTTTTTGTCACAGGTACTCCCTCGTGCCAAACCTGGTTTCAGCACCGTCAGCTGTTTCCGGGGTGTGTCAAACTCGCTGAGACGCCTATGTTTGCCCCGTCGTGTTGCAGTCGGGTTAGCCAACTCCAGGGTGCCTCCAGTTTAGGAGCTTCCTATGTGGGCTGCGTGAACTGGTAGTCAAGGCTGGTTCTGTAGTGCCAGTAGGCCCAGCTCCCCCTGTAGGACTGTTGGGGTTCGGTAACTGCGGCTGCCTCGCGGCCTAACATAGTAACATAGTAACATAGTAACATAGTTAGTAAGGCCGAAAAAAGACATTTGTCCATCCAGTTCAGCCTATATTCCATCATAATAAATACCCAGATCTACGTCCTTCTACAGAACCTAATAATTGTATGATACAATATTGTTCTGCTCCAGGAAGACATCCAGGCCTCTCTTGAACCCCTCGACAGAGTTCGCCATCACCACCTCCTCAGGCAAGCAATTCCAGATTCTCACTGCCCTAACAGTAAAGAATCCTCTTCTATGTTGGTGGAAAAACCTTCTCTCCTCCAGACGCAAAGAATGCCCCCTTGTGCCCGTCACCTTCCTTGGTATAAACAGATCCTCAGCGAGATATTTGTATTGTCCCCTTATATACTTATACATGGTTATTAGATCGCCCCTCAGTCGTCTTTTTTCTAGACTAAATAATCCTAATTTCGCTAATCTATCTGGGTATTGTAGTTCTCCCATCCCCTTTATTAATTTTGTTGCCCTCCTTTGTACTCTCTCTAGTTCCATTATATCCTTCCTGAGCACCGGTGCCCAAAACTGGACACAGTACTCCATGTGCGGTCTAACTAGGGATTTGTACAGAGGCAGTATAATGCTCTCATCATGTGTATCCAGACCTCTTTTAATGCACCCCATGATCCTGTTTGCCTTGGCAGCTGCTGCCTGGCACTGGCTGCTCCAGGTAAGTTTATCATTAACTAGGATCCCCAAGTCCTTCTCCCTGTCAGATTTACCCAGTGGTTTCCCGTTCAGTGTGTAATGGTGATATTGATTCCCTCTTCCCATGTGTATAACCTTACATTTATCATTGTTAAACCTCATCTGCCACCTTTCAGCCCAAGTTTCCAACTTATCCAGATCCATCTGTAGCAGAATACTATCTTCTCTTGTATTAACTGCTTTACATAGTTTTGTATCATCTGCAAATATCGATATTTTACTGTGTAAACCTTCTACCAGATCATTAATGAATATGTTGAAGAGAACAGGTCCCAATACTGACCCCTGCGGTACCCCACTGGTCACAGCGACCCAGTTAGAGACTATACCATTTATAACCACCCTCTGCTTTCTATCACTAAGCCAGTTACTAACCCATTTACACACATTTTCCCCCAGACCAAGCATTCTCATTTTGTGTACCAACCTCTTGTGCGGCACGGTATCAAACGCTTTGGAAAAATCGAGATATACCACGTCCAATGACTCACCGTGGTCCAGTCTATAGCTTACCTCTTCATAAAAACTGATTAGATTGGTTTGACAGGAGCGATTTCTCATAAACCCATGCTGATATGGAGTTAAACAGTTATTCTCATTGAGATAATCCAGAATAACATCCCTCAGAAACCCTTCAAATATTTTACAAACAATAGAGGTTAGACTTACTGGCCTATAATTTCCAGGTTCACTTTTAGAGCCCTTTTTGAATATTGGCACCACATTTGCTATGCGCCAGTCCTGCGGAACAGACCCTGTCGCTATAGAGTCACTAAAAATAAGAAATAATGGTTTATCTATTACATTACTTAGTTCTCTTAGTACTCGTGGGTGTATGCCATCCGGACCCGGAGATTTATCTATTTTAATCTTATTTAGCCGGTTTCGCACCTCTTCTTGGGTTAGATTGGTGACCCTTAATATAGGGTTTTCATTGTTTCTTGGGATTTCACCTAGCATTTCATTTTCCACCGTGAATACCGTGGAGAAGAAGGTGTTTAATATGTTAGCTTTTTCCTCGTCATCTACAACCATTCTTTCCTCACTATTTTTTAAGGGGCCTACATTTTCAGTTTTTATTCTTTTACTATTGATATAGTTGAAGAACAGTTTGGGATTAGTTTTACTCTCCTTAGCAATGTGCTTCTCTGTTTCCTTTTTGGCAGCTTTAATTAGTTTTTTAGATAAAGTATTTTTCTCCCTATAGTTTTTTAGAGCTTCAATGGTGCCATCCTGCTTTAGTAGTGCAAATGCTTTCTTTTTACTGTTAATTGCCTGTCTTACTTCTTTGTTTAGCCACATTGGGTTTTTCCTATTTCTAGTCCTTTTATTCCCACAAGGTATAAACCGCTGTTCTCTCCTCTCCTGTGGGTCTTCGGGTCCACCACCTGGTTCCAGCACCGTCAGCTGGTTCTCGGCAGTGTCTTTTGCTCTTGTACCTTCTGCTCCCCATCCTGGTTCCAGTACCGTCAGCTGGTTCCGGGCAGAGCCTTTGGCTTAGGTGCCTCCTTCTGGGTATCCAAGTTCCACCAACGTCAGGTGGTCCTTGGTAGTGCTTTCAGGCACGGGTACCTCCTGCTTAGTAACCGGGTTCCAGTAACTTCAGCTGGTCCTCGGTAGTTCCATTGGCTCTTGGACCTTCGGCTACCCATCCGGGTTCCAGTACCGTCAGCTGGTTCTCGGCAGTGTCTTTTGCTCTTGTACCTTCTGCTCCCCATCCTGGTTCCAGTAACGTCAGCTGGTTCCGGGCAGAGCCTTTGGCTTAGGTGCCTCCTTCTGGGTATCCGAGTTCCGCGAACGCCAGGCGGTCCTTGGTAGTGCTTTTTAGCACGGGTACCTCCTGCTTAGTAACCGGGTTCCAGTAACGTCAGCTGGTCCTCGGTAGTTCCATAGGCTCTTGAACCTTCGGGTAGCCATCCGATTTCCAGTTCCATCAGCTGGTTCTTGGCATTTTCTCAGCCTTCTTGTACCTTCTGCTACATTTCCAAGTTTAAGACCCTAAAGTCGACGACCCGGAAGACCACCCCGATGACGACGACCCGGAAGACCACCCCGATGACGACGACGACGACCCGGAAGACCACCCCGATGACGACGGCGGAGACGACGACGGCGGAGACGACGACGGCTGAGACGACGACGGCGGAGATGACGACACTGGAGACGACGACCCTGGAGACGACGACATGGAAGACCGAGAAGCAGAAGAACAAGAGGCTGCAGAACAAAGAGCAGAAGAACATTAAGCATAAGACTTAATATCAGAGCAAAAGATATTATCTAACTTATATGCAGAAGAAGACTAAGCAGTGTATGGGGGTGAGTCTGTTCCTCCTCGTGGTGCCCCTGGATAAAGCAGGCCAAACTGAACGCGGACAAATGTAACTTTTGTGACTGGCAGAACGGAAGGTGTAATCTTCCAACTTTTATAGATAACAACTACGGGAATGCCTGTCACAAATGAGAATATGATGAAGAAGTAGAATAGGAAGAATAATAACAGTGGAATAAAAAGAATATGTAGAATAGGAAGAATAATAATAGTTGAATAAAATGAATATGAAGAATGTAATAAAAAAAAAAATAGGTAGAAGATGAAGAAGAAGATGAATAAGGTGAAGAAGAAGTTGATGTCAAAGATGCTGATGATGATGAAGATGAAAGTGTGGGAAAAGTAAAAAAAAAAAGAAAAAAAAGAAGGGGAAGGGCGTGGAATAGTGAAACATCAATATCTGACAAAATAAAAAAAAATTTACATACTCAATATCTTTTTCACTCCGAACGTCTTAAAAAAAAAAAAACATGCTATTCTATTTGATTGGGCTAAACCTCATTGCCTTTAATGTCTCCGCCACCTCCCACAATACATCCTACATTATTCTTAGTTGTTTTCCTTGATGTAGAATGAACCTACAAGGAAAGAAAGGGTTTATTTTAATTCCGATATTTTGGTCCCATTGACTTGCATTGGGATCGGGTATCGGTATCGGCGATATCTGATATTTTTTGAATATCGGCCGATCCCAACCGATACCGATACTTTCCGATATCGGAAGGTATCGCTCAACACTATTAACCACTACATCAATTGCGAAACAAAAGCAGTAATATATTATTCCACATGCCCCTGCACTAAAATTTACAGTACATTGGGCTCACTACTCGACACTTGAAAGTATAAGTAATTGAGCATGTTAATGGTGTCTCTACTGCACTGGATGAGGAAGCTATGTCTACTCTTAAAAAAATTCCAAATCATTTCAAATTATTCCGTAATAGTGATCCTTCACTTTTAAGGGTAAGGGGCATTGATAGGATCATGTCTGCTATACACCAGTCAAAAACTAGCACAGAAGGACACCAAATGGATACAGATGCTTGACACTATACTTTACCATGGCCTAAATGAGAACATTAGCATTTTTTCTTTTCTCTGACAACCTAATCATCCAGCCATTTATCTATTTATATATTCATTCATTTTCATTATCTTTTAATTACAGGTGCATCTCACATAATGATAATATCATCAAAAAGTTAAGTTATGTCAGTTCTTCAATACAAAAAGTAAAACTCATATATTAGATAGAGTCATTACAAACAGCATGGGCCATGAAACGTCCCGCACAAGTGCAAACACATACCACACATGGATGTCATCCATGTGGCACACATCGACGCCGGGGAAGAAGCGTTACAGTAAGCGCTGTTCCCCAGCGCAGGGTGCTGAACACGGTTCCCTCATCCTTCCCTGCTCTGCTGGCGATTGGCGTGAGCAGGGGAGAATGATGAGAGTTACATATAAGTAATAAAAGAGACAGCAGGCGGCGGCTAGTGGGATTATTACTCCCATCAGCCTTCACCTGCTGCTGCTAATAACAGTGACAGCAGGAGCAGCAAGTAGGAGTATTCATCTGCTGCTCCTGCGATGTAAATAAATACAATTTTTTTTTATAAATGCGTGGGTTCCCCCCTATTTTTGATAGCCAGCCAGACAAAATTCATAGCTGGGAGCTGCAACTCTCAGCTGTCAGCTTCAGCAAGGTTGGATATCAAGAACAAAGGGTTCCCCATGCCATATTTTTAAATTATTTAAATAATATCAATTTTTGATATCTAACCTTGCTGAAGCTGACAGCTGAGGGTTGCAGCTCCCAGCTATGAATTCGTTTTTTTTTTTAAATACCATAATAATAATAATAATAATAATAATAATATTTTTATTTATATAGCGCCAACATATTCCGCAGCGCTTTACAAATTATAGACGGGATTTGTACAGACAATAGACAATACAGCATAACAGAAATCACACTTCAAAATAGATACCAAGAGGAATGAGGGCCCTGCTCGCAAACTTACAAACTATGAGGAAAAGGGGAGACACGAGAGGTGGATGGTAACAATTGCTTTAGTTATTTGGACCAGCCATAGTGTAAGGCTCAGGTGTTCATGTAAAGCTGCATGAACCAGTTAACTGCCTAAGTATGTAACAGTACAGACACAGAGGGCTATTAACTGCATAAACCATATTTATTTACAGCGCAGGAGCGGCAGATGAATACTCCCATCTGCCGCTCCTGCTGTAACTATCAGTATCAGCAGCAGGGGTAGGCTGATGGGAGTAATAGTCTCTTTTATTACTTATATGTACCCCTCATCATTCTACCGTGCTTGAGCCTATTGCCGGCAGAGCATGGGAGAATTATGAGAGCCTTGTTCAGCATCCGATGTCGGGGAACAGCGTTTACTGTAACGCTACTTCCCTGCTGGACCGTCCTTGTGGTACTGATGCGGCACAAGCATACCTCACATGTGCCTCAAGTATTACACACACAGACACTGACATCTCCGGTACTGGAAATATCAGGACGTGTGAAAGAGACCTTATAGGGGTTTTTATGTTTGGCTGCTGTCACACACTAAAAGATGTTTTTTATTGCAAAAAAGAGTTCTTGCATCAGCATATTTTGAGAGCTATAATTTTTTCATATTTCGGTTGACAGAGTCATTTGAGGTCTCGTTTTTTGCTGTACGAGTTGACGTTTTTATTGGTTCCATTTTCAGGCACATGACATTTTTTGATCACTTTCTATTACAATTTTTGTGAGGCAGAATGAACAAAAACCAGCAATTCATGAATTTGGGGGGGGCGGTTATACCGTTCCATGTGTGGTAAAATTGATAAGGTAGTTTTATTCTTCGGGTTAGTATGATTAGAGCAATACCTCATTTATATCTTTTTTATGTTTTGGCACTTTTATACAATAAAAACTATTTTATGTAAAAAATAATTATTTTTGCATCCCTTTATTCTAAGAGCTATAACTTTTTTATTTTTCTGCTTATGGAGCTGTATGAGGGCTTGTTTTTTTGCGGGACAAGATGACATCTTCAGTGATACAATGTTTATTTATATCTGTCTTTTTCATTGCGTGTTTATTCTAGTTTTTGTTCGGCGGTATGATCATAAAGCATTGTTTTTTACCCTGTTTATTTTTCCTTTGGTGTTCACTAAAAGGGTTAAATAGTGGTATAGTTTTATAGGTCGGGTCTGTGCAGACGCTGCAATACCAAATATGTGTACTTTATTGTTTACAATTTTTTCCTTAAAATATTTATTTATTGATAGAGTAAATATTGATTCTTTTATTATATAATATATATATAAATATATATATATATAATTATATAATTATTTAAAATATGTTTTACCATATGTCAGGACCCCTCGTCATGCCTTTGGGTCTCTCATGCAAAGGCAGAGCCTTTGTCAGCCCCTGCATTGGCTTCTGGAATGCTGCAATCGTGTTCAATAGCAGCATTTCGGGGGTTAAAATGCCGAGAGCAGTCTGTGAATGCTCCTGGCACCTAGTGCCGGGTGCCAGCTGTCAGAATCCGTGATCTCGACCGATAGCTGAGATGTACTATTCCGTCCCTGGTCAAATTGGCCCAGGTCACATGGACGGAATAGTACGTTTGATGTCAGAAAGGGGTTAATCACGCTGCATCTTATCTATACTGTTGTTCAATTCCCATTCATATTGGTGCTCTGTTACCTGCAGCGCCGCAGGTCCTTGTATTCAGCTTCCCCATGTGACCCTGTTTCTCCAATGTCAGCAGGCCAGGTACAACTCACACTTGTGCTGTGTTCCCGGTGGCTCAGTCCACCGTGCTCGCGTCCCCCTGGTGCCGCATTAGCTGATTGCAGCGTCGACGGTCACGTGGGTCGGTGATGTGGAGTCTGGCAACCTCAATGCAGGTGTGCGTTGTGCCACGCCCATCCCTGCTCCTATTGGTCACTCCCACTTCCCTTTTGGATGAGGCCAACCCCTGACGAATGCAGATGCCGAAATGCGCATCAGGGTGGACGCATTCAAGGGACAAACACTATGTGCATCAGGTAATCATATGAGGTCTTTATTTACTTTCACAGTGTCATCCCTATTATCTTTACTTTATCACTGAACAAATACTATTGATAGCTGGGGTCATAGAATCATAGAATCATAGAATGGTAGAGTTGGAAGGGACGAGAGGAGGGCAGGGAATGGGAGATGTGGGCTGTGCTATATACTACTGTGTGGGCAGTGCTGTATACTACTGTGTGGGAGGTGATGTATACTACTGTGTGGGCTCTGCTGTATACTACTGTGTGGGCAGTGCTGTATACTACTGTGTGGGCTGTGCTCTATACTACTTTGTGGGCTGTGCTGTGTACTACTGTGTGGACTGTGCTGTATACTACTGTGTGGGCAGTGCTTTATACTGCTGCGTGGGTTGTTCTATATACTACTGTGTGGGCTGTGCTATATACTAATGTGTGGGCTGTGCTATATACTACTGTGTGGGCTGTGCTATATACTACGTGGCTGTGCTATATACTACTATGTGTGCTGTGCTATATACTACTATGTGGGCTGTACCATATACTATGGGGGTATATTATATTCTATGGGGGAGGCTGTGTTATATACTATGTGGCTGTGTTATGTATTGGGGGCTACATTATACATTATATTCTATGGAGGAGGCTGTGTTATATACTATGGGGGGCTTTATTAGATTTTATGAGGGATGATTGCATCATACTCTTTGATGGAGCTCTAAGATACATACTCTTAATGTGGCGTGTCCACACAAGGAATGCAAAGCATCTGGCTCCAGCCTATTAATAACGCCCTATGGTGGGCTGCCCAGTGCTAAAATGCATCCTGTGCGAACAGAGGCACAGTGTACAGAACCATTTGGGCCCAACTGCACCCTGCAAAAAATATACGTGCAAAACAAATCATATAAATATATGTAAGGTATTAGTTGATATTCTGGCCATAATATGCAAGCTGGCAACCCACGCCATGGGTCCCTTGCGCATTGGTGTACCACACGGCAAAACCCTAATTGAAGGCTGGCTGTTTCATTAGGTATTGCACCTGTGCATTTGCTATTTTATTTGGGTCCGCTGCACCCTGCTTGTGCATTTGTATTGAGGCCCATTTAGACAGGTAAGCATCTCTGCCTGTTTTTGGTGTGTTTTCTTGAAGTTTTCCTTTTTTGGTGTTTTTCTTTGATGGAGCTACATTTTATTCTATGTGGAGGTGGACTGTATTATATCCTGTTCGGGGCTACATTATATTCTGTGGGGGGGCTGTATTATATTTATATTCTATGAGGGGTGATTGCATCATACTCTATGTGGGGGCTACATTATACAATATGGGGGGCTGCATTATATTCTATGGGGAGGTTACATTATACTCTGTGGGGTGGCTGCATTATACTTTGTGGGGTGGCTGCATTATACTCTGTGGGGTTGTGGCTGCATTATACTATATGTGGGCTGAATTATACTGTATTGAGGACTATGGGGAATACATTATACTATATGAAGAACTATGGTGTGCATTATACTATGGGAAGTGAATTGTACTACATGGATGACTATTGAGGTGCATTATACTATATTGTGCACTGTGAGGAGTATATTATGCTATATGGAGGACTGAGGAGTATATTTTAATATATGGAGGACTTGAGGAGTGTATTATACTATATGGAGGACTATGGGAAGTGTATAATACTATATGGAGGACTATGAGGAGTGTGTTATACTCTATGGAGGACTATGGGGCACATTATATTATATGGAGGACTATTGGGTGTACATTTTACAATATGGAGGACTGTGGTGCACATTATAATATATGGAGGAGTATGGGGTGTATTATACTAAAAAAGTAAAATGCTGCATATTCATTGGGTGATTGGATTGTTTATGCCAGAATGAAAATCATTGTTTTCAGCAGGACATCGCCAGTGTAAACTGTAAATGTGCTGCTTTCAACATGATACTGTATGGTGATCTGTTAGTGATCTATTAGTGATCATTCTGTCCCCATCATTCTTTCTCAGACGGTGGAAAAAGGCCGGGAAACAAGCGTCCAATGACTTCAGTATTGTCGATCACACTCGTTTAGCGGCCTGAGATCAGCACATGTAAATACAACTGAAATGCTTCTGTGTGATGTGCAATATGTTAGCATTTGGGGCCCCATATAAAACTTTACCTAGGGCCCCACTTTGCCTAAAACCGGCCCTATTCTTAGGAGTTATGGATGTAAGAGTTGCAGACCTACACTAACTCTAAAACCACGATTCTGACCCTATCTCAGCCGTAGCTCTCCCTACTCTCGCTGAAACAGGAACTCTTATACTTGGGATGATGCTGTGTAGCCCAGCCAATCACTGCACGATCACAACAAAGATGGCTGCGGAGTTTCATGGCCTGGCAGACAATTCCTGCACCATGATTGGGTCTCTACCGCCGAATAATCCCGGAAATGCTCGCTGCTCGGCAAGTACCCCGAATACCCCGATACTCGGGAGATTAACGAACAGTGGTGAGCACATTCGCTCATCACTAATATCTTATTTTTGTAAGAAGTATGTGCACAATCATGTCAAATGATTGATGTAAGGAAAAGAATGATAAATAGATAATAGATACTTGAAAATTCAAAGCCACAATTCACCTCTTCAGAATGCTCCTGTTCAACTCCCTTTTTCTATGAAATATATCATAAGGGCTTTTATTATTCTCAAGTGACAAATGTGGCAATGAGACATTCATTAAAATGTTTTCTTCAATTTTGTGAAGCCAGCATCAATTGTTATGCTATTTTATTATGGCAAATACCAAAGAGATAACAGTGATGTTCAATATTACAAGAAGAAAACATCATATATGATTTTATGCTTCCTGCCATAAAAAATTAAACATAATGGAAACAATTTCAGAAAACCTTGCCTGTGTTTTTATTACATAACATGCTTCCTTTTAAAATTTAAATGTGCATTTTAAAAGCATACAAAGCACAGCCAAGAATAATAAAACAACATGTGAATACTATACAGATGTCATAGTGGGCTGTAAAATAGCATTGCATTGTTCCTATAAAAAGGGAAACTAGAACTGCTTTCTTATAGGTATTTTTTCACAAAGTAAATTCCTTTCTGAATAAGACGATAGGCTTTAAATAAATCAATGTGCAATAAATGATCACCCACTAAAATCTACATTATGACACTTAGATGTTACATGATATACTCTATGTTGCCTTTCCTTTGCTTTTGTGGATAGGGGCTAGGGGGGGATTATATACACAGCTCAGAGTACTGTAAAACATATGATAGGATTTGATACATAAGCTGCAGCACAAACTATAGGAATAGATACATGGCTAGGCAGACTGTAATTTGTGATACAATCTTTGTATTTAATCCTATCATTCATGAGTAAGAAAGTCTGTGCATCTAAACCTATCGCACTACAGTCTGTGAATCTAATCTTAGAATTTTTTAGACAGTCTGCTGATCCATGTTTTTAATCCTATCATGTGTGATACAGTTTGCTGAGTTGTGAATCTAATCCAGTATTACACATGATATGAGTCAATACATGGTTCAGCAGAATGTGTCACACATGATAGGATTAGATACACAGGTTGTATCACATATGATAGGATTAGAAAAGAAAATCGGTAGACTATCATGTGCAACGCAATCTGTGTATCTAATCCCATGATGTGTGTCACAACCTGTGTATTTAATGCAGTTGGCTGAGACTTGTATCCAGTTCAATAATTTGATACAGTCTGCTGAGCCATATTTCTAATCCTCTCTTGTGAGATACAGTCTGACAAGCCATGTATCTAATGCATTCATTTGTGACACAGTCTGTGTATCTAATGCTTTCATGCTTTCATGTGTGATATTATGTATCTAATCCTATCATGTGTGACACAGTCTGCATATTTATTACAATCATTTAGGATACAGTCCGCTGAGCCAAGCCATGTATCTAGTCCTATGGTGTCTTACACAATGTGTGTATCTAATCCTATCGTGTGAAACACAGTCTATGTATCGAATCCTGTCGTTTGTTACATTCTGCTGAATCAGAAGACTGCCACATTAACTAGGAATAGATGCACAGACAGGATCACAACAGATAGCATTAGATACACAGACTGTGTCACACATGATAGGATTAGATAAACAATTTGTTACACATTATTGGATTATAAACATGGTTATCTGGGCTGTGTCACACATGATAAGATTACAGTAGTTACACAGCTCAGCAGATTGTATCACACATGATGGCTCAACATGGATTCATGGCTCAACAAACTATCGCATTTTATGGGATTAGATAAACTGCTCAGCAGACTGCATCGCATGAAAAGATTAGATATATGGCTCAGTGAGCTTAGGAGAGACTACCAGTAAACATGGATGAACCTGAAATGGTAGAATTTGTGGTCCATACCCGGCACTTAGTGAGAAGTCTGTACAACTGTTCGGGCACAACAGCCCAAACAAAACTTGTTAAAAGGCTGCAGCCAATCAACAAGCTTACCTGTGTGGGCACTATCGACTCAACCACAGCCATGTCAAGAATTGTAGCCGGCACACTGTGTAAAAAAAAAAAAAAAAAAAGAAGTGGGGTCTTATTTATTTTTGCCAGCACAGGAAAAGCCAACAGCTGAAAGCTGCAGCCTCCAGCTGTCAGTTTTATTTTGGCTGGTTAACAAAAACAGAGGTGTCCCCATGCTGTTTATTTCAATTATTTAAAAAAAAAATTAATTATTTAAACAAATATTTTTTTAAAAAATTGTCAGACAGCTTGTGGGATGTATTCTCAGACATTGTAGCAACCATGGATATTGGAACTTCCCAGACTAAACACATTCCCCTGAGGGTTGCAGCTGTCAGCTTTACCTGTGCTGGTTTTCAAGAATAAGGGGACCCAAAACTGATTTATTCTCTCATCAGTGTATACCGGCTCTCACTGCTAGCAGTGAGACCAAGCATGGAATTAGTCAACACCTTTGACAGGCAGTAACCTTTCACAGCCGGTCATAGCTGCTGGCTCACACGCTGTCATCAGTGATCAGAGCTGGTGTTTCTCAAGCTGTCTTAGATATGGCAGCTTTGTAGACACCAGATACTCTGGCTCCCCATTTATCTGAATGGGGTCCAAGTTCCGTTCTGGTACCCAAACCAAACTTTTTTTTAACATTTGACTGAACCCAATGGACCTGAACATCCACAGGTCTACCCATCACTAACTACCAGGGGAAACACAAGGATTGTTCAAAGTTGCTAATAACATTAAAATGACCCAGAAGTTTCTGGAAAAGTATTGACATGTTAAATGGGTTGTCCACCATTGAACTTCAATTTCTTAAGTGCCGCAGTGCCCCAAATGAAATAAATTCAACACATATTCATCCATCATTCCATCGATGTCAGCTCTGAATTATTCAATATTTATTTGACATTGTTATGTGTCCTGTGATTGTTGCAGCCTATCAGCGTTTAGTGATTTGCTGCAGACCACACTTTCATCATACAGAACTATGTCTGAAAGAGTGCTGAAGCAAATCAGCGGCTAACTATAGGCTGCAGAACTCACATTATAAGGTCACATGAGCGCCAAGATACTGCTGAGGGATGGAACGGCACTGGTCGGGAGGTGATTTTATTTCTGGTACTTACTTGTGGAGAATTTAAAATCAGTACTACACAGTTGTTCTTTGTAAACAATGAAAGCAAACATAGAAAAAAATGGTACCTAAATTTTGAAATTGATTTTCCATGAAGGTTTTTCTTCATATTTATCTTTTTGGTATGAATTAGTGTATTATCTAAGCCAAAATAACATATTGTATAGCTATTTTTCTCACGTAGGTTAATTTATTTAACTATATTGTCTAGGTGCAGTTAAGACAATTTTTGAGAATTACAAGCTAAAAACTTCTTTTTTTGTGTTTTCATAATACTCCATGTCCACAAGTTTAAGTATCACTTCTGACATGTTTGATTCTAACTATTAAGAATGTTTAATTAGACCGTAAATGGAAACATACAGCAATATAACAGTCTCATTGTATTACAGTGCACAACGTTCAAGACAAATCATAGGATAGTAGACATGTAAAAGCCATAAAAGAAAAACAATAAATTAAACTCAGATGAAGCCTATGGAGGAACATAAAACATTATTTACAAATAATAAGCTGGGTGAACAATAAAAAGGGGATGAAGCATTGCAAAAATACATGGATTCAACAGTAATAAAACATTGCTTATGCAAATCCCTTCAATATATTTTTTGTGTATTCCAAACAATAATTAAATTCATTTATTTTAATCAATTCACTAAAGAATACCGTTTTGTTTTCTACAAAGCAACATTTATACCATTGAGTTAGTAGTATTTACGCCAATGAGTTCTAATCATAGAGCAGTAGGCGCATACAGAGCTAAACAGATAGTGGGGGTGGAATTCATTATATTCTAATTCAAAAACAACCCCCTCTATCTCCATATTTTGTTTAGTATTAATACCATATATGATTTCCCTTCTCTCCAAATATTTCCCCTGGACTAATTTGCATTGGCATTCTGTAAATAACAGTGCATTTTTGCTAACATTTATATAAAAAGAATTTGCCAGTGAAGCCCCATGGAGTTGGGATGTATGAAATATCTAGCGTAATCTTTTACATTCAATCCTCTCTAATTACTTTAGGTGGAGATTTAGAAGCCCCCTAAATAGACCTTTTGAATAAAAATATGCAGAGTGAAGATTATCTTGGAAATGGCTATTCTACATCAAATACACAAGTGATTTAACAAATTTTCATTCTTATCACCCTAAATAATACAAAAAATAAACTGCGTAACTATTGTACTTAAATGTTTTGAAATGTTTTTCGTTAACAGCAAAATGTGTACAGATGACTTACTATGATATTCAAAAGCTCCTGTGCTCCATTGCTGATTTTATAACATGCTACCATACACCATTTATACTAGGACCAGTGTCACCACCCGACCCATGCAGTCAAATGCCAGAGCCCTGGACAAACAGGGGGGTTCACTTGCCATCATAGACACCGGCATTTGCCATGTGTTGATGCATTTGTTTGCAGTGTGAGGGACAGAGTGGTGTAGGCAATGGTGTTGGAGACCTAGGACACTGCCGGGATATTGAACAGCAAGTACAGCAGTGCTGCCAGAGCCACGGTTGGGAGGAAGAGCAATTTTGGAGTTGTTGTGGCATCCTGCAGATGCAGTCATGTTGAAAAGTGAGCGGAGGATGCTGCTGAGGCCTGTAGAGGGGTAGGAGGCACTAAGACCAACATCAATCCCTGGAACTGTATAAAGATGAGCTGTGCTTTATGGAGCACACACTCAAGCTGATCCAGTCAGAAGCTGCTTAGTAAATGCACAGCAATGGGGCAGAGCGCTACTGTGTAGGGTTCTAGCACTTGTAGTACCCAGGCCCTTGAGGAGGCTTTCTGCCTGCACATGTAACAGAGCCAAAGATTAGTGCCGAGTTACCTGCACTTTTGTTTGCTATTACTTTGCGACTTGTGTCATAAACTGCTGGCAGAGTAAAGAATGACATTATGTCGAAATATTTCCTTAGGCTCAACTTATACTCACATATTAGGGCACGAGTTTCCTGTTAATGATTTGGAATACACCATGGAATGATTTCCACAGATCCTGTGGTCAGAATGCTAAAAAACTTGATGCAGCAATAGAACCGGCAAAACAATAATATTCCACAAGTGATGGGTCAGTGCCCCAGATTGTGCCCTGTATTGTCCCTATAGAATCACATATAGGACTGGTGCCACACGCTCAAGCAAACTCTCCACTGTCTAAGAGGAAAAGTCTGCAGTCAAAACGTGTGACTGGAAATTGCTGAATAATTACTGTGTGCAATGTGTATATTGTCACAATTCACCATGCCAGTGGGCAGTCACGTACTGACTAATATCATCTGACTTTTCTCAGTTCTGGTCCATTGAGAGAAGCCACCACAACTATAAATATCGCATTCATGCTGTCCTGTGACCACCAACATGCATGGAGATATAGAAGAACTGTGACTGTTGACATGGTAGTGGGTCATGCCCAAAATTTGCCCCTGGGTTCTATAGAATTCTATTTATGCCCTTGAAAACCATTCCTGTTAAAATACTGCATACAATTAGTTGTATTCTACAGATTTTCATTACATAATGCTCCTACTCCCATATGTATGAATGTTCCCCATGCATTCAGAATCTCAGTGCTCACATAGTGAAACTTCACAACCCTCAACTTGATGGGATCGAGAGTAGTGATGGGCGGAACTGTGAATGATGGGGTCCATTTGGTTCAGCCGAACATATAAAAAGTTTAGTACTGATACAAGAACAGTACTCGAACCCAAACCCAGACCCCATTCAAATAAATGAGGGGTCAGAACATTCAGTGTTTCCCACTGTGTCATCTGTGTGACAGTGCGGGAAGCACCGGCTCTGATCAGCGATAAGTCCGCTACCGCAGAATAAAACGCTGCTGTCTCATGCCTTCAGAAATGACAGCTTGTCAGTCAGAAGCTGTGACCGACGGTAAAAATGTAACTGATGGACACAGCTGTTGAAAGCTCTCATCATTGTGCACCTAGTCTATCTTAGAGCAGCCTGTGCAATATAAAACTAATTCAAAGAAATAACTGTCTTTGGGTCCCCTCTATTTTGACCTTGATGTCAGCTTTGTAATGTCAGCTGACATCATGCCCAGATTTTAGTAATGGAGAGACGTCTGTCCGAAGTCCTTACATCTGGATGCATTGCTGGGACGTGGCATGATGCAACCAATGAACTCCAGTCTTATTGGTGTTGCCGCTCGGCACTGAAGGATAGGTTCTCATTCTCAGCTCAATATCTCCTGAATGCAGGGCTAAGCTATCGCATCATGCCACTGCTCAGCAAAGCATTCAGATTTAACTCATTTGGGATCTTCGTGGAACATTTGGACAAACGGTGGAAAGGTGAGGAATATTGTGCTTTTTTATTTTTATTTGCTATTTTTAGGCTGGGGAGGGCCAATGTCCATGGCCACATATTAGTCTAAGAATACTAGCCCCCAGCTGTCTGTCTTAGACTGGCTAGGTATAAAAAATGTGGGACTCCACACCGTTTTTATAAATTATTTTTTCAAATAATTATTTTAACCTCTTCACGACCAGAGGTGTTTTTGTGTTTGAGTTTTCCTTTTTTATGGTCCCCTTCTTCCCAGAGCCATAACTTTTTTATTTTTTGATCAATAGGGTCATATGAGGGCTTGTTTTTTGCATGACAAGTTTTGTTTTTGAAAGACACCATTGGATTTACCGTATCGTGTACGGGAAAAAAATTCCAAGTGAGCTGAAATTTCAAAAAAAGTGCAATTCCACAGTTGTTTTTTTTAACATGTTCACTAAATGCTAAAATTGACTTGCCATTATGATTCTCCAGGTCATCACGAGTTCAAAGACACCAAACATGTCTAGATTCTTTTTTATTACAGTGGTGAAAAAAAATCCAAATTTTGGTAAAAAAAAAAAAAAAATGGCTCCATTTTCCAAAACCTCTAGTGTCTTCATTTTTCATTATCTGGGGCTGAGTGAGTTTTTTTTTTTTTGCTCGCCCAGCTGTCATTTTTATTGATACTGTTCTGGTGCAGTTGCAATCTTTTGATCGCCCGTTATTGCATTTTATTTCAATGTATTGGCGACCAAAAAAAGTAATTCTGACATTTTTAATTTTTTTTCTCATTAGGCCATTTAGTGATCAGTTTAATTTTTTTTATTTTGGAAGATCAGGCGATTCTAAACGCGGCGATACCAAATACCGTATATACTCGAGTATAAGCCGAGATTTTCAGCCCATTTTTTTGGGCTGAAAGTCCCCCTCTCGGCTTATACTCGAGTCATATACCCGGGTGTCAGCAGGGGAGGGGGAGCGGGGGCTGTGTAGTCATACTTACCTGCTGCGGCGCGGTCCCTGCAGTCCCTGGCTTCTCCGGCGCTGCAGATTCTTCCTGCACTGAGCGGTCACATGGCACCGCTCATTACAGAAATGAATAGTCAGCTCCACCCCCATAGGGGAGGAGCCGCATATTCATTGCTGTAAATGATCGGTGCCATGTGACCGCTCAATTACAGGAAGAAGCTGCAGCGCCGGAGAAGCCAGGGACTGCAGGGACCGCGCCGCAGCAGGTAAGGGGAGCGCAGCGCTATAATTACCTGCTCCTCGCTCCGGCTCCATCTGCAGCGTCCTCTAGCAGTGACGCTCAGGTTAGAGGGCGCTGTGACGTAGTCAGTGCGCGCCCTCTGCTGAGCATCAGTGCTGGAGACGGAGCCGCAGAGGAGCAGGTAATTATTGAAAGCGCCGGCGTCCTGAGAAGAGAGGTGAGTATGTGATTTTTTTTTTTTTTTATGGCAGCACCAGCAGCATTCTAAGGAGCACCTATAGGGCCATAAAGGTGCAGAGCATATATGGGGCACAGCATTATAAGGAGCACCTATGGGGCCATAAAGGTGCAGAGCATATATGGGGCACAGCATTATAAGGAGCACCTATGGGGCCATAAAGGTGCAGAGCATATATGGGGCACAGCATTATAAGGAGCACCTATGGGGCCATAAAGGTGCAGAGCATATATGGGGCACAGCATTATAAGGAGCACCTATGGGGCCATAAAGGTGCAGAGCATATATGGGGCACAGCATTATAAGGAGCACCTATGGGGCCATAAAGGTGCAGAGCATATAAGGGGCACAGCATTATAAGGAGCATCTATGGGGCTATAAAGGTGCAGAGCATATATGGGGCACAGCATTATAAGGAGCACCTATGGGGCCATAAAGGTGCAGAGCATATAAGGGGCACAGCATTATAAGGAGCATCTATGGGGCCATAAAGGTGCAGAGCATATAAGGGGCACAGCATTATAAGGAACACCTATGGGGCCATAAAGGTGCAGAGCATATATGGGGCACAGCATTATAAGGAGCACCTATGGGGCCATAAAGGTGCAGAGCATATAAGGGGCACAGCATTATAAAGAGCATCTATGGGGCCATAAAGGTGCAGAGCATATATGGGGCACAGCATTATAAGGAGCATCTATGGGGCCATAAAGGTGCAGAGCATATAAGGGGCACAGCATTATAAAGAGCATCTATGGGGCCATAAAGGTGCAGAGCATATATGGGGCACAGCATTATAAGGAGCATCTATGGGGCCATAAAGGTGCAGAGCATATAAGGGGCACAGCATTATAAGGAGCACCTATGGGGCCATAAAGGTGGAGAGCATATAAGGGGCACAGCATTATAAGGAGCACCTATGGGGCCATAAAGGTGCAGAGCATATAAGGGGCACAGCATTATAAGGAGCACCTATGGGGCCATAAAGGTGCAGAGCATATATGGGGCACAGCATTATAAGGAGCACCTATGGGGCCATAAAGGTGGAGAGCATATAAGGGGCACAGCATTATAAGGAGCACCTATGGGGCCATAAAGGTGCAGAGCATATATGGGGCACAGCATTATAAGGAGCACCTATGGGGCCATAAAGGTGCAGAGCATATAAGGGGCACAGCATTATAAGGAGCACCTATGGGGCCATAAAGGTGCAGAGCATATATGGGGCACAGCATTATAAGGAGCATCTATGGGGCCATAAAGGTGCAGAGCATATATGGGGCACAGCATTATAAGGAGCACCTATGGGGCCATAAAGGTGCAGAGCATATATGGGGCACAGCATTATAAGGAGCACCTATGGGGCCATAAAGGTGCAGAGCATATATGGGGCACAGCATTATAAGGAGCACCTATGGGGCCATAATCAAAGGTGCAGAGCATATATGGCACAGCATTATAAGGAGCATCTATGGGGCCATAATCAACGGTGCAGAGCATTCTATATAGCACAGTTGTATATGGAGCATCTATGGGGCAATAATGAACGGTATGGAGCATCTATTTTTATTTTTGAAATTCACCGGTAAATGCTGCATTTTCTACCCTAGGCTTATACTCGAGTCAATAAGTTTTCCCAGTTTTTTGTGGCAAAATTAGGGGGGTCGGCTTATACTCGGGTCGGCTTATACTCGAGTATATACGGTATATGTATATTTGATTTTTTTTTTTAAATTTTGAATGAGGTGAAAGGAGGGTGATTTGAACTTTTATATTTTTTAATTTTTAAATATTTTGAAAAACATTATTTTTATTATTATTTTTACTCAGCTGACATGTGCCCTGAAAGGTGCTGCTTCGCACTAGGGCCCTCACCATATTATTACACCCAATGTAAGAAAGGGGTTAAATAATCTTGTGAGGACCCCTCTATTTTTTATAAACAGCCAAGAAAAAGCTGACAGCTGATAGATGCAGCCCACACCTGTCTGCTTTAGCTTGGTTGATTATCAAAAATAGGACAGAGAAACCACACCAATTTTTTAATTTACTTATTTAAATACACTGGAGGTGCAGCAACTGCAGGGTGTCACATTACTCTCTGTGAGACCCAGGTGCTGGAAACTGAGGTGACGTCAGTAAGGTTATTTCAGTTCACAGAGCCCAATTCTCACAGGGGCAGGGCCACAGTGAACTGAGCTAACCCTACTGTAAAGAGACAAAACAAAAACATGGTCATTCAGGAGTGCTAAGGTGGAGATGAAGGAGGCAATAGGTGATTAAAAAGGTTTAAACCTTTATTGAAAGATACAGTATCCATAATGGCAAACTGCCGTCTTCATCAGGTGGCACAGAAAATAAGGGGGTGATGAGCACCAATAAAGAAGGGGTGCAGACAATTAAACAATAAAGCATTGATTAAACCACAAAACACACTCTTAAAGTGCCAAACCAAATTGAGGAGAAAGAAAAAAGATAGAAAGGGATACATAAAATAAGGGGATACATAAAATATGATGATATAACTATAAAAAGGCATAAAAATAAAATATGTGATAAAATTAAAAAAATGCTGGAATATTTAAATCTTCTGGAGCTAATGTACCTAATTTAAAAATCCAATAGCTTTCTGTCATGGAGTTACCATGACAGAGCAGTATCAGAAGACCACAGTGTCTGATGGCTCCTGCTTGGCTGCTGAGAAGAAGCACTTCTCCAGTGTATGTGTTTGTTTTCTTTCAGCAGGACAGGAGTTAATCGGCCATGTGGAAATCCCTGCTTTCAGCTGTGCTCGGGTAGCCACTCCTCTCTCCTGTAAAAGCTAGGCCTTCTGGCCAGATCCTTTTCTGAGTCAGCACTTGCTAGAGATAGAACTGGGGAATGAAGGGCTGGAGTTTGGAGAGCTGAAGGAGCTGAATTGTGCGACTGTTGCTTGGTTTGTACGCTTGGAAATTTCTCATCCTTACCCAGGGCCGTATTTAGATTTTCTGCTGCCCTAGGCACTTTTAGTGCTGCCTCCCCATTTGTGAGTATGACACTATCCGCCTAGACTTTGGCAAGAATCGCTGTTGTGAAAGTCGCCTTTTGCAGCAGATCGGGCAGTTTTTCTGCATCTGCCACGTAATGGATCCCTTACGGCAACACTGCGTTTGGTTTCATTCATTCCCTATGGGATTTGTGGTACTTGCTGTGATCTGGGAAATGTGGTGCCATACCTCCCAACTTTTGAAGCGAAAGAGGTCTAAAGGTTTCGGCGCATGTAGCGCGTCGCGGCAAATTTTAGACCACACCTCTGACCACACCCATTTCACAACTAATCACACCCATATCCAAGTCCCAACCACACCCATTTAGCACTGCTGATCACACTGTTTCATATACAATAATTAAAACCCCCCAAAAATATGGACACCCAGTGCTCCATACTGTATAATGGCTATGCAGTGCTCCACATACTGTATAATGGCCCTACATGAGGTTCCATACTGTATAATGGCCACACAGTGCTCCATACTGTATAATGGCCAAACATGATGCTCCGTACTGTAAAATGGCCACACATGACGCTCAATACTGTATAATAGCCACACATGATGCTCAATACTGTATAAGGGCCACACATGATACTCAATACTGAATAATGGCCACACATGATGCTCCATACTGTATAATGACCTCACATGATGCTCAATACTGTATAATGGCCACACATGATGCTCCATACTTTATAAAGGCCACACACGATGCTCCATACTGTATAATGGCCCCACATGATGCTCCATACTGTATAATGACCCCACATGATGCTCAATAGTGTATAATGCCCCTCTCCCATCTTGTATTCATAGCTCATCTCCCTCCCATCCCATATGCATGGCTCATATCCCCCCCTCCTCCTCCTGTATGCATGGCTCATAATTCCCCCCCCCGCATGTATGTCTGATGGCTCATATTCCCCCCAATGCATGGCCCTTAATTCCCCCCCTGTATGTATGGCTGATGGCTCATATTCCCCCGTATACATGGCTCAAAATCCCCCCCCTGTATGCATGGCTGATGGCTCATAATCCCCCCCCTGTATGCATGCCTGATGGCTCATAATTCCCTCCCCCCATGCATGGCTGATGGCTCATAATTCCCCCCCCCCCCCCGTATGCATGGCTGATGGCTCATAATTCCCCCCCTATGCATGGCTGATGGCTCATAATTCCCCCCCTGTATGCATGGCTGATGGCTCATAATTCCCCCCCCCATATGCATGGCTGATGGCTCATAATTCCCCCCCTATGCTTGGTTGATGGCTCATAATTCCCCCCTGTATGCATGGCTGATGGCTCATAATTCCTTCCCCCCCATATGCATGGCTGATGGCTCATAATTCCCCCCCTATGCTTGGCTGATGGCTCATAATTCCCCCTCTTGTATGCAGAGCTCATGGCTCATAATTCCCCCCCCCTGTATGCATGGCTGATGGATCATAATTCCCCCCCTATGCATGGCTGATGGCTCATAATTCCCCCCCGTATGCATGGCTGATGGCTCATAATTCCCCCCACCCTGTATGCATGGCTGATGATGGCTCATAATTCCCCCCCTATGCATGGTTGATGATGGCTCATAATTCCCCCCCTTGTATGCATGGCTGATGGCTCATAATTCCCCCCCCCCTGTATGCATGGCTGATGGCTCATTATTCCCCATCCCTGTATGCATGGCTGATGATGGCTCATAATTCCCCCCCTATGCATGGCTGATGATGGCTCATAATTCCCCCCCCCTGGATGCATAGCTGATGGCCCATAATTCCCTCCCCCCTGTATGCATGGCTGATGGCTCATAATTCCCCCCCGTATGCATGGCTGATGGCTCATAATTCCTTCCCCCCCATATGCATGGCTGATGGCTCATAATTCCCCCCCTATGCTTGGCTGATGGCTCATAATTCCCCCTCTTGTATGCATAGCTCATGGCTCATAATTCCCCCCCCTGTATGCATGGCTGATGGCTCATAATTCCCCCCCTATGCATGGCTGATGGCTCATAATTCCCCCCGTATGCATGGCTGATGGCTCATAATTCCCCCCACCCTGTATGCATGGCTGATGATGGCTCATAATTCCCCCCTATGCATGGTTGATGATGGCTCATAATTCCCCCCTTGTATGCATGGCTGATGGCTCATAATTCCCCCCCCCCTGTATGCATGGCTGATGGCTCATTATTCCCCATCCCTGTATGCATGGCTGATGATGGCTCATAATTCCCCCCCTATGCATGGCTGATGATGGCTCATAATTCCCCCCCCCCTGGATGCATAGCTGATGGCCCATAATTCCCTCCCCCCTGTATGCATGGCTGATGGCTCATAATTCCCCCCCGTATGCATGGCTGATGGCTCATAATTCCCCCCCCGTATGCATGGCTGATGATGGCTCATAATTCCCCCCCTGTATGCATGGCTGATGATGGCTCATAATTCCCCCCCTATGCATGGCTGATGACGGCTCATAATTTCCCCCCCCTATGCATGGCTCATCTCTCCACCCCCTCCCCCGCTCCTTCTCCTGGGCCATCTTGCATGGCTTACCTTCCTCCTTCATCCCCCTGCCCCTGTCCCCTGTCCCTCATACTCACCTGTCAGCTGTCCCACACACCGCGTGGCCACGCCGGCGCCGACATCCCTCTGGCTCTGTCCCGCCGCAGCGCCTTCTTCCTGAGTGAGCGGTCATGTGGTACCGCTTATTAAGGTCATGAAGCTCACTCAGGACGCGCTACAGACGCTGAGACCAGGCATCGCTGGAGCAGGTGAGTATCGTCTTCAAGGAGGGTGGGTGGGACTCGGAGGCGGGGGGTTTGGGGCGGTCGGTCGCGTTTGTGACCCGGGACTTAACAAAAAAAAATCCTTGCTCAGGTGCCGCCCCCTGCAATGTTGGCGCCCTAGGCACGTGCCCTTGAGTGCCTAGTGGCAAATACGGCCCTGTCCTTACCTACTTTATTTTCTTCCCCCCGTCCTTAACACCCTGGTGAATACCTCTGTTATTTGTGAGAGTATATTTGTGAGAGTGGAATTTTCTTTTACTTTTGTATTTTTTTCCCTGTCTGTCGGGTTGGTATACTGCGGTACACAGTGGCGCCTCTCTTCCCCAGGTAGGAGAAGAGAACATAGACACAGGGCTGCAGGTAGAAGACAGGGCAAGAGCAAAGGCCCCGGCAACCTCGCCATCTGAGGTATCCCGGGGAACAGGGCGAGTTAGGGTGCCCCTTCTGCTAGGGCCAGGAAAGGTGCCCCTGGTCCCAGTTTACTCGCCAGTCCTATCGTGACATTAACTCATACCAAAAGCTTTTTTTGATCCATGATGGATCCTGTTACAGCGTTGGCAGGGCAGTTGCAGCAGCTCAGTTTGGAGGCGGCGAATTTATGCATGGTGGTTTCACAGCACTCTTACATCTGGCATGTGGATCTCACCCTCCAGGCAAGCTATTGTGGAGCTCAAGGTTTCACTGCCAGACAGGTTCTCTGGCAGGCGGGACAAGTTTGTTGTGTTCCTGTGAGGTCTGTAAACTTTATTTCCGGCTGCGTCTGGTATCCTCTTGTACAGAGGAGCAACGGGTGAGGATTTTTATCTCGCTTCTGCAGGGGGACTCACAAGCATGGGCATTTTCTCTCCCATCAGACTCTTAGTCACTACAGACTTTGGGCTTGGTGTATGTTGACCCTGATCGTGTCTCCTTGGCTGAGTCATCTCTGTGCCAACTTCAACAGGGAGACCGTCTGGCGAAGAAATACTGCTCCGATTTCTGGCGGTGGGCCACTGACACTAGGTGGAATGACCCGGCCCTCCGTAGTCAGTTCTGCGGGGGTCTCTCTGTGAGAGTAAGGGATGCGCTAGCTCTCTATGAGACTCCTGACTCCCTTGAGGCGGCTATGTCTCTGTCAATCTGGGTTGATTGCTGTCTTCGCAAGAGACATAGGGAGACACCTTTGGGGGCAGGAGGTCCAAGTTTGAGCATCACCAATACTGATTCCACTGTGGAACTCGTGCAAGTGG
Source organism: Ranitomeya imitator (assembly GCF_032444005.1). Taxonomy (NCBI): domain Eukaryota; kingdom Metazoa; phylum Chordata; class Amphibia; order Anura; family Dendrobatidae; genus Ranitomeya; species Ranitomeya imitator. The sequence goes on along the minus strand of NC_091283.1, from coordinate 707,393,746 downwards.
GTGCGGCGTCCCAACCTAGCAAACTTACATTAATCCGTCGTAAGGGGGAGTGTGTTTCTGTTGTGGCAAGAAGGGTAATTTTGTGAGCACATGTCCTACCCGTCATTTGTTTCAACAACTGCCGGAAAACTAGAGGGCCCGGGTTGCGAGAAGGTTGGCAACTCGGGTGTACTCATAACCTCTGTGAGAAAGACTAATTTTGTCCTTCCAGCTATTTTATACATGGGAGAAAATAAGGTGGATGTTTCCTCCTTGGACAGTGGGACAGGGTTTAATTTGGTCAACACTAGGTTAGTTCAGGACCAAGGCCTTGTCTTACATACCTTGTCCAGACCGATACCCATTATAGCTATCGGTTCCGGCCCTCTAAAACAGGGGCACTTCATGCAGGTGGTCCGTGACTTATGGCTACAGGTGGGGGCCATACACTCTCAAGTGTTAAACTGCTATGTGCTTGAGGGCCTGCCCTCTCCTGTGGTGCTGGGACTTCCTTGGCTCACTCTGCACAATCCGGTAATTGATTGGCAGACACAGGAAGTGGTATAGTGAAGTATAGACTGTCAAGGACACAGTTTGGGTACCTGGTTGGTAAGCGTGGATACCCAGTCCATGCCCCATTACCTGTCAGACTTCGAGGATGTGTTTTCTGAGCAAGGAAGCCAAGAGGCTCCCCCTCATCATCCTTATGATTGTGCCATCAATCTGGTTCCTGGTGCCAAGCTGCCCAAGAGCAGACTCTATAACATCTCAGGACCAGATAGGCAGGTCATGAAGGACTATATTATGGAAAAGTCTGGCTAAGCGTCATATCTGACCTGTTGTGAATTCTGCTTTTGTGTTCCCTCCAGTGGTTGTAGGTGGGAATGCAGTTGTCTCTGAGTCGCTGTCCTGGCCAGGTGTATCTGCTGATTGCAGTTCTGACTGGGATATTTAGGTGTGCAGGATTCATTAGTCCTTGCCAGTTGTCAATGTTTCTTGGGAAGTGTTGGATCTCTTTCTGGCTTCTCCTGCTTAGCTGTCAATTTAGCAAAGATAAGTGTATGTTTCTTTTTCTGTGGCACACATGCAGTGTGCTTATATTCTGTGCTATTCATTTGTTTTCTCTTGTCCAGCTTAGACTGTGTCAGTGTTTTCTCAGTCTTGTTGGATTCTCTGGAGTTGCAGATATACGCTCCACATCTTTAGTTAGATGGTGGAGTTTTTGTATTTTCTGCTGTGGATATTTTTGAAAGGATTTTAATACTGACCGCTTAGTATCCTGTCCTATCCTTTCCTATTTTAGCTAGTGTGGCCTCTTTTGCTAAATCCTGTTTCCTGCCTGCATGTGTCTTTTCCTCTACTACTCACAGTCATTATTTGTGGGGGGCTGCCTATTCTTTGGGGTTCTGTTCTGAGGCAAGGTAGAATTCCTATTTCCATCTATAGGGGTATTTAGTCCTCCGGCTGTGTCGAGGTGTCTAGGTTTTGTTAGGCACACCCCACGGCTACTTCTAGATGCGGTGTTAAGATCAGGGTTTGCGGTCAGTATAGTTACCACCTACTCCAGTGAAAGTTTTCATGCTGCTCCAAGGTCACCTGATCATAACAGTACAACTGGCCCATAATGAGTTAAATGCATCTCAGAAGAAGGGAAGAAAGGTCTTGAGCCATTTTTTTTTCTTCAGTCTATTTTGTCTTCTCCTCCCTCTTTATCTCTGGGTGACTGAAGACCCTTGCGCTAGCATGAATGTTCATGAATTAGCTTCTCGTGTAGATCAGCTTGCTGCTAGGGTACAGGGTATTTCTGATTATATTGTTCAGACTCCTGTTTTAGAACCGAAGATTCCTACTCCTGATTTGTTTTTTGGTGACAGGTCCAAATTTTTGAGTTTTAAAAACAACTGTAAACTGTTTTTTGCTTTGAGACCTCGATCCTCCGGTGATTCCATTCAGCAGGTTAAAATCGTCATCTCCCTGCTGTGTGGTGACCCGCAGGATTGGGCATTTTCCCTGGAATCTGGGAATCCGGCTTTGCTTAATGTAGACTCCTTTTTTCAGGCTTTGGGATTATTATATGATGAACCTAATTCTGTGGCTCAAGCTGAGAAGACCTTGTTGGCCCTGTCTCAGGGTCAAGAGGCGGCAGAATTGTATTGTCAGAAATTCAGAAAATGGTCTGTGTTGACTAAATGGAATAATGATGCTTTGGTGGCAATTTTCAAAAAGGGTCTTTCTGAATCCGTTAAAGATGTTTTGGTGGGGTTTCCCACGCCTTCCGGTCTGAGTGATTCTATGTCTCTGGCCATTCAGATTGACCGGCGCTTGCGGGAGCGCAGAACTGTGCGCGCTGTGGCGTTATCCTCAGAGCAAATTCCTGAGCCAATGCAGTGTGATAGGATTCTATCTAGAACGGAACGACAAGGTTTCAGACTTCAGAATAGGTTGTGTTATTATTGTGGCGACACTTCTCATGTCATTTCTATCTGCCCTAAGCGGACAAAGAGGATCGCCAGTTCAATTACCATCAGTACTGTACAACCTAAATTTTTGTTATCTGTGTCCTTGATCTGCTCATTGTCATCATTTTATGTCATGGCGTTTGTGGATTCAGGCGCCGCCTTGAACTTAATGGACTTTGAGTTTGCCAAGCATTGTGGTTTTCCCTTGCAGCCTTTGCAGAACCCTATTCCTTTAAGGGGCATTGATGCTACACACTTGGCTAAAATTAAGCCCCAGTTTTGGACACAGGTGACCATGCGCATGGCGCCAGCCCATCAGGAAGATTGTTGATTTCTGGTGTTGCATAATTTGCATGATGCTATTGTGCTGGGTTTTCCGTGGTTGCAGGTACATAATCCTGTGTTGGATTGGAAGTCCATGTCTGTGACTAGTCGGGGTTGTCAGGGGGTTAATAATGATGTTCCTTTGATGTCAATCTCCTCTTCTTCCTCTTCTGAAATTCCAGAGTTTTCATCTGATTTTCAGGATGTATTCGATGAGCCCAAGTCCAGTTTCCTTCCACTGCACAGGGACTGCGATTGTGCTATTGACTTGATTCCAGGCTGTAAGTTTCCTAAGGGTCGACTTTTCAACCTGTCTGTGCCTGAACATACCGCCATGCAGAGCTATATTAAGGAGTCTTTGGAGAAAGGGCATATTCGACCATCTTCTTCACCATTGGGAGCGGGGTTCTTTTTTGTTGCTAAAAAAGATGGTTCCTTGAGACCCTGTATTGATTATCGCCTCTTGAATAAGATCACGGTCAAGTTTCAATACCCTTTACCCTTGCTTTCCAATTTGTTTGCTAGGATTAAGGGAGCTAGTTGGTTTACGAAGATTGACCTTCGGGGGGCATATAATCTTGTTCGTATTAAGCATGGTGATGAATGGAAAACTGCGTTTAACACGCCCGAAGGCCATTTTGAATACCTTGTGATGCCATTCGGACTCTCTAATGATCCATCTGTTTTTCAGTCCTTCATGCATGATATCTTCCGGACTTATCTTGATAAATTCTTGATTGTATATTTGGACGATATTTTGATTTTTTCCAATGATTGGGAGTCTCATGTGCAACAGGTCAGGATGGTATTTCAGATCCTTCGTGACAATGCTTTGTTTGTGAAAGGGTCTAAGTGTCTCTTTGGGTTGCAGAAGGTTTCTTTTTTGGGCTTTATTTTTTTTCCCTCGTCTATAGAGATGGATCCGGTTAAGGTTCAGGCCATTCATGATTGTATTCAGCCCACATCCGTGAAGAGCCTTCAGAAATGTTTGGGTTTTGCAAATTTCTATTGCCGTTTCATTGCTAATTTTTCCAGCGTGGTTAAACCCTTGACCGATTTGACGAAGAAAGGCGCTGATGTGGCGAATTGGTCCTCTGCGTCTGTCTCTGCCTTTCAGGAGCTTAAACGTCGATTTACTTCTGCTCCGGTGTTATGCCAACCGGATGTTTCTCTTTCGTTTCAGGTTGCGGTTGACGCTTCTGAGATTGGGGCAGGGGCCGTTTTGTCTCAGAGGGATCCTGTTGGTTCCTTGATGAAACCGTGTGCCTTCATTTCCCATAAGTTTTCGCCTGCTGAACGCAATTATGATGTCGGCAATCGGGAGTTGTTGGCTATGAAGTGGGCGTTTGAGGAGTGGCGACATTGGCTTGAGGGAGCTAAGCACCGTATTGTGGTCTTGACCGATCATAAGAATTTGATTTACCTCGAGTCTGCCAAACGGCTGAATCCTAGACAGGCTCGTTGGTCCTTGTTTTTTTCCCGTTTTAATTTTGTGGTCTCGTACCTTCCGGGTTCTAAGAATATTAAGGCTGATGCCCTCTCTCTGAGTTTTTTGCCTGATTCTCCTGAGGTCTTAGAACCGGTCGGTATTCTGAAAGAAGGGGTGGTCCTTTCTGCCATTTCCCCTGATTTACGATGTGTTCTTCAGGAATTTCAGGCTGACAAACCTGACCGCTATCCTGTAGGGAAACTGTTTGTTCCTGACAGATGGACTAGTAGAGTGATTTCTGAGGTTCACTGTTCCATGTTAGCTGGTCATCCTGGCATTTTTGGTACCAGAGACTTGGTTGGTAGGTCCTTTTGGTGGCCTTCTTTGTCGCGTGATGTGCATTCTTTTGTGCAGTCCTGTGGGACTTGTGCGCGGGCCAAGCCTTGTTGTTCCCGTGCTAGTGGGTTGCTTTTGCCATTGCCAGTCCCTGAGAGGCCCTGGACGCATATTTCGATGGATTTTATTTCTGATCTTCCGGTCTCCCAGAAGATGTCTGTTATCTGGGTTGTTTGTGACCGGTTCTCTAAGATGGTTCATTTGGTGCCTTTGCCTAAATTGCTTTCCTCTTCAGATTTGGTTCCGTTGTTTTTTCAGCATGTGATTCGTCTGCATGGTACTCCGGAGAATATTGTGTCCGACAGAGGTTCCCAGTTTGTTTCTAAGTTTTGGCGGGCCTTTTGTGCTAGGCTGGGCATTGATTTGTCTTTTTCTTCTGCATTTCATCCTCAGACAAATGGCCAGACCGAGCGAGCTAATCAGACTTTGGAGACTTATTTGAGATGCTTTGTGTCTGCTGATCAGGATGATTGGGTGGCCTTCTTGCCATTGGCCGAGTTTGCCCTTAATAATCGGGCTAGTTCGGCTACTTTGGTTTCACCTTTCTTTTGTAATTTTGGTTTTCATCCTCGTTTTTCTTCTGGGCAGGTTGAGCCTTCTGACTGTCCTGGTGTGGATTCTGTGATTGACAGGTTGCAGCAGATTTGGGCTCATGTGGTGGACAATTTGGTGTTGTCTCAGGAGGAGGCTCAACGTTTTGCTTACTGTCGTCGGTGTGTTGGTTCCCGGCTTCGGGTTGGGGATCTGGTCTGGTTGTCTTCCCGTCATGTTCCTATGAAGGTTTCTTCCCCTAAGTTTAAGCCTCGGTTTATTGGTCCTTATAAGATTTCTGAGATTATTAATCCGGTGTGTTTTAGTTTGGCGCTTCCAGCCTCTTTTGCTATCCATAATGTCTTCCATAGATCTTTATTGCGGAAATATGTGGTGCCCGTTGTTCCCTCTGTTGATCGTCCGGCCCCTGTGTTGGTTGATGGAGAGTTGGAGTATGTGGTTGAGAAGATTTTGGATTCTCGTTTTTCGAGTCGGAGGCTTCAGTACCTTGTCAAATGGAAGGGTTATGGCCAGGAGGATAATTCTTGGGTTTTTGCCTTTGATGTCCATGCTGCTGATTTGGTCCGTGCCTTTCATCTGGCTCATCCTGATCGTCCTGGGGGCCCTGATGAGGGTTCGGTGACCCCTCTTCAAGGGGGGGGGTACTGTTGTGATTTCTGCTTTTGGGTTCCCTCCAGTGGTTGTCGGTGGGAATGCAGTTGTCTCTGAGTCGCAGTCCTGGCCAGGTGTATCTGCTGATTGCAGTTCTGACTGGGATATTTAGGTGTGCAGGATTCATTAGTCATTGCCAGTTGTCAATGTTTCTTGGGAAGTGTTGGATCTCTTTCTGGCTTCTCCTGCTTAGCTGCCAATTCAGCAAAGATAAGTGTATGTTTCTTTTTCTGTGGCACACATGCAGTGTGCTTATATTCTATGCTATTCATTTGTTTTCTCTTGTCCAGCTTAGACTGTGTCAGTGTTTTCTCAGTCTTGTTGGATTCTCTGGAGTTGCAGATATACGCTCCACATCTTTAGTTAGATGGTGGAGTTATTGTATTTTCTGCTGTGGATATTTTTGAAAGGATTTTAATACTGACCGCTTAGTATCCTGTCCTATCCTTTCCTATTTTAGCTAGTGTGGCCTCTTTTGCTAAATCCTGTTTCCTGCCTGCGTGTGTCTTTTCCTCTACTACTCACAGTCATTATTTGTGGGGGCTGCCTATTCTTTGGGGTTCTGCTCTGAGGCAAGGTAGAATTCCTATTTCCATCTATAGGGGTATTTAGTCCTCCGGCTGTGTCGAGGTGTCTAGGTTTTGTTAGGCACACCCCATGGCTACTTCTAGTTGCGGTGTTAAGATCAGGGTTTGCGGTCAGTATAGTTACCACCTACTCCAGTGAAAGTTTTCATGCTGCTCCACGGTCACCTGATCATAACACTGACCATCCTCTTCTCTCCTTGCTGCGGGGTTCTTTTTCATCAAGAAGAAGGATGGCATGTTACGTCCTTGCCTGGATTTCCGGGAACTTAATGCTATCAATGTCCGTGATCCGTATCCGCTACCTCTTATCCCTGACCTTTTTAATCAAATTGTTGGGGCAAAATGGTTCTCTAAGATGGACATCAGGGGGCATACAACCTCATCCGCATTAAGAAGGATGAGTGGAAGACTGTGTTCAATACATCAGAAGGACTCTGCAAGAATCTGGTGATGTTTTTTGGATTAACGAATGCGCCTGCCATCTTCCAGCACTTTATTAATGACATCTTTAGTTACCTAGTAGGCAGGTTTGGTGTTATCTACCTGGATGACATTCTTGTTTATTCTCCTGACCTTAAGTCACAACAGCGACATGTCAGACAAGTCCTGCACATATTATGTGACAATAAATTTTATGTCAAACCCGAGAAGTGAATGTTCTCGGTTGAGGATATCCTTTTCCTTTGATATGTATTATCTGCCACTGGATCCGGCGAAAGTCTGGGCAGTATTGGAGTGAGATCGACCTGAGAATTTGAAAGCATTACAAACATTTTTGGGTTTCGCCAATTACTACCATAAATTCATAAATACTTTTCTCTAGTAGCCAAACAGCTCATTGATATGACTAAAAAGGGGATGGACTTCTCCAAGTGGTCCAGTCCTGCCAGGGAGGCATTTGACACATTGAAAAGGTGTTTTGCTTCTGCGACGATTCTTATTCAGCCTGATGTCACCATTTGCATACTTTTCTAAAAAAAACTTAAGCCAGCTGACAGAAACTGTGATATTCGTAATAGGGAACTCCTAGCTATCAAATGGGCATTTGAGGAGTGGCGTCATTTTTTGGAGGGAGCGTTACACCCAGTGATGGTGATCACTGACCATAAAAATCTGGTTTACTTGGAGTCGGCAAAGCATCTTACACCTCATCAGGCAAGATGGGCATTATTCTTTACCAGGTTTAACTTCTTTGTTACTTTTATGCCAGGGAGCAAAAATGTTAAGGCAGATGCTTTGTCCCATTGCTTTCCTGGGGGGAGGCGATAAGTGCAAACCGGTACCTATTTTACAAAAAGGGGTAGTGATGGTGTCAATATTCTACAATCTTGAATGAGAGGTTGCTGACGCTCAGGGGGATGCCCCTGCTACCTGTCCTCTTGGTAAACTGATTGTACCTGTCAATCTCCATCTTAGAATCCTCAGTGAACATCATGATATGGTGCTGGGTGGACATCTGAGGAATAAGGCCACTGTGGATCTACTTACTCGGCGTTTTTGGTGGCCAGGTGCTTATAACGATATTCAGGAGTATGTGGCCACCTGCAATATCTGTGCGCTTTCCAAGACCTCACATACTCGTCCGTCTGGGGCTCTCCTACCATTGGAGATTCCGAGCAGACCTTGGACTCATCTGTCGGTCAATTTTATTACGAATCTACCTGTGTCTGCAGGGAACACTGTAATCCTGGTGGTGGTGGACAGATTCAGTAAAATGTCTCATTTTATTGCTTTGTCTAATGCCAAAACAATGGCGCAAATCTTCATCAGGAAAATAATAAGACTGCATGGGATTCCTGCAGAAATTGTTTCAGATCGGGGGTGCAGTTTATCTCCAGATTTTGTAAGACGTTTTGCACCAATCTGGGGATCCATTTGTCTTTTTCTGTGGGTTTTCACCCGCAGTCTAATGGGCAGACTGAACGGGTTAATCAGAATTTTAGAGACATATCTTAGATGTTTTGTGTCTGAGAATCAGGAGGACTGGGTGACCTACCATTGGCTGAATTTTCATTTAATAATCTCTGTCAGGACTCAACTGGGGCACATGGGTTCCATCTGCAGTTTAGTTCGTTCAATGGTGATCGCCCTTCTGGTTTACTGGAGGAGGAACGGTTCTCTTCTTCCATTTCTACTATATGGCAGGGGGTGATTAATAATTTGCAAAAGATGCGTTCCAAATATAAGAGTGTGGCTGATCAAGGATGTTTTGGTGGGTCCGGACCTGTGTGTTGGTGACTTGGCATGGCTGTCCTCAAGGAACATTAAGCTTAAGGTTCAATCTTGGAAATTGGGTCCCAGGTTTATTGGTCCTTATAAGATATTAGTCGTCGTCAATCCGGTAGCATTCTGCCTTGTTCTGCCACCTACTTTTAAAATTCATAATGTTTTTCACCATTCACTTCTCGTACGTGGCATCTGCAGGACCTTCATCTCTGCCACCTTCTCCTGCCATTGTCGATGGTAATCTGGAGTTCCAGATAGCAAAGGTCTTAGACTCTCGTCTTGTTCGTCGGTCACGTCAGTACATGGTACATTGGAAAGGGTATAGTCCTGAGGAGAGGATGTGGGTTCCAGCTTATGACGTCCATGCGACCTGACTGGTTCTGGCCTTTCATGTGGCCCACCCAGATAAACCGGTTCCGGAGGTCCCTCATAGAAGAGGGGGTAATGTCATGGAGTTACCGCGACAGAGCAGTACCAGAAGACCACAGTGTCTGATGGTTCCTGCTTCGCTGCTAAGAAGAAGCACTTCCCCAGTGTATTAAATGTGTTTGTTTTCTTTCAGCAGGACATGGGTTAATCGGCCATGTGGAAATGCCTGCTTTCAGCTGTGCTTGGTTAGCCACTCATCTCTCCTATAAAAGCTAGGCTTTCTGGCCAGATCTTTGTCTGAATTAGCACTTGCTAGCGATAGACCTGGGAAGTGAAGAGCTGGTGTTTGGAGAGCTGGAGGAGTTTATTGTACGACTGTTGCTTGGTTTGTACCCTTGGAAATTCCTCATCCTTACCTGCCTAATTTTCTTCCCACATCCTTCACACCCTGGTGACTGCCTTGGTTATTTTTGAGTGTATATTTGTGTGAGTGGAATTTTCTTTTACCTTTGTCTTTGTTTCCCTGTCTGTTGGGTTGGTGTACTGCGGTACACGGAGTGCCTCTCTTTCCCGGGTGGGGGAAGGGGACAGATGCAGGGCTGCAGTTAGGAGACAGGGCAAGGATGGAGGCCCCGGCATACTCGCTATCTGAGGCATCCCAGGGAATAGGGCGAGTTAGGGCGCCCCCTAGTGCTAAGGCCAGGAAAGGTGCTCCTTGTCCCAGTTTACTTGCCAGTCCTATTGTGACACTTTCTCTGTTAATAAGGCTTCTAAATCGATCTGGAACATTATCTGCTGTATTGTCAATAATTAAAGGCTTAAAAATCTAGGGTCCATTTGGTGTGTTACAAAAAAGTGCTTTGATATGCTGTGTGGTAAATAACCATTGCAAATATTGTGGCGATATTTTTTAAGACATACATACATACATACATACATTGTTTGGTTGGTGCGACCCACATATTGAAGGCCTCAAGTACATTGCAGCAGCAATGTGTTATATCTTCTACTAACACAATTATGAATGAGGTTTATTATTCTACAACCCCCCCTCATGACAGTTCTAATGAAAATTACCAAACATTGAAAACTGAGATGTACCACTTGGTAACCCTTTGTAAATACAGTACATCACTTCAGAAACCCCTATCCCTACTCCCACTCTTGATGCAATTAATATTGTGGTTGATCTTAATCCCTGTTTGTTATCAGTTGAGAATTTTGAGCCAATGATTCAGGGGTAAATAAATTGATGCTTTTTTCTTCCCAATCTATGACTGGGACCTCAGTTCTCCTTTTGCTCCCTACTGGATAGGCACACAAAGTGAATAGTGTTTCCCTTAAAGACACTAAGATCACTCAGTGGTTAAATCAACATATTGTTAAATCAGTGGTGATGTTCAAAAGCACATCTCGTCCCTCAAAAAATGAAGCCCTAACACTGACATATTGACTGAAAAATAAAAAAGTTACGGCTCTGGGAAGGAGGGGAGCAAAAAACTAAAACGCAAAAACAGAAAATACCAAGTTGGTCAAGGGGTTAAAATTACCCCAACATTAATAAAATATGCTTAACCCAAGACAAAGAGGTCACTACACATGGCTACTGGCATTACTGTGTGCAAAAATTGCAAAGTGCTGCGGAAAATGTTGCCGCTATATACAGTAAATAAAGAGATTATTATTATTATTATTATTATTATTATTATTATTTCGTCATTGGGTCTGCCTAAGACCCGGGGACCCGATTCTTGACCCAATTACCTCAGAGATCAGGGGATAAAAGAAATTTCCCTGCTTCTCATGCCCATCCTTGGTGCTTATAGATGGGCAGGGTAACCATTGAATATTCATGAAGCATTTACATCAGCTTAACTGATGGATGAGTTATTTAGAAACAAACATACAGAAAAGTCATTTTTCAAAAAAACACTTTGCGACAATTACCCTTATTACTCTACCATTTACAATTACCCTACCATTTATTTGAAAGAAAAGTTCACGCACAGGTCTGCTGTAGTCCATGGCACTACGATCACTGCTTCGGTGTACGCAGCAAATGAAGCCTTGTTCACAGAGCGAATCTTGATATGCTGTAGCAGTCGCTGCCATTTCTCATTCTGAGGGAAAAATATTTAGAATTGAGAGTCCTCAGTGGTTGTTGATACCATTCTGAGGGAAGCACTAGAGCTGTCCGCTGTGACGAGCAGTGATGTCAGGAAAGCTACAGTCAGTCACAGACACAGCCGATCAGCATGGGACTTTTGTGGGAGATATAAATAGGTAAAAGAGAGTGTATTTTTTCCCCTTAACCCCTTAATGAGCGGAGCTTTTTTTGTTTTTGCATTTTCGCTATTCACTCCTCTCCCTCCCAGAGCCATACATTTTTTAATTTTCCATCAATATGGCCATGTAAGGGCTTATTTTTTTGTGGCACGAGTTGTACTTTTGAATGACACCATTGATTTTACCATGTTTTGTACTAGAAAATGGGAAAGAAATTCCAAGTTTGGTGACATTGCAAAGAAAGTGCAATTCCACACTGGTTTTTTGTTTGGCTTTTTTGCTAAGTTCACTAAATACTAAAACTAACCTGCCATTATGATTCTCCAGGTCATTACGAGTTCATAGACACTAAATATGTCTAGGTTTTATTTTATCTAAGCCGTGAAAAAAAATTCCAAACTTTGCTAAGAAACAACCAATTGCAATTTTCCGGTACACATAGCATCTCCATTTTTCCTGATCTCGGGTTGAGTGAGAGATTATTTTTTGCGTGCCGAGCTGGAGTTTTTAATGATTCCATTTTGGTGCAGATATGTTCTTTTGATCGCCCATTATTGCATTGTAATGCAATGTAATGTTTAGCGATCAGGTTAATCTTTTTTATATAGATCGGGTGATTCTGATTGTGGCGATACCAAATATGTGTATGTTTGATTTTTTTATTGTTTTATTTTGAATGGGGCGAAAGGGGGGTGATTTGAACTTTTATATTGTTTTATTTTTTTCATATTTTTTAAAACTTTTTTTTACTTTTGACATGCTTCAATAGACTCCCATAGAAGGCTAGAAGCTGGAACAGCTTGATCGGCTTTGATATATATGGATGATCCTCAGATTTCCCCTATGTAGCAAAATTCCTGCATTGCTATGAGCGCCGACCACTGGGTAGCGCTTATGGCAATTTGGCATCAACAACCATAGAGGTCTGCTGGAGACCTCTGGATGTTATGCCAATGCACCGATGACCCCCGATCACATGATAGGGGTGAGCGGTGAGCACATTTTCGGCCGGATGGCCAGAAGCACTTGTTAAATGCCGCTGTCAGAGTCTGACAGCAGCATTTAACTAGTTCATAGGCGCGGGCGGATTGCGATTCAGCCAGAGGCGTAGCTAGAGCTTTTGCCGTCCGGGGCTGGTCCCGAGCTTGGCGCCCCCCCCCCCCAGCAGGAATAAGACCTCAGATGCAGAACTTTAATTGTTTCGCCGGTGAATGTTACCATCACATGATCGGGACTGCAAAAAAAAACAAGTTCTGCTTACCTGACCGCGCTCCTGCTCTCTCCACGCAGCTGAAACGTGCACTCGCCGGCGACTGACAATGATGTCAGACGCCGGCGACATGCACACTGGGACTGACGTCAGCTGCCAGCCTCAGATTGGCTGGCGGCTGTTAACTATTGACGTGCGGGCGCGGGTCCACACGTCAATAGCGTTAATCAGCTGCAGCGCCGGCTGCGGCCCGGTGACCCACCCCCAGGGCCGGCTCCAGGTTTTTGAGGGCCCCGGGCAAAAGAGTCTCAGTGGGTCCCCCCTTTAACACATACCACGATTCATGATGCCCAGATACGGCAGAGAAATCTAGGTATAGTACAATGCCAGATTTCACTTCTTACATGAGTGATAGCTATTTTGAATTCTACAGTGTATATATACAGGATAGGAGAGGTACTGTGCAGTGTATATATACAGGGCAGTGGTACTGTGCAGTGTATATATACAGGGCAGTGGTACAGTGCAGTGTATATATAAAGGGCAGTGGTACTGTGCAGTGTATATATACAGGAGGAGTGGTACTGTGCAGTGTATATATATATACAGGAGGAGTGGTACTGTGCAGTGTATATATACAGGGCAGTGGTACTGTGCAGTGTATATATACAGGGCAGTGGTACTGTGCAGTATATATATATACAGGAGGAGTGGTACTGTGCAGTGTATATATATACAGGAGGAGTGGTACTGTGCAGTGTATATATACAGGGCAGTGGTACTGTGCAGTGTATATATACAGGGCAGTGGTACAGTGCAGTGTATATATACAGGAGGAGTGGTACTGTGCAGTGTATATATATACAGGAGGAGTGGTACTGTGCAGTGTATATATACAGGGCAGTGGTACTGTGCAGTGTATATATACAGGGCAGTGGTACGGTGCAGTGTATATATACAGGAGGAGTGGTACTGTGCAGTGTATATATATACAGGAGGAGTGGTACTGTGCAGTGTATATATACAGGGCAGTGGTACTGTGCAGTGTATATATACAGGGCAGAGGTACAGTGCAGTGTATATATAGAGGGCAGTGGTACTGTGCAGTGTATATATACAGGAGGAGTGGTACTGTGCAGTGTATATATATACAGGAGGAGTGGTACTGTGCAGTGTATATATACAGGGCAGTGGTACTGTGCAGTGTATATATACAGGGCAATGGTACTGTGCAGTGTATATATACAGGAGGAGTGGTACTGTGGAGTATATATATACAGGAGGAGTGGTACTGTGCAGTGTATATATACAGGGCAGTGGTACTGTGCAGTGTATATATACAGGGCAATGGTACTGTGCAGTGTATATATACAGGAGGAGCAGTACTGTGCAGTGTATATATACAGGGCAATGGTACTGTGCAGTGTATATATACAGGAGGAGTGGTACTGTGGAGTATATATATACAAGAGGAGTGGTACTGTGCAGTGTATATATACAGGGCAGTGGTACTGTGCAGTGTATATATACAGGGCAGTGGTACTGTGCAGTGTATATATACAGGGCAGTGGTACGGTGCAGTGTATATATACAGGGCAGTGGTACGGTGCAGTGTATATATACAGGGCAGTGGTACTGTGCAGTGTATATATACAGGGCAGAGGTACTGTGCAGTGTATATATACAGGGCAGTGGTACGGTGCAGTGTATATATACAGGGTAGTGGTACTGTGCAGTGTATATATACAGGGCGGTGGTACTGTGCAGTGTATATATACAGGGCAGTGGTACTGTGCAGTGTATATATACAGGGCAGTGTTACTGTGCAGTGTATATATACAGGGCAGTGGTACTGTGCAGTGTATATATATACAGGGCAGTGGTACTGTGCAGTGTATATATACAGGGCAGTGGTACTGTGCAGTGTATATATACAGGGCAGTGGTACTGTGCAGTGTATATATACAGGGCAGTGGTACTGTGCAGTGTATATATATACAGGGCAGTGGTACTGTGCAGTGTATATATACAGGGCAGTGGTACTGTGCAGTGTATATATACAGGGCAGTGGTACTGTGCAGTGTATATATTTCAGCAGCCGCCCAGGCCCCCAGCACTTGTCCTGTATATATATTATATATACTGTCATGCAGGCTGTATAGATACAGTATATACATATACAGGACAGGTGCTGGGGACCTGGGCGCTGCTGAAGTATATAATATACAGTATATCAGCTGTGGCCGCCCCAGGTCACCCAGACTGTCAGAATACCTCAGGGCGGCAAGGAAGGAGCTCCTCCGGAATCTGCCTGTCCTGATGTAAGTTCAGCAGTCAGCGAGGGGCGGGAGAGCAGAGCAGGAGAACTCTCCGCCCACAAACAATGTCACGCTGGCTGCCTTGTTAACCCCGATGTGCCTGCACTGCCTGGCCCTGCACTCACTGAAAAGATGCTTGTGCCAGCAGGGCTAGATGCCCGCCCCCCGCATTGTGCCGCCCGGGGCGGCCCACCCCCCCCCGCACCCCCCTTCCTACGCCACTGGATTCAGCCCGTGCCTATTGCGGGCACATGTCAGCTGTTCAAAACATCTGACATGTCCCGGCTTTGATGTGGGCTCACCGCCGGAGCCCGCATCAAACCGGGGGTTCTGCCATGGGACGTACTATTCTATCCGATGGAAGAGAGGGGTTACATTAAGAACTTATCTATGTGTTTGTGTGTGTGTTTGTTGATTTTTACTTACAAGGTTAATAATCGGGGTGTGTGACTGACACCTCTGCTTTATTAACCTCAGAGCTCGATGTCAGCACCAGCTTCTGATAACATACCCCAACTGCCCCTGCACCATGCAATCAGAATGAGCCACGGCTAGGCTCCAGAATGGGCACATCAAATATGATGTGCTTCTTTTGGGGCAGCTGCGGGCTTGTATTTTTAGGTTGGGGAGGGCCCAATAACCATGGGACTCACCAGCCTGATAATTTAAGCCCACAAATGGCTGATTTCTCTTAGCTGGTAAATAAAAATAGTGAGGATCCCAATCTATTTATTAATTTATTTATTCCTATCTATCCTTCCCTCTATCTATCTTTTTAACTAAGCCATCTTTCCTTTTTTTTTAGCTGGCTGTAAACAGCATTCTTTGATGTACAAAAATGAAGGTAAAAGCGCAATAAAAAAAAACTGTAAAATGTGACAAAATACAACATGTGTACACAACTGAGAAATTTTAAGGTTACTGGAGTTCCCAGCTGCTGGGACTAGGGTTGAGCGAAACGGATCGTTCATTTTCAAAAGTCGCCGACTTTTGGCAAAGTCGGGTTTCATGAAACCCGACCCGATCCCTGTGTGGGGTCGGCCATGCGGTACGCGACTTTCACGCCAAAGTCGCGTTTCGTATGACGCGCTTGGCGCCATTTTTTTCAGCCAATGAAGGGGCGTGGGCAGAGTGATGACATAGGTCTTAGGGGCGTGGACGCCTATCGCCATGTTGTCGCTTGTGCGCTGTAGCGATTTGCACTGTGTAACACCAGCTTTTCAGTTCAGGGACGGACGGAGGAGAGAGAGAGAAAGAGAGAGAGAGAGAGAGAGAAAAAAATAAAAAATTCCCATTGGCTTTGCATTGGGTTTCGTGTTTCGGTCGATCCTCGACTTTTCGCCATAATCGGCCGATTTCACTCGACTCGACTTTTGAGATAGTCGGGTTTCGCGAAACCCGGCTCGACCCTAAAAAAGTCAAGGTCGCTCAACCCTAGCTGGGACACCTGGAGGCTGTGAACTAAGGTTACCTGTGAGGCCCAGAAAACTTAAGGGAGCCTTAAAGGGAGACTTTAAGGTTACTGGAGTTTCCGGCTTCTGGAACACCTTAGTTCACAGCCTCCAGGAATCCCAGCAGTTGGTAACTCCAGTTAACTTAAAGTTTCCCATAAAGGCTTCCTTAAGGTTAACCGGCTTCCAGTCAGAATTTCTGTACTACATTTTACTGCTGGACTTCACTCTGTGTGACACAGCTGCATGGCAGTCTGGCAGTCTGACTCATTCCAGCGATTCTGCCAGGTCACTTAGATTACTGGACTGGCGGTCACGGCGTTCTGTGAGACTCAGGCGATTGTGAACTAATGTAATCTCACTGATGTCATTGAGGTTTCATCATTTCATAGCCAGCCAGCCTTGCGGAGCAGCGTGACCAGCAGCGGCAGCTTCAAAAGCCTATGGAGCATCGTTACGGTGCTCAATACACTTCAGAGGACGTGGGACATCGTGAAATTTTTACACTACTTAAGAACTCCAAGGAGTTTGTATTTCTTTAATAAATGGGAGTAGGAGGGAATTTTTTAGGCAATGCTTTTGTGCATAAAGGATTTTTGTGTGTTTTTTCCTCATTTCTGGGATAATGATTTCGGTAAGACACCTCTCCAATACTAACCAGAGGTTAATGTCAACTGTGATTTTTGACAAATCACAGATGTCATTACTAACATATACCATTATCCCAATTGCAACCGCAACAGGGCAATCAGAAAGAGCTGAGATAGGACACCAGAATTGGCACATCTAATATAATATGCCAGTTATGGGGCAACTGTAGGCTTCTAGTCTATGGGAAACCCATGTAATTTTTAAAAATAATTTATTGCTAAAAATGACAGGGATATACGGTGAGAGATGGCATTTTTTTTCTTTTTTCTTTTGCCTGTTACATAGTTACATAGTTATTAAGGTTGAAGGAAGACTTTAAGTCCATCTAGTTCAACCCATAGCCTAACCTAACTTGCCCTAACATATTGATCCAGAGGAAGGCAAAAAAAACCCATGTGGCAAAGAGTAAGCTCCACCTTGGGGAAAAAAATTCCTTCCCGACTCCACATACGGCAATCAGACTAGTTCCCTGGATCAACGCCCTATCAAGGAATCTAGTGTATATACCCTGTAACATTATACTTTTCCAGAAATGTATCCAGTCCCCTCTTAAATTTAAGTAATGAATCACTCATTACAACATCATACGGCAGAGAGTTCCATAGTCTCACTGCTCTTACAGTAAAGAATCCGCGTCTGTTATTATGCTTAAACCTTTTTTCCTCCAAACATAGAGGATGCCCCTTTGTCCCTGTTTCAGGTCTATGATTAAAAAGATCATCAGAAAGGTCTTTGTACTGTCCCCTCATATATTTATACATTAACATAAGATCACCCCTTAGTCTTCGTTTTTCCAAACTAAATAGCCCCAAGTGTAATAACCCATCTTGGTATTGCAGACCCCCCAGTCCTCTAATAACCTTGGTCGCTCTTCTCTGCACCCCCTCCAGTTCAGCTATGTCTTTCTTATACACCGGAGACCAGAACTGTGCACAGTATTCTAAGTGTGGTCGAACAAGTGACTTGTATAGAGGTAAAATTATGTTCTCCTCATGAGCATCTATGCCTCTTTTAATGCATCCCATTATTTTATTTGCCTTTGTAGCAGCTGCCTGACACTGGCCACTGAATATGAGTTTGTCATCCACCCATACACCCAGGTCTTTTTCATTGACGGTTTTGCCCAGAGTTTTAGAATTAAGCACATAATTATACATCTTATTAATTCTACCCAAGTGCATGACCTTACATTTATCCCCATTAAAGCTCATTTGCCATTTATCAGCCCAAGCTTCTAGTTTACATAAATCACCCTGTGATATAAAATTGTCCTCCTCTGTATTGATTACCCTGCAGAGTTTAGTGTCATCTGCAAATATTGAAATTCTACTCTGAATGCCCCCTACAAGGTCATTAATAAATATGTTAAAAAGAAGAGGGCCCAATACTGACCCTTGTGGTACCCCACTGCTAACCGCTACCCAGTCCGAGTGTGTTCCATTAATAACCACCCTTTGTCTCCTATCCCTGAGCCAGCTCTCAACCCACTTACACATATTTTCCCCTATCCCCATTATTCTCATTTTATGTATCAACCTTTTGTGTGGCACCGTATCAAAAGCTTTTGAAAAGTCCATATACACTACATCTACTGGGTTCCTTTGGTCCAGTCCAGAACTTACCTCTTCATAGAAACTGATCAAATTAGTCTGACATGAACGGTCCCTAGTAAACCCGTGCTGATACTGGGTCATGAGGTTATTCCTCTTCAGTAGTGTTGAGCGATACCTTCCGATATCGGAAAGTATCGGTATCGGTTGGGATCGGCCGATATTCAAAAAATATCGGATATCGCCGATACCGATACCCGATCCCAATGCAAGTCAATGGGACCAAAATATCGGAATTAAAATAAACCCTTTCTTTCCTTGTAAGTTCATTCTACATCAAGGAAAACAACTAAGAATAATGTAGGATGTATTGTGGGAGGTGGCGGAGACATTAAAGGCAATGAGGTTTAGCCCAATCAAATAGAATAGCATGTTTTTTTTTTTTTTAAAGACGTTCGGAGTGAAAAAGATATTGAGTATGTAAATTTTTTTTTATTTTGTCAGATATTGATGTTTCACTATTCCACGCCCTTCCCCTTCTTTTTTTTCTTTTTTTTTTTTTACTTTTCCCACACTTTCATCTTCATCATCATCAGCATCTTTGACATCAACTTCTTCTTCACCTTATTCATCTTCTTCTTCATCTTCTACCTATTTTTTTTTTATTACATTCTTCATATTCATTTTATTCAACTATTATTATTCTTCCTATTCTACATATTCTTTTTATTCCACTGTTATTATTCTTCCTATTCTACTTCTTCATCATATTCTCATTTGTGACAGGCATTCCCGTAGTTGTTATCTATAAAAGTTGGAAGATTACACCTTCCGTTCTGCCAGTCACAAAAGTTACATTTGTCCGCGTTCAGTTTGGCCTGCAGCATCAGGCTTTATCCAGGGGCACCACGAGGAGGAACGGACTCACCCCCATACACTGCTTAGTCTTCTTCTGCATATAATTTAGATAATATCTTTTGCTCTGATATTAAGTCTTATGCTTAATGTTCTTCTGCTCTTTGTTCTGCAGCCTCTTGTTCTTCTGCTTCTCGGTCTTCCATGTCGTCGTCTCCAGGGTCGTCGTCTCCAGTGTCGTCATCTCCGCCGTCGTCGTCTCAGCCGTCATCGTCTCCGCCGTCGTCGTCTCCGCCGTCGTCATCGGGGTGGTCTTCCGGGTCGTCGTCATCGGGGTGGTCTTCCGGGTCGTCGTCATCGGGGTGGTCTTCCGGGTCGTCGACTTTAGGGTCTTAAACTTGGAAATGTAGCAGAAGGTACAAGAAGGCTGAGAAAATGCCAAGAACCAGCTGATGGAACTGGAACTCGGATGGCTACCCGAAGGTTCAAGAGCCTATGGAACTACCGAGGATCAGCTGACGTTACTGGAACCCGGTTACTAAGCAGGAGGTACCCGTGCTAAAAAGCACTACCAAGGACCGCCTGGCGTTGGCGGAACTTGGATACCCAGAAGGAGGCACCTAAGCCAAAGGCTCTGCCCGGAACCAGCTGACGTTACTGGAACCAGGATGGGGAGCAGAAGGTACAAGAGCAAAAGACACTGCCGAGAACCAGCTGACGGTACTGGAACCCGGATGGGTAGCCGAAGGTCCAAGAGCCAATGGAACTACCGAGGACCAGCTGACGTTACTGGAACCCGGTTACTAAGCAGGAGGTACCCGTGCCTGAAAGCACTACCAAGGACCACCTGACGTTGGTGGAACTTGGATACCCAGAAGGAGGCACCTAAGCCAAAGGCTCTGCCCGGAACCAGCTGACGGTATTGGAACCAGGATGGGGAGCAGAAGGTACAAGAGCAAAAGACACTGCCGAGAACCAGCTGACGGTGCTGGAACCAGGTGGTGGACCCGAAGGCCCACAGGAGAGGAGAGAACAGCTAGGCCGCGAGGCAGCCGCAGTTACCGAACCCCAACAGTCCTACAGGGGGAGCTGGGCCTACTGGCACTACAGAACCAGCCTTGACTACCAGTTCACGCAGCCCACATAGGAAGCTCCTAAACTGGAGGCACCCTGGAGTTGGCTAACCCGACTGCAACACGACGGGGCAAACATAGGCATCTCAGCGAGTTTGACACACCCCGGAAACAGCTGACGGTGCTGAAACCAGGTTTGGCACGAGGGAGTACCTGTGACAAAAACACTGCCGAGAACCAGCTGGCGGTGCTGGAACCCAGATGCGTTGCCCCAGTGTGCAAGAGCCAATGGCACGACCGAGGACCAGCTGACGGTGCTGGAACACGGTTACTAAGCTGTAGGTGCCCGCGCTTAAAAGCACTACCAAGGACCGCCTGACGTTGGCGGAACTCGGATACCCAGGAGGAGGCACCTAAGCCAAAGGCTCGGCCCGGAACCAGCTGACGGTGCTGGAACCAGGTGGTGGACCCGAAGGCCCACAGGAGAGGAGAGAACAGCTAGGCCGCGAGGCAGCCGCAGTTACCGAACCCCAACAGTCCTACAGGGGGAGCTGGGCCTACTGGCACTACAGAACCAGCCTTGACTACCAGTTCACGCAGCCCACATAGGAAGCTCCTAAACTGGAGGCACCCTGGAGTTGGCTAACCCGACCGCACCACGACGGGGCAAGCATAGGCGTCTCAGTGAGCTTGACACAACCCGGAAACAGCTGACGGTGCTGAAACCAGGCTTGGCACGAGGGAGTACCTGTGACAAGAACACTGCCGAGAACCAGCTGGCGGTGCTGGAACCCAGATGCGTTGCCCCAGTGTGCAAGAGCCAATGGCACGACCGAGGACCAGCTGGCGGTGCTGGAACCCGGTTACTAAGCTGTAGGTGCCCGCGCTTAAAAGCACTACCAAGGACCGCCTGACGTTGGCGGAACTCGGATACCCAGGAGGAGGCACCTAAGCCAAAGGCTCGGCCTGGAACCAGCTGACGGTGCTGGAACCAGGTGGTGGACCCCAAGGCCCACAGGAGAGGAGAGAACAGCTAGGCCGCGAGGCAGCCGCAGTTACCGAACCCCAACAGTCCTACAGGGGGAGCTGGGCCTACTGGCACTACAGAACCAGCCTTGACTACCAGTTCACGCAGCCCACATAGGAAGCTCCTAAACTGGAGGCACCCTGGAGTTGGCTAACCCGACTGCAACACGACGGGGCAAACATAGGCGTCTCAGCGAGTTTGACACACCCCGGAAACAGCTGACGGTGCTGAAACCAGGTTTGGCACGAGGGAGTACCTGTGACAAAAACACTTCCGAGAACCAGCTGGCGGTGCTGGAACCCAGATGCGTTGCCCCAGTGTGCAAGAGCCAATGGCACGACCGAGGACCAGCTGACGGTGCTGGAACACGGTTACTAAGCTGTAGGTGCCCGCGCTTAAAAGCACTACCAAGGACCGCCTGACGTTGGCGGAACTCGGATACCCAGGAGGAGGCACCTAAGCCAAAGGCTCGGCCCCGAACCAGCTGACGGTGCTGGAACCAGGTGGTGGACCCCAAGGCCCACAGGAGAGGAGAGAACAGCTAGGCCGCGAGGCAGCCGCAGTTACCGAACCCCAACAGTCCTACAGGGGGAGCTGGGCCTACTGGCACTACAGAACCAGCCTTGACTACCAGTTCACGCAGCCCACATAGGAAGCTCCTAAACTGGAGGCACCCTGGAGTTGGCTAACCCGACCGCACCACGACGGGGCAAGCATAGGCGTCTCAGTGAGCTTGACACAACCCGGAAACAGCTGGCGGTGCTGGAACCCAGATGCGTTGCCTATTAAAGATTGTCTTCCTAGAGCCCCAACTAGCGGTGTTGGAGCTAAGGGTAAGCAGGGGGAGCAGAGTGTAGGCCGAAGCCTGCACTGCAGGCAGCTTTGTGTCTGCGTTGCGTTTGCAGGACACTTTGCCGGCTACACAGTGGGGGAACAGCTGGCGTTGCTGAACCCCACTAACACAATGGTGTGTGTTTTTCTCTGTGCAGCTAGCACTTGCGGTCAAAAACTAGCGATGTTAGAGCCCGTGTTGAAGCAGGAGGAGGAGGAGAGGAGCAGAGTGTAGGCCGAAGCCAATTTGAACCAATTTCAAAGGAAACCTTTAACCCCCCCTCAGGTGTTACAAAGTACAAGAGACACACCTTGTGCAGTATTAATGCTGCACAAGTGAAAGGTTGCTCTATTAAATTGTCTACTTGCACACGCTGAATGAAAGACGTACACAATTTAGCCCATTCTACAGTCAAACTGTAGTGGATGCGTGACTTGGCTTTTTAAGGAGACGCAGCACAGGTGTCCCAAATAACGCCTTGGTGCTTGGCGCAGCTTCCTGAGCGTTGTTATTTGCTGTACAGGAGTCTGCGCTCTTGTGTTATCCCTTGGCAATGCCCTGTTAGAGCTGCCCGTCTTATGACCTCATTTCATGTTGGCCGGTGCGGTTAACGATGGCCATTAATCCCAGACCCACAGTGCCTTTTCATAAAGTCACACTGCGGTGCTGTGATTCGTGGCCTTGAGCAGTAAATATTTTGGCCGCTCACACACGTCCTTACACCTGCTTCAGACTGGGCGGCCTCTGCTGATCCCTTCTCGCATGCCGCGGCCATGAGGCTGCACAGTCTGAAGAAGGCGGAAGGAGATGAGTTAAGACAGGTGAAGATATGCACTGCTCGTGCCCATCAATCACACCCTCGCAGTCAAAATAAGACAACGAGGATCATTGTTTCAGGCAGGGCGGACGCACAGGCGCAACAAGCCAACCAATGATGTCAGAAGACGGGAAGCGCTACCAAGGGGGGTGCTGCATATCATTAGAAAGGAAAGTCACACCTCTGGGACAGTGGAATGGTCTCAATGAGACACATTTTGTACGTTTTGAGTTACACGTGGGCAAGGACAAAAAGTCAGCCACCTTGTACAAATGCAGCAGTACTGCTGTACAAGGTGGCTGTTATACATAGAAACACCTGGGGGTGGGGGGCAGGCTCCCTTCAATTTCAGTTCATGTGCCTGCGTGGCGTTTGCAGGACACGTTGCCAGCTACACAGCAGGGGAACAGCTGGCGGTGCTGAACCCCACTAACACATTGGCTGGTGTTTTTCTCTGTGCAGCTAGCATGTCCGGGCAGAAACTGGCGTTGTTTGAGCCCAGGGTCAGCAGGAGGAGGAGAGGAGCAAAGTGTAGGCCGAAGCCTGCACTGGTGGCAGCTTTTGGTCAGTTGTGCCAGCGTGGCTTGTGCTGGACACGATGCCGACTACACAGCAGGGGAACAGCTGGCGGTGCTGAACCCCACTAACACATTGGCTGGTGTTTTTCTCTGTGCAGCTAGCATGTCCGGGCAGAAACTGGCGTTGTTTGAGCCCAGGGTCAGCAGGAGGAGGAGAGGAGCAAAGTGTAGGCCGAAGCCTGCACTGGTGGCAGCTTTTGGTCAGTTGTGCCAGCGTGGCTTGTGCTGGACACGATGCCGACTACACAGCAGGGGAACAGCTGGCGGTGCTGAACCCCACTAACACATTGGCTGGTGTTTTTCTCTGTGCAGCTAGCATGTCCGGGCAGAAACTGGCGTTGTTTGAGCCCAGGATCAGCAGGAGGAGGAGAGGAGCAAAGTGTAGGCTGAAGCCTGCACTGGTGGCAGCTTTTGTTCTGTTGTGCCAGCGTGGCTTGTGCTGGACACGATGCCGACTACACAGCAGGGGAACAGCTGGCGGTGCTGAACCCCACTAACACATTGACTGGTGTTTTTCTCTGTGCAGCTAGCAGTTCCGGGCAAAAACTAGCGGTGTTTGAGCCCAGGGTCAGCAGGAGGAGTAGAGGAGCAGAGTGTAGGCCGAAGCCTAGTTGAACCAATTTCAAAGGTTACCTTTAACCCCCCCTCAGGTGTTGCAAGGTACAAGAGCCACACCTTGAACAGCATTAATGATGCACAAGTCAAAGGTTGCTCTATTTAATTTTGCTCCTTGCACACGCTGAATTAAACACGTACACTATTTAGCCCATTATACTGTCAAACAGTAGGGGAGGCGTGACTACTAGTCTTTTTAAGGAGACGCAGCACAGGTGTACAAATTTACACCTAGGTGCTGTGCGCAGATTCCTTACCGTTGTTATTTGCAGTACAGGAAACTGCGCTCTTGTGTTATCCCTTGGCAATACCCTGTTAGTGCAGGCCGTCTCATGACCTCATTTCATGTTGGCCCGTGCGGTTAACGATGGCCATAAATCCCAGACCCACAGTGGCTTTTCCTAAAGTCACACTGCGGTGCTGGGATTCGTGGCCTTGTGCAGTAAATATGTTCGCCGCTCACACATGTCCTTACACCTGCTTCAGACTGGGCGGCCTCAGCTGATCCCTTATCGCATGCCGCGGCCATGAGGCCGCACAGTCAGAAGAAGGCGGAAGGAGGGGAGTGAAGACAGGGGAACATATGCACTGCTCGTGCCCATCAATCACACCCTCGCAGTCAAAATATATGAGACAACGGGGGGCGTTGTGTCGGGCAGGGGGGACGCACAGGCACAGCCAGCCAACCAATGATGTCAGGAGACGGGCAGCGCTAACAATGGGGGTGCTGCGTGTCATTAAAAAGGAAAGTCACACCTCAGGGATATTGTAATGGTCTGTAATGAGACACATTTTGTACTTGTTGAGTTCCACGTGTGCAAGGAGAAAAAGTCAGCCACCTTGTACAAATGCAGCAGTACTGCTGTACAAGGTGGCTGTTATACATAGAAACACCTGGGGGGGTGGGGGGCAGGCTCCCTTCAATTTCAGTTCATGTGCCTGCGTGGCGTTTGCAGGACACGTTGCCAGCTACACAGCAGGGGAACAGCTGGCGGTGCTGAACCGCACTAACACATTAGCTGGTGTTTTTCTCTGTGCAGCTAGCATGTCCGGGCAGAAACTGGCATTGTTTGAGCCCAGGGTCAGCAGGAGGAGGAGAGGAGCAAAGTGTAGGCCGAAGCCTGCACTGGTGGCAGCTTTTGGTCAGTTGTGCCAGCGTGGCTTGTGCTGGACACGATGCCGACTACACAGCAGGGGAACAGCTGGCGGTGCTGAACCCCACTAACACATTGGCTGGTGTTTTTCTCTGTGCAGCTAGCATGGCCGGGCAGAAACTGGCGTTGTTTGAGCCCAGGGTCAGCAGGAGGAGGAGAGGAGCAAAGTGTAGGCCGAAGCCTGCACTGGTGGCAGCTTTTGGTCAGTTGTGCCAGCGTGGCTTGTGCTGGACGCGATGCCGACTACGCAGCAGGGGAACAGCTGGCGGTGCTGAACCCCACTAACACATTGGCTGGTGTTTTTCTCTGTGCAGCTAGCATGTCCGGGCAGAAACTGGCGTTGTTTGAGCCCAGGGTCAGCAAGAGGAGGAGAGGAGCAAAGTGTAGGCCGAAGCCTGCACTGGTGACAGCTTTTGTTCTGTTGTGCCAGCGTGGCTTGTGCTGGACACGTTGCCGACTACACAGCAGGGGAACAGCTGGTGTTGCTGAACCCCACTAACACATTGACTGGTGTTTTTCTCTGTGCAGCTAGCAGTTCCGGGCAAAAACTAGCGGTGTTTGAGCCCAGGGTCAGCAGGAGGAGTAGAGGAGCAGAGTGTAGGCCGAAGCCTAGTTGAACCAATTTCAAAGGTTACCTTTAACCCCCCCCTCAGGTGTTGCAAGGTACAAGAGCCACACCTTGAACAGCATTAATGATGCACAAGTCAAAGGTTGCTCTATTTAATTTTGCTCCTTGCACACGCTGAATTAAACACGTACACTATTTAGCCCATTATACTGTCAAACAGTAGTGGAGGCGTGACTACTAGTCTTTTTAAGGAGACGCAGCACAGGTGTACAAATTTACACCTAGGTGCTGTGCGCAGATTCCTTACCGTTGTTATTTGCAGTACAGGAAACTGCGCTCTTGTGTTATCCCTTGGCAATACCCTGTTAGTGCAGGCCGTCTCATGACCTCATTTCATGTTGGCCCGTGCGGTTAACGATGGCCATAAATCCCAGACCCACAGTGGCTTTTCCTAAAGTCACACTGCGGTGCTGGGATTCGTGGCCTTGTGCAGTAAATATGTTCGCCGCTCACACATGTCCTTACACCTGCTTCAGACTGGGCGGCCTCAGCTGATCCCTTATCGCATGCCGCGGCCATGAGGCCGCACAGTCAGAAGAAGGCGGAAGGAGGGGAGTGAAGACAGGGGAACATATGCACTGCTCGTGCCCATCAATCACACCCTCGCAGTCAAAATATATGAGACAACGGGGGGCGTTGTGTCGGGCAGAGGGGGACGCACAGGCACAGCCAGCCAACCAATGATGTCAGGAGACGGGCAGCGCTAACAATGGGGGTGCTGCGTGTCATTAAAAAGGAAAGTCACACCTCAGGGACATTGTAATGGTCTGTAATGAGACACATTTTGTACTTGTTGAGTTCCACGTGTGCAAGGAGAAAAAGTCAGCCACCTTGTACAAATGCAGCAGTACTGCTGTACAAGGTGGCTGTTATACATAGAAACACCTGGGGGGTGGGGGGCAGGCTCCCTTCAATTTCAGTTCATGTGCCTGCGTGGTGTTTGCAGGACACGTTGCCAGCTACACAGCAGGGGAACAGCTGGCGGTGCTGAACACCACTAACACATTGGCTGGTGTTTTTCTCTGTGCAGCTAGCATGTCCGGGCAGAAACTGGCGTTGTTTGAGCCCAGGGTCAGCAGGAGGAGGAGAGGAGCAAAGTGTAGGCCGAAGCCTGCACTGGTGGCAGCTTTTGGTCAGTTGTGCCAGCGTGGCTTGTGCTGGACACGATGCCGACTACACAGCAGGGGAACAGCTGGCGGTGCTGAACCCCACTAACACATTGGCTGGTGTTTTTCTCTGTGCAGCTAGCATGTCCGGGCAGAAACTGGCGGTGTTTGAGCCCGGGGTCAGCAGGAGGAGGAGAGGAGCAGAGTGAAGGCCGAAGCCTGCACTGGTGGCAGCTTTTGGTCGGTTGTGCCAGCGTGGCTTGTGCTGGACACGATGCCAACTACACAGCAGGGGAACAGCTGGCGGTGCTGAACCCCACGAACACATTGACTGGTGTTTTTCTCTGTGCAGCTAGCAGTTCCGGGCAGAAACTAGCGGTGTTTGAGCCCAGGGTCAGTAGGAGGAGTAGAGGAGCAGAGTGTAGGCCGAAGCCTAGTTGAACCAATTTCAAAGGTTACCTTTAACCCCCCCCCTCAGGTGTTGCAAGGTACAAGAGCCACACCTTGAGCAGCATTAATGATGCACAAGTCAAAGGTTGCTCTATTTAATTTTGCTCCTTGCACACGCTGAATAAAACACGTACACTATTTAGCCCATTATACTGTCAAACAGTAGTGGAGGCGTGACTACTAGTCTTTTTAAGGAGATGCAGCACAGGTGTCAAAATTTACACCTAGCTGCTGTGCGCAGATTCCTGAGCGTTGTTATTTGCTGTACAGGAGTCTGCGCTATTGTGATCCCTTGGCCATGCGCTGTGAGCGCTTCCTGTCTTCTGACCTCATTTAATGTCGGCCGTTACGGTTAGCGATGGACATGAATCCCAGACCCACAGTGTGTTTTCAAAAAATCACACTGCGTGGCTGGAATTCGTGGCCTTGTTCAGTAAATATGTTTGACGCTCACACATGTCCTTACACCTGCTTCAGACTGGGCGGCCTCATCTGATCCCTTATCGCCTGCCGCGGCCATGAGGACACCCAGTCTGAAGAAGGTGGAAGGAGATGAGTGAACACAGGCAAACATATGCACTGCACATGCCCATCAATCACACCCTCGCTGTTCAAAAAAATAAGACACCGAGGGGCGTTGTTTCGAGCAGGGCAGACGCACAGGCGCAGCCAGCTAACCAATGATGTCAAAAGACGGGCAGCGCTAACAAGGGTGGTGCTGCGTATCATTAGAAAGAAAAGTCACACCTCAGGGACAGTGGAATGGTCTCAATGAGACACATTTTGTACGTGTTGAGTTCCACGTGGGCAAAGAGAAAAAGTCAGCCACCTTGTACAAATGCAGCAGTACTGCTGTACAAGGTGGCTGTTTTACATAGAAACACCTGGGGGTGGGGGGCAGGCTCCCTTCAATTTCAGTTCATGTGCCTGCGTGGCGTTTGCAGGTCACGTTGCAAGCTACACAGCAGGGGAACAGCTGGCGGTGCTGAACCCCACTGACACATTGACTGGTGTTTTTCTCTGTGCAGCTAGCATGTCCGGGCAAAAACTGGCGGTGTTAGAGCCCAGGGTCAGCAGGAGGAGGAGAGGAGCAATGTGTAGGCCGAAGCCTGCACTGGTGGCAGCTTTTGGTCAGTTGTGCCAGCGTGGCTTGTGCTGGACACGATGCCGGCTACACAGCGGGGGAACAGCTGGCGGTGCTGAACCCCACTAACACATTGGCTGGTGTTTTTCTCTGTGCAGCTAGCACTTCCGGGCAGAAACTGGCGGTGTTTGAGCCCAGGGTCAGCAGGAGGAGGAGAGGAGCAGAGTGTAGGCCGAAGCCTGCACTGGTGGCAGCTTTTGGTCAGTTGTGCCAGCGTGGCTTGTGCTGGACACGATGCCGACTACACAGCAGGGGAACAGCTGGCGGTGCTGAACCTCACTAACACATTGACTGGTGTTTTTCTCTGTGCAGCTAGCAGTTCCGGGCAAAAACTAGCGGTGTTTGAGCCCAGGGTCAGCAGGAGAGGAGCAGAGTGTAGGCCGAAGCCTAGTTGAACCAATTTCAAAGGTTACCTTTAACCCCCCTCAGGTGTTGCAAGGTACAAGAGCCACACCTTGTGCAGCATTAATGCTGCACAAGTAAAAGGTTGCTCTATTTGTTTTGCTCCTTGCACACGCTGAATAAAACACGTACACTATTTAGCCCATTATACTGTCAAACAGTTGTGGAGGCGTCACTTGTCTTTTTAAGGAGACGCAGCACAGGTGTCAAAATTTGCACCTAGGTACTGGGCGCAGATTCCTGAGCGTTGTTATTTGCTGTACAGGAGTCTGCGCTATTGTGATCCCTTGGCCATGCGCTGTGAGCGCTTCCTGTCTTCTGACCTTATTTCATGTCGGCCGTTGCGGTTAGCGATGGACATGAATCCCAGACCCACAGTGTGTTTTCAAAAAATCACACTGCGTGGCTGGGATTCGTGGCCTTGTGCAGTAAATAGGTTTGCCGCTTACACATGTCCTTACACCTGCTCCAGACTGGGCGGCCTCAGCTGATCCCTTATCGCCTACCACGGCCAGGAGGCCACACAGTCTGAAGAAGGCGGAAGGAGATGAGTTAAGACAGGCGAACATATGCACTGCTCGTGCCCATAAACCACACCCTCGCTGACAAAATAAATATGACAACGAGGGGCGTTGTTTCTAGCAGGGCGGATGCACAGGCGCAGCCAGCTAACCATGATGACAAAAGACGGGAAACGCTACCAAGGGGGGTGCTGCGTATCATTAGAAAGGAAAGTCACACCTCAGGGATAGTGGAATGGTCTCAATGAGACACATTTTGTACGTGTTGAGTTCCACGTGGGCAAGGAGAAAAAGTCAGCCACCTTGTACAAATGCAGCAGTACTGCTGTACTAGGTGGCTGTTATACATAGAAACACCTGGGGGGGTGGGGCCAGGTTCCCTTTAATTTCAGTTCATGTGCCTGCGTGGCGTTTGCAGGTCACGTTGCCGGCTACACAGCAGGGGAACAGCTGGCGTTGCTGAACCCCACTAACACATTGGCTGGTGTTTTTCTCTGTGCAGCTAGCACTTCCGGGCAAAAACTAGCGGTGTTTGAGCCCAGGGTCAGCAGGAGGAGGAGAGGAGCAGAGTGTAGGCCGAAGCCTTCACTGGTGGCAGCTTTTGTTCTGTTGTGCCAGCGTGGCTTGTGCTGGACACGTTGCCGACTACACAGCAGGGGAACAGCTGGTGGTGCTGAACCCCACTGACACATCACCTAGTGTTTTTTCTGTGTAGACAACACTTCCAGGTGGCAACTGACAGTGTTGAAACCCAGGGAATCAAAGAGGAGCAGAGTGTAGGCCGAAGCCTGCAGTGGAGCAAGTTGAAAGGGAACCTTTAACCCCCCCCAGGCATTTGTTGCTGAAAGAGCCATCTTGTACAGCAGTAATACTGCACATGGAAAATGGTGGCTCCGAAAATTATGCTCCTTGCAAACGCTGAAGTACACACTCATATAATGTGTCCCCTCACACCGTCAAACCATCCCGGAAGTGGGACTTTCCTTTGTAATGTGACACAGCACAGCCGTCATTCCAACCCCCTTGGTGCCGGGCGCCACCTCCTCAACGTTGTTTGGTTCTGTCACGGAGCCCGCGCTGTAATGTTATCCCTTGGCCATGCACAGTTAGCGGTGCCCGTCTTCTGACATCATGTAGGTGTCAGGCTGGCAGTGCCTGTGCGTCCAAGCTGCCCGAGATCCAACCTTGCAGTGTCATCTAATGTAGTCCCACTGCGGGCCAGGGATCCATGGGCATGCGCAGTGCATATCATCGCCTCTCACTCACCTCCTTCCTGCTTCTTCAGACTGTGCGGCGTCACGGCCGTGGCATGCTATTAGGGATCAGCTGACGCCGCCTAGTCTGAAGAAGTGTGAAGAATGGGAGTGAGAGGCTAGTATATGCACTGCGCATGGCCATGGATACCAGGCCCACTGTGGGATCACATTAGACGACACTGCGAGGTGTGATTTCGGGCAGCGTGGACGCACAGGCGCAGCCAGGACGACAACAAATGATGTCAGAGGACGAGCAGCGCAAACTGTGCATGGCCAAGGGATAACATAACAGCGCAGGGTCCATGACGGAATCAAACAACGCTAAGGAGGCAGCGCACGGTGCCAAGGGGGTAGCAATGACGGCTGTGCTGCGTCACATTACAAAGGAAAGTCCCACCTCCGGGACGGTTGGACGGCGTGAGGGGACACATTACATGGGTGTGTAGTTCAGCGTTTGCAAGGAGCATAATTTCAAGAGCGACCTTTCCCTTGTGCAGTATTAGTGCTGCACATGGTGGCTCTTTCAGTAACAAATGCCTAGGGGGGGGGGGGACAGGTCCCCTTACATTTTAGTTGTGCCAGCGTGGCGGTCGCATGACACGTTGCCGGATACACAGCTGGGGATCAGCTGACGTTACTGAACCCCAATAACAGAGGAGCGACTGTTGACTGTGCACACAGCACTTCCAGGCACCAACTGGCGGTGTTAGAGCCCAGGGACAGCAGGAGGAGCAGATTGGAGGTATTGCCGCACACACAGCTGGGGATCAGCTGACGTTACTGAACCCCAATAACAGAGGAGCGACTGTTGACTGTGCACACAGCACTTCCAGGCACCAACTGGCGGTGTTAGAGCCCAGGGACAGCAGGAGGAGCAGATTGGAGGTATTGCCGCACACACAGCTGGGGATCAGCTGACGTTACTGAACCCCAATAACAGAGGAGCGACTGTTGACTGTGCACACAGCACTTCCAGGCACCAACTGGCGGTGTTAGAGCCCAGGGACAGCAGGAGGAGCAGAGGAACAGAGTGTAGGCCGAAGCCTGATTGGAGCAAGTTGAAAGGAAACCTTTAACACCCCCCCCCCAAGACGTTTGTAGCTGAAAGAGCCATCTTGTGCAGCACTAAGGATGCAAAAGGAAAAGGTTGCTCTTTTAATTATGCTCCTTGCAAACACCGAAGTAAACACTAAAAATGTGTCCCTTTATACCGTTAAACCGTTCCGGAGGTGCGAATTTCCTTCGTAATGGGACACAGCACAGCTGTCATTCCTATCCCCTTGATGCCATGCGCTGCCTCCTCAGCGTTGTTTTAAGCTGTCACGGAGCCTGCGCTGTTCTGTTAGCCCTTGGCCATGCCCAATTAGCGCTGCCTGTCTTCTGACATAATTTGGTGTCAGGCTGTCAGTGCCTGTGCGTCCACGCTGCTCCAGATCCCACCTCGCAGTCTCGTCTAACGTAATCCCACTGCGGGCCTTGGAACCATGGGCATGCACAGTGCATAACCTCGACTCTCACTCCCCTCCTTCCCTCTTCTTCAGACTGTGCGGTGTCACGGCCGTGGCATGCTAGGGATCAGCTGACACGACACGATGCCGACTACACAGCAGGGGAACAGCTGGCGGTGCTGAACCCCACTAACACATTGGCTGGTGTTTTTCTCTGTGCAGCTAGCATGTCCGGGCAAAAACTGGCGTTGTTTGAGCCCAGGGTCAGCAGGAGGAGGAGAGGAGCAAAGTGTAGGCCGAAGCCTGCACTGGTGGCAGCTTTTGTTCTGTTGTGCCAGCGTGGCTTGTGCTGGACACGTTGCCGACTACACAGCAGGGGAACAGCTGGCGTTGCTGAACCCCACTAACACATTGACTGGTGTTTTTCTCTGTGCAGCTAGCAGTTCCGGGCAAAAACTAGCGGTGTTTGAGCCCAGGGTCAGCAGGAGGAGGAGAGGAGCAGAGTGTAGGCCGAAGCCTAGTTGAACCAATTTCAAAGGTTACCTTTAACCCCCCCTCAGGTGTTGCAAGGTACAAGAGCCACACCTTGAACAGCATTAATGATGCACAAGTCAAAGGTTGCTCTATTTAATTTTGCTCCTTGCACACGCTGAATTAAACACGTACACTATTTAGCCCATTATACTGTCAAACAGTAGTGGAGGCGTGACTACTAGTCTTTTTAAGGAGACGCAGCACAGGTGTACAAATTTACACCTAGGTGCTGTGCGCAGATTCCTTACCGTTGTTATTTGCAGTACAGGAAACTGCGCTCTTGTATTATCCCTTGGCAATACCCTGTTAGTGCAGGCCGTCTCATGACCTCATTTCATGTTGGCCCGTGCGGTTAACGATGGCCATAAATCCCAGACCCACAGTGGCTTTTCCTAAAGTCACACTGCGGTGCTGGGATTCGTGGCCTTGTGCAGTAAATATGTTCGCCGCTCACACATGTCCTTACACCTGCTTCAGACTGGGCGGCCTCAGCTGATCCCTTATCGCATGCCGCGGCCATGAGGCCGCACAGTCAGAAGAAGGCGGAAGGAGGGGAGTGAAGACAGGGGAACATATGCACTGCTCGTGCCCATCAATCACACCCTCGCAGTCAAAATATATGAGACAACGGGGGGCGTTGTGTCGGGCAGGGGGGACGCACAGGCACAGCCAGCCAACCAATGATGTCAGGAGACGGGCAGCGCTAACAATGGGGGTGCTGCGTGTCATTAAAAAGGAAAGTCACACCTCAGGGATATTGTAATGGTCTGTAATGAGACACATTTTGTACTTGTTGAGTTCCACGTGTGCAAGGAGAAAAAGTCAGCCACCTTGTACAAATGCAGCAGTACTGCTGTACAAGGTGGCTGTTATACATAGAAACACCTGGGGGGTGGGGGGCAGGCTCCCTTCAATTTCAGTTCATGTGCCTGCGTGGCGTATGCAGGACACGTTGCCAGCTACACAGCAGGGGAACAGCTGGCGGTGCTGAACCGCACTAACACATTAGCTGGTGTTTTTCTCTGTGCAGCTAGCATGTCCGGGCAGAAACTGGCGTTGTTTGAGCCCAGGGTCAGCAGGAGGAGGAGAGGAGCAAAGTGTAGGCCGAAGCCTGCACTGGTGGCAGCTTTTGGTCAGTTGTGCCAGCGTGGCTTGTGCTGGACACGATGCCGACTACACAGCAGGGGAACAGCTGGCGGTGCTGAACCCCACTAACACATTGGCTGGTGTTTTTCTCTGTGCAGCTAGCATGTCCGGGCAGAAACTGGCGTTGTTTGAGCCCAGGGTCAGCAGGAGGAGGAGAGGAGCAAAGTGTAGGCCGAAGCCTGCACTGGTGGCAGCTTTTGGTCAGTTGTGCCAGCGTGGCTTGTGCTGGACACGATGCCGACTACACAGCAGGGGAACAGCTGGCGGTGCTGAACCCCACTAACACATTGGCTGGTGTTTTTCTCTGTGCAGCTAGCATGTCCGGGCAGAAACTGGCGTTGTGTGAGCCCAGGGTCAGCAAGAGGAGGAGAGGAGCAAAGTGTAGGCCGAAGCCTGCACTGGTGGCAGCTTTTGTTCTGTTGTGCCAGCGTGGCTTGTTCTGGACACGTTGCCGACTACACAGCAGGGGAACAGCTGGCGTTGCTGAACCCCACTAACACATTGACTGGTGTTTTTCTCTGTGCAGCTAACAGTTCCGGGCAAAAACTAGCGGTGTTTGAGCCCAGGGTCAGCAGGAGGAGTAGAGGAGCAGAGTGTAGGCCGAAGCCTAGTTGAACCAATTTCAAAGGTTACCTTTAACCCCCCCCTCAGGTGTTGCAAGGTACAAGAGCCACACCTTGAACAGCATTAATGATGCACAAGTCAAAGGTTGCTCTATTTAATTTTGCTCCTTGCACACGCTGAATTAAACACGTACACTATTTAGCCCATTATACTGTCAGACAGTAGTGGAGGCGTGACTACTAGTCTTTTTAAGGAGACGCAGCACAGGTGTACAAATTTACACCTAGGTGCTGTGCGCAGATTCCTTACCCTTGTTATTTGCAGTACAGGAAACTGCGCTCTTGTGTTATCCCTTGGCAATACCCTGTTAGTGCAGGCCGTCTCATGACCTCATTTCATGTTGGCCCGTGCGGTTAACGATGGCCATAAATCCCAGACCCACAGTGGCTTTTCCTAAAGTCACACTGCGGTGCTGGGATTCGTGGCCTTGTGCAGTAAATATGTTCGCCGCTCACACATGTCCTTACACCTGCTTCAGACTGGGCGGCCTCAGCTGATCCCTTATCGCATGCCGCGGCCATGAGGCCGCACAGTCAGAAGAAGGCGGAAGGAGGGGAGTGAAGACAGGGGAACATATGCACTGCTCGTGCCCATCAATCACACCCTCGCAGTCAAAATATATGAGACAACGGGGGGCGTTGTGTCGGGCAGGGGGGACGCACAGGCACAGCCAGCCAACCAATGATGTCAGGAGACGGGCAGCGCTAACAATGGGGGTGCTGCGTGTCATTAAAAAGGAAAGTCACACCTCAGGGACATTGTAATGGTCTGTAATGAGACACATTTTGTACTTGTTGAGTTCCACGTGTGCAAGGAGAAAAAGTCAGCCACCTTGTACAAATGCAGCAGTACTGCTGTACAAGGTGGCTGTTATACATAGAAACACCTGGAGGGTGGGGGGCAGGCTCCCTTCAATTTCAGTTCATGTGCCTGCGTGGCGTTTGCAGGACACGTTGCCAGCTACACAGCAGGGGAACAGCTGGCGGTGCTGAACCCCACTAACACATTGGCTGGTGTTTTTCTCTGTGCAGCTAGCATGTCCGGGCAGAAACTGGCGTTGTTTGAGCCCAGGGTCAGCAGGAGGAGGAGAGGAGCAAAGTGTAGGCCGAAGCCTGCACTGGTGGCAGCTTTTGGTCAGTTGTGCCAGCGTGGCTTGTGCTGGACACGATGCCGACTACACAGCAGCGGAACAGCTGGCGGTGCTGAACCCCACTAACACATTGGCTGGTGTTTTTCTCTGTGCAGCTAGCATGTCCGGGCAGAAACTGGCGGTGTTTGAGCCCGGGGTCAGCAGGAGGAGGAGAGGAGCAGAGTGTAGGCCGAAGCCTGCACTGGTGGCAGCTTTTGGTCGGTTGTGCCAGCATGGCTTGTGCTGGACACGATGCCAACTACACAGCAGGGGAACAGCTGGCGGTGCTGAACCCCACGAACACATTGACTGGTGTTTTTCTCTGTGCAGCTAGCAGTTCCGGGCAGAAACTAGCGGTGTTTGAGCCCAGGGTCAGCAGGAGGAGTAGAGGAGCAGAGTGTAGGCCGAAGCCTAGTTGAACCAATTTCAAAGGTTACCTTTAACCCCCCCCTCAGGTGTTGCAAGGTACAAGAGCCACACCTTGAGCAGCATTAATGATGCACAAGTCAAAGGTTGCTCTATTTAATTTTGCTCCTTGCACACGCTGAATAAAACACGTACACTATTTAGCCCATTATACTGTCAAACAGTAGTGGAGGCGTGACTACTAGTCTTTTTAAGGAGATGCAGCACAGGTGTCAAAATTTACACCTAGCTGCTGTGCGCAGATTCCTGAGCGTTGTTATTTGCTGTACAGGAGTCTGCGCTATTGTGATCCCTTGGCCATGCGCTGTGAGCGCTTCCTGTCTTCTGACCTCATTTAATGTCGGCCGTTACGGTTAGCGATGGACATGAATCCCAGACCCACAGTGTGTTTTCAAAAAATCACACTGCGTGGCTGGGATTCGTGGCCTTGTTCAGTAAATATGTTTGACGCTCACACATGTCCTTACACCTGCTTCAGACTGGGCGGCCTCATCTGATAACTTATCGCCTGCCGCGGCCATGAGGACACCCAGTCTGAAGAAGGCGGAAGGAGATGAGTGAACACAGGCAAACATATGCACTGCACATGCCCATCAATCACACCCTCGCTGTTCAAAAAAATAAAACACCGAGGGGCGTTGTTTCGAGCAGGGCAGACACACAGGCGCAGCCAGCTAACCAATGATGTCAAAAGACGGGCAGCGCTAACAAGGGTGGTGCTGCGTATCATTAGAAAGGAAAGTCACACCTCAGGAACAGTGGAATGGTCTCAATGAGACACATTTTGTACGTGTTGAGTTCCACGTGGGCAAGGAGAAAAAGTCAGCCACCTTGTACAAATGCAGCAGTACTGCTGTACAAGGTGGCTGTTTTACATAGAAACACCTGGGGGTGGGGGGCAGGCTCCCTTCAATTTCAGTTCATGTGCCTGCGTGGCATGGCCGAAGCCTGCACTGGTGGCAGCTTTTGGTCAGTTGTGCCAGCGTGGCTTGTGCTGGACACGATGCCGGCTACACAGCGGGGGAACAGCTGGCGGTGCTGAACCCCACTAACACATTGGCTGGTGTTTTTCTCTGTGCAGCTAGCACTTCCGGGCAGAAACTGGCGGTGTTTGAGCCCAGGGTCAGCAGGAGGAGGAGAGGAGCAGAGTGTAGGCCGAAGCCTGCACTGGTGGCAGCTTTTGGTCAGTTGTGCCAGCGTGGCTTGTGCTGGACACGATGCCGACTACACAGCAGGGGAACAGCTGGCGGTGCTGAACCTCACTAACACATTGACTGGTGTTTTTCTCTGTGCAGCTAGCAGTTCCGGGCAAAAACTAGCGGTGTTTGAGCCCAGGGTCAGCAGGAGAGGAGCAGAGTGTAGGCCGAAGCCTAGTTGAACCAATTTCAAAGGTTACCTTTAACCCCCCTCAGGTGTTGCAAGGTACAAGAGCCACACCTTGTGCAGCATTAATGCTGCACAAGTAAAAGGTTGCTCTATTTGTTTTGCTCCTTGCACACGCTGAATAAAACACGTACACTATTTAGCCCATTATACTGTCAAACAGTTGTGGAGGCGTGACTTGTCTTTTTAAGGAGACGCAGCACAGGTGTCAAAATTTGCACCTAGGTACTGGGCGCAGATTCCTGAGCGTTGTTATTTGCTGTACAGGAGTCTGCGCTATTGTGATCCCTTGGCCATGCGCTGTGAGCGCTTCCTGTCTTCTGACCTCATTTCATGTCGGCCGTTGCGGTTAGGGATGGACATGAATCCCAGACCCACAGTGTGTTTTCAAAAAATCACACTGCGTGGCTGGGATTCGTGGCCTTGTGCAGTAAATAGGTTTGCCGCTTACACATGTCCTTACACCTGCTCCAGACTGGGCGGCCTCAGCTGATCCCTTATCGCCTACCACGGCCAGGAGGCCGCACAGTCTGAAGAAGGCGGAAGGAGATGAGTTAAGACAGGCGAACATATGCACTGCTCGTGCCCATAAACCACACCCTCGCTGACAAAATAAATATGACAACGAGGGGCGTTGTTTCTAGCAGGGCGGATGCACAGGTGCAGCCAGCTAACCATGATGACAAAAGACGGGAAACGCTACCAAGGGGGGTGCTGCGTATCATTAGAAAGGAAAGTCACACCTCAGGGACAGTGGAATGGTCTCAATGAGACACATTTTGTACGTGTTGAGTTCCACGTGGGCAAGGAGAAAAAGTCAGCCACCTTGTACAAATGCAGCAGTACTGCAAGACTAGGTGGCTGTTATACATAGAAACACCTGGGGGGGTGGGGCCAGGTTCCCTTTAATTTCAGTTCATGTGCCTGCGTGGCGTTTGCAGGTCACGTTGCCGGCTACACAGCAGGGGAACAGCTGGCGTTGCTGAACCCCACTAACACATTGGCTGGTGTTTTTCTCTGTGCAGCTAGCACTTCCAGGCAAAAACTAGCGGTGTTTGAGCCCAGGGTCAGCAGGAGGAGGAGAGGAGCAGAGTGTAGGCCGAAGCCTGCACTGGTGGCAGCTTTTGTTCTGTTGTGCCAGCGTGGCTTGTGCTGGACACGTTGCCGACTACACAGCAGGGGAACAGCTGGTGGTGCTGAACCCCACTGACACATCACCTAGTGTTTTTTCTGTGTAGACAACACTTCCAGGTGGCAACTGACAGTGTTGAAACCCAGGGAATCAAAGAGGAGCAGAGTGTAGGCCGAAGCCTGCAGTGGAGCAAGTTGAAAGGGAACCTTTAACCCCCCCCCCCCCCAGGCATTTGTTGCTGAAAGAGCCATCTTGTACAGCAGTAATACTGCACATGGAAAATGGTGGCTCCGAAAATTATGCTCCTTGCAAACGCTGAAGTACACACTCATATAATGTGTCCCCTCACACCGTCAAACCATCCCGGAAGTGGGACTTTCCTTTGTAATGTGACACAGCACAGCCGTCATTCCATCCCCCTTGGTGCCGGGCGCCACCTCCTCAACGTTGTTTGGTTCTGTCACGGAGCCCGCGCTGTAATGTTATCCCTTGGCCATGCACAGTTAGCGGTGCCCGTCTTCTGACATCATGTAGGTGTCAGGCTGGCAGTGCCTATGCGTCCAAGCTGCCCGAGATCCAACCTTGCAGTGTCATCTAATGTAGTCCCACTGCGGGCCAGGGATCCATGGGCATGCGCAGTGCATATCATCGCCTCTCACTCACCTCCTTCCTGCTTCTTCAGACTGTGCGGCGTCACGGCCGTGGCATGCTATTAGGGATCAGCTGACGCCGCCTAGTCTGAAGAAGCGTGAAGAATGGGAGTGAGAGGCTAGTATATGCACTGCGCATGGCCATGGATACCAGGCCCACTGTGGGATCACATTAGACGACACTGCGAGGTGTGATTTCGGGCAGCGTGGATGCACAGGCGCAGCCAGGACGACAACAAATGATGTCAGAGGACGAGCAGCGCAAACTGTGCATGGCCAAGGGATAACATAACAGCGCAGGGTCCATGACGGAATCAAACAACGCTAAGGAGGCAGCGCACGGTGCCAAGGGGGTAGCAATGACGGCTGTGCTGCGTCACATTACAAAGGAAAGTTCCACCTCCGGGACGGTTGGACGGTGTGAGGGGACACATTACATGAGTGTGTAGTTCAGCGTTTGCAAGGAGCATAATTTCAAGAGCGACCTTTCCCTTGTGCAGTATTAGTGCTGCACATGGTGGCTCTTTCAGTAACAAACGCCTAGGGGGGGGGGGGGACAGGTCCCCTTACATTTTAGTTGTGCCAGCGTGGCGGTCGCATGACACGTTGCCGGATACACAGCTGGGGATCAGCTGACGTTACTGAACCCCAATAACAGAGGAGCGACTGTTGACTGTGCACACAGCACTTCCAGGCACCAACTGGCGGTGTTAGAGCCCAGGGACAGCAGGAGGAGCAGATTGGAGGTATTGCCGCACACACAGCTGGGGATCAGCTGACGTTACTGAACCCCAATAACAGAGGAGCGACTGTTGACTGTGCACACAGCACTTCCAGGCACCAACTGGCGGTGTTAGAGCCCAGGGACAGCAGGAGGAGCAGATTGGAGGTATTGCCGCACACATAGCTGGGGATCAGCTGACGTTACTGAACCCCAATAACAGAGGAGCGACTGTTGACTGTGCACACAGCACTTCCAGGCACCAACTGGCGGTGTTAGAGCCCAGGGACAGCAGGAGGAGCAGATTGGAGGTATTGCCGCACACACAGCTGGGGATCAGCTGACGTTACTGAACCCCAATAACAGAGGAGCGACTGTTGACTGTGCACACAGCACTTCCAGGCACCAACTGGCGGTGTTAGAGCCCAGGGACAGCAGGAGGAGCAGATTGGAGGTATTGCCGCACACACAGCTGGGGATCAGCTGACGTTACTGAACCCCAATAACAGAGGAGCGACTGTTGACTGTGCACACAGCACTTCCAGGCACCAACTGGCGGTGTTAGAGCCCAGGGACAGCAGGAGGAGCAGATTGGAGGTATTGCCGCACACACAGCTGGGGATCAGCTGACGTTACTGAACCCCAATAACAGAGGAGCGACTGTTGACTGTGCACACAGCACTTCCAGGCACCAACTGGCGGTGTTAGAGCCCAGGGACAGCAGGAGGAGCAGAGGAACAGAGTGTAGGCCGAAGCCTGATTGGAGCAAGTTGAAAGGAAACCTTTAACCCCCCCCCCAAGACGTTTGTAGCTGAAAGAGCCATCTTGTGCAGCACTAAGGATGCAAAAGGAAAAGGTTGCTCTTTTAATTATGCTCCTTGCAAACACCGAAGTAAACACTAAAAATGTGTCCCTTTATACCGTTAAACCGTTCCGGAGGTGCGAATTTCCTTCGTAATGGGACACAGCACAGCTGTCATTCCTATCCCCTTGATGCCATGCGCTGCCTCCTCAGCGTTGTTTTAAGCTGTCACGGAGCCTGCGCTGTTCTGTTAGCCCTTGGCCATGCCCAATTAGCGCTGCCTGTCTTCTGACATAATTTGGTGTCAGGCTGTCAGTGCCTGTGCGTCCACGCTGCTCCAGATCCCACCTCGCAGTCTCGTCTAACGTAATCCCACTGCGGGCCTTGGAACCATGGGCATGCACAGTGCATAACCTCGACTCTCACTCCCCTCCTTCCCTCTTCTTCAGACTGTGCGGTGTCACGGCCGTGGCATGCTAGGGATCAGCTGACGGCGCACAGTCTAAAGAAGGCGGAGGGAAATGAGCGAGAGCCCGAGGGGAAGATATGCACTGCTCATGCCCATGGATCCCAGGCCCGCAGTGTGACTCAATCAGAAGACACTGCGAGGCGGGATCTCGGGCAGCGCGGCCGCACAGGCGCAGCCAGCCTGACACCAAATTATGTCAGAAGACAGGCAGCGCAAATAGGGCATGCCCAAGGGATAACAGAACAGCGCAGGCTCCGTGACAGCTTAAAACAACGCTGAGGAGGGTGGGAATGACGGCTGTGCTGCGTCACATTACGAAGGAAAGTCCCAGCTCCGGGACGGTATA
Organism: Ranitomeya imitator; assembly: GCF_032444005.1. Classification (NCBI taxonomy): domain Eukaryota; kingdom Metazoa; phylum Chordata; class Amphibia; order Anura; family Dendrobatidae; genus Ranitomeya; species Ranitomeya imitator. Next base: position 707,352,040 of record NC_091283.1, on the reverse strand, counting down.
ACGGTATCAGTGAACACATTTTATAAGTGTTAAGTTCTGCGTGTGCAAAGAGCTAAAAAAAAAGAGCTACCTTTTCCTTGTGCAGCATTACTGCTGCACAAGATGGCTCTTTCAGTAACAAACGACGGGGGGGGGGGGGGGAGGGACAGGTTCCCTTACATTTAGGTTGTTGTGCCAGCGTGGCGGTCGCAGGACACATTGCCGGCTACACAGCTGGGGATCAGCTGACGTTACTGAAACCCAATAACACTGGGTCGTATGTTTTTACTGTGCAGCCTGCACTTCTGAGCTGCAACTGGCGGTGTTGGAGCCCAGGAATAGCAGTTCAGGTGGTAGAAAGATGAACACAGCAGGAGACCTGGATGACACCCAATTACTTAATCAGGCAGAGGAGTGGCAAATTCCTGCGAGATCCAGGCCTGGTTCATTTTCAGGAAAGTAAGCCGGTCAACGTTATCGGAGGATAGTCGCATGCGACGGTCTGTTAGTACACCACCTGCGGCACTAAAGACACGTTCCAATAAGACACTAGCCGCAGGGCAAGCCAGCACCTCCAATGCATACTGGCTTAGCTCTGGCCATGTATCCAGCTTAGAGACCCAAAACTTGAATGGGGAAGAGCCGTCTGGGAGTACAGTAAGAGGGCAAGCCATGTAGTCTGTCACCATCTGACGGAACCGTTGCCTCCTGCTGACTGGAGCCGCCGGTGATGGTGTAGACATTTGGGGCGGGCACACAAAAGTGTGCCAGAGTTGTGCCATACTGGGCTTGCCTTGGGCAGAGGCACTGCTTCTGCTCCCTCTTTGGGCAGAGCCTCCCCCACTGCCTCGATGCACTGAGCTGCTTTGTAAAGCACTAGCAGCACTCCTCTCAGTTGGACAGGAGAAGATGATGGAATTCACCAGTGTTTCGTGGTACTCCCGCAATTTACGCTCCCGGGTCAACGCAGGGATGAGGTTTTGGACGTTGTCCCGGTAGCGAGGATCGAGGAGGGTGAACACCCAATAATCAGGCATGTTGAGAATGTGGTCAATGCGGCGGTCGTTTCTCAGGCACTGCAGCATGAAATCCACCATGTGCTGCAGAGTGCCAACTGGCCCAGAAACGCTGTCCCCTGCTTGAGACATGATCTCTGCCCGCTCGTCATCACCCCACCCTCGCTGTACACACTGACCACTGGACAATTGTGTCGCTCCCTCCTCTGGACGGAGCTCTTCCTCCTCCATTGACTCCTCCTCATCCTCCTCACAAATTGGCCCCTGCGTACCCTTTGTGAGGAACCACGTGGCGCTGACTCTCCAGAAGCTGATGGAAAAGGTGACTCCTCATCCTCCACCTCTTCCACAACATCATCCCTTAACCCTTGCAAAGTTTGCTGAAGCAGGCAGATAAGGGGGACAGTCATGCTGACTAGTGCATCATCTGCACTTGCTATCCGCGTGGAATAATCAAAAGGACGCAAAACCTGGCAGACGTCCTTCATAGTGGCCCACTCTGTGGTTGTGAAGTCTGATCGGCGCTGACTGCGACTTCTTTGCGCCTGATGCAGCTGGTACTCCATAACTGCTTGCTGCTGCTCACACAACCGCTCCAACATATGTAACGTGGAATTCCACCGGGTAGGTAGGTCACATATGATGCGGTGTTCCGGAAGGCGGAATCGGCGCTGCAGAGCAGCAATGCGGGATCTGGCCAAGCTGGAACGCCGCAAGTGAGCACACTCTAGGCGGACCTTGTGCAGCAGGGCATCAAGATCCGGATAGTCCCTCAGAAAACTCTGCACAACCAAATTGAGCACATGTGCCAGACATGGGATGTGAGTGAGGTTGCCAAGGGCCAAAGCTGCCACCTGATTTCAACCATTGTCACACACTACCATGCCTGGCTGGAGATTCGCTGGCAGTAACCACACATCGCTCTCCTGCTTGATGGCATTCCAGAGCTCCTGCGCTGTGTGGCTTCGATGCCCCAATGAAACTAGTTTCAAGACGGCCTGCTGACGTTTGGCCACGGCTGTGCTCATGTCGGTCATAGGTAAACGTTCACGGGTCCATGTGGAGGTGGACTGTGACGGATCCTGCAGAGAGGAATCAGAGGAACTGGTGTAAGAGGAGGAGTCGATGCGTACAGACTGGATTCCTGCAATCCTTGGAGTGGGCAGGACACGTCCTGCGCCACTCGCACGATCTTTACCTGGCTCAACAACATTAACCCAATGGGCAGTGAGGGAAACATATCGCCCCTGTCCATGCTGACTGGTCCACGCATCGGTGGTGAGGTGGACCTTGCTACTGACGGCGTTCAGTAGCGCATGTTTTATGTTTGCCTCAACATGCCTGTGCAGGGCAGGGACAGCCTGCCTGCTGAAGTAAAAGCGGCTGGGCACCTTGTACTGTGGGACTGCCAATGCCATCAAGTCACGGAAGCTGTCAGTCTCCACCAGCCTGAACGAGAGCATTTCCAGGGACAACAGTTTGGCAATGCCTGCATTCAGAGCCTGTGCTCGGGGGTGGTTGGCCGAGAATGCCCGCCTTTTCTCCCATGCCTGGACTACCGATGGCTGTAGAGTAGACTGGGAGTGTGAGGATGACTGGGAAGGTGGTGCTGTGGGTGGAATTACACTAGGTCTCTGGACAACAGTGGAGGAAGAGGCAACACGAGATGAAGAGGTGGTAGCTGCCGCTGTTGGTTGGCCTACGTCTTCACTGTGTTTCTGTAACTCCACCGCGTGCCTGTTCCGCACATGTTTCCACATATTTGTGGTATTGAGGTTGCTGACACTTTTACCTCTTTTTACTTTCTGATGACACAGCTTGCATTTGACAAAACAAATGTCATCTGCAACTGTGTCAAAAAAGGACCAGGCACTGCAAGTCTTGGGAGCGCCCTTTTTGGCTTTGGAAAGAGACAGGCTCCAAACGGGTGCCAAAGTGGAGGCTACAGGCTCCGCAGTCTTCCCCCTCCCTCTCCCTCTTTGGCCCGTAAGGGGAAGCTCTTCCTCAGAGCTGCTCCCACCACCTTCCTGTTCCTCACGCCACGATGGGTCAAGGACCTCATTATCTCCACTACCCTCTGCCACCAACTGCTCCTCCTGGGTAGTCTCGGCAGCACAGTACGCATCAGAAAGCGGCACCTGAGTTTCATCATCAGATGCGTACTGCGCTGTGGTCACCGGAGGCACTGGCCCACCTGCCTCTTCAGAGTCAGAGAGATAAAGCTTTTGGGCATCACTGCACACTGCCTCTTCTTCCATTTCTCCAATGCTGCTTGGCTGGCCCCCTGTTTCCAAGCCAAGAGATTCAGAGAACAGAAGTAGAGACGGCTCCTGTCCTGGGCTCTCTGACTGCCTGGCCAATTTGGCAGGTGGTGAAGAGACAGATGGCTGCTCTCCAGTGCTCTGTGCCTGAGAGGATGTGGCACTAACTGAAGTCGATGCCGAGGCGTTAGCTGCCATCCACCCGACAACGGCTTCAATTTGGTCTTCACGTAGCAGCGGTGCACGGCGCTCTCCGACAAAGCTGCGCATGAAGGACTGTTCCCTGCTGAAACTGAGTGACGACGAGTCACCGGCGCCCGCAGCAGGCACAGAATCACCACGTCCTCTCCCTGCTCCTCTCCCTGCTCCACGCCCACGCCCACGTGCCTTACTCCCTGCCCTCTTCATCTTGGTTGACAGATAAAGATAAGCAGAAAAGTACTAAGGCCTTAGTGTGCTTATTCCTGAAATGCTCCTCCTAACAGGTGTAAGAAACACTAATGTTGTAAATTGTGGACTAAACTTTATTATTTTTCAAATGTGGCCTACACAAGTGTTAAGTTGTGTTTGGTGAACTTAACTTGTTTTTTGGTGCAGATCGGGCTACAGAGCTAGTTTAAATCACACGGAGACCGTGCAGACAGCCGTAAACGGCGCTGCAAGGCCAAAAAACCCTCCTCTCGGTTCTCCTATATAGTGTTTTTCCACTATTTATCTGGATACGAGTGGAAAGACACTAATAGGAATTTTTTTTTTCAAATTTTAAACTGGCTGCACTATTTGAAAAAAAGGAAATTGTATTTCAAGGTATGAGGCAGTAACGCACCCTGAGCTGAATCCAACCGGCTATGGCTGCACACAGACTACAGGGCGAGCTGCGCTCACACAGAGACCGTGCAGACAGCCGTAAACGGCGCTGCAAGGCCAACAAACCCTCCTCTAGGTTATCCTATATAGTGTTTTTCCACTATTTAGCTGGATACGAGTGGAAAGACACTAATAGGAATTTTTTTTTTCAAATTTTAAACAGGCTGCACTATTTGAAAAAAAGTAAAATTTTTCTCAAGGTATGAGCCAGTAACGAACCCTGAGCTGAATCCAACCGGCTATGGCTGCACACAGACTACAGGGCGAGCTGGGCTCACACGGAGACCGTGCAGACAGCCGTAAACGGCGCTGCAAGGCCAAAAAAACCTCCTCTAGGTTATCCTATATAGTGTTTTTCCACTATTTAGCTGGATACGAGTGGAAAGACACTAATAGGAATTTTTTTTTTCAAATTTTAAACTGGCTGCACTATTTGAAAAAAAGGAAATTGTTTTTCAAGGTATGAGGCAGTAACGCACCCTGAGCTGAATCCAACCGGCTATGGCTGCACACAGACTACAGGGCGAGCTGCGCTCACACAGAGACCGTGCAGACAGCCGTAAACGGCGCTGCAAGGCCAAAAAACCCTCCTCTAGGTTATCCTATATAGTGTTTTTCCACTGTTTAGCTGGATACGAGTGGAAAGACTCTAATAGGAATTTTTGTTTTTCAAATTTTAAACAGGCTGCACTATTTGAAAAAAAGTAAAATTTTTCTCTAGGTATGAGCCAGTAACGAACCCTGAGCTGAATCCAACCGGCTATGGCTGCACACAGGCTACAGGGCGAGCTGGGCTCACACGGAGACCGTGCAGACAGCCGTAAACGGCGCTGCAAGACCAAAAAACCCTCCTCTAGGTTATCCTATATAGTGTTTTTCCACTATTTAGCTGGATACGAGTGGAAAGACACTAATAGGAATTTTTTTTTTCAAATTTTAAACAGGCTGCACTATTTGAAAAAAAGTAAAATTTTTCTCAAGGTATGAGCCAGTAACGAACCCTGAGCTGAATCCAACCGGCTATGGCTGCACACAGACTACAGGGCGAGCTGGGCTCACACGGAGACCGTGCAGACAGCCGTAAACGGCGCTGCAAGGCCCAAAAACCCCCCTCTAGGTTATCCTATGTAGTGTTTTTCCACAATAGAGCTGGAGACTGGTGGAAAAACACTAATAGGAAATTTGAGAAAAAATGTGCAGCAGGCTGCACTAAGAGCAAAAAAGGACAACTGTGTGAGGCAGTGTGAACCCCCCCTGAGCTGAATACAACCGGGTATATGGCTGCACACAGACTACAGAGTGAGCTGCACACACACACACACACAGAGACCTTGCAGAACGCTGTTAAAACAGTGCTGCAAGGCAAGAGCAAGGTGAACAGTGAAGAACACACAGCGTTTTGCTAAATTAGCCTTTGGAAAGGAAAATAAAGCAATTAGCTAGCTCGACTGGCCCTCAGTTAGAACACAGCGTCCTGTCCCTAACTGAAATCACAGCAGAGTGAGCGCAAAATGGCGGCAGCGTTTTTTATAGTGCAGAGTGACATCATTTCAGCAGCCAATCCCAGCCTTGCCAGTACTTACATGCCCACCATGCTAAACAGGATGTGCCCACACTTCCAATCATTCCTCATTGGCTGCTGCGTTCAGTTTGAATTCTGGGAACTTCCGATTCCGGTATCCGATACGCGGGAAGTATCGGAATTCGGTATCGGAATTCCGATACCGCAAATATCGGCCGATACCCGATACTTGCGGTATCGGAATGCTCAACACTACTCTTCAGATACTCCAGTATAGCATCCCTAAAGGTACCATCACACTAGACGATATCACTAGCGATCCGTGACGTTGCAGCGTCCTCGCTAGCGATATCGTCCAGTGTGACAGGCAGCAGCGATCAGGCCCCTGCTGTGCTGTCGCTGGTCGGGGAAGAAAGTCCAGAACTTTGTTTCGTCGCTGGACTCCCCGTAGACATCGCTGAATCGGCGTGTGTGACACCGATTCAGCGATGTCTTCGCTGGTAACCAGGGTAAACATCGGGTTACTAAGCGCAGGGCCGCACTTAGTAACCCGATGTTTACCCTGGTTACCATCCTAAAAGTAAAAAAACAAACGCTACATACTTACCTAACGCTGTCTGTCCTCGGCGCTCTGCTTCTCTGCTCTGTTGTTGGGTCCTGAACCAGTTGTGAAAGGTAATTGTCTCTCATAGTTGTCAAAAACTATTATACAAATCATTATAAAGGAAAGCATGTGCCCTAACATTTTTTTCTATAAAATTTTTCAGTTTTGTATGGTTTATTGTCAGTCTGTAAAAGTGTCATAATGCTCTGACAACAATGTTCCCAGCAGCTGCCTAGGAGTCAGAGATGCACCAAGGGGTTTTCTCATGCTGTTCCTTTTCTATTTCCATTTCAGTGATTTTCCGGCCCCTAAAAACTCCTGATAGGGACTGCTGGAAAAATTGCCCAAGTTTCACATTGACTTCCATTATACTCGTTACTCGAAACGAGCTCTCGAGCATTTTGATTTGCTCGATTTGAATAATGAGCACTGGATCATTTTAGTGCTCGACCATCAATGCTTATTATGCCTTTTCATATAATTATGCTGTGTGCTCTGAAGTGCTCTTTTTACACAGCACAAACATAGCCTGGTGTTCTTTGGTCGGCTGTTATATTTTATACTGGTTGTAAAGGCCTTCCGTTTGGCTGGGCTCGACTATGTTAACTGATTTCTATAGGGCAATATAGAGAAGTTTTCAGCAGTAATAGTATTGGGAATTGGTTCCAGGCATAATTATTTTATGATCCTTGCAAATTAAATCGCAAAGTGTTTGAACTCTTGTAGAAGAGCAATCCTTTGCAGATTGATTGGCCACTGGATTAATATGTGGCCTCAGGATTAACATGTGCCTAACTAATTAAATCGAATGCCACTTATTTTATTGAGCCTGTTAGGTTCACCAGGGGAGGTGGCTCCTCTAAGACTTAGGTTTGGGTGGGCAGATGGACCCCGAGCATTGATGCAAGAAGCAGGAAGGCATGTGGCACAAAGGACTTGTAAAGTGCATGAATTACAGGAGCAGCAGGATAGATGACTTGGAATCTAGCAGGGATGAATGCAAGCAAAAACACAGGAAGCACAGATGGTGGAGCACACCAACATAGGACTAGTGTCTCAATACCATGATACAGGTGTTTGTCTTAGTGGGCCTTAAATAGGACTAGGCAGATGACGTTATGGAGGCACACAGGGCAGTTGCAGTAGTTAAGGTGAACTTGAATCTAAGTTTTTGCAGTTTCCATGGTAAATGACATTTAACCCCTCTGTGACCTTAGACGTACTATCCCGTCGAGGTGCCCTGGGCTTATCTGACCCTGGACGGGATAGTATGTCATAGCGATCGGCAGCGCTCACGGGGGGAGCGCCGCCGATTGCGGCCGGGTGTCAGCTGCTTATCGCAGCTGACATCCGGCACTATGTGCCAGGAGCGGTCACGGACCGCCCCCGGCACATTAACCCCTGGCACACCGCGATCAAACATGATCGCGATGTGCCGGCGGTGCAGGGAAGCATCGCGCAGGGAGGGGGCTCCCTGCGGGCTTCCCTGAGCCCCCCCGCAGCAACGCGATGTGATCGCGTTGCTGCGGGCGTCTTACCTCCCTCCCTGCCTGCTCGAGCCCCGGTCCTGCAGGGAGGGAGGTGGCTTCACAGAGCCTGCTCAGAGCAGGCACTGTGAAGCAGCCTGCACTGCTGTCAGATCACCGATCTGTGATGTCCCCCCCTGGGACAAAGTAAAAAAGTAAAAAAAAATTTCTAAATGTGTAAAAAAAATAAAAAAAAAATATTCCAAAATAATGAAAAAAAAAAAAATATTATTCCCATAAATACATTTCTTCATCTAAATAAAAAAAAAACCAATAAAAGTGCACATATTTAGTATCGCCGCGTCCGTAACGACCCGACCTATAAAACTGTCCCACCAGTTAACCCCTTCAGTAAACACCGTAAGAAAAAAAAAAAAAAACGAGGCAAAAAACAACGATTTATTATCATACCCCCGAACAAAAAGTGGAATAGCACGCGATCAAAAAGACAGATATAAATAACCATGGTACCGCTGAAAACGTCATCTTGTCCCACAAAAATAAGCCGCCATACAGCATCATCAGCAAAAAAATAAAAAAGTTATAGTCCTGAGAATAAAGCGATGCAAAAATAATTATTTTTTCTGTAAAATAGTTTTTATCGTATAAAAGCGCCAAAACATAAAAAAAATGATATAAATGAGGTATCGCTGTAATCGTACTGACCCGAAGAATAAAACTGATTTATCAATTGTACCAAACGCGGAACGGTATAAACGCCTCCCCCAATAGAATTTCATGAATAGCTGGTTTTTGGTCATTCTTCCTCACAAAAATCGGAATAAAAAGCGATCAAAAAATGTCACGTGCCCAAAAATGTTTTCAATAAAAACGACAACTCGTCCCACAAAAAACAAGACCTCACATGACTCTGTGGACCAAAATATGGAAAAATTATAGCTCTCAAAATGTGGTATTGCAAAAAATATTTTTTGCAATAAAAAGCGTCTTTCAGTGTGTGATGGCTGCCAATCATAAAAATCCGCTAAAAAACTCGCTATAAAAGTAAATCAAACCCCCCTTCATCACCCCCTCAGTTAGGGAAAAATAAAAAAAATGTATTTATTTCCATTTTCCCATTAGGGCTAGGGTTAGGGCTAGGGTTAGGATTAGGGCTAGGGTTAGGGTTAGGGCTAGGGTTAGGGCTAGGGTTAGGGTTAGGGCTAGGGTTAGGGCTAGGGTTAGGGCTAGGGTTAGGGTTAGGGCTAGAGTTAGGGCTAGGATTAGGGCTAGGGTTAGGGTTAGGGCTAGGGTTAGGGCTAGGGCTAGGGTTAGGGCTAGGGTTAGGGCTAGGGTTAGGGCTAGGGTTAGGGTTGGGGCTACAGTTAGGGTTGGGGCTAAAGTTAGGGTTAGGGTTTAGATTACATTTACAGTTGGGAATAGGGTTGGGATTAGGGTTAGGGGTGTGTCAGGGTTAGAGGTGTGGTTAGGGTTACCGTTGGAATTAGGGTTAGGGGTGTGTTTATATTAGGGTTTCAGTTATAATTGGGGGGTTTCCACTGTTTCGGCACATCAGGGGCTCTCCAAACACGACATGGCGTCCGATCTCAATTCCAGCCAATTCTGCGTTGAAAAAGTAAAACAGTGCTCCTTCCCTTCCGAGCTCTCCCGTGTGCCCAAACAGGAGTTTACCCCAACATATGGGGTATCAGCGTACTCAGGACAAATAGGACAACAACTTTTGTGGTCCAATTTCTCCTGTTACCCTTGGGAAAATACAAAACTAGGGGCTAAAAAATAATTTTTGTGGGAAAACAATAAGAATTTTTATTTTCACGGCTCTGCGTTATAAACTGTAGTGAAACACTTTGGGGTTCAAAGTTCTCACAACACATCTAGATAAGTTAATTGAGGGGTCTGGTTTCCAATATGGGGTCACTTGTGGGTGGTTTCTACTGTTTAGGTACATTAGGGGCTCTGCAAATGCAATGTGACGCCTGCAGACCAATCCATCTAAGTCTGCATTCCAAATGATGCTCCTTCCCTTCCGAGCCCTCCCATGCGCCCAAACGGTGGTCCCCCCCCACATATCGGGTATCAGCGTAATAAGGACAAATTGGACAACAACATTTAGGGTCCAATTTCTCCTGCTAACCTTGGAAAAATACAAAACTGGGGGCTAAAATATAATTTTGTGGAAAAAAAATATTTTTTATTTGCACGGCTCTGCGTTATAAACTGTAGTGAAATACTTGGGGGTTCAAAGCTCTCACAACACATCAAGATGAGTTCCTTAGGGGGTCTACTTTCCAAAATGGTGTCAATTGTGGGGGGTTTCTACTGTTTAGGTACATTAGGGGCTCTGCAAACGCAATGTGACGCCTGCAGACCAATCCATCTAAGTCTGCATTCCAAATGATGCTCCTTCCCTTCCGAGCCCTCCCATGCGCCCAAACGGTGGTTCCCCCCACATATCGGGTATCAGCGTACTCAGGACAAATTGGACAACAACTTTTGTGGTCCAATTTCTCCTGTAACCCTTGGGAAAATAAAAATAATTTTTTAGCCCAGAATTTTTTGAGGAAAGAAAACATATTTATTATTTTCACGGCTCTGCGTTATAAACTTCTGTGAAGCACTTGGGGGTTGAAAGTGCTCACCACATATCTAGATAATTTCATTTCGGGGTCTAGTTTCCGAAATGGGGTCACTTGTTGGGGGTTTCTACTGTTTAGTCACATCAGGGGCTCTGCAAACGCAACGTGACGCCTGTAGAGCATTCCATCAAAGTCTGTATTTCAAAACGTCACTACTTCACTTCCGAGCCCCGGCAAGTGCCCAAATAGTAGTTTACCCCCACATGTGGGGTATCACCGTACTCAGGAGAAACTGGACAACAAATATTGGGGTCAAATTTCTCCTGTTACCCTTGGGAAAATTAAAAAATTCTGGGCTAAAAAATTATTTTTTAAGGAAAGAAAACGTATTTATTATTTTCACTGCTCTGTTTTATGAAAATTTGGCCCGGTCATTGACGTGCAAACCACCCTTGGGGGTAAAGGGGTTAAATAGTAGATTCTGGATATTGATCCATAATGTACATTCCTTTCAATTTAGTCAATTTATAGCATATTTAGAATGGTGACCATGATTTACGTTTGTCAGTGGTTTTCATAGCAATTGCTTTAGTATTCAAGAAGCGAACATTATAATTAGCAACATGTTCAGTGGTTTCGGTGGTTTTCTGATTATTTCTGTACACTGTCACATTGCAGAGATGAGACTGTCGCAATGACAGTTCTATGACAGCTCATCTGGGTGATAGCAACTTGCTTTTTAGTGCTATCTACAAATAGTTTTTCAGTGTGAAGAAACCTTTCCTGCTAAAATAAGTTACCTTACATGGGTTGCAGCTGCAGGCCTATAATGAATTTGCTAATAAGCCCTGTGAAAAGAGAGAACATATGTATATTATTGTAAAATCTTTTTTCTTTAATCAAGGAAGTGTTAAATCTGGGAAGAACTAGTTATGGGACACATTCCATTTTACAATTGTGCCATTGTTCAAACAGATTATGACTTTGCATACTATACAAATATTTTAGATATTATTTAATAAAGAAAATCCATTCATATTTGATTCATATAATTTTTCTAGATCTTTATTTCCTTGTACAAGCCATTTTTGCATTCTGAAACAAATGGAGCCAGAACCTGACTTTAGGGAAACTTTGTATCTTCTTACTAATCAAGTTTTCTTGAGTTCTGTATTGTTTCCCAACATTAAAGATGAACGTTGACAGTAGTAGGGCAATAATAGGGAATGCTATTGTCGGGTACACAGAAAAGTGTAAAAAACGGGTAAAGAATGGTTAATTGACCCATTTATCCCCTTAATCAATACTATATTAAGCACAAGTAAAAAAAAAAAAAAAAACAGTACGAGAGATGATCTTTCTTTTGAAATTCAAACTCACTAGAATTTTTGCATTTTTTTTTAAATAATTCAACACGAATCACAAAATGTAAAAGTCTGTAATTGCCCAGAAAAGACATGTAGCACTCTGCAGTCTCCTGGGACTGCAATGAACACATTTTCAGCATTTTAATGAAATTGAAGTGTCCTCAACATATTTGGCTATGGGTATACAGAAACTGTTGGTAAACAATAGCCCCCTTAATAGCACACAACACAAGCAAACATTTTTGTGCATTTAAAAAAATAAATAAATAAAAAATATAAACTATCTAAAAATTGTCCCTCATACTTGTGGAATCAGGCAAACTATTCCAGCATTGCATGTAAATAGTAGACAACAATTGAAATTTCTTGCGAACTTAGACCTCACCTGCCCAGTTCTGTGGCCAACATCAAACGTAATTTACCATGCATTTTTAAAACAATGCATGCTTTTTCTTGATTTGATGATGGCCATCGATGCCTCTGGCTGTGACGCTGTGTGTGTGCTCAGTCAACTTTGAATGGTACTTTCAGTGGGTAACCTGTCCAGACAATGGGAATCTGAGAATAAGGCTATATTCACACTTTGCGGATTTTGCTGCGGATCCGCAGCGGATTTGACCGCTGCGTATCTGCAGCAGTTTCCCATGAGTTTACAGTCCAATGTAAACCTATGGGAAACAAAAAACGCAGTGCACATGCTGCGGAAAAAAACGTGCGGAAACGCTGCGGATTACATTCCGCAGCATGTCACTTCTTTTCTGTGGATTTTCACCTGCTCCAATAGAAAACTGCAGATGAAAATCCGCAGAATAAAACGCAGTAAAAACCGCGATAAATCCCCAGTAAAAACTGCAACGGGTTTTCACTGCGGATTTTGGAATTCTGCTACGGAAAAATCTGCAGTGGAATCTGCAAAGTGTGAACATAGCCTTAGGGTTGTATTCCTTAAGTGATCACTCTCGCTCATCCATGTGATTTATTACCAACCTACTCTCTGCTCCCCACATTGTTCCCCCATCCTGGAGCTCCTACCTCCATGTAAATCCGCATGGATCGACTACTTCTCTGATTGTATTCTTGCAGGGAGTTTGGGTACCCTGCTTGTGCACTGTTGTACATGATTGATTCTGATATCAGCTTGTATCGGTTCCATTTTTGATCTATTTGGACAACCAGACTGTCTTAACTCTACAACTCTAGGGTATTTTTGGTATCATCCTATCGCGCTTTTTCTTTAGGCATTACTGTTTGGGACAGAGATAAATTTCTTGAGGAGGATGCAGAGGAAGTATAAAAGTGTTGCTTTGTGTGGATATATTTCCTCACTACCAGTAAGAAATGAGCCTCTGCTTTAGGTCGATCATTGCTGCCATAAAAAACATTGACTCAGTGGGCAATAAAGTACATGCAATTCACTGGCCATAATTGCTGATGTTGACAGTGGAGTGGGAATTGTAGGTCAATGTCAATTCACATCTCTGCCATGTGAAAGTATAAAGGATTTTTCCATGTCAAATATATTGGAGCTGCATCAGATGTTGCCTCAGCTTCTTACTGTATCCCTAAAACTTGCACGGGCAAAGGATCATTGTGTCGTCTGAGGTCTGCTGATAATTTTTAATTTGTGTCCAAAACTTTTTTTTTACACATTTATCCAACTTAGAAAAAAATTTGAAATCAATCATAAATGAAAGGCAGGGTTCACATGGACAAAAAAGAAATTTCAATAACAGTCAGCCCATAATATCAGTGTGGCACATATGTGTCTCCAAACTGACAATTTAACCCCTTCCCGACCTTTTACGCATACGCTGCGTCATGAAAGTCGGTGCCATTCCGACCTATGACGCAGCATATGCGTCATGGAAAGATCGCGTCCCTGCAGATCGGGTGAAAGGGTTAACTCCCATTTCACTCGATCTGCAGGGACAGGGGGAGTGGTAGTTTAGCCCAGGGGGGGTGGCTTCACCCCCCCGTGGCTATGATCGCTCTGATTGGCTGTTGAAAGTGAAACTGCCAATCAGAGCGATTTGTAATATTTCACCTAATAAACTGGTGAAATATTACAATCCAGCCATGGCCGATGCTGCAATATCATCGGCCATGGCTGGAAACACTTATGTGCACCCACCCCACCCCACCGATCGCCCACCCCAGGCCCCCGATCTGTGCTCCGCTCCCCTCCTTCCTGTGCTCCGCTCCCCCGTCCTCCTGTCCGCTCCCCCCGTGCTCCAATCACACCCCCGTGCTCCAATCAAACCCCCCCGCACTCCGATCCCCCCCCCGCACAGCGATCCCCCCCGTGCTCCGATCCACCCCCGCACAGCGATCCCCCACCCCGTGCTCCAATCCACCCCCCATGTTCCGATTCACCCCCCCATGCTCCGATCCACCCCCCCGTGCTCCGATGCCCCCCCGTGCCCTGATCTCCCCCCCTTATACTTACCTAGCCTCCCGGAGTTCATCCGTCTTCTTTCCTGGGCGCCGCCATCTTCGAAAATGGCGGGCGCATGTGTAGTGCGCCCGCCGAATCTGCAGGCTGGCAGATTAGTTCCAGAGTGCATTTTGATCACTGAGATATAACCTATCTCAGTGATCAAAATAAAAAAAATAGTAAATGACCCCCCCTCCTTGTCACCCCCATAGGTAGGGACAATAAAAAAAATAAAGAATTTTTTTTTTCCACTAAGGTTGGGGTAAGAACTAGGGTTAGGGTTAGGGGTAGGGTTAGGGTTAGGGTTAGGGGTAGGGGTAGGGTTAGGGGTAGGGTTAGGGGTAGGGTTAGGGGTAGGGTTAGGGTTCGGGATGTGCACACGTATTCTGGTCCTCTGCGGATTTTTCCGCAGAGGATTTGATAAATCCGCAGTGCTAAACCGCTGTGGATTTATCGCGGATTTACCGCGGTTTTTCTGCGCATTTCACTGCGGTTTTACAACTGCGATTTTCTATTTGAGCAGTTGTAAAACCGCTGCGGAATCCGCAGAAAGAAGTGACATGCTGCGGAATGTCAACCGCTGCGTTTCCGTGCAGTTTTTCTGCAGCATGTGTACAGCGATTTTTGGTTCCCATAGGTTTACATTGAACTGTAAACTCATGGGAAACTGCTGCGGATCCACAGCGTTTTCCGCAGCGTGTGCACATACCTTTAGAATTAGACTATGTGCACACGGTGCGGATTTGGCTGCGGATCTGCAGCAGTGTTCCATCAGGTTTACAGTACCATGTAAACATATGGAAAACCAAATCCGCTGTGCCCATGGTGCGGAAAATACCGCGCGGGAACGCTGCGTTGTATTTTCCGCAGCATGTCAATTCTTTGTGCGGATTCCGCAGCGTTTTACACCTGTTCCTCAAAAGGAATCCGCAGGTGAAATTCGCACAAAAAACACTGGCAATCCGCGGTAAATCCGCAGGTAAAACGCAGTGCCTTTTACCCGCGGATTTTTCAAAAATGGTGCTGAAAAATCTCATAAGAATCCGCAACGTTGGCACATAGCTTTAGGGTTAGGGTTGTGGTTAGGGGTGTGTTGGGGTTAGGGTTAGGGGTGTGTTGGGGTTAGGGTTGTGTTTAGGGTTACGGCTACAGTTGGGATAAGGTTTATGGGTGTGTTGGAGTTAGAATTGAGGGGTTTCCACTGTTTAGGCACATCAGGGGGTCTCCAAACGCAACATGGCGCCACCATTGATTCCAGCCAATCTTGTATTCAAAAAGTCAAATGGTGCTCCCTCACTTCCGAGCCCCGACGTGTGCCCAAACAGTGGTTTACCCCCACATATGGGGTACCAGCATACTCAAATTAATGGGGTCCAATTTCTCCTGTTACCCTTGAGAAAATAAAAAATTACTTGCTAAAACATCATTTTTGAGGAAAGAAAAATGATTTTTTATTTTCACGGCTCTGCGTTGTAAACGTCTGTGAAGCACTTGGGAGTTCATAGTGCTCACCACATGTCTAGATAAGTTCCTTTGGGGGTCTAGTTTCCAAAATGGGGTCACTTGTGGGGGGTTTCTACTGTTTAGGCACACCAGGGGCTCTCCAAACGCGACATGGTGTCCGCTAATGATTGGAGCTAATTTTCCATTTAAAAAGCCAAATGGCGTGCCTTCCCTTCTGAGCCCTGCCGTGCGCCCAAACAGTGGTTTACCCCCACATATGGGGTATCTGCGTACTCAGGACAAACTGGACAACAACATTTGGGGTCCATTTTCTCCTATTACCATTGGCAAAATAGGAAATTCCAGGCTAAAAAATCATTTTTGAGAAAAGAAAAATTATTTTTTATTTTCATGGCTCTGCATTATAAACTTCTGTGAAGCACCTGGGGGTTTAAAGTGCTCAGTATGCATCTAGATAAGTTCCTTGGGGGGTCTAGTTTCTAAAATGGGTTACTTGTGGGGGAGCTCCATTGCATAGGCACACAGGGGCACTCCAAATGCGACATGGTGTCCGCTAACAATTGGAGCTAATTTTCCATTCAAAAAGTCAAAAGGCGCGCCTTCCCTTCCGAGCCCTGCCTTGTGCCCAAACAGTGGTTTACCCCCACATATGAGGTATCGGCGTACTCGGGAGAAATTGCTCAACAAATTTTAGGATCCATTTTATCCTATTACCCATGTAAAAATAAAAAAAAATTGAGGCGAAAAGAATTTTTTTGTGAAAAAAAGTACTTTTTCATTTTTACGGATCAATTTGTGAAGCACCTGAGGGTTTAAAGTGCTCACTAGGCATCTAGATAAGTTCCTTGGGGGGTCCAGTTTCCAAAATGGGGTCAATTGTGGGGGAGCTCCAATGTTTAAGCACACAGGGTCTCTCCAAACGCGACATGGTGTCCGCTAACGATGGAGATAATTTTTCATTCAAAAAGTCAAATGGCGCTCCTTCCCTTCCGAGCCTTACCATGTGCCCAAACAGTGGTTTACCCCCACATGTGAGGTATCGGTGTACTCAGGAGAAATTGCCAAACAAATTTTAGGATCCATTTTATCCTGTTGTCCATGTGAAAATGAAAAAATTGAGGCTAAAAGAATTTTTTTGTGAAAAAAAAGTACTTTTTCATTTTTTCGGATCAATTTGTGAAACACCTGGGGGTTTAAAGGGCTCACTATGCATCTAAATAAGTTCCTTGGGGCGTTTAGTTTCCAAAATGGGGTCACTTGTGGGGGAGCTCCAATTTTTAGGCACACGGGGCTCTCCAAACGTGACATGGTGTCCGCTAAAGAGTGCAGCCAATTTTTCATTCAAAAAGTCAAATGGCGCTCCTTCCCTTCCAAGCCCTGCCGTGCGCCCAAACAGTGGTTTACCCCCACATATGAGGTATCAGCGTACTCAGGACAAATTGGCCAACAACTTTCATGGTTCAGTTTCTCTTTTTACCATTGGGAAAATAAAAAAATTGTTGCTGAAAGATCATTTTTGTGACTAAAAAGTTAAATGTTCATTTTTTCCTTCCATGTTGCTTCTGCTGCTGTGAAGCACCTGAAGGGTTAATAAACTTCTGGAATGTGGTTTTCTGCACCTTGAGGGGTGCAGTTTTTAGAATGGTGTCACTTTTGGGTATTTTCAGCCACATAGACCCCTCAAACTGACTTCAAATGTGAGGTGGTCCCTAAAAAAAATGGTTTTGTAAATTTCGTTGTAAAAATGAGAAATCACTGGTCAAATTTTAACCCTTATAACTTCCTAGCAAAAAAAAATTTTGTTTACAAAATTGTGCTGATGTAAAGTAGACGTGTGGGAAATGTTATTTATTAACTATTTTGTGTCACATAACTCTCTGGTTTAACAGAATAAAAATTCAAAATGTGAAAATTGCGAAATTTTCAAAATTTTCGCCAAATTTCCATTTTTATCACAAATAAACACAGAATTTATTGACCTAAGTTTACCACTAACATGAAGCCCAATATGTCACGAAAAAACAATCTCAGAACCGCTAGGATCCGTTAAAGCGTTCCCGAGTTATTACCTCATAAATGGACACTGGTCAGAATTGCAAAAAACGGCAAGGTCTTTAAGGTCAAAATAGACTGGGTCATGAAGGGGTTAAACTGGTGTGGAAAAACAGACCTGCAAAATCAAATGTCTCAATTTAGTGTCATAACTTATTTGCAAAGCGTGGGGTAAAGAACATTAATTCCCCATATCTAAAAACATCTTTGTAAGAACAAATGCCAGGATGTATGAATATTGCCTACAAATGATGCAATAGGCCACAGTGTAGTTGTGTGTTATACTATTGCTAATGTGGAATATTAAATTGTAGTCTAGGTTTGAGAGAAGTGTTAAGACTGTGACACAGTGCAATGAGCACACTCTCTTGATTTCCCAATATTGCCAGTGCTATAGCGCAGTCACATGGCTGCATGTATTTCCACACATGCATTCATATGTCAATTAGTTTTAGCCAGCTTCTCTCAAAAGAAGTGAATTGAGAGATAATGAACACGTCTAGTCGACACTTGGCCAAATGTGATCGATTGCTTGCACTACTAATACCGGGGACTCATGACAGCATGCATATTGTATGTTGTAACAATTCAGAAGTCTGCACACACACAGAATGACTGTAGATTTGGCTCTCATACCATGACAACTGAGAGGTGAAAGAGGAGTAGAAAATTGTCTAAGGACTTGGGAGCCAAAATTGTTGAATAATATCAACAATCTCAAGGATACAAGTCCATCATGCAGGGATGACTTTTTTCAGCAATCTCTATCCTGTATGCCCATATTAATAAGTAAATCTATAAGGAACTTGGGAGCAAGAAGCACAATTGTGTCAAACCCAGAATAAAAAATAAATAGGTTGTGTTAACCTGAAGGAGTTGCAGTCACACAACAATATAAAGGTTTAAAAACTCCTACTGCTGCAGATCCACAGGTCATCCTACTGATACAATAGACTTGGGAGAGAAAACGTGGATAATTCAACGCTGATGATGAGTAGATTAAAGTTCCAAAACCAGGAGTTAGTATAATTGTGGCTTTTAATCTACACGTTTTGAAGTACACACATTTCTTTCTCAGAACATAACCACAACTGTCTGACCAGGACACCTTTTTTCACATGCTAGCGTGTCCCCTACATGGCTTTTTGCAAGTTGCAAATGGGACTTTTTATGGCTTACTTTCAAAAACGGCTTTCTTTTTGCAACTCTTCGATAAAGGCCAGATGTAATGAGTATATGACTAATAGTTGTCCTGTGGAGCTGTGGATCTTTGCAACTCCAACTATTGTGTCCCCCCATTTCCTTGTAGATTGTAAGCTTGCGAAAAGGGAACTCACTTCTAATGTCACTGTTTAAATTGTCTTAACTCGTACCGAATTTATTGTTTGTACATGTCCCCGCTTAATTGTAAAGTGCTGCGGAATATGTTGGCGCTATATAAATAAAAATTATTATTTTTATTATTAACTCCTCCAGAGTTACATGGGCCTATTGGCTGCTTCTATAATTAGTGTTTTCCTTGCTCAGGATGTCAGTTTAGGTGGAAAATGTCTTGGTAGGTTTGCAATTTTGCAATACACCTTCAATATTTGGAAGCTATATTGAACAGTGCTCAATGAGATAATCAGAGCTTGGACTATTTTATTTATAACATAATCCTGCTTTACTATTATCCGCAAAATTATCGCTGACCTGATGTATTTTCATTATGCTGTTTGCTCTCAGGCAAACCTGTGAGGCATTCATAGAACAACTGTAGCTATACTGAGAAGCAAAATGCACAGCTTGACTCAAATTGCTAATTATGTGATTTCCGTAGGCACATGATCACTCAGGATTTTATTTTGGGGTGTCAGACTACAGTGGGCTGAATAGAAATGCATGTCACAAATTTCAGATTTATCTTTTTAACACAGTCAGAAAACGTTATTTCATTGTCTATACACTTGCTTGATACACTCAAGTTTGTGGGCGTAATGTATAAAAATATGCAAAAGTTCATTGGGCATGAATACTTTTTTAAGGTATTGCATGTAAACACAAGTCACTACAATACAATACAGGTAAAAAAGTGCCAAATACTTAGTTTATAGCCCTGATTAAAATTGTGCAAGACAGACATGAGCTGATATTTTTAAATTTGAATTTGCTGACTTTGCCAAATATTTTCCCCAAACATGGGGGAAAGGGGAGAGGTGACCTAATTTCAAAAGATTTAGTATTTTTGCATTGAGGCTGCTTTTGATTACATAGTTACATAGTTACACAGTTATTAAGGTTGAAGGAAGACTATAAGTCCATCTAGTTCAACCCATAGCCTAACCTAACATGCCCTAACTTCGTCAATTTTGATCAAAACTGTAAACTAAGTACCGTACATCACATTTTTTTTTACACGGGTAGCAAAAGTAGAATAATAATAATAATCTTTATTTATATAGTGCCAACATATTCCGCAGCGCTTTACAGTTTAACAGTTTCAAACACAACCATCATAAGTAACAACGTTAACAATACAATCATTAAAGCAAACTAAGACGACCCTGCTCGTGAGAGCTTACAATCTACAATGAGGTGGGGGAGATACAAAGTACAGGTATGTATTTAGAATGATGTATTTACAATGAATGTCCAGCCATCTTCAGGGGATGGGGGATAGATGGAAGTAGTCAATGGTCTACACACACACACACACACACACACACACACACAAACATAAAGTTAGGGAACGTGATAGGCCGCTCTGAACAAATGAGTTTTGAGCGAGCGCCTAAAACTATTCAAATTGCAGATGGTCCTAATATCTTGTGGTAGAGTCGGGGGAAGTCTTGGATTCGGGAGTGGGAGGTATGGATTAGTGCAGAGGTTAGTCGAAAGTCATTTGCAGAGCGCAGAGGTCGGTTAGGCAGATAGACTGAAATGAGGGAGGAGATGTAAGGGGGTGCCGCACTGTGGTGAGCTTTGTGGGTGAGAACAAGTACTTTGAATTCTATCCTGTAATGAATGGGCAGCCAGTGTAACGACTGGTGAAGAATGGACACGTCCGAGTAATGATTAGCTAGATGGACAACCCTGGCTGCTGCATTAAGGATAGACTGGAAAGGGGAAAGTAGAGTAAGGGGGAGGCCAATTAATAGAGCATTGCAGTAGTCCAGGCGGGAGTGGATCAGGGCAACAGTGAGGGTTTTTGTTGTTTCCATGGTGAGAAAAGGGCAGATTCTAGAGATGTTCTTTAGGTGTAAGTGGCATGAGCGGGCAAGAGATTGTATATCGGAGGTGAAGGAGAGATCGGAGTCAAATAACACCCAGACAGCGCGCCTGCTGCTGGGGTGTTATTATGGTGCCACCCACAGAGAGGGAAATGTCAGATTTAAGGAGGTTAGTAGACGGTGGGAGCAGAAGAAGTTCAGTTTTGGAGAGGTTGAGTTTCAGATAGAGAGCGGACATGATGTTTGAGACTGCAGACAGACAGTCAGTGGCATTCTGTAGTACAGCGGGGGTAAGGTCAGGGGATGACGTGTATAGTTGTGTGTCATCAGCATACTGATAGTACTGAAAGCCAAATCTGCTAATGGTCTGTCCAATTGAGGCTGTGTAGAGGGAGAAGAGAAGGGGGCCAAGGACTGAGCCCTGAGGTACCCAACAGTGAGAGGAAGAGGAGATAAAGTGGGGCTAGAGAACAGAACACTGAAGGAGCGGTCAGAAAGATAGGTGGAGAACCAGGAAAGAGCAGTGTCCTTAATGCCTAGTGACTGGAGCCTAGAGAGTAGGAGAGGGTGGTCAACAGTGTTGAAAGCTGCAGAGAGGTCGAGAAGAATGAGCAGAGAGTGGTCACCGTTACATTTTGCTGTCAGAAGGTCATTGGTCACCTTGATGAGTGCAGTTTCTGTCGAATGTAGGGGGCGGAAACCGGACTGTGAAGGGTCTAGGAGGGAGTGAGTGAAGAGGTAATGGGTAAGGCGGGAGTAGACAGGCGCTCCAAGAGTTTAGTGGTGAAGGGGATACTGGAGACCGGTCTGTAGTTATTTGTGCCTGATGGGTCGAGGGTGGGTTTCTTTTAGTAATGGAGTAATGATAGTGTTTGAAGGAGGGGAAAATGCCAGAGGAGAGGGAGAGATTAAAGACTGTAGTTAGGTGAGTTGTGACGACTGGAGAGAGAGACTGGAGGAGGTGTGAGGGAATGGGGTCATGGTGCATGTAGTCGGACGAGAAGAAGAGAGGAGCTTGAAGACTTCTTCTGTGATGGGATCGAATGTGGAGAGTGAGCAGGGGAGATGCAGGGATGGATGGGAGTCACTGCACATGGTGTCTCGGAGTGGATTTCCTTATATTATCTATTTTCTCTATAAATTGGGGGGCTAGGTCATCAGCACAAATGTCTGTGATAGGGTCTTGTGCTTTTTGCCTGACGAGGGAGTGAAAGGTGTCAAAATGTTTCTTGGGGTTGTTGGATAGTGAGGAGATCAGAGTGGTGAAGTAGGTCTGTTTTGGCAAGGTAAAGGGCAGAGTTATAGGTCCTTAACATAAATTTGAAGTGCATGAAGTCTTTTGGTGTGCGTGTTTTCCTCCATAAGCATTCAGCACACCTAGAGCATTGCTGGAGAAATAAGATTTGCGATGTGAGCCAGGGCTGTTTCACTCTGTGTTTGGAGGTTCTAAGGGTGAGGGGAGCTACTTGGTCAAGGGTGCTTCTAAGAGTGTCATTGAAGTGATGTACAGCCAGATCAGGACAGAAAAAAGAAGAGATTGGGGACAATGATGAGTGTAGGGAGTCTGAAAGTGCGTGAGGATTAATAGCATGTAGATTTCTGAATGTGTGGTAGGTAGGAGAGTGGTGGGGTGGGCGAGGAATAGTGAATGTAAAGAATAGAATGTTGTGGTTAGAGTGGGGAAGCGGTGAGTTATGTAGGTAGGAGATTGAACAAAGCCAGACAAAGACCAGGTCCAGGGTGTTACCATCTTTGTGTGTTTTAGAGGTTGAGAGCTGTGAGGGGCCTAGAGAAGTGGTTTATTGATAGAAGCTGGGATGCAGATGTGGAAGTGGGGCTTTTAATGGGGATGTTGAAGTCTCCCAGTTTTAAGGACATGAAGTGTGGCAACCACGCAGAGAAATGCATGTATTTATTATTTTCCGAGTGCCATTGCATGGTACTTGGATATACTGTTTCTCTGTATATTGGCTCCGTCACAGGAGCACAAATAAATAATTTCATACTTTATGAGTGATGACCCTGTCTGATGTTTTCTGTGGCATGTATTTGGGATTGTGGCCATGCCTTGGGCTTTTGGGGACTTGTAGGACATGGTGTGTCATTGATTGACAATTAAAGCACCACTTCAGCTTTTTATATTACACATCTGGAGTGGTGTTTCCTGGAGCTGCGTGAAGGAAAGTTTTCAATACAAGTTTATGAGAGTCTCGTTCTTTGCTCATAGACTTGCATTATGCTCTTGTGATGTAGCTTCTGACTTCGGGCAAGTCAGAACCTGAGCTCTCAAGATGGCACCAAGAGACCAGAGCTGCACCTTAAAAACTGTGAAAACGCAGGAGGGTGAGTATATGACCTGGGGCATTGGACTAAGATTTAAAGCACCACTCCATCACTGAACACAACAAATAAAAATGCTGGAGTGGTGCTTTAAGTCTACCAATACTAATATCTACAGTATAACATACACATATTCTCTGGTTTAACAGGGGTTGGTTGGCATGGTCAACTTTCTTAACCTTTTTTTGTTAGCCATTTGAATCATAAATTTGAAATGGAATTTCGGTTTGGCTAACCTCTATGATGAGTTCATAACCAAACCTATAAAGGTTTGTCAGACTACAGGACAGCTCATTATAGCCTTATTCCCCTGATTACACCTGTTTGGTGAAACATGTCGTGGAGGCTTACAGTTGACAAATTTTAGTAATTGCATAAATAAGGGCATTTTTATTTAGCAATTCATTTAGTATAGTGACTGACTGCAGCCATGCAATACAGAAATAGATAATAACAATATAAAATTGAAGTGAGATTTATTGAGATAGGTATCATTACTATTGAGAGTATATATCCCATCAGTTAACCATGCTCAATTGCATGTGGTTTTAACTATTTAGTGCAACATACTATTAAGTATATACAATAAAGTTATATTTTAACACTCTCTTTAATTTATGGATTTTTATGTCTTCAGTTTGTAAATATCACCCCTTCCCTTGAGCTGTGCACTCACATCCGACTATCTTTCCAAAACAGGTTATAATTGAGCTAATCTGGATCTATCTCTTACACACTGAATCTGTAAATGCATGTAAATGCAAAATTACTTCACTAACAGCTACTTTACTGGTTTTTGCTGATCTGTGATAGCACATCCACTGACAACCACAGTACAAAATATGATGATCTGAAAGATGTCATAGCAGGTCATCATGGGGAAGCCTGACTGATCACACACAAAGACATTAGTCCAATATCTGATGCTTTAGTAATGTCGGAAGTGGTGACAACTACAGTTGAGAGAATATTTCAATGTTCGGTTCGGCTTACGATCGCCGAATTTGCAATATTTACCAATTTAATTGTTGATTAAATCACCAAATATAGTCGAACATAAACAGCACAAAAGCTGGTGTTTCCCACACTGTGTGACAGCGTGGGAAACACAGGCATAGTGCTTCTGATCCGTGATGAAATCATCCGCGCCTGTCAGATAGTGGTGGTTCCCATGCTGTCAGAAGACAGTGTGAGCACTCAGTTGTGATCGGAGGTATAACGTTCACCTCCTTTAACTGGTGTCAGCTGATGTGACTACTGCTTCCATCAGCTGACACCTGCTGCCACTAATAGCAGTGAGAGCAGGAGCGGTGGATGGTAGTATTCATCAGCCGCTCCTGAGCTGTAAATAAATAAATTATAAAAACCTGCATAGGTTCACCTGTATTTTTGATAACCAGCCAGGCAAAGCTCACAGCTGGTGGCTGACACCCTCAGATGTCAGGTTTAGTAAGGTTGGTTATCAAGAATAGAGGGGTCCCCAAGCCATATTTAAATTATTTAAATAAATAAGTTAAAAAAAATGGTGTGGGGTCCCCCCATTTCTGACAACCAGCCTTGGTAAAGCAGACATCTTGGAGATGGTATTCTCAGGCTGGTAAGGGGCCATGAATATTGGCCCCCCAGCCTTTAAATAACAGTCTGCAGGTGCCCATAAGAGGCACATCTATTAGATGCACCAATTCTGGCACTTTGCCCTGCTCTTCACACAAGCCCTGTAGCGGTGGCAAGTAGGGTTCTTATTTGTGGGGTTGATGTCACCTTAGTATTGGCAGGTAACATCAAACCCACGGATTACTTATGGAGAGGCGTCTTTAAGACATTTATCCATTACTAATCTTATAGGTAGTGAAATCACAGGACTTGTCTGATGGCACCGAGAGCAGGAGAACTTTCTCACGCTAGCAATGCCCTCAGACAGGGAATAGGAGATTACAGGCAGACACTGAGAGCACAGGTGCTCAGTGACTACTGGATGACAGGCTGCATGGTTGCATCATGCAACTATGCAGTCTACTATCTAGATGTAGCAGAGATAGACCCGTCAAGGGAAAAAAGTATTATAAGCATCTCTGTGGAAAGGTGAGGAATAGTGTTGTATGTTTTTTACCTCTTTTGCAGATGACGAGGTCATCAGCAAAATAGACGAGGTCATAAGTATAGTTTAATTAAGATTATTAAAGGAGGCTGTGTCTTTCTTTCAATTAAAAGACATTTTCTGGGTGTCTGTGTTTTCATACAATCTGACTATGAGGTTAGTAATGGGGGCACTATGCAAGTCACTAGTTCGACCACACTTAGACTATTGTACAGTTCTGGTCTCTGGTGTATAAGAAAGACATAGCTGAACTAGAGCTGGTGAAGAGAAGAGCGACCAAGGTTATTAGAGGACTGGGGGGTCTGCAATACCAAGATGGGTTATTACACTTGGGGCTATTTAGTTTGGAAAAATGAAGACTAAGGGGTGATCTTATTTCAATGTATAAATATATGAGGGGACAGTACAAAGACCTTTCTGATGATCTTTTTAATCATAGACCTAAGACAGGGACAAGGGGGCATCCTCTACGTCTGGAGGAAAGAAGGTTTAGGCATAACAACAGACGCAGGTTCTTTACTGTAAGAGCAGTGAGACTATGGAACTCTCTGCCATATGATGTTGGAATGAGTGATTCATTACTTAAATTTAAGATGGGATTGGATATCTTTCTTGAAAAGTATAATGTTGCAGGGTATATATACTAAATTCCTTGATAGGGCGTTGATCCAGGGAACTAGTCTGATTGCCGTATGTGGAGTCGGGAATGAATTTTTTTCCCCAAAGTGGAGCTTACTATTTGCCGCATGGTTTTTTTTTGCCTTCCTCTGGATCAACATGTTAGGGCATGTTAGGTTAGGCTATGGGTTGAACAAGATGGTCTTAAAGTCTTCCTTCAACCTTAATAACTATGTTACTATGTATGTTACTATTGACGCCTCTCCATTACTAACCTGGGGGCTTAATATCACCTGAGAATAGAAAAGTGACATCAACCCCACCAACTATCACCCCACTTGCCACCACTACATGGCAAGTGGGAAGAGTGGGGTTAAATGCCAGAATTTGCACACCTTAGAGATCCACTTTGGGGGGGCTGCTGAGAGCTGATGTTTTTAGCCGGGGGGCAATATGCAGGGCCCATGCCTAGGCTAATAATATCAGCCCGCAGTTGTCTGCATAGCCTTTGCTAATTATAGTGGAACCCTACATCTTTTTAGGGTCCCCCATTTTAAAACCCAGTAAAGTCTAAGTATACAGCTGTGAGCTGATATTAATAACCTGGGAAGCTCCATTGGTATTACCTCCTTCCCAGGCTATAAACATTGCCCCCCCCCCCCCCCCCAGCTGTCAGCTTTCCCTCTGCTTTTTATGAAAATTACGCGGGAGCTCAAGCCATTTTATTCAGAAAAATAATCTTTTATTAATAAAATAGATGTACAGTAAGCTGCACACAATGTACTAATTGCATTTGTCACTGACATCTACAGTTGTGCTCAAAAGTTTACACAACCCGGTAGAATTTTTGCTTTCTTGGCCTTTTTTCAGAGAATATGAATGATAATACCAAAACTTTTCTCCACTCATGGTTAGTGGTTGGGTTAAGCCATTTATTGTCAAACTACTGTGTTTTCTCTTTTTAAATCATAATGACAACCCAAACATCCAAATTACCCTGTTCAAAAGTTTACATACCCTGGTGATTTTGGCTTTATAACATTCACAGAATTTGGGGCTGAATGGCTACTAAAGGTAATATCCTCACCTGTAACCTGATTGCTTGTAAGCACGGTGGCTCAGTGGATAGCACTGCAACCTTGCACCGCTGGAGTCCTGGGTTCTAATCCCACCTTGGACAACATCTGCAAGGAGTTTGTATGTTCTCCCCGTGTTTGCATGAGTTTCCTCCCACATTCCAAAGGGAATTTAGATTGTGAGTGATGATAATGTGTGCAAAACTGTAAAGCGCTGCGGAATATGTTAGCGCTGTATAAAAATAAAGATTATCATTATTATAATCAGTGTGTGTATGTAAAAGCTGAGTGAGTTTCTGGGATCCAGAAAGACTCCTGCATTCAGCCACTGACATTTCTGGATTGGGGGTCTTAAGGAAAGCAAAAGAATTGTCAATGGATCTATGGAAAAAGGTAGTTGAACTTTAAAAAACAGTAAAGGGGTGCAAAAAGATATTACAGGAATTGATAAAGCCAGTCAGCAGCAGTCAAACTGTGATTAACAAATGGAAAATCTGGAAAATCGGGGGCTCTGTAAAAAGATAACCATGGCCAGGTAGACAAAAAAAAAAAACTGTTGTCCACAATTGCCAGGAAAATTGTTCCAGATGCAAAGAGAAACCCACAAATAACATCATCTGAAATACTGGACTCTCTGAAAACTAGCGATCTGGCTGTTTCAAGATGCACAATGAAGAAAAATTGGCTCCATGGTCCAGTCGCCAGAAGAAAGCCATTAGTGCACAAATGCCACAAAGTACCTGACCTACAGTGCGCAAAACAGCACAAAGACAAGCCTCAAAAATTCTAGAACAAGGTAATTTGGAGTTATGTGACCAAAATTTAACTTTTTGGCCACAATCAAAAGCGTTACATTTGGAGAGAGGTCAACAAGGCCTATGATTAAAGGAACACCATTCCTACTGTAAAGCACAGAGATGGAACGCTGCTGTTTTGGGGGGATGTCTGAGCTACACAGGTACAGGAAACTTGGTAAAAGTTGAAGTAAAGATGAATGCAGCACATTATCATCAAATACTGGAGGCAAATTTGCAATTAGCCCGGAAGCTGCACATGCAATGTACTTGAACCTTCCAACATGACAATGATCCAAAACTTTTTCTCTACATTGTGTCTAAATCCATTCCTGCATGTGCAGTAATTGTTCTTAATACAAACATACAAATTAAACACTTGATGCACCCAGGGACTAGTACAGTAATCCATGATCCTCTCCACTCCCATCGCTTTGCTCATCTGCCTATCAATCAAGGAAGAGGGGGTAGAGATTCAGGCAAAACAAATAACTGGGAAGGTGCAATAAACTGCTTGGCCACACCAAGGGAACACCAAGCACCTTATTATCATATATGTATAAACAAAATTTCGGGCTACACTGGAATTACAAGGGGCGTTCATAAAAAGATTTCCCCTGACCCACTTCTATTTATCACAGGATGCTGAAACTGCACATGTGTAATGATATCAGTCTCCATAGGTTATGTGCCAATTTGCAACTCAGAACTGATAACAGTTTTGAATTTATAGGTGCTGAACTGGGTTAAAAATGGATCCAGTGGAACAGAGAGCAGTCATCAAGTTCAGGCTGCATATCCATTTGCGACCTAGCACAAAATGTAAAAGATTAGTGTGGGGGTTTGTGGAAAAAATCATCCAAGACCATCTTCGCATGCATAAGGTATCCGCTTACTGGGTTCCTTGGTTGCTCACACCTTTCCAGAAGCAGGAACGAGTCGAAAGCTCTCAGGCTCTTTTGACAATGTGCCATGGAAATAAGTAGGACTTTTTCAACAGACTGATCACACATGATGAAAGCTGAGTTCATCTCTATGACCCTGAGACTAAAGTTTAGTTGATGCAATGGATGCATCATGACTCACATGCACAACCCTTGGTAGGCAAAGTCATGCTCACAGTATTTTGGGACCAGCACAGAGTAGTATTGATGAAGTTTCTAGCAAAGGGTACCATTTTAACTGGGGCATACTATGCAGGAGGTCATCAAAACCAAGAGACGTGGCATGCTCACCAAAGGTGTCCGCCTTCTGCAAGACAATGTCCCAGTTCACAACTCACATGTTGCCCAAATGGAAGCATGCTGCTGTGGCTTTAAAATTCTACCGCATCCCCCTTATTTACCCGACCTCGCACCATCAGACTCCCAACTCATTTTTGAAGGGCAAGCATTTTCCAGTTAATGAGACTCTGATTTCCGAAGTCACAATGTGTCTTTTGGAGCAACCTGTTTACAGATGCTTAAAGAGATGGGAGATGTGTTTGTCCCTAGGTGGCACCTATGTAGAGAAGGACTAATAACTGAGCAAAGTTTCACTGCTCTCAATCCACAGGAAGTGGGTCAAGGGAAATCTTTAATGAAAGCCCCTCATATATGCTAAAGGCACAACTTTTATTAGGGCTAAATCCTCTGCATGATGTTGTGCTTGGTTTGAGGAGTCATTATGTGCTCCCTTTAAATTGACTCTTTCAGCTGTATGTTGTTTTAAATAAATTCTTTTAACCTCAAATTTCCAAGGAACTCAATCCGATTTCTGTGAGATGTGCTGGAAAAATAAGTCTGATCTTTGCAGGCCCCCATGTCACAATTCACAGTAGAGACAAATGTGGTCGTTTGCTCATGCTGCCATGTAGTGGTTTGTCAGTTGCCAAATGGAATGATCTATTCTTCACTAATACAATGCTTTTAGGGAAGAATACTTCTATACAAATAGCATTTAATGGTGCACGCTAATTGGAGCCATACACAGGCTTAGTATAGGATCAGTGAACTTCTATGCAAGCCTTAATAAAGCTCTGTACAAAACTGTTAAGCTCTAATGTTGCCATGTGCATGAGGCATGGTCAATTTAAACAAGAGAATATGCTAGCATTTTTTTTTTAATGTACATTATGTAAAGCTGTGATTACAATACAATTACAAAATAGTTAAAATGTAGAATGTTGTTATATTTCAGAGCAGTATAATAAAAACCATTCCTGGAGTGTAGTTATTCGTTAAATTCACCTTGCTCTCACCCTCCCAAAAAGGATATACTACTATAAATCCGATATTTATGAAATCACTAACAATGACAAAGTTAATATCAATATGGATAAAGGAAATCAGAACTGTAAACTAACTTAAACTGTGTGAAACTTCCATTTAAATATTTATAAATATTTGAAATTCACAACTAAAATAATTTATTAAAGTTAATCACTTTTTTGCCCAAAATGCATTTACTTTTATGAAGAGTTATTTATTTACATATCTCTGCCTTATTCATTTTGACCAATATATCGTTTACCAACATACAGCAAATAATCTGGACTACTTGGACATGAAAAAGCCACCTGCCATGCTGAATAAATTTTCTGACGCTACAATGGATGCCCATGTCAAAATAGTTTAGTTCTCGTCACTGCTCAAATCTGCTGACGCAAAAGTCTATAGGGTTAGGGCATCTGCTAGAGAAAGGAAGAAATAACCAACATTTTTGTCTTCAGTTCCACACCATCAGCATCAGGATGGGAACATCTCAATATCCTCGTCAATTCTACCTGCTGCTTATCCTCCTCCTTCATATCCTGCTGCATATGATATAGGTTCTGAGGATCCACAACAACCCCAGGATGGTGAATAATTTATAGAACTTGTAGTTCTTACTCCATCTCTCATTGCATTCTTATGTTTTATCCCCCCAAAAAATGAGGGGGATGACATTGTAGATGCCACAGTTGATTCTATTGACAAATTTAACAGCCTCTTTCAAAGGTCTTAGTAGGCGATAAGTGTCACTAGTCTATGCTAACACCAGTTTTCAAAGTGTCTTAATCTTGAATTTGTCTGCTGCATGATATAATAGTTTCATAACTGTATCATGCAATTTAACAAAGCAGGCAAACTGTGTTGTGCAAAGCACAAGGCACGCCTTGCCACATAAGAATGGTTTGAAGTGTCAAAACACTACTGGCCATGGGCACCACCTTCTTCATGTGGATAAATTTTACTAAATCAAATTTAGGATGCATGCTATTGCTGTTTGATACTTGGTGATGTTCATTTAGGAGGATAGAAAGTAAGTGTGGAATGAGGTGAATAAGTGCTGTCTGTTGTTGGACCAGCTCTATTGCCCAACTGTGCAGGTCAAACAACATGTCTTAGCTATTACAGTTGTGTTTTTTTGCCTCTCAAGCCATAGTTCCAGTAGATTATAAAAAACAGACTATGTCTAATACAATCGTCTACAATGTGTAAACTTACATGTCCTATATAAAGCAATTTTCACAAAGTGCAACCTAAATTGTTTGAATTCTCAATACTCAGTGAACTTCTAAAAATTCAACAAATTTTATTTGCATCAAATCAAATTGCTTATCTGTAAGCTATAGTCTATTGGTCTTACAAACACTATTCTAAAGCTGGATAGGATTGATGGAATATAATGTTAGCTCTAAATCCCAGCCACTCCGGATCTGATGCTGCATAAGCAAAGCAGCCTCCTATAGCAGCATCAGGAGAGAAAGCAGTGAGTAGAAGATGCTGACTTAAGATGTCAAGCAATCCATAGTGCTATTGCTACAGCAATCAGGAAGTCAGGGTCTACAGAATGGTACATGTCTTTCATTCAGGTTGAAAAAATGACATTTAAGTGATACATGCTTTAGCCCACTGCATATGGCGGAGCTTTGCGCACAGTGAGTATGCCAGTGCATTGAGGCTGTACATCTACATAGTGCTAAATAGTACGTTTTTTATGCGTGAAAAAAGTCTAACAGTAAAATAATGTCAGCAATACTTCAAATGTAAGGTACCTACATACACATTCATTGTAAATATACATACATTTCAGAAATCTGAATAAGTTTGTCTATGTCCATGAGATTTTGGCAAAATTAATTCAGATCTATTGGTAACAGAAATTTCATCCCCCAAAAAAGACTTGGAACCTGAGGTGTAGCTAAGGGTTCAGCTTCAGAGGGCCGAACTGTCACGAAAAAGGGGGTGACCTTTGCCCAGCACACGGCTATCACAAGTGCAGGGGGCTTATCTTAGTTATCCCACCACTGCTAACATGTGATGAAAACACAACCAAGGCTATTGACCTATCAATTTACCGCAGGGGCTTATTTTAGTTATCCCACTGCTGCTACAATATGTCATGAACTGCAGGGATTTACATATATCCAACTTTCCAGTTATGCTTCGGAACTTGCAGCTCTCCGGTGCCCCCTTACCCTCAGATCAGTCAGGGAACTACACCTAGGATAATTAGTCACCGGATGGGCTTCACTGTGGACTGGCTAGCGGGCACACTGCAGCGAGGGAATTATAAATGCAGAGGCTGCAGCCAGACAATAGCTTATAAAACCCCATTCCGTCGCTGCCAGCTTTACCCACCTAGCCCAGAACACACTTCTCCACCACCAGCTCTAATTCCCCAATAGAGGGGTCCGAAGCCAACCCAAATTAGTAGCGTAATTAACTTCAGGCATGTGACAATTCGCTATGGAACATGGAGAAGATGAACTAATAAATTTTATATTTTACTCCGAAAAGGTAGGCAGTGTTTACAAAAGGTATATAAAGATTTTGCAATATGAGACAATTTAGGATATGTACAAGCAATTACAAAAAACAGGGATTAAGGAAGATAAACACTCACATGTTGCTTAGATTGTTCCAGGCTAACGATGCTGGTGGGAGGAGCCAGACATCCTAATGCATCAGAGGGTCTTTGTGCAACAACTTCTCAGGCAAGACTGAAGACTGGGATGACTGGCAGTAACTTATAATTGTAGGCTGTGACATCCCTAAAGGGGGTTGAGTTACCATCGCCCTCACCTTTTCTCAGGGTTACAGATTTGTTAGCAACACTTATCCTTATCCTAACTTGCCTGGAGAACCTAGCAAAGTAACGGCACACACATCATTCATCTTATATTGAAATTACCTTTCTAATGATACCACACTCGGAATAGCTATTCCACACGGTTCAGGAGAAATCCATTTCTCGGGTTCCTTGGGAGTTAGATTTTAGCAAGAGGCACTGTTGAGAAGCTCTATCGAAGCACATTTCAAATATGTAACTGTCATAGTTCTATCACACACTGGCGTTGCATTATGGCTTCTGTAATATCTATCCCCCATACAGCAAGCACATGGATTTCAGACAAAGAGACTTGTGCACACTCCTTGCTAATTAACCTTCCTGAAGGAGGAGGAGGGAAGAGGAAGGAGTGCAAAGTTACAGGCTGTGTGTGGAGAAGCTAGGGAGAACAGCCTGCTGGGGAGAAAGGGAAGCCTAAGTGCAGCTTCGAAGGTAGCAAAAAGTTCTAGAAAGGCATGTGAATTAATGAGGAAAACCATTCAGCATTTTTACATTATCGTCACACGAACCATCTTTGTGGGCTCCTAACCCTTGATTACAACTATGGTGACACACTTTAATCATGGGTATAGGAAAACCTCAGCAGATGATCCTGCTCTAACTGAAAATAAATTAGTAAACAAAGACCAATACTACCACCATATGGTGACTACATATTAGTAGATACTAGGGTTGAGCGAAACGGGTCGGCCATTTTAAGAAGTCGCCGACTTTTGGCAAAGTCGGGTTTCATGAAACCCGACCACTGTGTAGGGTCGGCCATGAGGTCGGCGATCTTCTGATCTGGTATCGGAATTCCGATACCGAGTTCCGATATGTTTGCCATATCGGGAATCGATATCGGAATCCATATTTAAGTGTAAAATAAAGAATAAAAATAAAAAATATTGATATACTCACCCTCGGATGCGCCCTGGTTCTAACCGGCAGCCTGTGTTCCTAAAAATGAGCAAGTGAAGGACCTTCGATGACGTCGCGGCTTGTGATTGGTCGCGTGACCGCTCATGTGACCGCTCACGCGACCAATCACAAGCCACGACGTCA
This sequence comes from Ranitomeya imitator, assembly GCF_032444005.1. Lineage (NCBI taxonomy): Eukaryota > Metazoa > Chordata > Amphibia > Anura > Dendrobatidae > Ranitomeya > Ranitomeya imitator. The sequence goes on along the minus strand of NC_091283.1, from coordinate 707,318,138 downwards.
TCGAAGGTCCTTCACTTGCTCATTTTTAGGAATGCAGGCTGCCGGTTAGAACCAGGGCGCATCCGAGGGTGAGTATATCCCTATTTTTTATTTTTATTCTTTATTTTACACATTAGTATGGATCCCAGGGCCTGAAGGAGAGTTTCCTCTCCTTCAGACCCTGGGAACCATTTGTATCCCATTGCACTGCATTGGGTTTCGTGTTTCGGCCGACCCCGACCCCGACTTTTCTATAGGATCGGCCGATTTCACTCGACCTGACTTTCGAGAAAGTCGGGTTTTATGAAACCCGACCCGATCCTAAAAAAAGAAAAGTCGCTCAACCCTAGTAGATACCAGTGCTGCAGAACATGTAAGAAATTACAGTACAGTGACAGATAGTGACTTACAGATGATGTTCATTCTTATGGAATCGTTCACTTTTTCTGTCTTTTCCATCTGGCCCAGACCGACACGATGACTTCTCCAGCCAGGACTCAGCTATAACAAAAATATATTTAAATGCTAACATTTCCAGCCCCATCACATCTATCCCCAACCTGCACAAACTCCTCATCCTGCTGATACCCAAATACTGAGCTGCTGCTGCCGTATATGTCCCTATTACTGCACCTACTGTGTGGCACAAAAGCAGTGCTCCTCATACTTCCCCACATAATAATGCGATCACTGTGTATCTTACATAGTAATAATGCCTCCTTTTTGACTCCACAGTTTCACAGCCCCCCGCAGTAGCATCCACACTGTATGTTGCCTCCACAGTAGCCTTCAAACTGTATAATGGTCCTCTCATTAGCTATCATAATTAGTGTTGAGCCACCTCCCTAGTGTTCGGGTTCGATTTGTCGAACAGGGACGTGCTCGACGAATGTTCGTCGAACGTTCGACGAACACCGTCGAACCCCATTAAAACCAATGGCAGGCAAACACAAACACATACAAACACATAGAAAACACATAGAAAACACCTTAAAAGGTGTCCAAAAGCTGACAAACTGCTCAGAAGACACAACAAACACATGGAAAAGTCAAAACTACATATAGTCATGCGAAAAGAAAAGAGGTGGAGGAGTAAAAGGAGGAGGAGACACAGATATAGGCATGTCATGCCCTTCTAAAATCAAGAAAGGCTGGAGGAAAAATCTAAAATCACTTTACCAACACCCAGATTTCTTGATAAAAAAAAATATCTTTAGGTAGAATGGCGGCGGGTCCATTCAGAACACTTTCCTTAGAAGATGTAGTGGTACCCCCGTTGGGAGTTGTGCCAAAAAATGAACCCAATACATTCAGACTAATCCACCATTTGTCATATCCAAGGGGCAGGTCAGTAAATGACAACATCGACGCGGAAACAAGTACAGTACTATGTAATGTACCTCCTTTGACAAAGCAATCAGGTGGGTCAATAAGTTGGTAAGGCATTTCAAAAAACCTGATCTGCACATCCAAACATAGACACAGTGTGAACAGGTGCTGAACCCAGAGTCGCCAACTCGTATATATTTAAGTAAATAGGGCAGCACACTGCAGCGCCAAAACATGCAAACTTGAAAACACAAAATTTGAACTGCATTACTGCACTGAAAATATGAAAAATGAGAGCTTTTAGCGCATAAAAATGGCCAATTTTATGTGTACCTCGTAGCCACGATAAGGCATCTCTCCTATACGAGGCCCTACGCTTGACCTACCTCTCTGAGAATAAACGTCTCCATCTGAATGGGTACATGTGAAACCTCTCCTTGGACTCAAATTCTCTCTCACTGTGGAGGGGTATTGGACCTATTATAATTAAAACACCTGAAGCTAGGAGGCGGGGAGTGCACGATCAGAAGGCTAGAGAATACATTTCAAAAAACCTGATCTGCACATCCAAACATAGACACAGTGTGAACAGGTGCTGAACCCAGAGTCGCCAACTCGTATATATTTAAGTAAATAGGGCAGCACACTGCAGCGCCAAAACATGCAAACTTGAAAACACAAAATTTGAACTGCATTACTGCACTGAAAATATGAAAAATGAGAGCTTTTAGCGCATAAAAATGGCCAATTTTATGTGTACCTCGTAGCCACGATAAGGCATCTCTCCTATACGAGGCCCTACGCTTGACCTACCTCTCTGAGAATAAATGTCTCCATCTGAATGGGTACATGTGAAACCTCTCCTTGGACTCAAATTCTCTCTCACTGTGGAGGGGTATTGGACCTATTATAATTAAAACACCTGAAGCTAGGAGGCGGGGAGTGCACGATCAGAAGGCTAGAGAATACATTTCAAAAAACCTGATCTGCACATCCAAACATAGACACAGTGTGAACAGGTGCTGAACCCAGAGTCGCCAACTCGTATATATTTAAGTAAATAGGGCAGCACACTGCAGCGCCAAAACATGCAAACTTGAAAACACAAAATTTGAACTGCATTACTGCACTGAAAATATGAAAAATGAGAGCTTTTAGCACATAAAAATGGCCAATTTTATGTGTACCTCGTAGCCACGATAAGGCATCTCTCCTATACGAGGCCCTACGCTTGACCTACCTCTCTGAGAATAAACGTCTCCATCTGAATGGGTACATGTGAAACCTCTCCTTGGACTCAAATTCTCTCTCACTGTGGAGGGGTATTGGACCTATTATAATTAAAACACCTGAAGCTAGGAGGCGGGGAGTGCACGATCAGAAGGCTAGAGAATACATTTCAAAAAACCTGATCTGCACATCCAAACATAGACACAGTGTGAACAGGTGCTGAACCCAGAGTCGCCAACTCGTATATATTTAAGTAAATAGGGCAGCACACTGCAGCGCCAAAACATGCAAACTTGAAAACACAAAATTTGAACTGCATTACTGCACTGAAAATATGAAAAATGAGAGCTTTTAGCGCATAAAAATGGCCAATTTTATGTGTACCTCGTAGCCACGATAAGGCATCTCTCCTATACGAGGCCCTACGCTTGACCTACCTCTCTGAGAATAAACGTCTCCATCTGAATGGGTACATGTGAAACCTCTCCTTGGACTCAAATTCTCTCTCACTGTGGAGGGGTATTGGACCTATTATAATTAAAACACCTGAAGCTAGGAGGCGGGGAGTGCACGATCAGAAGGCTAGAGAATACATTTCAAAAAACCTGATCTGCACATCCAAACATAGACACAGTGTGAACAGGTGCTGAACCCAGAGTCGCCAACTCGTATATATTTAAGTAAATAGGGCAGCACACTGCAGCGCCAAAACATGCAAACTTGAAAACACAAAATTTGAACTGCATTACTGCACTGAAAATATGAAAAATGAGAGCTTTTAGCGCATAAAAATGGCCAATTTTATGTGTACCTCGTAGCCACGATAAGGCATCTCTCCTATACGAGGCCCTACGCTTGACCTACCTCTCTGAGAATAAACGTCTCCATCTGAATGGGTACATGTGAAACCTCTCCTTGGACTCAAATTCTCTCTCACTGTGGAGGGGTATTGGACCTATTATAATTAAAACACCTGAAGCTAGGAGGCGGGGAGTGCACGATCAGAATGCTAGAGAATACATTTCAAAAAACCTGATCTGCACATCCAAACATAGACACAGTGTGAACAGGTGCTGAACCCAGAGTCGCCAACTCGTATATATTTAAGTAAATAGGGCAGCACACTGCAGCGCCAAAACATGCAAACTTGAAAACACAAAATTTGAACTGCATTACTGCACTGAAAATATGAAAAATGAGAGCTTTTAGCGCATAAAAATGGCCAATTTTATGTGTACCTCGTAGCCACGATAAGGCATCTCTCCTATACGAGGCCCTACGCTTGACCTACCTCTCTGAGAATAAACGTCTCCATCTGAATGGGTACATGTGAAACCTCTCCTTGGACTCAAATTCTCTCTCACTGTGGAGGGGTATTGGACCTATTATAATTAAAACACCTGAAGCTAGGAGGCGGGGAGTGCACGATCAGAATGCTAGAGAATACATTTCAAAAAACCTGATCTGCACATCCAAACATAGACACAGTGTGAACAGGTGCTGAACCCAGAGTCGCCAACTCGTATATATTTAAGTAAATAGGGCAGCACACTGCAGCGCCAAAACATGCAAACTTGAAAACACAAAATTTGAACTGCATTACTGCACTGAAAATATGAAAAATGAGAGCTTTTAGCGCATAAAAATGGCCAATTTTATGTGTACCTCGTAGCCACGATAAGGCATCTCTCCTATACGAGGCCCTACGCTTGACCTACCTCTCTGAGAATAAACGTCTCCATCTGAATGGGTACATGTGAAACCTCTCCTTGGACTCAAATTCTCTCTCACTGTGGAGGGGTATTGGACCTATTATAATTAAAACACCTGAAGCTAGGAGGCGGGGAGTGCACGATCAGAAGGCTAGAGAATACATTTCAAAAAACCTGATCTGCACATCCAAACATAGACACAGTGTGAACAGGTGCTGAACCCAGAGTCGCCAACTCGTATATATTTAAGTAAATAGGGCAGCACACTGCAGCGCCAAAACATGCAAACTTGAAAACACAAAATTTGAACTGCATTACTGCACTGAAAATATGAAAAATGAGAGCTTTTAGCGCATAAAAATGGCCAATTTTATGTGTACCTCGTAGCCACGATAAGGCATCTCTCCTATACGAGGCCCTACGCTTGACCTACCTCTCTGAGAATAAACGTCTCCATCTGAATGGGTACATGTGAAACCTCTCCTTGGACTCAAATTCTCTCTCACTGTGGAGGGGTATTGGACCTATTATAATTAAAACACCTGAAGCTAGGAGGCGGGGAGTGCACGATCAGAAGGCTAGAGAATACATTTCAAAAAACCTGATCTGCACATCCAAACATAGACACAGTGTGAACAGGTGCTGAACCCAGAGTCGCCAACTCGTATATATTTAAGTAAATAGGGCAGCACACTGCAGCGCCAAAACATGCAAACTTGAAAACACAAAATTTGAACTGCATTACTGCACTGAAAATATGAAAAATGAGAGCTTTTAGCGCATAAAAATGGCCAATTTTATGTGTACCTCGTAGCCACGATAAGGCATCTCTCCTATACGAGGCCCTACGCTTGACCTACCTCTCTGAGAATAAATGTCTCCATCTGAATGGGTACATGTGAAACCTCTCCTTGGACTCAAATTCTCTCTCACTGTGGAAGCATAGGGCCTCGTATAGGAGAGATGCCTTATCGTGGCTACGAGGTACACATAAAATTGGCCATTTTTATGCGCTAAAAGCTCTCATTTTTCATATTTTCAGTGCAGTAATGCAGTTCAAATTTTGTGTTTTCAAGTTTGCATGTTTTGGCGCTGCAGTGTGCTGCCCTATTTACTTAAATATATACGAGTTGGCGACTCTGGGTTCAGCACCTGTTCACACTGTGTCTATGTTTGGATGTGCAGATCAGGTTTTTTGAAATGTATTCTCTAGCCTTCTGATCGTGCACTCCCCGCCTCCTAGCTTCAGGTGTTTTAATTATAATAGGTCCAATACCCCTCCACAGTGAGAGAGAATTTGAGTCCAAGGAGAGGTTTCACATGTACCCATTCAGATGGAGACGTTTATTCTCAGAGAGGTAGGTCAAGCGTAGGGCCTCGTATAGGAGAGATGCCTTATCGTGGCTACGAGGTACACATAAAATTGGCCATTTTTATGCGCTAAAAGCTCTCATTTTTCATATTTTCAGTGCAGTAATGCAGTTCAAATTTTGTGTTTTCAAGTTTGCATGTTTTGGCGCTGCAGTGTGCTGCCCTATTTACTTAAATATATACGAGTTGGCGACTCTGGGTTCAGCACCTGTTCACACTGTGTCTATGTTTGCATGTGCAGATCAGGTTTTTTGAAATGTATTCTCTAGCCTTCTGATCGTGCACTCCCCGCCTCCTAGCTTCAGGTGTTTTAATTATAATAGGTCCAATACCCCTCCACAGTGAGAGAGAATTTGAGTCCAAGGAGAGGTTTCACATGTACCCATTCAGATGGAGACGTTTATTCTCAGAGACGTAGGTCAAGCGTAGGGCCTCGTATAGGAGAGATGCCTTATCGTGGCTACGAGGTGCACATAAAATTGGCCATTTTTATGCGCTAAAAGCTCTCATTTTTCATATTTTCAGTGCAGTAATGCAGTTCAAATTTTGTGTTTTCAAGTTTGCATGTTTTGGCGCTGCAGTGTGCTGCCCTATTTACTTAAATATATACGAGTTGGCGACTCTGGGTTCAGCACCTGTTCACACTGTGTCTATGTTTGGATGTGCAGATCAGGTTTTTTGAAATGTATTCTCTAGCCTTCTGATCGTGCACTCCCCGCCTCCTAGCTTCAGGTGTTTTAATTATAATAGGTCCAATACCCCTCCACAGTGAGAGAGAATTTGAGTCCAAGGAGAGGTTTCACATGTACCCATTCAGATGGAGACGTTTATTCTCAGAGAGGTAGGTCAAGCGTAGGGCCTCGTATAGGAGAGATGCCTTATCGTGGCTACGAGGTACACATAAAATTGGCCATTTTTATGCGCTAAAAGCTCTCATTTTTCATATTTTCAGTGCAGTAATGCAGTTCAAATTTTGTGTTTTCAAGTTTGCATGTTTTGGCGCTGCAGTGTGCTGCCCTATTTACTTAAATATATACGAGTTGGCGACTCTGGGTTCAGCACCTGTTCACACTGTGTCTATGTTTGGATGTGCAGATCAGGTTTTTAGAAATGTATTCTCTAGCCTTCTGATCGTGCACTCCCCGCCTCCTAGCTTCAGGTGTTTTAATTATAATAGGTCCAATACCCCTCCACAGTGAGAGAGAATTTGAGTCCAAGGAGAGGTTTCACATGTACCCATTCAGATGGAGACGTTTATTCTCAGAGAGGTAGGTCAAGCGTAGGGCCTCGTATAGGAGAGATGCCTTATCGTGGCTACGAGGTACACATAAAATTGGCCATTTTTATGCGCTAAAAGCTCTCATTTTTCATATTTTCAGTGCAGTAATGCAGTTCAAATTTTGTGTTTTCAAGTTTGCATGTTTTGGCGCTGCAGTGTGCTGCCCTATTTACTTAAATATATACGAGTTGGCGACTCTGGGTTCAGCACCTGTTCACACTGTGTCTATGTTTGGATGTGCAGATCAGGTTTTTTGAAATGTATTCTCTAGCCTTCTGATCGTGCACTCCCCGCCTCCTAGCTTCAGGTGTTTTAATTATAATAGGTCCAATACCCCTCCACAGTGAGAGAGAATTTGAGTCCAAGGAGAGGTTTCACATGTACCCATTCAGATGGAGACGTTTATTCTCAGAGAGGTAGGTCAAGCGTAGGGCCTCGTATAGGAGAGATGCCTTATCGTGGCTACGAGGTACACATAAAATTGGCCATTTTTATGCGCTAAAAGCTCTCATTTTTCATATTTTCAGTGCAGTAATGCAGTTCAAATTTTGTGTTTTCAAGTTTTTAAGAAGTTGGTAAGGGGCACCCTAATGGCCAAAACAGACATTGAGGGGATGTTCCGGTTACTACCTGTGCCTCCGAATAGTGTCCTCCCATTGGGATGCTTCTGGGAAGGAGCATACTACATAGATCGCTGTTTGCCCATGGGGTGCTCCATATCCTGCTCACTATTTGAGGTATTTAGTTGCTTCCTCGAATGTGTCATCATGGACGTTTGTAAGGCGGCACATATTATCCATTACCTCGATGACTTCTTATGCCTGGGCCCAAAAGATTCACCACAGTGTGTAGTCCACTTGTGAGAAGGAGAGAGCTGAAGGGAGAGTGGACATCCCAGAGCCGAGGGGTTAGATTGAGAAAGAAAGAAGGCGGTGTATCTTGCTTCATGGGTGGGGTATTCTGCTGAGTAGCAGAAATTGCTACAAGGCCCAAAAGGATTTCTTGGGCTAGATGCCGTTAAAATATAGTACTTAGGTAAACAGGCGGTGTAGCTTGCTTCACGTGTAAAGAACGCTGCTGAGTAGCACCAAATTCTACTAGGCCCAAAAGGATTTCCTGGGCTAGATGCCATTACAAAATATTACTTAGGTAAACAGGTGGTGTAGCTTGCTTCACGGGTGAAGTACGCTGCTGAGTAGCACTAAATTCTACTAGGCCCAAAAGGATTTCCTGGGCTAGATACCGTTACAAAATAGTACTTAGGTAAACAGGCGGTGTAGCCCCCCGAGGAAGCAATACATGCGAAACGCGCGTCGGGGCTCCCTCTCCCGCACACGGATCCAGGTCGGTACCCTATCTATGCATATTGTACTTCTCAGATACTTCAGGCATACTCTGCACTAAGCACTTTATTTCTGCTTACTTTTTGCATATCCTAGTATATATCGTCCACTATAGCTTGGCTTTATTTTGGCTTATCTTGTGCCGTATTACATATTCTGCCACTCTTCCTATGGTATGGATTACCTTTGAATATATAGATATATATATCTTGCAGTAGGCACTTTATCACTGTTTTCTTTTTGCATATCATAGTGTATATCGTCCTGTATTAATATCTCTGGGAGCACACATACTATACATTACTTGCCATAGATTCATATATTTTATTCTACTAGCCGGTCCTTTCTCTATCTGCATTTATGCATTATACATGACTTTCAGTGAGGACTGTCTCTTATATATATTTTATATATACTTTTAACATTGGTAATGTGGTAGAACTACATATAATCTTAGTCTTTGTGTTGCCCCTATAGTACATCATTTGCTCCGTGTGCGGCACTAGTGTCGCCTCTCTTATTTTATTCTTTTGTGCATCTTGTTAAATAAGCTTTTTACTTCTCTCTATTGTTTAATAATTATACATAATAAAAATTGTTATATTTTAGCTCACTGTGTCCATTTCTCTTTTGGGTTATTATATTAGATATTATGGCGGAGCTCTGTATCTCCGGTGCCCTATTTATAGGTTTATTGAGCCGTTACAAAATAGTAGTTAAGTATACAGGCGGTGTAGCTTGCTTCATGAGTGGGGTACGCTGCTGAGTAACACTAAATTCTACTAGGCCCAAAAGGATTTCCTGGGCTAGATGCCGTTACAAAATAGTACTTGGGTAAACAGGCGGTGTAGCTTGCTTCACGGGTGAAGTACGCTGCTGAGTAGCGCCAAATTCTACTAGGCCCAAAAGGATTTCCTGGGCTAGATGCCATTACAAAATAGTACTTAGGTAAACAGGCGGTGTAGCTTGCTTCATGGGTGGGGTACGCTGCTGAGTAGCACTAAATTCTACTAGGCCCAAAAGGATTTCCTGGGCTAGATGCCGTTACAAAACAGTAGTTGGGTAAACAGGCGGTGTAGCTTGCTTCATGAGTGGGGTACGCTGCTGAGTAACACTAAATTCTACTAGGCCCAAAAGGATTTCCTGTGCTAGATGCCGTTACAAAATAGTGGTTGGGTAAACGGGCGGTGTAGCTTGCTTCACGGGTGAAGTACGCTGCTGAGTAGCACCAAATTCTACTAGGCCCAAAAGGATTTCCTGGGCTAGATGCCATTACAAAATAGTACTTAGGTAAACAGGCGGTGTAGCTTGCTTCATGGGTGGAGTACGCTGCTGAGTAGCACTAAATTCTACTAGGCCCAAAAGAGTTACCTGGGCTAGATGCCATTAAAAAATAGTACTTAGGTAAACAGGCGGTGTAGCTTGCTTCATGGGTGGGGTACTCTGTGAGTAGCACAAAATAATATTAGGTACAAAACGATTTCCTGAGCTAGATGCTGCTAAAAATTAGTAATTAGATCAACAGGCGGAGTTGGTTGCTTAATGGGTGGGGTACTCTGCTGAGTAGCACAAAATTCTATTAGGTACAAAACAATTTCCTGGGCTAGATGCAGTTAAAAATGAGTAATTAGATCAACAGGCGGTGTAGCTTGCTTCATGGGTGGGGTATTCTGCTGAGTAGCACCAAATTCTATTAGGCCCAAAAGGATTTCCTGGGCTAGATGCCGTTACAAAATAGTAGTTAGGTAAACAGGCGGTGTAGCTTGCTTCATGAGTGGGGTACGCTGCTGAATAACACTAAATTCTACTAGGCCCAAAAGGATCTCCTGGGCTAGATGCCGTTACAAAATAGTACTTGGGTAAACAGGCGGTGTAGCTTGCTTCACGGGTGAAGTACGCTGCTGAGTAGCACCAAATTCTACTAGGCCCAAAAGGATTTCCTGGGCTAGATGCCATTACAAAATAGTACTTAGGTAAACAGGCGGTGTAGCTTGCTTCATGGGTGGGGTAAGCTGCTGAGTAGCACTAAATTCTACTAGGCCCAAAAGGATTTCCTGGGCTAGATGCCGTTACAAAATAGTACTTAGGTAAACAGGCGGTGTAGCTTGCTTCATGGGTGGAGTACGCTGCTGAGTAGCACTAAATTCTACTAGGCCCAAAAGGATTTCCTGGGCTAGGTGCCATTAAAAAATAGTAATTGGGTAAACAGGCGGTGTAGCTTGCTTCACGGGTGAAGTACGCTGCTGAGTAGCACCAAATTCTACTAGGCCCAAAAAGATTTCCTGGGCTAGATGCCGTTACAAAATAGTACTTAGGTAAACAGGCGGTGTAGCTTGCTCCAAGGGTGGAGTACGCTGCTGAGTAGCACTATATTCTACTAGGCCCAAAAAGATTTCCTGGGCTAGATGCCGTTACAAAATAGTAGTTGGGTAAACAGGCGGTGTAGCTTGCTTCACGGGTGAAGTACGCTGCTGAGTAGCACCAAATTCTACTAGGCCCAAAAGGATTTCCTGGGCTAGATGCCATTACAAAATAGTACTAATTTAAACAGGCGGTGTAGCTTGCTTCATGGGTGGAGTACGCTGCTGAGTAGCAGTAAATTCTACTAGGCCCAAAAGAATTACCTGGGCTAGATGCCATTAAAAAATAGTACTTAGGTAAACAGGCGGTGTAGCTTGCTTCATGGGTGGGGTACTCTGTTGAGTAGCACAAAATGCTATTAGGTACAAAACGATTTCCTTAGCTAGATGCTGCTAAAAATTAGTAATTAGATCAACAGGCGGAGTTGGTTGCTTAATGGGTGGGGTACTCTGCTGAGTAGCACAAAATTCTATTAGGTACAAAACAATTTCCTGGGCTAGATGCAGTTAAAAATTAGTAATTAGATCAACAGGCGGTGTAGCTTGCTTCATGGGTGTGGTATTCTGCTGAGTAGCACCAAATTCTACTAGGCCCAAAAGGATTTTCTGGGCTAGATGCCGTTACAAAATAGTAGTTAAGTAAACAGGCGGTGTAGCTTGCTTCATGAGTGAGGTACGCTGCTGAGTAACACTAAATTCTACTAGGCCCAAAAGGATTTCCTGGGCTAGATGCCGTTACAAAATAGTACTTGGGTAAACAGGCGGTGTAGCTTGCTTCACGTGTGAAGTACGCTGCTGAGTAGCACCAAATTCTACTAGGCCCAAAAGGATTTCCTGGGCTAGATGCCATTACAAAATTGTACTTAGGTAAACAGGCGGTGTAGCTTGCTTCATGGGTGGAGTACGCTGCTGAGTAGCACTAAATTCTACTAGGCCCAAAAGGATTTCCTGGGCTAGGTGCCATTAAAAAATAGTACTTAGGTAAGCAGGCGGTGTAGCTTGCTTCATGAAGGGGTACTCTGTTGAGTAGGACAAAATACTATTAGGTACAAAACGATTTCCTGAGCTAGGTGCAGCTAAAAATTAGTAATTAGATCAACAGGCGGAGTTGGTTGCTTAATGGGTGGGGTACTCTGCTGAGTAGCACAAAATTCTATTATGTACAAATCAATTTCCTGGGCTAGATGCAGTTAAAAATTAGTAATTAGATCAACAGGCGGTGTAGCTTGCTTCATGTGTGGGGTATTCTGCTGAGTAGCACCAAATTCTGCTAGGCCCAAAAGGATTTCCTGGGCTAGATGCCGTTACAAAATAGTGATTAAGTAAACAGGCGGTGTAGCTTGCTTCATGGGTGGGGTACGCTGCTGAGTAGCACTAAATTCAACGAGGCCCAAAAGGATTTCCTGGGCTAGGTGCCGTTACAAAATAGTAGTTAGGTAAACAGACGGCGTAGCTTGCTTCATGGATGGGGTACGCTGCTGAGTAGCACTAAATTCTAGTAGGCCCAAAAGGATTTCCTGAGCCACATGCCATTAAAAATAGTACTTAGGTAAACAGGCGGTGGGTGGCTGGGCTACTCTGCTGACTAGCAGACACTGAAGCTTTGGAGCAGACCTCTGAATCCCAGGCCATAGTATGAGTAAACAACTCATATCAATAGTAAAAGAATAAAAACTGAAAATGTAGGCCCCTTAAAAAATAGTGAGGAAAGAATGGTTGTAGATGACGAGGAAAAAGCTAACATATTAAACACCTTCTTCTCCATGGTATTCACGGTGGAAAATGAAATGCTAGGTGAAATCCCAAGAAACAATGAAAACCCTATATTAAGGGTCACCAATCTAACCCAAGAAGAGGTGCGAAACCGGCTAAATAAGATTAAAATAGATAAATCTCCGGGTCCGGATGGCATACACCCACGAGTACTAAGAGAACTAAGTAATGTAATAGATAAACCATTATTTCTTATTTTTAGTGACTCTATAGCGACAGGGTCTGTTCCGCAGGACTGGCGCATAGCAAATGTGGTGCCAATATTCAAAAAGGGCTCTAAAAGTGAACCTGGAAATTATAGGCCAGTAAGTCTAACCTCTATTGTTGGTAAAATATTTGAAGGGTTTCTGAGGGATGTTATTCTGGATTATCTCAATGAGAATAACTGTTTAACTCCATATCAGCATGGGTTTATGAGAAATCGCTCCTGTCAAACCAATCTAATCAGTTTTTATGAAGAGGTAAGCTATAGACTGGACCACGGTGAGTCATTGGACGTGGTATATCTCGATTTTTCCAAAGCGTTTGATACCGTGCCGCACAAGAGGTTGGTACACAAAATGAGAATGCTTGGTCTGGGGGAAAATGTGTGTAAATGGGTTAGTAACTGGCTTAGTGATAGAAAGCAGAGGGTGGTTATAAATGGTATAGTCTCTAACTGGGTCGCTGTGACCAGTGGGGTACCGCAGGGGTCAGTATTGGGACCTGTTCTCTTCAACATATTCATTAATGATCTGGTAGAAGGTTTACACAGTAAAATATCGATATTTGCAGATGATACAAAACTATGTAAAGCAGTTAATACAAGAGAAGATAGTATTCTGCTACAGATGGATCTGGATAAGTTGGAAACTTGGGCTGAAAGGTGGCAGATGAGGTTTAACAATGATAAATGTAAGGTTATACACATGGGAAGAGGGAATCAATATCACCATTACACACTGAACGGGAAACCACTGGGTAAATCTGACAGGGAGAAGGACTTGGGGATCCTAGTTAATGATAAACTTACCTGGAGCAGCCAGTGCCAGGCAGCAGCTGCCAAGGCAAACAGGATCATGGGGTGCATTAAAAGAGGTCTGGATACACATGATGAGAGCATTATACTGCCTCTGTACAAATCCCTAGTTAGACCGCACATGGAGTACTGTGTCCAGTTTTGGGCACCGGTGCTCAGGAAGGATATAATGGAACTAGAGAGAGTACAAAGGAGGGCAACAAAATTAATAAAGGGGATGGGAGAACTACAATACCCAGATAGATTAGCGAAATTAGGATTATTTAGTCTAGAAAAAAGACGACTGAGGGGCGATCTAATAACCATGTATAAGTATATAAGGGGACAATACAAATATCTCGCTGAGGATCTGTTTATACCAAGGAAGGTGACGGGCACAAGGGGGCATTCTTTGCGTCTGGAGGAGAGAAGGTTTTTCCACCAACATAGAAGAGGATTCTTTACTGTTAGGGCAGTGAGAATCTGGAATTGCTTGCCTGAGGAGGTGGTGATGGCGAACTCAGTCGAGGGGTTCAAGAGAGGCCTGGATGTCTTCCTGGAGCAGAACAATATTGTATCATACAATTATTAGGTTCTGTAGAAGGACGTAGATCTGGGTATTTATTATGATGGAATATAGGCTGAACTGGATGGACAAATGTCTTTTTTCGGCCTTACTAACTATGTTAACTCTGCAGATGACCCCACCCACCTGGAATTGACAATGGCAAATTCATGTAAAACTCAGCAAGGGGACTAAATAAAGAGTTTCCATTTTTTCCCAAAGTTCGGCCACAGACACCACTTAAGTGGCATCAATTTCGTCAGAGTTTTTTAAAATGGTTGGTGAGGTGATTTTCAAAAATCATCAAGCTTTTAGTCTCCCCAAGATGACACAGGGGTAGAAAAGTCCTTGCGGATCCAGGATTTGTTCATTTTGGTGAACGTTAGTCTGTTTACATTGTCACTGGACAATCATGTGCGCTTATCTGTC